>NC_143579.1:105914913-107178493 GCF_048544385.1 Mastigoproctus giganteus
TACGACTTTTCCTGCAACATGTGGAAGCGATGAAATTGCCGTGCTTTCAGATCAGTGTTCTTTAGTCGAGTATCTTTTACGATGCCATGTGACTCCAATTAGTGTTCCGGGCGGTCGACTGTCATTTCACGGGTCTTCGGTCCCCTGCTGCTCCGATCTCCTCTCATCCACCTAACTTAACCCATATATCAAATGACGACAGCATTCGAAAAAATATGCTTGTCTCCGCCCATTTATGTGTTTAATACAGTACTTGTAATGAAGGTAGACTTTTTTTTTTTTTTAAAGCCTTAATAAACGGAACTAACTGCAGCAGAAACTAAATAGCAATATGCAAATATTTTGGTTTTTATTTGGCTTTTGTTCGCTTATATTTTATTGCTAAAACTTTTGATTTAGCGCTTAGACATTTTACCAGGTTTTTGGCTGTGGCAGGCAATTCAATTAGAGCAAGAAGCATACGGGTGGAAAAGCCGGTGTTTGACCCTAGACAAATTTGCAAGGTTTTGGAAGATTTCATTAAATTCAATAACGAATTAACCAGTATTGAGTGGAATTTCAGTTTTTTTTTTTTTTTTTTTTTCAATTAAATCTTTAAATAAAAATAAAAACTGGTCTCAGTGCATGAAATTCATATAATAAAATATTAAAAGCAAAGATTCTTGGGTAAGGGAATCCATAATTTCTATGGCAGCGCTTGCTATTGAAAACTACAATATGCCTTCAATCTTCTCGTTAATAATAAGTAACTAAAAACAACAGTGTTTCTAGAATTAAAAGCCATAAAAAGATAATTTTAGCAAAGAAAAATTATTTATTATTATTTTTTCCCCAGAAATTCTCACCGGTTTCGCTATCCATCAGCAGAAATTCAGTAAACAAATACTAGGTTTAATATGTTTGCGATTCATATAGTTTTTGATTTCGTATTTATAGGTGATATTCCATTTTAGAAATTTATACTATGTGATTCTGCTTATGTTTTTTTACAAATAAATTAAAGAACTTTTTATAAGCAACTGAAGGAATTGGGATTTCGATCTCCATAAACAGGAATATAAAAATGCTGGCCCCCCCACAACTCACTATAGTTAGTTCTCTTAGTTTTGGAAGATCTTTTACTTTATTTAAATGCGATTTTTCTTTCACACAGCTGTTTAAGTTCAATGCCTAGGTTATCCCAAATGAAGCCGGAATATAACACCTCATTTTAGTAAAGACCATGCTACAGCTTGTAAATCACCTTCCGTCTTACTTCGAAAAGAATGATTTAAACTAGAATTTTTTCTATTTTCAGATTTCAACTATTGGCCGCGCAATAACATGAAAGGTAATTGTAGCCTTCACGAAACAACAGTGCAGTAACTGGATCAGCGGGTTACACCGCGTTTTCTTTTTCTTACCCTATAGCCCGAAATATGTCGTTAAGGAAATAATGAACCTCAGATATTTTACTGTGCCTTTACAACCACTGATGAGGTCCATTAACTACGTCCCTCCTTGGACTGTTAGTCGCCGTCTAAGCCTCACGAGTGCGATTATAAACGGCTCTTTTTATATGATTATCATTCTATCTTATGAGGTTGAAACTGGCCACTGGAGACACTCGTTACCGAAAAATGCCAGCTTTATTAAGATAGGACTGTAATTAGTAGGCAATGGAATTAAAAAAAATCGAAAAAGAAAGACTTCAGTTTTCTTATTAATGAAGCATATCATAAGCGGTGTATGTGTGTGTTGTTTTGTGTGCACGTGTAGACTCTTCAAAGGACAAAGTTCTTTTAGTTGTGAGGGGAAAGTGAAGTCAATTTATTCTGCTACCTACTGGAGGATGAAGAAAAGACATGTATGTTATATTTTATCTAAAGTAACAACACATGAAGCCAAAATATTATCACAGTGCAAGTTTCCATTATGAATTACCAACACTGCATATGAACTTCAGAGTATTTGATACTTTTTTTTTTTTAATCTACATGTTGAAAATCTCATAAGCGATGAAAATTATTAAATAAAAAAAAGGGGTGGGGGATGTAACAGGCAAACAATTCAAGAGCAGGAACGAAAGGTGGGTCTTTCTTCAAAAGTTTAACAAGTTAAAAAAAAAACAAAAAAAACCCCAAATATAAAAATAAATAAATTTTCTGTTTATCCTCCGGGACGATCAATGGAGTTCATAAGATAGACAGAATACAAGAAACAGCACCGTATTCAGCAGTCACGGGCTTGAACCCCGGTCACTCAAAGCACGTGTACTTATGCACCCGCGCGCCTGACCACTAGGCTACGGCGGCCTGAATATGACAAAATTCTAAACCCATTTCTTTGTAATTCTATACGATCTGTTTTCTTCTTTTTGCCGATATGATATTTAAACAATTACTGTCTATTATTCAATAATTCTTATTGTGGATTTGTTCGCTTTTAATGAAAAATACGAACATGTAGGTTAGTGCAAATGCATCATTTTAACATGGCTATCTACCAAAGTAGTTGAATTAATTAATTTAATTAAATACGGTCATTTGGGCAATTACGCGTATAGGTAATAATAATTAAAAATAAATTTTCTGTTTTATGCTCTTGGACAGCCAAGCAGGCGTGTAGGCATGATATCTCTGTCAAGAACATCCCCATATTTTGCAGCATGATTCAATGACCTTGAGAGCCAACACAGTCTCCCCGCCCCCGATCAAACAACCTTCCAAATCCTCTTCCAATCCAATCAAATAGCCCTTCAATTCCTCTCTTCTGTATACAGCAGTGGTTCCAGCTCTTTTTAAGGTGTCCGTATCTGGGGCAACTTACCCATCTGTTCTTCCCTTCCCCATTGACGTATCTGGTGAAATAGCATCATATGAATTGGATAACGTAGGATAACGTATCATTACTGCAGTGTGTAGGTTAGCGATTTGGAGGCTAACTTGCAAGAATAAAGAAAATTCAGGAGCTTAGGAAGAAAAATTCTGAGAAAAACAAATCGCCAAAATTATAGCAGTAAAAGAAAGAAACAAAAATAAAACCAAAATAGCATTATCGAAAATTAAACTTTTCGAATTTCACTGGTTTTCAATTTAAAATAAGCTACTCTTATAAAATAATACATTAATCAAGCTACTCTTATTAAACAATGTATTGCATTGTATTAATCAAATATACATAATGTATTTTTGCAGTTTTATCAAAATAAAATTGCAAATACTTGATTAATACGTTGTATTCACCACTCAAATTTTAACTATAACTACAGGACTGAATTAATTTCATACAAATTGTAAACGAAAAATTTACACTCACTTTATTTAAAATATTCAGTAAGAAAAGGTGTAGTACATTTTTTATTCATCGATTTACGTTCCGCAATGTTCTCAATGTGATTTATCGCAGAGAAATTATTTTCTGTTGCGGTCGGAAGACTTTCAATAAATCCACACAATACATCAATCGCCTTCCGAGCTTTCTGGGAGGTAGTCATCACATAAATTCTTTCTTCCAATCGTCATCACTCCTATTTCATTCTGTTGCTCTTCTTTTGTATCTTGGAAATTAACTCTGCATCAGTAAACCACAATTAAACCCTTAAACACAAATCCACTGATTTCAATATCAACATTTACGAACTCGTCAAATGAAACTGCTTCGGTTTATGTCCAAAGAAGAAATGACAGCATTTTAGCTGTCATCTGAAGAGTTACATCCTCTACACCTGCATTCCCAATAATAACAGAACTTGTTATTGGGAATGTAGTTGACCTAAAACAATTTTTTTTTTTTTGGAAATTTAATGGCCATCAAGTATTTTCTCGAATCCTTCATGACTAAAATCATTAGAAAATTTTTCAGCCTTTTCACGAATGAGTGTCCCGCATAAAGGAGTGCTCTTCTTTTCACATCACTAAGAAAACCACCACTTTAGTACATATTTTGAATAATCTGCACTTTTTCATTCGTTTCTTGCTGCTAAGGGATTTTGTTTTCTGCCACTTGCAAACGGTATCCATATTTTCTAGATAACCAGAAAGCGTATTAGGAAGAATCTCAAATTTTAGCAGCAATTACAAAACTATTCTTGTTACCTAGTAGTCAAATGCGAAGATATATTTATACATGCGTTTGAGTTGAAGTTCGCGTGACTACTAATATGGCGATGTTCTTGTATTTTTTCTGCCTTGTCAACTCCTCTGACCCTATGTGGCTGTTCAGGAGTAGAAACAAAACAATTATTTATTAGGTTTTTATTCATTGTAGCATTATTGGTCACAAATACCTAAATGGGGCAGTTTCCCTAATTCCTCTGTTAGCCGGAGGGAGAGAGAGAGAGGGAGAGCAATGGAAAACTCAGGGATAAAACTACTACGAAACAAGCTAAATTAATTCTTTAATCCTCACACTATGGATTTAAAATCAATACACAGAATAGTTTTATATCTTGATTTAAAATCAATGCATTGAATAGTTTTCTATCTTGATTTAAAATCAATGCATAGAACAGTTTCTTTTAAACTGCTTATATCAAGGTAAAAATTATATGCGCCGGATTAGCTAAATTATCAGTTAAATTGGCAAGTGAAACTTCTCGACAAGTGTGGAAAATTTTAATGTGGCGTGAACCGAAAAAAACATTCTAATTGGCACAGATAAAAACTTTCTTCATTGGATAGGATCCAAGGTTTTGAAAGAGACGGGGCCTTTTTCGAGCGAGACAGAGAGAGAGAGAGAGAGAGAGAGATAGAAAGTGTTGGCCAATGTGGGCAGTGTAAAGTGTGCAAAAGATACGTTTGGGAGAGATAGTGGTTCGCGGCCGTGTGCCAAGGCAGTGCAGTTTGCGTTCCTCGATGCGAGGTTATCGTGAAAAAGGAGGAAAATTAGTATACTGGGAATTGAGAGTCAGTATTCATCGAGTGTAATCTGAATCATGGTGATAACAAATAAGACAGCCGGGTACCAATCCTAAGAAAGACGGAATGGGATTTAACGAACATTACGCCTGGAAGACGGTAACGGACAAGTTCATGAAGTCGACATTCGGTCCTTCTACTAATAATATTGAATGCAGAAAAGCCCTCATGGGAAAGTATAGGAATATAACTTATTTGCGAGTTAAGCAAAAGTAATCTGGATTAAAAGGTTTTGCGAATTATTATTCAATAGTAGCGTTTCCCCAAGTGTGATCCATGGCCTGGTACCGGTCCTCAAAAAAAAAAAAAAAAAAAAAGATTCTTAGAAAATATAGAAATAGTTGCATGATACTATTATCATTGCTCATGAATGTGGCAAGTCACGACATTAAGTGTTAAACTAGCCTCTCATCTTTGGATTTATTCAAAAACGTGTGTAGAAATAGACTGAATATCGAAGAAGACTGAAACACACACAAGTTTCCATAGGTAACCTAAATTGAAACAATCATAGAATGGGCTGACTTCTGTAGGCAGGGGAGTTATTTATACTGGTAGTGGCACTCTGTTATTAAAAGATTGGAGGTTGATATGTTGTCGTATTTAAATTCTTTATTAAACGACTTATACAAAAAAAAAAGAAAAGAAAAAATAAAGAGAAGTGACTATTTAATTCACTCACTCTCACGCCCCGCTGATTGGAATCAGGTAGTCTGAGGCCCAAGTGAAGAAGTTTATTTATTTTTAACAATTAGAGTAGTAAATTAAATTAACTGCTTACAAATAGGGATATCCTGCTTACAGCATTAGGGAGTGACGTCTTCACACCAAGTTGTGACTGCCATAAAAATGGGGGCCTGTATAGTAGCATAGACAGATTTATCTTTAACCCCTACAAATGGCTTTAATAAAATATATTTTCGCAGGATAAAATATTACAAAAGATTTCTACACACCCTTTCCACAGCCTAAATGATAATTTCAATCCCAAATTACTCAGTATTTAGTTTTCTCATTCGCTAGCACAGTGTAGGAACATTCGCTAAAGTGTACATAATAAATAAAATTTCTGTTTATCGTTTTCAAAGCGCGTGCACTTATGTACCCTGGCGATTGACCACTCGGCTACGACGGCCTCAAAAGCGAAACCAAAACAGACTAAAAACACAAAACGCACCTACAACGTATCCTTCTTGTTACAGATCAAAGATCAAAGTTACAGCATTGTATGTACAATACTCTAACTTTGATCTTTATGTAACACTCGGAAACTGCCGAAACAGTTCATTCTAAACAAACAGAACAGCTGTAGCTATAAGTACATTATATATCAGACTTAATGACAGAACATCGTGTTTTTTCATTAAAGTGATTCAGCGAGAGAGACAGAGAGAGCATGAACGTCTGTGAATTGATATAACGAATATGCTGCAGGCCCGTTCTCTGCGCATATTCATTATATCAATTTCTGCTTGGATTTAGCTTGCACAGAAACATTGTGTTTACTTAGTTTTAGGAAAAATATTCATAAATATGTTCAGTTATCGAGAACAACGGAATTTCAGTTACTAACAATTTACATTATACCATTACACCGACAGACTGTCGGGTTCGAGATATCCAGGAAATCAACTTATCAACGTTCGAGTTACCGAAAGTCTACTGTACATGCTTTACAGAAGCCCATTATTAAATAACTTGATAAGAAGTAAAAGGCTAGGAAACGGGGGTTAAAAAAAAAAGGTGTTTATTAAAAAACTATGCAAGAAGAAACCAGAAAACGTCATAAATCGGCGAATGTAGTTCAAAAATTATTATAAAAATATGAAATGAAATTTAAAGCTGATCTCATGCTACCTTATTTTTCCTCAGATTCATGCATTGATGGCCTCGATAAATCTCTTATTAGACTGAACACGCACGCCCAATCCATACCATTCAGTGGTCAGGAGCGACAGTGCATAGCACGCGTTCCTTGAGTGGACCGGGGTTCAAGCCCGTGACTACTAAATACGATAAATATTTGTATTGACGATTTATTGTAAACTCTACTGACTTGGTTGTCGTGCCGGAGTATAAACAGAAAATTTATTTTATTTATTTATTTTATTTTCCTTTTGAAAATCGAAAGCATCGAGCGAGGCGTTCGGGATTCTTCTCTGACTTACTTTCTGTAGTTATTCTAGCTCCACAAAGAGATTTTTCTAATTTCTGAAAAGTGATTAGAAGAATCCTAAATAACCTTCATACTAACAAGTCGATTAATGAGATTTCTCCAGTAATTTTTTCAAACCTTCTTCTTCCAGTCACATAGCTCCCTGACGAGCTGTTGGGGCCACCAAAAAATTCCTCTAACTGCATCGATCATGTGCTCTACGAGCGGCATCGCAAAGTGTCATTCCTAGAAGTTCACTGATCCCATCCTTCCACCTAGTTGCAGGTCTTCCGCTGCACCTCTTCCCCTCAATTTTTCCTTCCATTATATTCTTCAACAGAAAGTTTTCCCTTCTTACTATATGTCCAAAAAACTTGAGGTTTCTTTTGTTAATGCTATGAAGAAGAATTCATTTTAGGCCTGCCAATTTTATTCAATACCCACTCATTTGTGGTGTTACAGGAGAATACTGCGTGGTGTTACAGGACTGTAACTCCTGTAACACCACATTTCAAATGCCTCAATTTTCTTCCTATCAACTCTTTTCAGGTTCCATCCTTCACATCCATAAGTGGCAACTGAAAAAATTAACGAATCAATGATTCTCAGTTTCGTCTTTAGGGGAAGGTCTTGATCTCTAATTTTGTCAGATCAGTGACCAACGTTTTAACAATAGCAATTGCCTGTCGTCTCTTTACATCGTTTGAGCAGTCACTATTTTTTTCATTCTTGACCCTAAGTAATCGAATTCATCAACTTCTTCGATATCTTGCCCATTAAACTTTCACTTTACTGGAACCGAGATTATTACCAATCAACATTGTTTTAGTTTTACACACATTCAGAAACAATCTCTTTTTCTTACTTGCTTCACATACTCTTCTCAGAGTTTCTTCAAGATGATCCTTAAAATTGCAAATTAGTACAGTATCAACCGAATAACGAAGGTTGTTTATCTTCAGTCCTCCAATTTTGATGCCAGTCTCTAAATCTTCCAAAGCTTCACGCATGATATCTTCGGCATAAAGATTAAAAGGTGAAGTGACAAAATACAGCCCTGCCCGACACCATTACCTATTTTGAAAAAGTCCGTATTTCCCATGTTGGTTCTCACAGTTCCTTCAACATGATAAACTATGGGAAACGATGACTGATATGGGATTCCCAATCCACATAATTCAGCTGATTAAGCTACTGTACCAGGAATCTCATATTAGTCATAGTTCCCCATAGTTTATCATGTTGAACACAATCAAATGATTTTTTTTTAATAATCAGTCATAGACTAAAGGTCTGATCTCTGGTTCCTCTGCCCCTTCTGAAACCTGCTTGCTCTTCTGGCATTTCTTCAAGTTTTTTTTTGAGATTCTGTTTAATATGATTTTAAGATTTCATAAGATTTCAAACCTATGGGAGTTAAAGTTAACTCCTGTTTTTTGTATATTTTCAGAATCATCTTTCGCTGGTAATTTTCCTTCTGCATGGAAATTTGCTCATGAAACCAGCCTTCCAAAGAAGGATGGAAGCTTCCTGCCTTAAAATTATCTCCTATTATGTTTACTTCATCCTATTCAAAGAGATTGAGAAATGCATTAACCGATAGCTTAACACTGTTTTTGAAACTGCTTATTTGATTAAAACTGTTAATCAAATTAAAAATTCGATATGGATTCCACAAATGCCGACTCACAGTGATATCTTGCTTATGTCACTTTCATAAAAAAAAATGCTTGGAGAAACTCATGCAGTTACTCTAAATTTCCAAGGCTTTCGATCGGATTTGGTAACGGTCCTCTAAATAACAATTCTTTAAGAAAACTTCCATCCTATAAAGTGCCTCTTGATTTTTGTAATTAAGTGACCAGTTTCCTCTGTGACAGCTCATACTGCACAGGACTGGTTTCGAATCTCGTCGAGCCGAAAATAATTTTAATTGGCTTTCTTCACACCGTGGCAGAATTAGTTGGTCTCAAACGAGGATTGCATGGTTCCCGGAAAGCCGGCGTTTTTGAGAATATACTCAATTACACACAAAATATGCTGAAACCTCATCGTCTTAAATGTCTTAAGAGGAGGTTTTTACCTCCACTTCAGACAATTTATAAATTCTCAGGAAAATGCTGAAGTACTGTTCTTTCACCTGCTCTTTTATTACTTGTATACGTAATGTGCTTTCTCACACTTACCGGAAATACTATCCATAGCTCTGTTGATGGCAATAGGCCATATACTACATCACACACAACATACTAAGACTGATGAAACCTCAGTATCGTGTAGTTTGGCATACCTTGCTCTGCATAAACAATCGCAACTTTTCAAATATTCCTTAGCTGATCGCCCAGGAAATAGAAATTAATTAACGTCTGTCCTTCTCGAAACCGAATCATGCTTTGTTTGCAGCAAAGAGTAAGTCTACAGCTCCCGTTCTCATCTCCAACAGCACTACAATTTATAAATAAGAAATATATCTGTTTATTGGTATTATTCGCTCTTGTAACTTTTCTTGGCATAACATGTCACAAAATATCGTTTCCTCTGAACTGGAAAAAAAAAAAAAAAAAAAAACTGGGCCCGTTTCCTCATCTGAGGAAATGCCCTCAACTATTTTCTAATGCTACTAAACTCAATCCAAAAGAGAGCAGCCACGTTGAATAATAATCTCTCTCTCTCTCTCTCTCTCCTCACACACACACACTTTATTCCCCATTATGCAGACGTTGCCTCTGCTGCCCGACGTTTCTACAGAGAGAAACGTGCTGGAATGTTTCTTCCAAATGAATACTAAGAAGTAACCGTATTTAGAAGGTATATTCTTCATTCATATTTTCTAAACAAACATTATTTCCCTCCTCCCGTTTGGTATTGGATATTGAAAATTTTTGCACTGAGAACCTTTTTTCTTTATAAAAAACTTTACTTATATACTGTCAAAACGGTTAAAATGATTAATTAATTTTACTTATAATAACCAACACTATATTTAAAAGATACATTTTTATTGAAATAATCCAACATAAACAAAGTCCCTATCAAAACATTTGTAAAATATGACGCCTATTTCCCATTGTGGACACTTAGAGAATCCAGTTAATTCGTAACTCGACTCAAAATATCCTGTCGACTATGCCGAAATTTTACTGTTGTAAAACTTTGTCACTTGTGGGAACTAACTGCAGTAGAGTCATGTAACTTCATATCAGTATGAAAGTTGCCTCGTGAAAGTTAAGTGCTAAGTTGTTACTTCAGTGGCATGGTGCATAATTTCTTGCCGGAAATAATTACAGATACTGCCCAAACGATTTGTGATCCTTTCTGTACTACTTCATAAGTGACTGGACTGCTATCTCTACTATTGTAGAAACAGTATTGCACAATATATACGGGCCCGTGCAGGTAGGACAGTTGATATAATCACCGCCCTCCCCACACACAGAGTTCGAATTCCGCCAATGTTGAGAGGAATTTACGGGAATTTTTCACAAAAACGCAGTTAAGTTATTCGGTCTCAGGCGAGGCGAGCATGGCTTTCTCCCCAGAAACTCGGGTTTTTCATCTAGCAAACAGACCACAGAAAACACGCAATATACTGACACCTCATAGCCTTAGCTGTTTTGGCGTTTAACGCATATTGCATTACAATATACACTACTGTAGTATATTCTTTCCATTATACACAGTATTGTATTGTAGAAAAAATATAATTATTAAAGAGGTGCACAGAAAGGACCACGAAACGTCTGAGGAGCATCTGTAATTATTCCCAGCAAGAAATAAAGGCAAATTTTGACTCTGCGCAGTACTCCAGTTCCTCGTAAATTCAAGCTTAGCACAGTATGTACTATTGTTCTATATATTTGTGGTACTAGGATATTGCCGTTATGGGTCCCCAGATATCTAGTACTGAATTATCTGAAAGCACAAACTTTGAACAAATGTTTTCTACTGAGCATAACATTTTCTTTTCAAAGTCAGATTTGTAATTTCAGTGTGTTTCCATGTATTTCATTTAATCCGGAATCGTGGAAAATAAGTCGCTTAGTGTGAAGCTCAAAACCATTTCTACTAAACTAATTCACTTTGTTCGTTAGGAGATTGACGTTTTGTTGCATATCTTCTTGTAGAGACATTTTTAATCTCTTTTATTTTTCTAACATCACAGATGAATTATAAATATGTTTTCATCAATTTCTTCAGGTAGTATTGCATTGATCCTTATTTCTGGGCCAAATGGGTGGCCTTATTTCTAGGCTTCTCCGGGTGCTCTAAAAGCAAATATTTCCATTTTTACATTCCCCCCCCCCAGTGATGAGCAGCAGTGGATTTAAGAAACTATGCCTCCAAGTCCAAACCATCTTCTAATTCAATAGCTGTTCTTGCCCATTCTTCATTTATCCGCTAAATATATTATATCAAACGACTGAAAATACATAGTCATCTGATAAAATGTAGTAAGTTTTAATTCTAAATACAAGTTTTTTGTTTGAAATTGCTGATCCTCGGCAATGTGTAGAACTGTGATATATATATATATATATATATATATATATAATCATCAAGAATAATGCAATAGAGAAGTTATATGCTATAGGTGAAAAGAAAATTAAGAATTAGATTAGATAAGACTGAATTACAATAACATGAATTATGGATCAGGGTCACTGCTATCGCAAAAGTACCCTACAGCCATAATGTATATATAAAATATTATTAGTATAAAATACAGTAAGTAGATATTTATGCATAGAAATAAACTAATGAAAATACGGTGTACCCTGGGAGCGATATACGTTGTGAACGAAGGGGAGAAGAAAGGAACCGGAAAAAATAATTGTAACGATTGAAAAGTAAACCAAATGAATTTTTTGAAGAAACGACCAAGGTGGAGATAGCATTGCAGAGTCTTTCATAATTTTTGTGTCTTCATCAGAGGTCATCCACCAAAATCATGAAAGACTCTGCAATGCTATCTCCACCTTGGTCGTTTCTTCAAAAAATTCATTTGGTTTACTTTTCAATCGTTACAATTATTTTTTCCGTTTCCTTTCTTACCTCCTTCGTTCACAACGTATATCGCTCCCAGGGTACATCGTATTTTCATTAGTTTATTTCTATGCATAAACATCTACTTACTGTATTTTATACTAATAATATTTTATATATATATATATAAAGCCAAGCAGAATCAGTTTATTCAAAAGATCATTTCTTTTCGCAATATGGTTGGAGAGAGAGCGAAAAAAAAAAAAAAAAAAAGAATTAAATTAAGATTACATTCCTCTGACAAAAGTTAAATTTATTCTGTATGATTAAAAACTAGAAAACGTTTTCAGTGCAATCCTGTTTAAATTAAATTTAATATACATACTATTTCGTTTTGGAAGTTATATAGTAAAGATAAACAATAACTGCTTTTCTTCAAACCATACAGCACAATAATTTGTAAAACAAACTGAATTTACTTTGTTGTTTTGCACTGAAATTATGTATATCATTCCAGAGGATTTTCCTCCTTCTCCTCTCTGAAATGCTTTAAGAAAAGGCGAGATTTTTTTTTGGTTTATTCGTCGCAGAAAATATTTCAGATTTCCTTTTTTTTTAGACATGCCTGCCCCACCTGCATATTACACTTAATTCTAAATATGGCGCCCAAGAATTTTTGTGTAGCGTAAAGAGCGCTTAGTGATATCGCAACTCATTTCTATCCCAAGCACAACACAGTTATAGCCAGCTGCTGATGTAACAAGCGGGCTCTAATGTGAAACGCGAGACATCATTCCATTATGTACGCCTGCTCTGGGTGACAGGTTTTTGAAGTGGAAGAGCGAAAGATAGAGAGGATTTAAAACCGTATGATTAATAGAACGATATATAAAGTCATTGCGGAGGTTGGAAAGGGAGGAAAAAAAAGGTTTTAAAAACTCCGATAGCCGATGTTATTTATATCAAGGCGTTGTATTTCCGGGGGTCGGCTTACTGCTCGATAGTTAAATGAATAAAGGAGTGTTGTTTGGGGCCGACAAGTGCTGTTGTATTGCAATGTATCCTGATATTTCTTTTGTTCATTCTTGTCGTGTTACACACATCAAATGAAATACAAAAATATATATATAAATGAGCAATAGAAGGAAAGATGCATCAAATATTCGAACCTGTTAGTTTATGTCGAAAGTAAAAATAATTATTATACAGTATATCACGGAGGTTTTTACCCATAATCAAAAATAGAGCGTAAAATTAAAATGATTATAAACTCACCTTTGCTTTAGTATAACTTCGCCTTTGTGGTGCTGAAAGAAAAGAAAGAAATGAAAGTACGGTATGAAAAATATACAAAGCATGACTAACTACATTAAAGCAGAAAATGATGATTCAGCAAATGTATCGTCGGATGTGATGTCAGATATTATCGTTATTTTATTATTTTTTTTAATGAAAATCCAAACAAGAAAGATATTAGAACCTATAGTAGTTAGTATCGTGCATGGATTAATGCAAATATAAATTTAAAAATTTGAAATATGAGTTTTAAACTTTAGTACACTTTACAATTTAGAACATTAACCAAAATGTAGTTAATAAATTATAAAATTTTTATCATATTAATACCTACATACAATTTATTATATAATTTAAGTTGATCATCTGTTGCTCGGTGGGTTTAAACCAGCATTTAAAAAAATCCCCTTTATGTGTATTAATAAAAATAATTTTTAATTGCTAATACTTGTAAAAATACATTATTGAAAAGTCAGAAAGTTTACCTTCCTTTTCAAAAACGATACTGGAAGAATAGCTAAAATGAAAGTTAAATTAAAGTACAGAAAATTGTAGCAAGGAAAGCTGTCTAAAAGGAAAAAAACGAAAAGAAAAGAAAAAAATCAAAAACCTTTTACGATAGCTATTTGACTTCAAGTTGAATAAAGCATTTCCTCATCTCTGATCAAAGATATTATTGGAACAACAACAAAATTTATTTCAAAATAAAATAGGTAAACACACAGAGAGAAAGATACACTCAGTGATCGCTGAATTACCACCCCATCTGTAATGGATTACGCCGCATAGCTCACAGTATAAAAAGCAAAACAGATTTGTACCCTGGAACAGTGGTAATTTGCATAAGATTGTGCAACTCAAAGTGATAAAATAGCGGTTATGAGATGTAGTAAAGATATCATGGAGTTCGTACGTCAGGTGCTTCCATATCGGAAACAGCATGTCTTGTTGGTTGCTCCGGCCCACTGTGGTTAAGATATACAAAGAAAGGTGTCAAACGGGTCAACCCCCCCCCCCCCAACCAACAGAACTTTAAAAGATTACACAAGGTGGATATTCGTGATGAGCGCGGTACAGCGCGTTCTACGGGCTCAACACCTGGTACCTGTACGACAGATGACACTGCAATACAATATGGGAAATGCAAGAACAATATCCCAAATTACGATGCGCTGTACACTCAGACGTATGAGAGCTCCACAACAGATGATCCAAGAGACACCCTCTTTTCACCGCTGAATCGTCTACAACTTAATTTGTGATGCGATCTACTTTTTTTCTTCAAAATGTGCTGCGATCTACCATCTCAAGAATTTCATTTCACATGGTTAAAAAAGTTAATCAACACATACTGAAAAATGTTGTTTATAAAGTTTCAAATTAAATACAATTCAGAATTCTTATTTTAAATTCATACGTTTTTTAATTTATGTGAAGTTTGTGTCTTCATGTCATCTGCCCAGTTTTCAAAATTGGAGATATACTGTGATAAGAATCTTCTGTATGCAAGTCCGTAAGAGTAGAGCGATTCTTCGTTTCTGTTTATTTCAAACACGAAAAGGCCGATTCACATAGAGATGTGGAACCAAAACAGGAATTTAAAAATTCAATTTTTTTTTTACATTTGGGTACTTTTCTCGGCAGTTTGCCGAAAATGTATTTCCAAAAGTCTTTTTCCGATGATCTGGCTTTTAAGAAGTTGTCGTTTTGCATCTTAAGTCGACATTAAATGGATAAGAAATATATTGTCTTCAATTTTTAAAATCACTGAATCTGGTTTTAAAATCATCAACAACTTTCTCAATTTCAGAAACATATTTCTCACTATTAAATTCAAAAACAGGATATTTTTGCAAATGATCTTGCATATCTGCAAAATGATAGAATTTTTTTTCTTTGAGATCCTTAGCCATTGCCAAAAATTGATATTTATATGCAGAAATATTACTAATCATGTCACCCACATTTTTATTTTTTTCCTTTTAATTCCAAATTCAGATCACTTAATTTACTGGTGAAATCTGCCAAAAAAGCCAGATCACACAACCATTCCGTATCTTGTAGATGCTGATAATCATCTCCCCTTTGATTAACAAATTTTTTTAATTTCATTCAACAAATTTCGAAATCTCCGTAGAAACTTACTCCGACTCAGCCACCTCACATCTGTGTGTAATATCAGATCTGGTTCTTTTTCATCGAGTTGCATTTTGAAAAGTCTCCTTTGAAGAGATTGTCCTCTGATGGAATTCACGATTTCGAAAGCGATGTCCATAACACTTTTAGTTTTTTAATCTTTTGCTGGCTAACACTTGTTGGTGGATGATACAGTGGTAACTCAAAAAATCTGGGAATTCATCATCCTTTTGGTACAATGCGATGAATCCGTTAAGATGCCCTGTCATTGCTTTAGCTCCATCTGTTGTTACTGATACGAGCTTAAATAGTGGTAATTTAAGTTTTTCAATAAAATTTTTGAATGCGTTAAATATATCAAGACCTCTAGTTCTTTCTTTTAACGAAACCATACTCAGCAGTTCTTCTCTAGTGGCAGAATCACCAAACACCATACGAATAAAAACAAGCAATTGAACTGCATCACTGATGTCTGTCGATTCATCCAGTTGTAAAGAAAAGGACACACAATTAGCAATATGAGCACACAATTGTTCACTCACATTTTTACCCATTTTTTGATGCTTCGCATCACAGTATTTCGAGATAATTGCAGATCTTGAAGAGCACTTTTCATTTCATTTTTGTTCTTGAAATTTTCTAAAAGAGAATCTGTTATTTCTAAAAATGCGTCTTTGATGAATTGACCATCAGAAAATGGTTTGCATTTTTTTTGCAAGACTGCTCACTTCAAATGATTCTGCAGCTACTGCTTTAGATTGTAAATGAAGAAATTTTGTTGTGCGAATAATCTGGATTTAATTCTTTTAATTTATTTTTTTCTAAAGTCACTATTAGGCGGAAAATCCGATTGGTATTTACCATGGAATGCGTTGAAGTGCCTTTGATGTGGTTTGGATATCAACCCGACTGATTCTTCTGTTTTGAGATGTGTATCTCCCAAATTTAGAAAAATTTTCTTTTTTGGGTATAGCCACGGAAGCATTGCAAATCAAACAACATTACAAAAAAGTATTCTAGTTCACATTTGATGAAAATGATACGTTTTACTCTTTTTCGTAGTATTCATTTTAAATCAAAGGGTATTAAATTAACGCATAAGTACTGTCCATTTATTAATATTAAGTAAGCTAAATAAGAATTCGACACATACACGATGCTCTCCACAATGTAACTGCGTGAATTTTCACTAGACAGGCTTAGCGGCTGTGTGGCGACAAGAATAGTCACGTGGTTCAGCGGATTTGGAATAAGCTTATGCAGTGGGGCGAATAATAATAATAATAATAACATTTAGATATTGACTAGTTATTTTTTTATATACAGTGTATATTTAAAATTCGTCGTGATCGACCGAAATTAAATCCGCGATCGACTTGTTGGCCATCCCTGGTCTACAGCGAATGCTGTGGTGTCAACAACAAGCTGGTTGAACACTGGAGGATTGGAAACGAGTGTACTGGTCGGATGAGCCCAGATACTTGGTGAAACACGTCGATTGATACCTTCGTGTGTGGCGTAAACAACACGAGTCCATGGACCCATCATGGTGCCCACTATACAGGCAGGTGGCGGTAGTTGCTTAATATGGGACATATTTTGCTGGCAAGAACTAGTTCTTGAGCGTATGAACCAACGTTTCACGTGTTTTTTTAATTGCAATAAAGGAAACTTTTGAAGAAATCTTCCAAGGATTTGCCAAAGAAATCTGTAACAGACGGAGCCAGCTAACTGGCTTCCCTACTATCAAGATATCTGTCTTATAACTCAATGCAGTTTCTTACGATATAGTTACCTTTCTCGAAAGAACTTATTTTGATTAACGTTCATGTTTTTACCTTACTTAGTACAGAACCTATCATCGTTGACCATATACGTTTTCCTTTCTTCATGTGATTTGGATATCAACCCGACTGATTCTTCTGTTTTGCCATGTGTATCTCCCAATTTCATTTTGGCCATTCGCAACAACGGCTACCAGGCTTTGCCTCCTGATCATATCCAACGACGAGACTTCTAATTGCTGTTGTTATTCTAGGATTTAGGAGCATCAGCGACTAAGGCCATATTCACAATTTACAGCGGTTCTGTAAATTGCGAGTGTTCTGAGGTCGACTTTCTGTTTGCTGGACGAAAAACTGAGTTTCCGGGAGAAAAAACCATGCTACCCTCGCCTGAGATCAATTAATTCAGCCATGTTGTGAAAAAGTCCCATAAAAATTCTTCCCGTCATTGGCAGGACTCGAACGCAGGTATTTTCCACCTGGTGTAAGGAGGGAGAACGGCAATTCTACCAACTGTTCTACCCACGAGGGCACTTTTGATTGCAACCACCTGACTAGGCATGACGACTGATGGACAAATCTACCTGTTCTGTATCTCACTTCTCTAATTAAGTATTCCTGATGTCTTTTTTTTATTATTATTTCCAAGGTATTTTCAATATTCATTTATTTTGTTTTACTTTTTTTGTCAATCTAATTTAATTTAATTTATTTGTATTTACTTATACTTTTATTTTATTATTATTATTATTTATTTATTTTATTTATTTTTTTTTTTGCTGTTACCACCGGTTTGGGCTCCCAGTGGTACGGGATCTGCTAGTATCCACTGGAATTGTTTTTTCCTCCAATGTATGGGGAATTCTTACCTCGTCACTTTCTTTTGACAGTACTCGTATTGTTATGGCCCGTCTCCTCGTGGCATGGACGGGTACTAGGTGATCGCTGCTCTCTAGTAGTTAAGTGGCCAGAAACAAAACAACAAAACAACACAACAATTTGCAAGCATAACACTATACCATACGGCCATTTTACCGAGTTCTGTATTCATTACAGTGTACCATAGCGGAGTTGAACTAATGTTTAGGTGCTGCTGTACATAAGACACAACATATGTCGAAATGTGTTGTGTCTTACATAGGGAGGTTCCTAAACGCTTGCTCAACTCCGCCTATTACTGGTGAGGTCTACTGGTAGCTCTTAGAAGATCACTGGGCTCTGCCATGCTCCATTTTCATTGAAAGATCACGGACAGAAACGGGATATTGCAAGACGACAGTGTCATCGGCCCCGCACTGTGTACGAGTGGTTCAAGGAACACAGTGAAGATATTACCCATCTTGATTGGCCTCTAAATTCGCCTGACCTCAAGTCAATGAACACTTGTGGGATGTTTTGGAATGGGAAGTAATGCCTATGGTATGGACACAACCGTCATCTATTCCGACACTGTGGAAAGCCTTGCAGGCAGCATATCTAAAGATCTCTACGGACGTCTTCATACATTAGCATTAGTGGAGGCATATGATGCAAGAAAGCAAGCTTATAGAGCATCAGCCAAAAAAAAAAAAAAAAAACCTTTCTCATTTCACACATCCCGTCACTCCAAATATTTGTCTAGTTCAGCCTTAAATTTATTGAAGCTATCAACTTCCACAACAACAGATGGAAGTCTGTTCCAGCAATCAACGACCCACTGGCAAAAGGCAAACTTCCGCACATCTATTCTACAACTTTCTTTCCTCAATTTGAATCTATGCCCCTCAGATTCTTAATTTGAGTAAGCGGAAGTGTCCCATTAGCATTGAACCTGTTCAAACCATCCAAGGCTTTGTACACCTCAATCAGAACACCTCGCAGGTGGCTAGACTCCAGATGCTGCAACTTGCAGCATTTAAGCCTATCCTGGTAAAAGAACCCCTTTGTTCCTCTCACCAATCTTGTTGCCCTTCTCTCTACTAGTTCTAGCAACTCTAGATCCTTCCTAAAATGAGGCCTCCAGACCGGTATGCAGTACTCAAGTTGTGGCCTGACCAATACCTTATACAAGAGAATAATCACCTTCTTGTCTCTGCTAGTAAAATTCCTATATATCATTAACAAAACTCCATGACCTGCTCTGGCAGCCCGTCTACACTGCTCAGAGAACTTCATATCCGAGTGCACAATTACCTCCAGGTCTTTTCATTCTCCACCTCCCTGAGTGTAGTACCACATAGTTGGTATGTTTCTCTTGGGTTACTGCTGTCCATATGCAGTACTTTGCATTTGTCAATATTAAACTTCAGTTGCCACTTCTCAGCCCATCTACCTAACTTTTCTAGATCTTGTTGCAGTAACATACTGTCTTTACTATCATTAACAACCCTGCTAACCTTTGTATCATCTGCAAACTTGGACATTAAGCCTGATATAACTTTATCGATATCATTAATAAATACACAAAACAACAAAGGGCCCAACACCGAACCCTGGAGAACTCTACTAATAACATTAGTCCAGATAGAGCAGTGTCCATTTATTACCACTCTCTGCAGTTTCACACTCAACCCTTCCCTTTATCCATTGCAGCAACGTGCCCTTAACGCCATACCGCTCAAATTTGTACAGCAGTCTTCCATGTGCAACAGTATCAAGAGCTTTCCTGAAATCGAAGTATATGACATCAAATTTTTTTTTTTTTTGCATCCAGTTCTTTTGTGACCACATCGTAGCATCCAATCAGACAAGACTTCCCCTTAACAAACTCATGCTGTGTCTGAACTATTACTGCAGTCTTGTCTAGGTGATCCTGCATCACTTCTTTAACAAGTGACTCCATTATTTTCCCCGGAACAGAAGTTAAACTAGCAGGTATATAATTATTTGTGTCACCCTTGAACCCCACCTTGTGAATTGGGGATACATTTGCACATCTCCAGTCCTTGGGGACCTCCCCCGAATCTAAGGATGCTCTCATAATTATGGCTAAGAGTTTGCTTAGTTCACTCGTTCCAATTATTTGCTCACTACAAACAGGTTTAACTCCAAATCCTGTTCAACAATCCAATTGGCAGTTTAAAAAGGTAAACTGGGGTGGCTATTCTGCACAAATACTCTTAGACACATGTTATGTTCAAAGACAACATATTGATGATGTAAACACTTACATAACCAATCAGATTATGAGTGCTGTTAATGCCTCCATTCCAAAATCCATACCATTTCGTAAACACAGAAATCACTGGTGGAATACAGATTGTTTAATTGTAAAACAGGAAAAAACCGCGCTTGGAATAATTTACGCAAGTATTCCACCACTAGTAACCTAATTGCTTATAAAAGACTCAAAGCAAGAGCTAGACAAGTTAGGTGGAAAGCGAAACTGGATTCATGGCTTGCTTTTGCCTCAACCATCACCGAAGACACGGATACACGGGTCATTTGGAAAAGAATACAGGCGTTAAATGGAAAATTCGTTCGACTGCCCTCTCCAATACTTCATTGTAAAGGGAAAGACCTATCTACAACTGAAGAAGTTGCCATGCACTAACAGAATCATCTGCTAAAATCTCTGCTTCCTATGCGTCCACCTTCCAGAACATCAGAGCAAGTGCAAAACAGTATAAAATCAACTTCTTCACGCATTGCTCATTCCCGTACAACCAACCAATTACATTAATAGAACTTCAAGAATCATTAAACAGATCTTCCAATAGTGCAACAGGTCCAGATGGATGGTGTTGATTGTGTTATGCTAAAGCATTTACGTGAAGAAGACTTGAGGTCCCTATTAATTTTTTATAATCGGATCTTCTCTGAAAATGCCTTTCCTTCTTCCTGGCGCCATTCGTTCGTTATCGCCTTACCAAAACCAGGAAAAGATCCTTCCTATGTTGAAAATTACAGGCCAATATCTCTTACGAGCTGCATGGGAAAAATTTTCGAAAGGATGGTTCATAGTAGGCTCACTTACATCCTGGAGTCAGAGAATCTTCTTTCAGAACAACAGTATGAGTTTCGAAAGAATAGATCAACGCTAGACGTGCTTATCAAAGTCGAATCTCATATCCGCAATGCCTTTGTCATGAAACAACATCTAGTCATGATCAATTTAGATCTTGAAAAGGCATTTGATACTACATGGCGTCATGGTATTATTATGGACCTTTACCATCTGGAGCTTCGGGGCCATTTTCTGGAAATAATTCAAAATTTTCTGCAATTGCTTTCTTTTTAGTTCCGATATAAAAACGTACTCTCTGCATCTCACGTTCAGGAAGAGGGAGTCCCGCAGGGATCAATACTTAGTCCAACACTGTTTTCAATCCGAGTTAGCAGCATGACACAAGATATCACAAAAACTGTTCAAACTTATGTGTATGCAGATGACCTTACTATTTCCTGTCAATCTCAAAGGATGAATGCCATTGAACGGCAGCTCCAACTTGCCATAACCAAAATAGAATTCTGGACTTCACGGAACGGTTACAAACTATCAGAAAAGAAATGCACTGTCACTCACTTTTGCAAGAAACGAGCTCTCCATCCCGAATTTGAACTACAAATAAACAATACTCCAATCCCGCTTGTTAATACCGTTAAATTTCTTGGACTAATTAGACTGCAAACTAAATTTCCAAGTCCACATCACTTATTTGAGAACTTCTTGTATAAAGCATTTGAATATACTTCGATCGGTCTCGTCGATGTCATGGGGAGCTGATCGATATACTTAACTGCATCTTTATAGAAGTTTAATCCGTTCACGGCTAGATTATGGTTGTCCAGTGTATGACTCTGCTAGGAGCACTACTTTAAAACGGCTAAATGTGATCCATCACAGTGATCTGAGGACTGCGCTGGGAACTTTCAGGACTTCTCCGATCCAAAGTCTTTATATTGAAGCGCATGATTCCCCATTACAACTGCGTATAAAAACACTACTGTTCCACTACACTGCTAAGATCCAAAGTCTACCATCGCACCCAAGTTGGGAATATCTTTATAATACTCGGTGAGAAGCCTTATATGACAGCAAGCCAAATGGAAAAAACCTGCCTCACTCAGGATCAAAGAGCTTGTTCACAGGTGGAATATCAAATTAAATGTAATTTTTAAAGACACAACTGCACCTATTCCACCTTGGACATATGTGTCCATCTCTCAAGATATACACTTTCTCCACTGGGGAAAAATATTATATCTCCCTGCAATATCAGATAGGTACATTCAGCTCATGCTACTATGAACAATCATGCATGTAAAATTTATACAGATGGTTCCAAAACTGACAGTATGGTGGGTAGCTATGTAGTATCAAAAAATCGGATCAACGAGACCGCCGGACCTGATTCTGTTCCTGAAACCATTAACAACAGCCTTAAGAATCTGATTACATACTTGGCACAGTTTTCTCTTAAGATAAATCCAAAAAAAAAATCTGCACAAATGGTATTTTCCCTCAAATCAAACCCAACGCAACTAAACCTGGAAATCCACGGAACCCCCATCACCCTAGTCACCATGCACAAAGATCTCGGCGTTATATTCGACCCTAAACTCAGTTTCAAACACCATGTTGCAGACATTCACAACAAGGTCTGCAGAGCAAGATGGCTTGCCAAACAACACCTCCTTCATGTCACAGAGCCTGAGTACACGCTCCAATACATATACCGGTTTCTGCAGCCAGTCATCACCTACGGGTCTGAAATCTGGGCGTCGGCAACGAAACCCACGCTAAAAACCATTACATCTGATGAGTACTGGCTTCTTCGGTGGGTCCTCTTCAAGCATAAACTGCCACCACTCATACCTACTTCAGATATCACGCAACTTCTAAATTACAGAAAAGTCTCCAAACGGATATTTGCCCTCCGCTTGCTTGTGTCAATTAAAATGATAGCGGGTGAAGTCAATACACCAAATTTTTAGCAGATGTGCAATTGGAGGATCCCCCGAAACCCTTAAGAGCCCTCCCCTCTCTGCAGTCTGTGGCCTGGAGGCTCAGAATAGGGGATAGATTCCTGCCCATGGAGATGCTCCACAACGTCCAGGAGATAGATGTGGACTACAAAAAGTTCATAGAGGACAAATCGTACAGAACACGCCTCATCAGGGACCAGCTTTCGTCTTCAACCGAGTAACTGCCATCGTCTTTTCATCGCTTTTCATGTGTCTTCATTTCACATGTAAAATATGTAATTATACGTTTTATGCCCTGATATATGTTTCATGTAATTTTTCTTGTATATTTCATGTTAAACCCCTAGCATTTTCGCTGTTGTGGGTATTATTACATCAGGCAATCATGTAACCAATCACTGCCTGCAATAAAGATATTACTTTTCAAGATCTAAATTGACCATGTCTAGATGTTGTTTCATGACAAAGGCATTACGGATATTAGATTCGACTTTGATAAGCACGTCTAGCGTTCATCTATTCTTTCGAAACTCATACTGTTGTTCTGGAAGGAGATTCTCTGACTCCAGGATGGGTGCTGCGGAAGTTTTTCCTTTATGTACAATTTCAGCCACACTACTGCTAGCTTGCAGCGTCTTCACCGCTGAATTATATGCCATTAAATTAGCACTTAGTAAGATTATTGAGTTTTCCATCTCATCTGCCATAATTTACACAGACTCCCTCAGTGCTGTCTCTGCCATAAGGAAGAATTTCTCCTCTTCTCATCCTACATTGAAACAGATACATTCCCAGCTATTCTCTTGCAGTGTGTCCAATCAGTCAATCAGTTTTTGCTGGATCCCTGGCCATTCTGGCATTCCGGGAATTGAAAGTGCTGACTTTGCCGCTAAACATCCTCAGCCCACTCTCTCACAACATCCTCAAGTTCCTTACACTGACTATAAGTCTGTAATACGCAAAGCGTGCTACAATAAATGGGCACAGATCTGGAAAAATGACACCAACAATAAACTTTACCACATAAAAGAAGATCCAAAGCTGTGGCTCTCTGGCTTCCGACGAAACAGGCGAGAGGAAGTGGTACTGGCAAGATTCAGAATTGGACACACTCACCATACTCATCTCTTCCTATTATTTGGAGAAAACCCACCACAGTGCTCATCCTGTCAGACGCAACTTACGATCCGTCATTTTCTGGTTGATTGTCCCTTACATTTAACCATCCAGTCAAACACTTTTCAGGCTCTCTCCACATTGAATATATCACCTGATTTCTTAGGAAATTAAGCAAATATTGAAGAGCTTTTATTGTATCTAAAACATATTGACTTATACAGAAGCATATAATTTAACATCTCTAACGATATGCTTCTTGTGAATTAACGATGAACAGACACAATTTGGCCTTAGTAGCCCTTGTGTCGCTAAACCCAATAACAACAACAACAACATACTTCCCTCGCTGCCTCCTTTAATATACACTGGTGTTCAAAGAAAGTGCATCACCCCTTAAAATTGTAATTGTCGTCCGAATAACCTAAGTTTATGGCAATATTTCTTACAGATTGCATCAAATAAGATTGACACGCGTAGGTGGTGACGTAATATTGCATCAGCTGTTACTTTCAGCTATATAAGCACCCTCTACAAGAGTTGCAGTCATTCCTTGCTTGTGTCAGGATGGCGAGTTACGTGCAGTTGGCCACGAAGAAAGAGTGCTATTGTTGCTTTACGTGAGGAAGGATGTTCTTCCCATCATATTGCTTATAAAGTGTCTTGTAATCAGTCGACAGTGAGTATATTTCTTTCCAAACTCAAGAATACTGGTTCTACTGATACGCCAAAACAGGACCGCGTTTTGAAGCACTTATGCTTAAAAACCGTAAAGCTTCTTCGTCTGAGCTGAAAAGAGAATAGGAAGAACATACAGGAGTGGTAGCAAGCGCAATAACAGTCAGAAGACGCCTCTTCAAAAATGGACTTGTAGCCCGTCGTCCTAAGAAGAAGCCCCCTCCTTACACAAAAAATGAAAAAGGCCCGATTAATTTGGTGTAAGGAGCATGTCAAATGCACCCCCGAGCAGTGGAAGTCAGTTATTTCCTCGGATGAGAAGAAATTCAACCTACATGGCTCTGATGGGAGACAAACGATTCGCCGTAGACGTGGTGAAGAATACCATTACCATCCAGACTGTATGGTGTCTACAGTGAAATTCCCTACCAGTCAAAAGATATGGGGTGCATTTCGTATCGCGGAGTAGGTCACCTACAGTTTATAAAAGGTTCCGTAAATACCAATGGATAACTGGCTATATTGGAAGACAAATTGCTGCCAGCCATTAGATACCATTTCAACCTGTCATGTAACTGCATCTTTCAGGACGACTCTGCCCCTTGTGATCGGGCGAAAAGTGTAAGTAGGCACTTCTGTAGTAACTCTAGCTTCGTTTCTGGATAAGAGGCTCGACAGTAATGTGTTTACATTTGTTACAGGGTGAAAAAATGGTTGGAAGAACGGTCCATTACAACTCCTAGCTGACTAGGAAACAGCCCGGACCTGAATAATAAGAGAACTGTTGGCATCGGGTAGTTCAATCTGAAATTGCTAGAAAGAAACCAAAGACCCTTCGTGAACTTCAGGAAGCCATAATTCGTATTTGGAACCACGAACTATCGGTTGATTATCTTCAGAAATTGATCTTGTCAATGCCTCGACGGTGTGCTGCTGTCATCAGGGCCAGAGGCGGTTCAACTAAATATCAGTTTGCACCTGGTGAACTTTTCATTTTGTTTTCCATTTAAAATGATAAACAGAAGCAAATTGAGGGCTTCTGATAACATTTCAGCCATAATTGTCGTGTTTACCAAAACTATTATATAAAGGTTGCAAATGCTCATTTTGGAAAATTTTGGGAGCACCCGTCAAATATTACTTAGCTTTGCCTTAACTATTAATAAATATTTTTTGTTTATATTTCTATTTGTGATGCTAGTCATTAATGTAACATACCGCAAAAAGGGTTAGAAATGTGAAATTCCTAGGCGATGCCCTTTCTTTGAACACCAGTGTAACTGGATAGATTCCATCTGCCCGAGGTGCCTTTTTTTTATGTTTACTTCAATAATTTCTGCCCCATTTTGCTCTCCGTTATTACAAAATCATTTAGCTCCTTGTTAGAGTTTAGTAAACTTATGTCCTCCCCTTCCTAACAGAATTCCTCATGTATGAATGTAGATGCAAAATACCCATTCAGTTTGTCAGCTATCTGAGCAGGATTATCACCAGTCGAACTACCAACATCAAGTGGACTAATCTAATTCATCTCCTTCCTTCTAGAGTTTACATAAGTAAAGAAGTCTTTGTTGTTTTTCTTTGCATCCTTTGTCAAAGATTTCTCGTAATCAGTCTTTGCTTGCCTAATCTCCTTTGTGACTTAATTACAGGCTATCTTACATCTGCCATAGGCTTCTGTGTCACCTCATAATTTATATGCATTCTACGCATTCTCATTTTTTTTCTCTGCCACGAGCCTCATTAGTTCGTCTGACATCCATTTAGGTCTAAATCTTGAACGGTATTTCTTAGTTGGTATGAAAAGCCTAGTAGCTTCCAAGATTAATTCCTCGAAGGCTTCCCATTTAGAATTCACTGTTTTTAACATCATCAGTTGATCCCAATGTATAGAATTTAAAAACTGCCTGAGACCACTGTAGTCACCTTTACGAAAACAAAAACCCTTCCTTTTACCCTTGATGGTAGTTACATCTTAAGTAAATCACAAATCAGTAGACTGATCACTGTCATCTAGTGATTCTTTATATGCAAATTCCTAATGCACGAGTCATCACTGCTGATAATCAGATCAAGAGTATTACTCCCTCTGGTTGTCCCTCAAACATGTTGCTGTAGAAAACAATCCTCCAATAAATCCACAAACGTCTTGCTAGCGTGCGAGTGACTTACCCACAAGTTCCATTCAATACCTGGAAAGTTAAAATCCCCCATTACAAGACATTTTGATTTACTGGCCCACTATTTCTCTGCACAATTGTTCGTTGTAGTCATTAGGCCAATAACACACTCCTACTCTCATTTTCCCTTTCCCAGTGTTTGTCACACCAAACTGACTCAACATTGCATTGTCCACCCATGTAAACTGGATGCACTTCCTTAGATTTTTATGAGTTTTTCTTAACTAACAGCATAACCCCTCCTCTCTTCCTGTTTATCCTTTCTGTATACATTGTACTCCCCAAATTCCAATTCTGCACTGCTTATATCTGTGTGACACCATGTCTCTGATATCCGAACAATATCAGACCTTTGATGCCTTGATCAGCACTTCAAATTTATTTACTATACTTCTAGCATTGGCGTACATGCAAGTCTACATGCACCTGTTCTTACTCTTAGTTACCCTAACACAGCCCATGTATTTATTTGTTCCATGATTACTCCCAGCAGCTCTTGAAATCCCCAGAAACTTTCTCTCTAGGCTGCTGCTGCTGATTACAATAGAAGCAGTGCAAGAATTGCTTTCGCCTCTGCCTGCGGCTACTATTAATCTTTTAGTCTGTGAATTCCCCTAAGCTAGCAGTTTTCCGACACACCTAACACTGGCTCGATAGGATCTGCAAATATTCTGATTCACATCTAGTGGAGTCAATGCCTAAGCGAATTGCGGCTGTTATCCGTGCTCACGGTGGCCCAACACGATATTAGGTAGTTGATCATAATTCAATGATCATGAGTGTATTTGATAATAAAGAAGAAAACCTTAAAGTTTGCAACTAAGCACAATGAGAATCGTTGGACATTTAGGAGTGAGGGTTGTCCGAAAAAAAAAAAATAAATAATAAAATAAAATCTATGGAAAGAAGAACTTAAAACAGAAAAGAAAGTGGTTTGATTTAGCAAAGCACCTATTTCGTTAGTGAAGTGCACGAATGCATTAAAGGAATGGAGCAAAAAGTCTGCTCTCTATAGAAATCAGTAGAAAGTCTTGCACGACGCATAGAAGCAGTCATTACGGCCAAAGGTGGGGCAATACTATTAATTTCTTTGATAAATACCTGTTTTGTTCATAAATACAAGTGTACAAAAGTTCTGGTAGGAGTGTTAATATAGCAAAATGATTTTTAAGGTAGTATATAAAATAGAAAAATTTCTCAGAATTTTCCAATTAACAGGAAATTTTATATATGTATTTCTGATATTCAAAGTATTAAAGAAACGTCTAAATGTTTCTCTTCAGACAAACAGCATTATTTGGTTATTCATGCTTCTGGCTATGATTTTACTAGATCAAAATTTCAATAATATCTTTTCTCTTAAATAAATTCATAACTTACTGAGATTTGTCATGGGGTAAGCTATAAACTTACACTCCCACCTAAAAGTTTGGAATCACCTTTATTTTTTCTTAATTTTCAAAGTTTTTATTAAAATAAAACTAACTTGTTCACTAATTTCATTAAAATACTTGCTGTTGTGTATAAAATCAAAAAATCTGAAATAATATTTTAGAAATATTAAAGAAATTTCTAGAATATTCCAGAGAAGTGTAGAGGGTTCTTAAATGCAGTACAACATCGTAGATGATTCCTGAATGTGGTAGAACCTTCTAGATAATTCTAGAATATTTTAGGAGTTTAGAAACTAGAATATTCCTAAATATTCTAGAATATTTAGGAATATTCTAGTTTCACTATTATAGAAGATTATAGATGATTCTCGATTGTTTTGCAATAGTATAAATCGAGGAATAGTAGATGCGGAAGGTCAGGGAATGACCACCGCATATCCTCAGTCCGAATAAAGGGTGAGGGTTGGCATCAGGAAGGGCATCCGGCCATAAAAAAATTGCATGCCAAAACAATAAAAAAAAAAAAAACGTTGACCCCATATAATAATGGGAAAAGGCGAGGACAAAAAAATAATAATAATAAATCGAGGAATAGTTGTAACTTATAAAATCGAACACCCGTCATTTAGTGTTTGGTGTAAGTTTTGTGTGTTTCGTGATAAACATGGCAAGAAATAAGGAACTGAGTGTTTGAAAAAGAAGTGTTATTATAATTTTATATAAAGTTATTCCATGAGAAGTATTGAAAAAAAAAAAAAAAAACTAGGTGTTTCTCTTAAAGCAGTGGTCTCAAACTCAAATTGCATGCGGGCCGAATGCACGATCTGAAAGCAGCTGACTGGCCGGAATTTTTTTTTTTTTTAACAAAATGAGAGTGAATATAAGCACCGTATTTACAACAAATACATAATAGAAATTTATTTGCGGGCCGTATAAAATTTCTTCGGGGGACTGGATGTGGTTCGAAGGACAAACCACGATAAGGAGAACAGCGCATAACAACGAAAGCACAAGATAAGTCAATAACACTGATTTATATACGCAACCGACGACGCGCTTCACCTGAAATACGAGCTGAGTTCAATGCGGACAGAGAAACTTCCGTGTCTATATTCACTGTAACACTTCTCTTAAACAAGCAAGACTTCATGGTCGTGTAGCTGTCCGGAAAATTGAAAGAAACGATTGGTTTGGGCTAAGAGCTAACAACATCGGACAATCGAAGAGTTGAAAAACGTACTGTGGACGGATGAATCCGAATTTGAAAATTTTGGATCCAAGCGTTTATGCCAGACGATCAAAAAAAGAAAAAAATGGTGCCACATTATTTTGTGCCTGCAGTCAACCATAGGGTTGCTTCTGTTTTGCTTTTGGAGTGGGTGACATTATCAGAATTTAAGGAATTTTTAAAAGAAAAGAACGCTTTAAAAACATTTTTGAACATAATGCAATATCCTCAGGACTTCCGACTTTTCGGAAAAAAATTTACATTACAACAAGACAATGACCCGAAGCGCAGCTGTGCAGAGACTTTCTAGCAACTAAAGAATAGGATAATTGTTTAGTTGCTAGATTCCAAGTGATCTGCAAGGTTTATTGGAGAGAACCTTCCACATCACTTGGAATAATGTTATTCACGATTATTATTAGACTATTATAGACACTAATATAAACTTAATCGCTAGAATGCCACGTCTGTTTAGGGCAGTGATAAAATTTCTTGGATGATATCGTGATGAAAAATTAATATAGTTTTTAATATCAATCATTTCAATACTTTTTGCTGTCAATTTTTCAATCCTTAACAAAAAATCTTAAAATACTTTGCGGTATTTTTTATATTAAACCTTACTTAATTTTAAATATAAAGCTAATTTCAAAAAAAAAAAAATTAACGAAAACTTGTCGTAGGCTGTGATTCCGAACTTTTAGGCGGGAGTATACATTCGCAATTTCATATCAGTGGATTGAATCACAAATGCAGAAAAACCAGAATCACAACATAAGATTGAGTAAATAAAGTTAAAAACTTGAAGATATCTCCAGAGTTATTAGTCAGTAGATTAAGTAATGAACTCTTTTTTTTTTTTTTTTCCCCTGAGCATTTAAAGCATATAAACTGATATTTTACCTGCTAACATTCATAACAGAATTAATAAACGTCTTTAATGTTAAGATTATTACGTATTTTATATTTCGGTTATGTTCATGACAGAACGTCATGTTTCATACATCTGAAAGCAGATAATTGTTGTTAGGAAGTAGTTAAAATATAGTAGGAGTACTTTTGGTTGGGTAGTTACATATGTATTATATAAATCAAATTAAAAATAAATGAAGCAAATATCAGTAGCATGGCAAACCAGTAGAATGAAAAATAAACCCATACGCAATATAACAAAAAGGGAGGGGGAGGTGATAAAGGTATTGCAGAAGGAAAGCTCCTAAAATAATTTTTAAAAAGCCCATTCATTAACAGAATACCAAATAACCGAAATTTTAAAGTATGCCAATTAGCTGATTAAGCGGCGCCCAGACCTAGCAGCAGGTCCAAATTATGTGAAATATCACTAAAAAAACGGAGACGGAGTCAACTACAATACTTGACAAACAAAATGAAAATAAATAAAATAGACTGATCATTATGTCCCATCTCGACGGAGGCCACAAGGTTAATAATGATCACTGCATTTCGTACATTAGACAAATCCATACATCGTCGAAACGATATGCCAAACCACTAATGCAATAGATTTGAATAATGGTGGCCCTTATGCAGAGAAAAATTATAACAGAACAGATAAAATTAGGCTATAGATAGCAGCATTAGCATATCGGTTTACTACCGATCATGTAAAATAAATTGAAAACTTTAACTCAGCAAAAAAAAAACAGAATAGAAAGAAAATTAGTACAGAAAACATATCTGTTCTATTATAATTTTTCACTGCATAAGTGCCATTATTATTCAAATCCATTGTATTTGCGGTTCGATCGATGTATTGGTTCGACGATGCATGGATTTGTCTAATGTTCGAAATGCAGTGATTCCCTGACCATTATTGATCTTGTGGTTCTCCGTCGAGATGGGGCATAATGGTCAGTCTATTTTATTTATTTTCATTTTGTTAGTACAATGTTGTAGTTGGTTTTCGTGTCCCTTTTTTCAGTGATATTTCACATAATTTGGACCTAGTGCTATCGTCTGGGCGCTGCTAAATTTCAACTACTTGGCATACTCTAAAATATCGGTTATTTGGTATTCTATTAATTGGCTTTTCCTAAATTATTTTAGGAGCGTTCCCTCCCCCCGCTTCCTTCTTGTTATATCACGTACGGGTTTATTTACCTTTCGTTCTTAATCCTGAGATTAAGAAACGAAAGTTGGAGCCCCTGCTGTAAAGGATGTTTAGAGATCTTTGTTAAGATATCTCTTTAAGCAAAGAAAAGAAATTCTAAGTTTTAATACTGATGTTAGCACTGGAGGCGTGGGTAGGGATTTAAATTGCACTGGCCAAAAAAAAAAAAAAAAAAAATTACGAACCCTTGTATTAAGTCACAAACAGAAGAAATACAAACATGTGGAAAGAAAACTGTGATGAGGGGTGATGCCGTGTTGCCTCGTTGAGTATTAAGACTGCACAGGCTGTTAGACTGCAGTAATCCGAAGCCAGAATGGGGAAAACGCGTGGTCTATCAGACTTCGAAAAAGGTTTTATCGTAGGGATACGTTTAGCAAGAGCCACGATACAAGAAACGAAAGACATAACTGGTTTTTCAAAAGCATCAATCTCGAGGGATTTTAATGAGTGGAAGGCAAGCGGTTCTTCCATATTTCAAAGGCAGAAAAACAATACAAGATCAAAGCCGTCGTACTCTACGGAGGACTGTACGAAAAATAAGGCATCTAGTGTGCAGCAAATAACATGAATTCAACCAAGCCTACAACTGTCCTATTTCAACCTGCACTATGCGCAGGGGATTGAAGTAAATGGATACTTGCAGTTGCCTGCCTATTCGGAAGCCGCTTGTTTCAGAAAAACAATAGAAAAATCGGCTTGTAGCGTTGCCGAGAAAGTCGTATTTGGACAGTGAAACAATGCAGGAAAATCAATGGTTAGACAAATCATGATACACTTTGAGTGTGAGTACCAATTTTGTACTGACGGTAAACAGAAATACGCAGGAAGTGTGTCGAAAACCTCACGAAGCGATGATGGACCCTGCTTACCTAGTTAAGACAACCCCCCCCCCCAGCATCCGGAGGTGACAGTATCTTTGTATAGGGAACGCTTTATTGGCACGAACTGGATCCGTTGATACTGGTGAAAGGTCGAATGCCATCCATGGAGTACCTGAAGTTTGAATCATATCAACTGCACCCTGCAATGTTATACTCTTTTCCCGCAGATGATGGCCACTTTATGGATAATCATGCAATATCCCATTTTGCCGGAATCGTGCAAGAATGGTTTGGAGAACATGACATAGATATCCACCATTTTCCCTGGCCCCTACATTCACCAGATCTCAGTCCTATTGAGAATGTGTGTGTGTGTGTGTGAGAGAGAGATAGAGATTGCTAGAGAGTGATATTCGGCAATGAAGCCCTCTTCTTCAACTTTGCTGGAAGAATGGTGACAGTTCGACCAAAACGCACTAAAACACCTCATAGAATCCATGCCGATCCGCACACTTGCTGTTATTCGAAACAAAGGCGGCCCGATTCGTTACTGAATAAAGGTTCGTAATTTTTTTTTTTCTTTTCTTTTTGGCTAATGTGTGTAATTTCTCATGTTAAATTCCTTATGTTTTCTTTGTATTCTAAGCTCTGAAATCGGACAATCGTAGAAATTTTAAACCTGACAATCAGTCATATGGGATAATTGTTGTTAGGAATTTTTAAGAAGCTCGAAAGAGATAGGGAAGGTTAAAGACTGCATATTTGGAAAACAATTCGGAATTGAAACCAACCCGTTATTGAAAAGAAGTCTATACAAATGTAGCAAATGCTCTTAGAAAAAATAAAAATTTATAATTAAACTTAAATAAAAATGCATGGCATCTTTGGATACCAAATCCTTAAACATGTACGAAAGTTAATGTTCCAAGGATTCTAAACGTTTTGGAAAACAAATTAAAATAACTTCATTAACAAACTCACAGTTAAGGATATCATTACTTACATTAAAATCTTAATAGATGAAAAATTCTCAACCTTCAAGGAAGATTCTACAAATAAATATCTCTGGTTTGTCAATAGATAAGGGTACAAGTGTGCTACTCACTGAAGGTCTTGTAACACAGTGTCAGTTTAAGTTGTTTCACTGTAACACAAATAAAGCATTAGAGGCGGAATGTCCCCTTAACGGCCCAATGTTAAGCTGACATACCATCTCTAATGGATATCTGCATAATCTCAACGATCGCAATTTGAAGACAATTACGAACAATGGTTCCAAGTGCCTGCATATTGCACGAATTACTCGTACTTTGTGTAATGTAACCATGGTAACGTTGGCAAACCTTAGTGCAATATGGCGCTGTATTAATACTTACGTAAATAATAATTCGTGCACAGATTGATTTTTAGGGATTTAGGCGCATCAGCGACTTAGGCCGTACTGCGTCGTGTGTGTTATGTTTGTAAAATTTGCGTGTGTTCTGTAGTCGATTTGCCTGTTTGCTGGACGAAAAACCTGAGTTTCTGGAAGAAGATGCCATGCTACTACCCTTGCCTGAGACCACCTAACTCAGCCAAGTTGTGAAAAAGACAAATTCCTTATGTCTTCTACGGGAATAGAACTTAGATCTTTTCCGTCCTGTGTGGAGATAACGGTGAGCCTACCAACTATACTACCCGTGAAGGCTTAAATAATAACAGAGCGCATTGGACGTATTGAGAGAATTACTGGGCAACATGCTCTCGTGGGTGCCACAGATGGTATAATCACTGTCCTTCCCACACCGTCTGCGCTGGTAGCAGCACAGTGGTATCGTCACCGTCCTTCCCACACTGGATGGAAAAGGCCCGGATTCCAATCCCATCGATGACGCGAGGAACTTTAGTGGGCTTTTTTTACTCCGTGGATGAGTTAGTCGGTCTCAGGTGTAGATAGCAAGGTTTTTTCCACCAGAAACTGGGCAAAACTTTTTTCGTCCAGCAAAACAGGCAAGTCGACCAGAGAACACACGCAATTTACAGTCATACTACATATATGGGTATATGTAAGAGATTACGGTTGGCCCTAATACAATAATTTGAATTTTTTGTCCTCCCCACGCCGGGTAGAAAAAAACCTGAGTTCGAATCCGTCGGTGACGCGAGGAATTTTTACGGGTCTTTTTTCTTAACGTGGCTGAGTTAGTCGATCTCAGGAGACGGTAGTATGGATTTCCTCCCAGAAATTCTAGTTTTTCATCCAGAACACAAATCGACCAAACACATGCAATTTACAGACATAATATATACGGCGCAATACGGCCTAAGTTGCTGATGCGCCTAAAACACGACAACAGTCAACCATCTGAGGAATTCGATAACTTCCGTTATTTACACCCCCAGGACGGGGTATGACTAAAATTAAACTTCAGTGATACAATGATACACTACGAGTGCTCCTTGATGCAGCGAGAATTTTGGTATGTTTTGTTAAGTTGTGAAAAAAGTATTTCTTTGGAGAGCTTTAATTAGATAGTGGCATAGTATTTAGGGTCAGACGCCACCGGTGATTTCCAACATCTGCGCCATATGTACTGTGTTGGATTGCATAACTACTGCAAAAGCCAGAAAAAAGTGTAGTGTCTAGTTTATGCAGTATTGTTTTGTTCTGTTGTGTGTCTCTGGCTGCTTGGCCGCAGGGCCGTACGTTGCTCGCCACCGTAGCCAGGTGGGAGGTGAGCCAGGCTGCCTATCATATTCTGGCTGGTCTCCGCCAGGTTGACCTGAGATTTCTGGACTGACACCAAGATAAAAAGGGTGGGGGGAAGAGTGGGGCTTTAATTAGATAGTAGAGTCCTGCCTCCTCGTGGTGAGGGTGTGACGGCCTGTCCTTACTACGAGGCTAAATTGTCGCTTTCAAAATCTCTTTATGTTATTTATGTTTATTTTGTATTTTTTTTTATTATTATTATTATTATTATCCGTTTATTTCCATAAGGAAACCACCCCGGGACGGCAAAGTGCCAGGAGGGTGCTAAGTACATATCAGGGTACGAGATACTACGTGCAGTGGGTTACATATACTGAACACGTAGTCTCGTCCCGAAATATTATATACACATTTTATGTTTAATATATACAGTATTTACACATTGATGATTCTGTACATACATTATACAACTGATATATTTACAATTCACTAATAATTCCATCTATAAATTACATATTTACATAACTGTTACAGAAGGTATATTTTTACAGTCAACAAATTATTATTGTTCTGAAAGCAGAAAGTTTCTCTTTTACTCTAAATTCTTTGGTACTTTGCAGCCGATTCATATTTTGGTAAGTCTATACGAATCCTGGAAGATCTCTTTCCGGTATGTTGCATCCTCACACAGTTTTTCGGCATCTATGTGTAGTGAGTTAAATATTTTCGCTGCATTTGATGGGAAGAATCTTTGCAGGCTACTAAGATTGTTCAGGACTGGACGCAGTGGATTATTTACTTCCCCGCAACGTCTAGCAGTGGCACGCGGTTTGACTAGAATATTATCCAGGACTGGAGCATCCACTCTGCCTGTGAGCATTTGTGCGAGAGTGTGTATGTTCCTGTTAATTGTCCGCTGCATCCAGGGTGTGATGTTAAGGTTTGAGTAGAGAATGGCCCTTGAGATAGTAAAAGGGTGGCCAGCAATTCTGTTAAGCCATCGCAAGAACCAGTACTCGATCCCAAGGACGGACTTATAATGTGAATCTGGAGCTGAAGACCAGATTTGCGAGGCATACATTGCAATTGGCAGGACACACATTAAAATGTACTTGGTCGCTAGCTGAGGATCCCTAATTCCTACAAGTTCCTGTCTAGTAGCCCATAAAGCGGCGAATATTTTTGTCTTCATATGGGCGAAGTGTTGAGCAAAGGTGAGTCTGTCATCCCACTTAAGACCCAGGTCCAGGTGAGAGTGCACTTTTACCACATTAGACCCGTTCACAGAGATCGAAATGTCATTTTTATTCTGCTTGCAAGTTATGGTCATTTGGGCAGACTTCTGCGCATTAATACGGAGCCCGATGCAATCCAGGTAGCTCTCAAATTCTCTGATTGTGCTATTTGCCATCTGACAAATACCTTCTGCTGATTCTTGGTCTTTGGAAGTGATGAAGAATTTTACATCGTCAGCATATGTTATAAAATTGTAGTACCGTGCAAGAAACGGCTCCAGGGCGGCCGCGAAGAGAGTAGCCGAAAGAACTCCCCCTTGTGGCACTCCTCGCGAGATGGTAAAGCAAGATTGTAGCTTTTGGTGCTTAACAGTAAGTTTTCTATGTTCTAGCAGGCTGGTTATTATAGTTAACAAATTTCCTCTTACATTAAAATAATTCTTTAAAATCGCAATGAGCGCTGGAATTGAGACGTTGTCGTAGGCTGCGGAGATATCCAAAAAAATAATATCAATTTGCTTTTTCTCATTTAGTGCTTTCTGCACGCGAAAAAGGGTTTCCAGTAAGTTTGTTATTGTTGATCTACCCGAAATAACTGAGTGCAAATGTGGTGGTCTATGGCTGAAGCAGTGTTGATTGATGGTGGGAAGCAGTGCTTTTTCGAATACCTTCTGTAGGGTGCAGCTGACAGAAATTGGTCTGTAATCCTTAGCCAATTTTGGGTGTTTAATCTTTGGTATTGGGGTTACAATGTAATTTTTCCAGGCTTGCGGGAAAGCTCCTGACCTGATGATTTCCTGATAGATGTGCAGTAATAGATCTATTATAAATGGGCTACTTATCTTAAGGATGAACATTGGAAATTTGTCTGGTCCAACAGTGGCCTTATTGGGCAGATCGTTGATTGCTTTCATTACGCTCTCTTTGGTGATTTGTATTTCACTCAAAGGAGGTCTTGTTGGTTCCTCTATTGCCGAATGGTTTCGCTTGTTTAAATCTTTCAGGAATTCAAAAATTTTGTTACCATTATCAGTGTTCTCAATTTGATTCAGTCCATGCAGGTTACTAAAAGTGTTATTAGCCCATTCCTTGAAAATGCATTCGGTCATATTCTCTGTATTGCTAGCAATTCTTTTTGCTCTTTTTAGTTTATTATGAACAACACTGCAGTGTGCCTGTCGTTTTGCTTTGATGAAATGTGCTCTTTCTTTCTTATAACGAATGTGATCGGCAGGATGACCCGTTCTTTGCCATTTTCTATATAGTTTTTGCTTCCTGAGGAAACTTGCTTTCAGTTGTGGGTTAAACCATTCTTTTGTTCTCTCAGATATTTTGATTTCTTTTGCTGCTCCTTCCAATGCTGTTTGGTATAGCTTTTTAGTGATCATTTCTAAAGCTTCGTCTACTGGCTTTTCTTGCAGGTCATTCCAGTTGTAACTAGTCAGGTGACTGAGAATGACCTCTGATTTAATATACTTCACGGAGAAAAGATACTTACTTTGCTTTTCCCAGTTCGTGTGGTTACCCTGCATGTATTTGTGTATCTTCAGTGCTGCTTCTATTTCAATGGGATTGTGGTCCGACTTAAATTTTATGCAGTTTTGCGCTAGCCTTATGTCTAAGGAACTATGATACAACAGGTCAAGTTGCTGCATTCCCCTTGTCACTGGTGTCGGAAGCTGCGTTAAGTGCAATGCACCCAATGTAGCATCCAGCTCTTTCTTGGCCTCCCTGTGTTTCGGAAAAGGCAAATTAAAATCTCCCGCTATTATTGTGTCGACTGATGGCTTTAGATTTGCAGCAAGCCAAGCATACAGTTCGTTTCTTGTCTCCTTTGAGTGCTCAGGTGGGAGGTATATGATGCATAACTGTATTTTCACGTGCTCTTTTGAAAAGGTAACGCAAATCCCTTCAAAATTATTTGAATTGGTTTTTCGTTCTCTTATAGGCTGGTATTTGAGTTCATCAGGTGGAGTCTCTGTTTATTACTAATCATAATTAATTAACCAACTAGATGTTTATAACAATGCACGAATGCGAATTTGTCACATATGGACGGAAGCACGGGTGACAACAAAGATGCAAGCTCCCTCAAATGACAAGTGATCCCCATGACGGGGTGTGACTACTTCAGATATTTTTTCAAAATTAAACTTATCTGTTAGTTAGTTATTTGGTTTTTAGGAGCATTAGGAACTAAGGCCATATTGCTCCGTGATATGCGGTGGTCATTCCCTGACCTTTCCGCATCCCCCATATTTGGTGGTGAGGGGCTCGAACCCTGGGCTAATCAAGAAGCGTGTGCTATGCACTGCTGCTCCTTCCCACCTGGCTACGGAGGCGCCTAAACTTCTCTGTAAGCAGCTGTGTAATGATAAGTAGGTTTCTTATCATTAGGCTTTACAAGGGATTTTGCCGAAATTGATATAAAGAATAATTCACGAGATGAGTAGTTCGCTGTATTCTTTCCTCGATTAATCTAGTAGAATATTGGATTCATCCTGGTTTTTTTTTCCCTCAGGTACGTGTCACTTGCAGAGAACCAAGTCATCTATGCGTAGAATGATAATGTTATGAGACACGTTTGTGTGTAGTGCACAATCACATTTGGGTCATTACATGGCGCAAGTTCCTATCATATAATTACTAAGACTGGCAGAAGGAGGCTGCTAAATATGCTGCATAACATAAGTCTGTACGTCCTTGTTTAATCTGTTTAAAGCGCTGAAAGTCAAGGACTCGCGCCACATGAGTCCTAGGTCCAAATGGCGTTTGACGGATTTTATTATAGAGCTACCGATGAAAAGTCGCACTTCATTTACTGATTTTATTTTTGTATACTTAGTGACATAAATGCAGCACCCAAAAGGAGTAATCTGAAGTGCATGCAAATCAGCAAGCAGATGAAGTGCGCCGAGATATACAAATGATTAATGTACGGGACCAATCGGGTGGAAGCTTTGGATAATATAAAAACGAAAGTAGTGATCGTGAAGTTCAAATCAACGCATATGTGACGCAATGAACAGGCTTCTGTCTAGCTGGAACCGACTTCAGAGTGGAAGGAGATGTAGAGCATGTCAAGACGTCACGTTCGATATCAGCAACTCAGACTTCGACAGAGGGCGGATTATCTGCCTTTGAAGTGCTGAATGGTCACTTCCTCGTGTAACAGAACGTTTGGGCCGTGACAATACCACAGAGCAAAGATATGACAACAGTGGCTGCGCAAAGGTATTACCAAATTGGTAGTGGAGCACCATGGAGGGCTACAAAACGAAAGGATCGTCTTATCCGTTGAGAGATTTACACCGCACCTATAGTCACGCTGGCTACCATCTAAAGAGCTGCGATATCAGCTGCCTATCACCCATCGAACCATTGCGCGCTGACTGGCAGAAGGAGGCCGCCATGTGTACCGGCCGTTGCGTCGATTACCCCTGACCGTTGCCCATCATCAACAGCGTCTGGGATGGTGCTGCGTGCGGGATCAAGAATGGCATAGAGTGGCGTCAAGCACAATGAATCCCGCTTCTGCTCAGGTCCCAATGATCGCCGCATACTCCGGCTGGTCTCTGCCAGGGTCGCCTTTGCTTCCTGACAGAGACCAAGTAAAAAAAAAAAAAAAAAAAACCTTTTTGTTGAAGAGTGCACACTAGGAATTAGAGTAAGAGTAGAGTGTGTCAGAATGTAGGGTAAGGAACAGAGATGGACCAAGGTGAAGGGCCCACCCGGTGATTTAAGGCGAAGTGGGGGAGAGGGTATAAGGAATTAAAGTCACAGGGGCATGTGCCCCCGTATGAGGGCGATTGGCCTTGCGCTCTGAAGGGATATCCCGCACTCAGAAGAGTACCAGCAGCATCCCGCTGCTGGCACTTTTTTTTTTTTTTTTCTTTTACTTGGTCTCTGTCAGGAAGCTCTGGCGACCCTGGCAGAGACCAGCCAGAGTATAATGGGCAGCCTGGCTCACCTCACACTGGTGGCGGCGGGCAACGTAGGATCCCACTAGGGGCCCTGCGGCCAAGCAGCCAGAGACACAACAACAGAACAAAACACAGTAGAGAGAGAAAATCTTTATTGTACACTATAGATACCATAATGTGCCCGCCACAGCTAGGAGGCCAGGGGCTTGACAAAGATATAGGGTAATATAAAAATATGTACAGTATAACAAAAAATAACATAACATTAAATTAACTTAAAAACCTAGCATTAACCATTCAATAGATATGAGTATAAGGCAGATATACACCAAGATATGTATACGTTCATATGTACAAAGCACATATTTTAGAATATTCACACAAGTCAAAATATTTCACAGTGCCAAATTGATGTTCGGTATAGCATTTTCTTGTGAAACAGTTCATCGATTTGCCTGTGACGTGCCGTTCTGCACCTCATAGGAGATAGCAAGTGGAGATATCAGTAACAATCGACATCGGGGGCCAAATAAATGGGGAACAAGTTCGGCCAAAGAGCGCCTGTAATTGCGATCCGAAGCGAATTTCAGGAGATCAACTAACTCCGATCATTAGCAGGGCTTGTATTGTAGGAAGTACTTGGCCAGGTAGGAATCTGTCACTGATCTTCAGCCTGTTCCGTTGTAGCTGAAGAAGAGGGGCGGCTCGTAAGGAAAGAAGGAAGTGGAACATGCCACTGACATATATCCCAGAAGTCAGGGGAGTTGATTTTGCCAACCAGCATTTTGACTGCGTTCACAGTTCTCCTCATGCCGACCAGACATTGCACTTTTTTCTGGCCTTTGCAGTTGTTCTACATTCCATCACAGAGTACATACGGCGCAGATGTGGGAACCCACCGGTGGCGCCTGACCCAAAATACTATGCCACTATGGTCGCCGCATACACGTATCGCGAAGATATGGTGAATGCAATGATTCTAGAGCCATATTGAAAGCCATATTGCACTCCCTGCTGATGTTATGGTGTAGGGAGCGATCAGTTTTGATAGTTGGTCTTCGTTGATGTTCGTCAACGGCAATCTGACTGCTCGCCGCTATGTCGCCGAGACTGTGGAACCTGGCATTCTCCCCTTTCCTATTGATGCCATTTTTCAGCAGGACAACGCCCGAATACATACCATAGGGGTTTCATCCGAGTGTCATTGTGGTGTGCATGTACTGTCTTGGTCAGCCAGGTCCTCGGATTTCACCCCATAGGTACACGTGCCTTGAGTGACCGGGATTCAAGTCCATGACTACTAAATACGGTGTTGTTTCTTGTATTCTTCCTATCTTGTGAACTCCTCTGACTGTGTGGTCGTTCCGGAGTATAAACAGAAAATTTATTTATTTTATAATCGGGAAAATCCTGGAAGCTATCTACAGCGCCATTCAAAGCGAGACAGACCACGGATGTTCTGCGGGATCGAGTCCAAGAGGCTTGGTGGGAAATACCGTAGGAGGCTATTCGACATCTCTACGGCCCAAAGCTGAGATGCTTGGCGTGATGTATCCGCAACCGTAGTGGATTTACATCATATTGATCTGTTCATTGTAAGCGTCATTTTGTGTCATTAAATGTGTTCACTCAGACATTAGCGTCTGTAACTTTTATCATGTGTTCCTTAACTTCTTGGCTATCAATACTCTAAAGTATCCTCTCTGTATTCCTGTTCCTTCACGGTGCTGCAACTTCAATTAGGCCTGACGTAGCCCAGTGGTTAGGAGTGAGAGTGCATCGCACGCGTTCCTTGAGTGGACCGGGGTTCAAGCCCGTGACTACTAAATACGATAAATATTTGTATTGACGATTTATTGTAAACTCTACTGACTTGGTTGTCGTGCCGGAGTATAAACAGAAAATTTATTATATTCAATTGTCACAGAGTACCAAATGGGCTGATTTCAGAGGATTAAGCTTCAGCAGGACAACGCACGAATACATAGCATAGGGGGTTTCATCCGAGTGTCTTTGTGTTGTGCATGTACTGTCTTGGTTAGCCAGGTCCTCGGATTTCTCACCATCGAGCCGTAGCTGAGTGACCTGGCGCAAGAATGGGAGCACAGACCACGGATGTTCACCGATGTGAATTCTCTAGATGCTTCATTTGCTTAATACCCTATAGAATCATTTTTGGGAGCTGTCTTGGTCCTTTGGTTTTAAGAAAAATTAATTTCCTGTTGGACAGGGAAGTAAAGAGGCTTACGAAGAAAGACGTGGCCAATTGAAACTAAGAAGCATATTCAGACTACTATTAGAGATCCTAGTTCTCGTTGTAGGAATTTAGGCGCATCAGCGTCTTAGACCGTAATTACCATTGTATATCAAGTCTGTACAAGTGTGTGCACAGGTCGATCGGCATGTTGTTGTTGCTGCGAAACGCGGAATAAATAACAGGAAACCCACGGATCTCGAAAACCCACAGAATATGCAGGAGTGCTAGCTTCTGCCATTATCAACTGTCTTGACATCCAATAAAATTACTGTATATGAAGTTGGGTTTTACAGTTTATGGTATACTGAATCTTGAACAGCGTTACCAGGAGGTTAGTGGCTGTCGCGTGTCGTTGGACAATGATGTGAAGGTAAGCAAGCTTATGATGAAAGCAGTGGCCAAAAACGATAAAATACTTGTTGGATTGTACATTTAATGGTGTAATGGCTGCTTTGTCCATGTTGCGCCTATCAGCATATCCTATCGCACATATGTTAACTTTAAATGCCAGACTAATAATCTGGCATTTAACTTTGCAGTTTAGGATGTAATTAGCAATTTCGGTAATAATATCTCGATTGCACATTGGAGGAACATAGACGGTGCAGACGTCAATAATGGCTTTATTGTGAGCTAGGGTTAAGATTAGTGCTTCAAAGTTGGTGGAATCACTGGACGTCTTATTAATTAACTTAAACTTTGACTGATTAAAAAAAGGTTGCCACTCCATCCCGTCTTGACTCTCGGGAGATAAACTCAACTTGAAATCCTGCAGGTGTAGCAACGGCAATGCACTCCTGATTGGGTTCTAACCACGTCTCGGTAATGGAAAGAATGCCCATTTTGCCTGCAAGGAGGATCATCTCCTTGGTGTCAATCTTGTAACGTACACTACGAACATTTTGATATATGAGAACAAAAAAAATCTGTGAGGGGAACCTTTCTTCTGACGGCAGGACGCGCCTTCATTGCTTGGGATCGATATAATTGCTATTGTAGAGGACGAGTTAGTGTGGGTTGCAGGAGGAATGGCCATTTTTCCTCAGAGAAATGAGGCATAGCCTGTTTGCCTAGTTTTAAGCTGTTTCATTTCAACGGGATATTGTGTTCCACAAGAAACATTCTCTTAATGGATTCAGAGCGTGTTGAAGATCCAAACCGGGAGGCAAAAATCTTGGTTCTGGAAAAGGCGACAGAGATGTCATATCTCTCTGCGAGCGTCTGTTTACCGCGGTGATTAGATTTTAATAATTAGTTGTTTGTTAGTGTTGTTGGGATCTTTTGGTTGCCTTCTAGTGGGGGGGGATGGGATGGGGCTCTTGCTTCTCGATGCGAATCTCTAGTCGACGATCATCAGTTCGGAAGTATGTTCATGCCTGCTGTGCTGTAGAATATCTTCGTTTCTTTCATGAGACTGTGTCAACGTGTTAGTGTTGTTCACGACGTAGTTGGATCTGGTTTCTTCCTGTGCCCGTTTATCACTTCGTTTTATTTTCTTCTTTTCATTTCGACTCTCAAGTGATTTCAGAACTGGCAATAATCTGATTCAATTAGGAGAATTTCGAGGGGGGGGCTTTCATTTTCTTTAGTCATCCTATTGGGATTCTTATTGTGTATCATTCCGTTTTGAGTAGGTAGTTGGGCGAACTCCGGGGGTGTTGTTTGAGTACTGTAGCTGCATCTCGTTTTGTGTCAGGGCTGCTGTCATTAGTGCAGCGCCGCCGTTCAGTACGTATTTCTTGTAGAGTGCAAGTGATTGTCCCGAGGGCTTCGCACGATTTCCTAGTTGCTTGCTCGATTGCAAATAAATTCTAAATTACTCTGAGAGAGAGAGAGAGAGATAAAGGTAAACTGCATTTACTGCATAAGGGTTTTTACAAACCATACATTATATAATATATAAATTATGACCCTGTATGATCCAGCAAAAGGAGTATGGTACTTCGATGAATACTTTTAATTTTGCAAATAGTAAATATTTTTCATACTGTGTAGCTTCGTAAACTGGAACCTAGCCATCTTTTAATTAAAAAAAAAAAAAAAATCGTTATTCTTTAGACGTCTGAGGCTAGAAAAGTTTACAAATTCATCGTGACTGCACGCATATCGAATTATTAAGTGCAGCCGGATTTTTATAAACGCCGCAGTTCAGAATGAACGCTGCATTTTTTTTTTTTTTTTTTTTTTGTGGCAACGTACAGATTCGAGCCTAAAACTTCCTTACTTGTGGCCGCATACACAAAGCATTGAACCATGGCCGTCTTTGGGCCAAAGAACTCCTTAGAAACGAGTACCTTGTATTTTCCTTAAATTAAAAAATCAAAGAAATCAAAATGGTTAAAGAAAGAAAATTCCCATATACCAAGATAACAGAATATAACCAGATTATTCGTAAATAAAATGAAAACACACTTTAACTTCGAATTGAGAACATTATAAATTCTGAAAATATGCCTCACTTCTGGGTGCTTCTTAGCACGCGTATCTCTATCTTCTTTCACTCCTGAAAGAAGTGGACACTTGATTCCTGCTCGTTAGCTTTGAGTTTTATTTCTTGATAAATTTAATCTATTTACATGGATATATCAGCTTGCCATTCTTACAGTGCATTGTATTTTGAATCTCTGTCAAGTTACATTTTGTTTCAATCTTTAAAGGCTCTCTCTCTGCATTATATGTACAGTATAATTCAAGAATAATAATAGGTAGCAAGAGATTCAAGTTCAGTTCCTATCTTCCAGTTTTGATTCCTAGTTTTACGCAAAGCAGTACATTTTCCATAGCATGGAAGAAATGTTTTGTAATATTTTATTCCTGTTTTCTTTTAATTTACTTCATTTATAATTAAAATACAAATTTCAAGTATAAACGAAGTATATACTTGAAATAAGCAAATTACGATCCAAATAGAGGTGCTCAAATTAATAATAATTTCAGTATCGAAATATACTTTATTTTTACATAATAAAAAAAATAAAAATAATAAAAAAATGGACAAATAAGCAGTGGGAAGAAAGGAAGTAATTATAGCCCGAAATGTGTCTATGCATATATTTTTTCTCTAATAAAAAAAAGAGAAAATTACAAAAGAGCAAGAGAGGGTAATGAAATAAATTAAGCTAAAGGGCTGCAGCGTATGAATTAATCTGTCACAGGAAAGGCATTTCTAGACATCCGCGTTTATGAGTGAACTGGAGAATGCGCACGGAGGTCGCTCATCAACTATTTCCCCAGAATCGCAATTATTGTGACGTCTTGCGACAAAACTAACATAGAACAAGGGTAGATTTGGAATGCTCTCCTTGTAACACGTGCACTAACTCTCATAGCAAGACCATTGTTCAGCAACAGCGACATTCCTGGCCAACGGTCGTCGATATTAATTTTGTCATTTTAGGCGGAAATATTTCTGCAGGATAAGCTGTAAGGGAGGACAGATGTCAGCATTATGAGAATTGTTGATAGGTAATGTATTCTTCTATTATTGATCGACTATTATTGATGAAGCCAGATCAAGCACAAGGTGATGTCTTCATTATTCGATGCATTCTCTCATAATGATTATGCAATCATTATGAATCTTATCATTTCATCACAAAGAAACTCTATCGCTAAATTTTGTCGTTTTTATTATTATTATTTTTTTTTACTTAATTTATTTCAGCAAATTTGAAAGTAGTAATTTAGAGATCATTACGGTACAGCTAGAGTGTAGCTGGGTATATTGAGCGTTGTACAACTGCATTCATGGAAGAGACGTTAGAGATAATAAAGAAAATTAATGCTGGGATATGAAGGAAAAACAAGGTTAAAACAATCGAAAAGGAGTAAACAAATATAATCGAGCCCTTAATTAAAGTTAAAGTATTAAAACAAATTAGTAACAACATTCAAAGTGAATTAATTAAAATATTCAAAATACATTACTTGCAACTCTAAAAGGCAATTAGTTTAAATATTAAGTGAAGTTTTTTGATTCAAATGTGATATCAACTGGTCTGGAGAGTCCAAAATACCGGTAACGTCATGTTATATATCTGACTATTAAAAATAACATTTTATTAACGAGCATTCCGTTTTATACAATTTACTATTTCACGCCCTAGTCGCCACTGTTGAGTAAATGCTGTCTTCCAGGCTGATTTAAATATCAGTGGAAGATCCAGACAATCCGCAACATGTATTTCCAAAGCGCATCAGACATGGTACGAGTCAGGTCGGGGGAAGAAAAAGAGAGAGCAATCCTATCTCGGTGTTGTTGATGGTCAACAACACTGATCTGAACATCTATGAACGGTCTAGGTTTCTTGAAACCGGTTCCACAACCTGCTGATGGCACTTTGAGACACACCAAACCGTGCTGCAACTTGGCATTGTGACACTCCGCTTCCAGTCCCTCAACGACCCTCAAAGCCGTGGACGCATCAGTTCATCTGACATCCATTTAGGCCTAAACCTTGAACAATATGTCTTAGTTGGTATGTAAAGCCTAGTAGCTTCCAAGATAAGTTCAATAGTGACCTGTACTTGTTAAGCAATTCTGCCGGTCGCCTACTCTTGATATCATTAGTGCCAACGTGTACAACTATATCACCTTTTGTGCCCTTAAAAGATGATATCTGCTCTACAACGTCATCAACCTTTGCCCATGGCAGACATACCCCGGTCCTGTTCCACCTATCCTTTTTACAAAGCATGTTCCCCGTTTCCCTGACAATAGAGTCACCAACACTCGAGCAAATTCGTCTGAGATGGCATTTTTAAATGCCTTCTATGATAATCAACGGGTATGTTGTCTTTTACAGCTGTAGCTCCCGAATGAAATGAGTCTGCAACATGGTGGAGTATTTTAAAGAAACAGTCGTAGGCATGAATTTGCATTTTCTAGGCGTTTAATTATATAATTATTGGAGAATTTAGTAATTTACATCAGTGAAAGTGTTATCATTGAAGCTACAATGGATATCGATACGGTAGATTGCTCAACACATTGTGCAGTGATCCTCTAATTGCCTTGACAAGTGTATAAATTTATGCAGAGGAACTAGGGAGGTTATGTAATTAGAAGTGAGCCTTACATCTTCCAGAGGAAAACAAAACAAATTTTTGTTTTGAATTGTTCTGAATTTATGTTCTGAATGAAAGAAATACGTTTTGAATTGTTCTGAATTTATGATCTGAATGGAAGAAATACTTCAGACTTTAGAAATAAAATGGGAACCTCATACAGTTGAAAATCTTTTCTTTTTTACAGGATTATAAAATGCATCCAAATTATTCCTTTTGCTCCTCACTAGGGGGCAAAACGATTTTTTTTTTTTTTTTTTTTTTTTATTCATTATAACAGTATATGGCCTAAATACCTTTACAGTATCATTCCCTTCCTGTAACAAAGATTGCTTTAAACAACCAAATGAATCCCAAATATATATTAAATATAAATATTAACATAAAGAAACAAGGAAATCCCCCTCTAAATTAAATGCTAAATTAAGAAACGTCTTTATAAAACGAGAATGTAAAATTTGCTATTAAAATATAAACTCTTTATGACTGATGTTTAAAGCAAAAACTGCATATGAATATTTCAAATATGATGTGCAATTATCCTCTTTTCCACGGAAACCAAGAAAAATTTTAAATTCATCAACGAATTAAGCTTAAAGTGAACTTGGAAAACGAACGAGCCGACGGTAAACAAACAAATGACACTAGAATTATTTGCAAAAACTGGATTATTTGCTTTGTTCATTTCGCCCTAAACATATATTCCCATCGCAGTTGCAATATTTACGTATAACAATTTCAATATAGATATAGTATCCACAGAATAGTTAACCACCATTAATTGATCACTTGGTTACACTCAGTTAATAAGTGATATAAATAGCATTTACGCATTTTAAAATTAAGTTACCCATAAAAATGAACTATTTTTCCATCATTTTTAAGAATTTATCCGTAAATCGCATTGGTACTACACAGGATTATCGATGTGATAGGATTATTAGATCGATAACAACACAACTAGTGAATATCTAATGTTTTCCACATTAACAAGACCCTGATGATCACAACATGGCTTACTAGCATTAATGAATAAATAATACTATCATGTTATTAGTACACCGAAAATCATAGTGTAACACACTTAGGTTTAATAATATTTGACAATTTACCAGTGCAATGCTTATCCCAACCGGTAATACGGCGGTTATGATCACTGTCTTCCTGTACCGTTTGCAAAGTACGGAAGTGTCGTAATCACGTCTTGACGAGACTGAAATCATAATTCGAATCTCGTCAAGACGGGAAGGATTCTTAAAGACTTTTGTTCCACATCATGGCCGAGTTAGTCGATCTCTGACAACCGATGCATCTCATTCCCCCCCCCAATAGAAATTCGAGTTTTTTAATCCGACAAAACAGATATTCCCATTGCAGCTGCGTATGCAAATGGTTCATCAAAGTATTATGGTCATCAAAAATGGCCATAATAAACTGAAATAATTCAAGATTACCTATATACTCTTTCATTAGACGTGGACCTCCGTGTCATTTCCGTTAATACAATTTTATTGCTTATTTCTGTCCTGTAATGGAGGTTCTTTATATCTTCCCTACATTAGTCTCAGGGGAAGTTTGCATAGTTTTTCCCCCTCTCCGAAACTATGGTTTTCATCCAGAAAAAATTGAACGAAGAATACGAGCAATTACAGACACAATATACTGCTGCCTCTTAACCTTGCTTTGGCACTTAACACACCTAACCTAAAATTCTAGATTTTTAATGGTATCTATCAGTTAGCAGAAGATTTTAAAAAACTCGGCTTCTAAATATGCAAAAGATACTCTATAAATCCTAAACAATCTTTGCTTTCAATAATCTCAACCACTGCAGAATTTTTCTGGATTTTAAAGATCATTTTCCTTAACAAAGATGTACGAAAATTTATAACTGGAAGTAAAAATTAAAGAGTCTACTCTTCAGAAAAATCCATTAGCCAAATAAACTGAAAATATGGAAGAGTTGAAACATGGAAAAATCTTCCACCTCAATCGTCAGATAAGGTTTTCAACGAATCTAGATAAACTCAAGATACAGCTGATGAGACATGTTATCCTTGAAGGCAAGATGATTTATCACTATAATTTCTACTGTGTTCACAATAGTCTTCAGTCCTATATACTCTTTATATGCTTCTACTTCTACCACTTCTGTGGTAGAAGTAAGACCAGCTGTTCCGGGAGGAGGGGCACTGGCATAAGCTACAGAAAAGAGAACAAGAAAAAACTGGAGGAGAAAGACGGGCCTGGTAAGGTTCTTTGCCCCGGAGTACCATGATAGCTCTCAACGCTCCTGTATTTTGTAAGGAAACCACCGCAAGAAAGATCTGAAGCACTTTGTGGACTGTTAAAACTGTCGCAACTTCTCTCTGGTACTAGCAGCTTGTGTATATTTCGTGTAGCACCAGCGGCCAGAGCAAGCAGCGATTATAATAATACTCGTCATAATTTGGGCAACGAGATCTACACACAAAGTACTTGTTTTTTTGAAGTGAAACTTCTTTAGGTGCGCTCCAAGCAGTTTTCAGATGGGAGTAACTTGCTTGGATCGACAAAAAAAAAAAAGCAACGAAAATGCACTCGTTGCCATAAGTAAATGCATTACAGGCGCCCTGAACAGTCACCTATCGTAATAGGCTAAATGCCCTGGTTCTCGTGCTATTACTGAAGTTAGACACAGTTAGTAATTGAAGGGATGATCACCTCGGAATACCCAGTGTAATCGACTTTTTACCTTCCTTTTTTTTTTTTTTTTTTTTTTTTCTTTTATTAACCTGTAGAAAACATTCTTCTGCTTTTCACGTATCACTTAATTTTGTTAATTGGTATGGTAAGGTAAGGTAATAAAGTGTAAATCTGTACTTTATATCTTTACTTTTATAGCCCGTGGATAATATTCCTCTTATTTTCGCTTATTAGAATCGCTGTTAATAGCATTAAAATTCAATTCGTAATCATCATCACAATAACCGGCGCTTATAGTATAGTGAACGGTATTTTTTATGAAGTGTCCATCGTAAAGTGATTTGATGGTACAGTGAACCAATCGTAAAGTGGGGGTCCACTGTAGTGAGCGTTGTAAGGCGTATAGTACACGTGCAATGCGTCCGTGGATTGACAAAAATCGCCAGAAAACGCGACAAGAAATGATTCATCTCTTCCCAAACCATTGTACCACTCCGTACCAGGCACGAGCGACGCATAACACAATCAGTATTCCTACTAATTGCGTCATGCTATTTCTTTCATCATTCTCCACCTTATTTAATTTATAATTTCAACGGAAAAGAATTTATAATTTCAACATGCCAAAGACCAATAGTGAGTGTTGTAAGGCATATACAGCACGTATACGTGCAATGCGACAACTGAAACCACCTCCGTTGAGTACAAAGCAGAGATCTAAGCTATTTCCACAGCGGAAGAATTACAGCGTGCGAAGGAGTTGAACAAAGAAGCCGGAGAAGATCCATCCACATCTTCCGAGCCTTACATCTCCCCAGAAATGTTAGAAGTAAATTTGGAAGGAGAGTCATGGAAGCTGATACTGCAAATGAAAACTATGAAGAGTCCTCGGGGCCCAGTCCTGAACGAAAAACGAAGAAGCCAAACCGACTGCCAGAAGAACTCCATCAAATCATTCAACAAGTAGCGAGGGTAATACACAACAACAGGATTTTAAGAAACACCGAAGCATCCATGCACAGTTTAAACATACATTCCTGGATAATGATTTCGGTTCAGTCTGTTCCGTGTGTGTGATTGGCTTTGGTTAAAGAACGATGTGAAGACTATAGCAGCTCGGGATCACGCTCTTCTTCAAAAAGCATCTCCAAATGAGGATGTAAATCAAATGTTAGCCTGTAACAGCTGTCGTGGTGGCTCTCTCAAGAAGTGGTTCCGGCTCTATCGAAGTCAAATGGTTTTAAATATCATTTGATGCCACAGAACTTGCCGAAAGTAGATTTGGTAACGGAACGTCTCATATCTCTAAGGATCCCAATTATGCAGATTCGTCACCTGCGGCATTCATAAGGTCAATATTGGATCCTCAGTCAAGTGATAAATATTCGCTTAAAGAAGTTTCACTTAACTTCCACTATGCGTGCTCAGCACACATTTTTTCCCTTACTTATATATATAATTTCTACCGTAATATATATATATATATATATATATATATATATATATAATAATAATAATAGGGTTTCTTCGTCACCTCTCCCAATACATTTCGAGAAGGTCCCCGTAGTCACAAGTTTTAAGGTTTTCTTTTTTTTTTTTTTTTTATTCTCGAAGCGCAGCTAAGGCGTGTTATTGTTTTTTAAAAGCAGCCTTCTCAAAAAAAGTGCGAGCTTTCATTTGCCGTACGATATTGCCTTTTTTCACTTTTTCTTGATAATATGACTGCATCTGCATGTATCGAATCCATGGTGTGTGCGTTATCATTTTTTGAAACTTTTTTTTTCTGTACCTTTCGTTTCCACATGGTTTAAACTCTAGACCATTGCTGCATAACCTTTTATGTGGAAAGGCCGCATTGCAGATTGTCTGAGGCTCCGAGGGCTGTGCGTTAACATAGCTTTGTTTCGCTCTGTAACAGCAAATGAAAACGCATGGTCTTCATCGAAAAACAACTTAACCAAACTGCAGAATTTAAGCTTATATTTAAGAATTGATGATCTTTAATAAAAATATAAATTTATATTTTAAACTGAAGTTGAATTAAAGTTAAACTGAAGATGAATATATATATATATATATATATATATATATCAAACGAATATATATATATATATATATATATATATATATATATATCAAATGAATATATATATATATATATATATATATATATATATTGGACCGCATGCTTATATCTGAACAGCCTTGACTGCTGTGGTGCAAAGCCGTAATTCGATATTTTGCTTCTATAATGTCTAATTTAACTAGTGACAATTTTTAAAATTCTTTGGCAAGTGGAGTAATACCTTGTTAAGGGCCGGATCCAACCGGTTGGCTATATTTTGAAAACCTCTGGTCTAGACTGCAGACACTATTACAAATTTCATCTATGAGCAATTTCTGGTTTACATTTATTGGTGGTCAAAGCGACGAAATTTATTTATTAATTATTTTTTAAAATTTTTTAATGAAAACCCCAAACACGATCGATATTAGAGTCTATAGCACTTAGTACTGTGCATGGGCTGAATGTTGAGAAGATGAAAGAAGATACTTGAGTCGAGCCTGGGTCTACTAACTCTGGTGGTGCATATTACACTAGATCCCGCACCTACCAGTAAGTGTGCAAGACTGGTGGGTGCCAGCAATCCCGCTCCTGGGCTGCTCGCACCCAAGAGACAGAAAAATATGCACCAACTAGGAGAATATTCCTTACTAGTGAGTGCAACAATCCCGCCTCATGGTCATTCCACGAAACCTGCAAAAAAAAAAAAAAAAAAAAAAGTTTCTCTTCCCCACCAAGACAGAATGCCTATCCATCCAGAGAAGGAGAGGGAGGGGATGTGTACAGGTGTTTACTCAGTATTAGTAACCACAGGTATACGCCTCCTTTTATTAAATGTCAACCTGCAAAACCGTTAAAATTCCACAAAATTCCTTTCATTAGACAGCCAAATTAATTTAGAATCCCTAATCAAATTAGGTACCAAATTAAATAAGTCTAATCTAAATTCGTCATACAAATTGCATTCATATAAGATATGATCCCATGTTTCCAAACTTCCACAAACACAGTAAGGATCTTCCACTAAACCAAACTGATGCAATTTGCTTTTTAAGGAACCATGCCCCGTAATCAAATATGAGCATTCCATACTTGGATAAAACCAGCAATGCAATTTGTTATTAAAATTAAATTTGACACTAGGTATAAATAAATAAGTTACTCTACCAGTACTACTGGAATCCCAACGGTCCTGTCTGCCATAATTTAATTAATTTCACCAAAATTTCTTTCTTCTGTTTGCTAATTGCAGAAGAAACTTCATTAGTAATCCCCATAAATGTAATTTGTTTTCCCTTACGTATTTTAATAACAAAAAGCTCTGTACACGACTGCAAAATCCAAAGACAATATCCCCGCAATCACCTGTAGAGCATTAGTCTAAACGGTCTTACAAACACACAAAATAGTTAATATTATTCTTTGGATTGATAATAGCTTTTGTTTAAATTTTACATGAAAGCACGAACGTACCAGATTGATGCAGCATACGCCACAATTGGAATAAAAATAGCTTTATAATATAGATACAAAATGCGTTTACCTAATCCCCAATCTTTTTTGGTAACCCTAACTATAGAAGCAGTGTAATTTTTTATTTTCCTACTTAAATAATTCAAATGGTGTGAAAACAATAACTTATCATCTTTCTAAAATAACCCCTAAATATATTTTCCGGGAAACAAGAGGAATTTGTTTACTGTTTATTAATAATTGAGGTGGTCTGTTGTAGTCTAATTTTCCTTTTAGTAACATCATGACAGTTTTAGTAGATGAATTTTTTAGTTTGTTTAATGTAGCCCAATCAGTTAAATCCTGAACAATAACCTCTCTATTCTACTTTCTAAGACTACTCTAGATTTCCCAGTCACGCACAAAACCAAATCATCAGCATAAGCCACCTTATAACAATTAGGGATTGTTCTACTTAACCACTGGTTTAAGACCAGATTCCCAACACAGATCCTTGTGGACAACCGCGATCAATAACTCTATTAAATGTTAGATGTTGAGATCTTATAATAATCTGCCTATCCATTAAATAACTTTTAATAATTTGATATAGCAAATCAGGACAATTTAATTCTCTTAAAGAAAAAAGAACACTTTGGTACCATACAGTATCAAATGCTCCTTCGAAATCTATGAATAATGTTAGTACATATTTCTCACCAGAATTTACACTAAAATTAATCAAATCATATATGGCATCCTCTGTTGAGTTATTTCTCTTAAAACCATACTGATATTTAAAATGAAAATTTTCTTCACTGAACATTTTCTCTAGCCTCTTTTCTCATTTGGAAAAAATACTGGAAAGATTGTTGTTGTTAAAACAACAATCTTTCCAGTATTTTTCCCAAATTTGCTAACAAAGAAATGGGTCTATAAGGATCAGTCAACAATTTGCTAGGTTTTCGTAATAATTTTAACAGAGCAATTTTCCAAAATCCTGGAAAAATTCCTTTCTGTTTGTGTCCATTATTTTTGAACACAACTCAACAAACTTTTTAACACCAACTACAGTTTGGAGAACAACTACAACTCGGAGCAGTTGAAGTAGACACAGACGAGATCACAATATCCAGAATAGAAGAAGAGTGGAAGAAAGCCCTACCTGAATTCGAAGGAATGTACCCCACAAAGACCCACACCATACCGAAGCAGAAACCCAAAAGAATCCTGCGGTAAGTCACAGACCACCTCAATAGGCGAATAACGCCGGATTATCTCAACAACAACGAATTAACACCAGACACCAAGAGAACGGCCATTTACTGTGCTGCTGTAGCAGCCATCAGGATGAACGGAAGGGAAATCAAAGAACAACATAACACAAAACGCAAAGACAAGGAACCACCAACCTGGGAAAGAAGGCTACAGCAGAAGATAGAAGAGATAAGAGTGAAGATTGGCCAACTGACCCAGAATTAACTAGGCAACAGACGTAAGAAGCGCATCAGAAAAGTGAAGGCCATCCTTAAGAAAGATAATATCCATAGCAAACACGAGACCTATAATCAGAGGATCGAAGACTACTTTTACATCCATTCTCAAGCAAATCCCCTTGGCACTCAGCAACAGACTTCGCCGTTACAGGAAGAGTGGGCAGGAAAAAAAAAAAACAGGTAACAGGCTATTTGATGAAAACCAGAGAGCCTTCTACAGGAAAATCGCACAAGACGAGAAGGAAGGCAACGGGCTTCCCCCAACTAAAAGGCACTCAAGCAGTTCTGGGGTAACCAGTGGAGCAGAGACATTAGCCATAACGGCTGTGTGCACTGGATATATCTAGAAAGGGAGAAAACAAAGAACGTATAAGAGATGACAGAATGGGAGATTCGGAAGAAAGAAGTACGACAGTCAATCAGGAAGTCCCACAATTGGTGAACCCCAGAAATAGATAACATCCACAACTACAAGACTTTCAGCAGCACACACAGGCACATAGCGGAGCAATTCACCCAGATAATAAGGCGTCCTGCCATAATACCAGTCTCTGACTCAAGGAATCACCTACCTGAAGGCTAAGAACAAAACACCACAAACCCGGCAAAGTACAGACCAATCAACAATGTACAAGATCCTAACCAGCTGTCCCCCAACAATGTACAAGATCCTAACCAGCTGCATAACTAAGAAGATACAAGACCACTTTGAGAGAAAGAAAATTATGGCCGAGCAGCAAAAGGGATGTAAGTAGATGAGCAAAGGATGTAAGAAGCAATTGACCGTTGACACTGCAGTTATGGAGCAAGCCTACAAGAACCTGTACACAGCTGACATAGACTACCAGAAGGCCTTCGACTCCGTGTCTATAGTTGGCTGACAGAGACAGTGAAGATCTATAAAGTCAACCCGACACTGATACCATGGCAAAATGGACGACCGCCTTCAAATAGAGAACATCACGACCAGACTTATATCCATGAGAAGAGGAATCATAGTGGGCGCAAGGAGATGCTCTGAGCCCACTATGTTTCTGTCTAGCACTCAACTCACTATCCACTATGCTCAATAACAGCAAGTTGGGATATATCCGAAAAGAGAGGAAGAACCTGTGCACTCTGTCTCACCTGATTCACATGGATGACATTAAATTCTATGCCGCAACTGAGAATAGAATCAATGCCAATAGCCACTCCGGATCACCAACATGTTCAGCACTGACATCAGGATGCAAATTGGCCCAGACAAATGCAAGACCGGTGGATTACATCAAGGATATCTAGTCGGACAAAAGTACCAGATGAAGAGACTGAAGCCATGGCAGAGGGAGAGACATAAATATATGGAATGATGCAGGGCTACCAGTTAGAGTACAAGGAGATCAAGGCTGCCTGACGGAGAAATGCCATCAGAGACTGAGAAGCCTGCTAAAATCAAATCTGAATGGTGGGAACATGGTCACAGGCATAAACACTTACGCAGTCCCAGTACTGAAACAAATACATGTATTAGCGTCACCTGGAAAGTTATTTCATCTACCCATATGCATTGTGTCTGTAAATTGCGTGTGTTCTCTAGTCGATTTGCCTGCTCTGCTGGACGAAAACCCCTCGGGTTCCGGAAGAAAAAAAAAAAACTTTGCTATCTACGCTTGAGACCGACCACGGAGTGAATAAAGGCCATAAAAGTTCCTCGCGTCATCGACACGATTCGAACCCGGACATTTAACACCCGGTGTACGGAGGACAGTCCGATACCATTGTGTTACTGGCGCAGACAATGCCAGTACTAACCTTCCCTTGGAACTATAGATTGGTCCAACACCGAGCTGGAGGAGATTATGAGATCGATCAGCATAATGATGACCAAGAGCTGGCAAAAACACCCGAAGTCGGCAATCGAGAGACTGGCCATAGCCCATAAAGAAGGAGGGAGAAGATTGACTGACCTCACTGAACAAGAGAAGCAGACGATTAAGAACCTGCGAGATTACTTCCAGAAAAACACAGACCAAGCTACCAAGACATAAGAAAGATAGAAAAGCGGCACACAACACTCAATCTCAACAAGGAGACCACACTCACATAGATAGAAGATACAAAGACAGAAAGATTGGCGAAAAACATACTCCAGGGCAGACACTACAATGACCTCAATCAAGACTACATAGATAAAATGGCTTCCAACTCTAAGCTCACGAAAGGAAAGCTCTTCTCCTAGAACGAAGGATTCATGCTCGTTATCCAGGAACTACAGGAAAAACATCGCCAAGAACCCTGGAGTAAAACATTACACATGTCGTCGATGCCACCTGACCGCCCTCGTGAATAGCACAGTTGGTAGAACCTTTATTCCCACACCTGCTGAAAAAGACCTGAGTTCGATTGCCGTCGATGACCTGAGGAATTTTAATGGGTCTTTTTCACAATGTGCCTGAGTTAGTCGGTCTTAGCGAGAGTAGCATGGTTTTTTTTCTCTCGGAAACTAGGGTTTTTAGTCCAGCAAACATAAAATGGGGTTTTTCGATTAAGCAAACAGGGTTTGCTGAACGAAATGGTGCCAAAGAGCGTCCATAAGAGCCTAGCAAAAATAGGCCTCCCAGAGAACACTTACATGGAACTCCAGAAAGCCGCGATCCTGAACACCTGTAGGGCAGTAAGAGAATTCCTTGACAAGTAGTAATAATAACAATAATAGTAACAGGATACAACCAACCACCAGTGCATTTGGCACCAGTACCCGCCAGGGGGCGGAAATAACCCCATAAAGGAGAAAAAGGTTTTAATAACAACTAATAATAATAACTATTAGCGTATGGGCTAGGACGACTACATGTTTCATAGCTATTTTGACTAATACTACCATATGGAATTATTACATTAAATTGTATGGATTAAATGCATACATACATTATATAAACCCACGCCTAAAAGTTTCGAATCACAGCGTATGACAACAGTTTTCGTTAATGTTTTTTTTTTTTTTTTTATTTGCTATGACAACGTAGGGTTTAATACAACGAATTAATTAATTTTAAGAACTATACTGATTTTTCATCAAAATAACCTCCACGAGATTTAGGCACTCCCTCACACAGACGTGTGGCATTCTGGCAATTGGTTTTATTATAGTGTCTTCACTAACATTATTCCATCAAGGTTTCCCGTAAATTTTTTTAAGATGGCAGACTTCACGGACTTGACGGCCTAGAGCCCTGATAATCCCACAAAAGCACAATTCGGTTTAAGTCAGGTGATTGGGGTAGCCACACTATAATTTGTAATATCTCCTCTTATTGTTTAGTTGCTAGAAAGTCCCTGTAGAGCTTAGAGCTGTGCTTCAAGCCATTGTCTTGTTGTAATTAAAAATTTCTTTCATAAAGTCGAAGTCAGAGGATATTGAATTATGTTCAAGAATGCTTTTAAGGCCTTCTTTTCTTCAAGTTCCTTCAATTCTGACGATGTTATCCACTCCAGAAAAAAACAGAAACAATCCCAGATATGATGGAACCATTTTTACTTCATTTGTACTTCTCACATAAACTCTACGCTTCGATTCAAAAATTTCAAATTCGGCTTCATCTGTCCACAGTACGTTTTTATACTTTTCAATTGCCCGATGTTGATGGTTCTTAGCCCAAGTCAACTGTTTCTAATTTTCAGTTTTCATTAGGGTTTCCGGGCCGCTACAAGACAATGAAGTCCTGCTTGCTTAAGAAGAACTTTTACAGCGGAAATCCGAGCAAGTTCAATAGGAACAGAGAAACACGGGTGTTTCTCTGATTGAACTCAGCTCGGATTTTAGATGCCGATTGCGTTTATAAATCAGTATCACAGTCTTATCTTGTGCTTTCGTTGTTCCGCGCGGTCCTCCTGATTGTGGTTTATTCGTTAAACTGCCAGCCTCCTTGAATCCTCAAATGGCGGTTTGTACTCCTTTACACGAAACATCCCGTCCCCCCACAGGTCAAAATTTAATATCATCCAAATTTCAGTCTTTCAATCTAGCGTTCAACCCATGCAAACGTATTTTTTTTTTTTTTTTTTTTTTTAAGGTCCTAGCCACTGAAATCTCAGGAAACTAGGTGGCAGGATCTGCCAGAGTAAACTACAACTACTGGGTACTTGGTCTGCCTCCACGGGGCGAAGTGTGGGCAACGTCGGGCCTCAGCAGGGGTCTGGCGGCTAAATGGCCAGAATAACACGGGTACACGACATCACACACCTCAATATCCATATACTTTTAAATCTCTGGCCTTTAAATTTTTATGGGTCTTTTTCACAACGTGGTCTCAGTCGATTGTAGCATGGTTTTTTTCTGGGCGAAAAAAACCAAGTTTCCAGGTTTTTCGCCCAGCAAACAGAAAATCGACCTCAAAACACATGCAATTTACAGACAATATACAGGAGCAACATGGCCTTAGTTGCCGATGTTCCTAAAATCCAACTACAACTAACAATCAACCAAAATTAAACACCTCGTTTTGCCACATAGAATAACGTTCTTTATACTATAATAGCACTTCTTTTTCAAAACCTAGTTCCTTATTTTGTGCCAAAAACGCACAAAACTTACACCCAACACGCTTTCTGAATGACAGGTGTTAGATTTTATAAGTTACAACTCTTATTCCTCAATTTATATTACTGGAAAACACTATAAACATCTACAATCTTCTATAATGTTGAAATAATATTACCATTTTCTAGAATATTCAAGAATTATCTACAACGTTCTACCACATTCAGGAATCTCTACAATGTTCTACCACGTTCACGAGTACATACACTTCTCTGGAATATGCTAGACATTTCTTAAATATTATTTAAGTTTTCTGATTTTTTTTATATAACAGAAAATATTTTAATAAAAATTGATAAACAAGTTTTTGTTTCAATAAAATTTTGTAAATTAAGAAAAATGAAACCTGATTCCAAACTTTTAAGTGGGCGTGTTCATTAGATCACCTACAATTGTATTACAGTTAACCATTAGGAAAAAGAACTGAATGAATTGGAATGTTTGTGACAAGGCTTAAACTCTGTATTTCTTAGAGTTGCACATCTTGACATCCAGACAGAGCATTTTGCAAAGATGAACTGTATTGATTTGGAAGAAGGTTTCGAAGTAGTTGAGGTTATTGAATTCAGAGTGCCATTGGGTGTTACGGGTGCAGTATTTCCTACCTTCTGCTTAAGGATCTGTCAGAACTCTAAAGATATTGGGGTGTCAATCTCCCTTATTATGAGTTGTTGGTTGGTTGATGTGTTGTTTAATGGCACAAGGGCTGCTAAGGCCATATTGTGCCTGATTCTATTTGATAGTGCAATTTACAGTTAAAATCTGTAAAATAATCCCGTCTGCTTTAAGAAATAAAAGAACTCAGCTAGATTTGCATTGTCTCCAATCAGATGGGGTAATTTCAAAGGTTCTTGCAGATATGAAAGCGATTTGAAAATTTTTTTCGATAATTATTATAATGATTGCAATTTATTAGAATATGCCTCACCGTAAGTGTAGTCTGACAATATGTACAAATAGGCGGATCTTCCCCCATGAGCAGATAAATATGGGTTAGATGCGTGTGCCCAATACGCGTCCTAGCCAGGATCACCTCCTCTTGCCTATTTGATCGCATACTTGATGGCCATAACTTAGGTTCCTGTTTAAATTGAAGCAGTTTATTTCCACACTGAGCCTGCCAGATTTGCAACCATTGCTCTTCACACACGTTTTTTATGACTGATTTGTAATCTACATATGGCACTTGGTAGTTCGGAGATCTTGCAGTGATTGGATGTTTAGCGGCTTGATCTGCATATTCATTTCCTTTGATGCCTACATGACCCGGTATCCAACAGAAACAGACTAATTGGTTTGCAGCTTGTAACGCAATTATCTGTGATCTAATTTGCTTCAAGATGGGGTGGATTGGTTTGGATGGATTTTTCAATGATTTTATTGCACTCAGAGAATCAGAGTAGATCATAATTCGCTTACTAGACAGATTAATAACGTGATCCAGAGCTATTTTAATCGCCCACAGTTCAGCAGAGTAGATGCTGCATTCCTTTGGAAGGGACACAGAAGTAGAAAAGATAGAAGAAACTGCTGCTGCGCCCACTGTCGTACTAGTTTTCGAGCCATCGGTATATATTTGAAGATACCGAGAATTTTCTGCTACATGTGCAGCATGGAGTTTCCTGATGGTAAGGTCTGCTGCTTGCTTTTTCCCCCATTGTTGGAATGAGAAGTCACAAATTGGTGTATAATCAGACCACGCAGGGTCGTGATTGCTCATTTCCTGAAAGACATTACCCATGTCTAGATTCCAACATTGTGTTAACTGTAGCAACCTTATCCCAATAGGCTTGTTTTCGTTAGGCTTGTTTTGATAAAATGTGGTCCACTGGGGCTCAAATAAGTATGGCAAGATAGGATGAAAAGGAAGACTCCGTATTTTTGCTGCATAGTTCAGCATCAACATTTTCCTCCGAAGATGGAGTGGAGGTTCGTGTGCATCTATATATAGACTCTGTACAGGGGATGTTCTGAATGCTCCTAAAGCAGTTCTTAGGGCACTGTGATGGATGGTGTCTAGCCGAGTTAGTGCACTTTTCCTGGCAGAATCATAGATTGGAGCTCCGTAATCCAAGCGAGATCGGATTAATACCCGATATAGCCGAAGCAGAGTATATCGGTCAGCACCCCACGTCAATGAAGATAGTACTCGGAGGATATTTAATTTTTTCAAGCAAATGGTTCTCAGATACGTGATATGTTGTAAGAAATTTAATTTATTGTCCAGGATTAGGCCAAGAAATCTGATACTATTGGAAAGAGGTATGGTGGTATTTTTAAGATGTAGTTCAGGCTCAGGGTGGATCTTACGTTTTTTACAGAAATGAATACAGTTAGATTTTTGTGGTGATAAGCGGTAGCCATTGCGAGACATCCACAGCTCGATGTTGTTAATTGAGATTTGAAGCTGTCTCTCAATAGAATTCATAGTTTTTCCTTGGCACGAAATCATGAGGTCATCTGCATAGTGATATAATTCTACTGTGCTTGGAATATCATGGATGATTTTGTTTATTCTTATTAAAAATAGAGTTGGACTCAAGATAGACCCTTGAGGGACCCCTTCCTCCTGTATATGAATTCTAGATAGAGTATTTAGATGACTAACCTGAAAGGTTCTGCTCTGGAGAAAGCTCTGAATAAACAGAGGAAGCCTGCCTCGTAGACCAAAGGTGTAAAGGTCACGCAGAATACCAAAACGCCATGTTGTATCAAAGGCCTTTTCTAAATCAAAACTTACCATAACAAGGTGGTCATTTCTGACAAAAGCGTTTCTGATGTTCGATTCTGCTTTGGTCATCATATCTAATGCAGATCTATTTTGCCGAAAACCGTACTGATTTTTATGTAAGGTGTTATGTGACTCAAGAAACCAGGTGAGGCGCTTCAGAACCATTTTCTCCAGTGTTTTCCCCAAACAACTAGTTAAGGAAATTGGACGATAATTTCCTGGATTAGAGAGGTCTTTCCCTGGTTTAGGGATGGCTAATACAAGTGAATGTTTCCAAGAGCTAGGATAAATATGTTCTTCAAAAATTCTGTTGAAAAATATTAAAAGAATTTGTAAAGCAGTATCATTCAAGTGTTTTAGCATAATATAAAATATACCATCAGGTCCAGCTGCACTATTGGGTGCTCTGTTAAGAGCATCCGTTAACTCGGATATAGTAAAAGGCTGATTATATGGAAGAGACAGACCGGTGTTGAAATTTAACTTATACCTTTCTGCTACCACTTTAATTTGTTGGAATGAAGCATCATATGAATTTGCTGCTGAAATTTTTGCAAAGGCTTCAGCAAAAGCATTTGCTATGTCTTTGGAGGAAGACAGTTCCTGTCCATTACAGATCAATATTGGAGAGGATGACAATGGATATTTGCCATTCAGATGTTGGATTTTCCTCCAGATTAATCTTGTATCGGTGTTTTTGGTGATAGTGGAAGCGAACTGTATCCAGGAATCTTTTTTGGCTTTCCTTCTTATTTGTCGTGCTTTAGCATTTAATTTCTTGTAATTTATAAGGTTTATAATAGTGGGATGCTTGCGGAAGATATTCCAAGCTTTGTTCTTTTCTTTTTTTGCTCTATTGCATTCATCATTCCACCAGTAGTTTTTGCACCTGCGTGGATGAGTCGACGACTGAGGGACAGCTATGTTAGCTGCTGCTAGTATCCGTTTAGTAATATGGTCATTAGCTTCATCTATTGACTGGTTCAGAATGAAGTTTTTATCTAAAACTGTATTTAAGGAAAATTTTTCCCAGTTTGCCTTTGTAAATTTCCATCTTCTGCGAGTTTCCGGATAGGTGGTGGTAGTTTGGAATTTACAAGTAATTGGAAGATGATCACTATTGTGGGGATTATCCAATACAGCCCAATGTATACTTGGGTACAGAGCTGGGGAACAAATAGATAGATCTATGGCTGAAGTATTTCCTGAAGGAAAATGAACATGAGTATGTGCACCGGTGTTCAGCAGAGTTAGATTTTGTTTGTCCAGTAATGCTTCTATTAGCTGCCCTCTTTTATCCATATGGAGACTTCCCCATAATGGGTGGTGTCCATTAAAATCACCCATCAGACAAAAAGGAGGTGGTATCTGGGCAAGGAGCTCATCAAAGTCTCTGAGTATATACGTTTGGTTCGGCGGAAGATAAATAGAAATAAGAGATAAAGATATTCCAATTTCTATTCTCACAGCAACAACTTCTAAATTGGATTTTAAAGGGATTTGTCTAGACGGAATAGTAACGGATACCAAAACCGCTACACCTCCATGGGCTGCAGTTGCTGCATTCCTGTCACGCCTGTACAAAATATATTTCTTTATTGAGGGGGTCACTTGAGGAGTTAAAAATGTTTCCTGTAAACAAATGCCTGCTGGATTGAAATCTCGGATTAGGTCATAAAGTTCATCTGTATTAGTACGTAGTCCTCGACAGTTCCATTGTAAAATGCACTTCATTATTTAGTTTTAGTGGTAGGATGATCCGGTTGCCTTTTAGAGGCAGTAGGCTTATTGCGATCTATTTTAATTTTATCTTTTTTGGGAAAGGTAGGCCGTCCAGTGTCCATATCTTCTTCGGCATGAATTTCTAATATAGGTTCTTGTTCAGTTTTGTCATCTGTATCCATTTCTGCAGTATTAATTTGAGTTTTAGTAGAAGATTCGGCTTGTGTCATCCTGGTCTCACTTTGGGACTTAATGCCGCTAGTATTTGGGATGGAGATTGGAGTATTGCAAGTCTGGTCTCTGTTGTTTTGCTTCAAGGATGGCTGAGGAACTGAAAGCTGAGCTCTAGCCCATTCAGCAAGTGATATGTTCGGTGGAACTGAGTCAGTGGTTTGTGTGGCAATTGAACGGTATTTCTTTGTAACAGCTGCATATGTACGTACAGGAGTATCTTTCAGTACTTGTCGTCGCGCTTCCTGATAAGTCACTTTATTTTCAACTTTAAATTTCTGTATTTTTTTCCCAACTTTCCATAACTCACAATTTCTAGAATATGCAGGATGTTCTTCCCTGCAGTTAGGACAAACTGGAGATGTAGCAGTACAGTCTGTTTGAGTGTGATCCTGGGATCCACATTTTGGCATATTGTGTTTCCTCGACATGTTGCCTGAGAGTGTCCGAACTTCTGACATTTAAAACACCGTATTGGATTTGGTATATACGGGCGGATATGGCAATTTAAATAACCAGCTTTTACAGTATTTGGTAAGTTTGGGGTATTGAATGTGAGAATTACACTGCGGGTTGGAATGAGATTGCCGTCTCTACGAGTCAAAATTCTCTTAGCTTGTATGACCTTTTGGTCTTTAAGTTCTTGTACAAGCTCCTCTTCTGTTACATTCAATAGATCCCACTCAGAGATAACACCTTTGGAACTATTTAGGGTTGAGTGGGGAGATATTTTAACAGGGATACCACCAAGTGTTGTCATCTTTAACAATAATTCTGAATGTTTCGACTGTGTAGTTTCCACCAGCAAATCTCCTGACTGTAACCTTTTGACCATTTTAGGTGATCCAGCAGCATTTTCTAGAAATCTCTGTATAATAAATGGGGAGAGTTTGCTCACTGGTTGATTAGTTAAGGAATGGATAATCAGGAAAGTTGGATACTCAGGTTGATTATCTACTTTTAAGCGCTTATGTTGCGCACTACCTTCATCAGAGTTATACCAATCTATGGTATTTGAGCTTGAAGGCTCTAAGGCTGGATAATTTTCTTTATCCATGTCGGCTCCTTTTCGCCCTGGGGGATTAGCTTTTCCACCCAGGTTACCGGCCCCGCCACGGGGAGGCAGGAGCAGTGCCGCTTGTGGCCAAGCGTAGGAGTTAGTACGGTTAGTATATACAATAAAGAAAAAGGTACTTTCCTTTTTCTGGCTCTCTTTCTATACTTTTAAAAAGTAGAGCTAATCAACAGAAAGACTTACGAACGAAATGAAACAAGGAAAAACTCAGTCGCTTTAGAAAATCGCTATAGGAATCGCAGTACTATTTAGCACAGAAAATCGCTTGGCCTCAAGAAACGCTTGGCACCCGGGGCCATTATGAGTTGTGATAGGGTAGTGATGTTTCTAGCAACAATAAGTTTCAACACGTTTCAATATGTTTTCTTGCTAACTTGCAAGTTTTTTTCCATGGGATGATTTGCAGTTAGCCAGCATCACAGATTTCGAAATGGTTAGTGGGTTCCGAGTAACTCTACTTTGCCATCGGAGGATTCAGTATTCGATATTGAGGAATTTCGCCAGGTGAATAGATGGGGTAGATGACCAGATTACAGACGCATTGTTTGATATTCCAAAGTGCTGCTAGTATTTTTGCTTTTATTTCTTTAAAGTGCTAGAGAAATAAGAGATTCTTATCCTAGACGAGGCCAAGGTCTTTATGGGATTTGACATTTTGAATATGAGCGTTACTGATTTAGATATTTATATCATTCTTCTGTTTTCTCTTCGTAAGTGCCATTTTAACTGACTTACTGTGATTAATCTGGTGGCCAACTGAGTTTAAGTAGATATATAAGTCAACTAATACAATTGAAAAGTTGTAACTGAGTAGTCTATTTAGTTTTTGTGGAAAGTTGATTTAGTTTTCCTCAATGCCTGGAACTTTTATTCTTCATCGTGGGTTCCGAGTTGATCAGAAATTTAAGAATACAGCATTTTACTATTTATTGCTAAACCAGCATGGAAATAAAACGAAAAATAGATACAATAATATAAGATCTCTTAAAGGTGACATAATTCCTATTACTTATTGTAGGTGTATAAGAAAATCCTAAGACTGTTATTGTTATTTGCAGTTTAAGACGCTTCATATATATATATATATATATATACTGTATATCTTTCTGTAATATTTGTCGATTTTTCATAGGTAAAAAATATGCAGTCATTGAAAACTAGCTTTCTCTAGGTCAAAGTGAGAAGGTCATTTCTACTGCCCTAGGTTCGAGAGATGCGCTCACCGTACATTATTATGGGACTAGAGATACTGCTGTGTAGCATCAACTTACACAAGCCAGAAATGTGCAGTTGCTTAGCAACTACGCGCGAATCATAAATAAAGAAAGAAGGCAATATGTGAGGTTCAAACTTGAAAAAAAAAAAATCCGTCGCTCACTCAGATTCTTCATAAATTTAACTGTAATATAAATTCCATGAAACCATTCCCAGTCAGACATAAAAAAAAAAAATGCATTATACGCAAAAAACATGATTTTAACGGCCCCAAGCGTGTATTATGGCTGTAGAATAGTATGTCCACAGGCCGATTTGCATGTTGAAAAACTCAGAATAACTACCAGAAGAAAATCCTATACCCTTCGCCTAAGATCGATTAAATACAGCCTTGAATGGCATTAGAAATTTCTCCAGTGATCAACGAGAATTGAACCCAGACCTCTCCAAACGAGTGGCAGATGCGATATATCGTACCGACTACTCTGCTACGGAGAACTCTAGGGTAAGGATATCTAAACACGTCAGAGAAGGGAGAAAAAATGAAACTAGTAACTGCTTTGGCGTTGTTGCAGTCAGGGCTATAACAAAGCTTTCATGCACGCGGTGCAAACAAGAAATGCAGCCCCCTCGCCACAACGGACAAGGTCCCAGTGATACTACACATTTTGCAGCCCCTTAGAGCTGACACCGGCGTGTAATCGCTTCTAACCTTCGATCCTAACAAGGCCCTGGTTGCAGCTGCAATTTCACGTTCAAATGGCCAGAAAAACTTCCCAACTTGCGGATTTACAAAATACACTACTTATATCGTTCGAGTACATGTCAGTTAATTTATAAGCCCACATTTCAGTCGTAAGTAAACGAAGACGGACTTTGTGAAAATAGAGTTTTTCGGATAAATCTAGAGCGGTTGTGCGATTAAACTATAGTGATATTCCTCTCGTAATAATAAATGCAGCATTAAGAACTCAGCTAATATATTCTAGCTCTTTCGAGAGAGAAATCGGTAATCGCTTCTCGGATAATGTTCATCCTGCAGAACACAGTTTTCATGTCCGTAACAGATACAAAACACTGACACCTCATGGCCTGAATCGCTCTGATGGTAATCGAAAACAAAATATATTATAGCCTTCAACTGTCAAATGCCGTCGTTGTTCAGTAGCTCAAGTCCAAACTTCATGTCCATCTTTCAACGCTTCAGTGAACTGCAAGCTTTAGAGGAATCTAGTTACATGTGTCGGCTTGTCTCCGGTCTATTTATTTGTCTTGTGATCTCTTCTCTCTTCTCATATATAAAACTGATTTATAGCATATAAGGTTTGTTTTTATTCGCTTCCAGTTCTGCAGAAGGTCCACATAAGAACAGAGGGCGTGTGTGTGTGTTAGCAGCGCTCTTTGACTCCACGTGGACATCAAAGAACAAAAAAGGTCATGACCTCATACAAGCAGGGAGGAAAGCAGGGGCAAAAGAATTAAAGAACGACATAAATGCATTTTATCGATAATGTACGGGTATGATGAGGAGCATTAATATAAAGCTCTACTACCATAAGAAAAGTCTGGTTAAACATATCAAAGACTAGTATTTTAGAATTTATTTCTGTTTTTTTAAGGGCTTCAATGGACTGAATGGAGTATCAGGGAAATGGTTAGCGTGCCTCAGGACATCGGCCAAAAGGAATTAATTAAATAAAAAACTCAAATAACTGAATTTAATATATACATTTAAAAGATATCTACGATTTTTATTATCTAATGAACTGTTATAAAAAAAGTCTGTGCCTATACAGTTTTTCCTTTTTTCAAACACTCCTGTGGCGTGAACAGTCTTGTGCGGGAAATAAACAGTACAGTTTGCATTTAGATAATAACACAGCAGGTACTATGTACATGAAATTTGTATATGTACAGTTCTAAATTAATGTTTGAACATAAATTTAGAACTGTTAGAATTAAAAAAAAAAAAAAAAACAGTTCTAAGTTCATGTTTGAACTAAGAACCGTGGCTGTACAGTTCTTAGGTCAAACATGAACTGATAATCCCGATAACGTATACATTTACATCTGCGCCTTATGAAAGGCGCAGATGTAAAATCGTAATTCAAATATATCTTAAACATATTTTTGTAACAATAAGTCGTATAAAAAGCTAGGTACATTTCTGATAATTTGGCCATAGGTGTCAAAAACAACACTTTTGTCATCCATATATCAAATCGCAACAAATTTTGCGAATTTTGCTCTCTCTCTCTCTCTCTCTCTCTCTCTCTCTCTCTCTCTCACACACACACACACACACACACACACACACACACACACACACACACACACACACACACACACACACACACACACACACACACACACACACACACACACACACACCTTTCTCTTGGTTGCAAAATCTCCAACACCCATAAAATGTCGTCATAGATTTAACTACCTTCCTATACTCAAACTATTTCGGTTTTTGATGCGAATGAATGGTTTCTGCAGAGCATATCTTCTCTGAAACTAAACTATTAAAAGAAACTGTATATTAAAGTATATTATATGGAAAAAGAAATTTCATACGTAAAAATTCAGAGAAATCTCGAGCTTTCAACAAAAAATCATAATTTTAAAACTACTGATGAAAGCCTTCGTGGGTAGCAGAGTTAGTAGAATCGCCGTCCTCCCAACACCGGGTGGAAATGACCTGAGTTCAAATCTCATCGATGACGGGAGGAATTTTTATGGGTCTTTTTCACAACGTGGCTCACTTACTCAATCGAGGACGAGGGTAACATGGTTTTTCTCCTGGAAAATCTGGTTTTACGTCCAGCAAACAGAAAATCGATCTCAGAACACACGCAATTTACAGACAATATACACGGAGAAACATGGCCTAAGTCGCCGATGTTCCTAAAACCCACCAATAACAACTGATGGAAACTTAAATTTAAAAATATATATATAATAAAAATAATCATTTTAGACGAATCAGAGAACATCAAAATTCTTGCAAGAATTTGAGACAGCGTAATACTGTGTTATTGAAGGTTCACATAAAAAGGAAGGAGTCATTCCTTGTTATGTGAAATTGCTTGAGAGTCATTGTAAAAATCAAACTCATATAAAAAAAAAAAATATATATATATATAAACTCAGAAAATTAGATCATGAATAGTTAAAATAAACCACAATACTACACAAAACATATGACAATTCCAGTAACAGGAGGAACACAATTTCGAAGATAGATAGATTACACGACGTGTTGTTGGATATTATTGCTTTATGCAGCCACTTATTATGTTCGAGGACATTATGCTTTTTCATTTCTTTCTTTTTTTCCCTAATTTTTCATTATATATATATATTAGTGCATGACTAAGGTATCCTCGCGGCCCCGGGCACAAAGATTATTTTTGCGCCCCTTTGCAAATCCTAAAAATCTACGCAAAGTTTTGTAAAAAAATCTTTCCCTTGCTCCTTCAGAAGCTCCTGTTAGAATGGCGTCTCGGGCTTCTGCCTTGTTAGCCCGTGCCTTAATCCGGCACTGAATATATATATATATACACCGGGTGTTTATAAAATAAGTTTCCCTATTCAGGAGACTCTAGTGTCAAAACGGTTAGAGATAACGCTGTGAAAATCGGTAGGTATGCCATTTAGGGTATGGGGAAGCTATTTGAAGAAGAAAAAAACAATTAGTTCAAATCCACGCCACCAGGGGAGAAATTGGCACTGTAAACATGAGATGGAATACTTAACTTAGGATTAGATTTCAATATCAGAACATTGAAATCTACAGATATTTTTCTATGTGCTTTCCTTCACTTCAGATGACATTCTGAAAATAGGACTGCGTGCGACAGTTTCGCGTAGCATTTCATTGGGGATGTTGGCTACATGCTGTTTAATGCTTGCTTTCAAATTGACAAGCGTCTGTATGCCGCCATGGTAAACCCTGTCTTTCAGGTATCCCCATAGCCAGAAATCACAGGGATTGAGATCTGTGGGATTGAGGGCTGACCAGAACTGCGGAAAGTCTCTAGAATTGATGCGATCATTTCCGAATGTTGGACGAATTGAAGCAGTTCTTTTTCACTTGTGGATTGAGATCTGTGGGATTGAGGGCTGACCAGAACTGCGGAAAGTCTCTAGAATTGATGCGATCATTTCCGAATGTTGGACGAATTGAAGCAGTTCTTTTTCACTTGTCGACCAACGTGGGGAGGGGCACCATCTTGCACGAACACTACGGTCTCTAAGCATTGCCTTTCTTGCGGAGCGGGAATGTGATTTCTTAGAAGAGAGCAGTACCGTGCACTAGTTACCGTACACCTTAAGGGGCCATGAGGTGTAGACTCTTCAAAGAAAAATGACCCGATTATAAACTCTGCTATGAATCCACACCATACTGTAACGTATGGACTTTGTAGTGGTATTTCATGCACAGAAGATGGGCGAGAAGTTCCCCATATTCGGCAGTTTTGTGCACTTACAGTCCCACGTGAAACGTGCCTCATCAGACCACAAGATCATTCGATTCCATGTATCGCCAAGTTCCAAACGAGCTAGAAATCGTAGAGCAAAGTCTATTCGTTGTTGCTGATCGCAAGACTTTAGTTCTTGCACTACGTGAATCTTGTACGGGAACCGGCGTAAAATTATTCGAAGCACTTTACATACAGTAGACCAAGGAAGGTTCAAGTCTCTTGACACACATCTGGCACTACTGACTGGTAGTGTTTCGCATTCTGACCATTGCAACCACCACTTCATCCACTACCTCCGTTCCGATACGTGGAATTACACCTAACTCCCCGGTCGCTTCAAATTTCTTTATTAGTTTTCGAAGCCCCACTGACGTTAAAGGTCTTTACGCAAACCTTTAAGTTTCCGATATTCACGTAGTGCTGCATTAGCGTTACTATTATTCTGTTAAAACAGTTTTACTAAAAGAGCACGTTCCTTTTTTGTAAGAGCCATAATGGTTATTTACAGTGGCGCTGACCTTTCTGCTTTTATCTAACAGGATGTCATTTGCGTAAGTAAAGTGTCTTGAAGTAAATGAAAATTTTTACATATGTGCAGCGCCGTTTTCCTCCTGGTGGCGGAAATTTGAACTATATATATATATATCATTTTTTTTTTTTTTTTTTTTTTTTTTTTTTTCCTTCTACAAATCGCTTCCTCATTCCCTAAATGATATACCCACCGGTTTTCACAACGCTAACTCTAACTGTTTTGGCACTAGGGTCTCCTGAATAGGAGAACTTACTTTATAACCACCCGGTATATATGAGGTGTATATTATGTTGGTAATCATTAATATACGGAATTTATGGGCTAGTGCCATTGCAGTGGCAATATATACACTAAGTACATAATATAATATATATAGTATTATTTGTTAAATATATGTATTAGTTATTTTATGGGGAAGAGTAACGCAAAACACATACCTAGATAAATCTATGAAGAACGCGTAGGTAAAATATGGTACATTGTTAAAGAGTACAGATACCTGTACTTATCGCTATATATCTATAATTTGGGTGACTTCTTCCGGGGTCAACCACCCAAACTGAAAGCATAAGGGGTTCTCTGTTTCTGTGATCATCAACATGCGCTATAGTAAAATCAATTTTAGCGTTATATAACAAATAATAGAATTTAAGATTATATAGAATATAATATAAATTTATAAATTATATAATGCACAGTGCACATTGACCATCGTTGGCTCAACAAAGAACGATTCATCTTATTAAAATTTAATTCATTTTATTAAAATATTAAAATCCAATTCATTTTATTAAAATCTTTAAAATATAATTTATTTATTTAAATTTAATAAACAAGTAGCGTTGATTATTAAATACAGCTAAAAGTTCGGATTCAAATATTAAGTTTCCCAACTTTAAATTTTTTCTGTTTATACACTCTGGCACGACAACAAGATCAGTAGAGTTTACAATAAATCGTCAATACAAAAGTTTAACGGATTTAGCAGTCACGGGCTTGAACCGCGGTCCACTCAATGAACGTGTGCTATGCACTCTTGCTCATGACCACTCAGCTACGTTAATAGTTGCAAATCTTCGGATCATTTCATCTACTTAAACAAAAAGATTCCCGCCAATTTCTCCCCCATTTGGAATTTAGCACGTATTAAGTTTCCACATGCACTGAAATGCATTTCGGGAAACCCAACCCATATATAACACAAGCGCGCCCTCTCCCCCCTCCCCACTATCGCTAACTGAGGACGATTTCGAAAGTCGCTCGTGCGCGGCTATTAGCTTCTAATTTTCTTCATTCAATTTAATTTAATTAAGCAACCATAGAATGAAAGGTGCACTTTCCTTTCTTAGGAAAATTTTTATAGCCCATAACTTAATTTTTAAACCCATAATCCCTGTAAGTTATTAGAATCCTATAACCACTATGTATATGGTAAAACTCTCCACCAGCTAAGCGGATTACTATGAGGTGAGTGCTGAAAATTAAGCTAAGCTATACATACGATCTAGTTATTACATTACAGCACGTAAGGACTCCTTAAAATCAAGAGTTAAATTGATATCTTAAAGGACTTTGCCTGTGACGTTCATTTGGCTCAAAATGTACCAAATAATCAGGCAGCAGATAAATTTCTTTACGTTTTTTTTTTTTTTTTTTTTTTTTTCAACCGTAAAGAATCGCCATAATTTTCTACATAGAATTCGTATTTTAAACTGTGCACTTGTTTCTTGTTGATTGCTAGTGATATTTTTTTTTTCTGTTTTTTTTTTTTTCTTTGTTCTTTTTTTTTTTTTTTTTTTATCTGTTGCTCTTTCGATTTTTGATACTCTCATAAAACATAAAACTTCGGAGTCTTGAGCCAATGCCACGTCGACTTCCCCCCCCCGTAGGCGACCCTGGATATATCCCCCAATTCAAATATGGCAATCGTAATCTTTGGGAAGTTACATGAGAAGTTATTAGGTAAGGAAAATACCAGAAGGTTATCAAATTGTAGCAGGGTGCTTAATGATTTTGTAATAACTGAAAGCAAAGTGAGGAGAAATTGTTGAAGTTAAACATAAGAAAGGCACAATTATATTAAAGGAGGTGCAAAAGAACTAAGCAAACCCTTAGCCATAATTATGAGAGCATCCTTGGACTCAGGGGAGATCCCCGCGGACTGGAGATGTGCCAAAAAAAAAAAAATATATATATATATATACACGAATACTACTACACGCTCCCATATATCATAGCATTCGTAAACGCTTATGCAATGCGTATAAATGTCTCAAAAGCATGAATATTTCAATTACTGCCAAAATATTGACACTAAAGAAAAATCGACAGTTGGATTCAGCAAAAAATACAAAGAAACAGTTAAATATAAACAAACGTTTTTTGTTACAGAGTGTAACATATGTAAAGCATTTATCAAAAGATTCAAACCTCAAGAGTTTCAGATTAGTATACATTATGCAACTGAAAAGGAAACCTTTTTTTCCCCCAATATGACCACCATTATTTACAACTAAAAAAGTTTTAACTTTATTCTTATAAAATAACAATAATTCTAGTAGTTAAGTTACTGTTAATTAAGATTATTAAAAATGTAGTTATAACGCCCCATAATTATTATATTTCTACCAAGGGAAGTTTTCATTTCCGTACCTATCCACATTATATAATAGCACAATCCACAAGAAACATATTTTACTATTATCGATTCAAATTATTACAAAAGTTCCGCTGTTAGTTACATAGTGGTTATTACTAACCACTATGTATATATTAAGTGCAAGACTAATGTCCTTAGTCTTCTCTTTAGGTGAAGCATTACTTATTCGAAGTAGTGCAATATCATGGCAACTCTTTGTGAAGGTATTCACAATATGAGATATAACTTAAAACGATGCCGCCTTTTAAATATTCTGTTTATTCAGAAATGGCTGTGTATTAATGATGCTATTGCATTTAATATATAGATAGTCTAAATTTTCTCGCAGCTTGAGGCTTTAGCCCTAAATGCATCTTACTAACCACTTTAAAGATACCATCAAAATATAAAAGAAAACTAGACTAAATTAAAATATAAGCTGTGTTTTTGTATGCGTAGTAAAATAAATAAATTAATGTAAGCAAATGTACACACTGCACTCCCCCAATATGAATTTTCACTTGTTAATTTAATCGATTATCGATAATTTAGTCTGCTAGGGCAAAGAGTTCATATTGTGTCCACTACAACTTACAGTTAATTTCATTGATTTAATTTCTGCGCCCATAGCAAAAACGCCATGGGGGCCTCCAAGTATTTGAATACACCACAAGACTGGCAGAGAACTATCCATTTGAACGGCAGTGTGTTAGCAAAAAATAACATATTATAAAAAGGCACGAAATGACTTAAAAATATATAATGATTGAAAGCAAAATATAAAATATAAATATATTTGAAATTTAGCAATTCATGCTACTTTTACAGTGGCGTAAACACGAGGCTGAGGCTGTTTATAAATAATATATCCATTATAATGAAATAGTCCTCAAAAGTCCAAATAGTACTCAAAAGACATTACGCATAACAAACAGAAAAAAAAAAAAAAAAAAAAAAGAAACAATCTTTACAAACTATAATACAAACCAAACTAAAACGATATGGTCGGAACTCATTATTTATCAAATATAAAATTTCACAATTTCAAATTCAACACTTCATATCATTATTTTACAGTGATGTGGAAAGAATGTTCCCAGTGCAATAGCTGAATATTCACTAAGGTCGAATAGTAACACTAACTACTACGCTACGGCAGTCATTGCCGAATAGCAATGGCCAGTCATTTAGCCATTATTAGCTATTATAATGTAAAGCTTGCTTGCCCATGCTTTCTTAAAAACACGTAACACTTATAGCTATTAGTATTTCAGTAATTTAAGATTATTTATCTATGTAGCAACTAATTTTAAATTCTCTGTTATTTCTGTTATAAGAAAAGAGATAAAAATTCACTTACTTAATATCGGTGCAACCTCATCCATTTTCGAAATTTACTTAATTTCAAATAACATAAAACACAAGACAATACCAACAACTTTTAAAAGAACTACCGTAGACATGACACAAGCACAAATACTAAATCGTTCTTCACTAATATATTTAAATTAACACGATAATTTTTCATAAAACGCAACACATAAACATAATCAGCTTATATTATCAACTATCCATAAAATGCCCCCTAGTGGACATAAAACATTATATCACTAAAATTAAAAATTATTACTAAAATATTTGGAAATGTCCAAAAAATAGCTATGTTCTTTGCAACAAAATTTCCTAATACTGTATATAGTTTATTTTATTTTAGCAATTATTTTGCAATTTAAGATCGTTTGTCGTTTATCATGAATTCGTGCAGGTTGTAATTTAAGAAAATTTTAGCAATTTTTAAAAAGCGTCGATGATGTTATGAAAGCAAACTACATTGAATACAATTTCATTATTCATATGTTCGGTTACAATCCAATATTAACAGCAAATAAAGGTAATACTGATAACATTGATAATAACTTTATTAGACACTGTGACACAACTATGGGATCGAAAAACCCTCCTATGGAGGGGATTTGTTACCCAAATGATATCCAAAAAGATACAGTTCAAAATTCATAGAAGAACCCCTTTTAGATTTTGTGACGGGAACGCTCAAAAATCAAAGTTGCAATCAAAGACAAATAGCGAGAATAATTTCTTTAAAGAATGTAGACCTTCAAAGATCTAAGCCCTTCAAAATAGATCTAAATCCTTTCAAGGAAATAAATAAAAATTATTAAATAATAATTTAATAATTAGTATTTATTGCCTAAAGATATCACAAATTCTAAAATATATTATTTTTTGTAATTACAGTGTAACTGAAAAAAATAATAATAATATGTGATCGAGGACGATCACATCTATAATTGATCACATAAATAATTGCTATTTAGCAGTTACTAAGATTTTACAAAATAACGCTTAGATCCATTACAGAAAGTAATAGATCTAAACATTTCGAATGTTTGGAGCTATTTAGCAAAGGGAAAATGACAAAGACAAAGTTATATTTAAAAAAAAAAATTCTAAATTAATTAGCTGTAATAGATGATCAACAAGCGGTTTGCATAGACATTTAGATCTGGTACACAAAATTAGCATTGCTGTGTATTATGGTATACGGTTTTAGGCGCATCAGCAATTTAGGCCACATTGAGCCGTTTTTCATCCAACGCCATATTCTCTGAATTTCTTTCTCATCTATGGAACCCGGTACTGTGGTACCGGGTTCCATAGATGAGAAAGAAATTCAGTGCGACTGGTAAGAACAGTAACTGGGTTTAATAAGTAATTAATTAACAGGAGCTTTCGAGATTTAAGTAACTCTTCGTCAGCTGCATGAATGCGTACATAAATATAAAAAATGAAACTTTACAAATTGAATGGTCATGTTGAGTAAAAAGAGAGAGAGCGTGCACGAGGATGTGCGAATGCTAAAGCATCACAGTGTCGAACTAGGTGATTGTTGTAGATGCCGGCTGCGTACATAGGCTGACTGTCAACGTTTATTATGCTATAACACTACAGATGCCATGATTGGGTGTAGCCGCACGCCTCTATTGCGGTTAAAAACGCTATGACAACCAGATATGTTCAATGACTCAAGTCACAGTCGTTCATGGTAGTGGTGGAATTGGCCAAACACCTCTGCATGACGTCTAGTATTGAGGTTGTGTTGCATTTCTAAGATCTTACGTGGGTACTGGATAAAGTACCTGCAACTTCCCGGTAGAGTATTGCGATCGCTTGTCTCAAGGGTGAAGACACCCCCCCCCCTTCTTTTACGCAACGGTGCGATATACCGCATCACATGTCACGATTGTGACAGCTGCTTCGAAAACTTTTTGTGCAGTAAGGCATAAGATTTAATGTTTTTTTTTTTTTTTTTTGAGAAACAAAAAAAAATATTGTTCATCATCACAGAGCCAAGATTTAGATAATTAGATGTTACAGCGTAAGTACAAAATGGAAAAGTAGCCTCATAGGTTATCGTGTTTTAGTGCGTGGATAAAGTAAAGCTAAATGATGCTGCCGCAAGGCAAGTATTTAATAGTTCACCTTTTCCATGAAAATAATTGTAACGTTATTAGGTCTTTCCGCCGTCTTCAAGTTCTCAAATTTATAACACGATATCCGTGTTTAAGACTACTTCTTCACGATATCTGTGTTCAAGACTACTCTTCATTAATATGATTACACGAATCGAAGAAACAGGAAATCTCTGTGACAGACCACGAACTGACATTCCCGATTTTTATTAATTTTGGCTAAAATTGCAAAGCAAAGTAGCAAAGTAATAAAATCAGTCATGAAAGAAGAAATTCAGGATCATCTTCGCAGAAATGCAGTTCTATGGCAATCACAGCACAGATTTTTTTTTAAGGAAACACTTGTCCGAAGTAGTATCGGAGGACGGTTTGAACCGATTTCGTGGGGACAGGTCTGGATACACAGGAGGATGCGGGTCCCGACAATATGAACCGATTTTGCGGGAACGGAGGCGAGTCCTGGTTAGGCAGGAAATAAAAAGGTTTGTTTTTCTCTCGATAGATGGCATTAGTTGTAATTTTAGAATTTAATTTCCTATCTATTTTTCGGGGCACGAACCAGGGTTGTTATGCTTAGTGTATGGTGATCTTACTACACGACTGTGCAGGTTTCCCCGTTAGATTTGGGTTAGATGTAGGTTTTGAATGTATTGGTTGTGATAGTGAATTTTTGTGAATAATTTTGACGTTAATTATGTGGCGATGCATTGTGGGTCTTAATCAGGAAGCTTTATTTTGGGGGTAGTTATGCTGTGGGGGAAGGTCGTCCTCAGGCATTCTATGAAGTTTTATTTTGGAGTGGTTATGCTGTGGACCGCCCGGCCCGCGTCTGCATTGCAGATGCCGCCGCTCTGCAGATGTGGCACCTTGCGTATGGGATGAAAAAACTTTTTTTTTCCTGAATGATAAAAAATTCCTTGCTATTTCCATCTGATGTGGAGACCTGAAAATAAATTCCTTGTTGTTTCTATCTGCTGCTGAGATCTGAAAATAAAATTCAAAAGAGCCACCTGTTCTTGAAAATCTGAAAATTAAACCTGTGTGTGTGTACTTGTCATCTTTATCTGCAATGATTATGTATTTTCTCAAAAACTGTAATTTGTGAACATCGAGAACTAGACAATTCGATTTTAATCTGGTTATATTGCTCTTCTTTGGAATTAAAATGGATATTTTCCCCTTGAAAAAGCTATACAGAATATATATTTCTATCGTCAACAATTTATTTTTACACATATTTCTATCCACAGTAATTAAATTATCTGTATTCTTAAAAGTTTTTTCTTGACTAAAGTTCCATCTGTTCTTGAAACGCTGAAAAATTAAACTTGTGTGTGATTGAAGACTTATCTAGGTTATCTGCAATGATTGTTATTTTCTCAAGCCTCTGTATATGTTGATGTGTAAAATCTATTCCAAAGTAATATTAAGATTAAACTGTTGTTAAAAGATTATTACCTGCTCTTGAAAAGCTGAAAATTAAACGCGTGTGTTTGTTTGAGTATTATCAAGTTTTTATCTGCAATGATTGTGTTTTTTTCTCAAACCCCTGTACATACTTAATGTGTAAAATCTATTCAAAGTAAAATTTAAAATTAAGTAGTTGTTAAACGCTTAAAAGGTTATTTTCTCTCTAATACTAAAGAATCACATAGACGCAGAGACAGATAATATTTGCAAAAAAAGAAAAAAGAATAACTTTTATTGGATATACCCAATAGACAAATTCTAAAGAAGATACCAGTAAGCATATATTATTTTCTTCACTAGCAACAGAATGCGAAATTCATGTACATAAATATAATAGTCACTCACATTTTTTTACACAGAGCGCATTTTCTGTCTCTTTTCGATCTAGTTGAACGGGAAAGCACTATATTTGCGAGAATAACTGGCCTCTAGTTCTCTCATCATAGCTACAACAGCCTGGTAGATGGCATAGGAGTCGAATTTTGGATGTCTATCTTCTCTCTTAGATTTAGCTAAAAAAATTTGCACCGTAATAAAAGGACTTGCTGTGCACAGATATCATAAACAGGTAAAAAAAAAAAAGGTATTTCAAATGAACCAGGAAAATATTCAGATCTCAGTCGCTCATGTACCTAATCGAGATCCTCCATAACTGTAAGCTCCATTAGATGGAATAATTTTTTTTCTGATTCCAATTGCTGTAAGAAATCATCAATGAAGGGGATTTCAAGAGATAAGACCTCTAACTGGGAAATGTCAAGAGTTAATTGCACTTCAGCCTTACCAATGTCAGCGAGCCATTCTATAACCGCGTAAGCATTACGTCTTTCGATTGTTAGCCTGCGAAGATGTAAAGTCTTTTTAGTTCTTCCACGTATGAGGAATAAAATTTCATCAAGTTTCCTTTTCAGCTCAGTCCATTGGTTTTTGAACAAACTTATGTCAGCTTTAGACATTTCAATGAGGATAACTGGATGGAAATAGAAAAACAGCGCACGGAGTGTTGAGTGCGCACCCAAGCATCTATAGAAAACAACATTTTCTATAGATGCTTGGGTGGGTCATAATTTGTACCCGAGCAGGGCGGGTCATAATTTGTACTTGACACTTTGGTTAGCGAATACATGCTCAAGAACTGAGAATGAAATGATTCCTTCAGCCACAATCAGAGCAATTGTGAAATATGGGTTGTGTAGTAACGACTCGAGTGACGAAAAGAACATGCTACCGTATCGAAATGTAATTTTCTGATTGGTGGACAGTTCAGATCGGTCACATCTGTAAGGGGCAGTGATGTAAAGTTTTTCAATATTTTTATTTTTTCTACCCCTTTAACAAAAATACGATAGATGTTGTTTGTTTTAGCCCATAACCATGTCGGGATATCACTTTGTGATAAATCGCCAGCCTGCCACGGAATTCTGTGGTTATTATCCTCCAGCCGATAGTTCTGTCTTCGGATTTTAAAAGGCAATTGCCACCATGTACAGACTGGACGGATCAGGACAAAATATATACCTGAATCATTAGAAACGGCAATTTCTTTTATTGTTAATTCAGACTGTTCATTTAAGCTCATTTTAATATCACAGGCGATCATTTTAACACTTTCCAAAAACACATCCGTTCATGCCACCCTCCCAGTAATAATACACACTACAACTATGAGCCACCGTTGATCGACAAAATACAACATCGCCGCCAAGCAGAACAGAAAATAAACAATGCCAACTGGTGGATAGAAAAATTTTCTCCATCCACACAAAAACCCTCTTCAGGATGACAAATCTTCCCCTCTTGAGACGATACAGTGACCATTAGCTAGGGTTCATTTCTGATTTTTCTCCTGTGCATACAAATCCAACACACGCAGAGCAGACGAAGGTTGGGATCCACTTTCTCCCCGAACCGACCAAAGGGTACCCGGCCGGGGCCCCACTAACCATCCGAGAGCAGCCACTGTCCTTCTGCACAGAAGAAGGCCGGCAGCTGCGTTCGAAAACTCCGAACGCAAGCAAAAAAAAAAAAAAAAAAAAAGGTGTATCTCCGGGCAAATTAAATCTGTGTTCTGCTGTTAATATGTAAGTACGCTCATTTGCATTCAACAATCATAATTCTTCCTTATTTGCTGTTTTTCTTAATTATTCTTCCTTATTTGCTATTTTACTTAATAATTCTTCACAAGAATTAGCAAAATTGCACTTAATTTGTAGTATTGTTTTCAGCGTTTCTACGGTCAATTGTGTTTTTGTTGACGTCCATAACTTATTTACTACCGAAAAAACTCTTTCCGTTGTACCACTGGTTCCCGGCAAACATAATGCAAATGATTTGCAGTATGTTTGCCATTAAGTATGGAGGCTATATGTCCAATCCGGGAGATTTTGCAATGCGGGGCAAATGACTGAAATCCGGGACTGTCCCACATAATCCGAGACGTCTGGTCACTTTACTCATGGGGTTCTGGTAATAATATACAGGAATTTGCCAGCAAGCAGAAGGAGTTGATTCTTCTTTGTATTAGGCTACAGTTAGGCACCATCATCTTGAGTACTGCAAGCAGGTCTTGAAGCCTCATTTTAGAAATAACGTGAATCTGTTGGAATGGATGCAAAAAAAAGGTCAAGGCTAGGCGAGTCAGAGAAAGGTACTCTTATTAAGTTCCTCTCTTATCAAGTACCAAGCGTCTAGGCACCTGCAAAGATATGTGATTGATTTTTAAGGCTTTAAATGGATTGACTAAAGTAAATGCTGAGGCATCCTTACTTTCTCTGCTGGCGCACAGAAGGCGACATAAATTTGATTTTTCAAATCAAATTTATGTCGCCTTCTGTAGCAGGATAAGGCACGACAGATTGATTTTAGCCAGAATGTAATTTATTGTTGGGGAAAACTTCCATCTGGTGTCGTAGAAGTGGATAGTCTGAATAAATTTAAGGAATTATTAAACACGTTATTTGAAGGGTGGACAAATGATGTTAGAGTCTTTGAAAAATAACATCCATCACGAAATTTCAGCTCTCTGCTGACTTGCTGTTAAACAGGACCTACAATGTTATTCCTCGTATGCCTAAAGTTATAAATTGACATACAGTACTTATAATGGAAATTTCTATAACCAAGATTTATTACAATAAAACTTAGCACTCTGGTGGCAAAAATTAGAACTATTTTCATTTTTAGAAATATAAAACTCCATTAAATTTTGTCCGACTGGTAATTTTTTTTTTTTTTTTTTTTGAAGCTTAGTTCTACACTTTTTAATTTTTTTAAATAGCTAGACTTCATAACCATTCCGTATTTTGCTATAGGTAATACTTTTTTTTTTTTTGGTGCAAAGATGGCATCATACAGTTAAATCATTTAAAGTTTGAAATCAGCGCCTATGAATTGTAAAAGTTCACATGTTTGCATTGAAAAGCAAAAATATATTTTCTAGAATGTACATCAGTGTTACTGAGATGAAATCGTGTATCTATTTTTAAAAATGTGTTTGCCGTTTAGCAGCTAATGAGACTCACGGTCGAAATACTGTCATAGAGATTAAGAATTGCTCCAGAAAGGGGCTTCTCAGTTTTTATTTAACTCTGAATTCAGTAATGAATTAAGTAAAAGGTTTACTTTTTTTTGGTAGAAAGAAGATAAATTATTTAGTGTCATTAAAAAATATTTAAGTATACAGAGGGCGCTGTATCAAATTTGGACAATGACTTGAATAAGAGCTCTAAAAAAAGATTCTAAAATATGTGAAAAGAAAATTCTAAAATTCTAATAAATATATGGAATAAATGAAATTAATATGTAAGTAACGAAAACCTAGTAAAGAGTTTCCATGCTTTTTAAGAGAGAAAATAGAACTTCTTTTATTCTTTCTTGCAAAAAAGACGGTGGATTATCTCCAGGTTTCCCTATTCATTATGAAGTTGATATGAAGAAACCTACATCTTACAAACATAACTGCTTCGATGTCTGTGTTCAAAGGTGTCTTTATATCAAGCACACAAATTAATTAATTTATTTATTCAATTTGAAATAAAACTCTCACCCCTGGATTGTTTACATCAGTTACAAGTCAGCTATCATAACTGTAACGACTTTAGATGCAGATGGACACTATACTGTACGCAGGAAATACATACATACATATTCAAGCTTCTCCAAACGAGTGACAAGTGGCCTGCCCGATAGAGATCTGATCGAGAAAAATTTTAGTTATATTTATGCAGAAAGAGTTGCTACGAATCTTAAGCTTAATCGGGATGGGATCAATTTTGAAATTTTGCTACCTGTAATAGGACTAAATTTAAAAAAAATAATTTCTGTACCAGGAACATAATGTGTCCTGCCGCTAGCATATTTAACGTGTTTTACATTTAAGAGTCATCGGCAGGCGTTAAAAGCGTTTTAATTTTCAGATATTAATAAAATTCATGGATAATAATATAACAATGTTTTTATTTTATTAATAATAAATACATATCGGTTACTGAAAGTATTGGTCTGTGATGACTAAAGTAGGATATATAATTTTTATATTGAAGAGTTCATGACTAAATACACCATCTGTAGTTGTTCCATTACGTGTGATATTTATCGAAAGATCCGATGACATGTCCAAGTTGAAGAATGTTTTCATAAATGTGCAGAATTCTTTTCCAGCCTCAGAGTTTAATTGTAAAGAAAAAAATTACATTCAATCTGAAAACACCAGGTTACTTGAAACCAGATGCGTTTTCGAATTAACACATTTCCCAGTTTCCGAAAGTTTTTTTTTTTTTTTTTTTTTTGTATCTTAAAACCATAGTATTTCTCTTTCTAAATTCTTTAGCTTTCCATCTATATGTACACATTATCCCGTTTATTAAGTGAAAAAATTTCCTTGATCACATGTTCATATTTTCCACTATTCTGGAAAAACTACTGCAATTTTCAGAGGTTTAAAAGTTTTTCCTCGAGTATAGAGCTAAGATGAAGCTCCGTGAAAAATTTCATTAAATTTGGTCCAGTAGAAGATAAATTAAACTGGAACAAATTTTCGTAACGCTTTTCGCATGACAGTTTTTCGTTACAAAATTTTTGGAATAACGCCAGTAAAAACGTTTTTAACGTCAAAACAGTGCACTGTTTCTCACAACAAATTTATAATAAATTACAAATTGCTATTCATATACAGTACATACATACATGGCAATACGAGACAAAATATTAAAAACATACAGAACCAAAATAAAAACAGAAACAGAAATGATAACATAAATGAATATGCGAATGTCCCTTCCAACTCGAGCATACTGCTGTCATCTCTGTGCTTTCCTACAATCATGGAGACAACACAACAGTGCGTGCATTTAGGTGTCTGGAATATAAAACTGAATTAAAAAAATGAAAACAATTTGGGTTGGATTATTTTCCTGGAAGCACTGAGGTAATTAAGACCACGAGACTTCTCTATATCATTTCAGCAACTTGTGTGTATGATCGTTTTCACTTCGAGTAATGAAAAACCATATTTTCTTTGAGGACTATAACTTTTCGATTTTACACCTGAACTATCAAGTTGATAACACATTTGGTTATTCAGAAGAAGGGAGAGAGAGAGTTTTAGCTTGTTATACTTGAAAATCATAATTTTCATTGCCCTTTGACTAGTAAGAAAACACATTACAACTGAAAGTATGTTTAGTTTTTCAAAAGCGGTAGCATTTTTTACCATTTTTAATTTTCTATAATAGAATAATAATTTTAAATAATAATATATTTTTAATGGTATACATTACAATTTTATAACAATTTTAACTTATTACATTTGATGACCATGTAAATTGGTTCAATAATGGTTTATTGCCATATGTATTTTTTTTTTTTTTTTTATGTTGAGTAAGCTTGCAGTTCAATATGCCTGTATTGTATACTTGTTTTGTTCTCCGCAGGCCAACCTTGTATGCGGAAACTCTGGTGAAAGGCGATCAAAGGGACGGACAGGATGGCCACAGCATGTGTGGGCGCTAGAACTAAAGCACGATTCATAAATACAACTCGATAAAGATTTTGAAAAGTGAAAGTGAGACAAGTTATTCTTTGCTTTAGCCGACAAAAACAGAGTCCTTGCAAGATGTGTTAAGATATGCCCAGGAACTGAAGAAACTGGTACGTAAAAATAAGAACAGGAAATTATATAAAGTAGCTTCAGAGTTCCAGTCCGCAGAATTGAAGATTGGACAGTGACAGTGATAACAGAGTAATTGCTCACAGATTGAAATTTTAAGGGGAAAATGTACATATATATAAAGATAATTCAAGCACAAAACTTAGAGGAAAATGCTTTTGCATTTGTGACTCTTAAAGTATCAATTCTACTATCTGATAGCACTTTCTTGTGATTAGTGAATGTGAAATATGGATTTTAATCGATATTGTACAGATATAAATGTGATTCGATATGTTTTTGAAAAGCAATGTATGTGTTTTCTTTTCATTTTAAAATTAATCTTATTCTGAGTGACAATAACGGAGAAAATCTGCTAAGCTGTAACATATTCGCGGAGGAACAAACCGACCAAACAATTGAAACAAAAATGGTTAAAATGTCTTTCTACAAAAAGCCTTATCAAATTTACACTAAATAAATATATTCTGCAAGATCTCGTTATTAATAAAGAATTGAACTGCAATTACAGGAAAAAGATTTTCATTAATTGGGTAACACAGAACCTAATTCACCAAATGATGGAAAGAGCTTAAATTTTAACGTCTAAGTAAAATATAAATATATGCAGTAAACATGTTTAAAATTTTTGTTAGGTTACTTATTTACTTACTTACTTATTTTTTAAAATAATTATATTCAAAGAAAATGTAATTTTTCTTTAAATCATTTTTCATCTGCTGGTTTTCTTCTTGTGTTATATACTTTCTTTCTGTCCTTATATTTTATGCTAATTTTAATGGAAGTGTATATTTTTAAAATTGTCCCACAAATCTGTAAAAAAAATTGTTTAAACATAAACTGATGCTCTACGATCGTTACATAAAAAAAAGGTACATTTTAATAGATTATTTCTGAATCTGTAAGGCAAGTGGAACGGCTGACTCCCATCTGTTAAGATGTCCATTAGAGCCCATGTTATTGTTATAACGTGCTGTAAACATTGGCCTCCTGGAGAGTGATGGATATAGTGAGTGGTAGCTACTCTGTACGTCGTTCGTTCTTATAAACACCCACTGACTCTATAGTCGGCCATTTGGGAACATGGGAAGGGAAGGTGAAGTCGGATATAAATCACTAGTAACTTTCTTAATGATAAAAGATACACATACATTTTGTTCGTGTTAACATTTCACGGGGTACTTTATTATGCTGGTTTCTATATATAAAACAATACACCGAAAAGACAGCAGAAAAAACATTCCGTTTAACTAGAGTTCAATCGGTTACTCAAAAAAAGGATCTCTTTTTCCACAGATTTCTTTTTATTTTCATTTTTCGTTAATATTCTTAGATTTTTTTTCCTTATGGGTAGGTATTCTAATGTATAATGCGGCGAAGCAATTAAAGCAATTACGATCGCTGTTTTTCTTCTTCTTCACAGTGTGGAAAAGGCTTGGTCCAAATCCTGTCTAGGTATGACACGGTAGCTGACTTAGTCGAAATTGGGTTGTACAGCTTTTACTCCAGGAAACTCGGCTTTATATACAGCAAACAAGCAAACTGATCATGTTGTAGTAAGGTTTAAGGTACATCAGCGAATTAGACCATATTGCGCCGTATTTATTATGTCCGTAAATTGAGTGTGTTATGTGGTCGATTTGTTTGTTTGCTGTTCGCAAAACCCGAGATTCCGAGAGAAAACCCGCTCTTCCCTCGCCTGAGACCGATTAACTCAGTCACATTGTGAAAAAGGCCCATAAAAATTCCTCGCGCTATTGACGGGAGTCAAACTCATGTCTTTTCCACCTGGTGTGGGAAGGACGGTGATTATCTTAAGTGTGCTAGTGCAAGGGCAAAAACCGATCATAGAACAAGCGCAATTTACACAATATACTGATACCACATAACTTTAGTTTCCTTTACTCAAAATTATGCTAAACAACAATGTAGACTTACATATATAGGGTGCACTACTAGATATGTAGAGAACCCACGAAATCATTAATATCATCATAGTAAGTGCTTAGAAACACATGCAGTCACTGGCCAAAAAATTAGGAACCTTTTGCATTTGGCGTAGTCAGATAATTCAACGTACGGTATGCAAACGTAAGTTGCCAACAGGTACGATCACAAGGTTCTTAATATCAGATGAGTACTGTACACATCAGCACGTCACCAGACCAGTCTTTAGGGGCTGCCCCCAAGGATCTGTCCTAGGCCCCCTGATCTGGAATGTAGTTTTACAAGATTGGCTAAGCAGATCATTTGAACGCACCAAGGTCATTGCATTTGCTGATGACCTTACCATTGTTGTCTCCGGACACTCAAGACTTGCTCTGGAAGATACTGCTAACCTAGTACTAACTAACCTTACCAACTGGGCTAAGATTAACAAACTGCACATCAATCCTCACAAGACAAATATGATGATTTTTAAAACTAAACTGGATCTTCGGCGGCCCCCTCAGGTCAAGATAGATGGAATACGGCTCCCCTTGGTGACACAGACCAGGGTCCTTGGGGTCGTTATTGATCACCGGCTATCCTTCTTACCACACTTGCAACATTTATATGCCAAAATCAGAAAATTCTCTGCCTCAATTATCAGAATCTCCCGAAGCGACTGGGGTCTCTCTAAGCGTACCTTACAGTTATACTATAAAGCTGTTTTCTTACCTATCGCCACGTATGCTGCAGGAGCATGGTTTCACAGAGCGACCAATTGCAAAATCAAACAGAAGCTTAACTCCATCCAGAGAAGCATTATTCTTGCTACCCATCGTGCTTGTAGAACTGTGTCAACTGCAGCATTGCAAGTAATATCTGGAAACATCCCCCTGGATCTATTCCTTATCTATAGAGGACTTGGCTACCGTCTGAAGAAAAGAATCCCAACTGAAATACTGGATATTGAACTCAACCTGGACAGTGATACCAAACAGGAAAGAGCTCGTTGCTATAACGAGCTAATCAATTACTGGCAGACAAGGTGGGACACGACCACAAAAGGCATTGTTACGAAAAAATTTATACCGGATGTCACATTCGCAACCAGCAAAGCGGTCAACAAGTGGTTCTCAATCAGCATGGAAACATCCTTTCTGGTCACTGGACATGGATCTCTCAACCAGAAACTCCACCAACTAGGTCTGCTAAATACTGACCTCTGTTTCTGTGGGTCTGTCGAGAGTTGGGAACATCTACTATTTGAATGCACTATCTACGAGGACCATAGACAACAACTCCAGGCAGCAATTTTGGGATTTTCTCCTGACCAAGTAGAACTCCTTGTCCATTCCAAAAGGAACTTAGGTGCACTACAGCACTTTGCGGCAGACGTATTCAAGCGTAGGAGGAGGATCATCCTAGAAGCTTCTGCAATTCAGTAACTAGTTATTTATTTTTATTATTTTTTTTTTTACTCTCTCTCTCTTCTTCTCATAATCAGCTAGCACTAGTAGCCCTAGCACTCTCCTGATAGCCTTTTCCTATCCACCCCGTGTGGGATAATTTGAAAAAAAAAAAAAAAAAAAACCCTCTTTCTTTTCTTTCTTATTTATTTGTTATTTTTTTCCCCTTTAACATCATTCTGCTTGCTGACATCCTGGCTCTATTCCTTTCCTTGACCAGGTTGTGGGATTTAAATCTTTCTTTTTTTTTTTTTTTTTTTTTTTTCGCGTTCTGACCTGGGCTGGGGCTCCCCAGACCAGGAAAGCTCCTCTCTCACACTATTTTTTTTTTTTTTTTTTTTATTATTATTATTATTTATTTATTTATTTGTTTGCGTTGTTGTTCTAGCTATCCATCCTGGACTGGGACTTTCCTGGGCCGGAACAGTCCTTCTCCTCTTTACTCCTTCCCTCTCTTCATCTTATACAAGTTTTTCTTTCTTCTTTTAACATCATTCTGCTTGCTGACATCCTGGCTCTATTCCTTTCCTTGACCAGGTTGTGGGATTTAAATCTTTTTTTTTTTTTTTTTTTTTTTTCGCGTTCTGACCTGGGCTGGGGCTCCCCAGACCAGGAAAGCTCCTCTCTCACACTAATTTTTTTTTTTTTTTTTTTATTATTATTATTTATTTATTTATTTATTTGTTTGCGTTGTTGTTCTAGCTATCCATCCTGGACTGGGACTTTCCTGGGCCGGAACAGTCCTTCTCCTCTTTACTCCTTCCCTCTCTTCATCTTATACAAGTTTTTCTTTCTTCCCTGGGAACTCTTCCCCAGGGAGGAGGGCGTGCAGATAGTAGGGGAGGCCTTGCCCTTCTTCTGCTAGGGACGAGTACCTGGAGGAATCGTCCAGGTGCTCACTCCTTCCAGGTAGCCAATAGGCCAAAACACAACATCACGCTACAGAACACACACACATAAGCTCACAAACACAGTTTTTCTTTCCTATCACTTTCTCCCGTGCGGGATGAAAAGCTTTTTTTTTTTTTTTTTTTCTTTTTCCCTCTCTCCCCTTCCTTTTCATCTATCTTCATCCAATCTGGGATATTCCTGTGTGGATTCGGTTTGGAAAAAAAAAAAAAAAATATTATTTATTTTTATAAGACACACACCGGCCTTACCCTTACAGAGTCTATAAAAACTGAACAGAGCAACGAGGCGGAGATGAACTTCTGTTCTAGGAGCCGCCCATACAAAAACACAAAAATAAAAAAATAAATACACTTTCCTGCAACTTCTTAGTTGTCTGGTCATGGGGAGAGTTGATGTTTCCAAATTTCAGAAAGGTGTTATTGTTGGAGCATATTTTGCAGGAGCCACAATTGAGAAAACAGAAGATATCACTGGTCTGTCGAAAGCAACCATCTCAAAAGTATACAATAAATGGAAGACGAAAGAAGAATGCGGCTCTAAAAGGAAGAAATGCGGCGGAAAGTCGGTACTCCAAGGACGAGAGTGTTATCAATAAATTTAAAGCAATTGTAAGTCAGAATAGAATGTCCAATGTGCAACAAATGACTGAAAAATTCAATTAGATAAAGAAAGATACGGTTCCAACCGAACTGTGCTGTGGATGTGTAGACATGTAGATATGTCTACATGTCCACAGCACAGTTCGATGAAAGGAAGAAATGCGGCAGAAAGTCGCTACTCCAATGACCAGACTTTAGCAATAAATTTAAAGCAATTGTACGTCAGAATAGAATGTCCAATGTGCAACAAATGACGAAAAATTCAATTAGATAAAGAAAGACCCGTTTCCAACCGAACTGTCTGTGGACATTGAATAATTTTGGATTTAGTAGTCATGTGACTATACCAAAATACCAAAACCACTTTTTTTGTAAAAAATTGAAATATTCGACTGGAGTGGCACCACCACCAATGCAAAGACTGGACTGCGGAACAGTGAAAAAGATTGTGTGGTCTGACAAGTCTAGATTTACACATTTTGGTACCAGTTGTATGGTGAAAGTGTGGTATGAACTTCATAAAGTTATGCATCTAGATTGTCTCGTGTCTACCACTAAAGTGGCTTGAGACAGTACAGAACATATCTCATACATGGTACTGTATGAGATATGTTCTGCTAGTGCGGACTGGGTCCTCTCATACCGTTACAAGGTCGTAATACCTCCAGAGTATATTCTTCTGTCGTATCGGACCAACTTAACCCTGGAATACTTAATTTTTACCAGGATTACGATGGATTCTTTTAAGACGAAAACGCAACTATCCACCGTGCAAAACTTGTATCTGAATTTTTCGAGGAACATTCCCAAGATTTCCAACATATACTCTGGCCGCCTAAATTCTCCAGACCTGAACCCAATTGAGAATGTTTGGAATATGTTGGAAAGGGCAATTCCGCTTCTCAGTATGTTACCGACATACTGTGAAGCGGAACAAATATCCTGATGGAAGAATGGTCGAATCTGGATCCAGACTCCGTCAGACACTTAATGGAATTCATGCAGCGACACATGAATTCCATTAAGTATCTAAGGGAGTCATGGGAGTCCCTAGGGTATATTTCGCCCTGGTTCCAATCGTAATTTTGCCCTGGTGTGACAACTGAAATTTGGCGCCCCCTTTAAAATTTTCTTCATATGCATATGTAAGTTTCAGGTGCCTCTCGAACGTTGGCATCCAGGTGCAGTGCGCCTTCGGGGAAGCTCGCCCCTGGAGGGAGTCTAGCTCACCTTTTGTCCAAAAATACAGCTTATGGATTCTATATGGCTGTATTTCGGGCAAAAGGTAGCTCTACTAGATATTGAATAAAGGTTTCCAACTTTTTGGCGGGTGACTGTAGAAAATAGACTAAACATATATCAGGATGTGTTTGGGTACTGGTGTTGGATATATATTCTCAAGAATTCTCTGAAATAGAAAAAAAAAAAAAAAAAAAAGAAAGAAAGTATTGGTTATAATCGTCGCCTTTCCGCACCGTGGGGAATATTCCATGGGTTCTCATTCCGTCTCAATGGAAGAAACATTACTTTGCTTTTTTTACTCTAAAATTGGCCGACAAGTCAGTTCAGCAAGGATTGCATGGTCTTAATTCCGGAAACTCGAGATTTTCCCCAAGAAAACAGACAAACCGACCACAGACTATATACTGCAACGAACACAATGTATTTACAATTCACAGCCTTCGCTGTTTTAATGCTTGACTCACTTTACCACTATGATAAAAATGCTTCACTAGGTGAATGGAATTGTTTGTGTTGTTTTAGAATTTTTGCAGAGACAACAAAAGCTATGAGGCGTGAGTATATGGTTTGTAAATTGGTGCATCGCATGTCGGTTTTTCCCCTTTTTGATAGATGAAAAACTGAATTTTCAAGAAATAAAGCACTAAGCTACACTCTTCCGAGATGGAATAACTCGGTCACTCTGTGGAAGGAAAAAAATCCATGAATGTTCCTTTTTTTCTAAATAGAAAGTATTTCTTAACTTCGGCTGGAAAATTGAACCAGGACTTTTCCACACGACATGAGAGGACAGCTTCGTTATCCACTACGCAAAATTTCTGAGAGAAATAGTATCTATCATCCAATGGAATAATATAGCTATTTTAGAACTTTTTTTACCATCGAAGTGTAGGAATATTTTCTGTGCTGCTTATTATCATTAGACCTGTTCATTATCATGTTCAATGCAAAAACTCCCAGCAAACTAATAGCCTGTTTTGCTGAAATCTAGAATAAAAGTTGAAATGTGGAGAACGCAAAACTCTGCAATGTCTTCTGGTTTAAATTAAGTATAAATGCTAACATGACACAAAGCATACAAGAATAGTATGAAGGATATTTTTTAATCCTTCTAGTAGCCTCATAATGTGTTTAGCGATTTTTTTATGTCCTTAGTTGCATTCCCTGGACAATATGGTTTAAAATCAGTTGAAGTTAAGAATTTCATTTTCAATTATTATTTTAAAATTCTTTAAAATAAGACATCTGTAGTGTTTACCATCAAGAAGGTGGTAAGCATTACAGCAGTCTTATTCTATCATAGCACAGTTTAAGAATTGTTGGAATAGTATACTGACATACCGATTTGACAAATGACATACTGTATACACATTTTGAAAAACTAAAAAAAGAATAATAATTGTTATTTTAAAGGCAACAGAACTTGTCTTTCGTGTACGAGAGTGTTCAGGAGCAATTTCATATTACACGGATTTAAGAAACTGGAACAACTCTCAAGGAAAATCCTACTCTCTCCTCCAGAGACGGACTAACTACAGCCTCTGCTGAAGAGGACAGTGGAAATTCCTTCAGTCGTCGACAAAACTGGAACTTAGACCTTTCCATAGGAGTGGCAGAAAGCATGTATCTTGCGAAGTAAGTTGACATGGAGGATTTCAGCAAATTATATATTCATGGTTATGTGAACAAAATATATAATTATGATTATGTGACTTTTTCTATCCTTATTCTTCATAAATAAATACTGTGCTGAAAGCGCATGCTAGCAAATACAGACTTTGTCATGATGTCGCTCTCCACACACACACACAGGGCACTGCAACTGGCTTGCAATATCCGAGATATTTTACCGCTGATCTATGGCTTGGCGAACTTTCAGTTTACTGGTGATGACAAAGGTCTTTCTAGCGTTGACAAATAGCATGCGTTGAAAATTTTTAATGTTCAACGCATGCAAAGAGGAGAGTCGTTCGTGAAAATGGGACAGAAGGAGTAAGATTATAGGTATTGGAGACTTGACTTGTTGAATGACGAAAGTGCCTTTCTAGAATGATCTTCGTCATAACTGCCTATTTGCTTGATTGATTTTGCATTCAATCAAGCAAATATGGATATATATATACTGTATATAACTTCTAGCAGAAAATCTGGTTAAAAAATTAAGTAGAACTTATAAGTTGTCGAAAACGTTTTGATGATTACGGCGATGGATCTGTTATTTCCTGTCAGTTCTTTTCCAAGAAGAATGATGTTAGTTTCCTTCACAGTGCTTCAGGATTCATCAATTTATATGGAGGAACAGCAGGTTACGGGCTCTCGGCCAGATCTGAAGAAGTTGTACAATACAATACAACATTAAAGAAAGAAGTACTGTTAAAACAATGCAATCAGTTATTTTGTTTACTGTTTTCTTTAAATTTTATGTTAGTCTTTCTTACCTTTGTCTCCTGTGTATTTATTTAAGTAATGTCTTTCTCGTGCACAAAGGCATGTAATCGTACATATACATTTCGTTGTGTTTATGTGTATATGATTGTAAGATTATTATGACCGTCAGTTGATATCATTACGGCCATCCCCCGAAAAGAGAAACTATCATATTTGTTCCAGGCCGATGTAACGCACGTGACAAGGCGTCCCAAATATTTTGACGTTACAGTAATCTGGAAAATGTCATGAATACGTCATGTTGAAGTAGCCAGCAGATGTCTCTGTGGTACACTTAGTCTTTGTTCTGAAATTTATGAGCGACCAGAGTGCCTGTAATGGTCGACATAACGGTCGTAGATAAGTCATAACATGCTATCCCCTTCTGGAAGGGTAGGGATAAAATAAATAAATCACACCAGTATAAGGTACTGTCGATACAGAAAATTTTAGACATCAGTTTAAAAGTTAAATTCACATGTGTTGAATTATCAGTTGCTTTATATTCATCTTATTCCACAAAAAAAAAAAAAAAAAAAAAAAACCATTCCAAAAAGTGTTAAACTGTCTATTTCTTCACTTTCGTTGTGCAAGACATTTGTTTTGGCTGACAGGGTGAGTATATATATACAGTATATATATCCTGACAGGGTGAGTATCTATGTCTAACACTACGAGTTCCGTTGTTAAGTTAAAGCAATGTAATAGAATAAAGCTATTTTTTTTACAGTACTCTCATTTAATTCGGTATTAATGAAGATGTTTATAAAAAAATATGTGAAGGCGAAGCAAATAAATTAAGCTTAAGGAAAATTCGCCGAAAAATGTACACACATTGTTGTAGAACGATCTAATCAGATATTGAAAATTTTCATCGGGACGGGAGCATTTTAAGCAAAGGGAATTTACAAAGAAAGTTTTAAAGTGAGAAATAGAGGGGAAGAGGTAATGAGAAAGGGGGAAGGGCAGTAGATGAAGCGTACCTCGTTTTAAAACTTTCCTCGAGAAAAAAAAATAATAAAAACTCAAAACCCTACGAATCCCTCGCTATTAGAACACTAATGTTATAGCTTCTCTTTGTTTATTGCTGGCGTCGAGCAGAAAATTTCCAGTGCGGGGTCCTGTTCGAGTTCATTTTCCTTACTTGAGTATCACGTGTTCGCTCGAAGTGACGAATTTTTCATACATTGGCCTGAAAACTATTGGCTTCAGTTATTAACGTCGTTTGTGCCTTTCAGTTTTTGATTTAGGACGTCCCAGAAGGAAGTTCATAATATACTTTTTTTTTTAAATGAGCATCGTTAATGAAGCAGTAAAGGGTGAGTGCTTCTACAGTTGGGTTATTCAAGTTTTCATTAGTTTATGAATATTCGGCACTCGAGATTTGCAACAACTAAAGCAGTGTCGGATTAAAAATAGTAATTAATGACTTCTTATGAAATTGCCTACTTATAATTTGCGACATTTCGATGGCTTTTTGTGTTACACAGGAGAGAGAGAGAGACAGAATAAATGAACAGGTAAGCAATTTCCAGAATGGCTATGGCGACAAATTACTTTTTTTTTTTTTTTGCGCAGTTTATTAATCTTTCCTGAATAATCATGGTACAGAAGAGGGGTCTTATCTAGCACACTAACTAACCAATTTTGTTACTGTTCAAAAATCGATTACTTCTCCTCTCACCTCATAAAACTCCAGAAGAATTGATAAACAATTTTTTGCAGTGTCGACACTAGTCACATCGTCTCTCATTTGTCTTATTATTATTATTTATTATTATTTTTTCATTGTGTTTGTTGTCCAAAATAAATATAAAATGTAAATGCACCATACAAAGAAGGAGCAAACTCCTGCACAAAGAGACCCAGATTATACAAATGAACGAATTCTGGAGGAGTAAAACTTTGCAATATTTTTCTCCCTCTGATTGGTGCTACCATTACCGCATGGATAGCAAAGTGAATGCGATTCCTGTCCTTCCACAATACTGTGTAAAAGGTCTGGGTTCGAACTCCGTCAAAATGAGAGAAAATTTTGTAGGCCTTCTTTCACCCGCTGTCTTGTTAGTCGGTCTCGGGTGAGAATAGCACGCCTCTCCTCCCCGCAGGATACTTGGGATTTTCAACAAGGAAAAACTGGCGAACAGACCACATAAACAAAATGCACTGATAGTAATTTAATAACGCTCAAAGTAATTTTTTAAGATTTTTCATACCAAACACAGCAAATATTCAAGATAGAGTAAACAAATCCAGACATCTACAAGAATATATTTGTAGAAGCAAATCTGCCGACGAGACAAGGCAACCCAGGATTATCTATTCTTTCGTTAATAAGTTACTCACCGATGAGGATAATAAGCAGAGAAACAGCCGAATTGGATAATGACAAGCATTTAAAGAAATGACAGTATGCTTTTTATGGAGCAGCCTTTTTACTGAAGCAACTCGTGGCGACTTCCACTTCGTGTAACGAAAAAATTGTCATAAACAATTTTATGTTATTTTTGTTGTTTATTATATGTACGAGTATATTTATACATACTCGTACATATAATTAATTTTATTAATAAGAAAAACGAAATACAAATTCAAGATAAAAATATAATTATAGTATACAATTATGAAAAAATTGAATCGAAAATTATTATAATTTCAAAGATTTTATAAAACCTGAATAATCTTAGATTTTCAATTATGCATTGCGATAAGTTTCAATAAATACCTTCATAAAAATAAAACGGTAAATCCTCTCTAAATTATTTACTTTTTTATCCGTCGATTATTCACTGACATTGCTGTTGAAACCGCAGGATACATTTTCACTGCAATCACATTCTGCAGAGCCGAGAGTCAAGTAATCACTACTGACTGCGTGCAAGTCTATGACTGCTTACCAGTATTGCCAAAATGCTTGCTTACCGTTGATTGTTGTTGTTATGTTGTTATTTTGGTTTTTAGGAGCATTAGCAACTAAGGCCATATTGCTCCGCACTGTTTGGCAACACTGCTGCATACTCGAGTCGTGATATATAGCACAAATTCAAATGACTCATTAGATTTCGCGCAATCAAAATGTTAAAAACAATTTAATAACAGCAAATATAATAAAAATTACAATAAACATAATTTCATGATATATATTCTTCGACGGGCCGTTTATTAATATATATTTTGAAAACGACCGCGGGCTGGTTATGCACTCTCTCGGGCTGAAGTGGGCAAGCGAGCCCGAGGTTGCCCACTCCTGCTCTAAAGCATTCATGAAGTCCACAAGAAGAACCACCTTCGGTAATTCTGTGTTGCAGTTCATCCCGAAAGGTACCTAATGGGTTGAGGTCGAAATATCTGTCCTGGCAACTGCAATGTTCCGATATCATTACCTCCCAACCACGTATTCTGGAAAATGGTCGTAGCCCAGTGGGTCACTACGAAATACGCAATATTTTGGCATATAAATATGCCAAAATATTGCGTATTTCGTAGTTACCCAAACCCCCTGCCTCAACGATTACAAAATATGTGTCCCAATGAGGCACTGCTACTAAGTCACTACAGAGATGGAGGATTCGTGTGTTTCGAAAATTCAAGAATGTGTTCCTGTGCACACATTTTTGAAAGAAAAAAACAAAGAGCAGGCAGTAATCTTACACATGAAGGCTGCCGTAGCCGATTGGTCAAGCGTGAGGGTGCATGAGTACACGTGCCTTGGAGTGACTGGTGTTCAAGCCCGTGACTGCTAAATACGGTTGTGTTTCTTTTATTCTCTCTACCTTGTGAACTCCTCTGACCGTGTGGCCGTCCCGTAGTATAAATAGAAAATTTATTTTTAATTTCAAAAATTCACTACTATCACCGGAGGGCATAGTTATCCATGCATTCAAGTTAAATTGCAGCAAAATTGCAGCAATGGTCTTGCGGCTGGCGTTATAATTTTACAACGTGATGCCCCCAATGTTAGTAAGCTAATACACCTCGGAGGAGGGGAAGGAGGGTAGAGAGAAACAATCAAAGGATCCAGTGACATAATTTGCTATGGTTATTAAAGAGTAGGAGGAGGAGGACAGTTCAAAAATCTCGCAGCGGAAATGGTCCAGCTTTGTAGTTTTATAGTGACCCCCCTCTGTTCTTTGAAGTACTCTTTCAGTAACTGTCGTTCCACTGATACATCATCACTAATACTTTTGATTCCTGAAGGTGACATTGATTTGTACAATGTACAAGAAGTTTAATTGTGGTCCAACATCGCATATTCGTGTTGCGTCAATAGCAGCCCACTATATCGTTTTCATAAACTTCTGTCAGATTATTGATATCTTCATTTGTTATATGCATGCATTACAGTGATAAATAATAATTTATTGGAATGCAGAAATGCTACAAAAAATAGGTATTCAACATAACAATAGTCATTAGTTATCTGCTACTCTTTATGGCTTTGAACAAAATATAATAAAATATGGAAAATAACATAAAATTTGGTTGGATGTTAGATTATTTTCCTATAAAGGGATCATCAGTTTATTTAAAAATAAGATTTATTATTATTAATAATAAATCTTAAGTGTAAATAAATGGATAATAATTAATTATTATTTTATTTAAACATAAGATTTTGCTCCTACGCAGCCTGAAAGCAAGGCGGGCATTATAAAATTATAATGCATCCATTCATCTTTGAGAGATTCACGTATGCATTCAATTTTGAATCAACATAGGATCATAATAACATTTATACTTATTTACAGATTGTGTTTATAAATGGTTATCGACCAAAACATGCGCATTTATTTACAGATTAATCAATATTTATGATTATCAACAGGATAACATCTATACTTATTTACTGTTTATATATTTAGAAATTCACGTTAGGATTACACAAAGTTTTACAGGAAGTAAATGACGCATATTTTCATTTCTTCTGAACAAGCAATGAGCACTTTCTCATGCCTATAACAGCGAAAGTTTGCCAGGAAGGTTCTAAATTTTTATGATAAACTGTTCACCAGAGTTACTTCGCTCCTGCCTGGCATTGGAATTGGAATTGGTTGTTATGCTATACCATCAATGAATTGGATATCAATGAATTGGTATTATTCTCGAGTGCGTGATTTCTGTAGTTGTCATTGCAAAATTTGTAGGGAATTTTGGCGAGAGCATTGCAGAGACTAATTGTGTTGGATGGAAATATGTTCTCGAGACACTAAATTGTTGACGATAGTCGGGAGTGGAAATCTCGTGCGACCTTGTTCTCGGCCTGCCAAGTTTGGGCATCTAATGATACTAGAAATCGAGGAGGCGTCTGTCAATCTGTGATGAGATTTGCTAACAGGTGGATATTTGCGGCTGTAACTTGTATTTTCCACAGGGTTAGGCCGAGACCGAAGTGCAGAATCGATCTTGAGATTGCGAACGGTTGTCCAGTAAACTAGGTGATCCGCCACAGGATCCAGTATTCAGCTCGTAGTATCTGCTAAGCTGGACTTTGTGGAGCCGAGTATCAAATAATAGAAGTATAGAGCGGGATCGAAAGAGGCATCTTTAGGTGTATTGTGTCATTAATCTGGTATTGCCTACCCCACTAACTTCTGCCTAATCACCCACATAATCAGGCCTTCGTTTTTTTTTTTTTTTTGTCATTACTAGTTGGACTAATTTGACTGGTTTAAGTTGTATTTACTACGGCTTATTGGCTTATTGATATTAAGATTAAGAAATTTTTGAGCATCTGTATTTGGCAATTTGCCCTTTTCTATAATTAGGAAATCTGCTTAGCATCTTTCAAGATTCAAAAAGGCCACTGTAGCCGAGTGGTCAAGCGTGAAGACTGCGTTAAGTATACGCGCTTGAGCGACCATGGTTCAAGCTCGCATGACTATTAAATGCGGTGCTGTTCTTGTATTCTCTCTATTTGTGAACTCCTTTGACCTTGTGTGGTTGTCCAGGAGTACAAACAGAATATATGTTTGTTTATTTATTTATTATGAAGAGGTTTAGGTTCTGCATAACCAAGAAGTCTGGAACCAGGGACAAAAAAAAAAGTTCCAGAGCAGGTGCAAATAGGATCGCGAACAGGACCCTCTTCCTGAGGTATCCTCTACCAATGGTGTATGATCCTTGAAGATTTTTTTATGAGTGACGGAGAGATGCCTGGCCCTAATGACCGCCTCAATATGTCCAGTAGTTTCCATCTAAGTTAAAATGTCTTCTGCGAATATGTATTAAGGCTGTAATACCAATGAAATGCGCAAACTGTAAAAACGAACAAATCCAGACTTCGCAAGAACAGTGTTCTTACGAAGTCTGGATTTAAGTTTACGCGACACTCACAAATATCACATTAATGTATTGTGCACCCATACGCATTTTGCATTGTTTATGAAATAGATTGTATAACAACAAAAACTGTATTATATCTTCTCCAAAATTCTTTATGCACACTGAGAATTTTATTTCGATTCTTCTGGGCAAGATAATTTATTCTTTGCAATGCTTTGAGAAAAAAAGTAGTCTAGGTAGAAACGAGTGTTCAGATTTGATGCATTTCGTTATTCTGAAAAGTTACGAAATGGATCACATTTGGTAAATTTTCAATATATTATTAATTAATATATTGAAAATTTACTTATTATATTGAAAAATATAATAAGTTAATAATGAAAAAAAAATGCTAGAAAACACACTCTTATTGACCTAATAGATGTTGTGCCTCAAATATTTAGATATCCCCTTTTTTCCAAGCCTCTCCGCCTATTTTATAACTATCAGCTGTGAAGCCTCTCTTCTCATTTATGCTCAAGTTAACCACTCATTCACGCAAAGCAATGAGCCACTCAATTGTTTTCGTGATAATCTGCTTTAACTGACACCTCCCCCTTTAAGACAGTCATTTCCTTCAGCCAACCCTACACAACACTAATTGGATACTCGCTAGACACAGGTCACTCACTAATCTGATTGTCTGGGAGGTCTCTGTATACAATTTCTCGGGCATGCGTGTCACTACATAATTTTCTTCATTGCGATGCTCTTCGGAGTTTGTTTCTCCCCTTTTTGGAAAAGCGGAAAAACAAAGAAGAAAGAAATGTATTTTTATACACCTATGAGTTTTATACTACAGCTAGTAAGATGGATGAGTGAACAATAGGAAGCAATATGAAAAAAAAAAAAAAATACTAATAAAAAAACAGTAACATTAATATGATAAATCAGTTTGTTTTATTAGTCGTTGGTCCAAAGAGTAAAATAAAATTCATTTAAATTAATTTTGGACTAACGTTTCTGTCGAAGTGCTGCTTTATTTACAACTCAGTGTATTAGAGATTCCTTGTCACTCGCCTCTCTTTTCAAGTTGTTGGTTTTTAGGCAACATTAGCAATTTATGCCATTGTGTATTATGTCTGTAAAAGTGTGTTCACGACGATTTGCTTGTTGTGCGGGCTGAAAAACCCAAAATAACTGAAGAAGAATCCTCTTCCCTCCTCATGAGATGGGATAACTGCAACCATGTTAGGGTGAGAACTTTTAGAAATTCCTCTAGTCTATGTAGTAATTCGAAGCTACAGCTTTTCAAAGGAGTGAAAAGTGGCGAAGCTACTATACTGTCACAGAGGACCCTTATCAAGTTATACAAAAAAGAGGAGAGAGGCATGTTTCCAGGATTCTTAATTTGAAATCAACAAACAGAATATATTTTTCATCATGAGAAGCACCGCATCCATTTTATACGAACAATAACACAGATTTGGAACACCAGAATCAACCTATATATTTTTATAAACGGAAAATAAACAGCTTATTTATTATTATTATTTTTTAAATTTTACTATTCAGAAATATGACAAATTGCATGCAAATTGAATACGACCAACATGATAACTAAATTTTCATCTGGGCGTGGATAAGACTAGTTTATAATAGCACATCTTAAATTTAGTTTAATTTGAATTAAATTTGAAAATCCGAATACTACGAACTTCCCGAGTACTACTAGACAAACTGGAAGGAAATTTAATTGGTTTCTGCAGATGTAAATACGTGTAGAAGAAGTATTGTGTATTCATGTCAGTTTGTCATTACTGTTTTAATTTTCCTTACTCATAACTAACACATTCTGTAATATAAAATATATTAACTCTAAATAGTCTCTGACAAGGCGAATACTAGATACCTCGATGTCGTGTCACCTTGCCAGTAATTTATCTATTATGTTAATCCTTAGCCATATTCTTGGCCGTGGAGGAAGCTTTGCCAACTTATATGTACTTAACAATAGTATATGTATATCTTGGACAATAAAGATTCATTTATTTATTCATTTAAAAAAAAAAAAAACAGAATATTCATTTTCAATGTTCCGGTGCACTTCGGTACATTCAGAGCCCTAAGCTTTGAGCTATAAATATTATATTTTCAAAGTAGTAGTAGTAGTAGTAGTAGTAGTCGCACATGATGCAAGAAAGCAAGTGTAGGAGCTTATGCAGCATCAGCCAAAAAAAAAAAAAAAAAAAAAATCACACCATTCCCTCCAAATGCCTGTCCAGTTCCTCCTTAAATTTATTTAACCTATCAACTTCCACAACGACAGATGGAAGTTTGTTCCAGCAATTAACCACCCGCTGGCTAAAGGCAAATTTCCGCACATCTATTCTACATCTGTCCTTTCTTAATTTGAACTTATGTCCCCGTAGGTTCGTAATCTGAACAAGTGGAAGGATCCCATCAGAATTCAGCGTGCTCAACCCATTCAAGGCCTTATAGACCTCAATCAGATCACCGCGCAGGTGCCTAGTTTCCAGCCACTGCAATTTGCAGAACTTAAGCCTCTCTTGGTAAGAGAATCCCTTCATTCCCCTCACCAATCGTGTTGCTCTTCTCTGTACACGCTCAAGCAAATCTACATCCTTCCTAAAATGAGGCCTCCAGACCTGTACGCAGTACTCAAGGCGTGGCCTGACCATTGCCTTATACAGAGGGACAATCACCTCCTTTTCCCTGCTAGCAAAATTCCTATATATCATTGACAAAACCCCATGACCCGCCCTAGCAGCCTGTCTGCACTGCTCAGAAAACTTCATATCTGACTGCACAATTACTCCCAGGTCTTTTTCATTTTCTACCACCTTAAGTGTAGTACCACACAGTTGGTACGTTTCTCTGGGGTTACTTCTACCCATATGCAGTACTTTGCATTTGTCAAAGTTGAACTTCAGTTGCCACTTCTTAGCCCATCTGCCCAAATTATCTAGATCCTGTTGCAGTAGCACACTGCCATTACTGTCATTAACAACCCTGCCAACCTTTATGTCATCTGCAAACTTCGACATTAAGCCTGATATACCTTCATCAATATCATTGATAAATACACAAAACAACAGTGGACCCAACACCGAACCCTGTGGGACTCCACTAATAACATTAGTCCACGAAGAGCAGCACACATTGATTACCACCCTCTGTCTTCTCCCACTTAACCATCCTTTTATCCATTGTAGCAACTTACCCTTAATACCATTCTGCTCCAATTTGTACAGTAGTCTTCCATGCGCAACAGTGTCAAAAGCTTTCCTGAAATCCAAGTATATGATATCAAAATTATTTTTTGCATCCAGTTCCTTTGTGACCACATCATAATAACCAATCAAATTTGTCAGACAAGACTTTCCCTTAACAAACCCATGCTGTGTTTGAATTATTGCTGCAGTCTTGTCTAGATGATCCTGCAATGCATCTTTAACCAGTGACTCCATTATTTTACCCGGAACAGAAGTTAAACTAACTGGTTTAAAGTTTTATACATAACGGTATCACGACTCTTAACCTTTTTCCAGCTTCACCAATTGTGATTATTTTACTTCAGACGCATGTAATTCTAAGTATCGGAACATTCTTCTCTTATATCTATTGTTTGCCTTGTTTCAGAGGTAGCATAAGCTCAATAAAAATTAGGTTAGGTAGGGTGGTAAGCGCCAAAACAGCTAAGGTGTCAGTATTTGTGTTTGCAATTGTGGCGTAGCCTATAGAAAAATCCGAGTTTCGTGAAGATAAACCTATGCAACTCTCGCCTGAGACCGACTAACACAGCCGTGTTGCGAACAAGTCCATAAAAATTGCTCGCATCATTATGGGATTGGAACGCAGGCCTTTTCCACCGGGTCTCGGTGGACGGTTTTGGTTTCATGGTCTTAACTATGCGTGAAGTAAATGCAGATTATGAAAGGACCTGCTGTTGTAGGATTACAAAAGACACAGGTTAGAAAATTTAACAGAACTTTATTTAGGCGACAATAACCACTGTAATAATCAGCTTCAGCAGTGTTATCTCCGCCAAGCAGAGCTTATTCAGAGTGACTTAGTAGACTTCAGGGATGGTCAGAAAAATGGCAGCTATGCTTTAATCCAGTAAAGTGTAAGGTATTACACCTAGGGAACAGTAACCCCAAAATAACTTATACACTTGGTGGAGTTGAACAAAAGTCAGTAGTGGAGGAAAGGGTCTTCAGTGTTACGATACGGTCAGACATGAAGTTCTCCGAGCATTGTTGACAGGTTGCAAGGAAGACCCGTGGTGTCCTATCGATGATTTATCGAACAATTGCTAGTAGAGATAAAGACATCATAATCCTGTTATATAAGGCTATTGTTAGACCCCACTTGGAATAATACTGTGTTCAAGAATGGAGACCGCACCTAAAGAAAGATATCGAGCTTCTTGAAAATGGTCCAAAGAAGGGTAACTCGCCTGGTGAGATAGGCAAAAGGGCGTCCATATGAGGAAAGACTTCGAATATGTGGATTGCGCAGCTTGGAAACTAGGCACCTTAGAGGAGACTTGACTGAGGTGTTTAAGGCTCTGAGGGGAAAAAGTAAAATGAATGAGAACGAAATTTTCACGGTTATAAATGATTCTAGAATTAGGGGCCATAAATTTAAGTTACGTGGAGAGATGTTTAGACTGGATCGCAGGAAGTTTTATTTTAGCCAGCGAGTTATAAATTACTGGAATAAGTTACCTACATGGGTAGCAGAGGCTGACAGTTTGGGAAACTTCAAAGGTCAGCTGGATAATTACCTACGGAAGGAGGGAACCGCATAGGTTGTCTATTTCCTTTTCTCTTATTAATTATTTATTTTTTTTAATTTTCTTCTTATTATTATTTTATTTGTTGTTTTATTTTTTTGGCTGGTGCAGCATAAGTCATAGGCTTCCTTGCTCCATGTGGTCATTCTTAATACTAATATTACTGCTAATCTCCATGAAAGATCTTAAGTATTGCCCTTAAGAAAAGCTTGTTATTAGAATAAACGCCTCAAGTAGTAGACTGCCTTACTCAGAGAGAGAGAGAGAGAGAGAGAGAGAGAGAGAGAGGCATTTAGTACACAAGCTCATACAAGCACGTTCTCATAATTAATGAGAGGAGACCGTACCTATAATATACGAGTAGTTAGGAATACGATACGGTTCAACCTCCTGCTAACCAAAATGACATTGTTTTCTATGATAAGCGATGATGATTCTTATTCAGAAAGAATAAAATAACCTCCTTGTTATCATGATATACGCCATGCTGATAAGGTCCTTCACTATTTGAATCCTATACATATTATAGTATGCATACAATATACATCTCGTATAATGAAAAATGAGATGCGATCAGAAAGTTCGAGGACTGACTTTGTTGCAACTTGCGACTTTTCGCAAACCTTCGGTGACTAAATGCGTGCTTTTTATGTTTCTTGTTTCTTTTAATGTTTTAAAATGAATGAGTTTACTGAGCAGCGAATCTGCATCAAATTTTGTTTCAAATTAGGGGAAAGTGCAACAGAAACCTACGAAATGTTAAAAGTAGCTTTCGAAGAAGATGCCATGCGTCGCTCGTGTTCTTGATTTGAACAAAGATAATGGATGTTTCACTGTCCGCGAATTGCTAATGTTCCAAGAGAATTGATCATTTTGAATTTGTCCCGCATAGTGAAATAGTGAACCAGGAATATCAAAAAACAGTTCTGTCGCGGCGATTGCGTAATGCTGTTTGGAGAAAAACGGCCGAAAAAGTCGACTTTAGGAATCGGCGCTTGCATCATGACAACGCTCCTGAAAACTGGGCACTTTCCAGTCAAGAATTAATTGGCCAAGCACCCCATCACTGTTGTTCCCCCTCTGCCATATTAATCAGATTTAGCTCCCTGTAATTTTTTTGTTCCCAAGCCTAGCCCCCTGGAAAATTCACAGATTCGCAGTGACTGAGGAAATTATTCAGAATACGACAGGAATTATTTGAAATTCCGCCTATCAGGAATACTTTCAGAAGTTGCTGAAGCATTGGAATCGATGTATAAAGTTATTTTATTTTATTTTTTTAAGGAGATCACTTCTAAAAAGATCCATCCGAAAAGCTGGTAAAGTTCATTTTCCAAATATTAGTGCCGTCTCCGGATAATGCAGTTTTCAGTCCTTAAGAACTAAGCTGAGTAAATAGGCTTCCTCCATGAAAATCTTCCATGACACGATGTAACAGGTTTTCATCAATCATCTTATTTCTTGTCCAATATGTTCTTACTTCAGCAATAATCGAAGAATAATCACGGAAAAACTCATTTTCTTTATACTGAGATTGTGGGATCTCAGAGGCTACTCAACATTTTCAAATCTTGAAAACGCATGATTGAGAAACATCTTACATAAATAGTGGGTAAGAAAGTTTGGGATGCTATGCCGTTCTGTAGGAAATAAACACTGTTCTGGTCAGTTTTTAAGCTCATTTTGAAAAATTGCATGCAATAAATGAATCTATACTTTCTGCATCCACTGTTATCATTTCATCGCCTTCTCAAAAAAAAAAAAAAAAAGATTCGAATGTTATAACAATGAAGTTGCAGTGCTTCGTACTGCAACTTTCGGAATGAACGGTTTTTCGTGCAGTTAGCTAGGATTTCTTTGATATTGGTTGAATGGTAAAGTCATTTGAAGGAAAGTTTTTTTGTGATTACTCTTAGAATCGATGAAATAAACAAAAAGATTAAGGAAGAAATCAGAGCGATTTATGAAACCTTTTCAGAACAGACTGACTGGAAGGCTACATGAACAACGGGGAAGCACACTTATCGACTCAGTGTAGAAGAACTAAAACTGCATTACTTTTACGCTTAAACAAGTTTTTTTTTCTTCCACAAAGTTATGTCAATTTGTTCAGCTGATATTGCAAAATTAAAACTCTATTTCACAGTACCCTGTATAATGTGAGCAAATTTACATTAGGGTTTTGAACAAGGTGGTCTGATAAGATTCTTTATGGGAACTGCTGTTAAGGAATTTGTGGAGAGAAGCATTTCTTTTGACGTATTCTTTAGGTCCAAAAGTCAGAAGGAATATTCGGTTTTTTATTCTAGAGCAGGGGTGGCCAACTTAATTTATGATGCGATCTACTTTTTATTCCTCAAAATGTGCCGCGATCTGCCATCTCAAGAATTTCATTGCACATGGTTAAAAAAGTTAATCAACACATACTGAAAAACGTTGTTTATAAATTTTAAAATTAAATACAATTCAGAATTATTATTTTAAATTCATACGTATTTCAATTTTTAATTTATGTGAAGTTTGCGTCTTCATGTCATCTGCCAAACTTTCAAAATCGAGGATATACTGTGATAAGGCCAACCGTAAAGAATCTTCTGTATGCAAGTCCGTGGTCCGTAAGGTAAGAGTAGAGTGATTCTTCGTCTTTGTTTGTTTCAAATACGAAAAAGCCGATTCACATAGATATGTGGAACAAAAACAGGAATTTAAAAGTTCACTGCATTTTTTTTATATTTAGGTACTTTTCTCGGCAAACGTATTTCCAAAAGTCTTTTTCTGATGACCTGGCTTTTAGGAAGATATCGTTTCGCAATGTAATAATTTCATTTTCAAGTAATATTTTCTCCATGTGAAAAATCTCAACGATTTTTTCTGCAGTTTGTTTCGTATCCAAGTCGACATTAAATGGATAAGAAATATATTGAACAATGTCTTCGATTGTTTTAAAATAACTGAATCTGGTTTCAAAATCGTCCGCAACTTTCTCAATTTCAGAAACATATTTCTCACTATTAAATTCAAAAACAGGATATTTTTGCAAATGATCTTGCATATCTGCAAAATGATAGAATTTTTTTTTCTTTGAGATCCTTAGCCATTGCCAAAAATGGATATTTATATGCAGAAATATTACTAATCATGTCACCCACATTTTTATTTTTCTTTGTAATTCCAAATTCAGATCCCTTAATGTACTGGTAAAATCTGCCAAAAAAGCCAGATCACACGACCACTCCGTATCTTGTAGCTGCTGATAATCATCTCCCCTTTGATCAACAAATTTTTTAAATTTCATTCAGAAAATTTCGAAATCTCTGTAGAAACTTACTCCGACTCAGCCACCCACATCTGTGTGTAATATCAGATCTGGTTCTTTTTCATCCAGTTTCATTTTGAAAAGTCTCCTTTGAAGAGATTGTTCTCTGATGGAATTCACGATTTTGAAAGCTATGTCCATAACACTTTTAGTTTTTTTAATCTTTTGCTGGCTAATACTACACTTGTTGGTGGATGATACAGTGGTAACTCAAAAAATCTGGGAATTCATCATCCTTTTGGTACAATGCGATGAATCCGTTAAGATGCCCTGTCATTGCTTTAGCTTCATCTGGTGTTACTGATACGAGCTTAAATAGTGGTAATTTAATTTTTTCAATAAAATTTTTGAATGCGTGAACTATATCAAGACCTCTAGTTCTTTCCTTTAACGAAACTATATCCAGCAGTTCTTCTCTAGTGGCAGAATCAGCAAAAACAATACGAATAAAAATAAGCAACTGAGCGGTATCACTGACATCTGTAGATTCATCCAGTTGTAAAGAAAAGAACAATTAGCAATATGAGCACGCATTTGTTCGCTCACATTTTTAATATTTTTTTTTTTCGATGCGTCCCATCACAATATTTCGAAATAATTGTAGATCTTGAAGAACACTTTTAATTTCAATTTTGTTCTTAAAATTTTCAAAAAGAATCTGTTATTTCTGAAAATGCCTCTTTGATGAAGTGACCATCAGAAAATGGTTTGCATTTTTTTACAAGAAGATGATGGTACAGTTTTGCAAGAAGATGGCTCACTTTAAATGATGGTACAGTTACTGCCTTAGATTGTAAATTAGGTGTCATGAAGAAATTTTGTTATGCAAATAATCTGGATTTAAATTCTTTTAATTTATTTTTTCTAAGGTCACTATTAGGCGGAAAATCCGATTGGTATGCGTTGAAGTGCCTTTCTAAATATCCTTTTTTGGGTATAGCCACGGAAGCATTGCAAATCAAATAACATTTTTCTTTTATCATTACAAAAAAGTGTGTTCTAGTTCCCACTCTTGATGAAAATGATACGTTTTGCTCTTTTTCGTAGTGCAGTATTAATTTTAAATCAAAGGGTATTAAATTAACGTATAAGTACTGTCTAGTTTTATTAATATTAAGTAAGCTAAATAAGAATGCGACACACTATGCTCTCCACAATGCAACTGCGTGGATTTTCACTAGACAAGCCTAGCGGTTGCGCAGTGAGAAGAGTAGTCACGTGGTTCAACGGACTTGTAATAAGCAAATGCAGTGGGGCGTATAACAATAATAACATTTAGATTTTGACTAATCTACTTTTTATATATACAGTATTTAAAATTCGTCGTGATCGACCGAAATTAAAGCCGCGATCGTCTTGTTGGCCAACTCCGTTCTAGAGGATACGAGTTTTCTGTCACTCTTGTCGATGCAGAATCGCTCTGTATAGAAAACCTCATTGAAAATTGTTCCTCATCTAAAATTTTAGGAATGAAACTGATAAATTTTAATACCAGTACTTAAGACCGCAGAATACTGAGTTCAATCCATTATATTCCCTCCAGAATATTAAGATCGGTTCATCAAAGAACAAAGGGGGTGGGTGGGGAGAGGAACGGGCAGAAATTCATATTTAACTTCCGATGCTTCTTGAATGATCAAATCAGAACGATTATTAAATAAGAATATTGCTATGATGATTATTCTTACAACTAATAGCGGTAAGTCTGATGATTACTCAGGTTACACAAGAATGATTCGTGTTCGTTATCAACGATTCCATCTCATCGTGACAGTGAGGTGAACTACAAGCTAAACTGTCTATTTCTTATCTTTAAATTCTAAAACTACGTTTTTCTCATTTCCATTTCCACAATATAATTCCTCTCGGTGATGTGTGGCAACAAGAACTGCTTTGATATAACATGAACTTAAAAGTTTTCGGCTTGTTAATGTTAACCAGTTAAGTAGTACTTTTTATGAGTAATTTTATTTTGCTAATGCTCAGATCCATGACGGAAGAGGACCCATTCCTTCCGTGGTCTATGAATCTACGAAATACATGTTTAAGATAAACTAACGTGGATTACCAACTGTTTCTGTTGTGTTGCATTCATTCATTAGGGGACTCACTAGACAGATGGAGAGTGTAATGCCACATTCTTGTTATCTACTGATGTCTTATCTAGCGCTTCTGCAACCGTAGAGTTAATATTAACTTAATGCTCGCTTTACTAAGTTCCCTTCCGCAGGTCTAAACTCCCTTCAAGTCCTTTCCACAAATTACATTTTAGTTAGCGCAGCAGACTTGCTAACTTGTGATCTGACACGCCTTCAAATTTTAAGGCAGGAAGCCAAGCTGTTTAAGAGCATTTGGACCTGGAGAATTCTCTTAATAGGATTAGCCATCTGTCCAGGCGGAGGAAGTTGATTCGGAATTTTATGCAATTATGGTAGTGATAGCTATGATAAAATTATTCATAAGTGGTGTTATCACTTATAATTACAATTCTACGCACCCGAGAATATTCACTTAAATTTTGAAGTTGCTGACCTGCAATTTATAGTTTTTAGAAAGGTCGAATTCTTCAAAAATGTGCTCGAATTATAAAAATAAAACTCAAATATCCGTACATTTCGCGGAAAGAAATGATTTGCTAAACACAGAGGCGAATTTAAGGTTTGGGACTTCCCCCATAGCCACTAAATTATTAGGCACCGTTTCTTCCACGAAAATTTGGTTATTTATTTTAATTAAATTGAAATTTGCAAATCTATAATATATATATATATTAACATATCATAATTAATCATGATAATGATGATAATACTGAAGTAAATTAATCGGAATGTGCATGGAGAATTCATTATATACAGCGGGAGAGGGGAAGGAGAAGCACGGAATAAAAAGCGCATGTACAGTTATTGATTTATTAAAAAATGAAAAAAATGTTTATACAATGAGAAACATGCCTATTTTAAAAACGGCACCGTGGTTTCGGAGAATGTTGTATTCAAAACTTGAGACTTCTTTAACCTGCAGTAGGAACAAACTACAGGATAAGGCAGTTCCTGTCATATCTTAGGTCCTATTTTATCTTAGGCACTAAGTGTGCCACTATTATATAAGATATAACAGCGCTACACTTATTTTTACCGGCAGTTCTTATTAGTCTACAACAGTGGTTCCAAAACTACTGAGATCTACGGATCCCTTCAAAAATGAAAAAAAGTTCGCGGACCCCCTGCATATACACTTCCCTACCATTAATATCAGGACACCTGCCTTTAGACAAAAAAAAAAAAAAAATGAGCTTTTATTGTGTTATTTAATGTTTTGTGCTGAAACCTTTTGCTTTTATGACGGCCTTCAATCTTCGCGACATACTCTCAACAAGCTTTTTGTAAATGTCAGGTGATATGTTCCTCCACTCAGCCTTTATCGCAGCCACCAGTTCTAACTTGTCCTTTGGGCGATCTCGGCGTGCATGTACCCGACGATCCAATACATCCCAAAGATGCTCTATAGAGTTCAGATCAGCACTCTGGGCTGGCCAATCCAACTTTTCCACACTCATGTCCTCAAACCACTCTGTTACGACCCGAGCAATAACCCGCAGTACTTCGGGAAAGACAAGTATGGATCTTCCCCGAAGTATTAACATAATGTTGGAAGTGCATAATTGTCCAGAATGTCCTGGTATTGCACAGCATTCATGGTTTTGTCGATAATGACTAATGGGCCCAAGCCAAACCATGAAAGGAGCCCCATACCACAACACTGCCTCCACCAAACTTCATTGTTGGGAGGATACAATCAGGAAGGAACTGTTCCCCTGGCATTCGCCACACCCAGGAACAGCCATCAGACTGGTAGAGTGCAAACCTCAACTCATCTGTCCATAGAACTGTTTTCCACTGCTCTACAGTGCAGGATTCGCGCTCGTTACACCATGTTAATCAGAGTGTAGCATTTGTTGAGGTGATCAATTCTGTTGAACTGTTGAGGTAATTCTGTTGAACGTGTCAGCTTGCATGCCCACTCTTTCAATTGTCTGTTCGAAGCCCAGTGTGCATATTTATAGCAGGTTCTGTGACGTGTTGCTTGCATAGGACCTCTTTCCTCATCCATGGAGGGATGTCCGGATATTAATGGTAGGGCAGTGTATATATATGTTTCTGTGTACGTATATATACATGTATGTATGAACACTGGATTTTCTGTAAAGAAAATTCAAAGTTTTATGTTTAAAACAACTCAACTTTATTCTTATTTTTACATAAATATATAATAATAACTTTATTTATCATCAATTTGCTATACATAGAACGAATAATTTGACTAGTTCCAGAGGGTCGTTTCGCGGACCCCCTGGAACTGGTCTACGGACCCCCAGGGTACGCAGACTTCAGTTTAGGAATCGCTGGTCTAAAAGATAGCGCCAGTCTTAAATCTAGACGAACTCAAACAATAAGCCTATTTCAGTTCAGTCGGCCAATTTTGTTCCCGCTCATTTAATTAAATTCGATAAAGGATCAAGGCAAAGAGAATGCTTTGAGTGGAATGCAGCCAAATATGTATTTGTGAAGTGCAGGTCAGCAGTTCCCAAGTGGTGATTATTCCCTATATTTGATACACGGTTCTTACAAGCCTTGCACTCCTAATAATGACGTTCCAGTTGATTAATATTTTAAATGAGTATTGAACTTAAGAACTGCATACGCTACATAATGAGGCACTTGAAATAAATAACCGACATGACTTCCTCTGCATTTTCAAAATTTATGACGTATTGTCTCACTCAATGGGGGCTAAGTTAGTCCGGGGAACTCTCTGGCTCAACAAGATAAGAATCTCTCTCTCTCTCCACACACACGCGCGCACAGCCTTTCTTTTCTCCCTCAGAGGCTGCGCTCTTTCGTTCTCCATGCGCCTTTGGTCTCTACTGTTTAATTCGATTATATACATTTTACCCCGAACACTGCCGCCGTAAACTATGGTTACTGTGCGCGTATCGTTGTCGTTCGCCATTTCTAACCGAGATCCGTCGTACCGATAGACAAGTTCACAGAGAAACTGCGAATAACGGGCCTTCCCTCTGTAGCAGATGGGCTATGTTTTGCGGAAGCTTTAACGTTTTGCAATCCTGGTTAGAGCGAAAATTGGAAAGAGAGAGACAGAGAGAGTCTTCCATACAGTTTCTTATAATATACTCCCATGATCTAGTGTATACATATCCATCTTGAACATATATATTTTTAAATATTATACATTATAGGAAATACCGTAATCCTTTAAAAAATTATATTAAATGTATAATTTAAATAATTATACAGAAAGAAATACTTCCGTCATGTAATAGTTAGCACAGAGAATTCCAAAATTACATTTTTTTATGTACTCAGTTTTCAAACGGGTGGCCTAATAAAATTTAAGCGGAAATGTTTCAAATAAGTATTGTTCCAATATATATATATATGCACACACACATATATAAGTTTTGGTAATTTTGAACAAAAACGACCTTGTTCTTAAATTTTAATGTAAAACGTTAATGATACATTTAATAATTAAAGAATGCTATATTTAATAATTAAAGCAGTTGGTTGGAGATATTTTGTTTTCGCTTTTGTATCAACAGTACACTAGGGTATACCAAAGTCAATCGTGCGAGGATGCTAGTTTCGATAGGCCTCGGTTCCAATCCCGTCAGAGACTGGAGAAATTGTCGGTAGTCTTTTCAGTCAGGGTTGTAGTTAGCCGATCCCAGGCCTCGGAAATAATAACTCACTTCTGTGAGTTATTTCGGTCTTTAGCCTGCACATAAATATCACATGAACCCGTGAATGCACTCGCAATTGAACAAAAATATACACATAAACATTTTGAACAAACTGAGGCAACAATGCGCCATTCCCACAGAGTTGAATAAAAGGATCAAGTACATGATTACTCCTTTGTCTTAAGGACTTCAGCTAGAACAATCACTTTTATATTTATTTAATTCCTCTGACCTACGTTAGGAATTGATTAGGTGTGCGCCAAAGAAACTAAGACTATGAGGCATCCATATATTGTGTCTGTAATTGCGTGTATTCTTCAGTCAGTTTGCTGTTTTCTCTATGAAAAAGTCGTTTCCGGGAGTGAAAAATCGCGCGATCCTTGCTGAGAGGTCCGTGTGTTTTTTTCATTTGAACTGAGCTGTTTGTGTAAAAAGCCATAAAAATTCTTCGTGTCATTGACGGAATTCGAACTCAAGGAAGAAAGTGCTGCCCGCGAAGATCCATGTGGTTTCACCTCAGTACAGTGGCGGTCCCAGAATTGTCTAAAGGGAGGACTAAAGCAGTTTTCTAAGGCTTAAATGATTTTTAAGAAATCACTAAGCTTTAATCATCATGTAGCAGTAAAAATGCTGGAAATACGTACGTTAATACTGATGCTGGTTGAACTTAAAAACACTTTTTAATTTTACTATTTTTTTATTATTTTATATTAAATTTTTAAATTCTGTGTAGTAATGGGAAAATCATAGCGCTTCGAAATGTTTGGAATGTGCGCAATATTATGTTTCTATATTAAATTTGCCCAAAATGTTAATATGTTACAATGCACGTTAGTATGGCCTTTTTTCATATAAAAATAAATAAAAATGATTGTTTTTCCAGTGGAGTAAACGTATTCCATCAGGCACAACATATCTGCTGACATATCATGTTTGGAGATTATTAAATACTATGGAAACAGCAATTTTAGTAAGGAAGTAGATACAGCGCGGTGGGATTTTTATCCCAGTATGAGAGAGAGAGAGAGAGAGAATATGCCTGAAGTTCATAGGTCTATGTGGACGGAAATTATTGTTTGAAGAAACATTCGGCAGATTTCTGTTTTCGAATATCAGAGAGAAGAAAAGTGTGGATCTGGTCAAAATGGGCATAAACCATCTCTCTCTCAATGGAAAATGTTTTCTGAATGTTTAGCCCAATTGAATTGTCCTTTTTTTGGAAAGATTTTATCAAGTAATTTTTAATAAAATCATTCTGAAAAGGAAAAGGGCCATATTTTAAATGGATTTATTAAACACACTCAGAAATCGCGTAATTCGTGGTATTTCAGCTCAAATTGTTTATAAACTGTTGAGTAAACGTTTTATATTTGCAGTGTAAGGGCAAAATACACAAGTAGGACTGTGTATTGCTTTGGGACTGGGAGAAACCTATTAACTCCGATGAAATGTTTTATTTTTGACCTTGATAAACGGGGGAGGGGGGAAAGATTAATAACTTGGTTTTCAGCAGTGAAGCAATAAGCCCTGTTGAGGATCCTATTATTATTTTATGTTTTTTACGAGCATTCAGAAATATTTGACCTTCTGGGATTTCGTCTAATCTTAAACAACATATTTTGAACAAGTCAATTAAAAGACTAATAACTGCTGTCTGGAAAATAGACACTTTGCAAAATAGTCCTCTCCTATATTAACACCAATTAAATTTATCCTGACGATTCTACAGTAAATACTTTTTGTTTTAAAAGGATTATCAGGAAGGTGCCGACGTCTACTTGTGCTATACGTAAATAAGGAGGAAGCTACAAGATTCGGTCTGATTTTGAATCAGGCTGACGATGTGATTTGCACTGGTCGTAGAGGAAATGTAGAACTGAACAAAATAAGACAGACTCGACAAGAACGAATGGCCATAGCTTGTAAGGTACTGTAGTAGCAGATAAATATTGAACATCATTTGCACTTTCAAAGTGCTGTACATTACGCAGATTAAAGAGAATAAGACTCTTCACAGTTGGCTTTTGTCATAAAATAAAAGGAACCCAATAATGACTCTAATGTAATCGATATTTCCAAGGAGACGAAGACGTTTTAAAAAATCTTAATACATATTTTTAATAGTCCTTGGGTGTTATTATGCTCTCTCTTTCTCCTTGCTAAAATGAGCAAAATATAAATAAAATAAAACGTCGTGAAGTATCAAATAGTGTTTTCGTAACCATATTGGGATACAATAATGCCACTTTCCATCAAGTATGTTGACGACATAGGTAAGCAGAAAGTAATTCATTTTCATTCAATTACAAAGAATATAAACCCTTATATCTTCCTAACGCTTTATTCAATATCATGGTCAATGCAAGCGGCACATATGCAAATGCTGCTTTCGATAGTAGTTCTGTACAAGAAAATTCGTGGAACCTGTCCTGTCTCTGTCCAGCTTATCATTACGAAACTTGACGTTTCTGAAAATGCAGTACTGAAATACAGTTCCACACAAGAATTTTCTAATACTGTCATACTGTATTATGTTTCTTAGATTCGCTTAATGCTTAAAACAAGCCACGATTCTTGCTACTCGCTGATAAATTTATGCCTTCCTAGTTTTCAGAATGAGTTTCCACAGCAAATGATCTCCGGTTTTCACAATGTTCTTTTCTGGACGTGTTAGTATTCTCTGGCTACGTTAGCTGATTTTGTTTTCTAATTTACGAATTGACTTAATTGCTTTTGTGAGCTGCTGATATTTCCAGTTAATTCTCATCCTACATGATTTGCATCGTGTGAGATCAGATGTAACCGATCACACGTGAACGCAAAAACACGAGCTAAAAAAAAAAAACATGACAAAAGTAACAAGTTGAAGAGTAAACCGGCATACCGTCAAGCGATTTACTTAGAAAGAATAATAAACTTATAACTATAGGACTAACTTCTGCCATTTACCAACACACACATTCTCAAATATCTCTTTATGAAGTAAAATTTTCAAAATTATTTTATTACCGATTATGAGTAATTATTGTTAATCGACAGAAGAAAACAAACAGTTGCGGTGTTTCAAAATAAAAATTAGCAATACCTTATGTACAATTGCCTGAATGTTTTGGTCGAATACACTAATTTATAAAGACTCTTGACAGAATATTTTCAGTGCATCCTTTCCTTTGAATAGAGATCTGAGTATTGTCTTGCCCAATATTTGTGATCCAAGTATGGATGACTTGGAAGTTGATAATAAAAATCAAAAATAAGATTAAAATTTAAGGTAGTTTGGTGGTTACTTTATTTAACTGGCGTAAAATAAATTGACATATCGTACTATATGCACCTCTGTAATGAGAAAGTCACCATATCTTCTGGATTCCAGTGTAGGACACCTGTTTGTAATGCGGTCATATTATAAGGAAATGTTCACGCCGCGAAGTTTTCCTGTAATAACTACCTTCATTAAGACTAAACTGGAGCACGTAAAGTGGATATTTCTGAGACGGCAATGCGGAAAAACACAAAAAAAAGCCCTTTAATAAGGAACATTCGAGTTAAATATTACTCTAAATGTAAAAACAAAAGTAAAATGTAGAAGTTAAATAAGAGCTAACACTTATGTCGTTGCTTTTTTAACCTTTTTGTTTTTAGCCCCCCACGCTATAATAATCTTTTGTTTATATTCCGACACGACCACCCTAGATCAGAGGAGTTTATAATTAATCATTTCAACAATCAATACAATCTCGGTTAGCTTTTACAGGCCTTCCAGGTGACTTCTTATCAGAGCCATGCACTGGATGAGAAGCACCCTGACTCCAACGTGAAAGGCACACCCAAACATTTGTTAAATAGTCATAACGTAATTATAACAAATGGTAGGGACTTCACAAAACCAATTGTGCACCTGGACCCAGGGATATCATTTACGTCTAGTTTCTGTTCCTCTTGCGAAGACTGCAAAATGAGAAAGAAATTGTTAAGCATTTAAAACTTCTCACATCTGTCCTCTAATTTATTCAGCCCTCGTAATTTGAATTCCAGTTGTCATACTCGCTTTCTTTTCGATTCAACCCCTGGATGAAAGTCTTGTTTTCCACGTAAATTTAATCCTTGGCCTGTGGCACATAACATTACTTTTTCAAGAAGTTTCAAAATTCCGCAGCAGAATAAAGAAGTCTCTGTCTTAACATGGGCTTCAAATTACTAAAATAATTCCATTAAAAGAATACAAGAATTAAAAATTTCCATCGTTTACAATATCCCAATTTTATTTAAGCTCCTGATTTCAGAAAGAATGCACGAACTACCACGCACGTTAGATGCCAATCTCCAGTACGCTTTTTATGTATCAAACCATTAAAAATAATAATTAAAATTTTTATTAAAGAATATAATTAATTTCCGACGTATTCATTGCTTCCCCTGCCCGAAGCAGTCATTCCAACAAAATTGGACTTATGGTGGACATCGATGATTGTTGGAATTTTTTTTTTTTTTTTTTTGTATTTCCTCGTGATTTTGAGCATGAAAGATGTGATTGTTCCTATTGGAAACTGAAGTTTTTTTATCCCTTAAAACAACCCACCCTTTCACTACACAGTTGAACAATTTTACGAACACTATACCGATGGATTGGAGGATTGGCTTTACGATAATCTGCGACAAAGACTCAACTCATGTGATTTCATTTAAATGTTAATGAATATTTCGAAGTTTCTAAATGGGGAAGACGTTAACTTTTGGAAATTCTTATAAAAATCCTGTGTTTAATAATCAGTGTCGAATTAACATCTAATGAAATTTTTACATATATATGCTACAAAATCATTACAATACTAGCACTTTAAAAACGTTTGATTAGAAGCGCTTTTACAGCTTTAGATAATTGCATGACTCCTATTCTGATCTCTATTCTGCAATTCCTGACGTAATGCAATTTAGATGAACTGAGCTGAGCCGTATCGCTTTCTCTTTTCACGCAGAACTGTCCGTTTTTAACTTGGTAACCACCTAATTTTTTTTTTTTTTTATCAAGTAAGTCAATGCCCGTGATAAATGGCAACCAAGGGAATAAGAAGCGCATTTGACAGCGCCGTAACCTTTCTTAGCATTGTAAAACCCGTCGAAGTCTGTTCACCAGAGCATGGACACCGAAGCCCATGACGCGATGCTCAGACTCAGGTCTAACCGACACCTCTCTAACAAAACTGGGTAGGGTATTAAATCCAGACACTGCAGCGTAGCAGCCGGACAGGCCGGGTGCGTGTTATCAGATAGTGTGAGCGAGACATTGACATGATCATCTGTATCTGCGTCTACTCTCCCACGTGTTGAGCAATGGACGCAGAACTCTGGCGCTCGTTTCTCGCGTCATTCCAACACAGATAAAGTGAACGATAAAAGTCATCTATATTAATTAGCACCGCTGAAAGACTGCAGGAAAGTAGCTCTGGGAGGACAGTTGCAGAACGCGTGCCCTGCTGCAGTTAATACAATTGGCTGGAAAGCATTATTGTGTTTGCCACCGTAATAAGATTATGGTACGAGGCTGTCGCTCTATATTTGGTGGCTTGGGTAATTTCGTTAAGTGACCAGGTTGGGGTTATATAGGAAAGACTTTGGAATGTTAAGCATCTGGCAGCTGATGAGATATTGTTCTCTTCTGCAGAGACCGCAAATCAGCGTGTACATCTCAGAAAATGGCAAACATCTACAGGAGCACGAGTAAACGAAGGACAAAGCATAGTCAACAGGAAACTTAGTATTAAGGTAAATCAGGTATTACATATCAGTATTGTTAATATCTGCCAAAATTTCAGTTGATTTCGTTGGAGTATTGAGTGCAATAGCTGAACGAAATCTCTCTCACAATATCCAATAGCTGAATACTCATATTTAAGTTACAATGGTCGTTACATAATTGTGTACTGTATTTCACGATGTGTTCATAATCGTGCTAATCTGAGGTATCTGGGCGCATTAGCATTAGTAGAGGCATTTGATGCAAGAAAGCAAGCGTATGCAGCATCAGCCAAAAAAAAAAAAAAAACCCCACTTCCACTTCACCCCTCTGTTCGTTCAAAATACCTATCCAGCTGAGCCTTAAACTTATTTAGGCTATCAACCTCCACCACAAGGGATGGAAGTCTGTTCCAACCAACCACCCGCTGGCTAAAGGCAAATTTCCGCACGTCTATCCTACATCTGTCTTTCCTCAATTTGAATTTATGCCCTCTCAGGTGATTTTTCTGAGCTAGAGGAAGAATCCCATCAGCATTGAGCATGCTTAAACCATTCAAGGCTTTATACACCTCTATCAAATCACCTCGCTGGTGCCTAGTCTCCAGACACTGTAATTTGCAAAACTTAAGCCTTTCTTCGTAAGATCACCCCTTTGTTCCATTCACTAATCTTGTTGCCCTTCTCTGTACTCGTTCCAGCAGCTCTACATCCTTTTTGAAATGAGGCCTCCAGACCTGTATACAGTACTCTAGGTGTGGCCTGACCATCGCCTTATACAATGGAATAATCACCTCCTTATCCCTGCTGGAAAAATTCCTGTATATCATTGACAATACTCCATGAGCTACTCTTGCAGCCCGTCTGCACTGCTCAGAGAACTTCATATCTGCCTGCACAACCACCCCCAAGTCCCTTTCATTCTCTACCACTGTCAGTGTAGTACCACAGAGTTGATACGTTGCTCTGGGGTTGCTGTTTCCCATGTGTAGTACTTTACATTTGTAGTACTTTGCATTATAGCCTTAGTTGCTAATGCGTCAATAAAACCCAAGAACCAACCAACCTGAGATATCCGAGCGAGATAGCATATCTTCCCCACAGCGCCAGGAGTTCATAAAACTTTCATGCTTTTAGTTAAGGAACGAATTGTAATCTTTTATCTTCAAATGATTTCTATCAAAATTTTCAAAATTGATTTGTCAAATTAAGTTCGAAAAAAATAAATATATATATATATAAAAATAAATAAATGATAATAATGAACAGAGAAAGAGAGAGATGTGTCCTTCGTGAAGTATAGTAGTTTCGCTATTTGTCAGTTGTTTGGAGAGGTCTGTGATCGAGTCCCACCATAGACTGCAGGAATTTCTGACGTCCTCTTCAATCGTATCTGTAGTTGCCGATTTCAGGTTTTTCAGCCAGGAGACATATAAACTGACTCCTGAACATAAATAAGCTTGTTACAGACATAAGTTAATAATACACGACAGCGAATATAGCCTGAGTTGTCTCAAAACAAAAAAAAAGCTATAAACAACATTGACATGTAAAACATAGAGAAAGAAAGGCTACTTTATTATAAATGGATAAATAGAAGTAGTATTTACTTAAGGAGTATGCTTCTGGCTTATAGCTTGTGTTGTGAGCAATAAATACTCGTGTATTCAGATTTAGTTATATGACCGTTACTTCCGGACTTAAGGATGACGATAAGGGCGTCGAGTTCATTAATAGGGTCACACTCACCACTTTGCTCTCTAAAATATTTATTTGGTACCGCATACCCACCGCGCCTGAAGACCTCCGGACCCTCCACAGAGTAAGGAGCCAGGCGCCCCATATATCTATCAACTACAGCTTTCCGATGTCTCTTAAGTGCGGTTATCCACGGGACACCAGAACTGTAGCAAGGTAGGAGGAGAGAGAGGAGAGAAAGTGGCAACTGCAAAGATTTATTGCTTTCGTTCTGTGGTCATGAGGAGTAAGAGTCCAATGCCAGTTTCAGACTCCACCAGGGATCGGCTCTTAAGTTCTAGAGTACTTACAGGGTTTTGCATCAGAACTGTTCTCCACGACGAGGCTATTTCCCAGAAATTAAGACGGTTCCTTAAAACTAAGTCTTTCCCTCAACATGCGCAATACTTACTGTTCTTATCTGCTACCAGAAACAGCTTTTTTCTTTTAAGCGCAAGTTGTTTTCTGGATAGAAGACCAGTACAGTATTGATGTTACATCGTGGAATTTTTTAATAAATATTTCTACACTTATATTTAGCTTTCTACTAGATTGGTACTAGATCGGATAATGAATAAATAAACAAATAAATGTATCTGTCAATACAAAATACTCTAAAGGATATTTTCATATTTATCAAGATTGTTTGGTAAATATAAAAATTTCTTATGTTTAGCTCTTCATCGTGGCATTTGTTACAGTACATTTTTAATCTCAATGAATTGAGAAAAGCAAAATCTCGCAATGGCCGCACATTGGCAATGTTTATCTTTACTGATCACCATAAGGTTTAGCACACCGGGCAGTAGCCCACCCTGACATCGCAGCTGCAGATATAAACATTAGTTACTTAGAATTGCAGATTAATAGTAAACGGTAAAAAAAAAAAGAAAAAGAAGAAGTCCAAACAGAAATTGTGTATCCGCATATTATGTATATAATGTGTATCCGCATATAACGCTTGCTATTCTTAAAAAAAAATTCTATATTATTCGTATTACTTTTTCCTTTTTTTTTGTGCTTATAACACAAGGATTAGTCCAAAAATAACGCATATTGCGCACGTGCTCCTCATTCCATACTCCTGGGAGACAGATTTATCAGGATAACAATTTGAAGTTTAACCTCAACATCGGTGTGGTGAAACAGAGTTCCTGCATTGAAGTTTGTGTGGATGCGTTTAAAAATTGATGGTGATATTACTTCAGGTGAGATTACAGTTTCAGATAGGATCTCTTATCAAAATTGAAACCTTACGTGGTTCGACGCCGACAAAAATTTATGAGTTGTTGCGGGAAGCGTGTGATGAGACAACCCCAGATCGCAGCACGATTTCACGTTGTTATCAGAGATTTCGTCAACGTCAGACCGGGGTTGAAGACAGGCAACGCTTAGGTAGACCGAGAACATTTTACAGACAACGTTGGCAGTCATTATTACCACCATTTTGGAGGTAAAAAAATGACTTATTACCCATGAAGAAATAGAAAACGAATTTGTAATGTCGAAATCATCTGTTCACCGAATTTTAACTGAGGTGTTACAAAAACGAAAGGTCCCCCGTCCGATGAGTCCCACATTTGCTGTCGGATGAACAACGAGCAAAGTGTAAAGCAATTGCAACGCAGTTACTCGCACGTTACCGACAAGAAGGTGAAGAGTTTTTAAAACGCACTGTCGCCACATGGACACGCGACTTTGAATCCGAAGTCACAGTCACTCAGTGGAAGCATCCACTGACGCTGATTGTGTGCCACTCGGAAGATCAGTAACTGAACATGCAACACATCAGAAATTACGCCAGAAGCAGCCACAGATTTTGGAAGCTGGTGTACTTCTACTCCATGACAACGCAACATATCAGTCTGCATAGCTTGTTTACACAGATTACAAATGGGAAGCACTGGCTCGCCCCCTTATAGTTCTCATATGAGCCTTTGCGATTACGATCTTCCCCAAGCTCAAGGAACCGTTGCGTGGACAAAGATTTTTGTCCGAAGCGTTGAATGCAGCCATTACCCACGCATTAGATAGCTTAACTTCAGCAGGCAGTTAAACGGTATTCGAAAATTACCCGGACGTTGGGAAGCCGTCTTTATTTACACTGAATACAGTGTAAATAAAGTTCTTTATTTATAGTATTCACTATAAATAAAGAACACAGTTTCTTTGTTTTCTTTATTTACATATGGTTCATTTATATTTACCAATAATAATGCCAATTATTTGTCTTGATAACTGTTACTTTTTTCTCCGAGTTGTTGGAGCTGTTTTGTCTCACTAAAATTACAGCATGCAAATGATGCAAAGAAGTGGACTTTTTCTGGATCTTCCAAAAAAAAAAACTTCATTACTTAGAGCTGATATATATTACAGGCGTATCCTGTTCCATAATATCATTGGCCTGAAACAACTGCCCTGAATAAGAGGAAAAGCGTGCGTTTAAATACAATATTCAAAAATAAATGCAATTCGAGCCAATCATAACCGCTCTACAATATGTAGCGATATAAACTTCCAGGTATGTCTAAATTGAATTCGAAAGAAACATATTAATCATTGAATAGGATCCATATAAATACGTGGTTATTTAATTTAATTACAAGTATGTGGATATTTATTAAAATAACTAATACGTGGTAAAAAAAACAACAACTAAATTAGAAAAAATAAATTAAAAATACTGTACGTATAATACAGAGAATGACAGCTAATACAGAACTGAATGTAATATCGAAAATCTACTGCATACGAGTGAAATCATTAGAAATTTTCAGCCGAAATAAAAAATATGGAAATGATTATAAACTAGTAGAAAGATAGATAATAAGCTTATTATTATTTTATTATGTTTGACGATATTCACTATCGCAAATTGCACTCCGTGGTTATTTTAATGCAGGGGATTTCGCTTTAGTGGAATTTCTTGGCAATATTGAAATGAATAAAAAACAAAAACTAATAATCGTGAGGAATGGGAATGCTTAAGTCCGGTGTCCTTCGCATATTAACAACGTTCGTGCAAAAATTTCTCAATATATCTTGCATTAATCACACAAATGCACAGTAAAAGACTGTGTTTGTTGTACGTCTCCTTTAATGTTTCTTGCGGCGTGCAAGAAAACGTGTGGTGCCAACCAGTAAATCAAGTTCTATTGTATGATGACTATTGAGGTGTTACAACACTGAAAGAAAGCATTAAAAAGAAAAAAAGGAAGAAAAAAGGCCATTATTTGAACAAAGACAATTGTTCTTTCCACCTCCGATAAAAAAAAAATTAAAAAATAAATAAAAAATGCTGCACAAACTCGCTTATTGACGTCATATAAATAATACACCTGCCGCGATTTTGTCAGGGAAGGTCATTGAGGTAATTTTTAAAAGAACAGCGAGCTGTTTTTCGGACTGTCATTTGCCACAGTAAGAGATGAACTTGATGTTTATGTTCTTCGACTATATTCGCTCCTCAAGTATACCAAACAAGCGATGCGATTAGTCAGGAGTGAGGGGACTCACTGCTTTACCACCTGGCGGTTGTTTCTTATTGGCTATTTTCGTCCAGGTATCCAATGAGGTGATTCAGGAAGTAGTCACAAAGAAAAGATGAATTTCTTGTTAAAGTAATGGGTAACTGCAGGTTCAGTACATTTCTGAAATTGCCTTTTTTGTTGTCGTTGTTAGTTTTTTTGTAAGAAGCGAAAGCTACTGGAGCAACATTGTTTTCTTTTGTCGATTACGGAATCCTCATTCCAGTGATGTAAAAAGAAAAAAAGAAAAAAAAAGAGCGTACGCAAAATCTGGCATACAAAATGCAAACGAAATCCAAATCTAGTTCTACCGAAAAATATTTTCCAATTATTCGCAACATATACTTTCAACGTAGTCCTTTTCGATTAATCACGCATATCCGAAATATGAATACATAAATTTGTTTTCTGCTTTTATACACGTTATTTTAGAAAGCTTCTTTCTGATATTAGCACATTGGTACATCATGTAAATATAAAAGCAGTGGAAAATTATAGCTTTTGTTCCTTAAGTATCTTCTGCAGCCAGAGCTCGGTTCATAAAGGAGGACAGATGCAATTCGAAGTTTGTGAAAATAGGAACTTTACATCCATGTTAAAGGTTTAAAGACAATAAGCTATATTACAAGAATGATTGTCATATGGCGAGCCCTTTGTTAATGCATTGGCAGCACACCACTGATTTTGCATATTAGCCAGGAGTGATCTCCATATTGGTTTGATTATGGCAAAGCAAATAGTGAAAACCAATCAATTTCGAAACGTTAAAATTTGGCCAGTATTTGTATTCTGTAATAATTTTGTGTAGTGATATGAATATCATACGCAAAACCTTTATTGAACGTCTAGAAGTACTTTTTTGTTAGTTGTTGGCGCATCGGCTTCTGTGGCCATATTGCACTTCCCAAGTGTTTTTGCATTTTCTACTCTGATCCAAGCCCGAGGCGGGATTCGAACCCGCGACATTTGGGTTGCCAGGAAGGCACTTTACCCACCCGGCTAGCCCGGTGGGTTCTAGAAGTACTAAAAGGTTGATATTTATGCTAGAAAGCTTGCATATACATTATTCATCTAATTAGTCCTGCTCATAACGTTTTCAGAAATACCCGTCAAAAGCTAAGTGATTTGCAGTGCTAAGTGTTTCGCATTCTGCGATCAGGCTAGCTGCTTGCTGATTTGCACCTCACAAAGGAGCCTAATTAAGGCGAGCGCCATTAAGAAATTAATAATTTTCAAAATTTAAAAATTATAATAAAGAAAAATTAAAAATAACAATGTTTTTTCTTGTTTTTGTTTATACTTTACTGTAAACATTACCGAATCGTTATTAGCCCATTACATTATCATATAAAATTTGCTTTCAGCCATAAATTATAAGAAGCAGAATTTATGAACATTCTGATAAATGGCATTCTTTTGGTTGCAAAGTGTTAGAATGTAATTGTAGTTTTTTTTTCATTTCCAAAAAAAAACATTTTTTACGTGTTCATTCGTCATTACGAAATATATTAAAGTAACAGTCTATAATTATTTATTATTCTTTTCTGCAGGAGAGGGGCATACAAGACTTTTCACAAAGGCGCCACATACGCACGCGGTGTTCTTGCCTGCAATTGTGCGCCATCATGAATGATTTGATACAGAACGGCATTATGATGAATATAAAAAAATATTGAACTTACATTTATTTGTCCACTCCACATCTAAAGTATTAAAGGATGGCTCGTGGAAGATGTCTAAATAAGAGATATTTTAGAAGGCTCTTCGCCATTGTCTCAGATCTCAATTTTGATCAAGTGGCCCTAAATTTCTAGCACTTTTTAAGATTTAAGGGTTTTTTTATTACATTTCTTTAATTGAATATTAACTTTAGTCTAGTGTTTTACATGAAATGAATAAAGAAAAACAAATGCATCAAATTTTTATCTGCCAAAGATTGATAAAAGCTACCCCAGATACTCTAAAAACCCATTTGACAACCATATAATTAATCAAATTAATCAAAAACCAGTGTACACCATCAGGCATCTCTCATATTGTGGAGTTATACTTCACAACTGGGTTATCATCATTGTAATACCAGGGTACCCACCCACCGAGGAGAAGCCAACAAGTTTCGAAACGGTGCCGTCCGGAATATATAATAATAATCTTCTCCATTGGAGAAGCGTTTACTTATTCGAGGTAGTGCAATATCATGGCAACTCGTTGCGAAGGTATTCACAATATGAGATATACTTAAATATTGCCAATTACGATACTGTAGGTTGCTGCGTATTAAAATGATGTAGTGGCAATAACTCATACGTCAAATATAATATAACATTCTTTTGCGAAAACAAATTTTCTCATATATTAATTGCAATCGATAGTAATACGATGCATAATGATTTGTTTCAGCATGGGCTAAAATTCTCACATGCAACAAGAACAGCTTTCACTGTTCTTGTTGTCTCGTGGCAAGAAAGATGGTTAAAACTTCGGATTTGTGTTCTTCCCCACCTTGGAATCTCGTCGTCGACGTGAGGAATGTTCACAGACTTTTTTTTAACTGTGACCAAGAGTTTCCCAGGTGATGGTTGATCCTCAGACAAACCCACCAGAAAATTTATGCGATTTACAAAGTATACTGAACCCTTAGTTACTATAATTTTAAATATGGTATTTAATGATCATATAGCGTAGCTTGCTGTTATAATTATTGATGTGCATTATTATTTTGATAATAATGTAGGATAAAGTGGGATAAGTATGGGCGGTTTTTAAATAATTGTGCAATGTTATAAATATTAAAGCAACTAGTGAACAAAATCCATGTCATTTGAAAGTGTAGTTTATTATGGTTTACATAAAAATAAGAAAAACAATTGCGTCATAAGAACAGCAAAAATAAAATAAAAAATATATATACTGTATATAAGAACAGGGTATACATCTGGCCACACTTTGCCCTCTGGTCGAGTAGGTTTGGACGGTTTCTTAAATACAGTATATGAAAAATATTACCATTTTGTTAAATTTATACCTATGTGTAGATTATATCTATCAAAAATCGCAAAGGTAGCATCTGCTGGTAGATTGGACACTGGAACATGATCATGGCACCATTCTAGGTATTTGAAAAATTGAATCAAAGGCTGTGAGGGAGGATTTTAGTATAGTTCATTACAATAAATACAAAACCATGCATTATTTGTGGTTGAGTGGCGGTATTTTTTTTTTTTTTTTCAACCACTTTCTTTTTTTATCATCAGTTTTTGATTGTATGGCTTTCAACTTTTATATTAGTTTAGACCAAGGGTGTCAAACTGGCGGCCCGCGACAAAATTTTTATGGCCCGCGATGCCCAAAAATAAAATGTTAAAGTAAACAATTAAAAAGTACCTACTGTATTTATAATTCTAGAATATAAGGATTAAAAAACCTCTGTAATAAATATAAAAATAATCATTTTAATTGATAATAATTTAAAAAAAAGACTGGATCGGTGGAGCCTTGATTAGAAAGAACTAAAAATATAAATAGTAATTTCAAATGAATGAAAATTGAAATTATTATCTTTAAATAACTTTTTAGTTTATTTCTTTACTAAGCTATTTGTTATCAAAACGTTCAAAATCGTTCACGGATGGTTCGTTAATTAAAGAATGTATAATAAAAGCAGCTGAAACCGTCTATCCTGAAAAAAGTGCAATCATTTCGCGATATTTCATTATCAAGATATAGTGGTAGAGAGAATTAGCGAAATGGCAGATAACATCAGTTCACAACTACAGGATATATCTACAGAAGTCTTGTTCTTTTCAATTGCGATTGATGAAAGTACAGATATACAAGATGTTGCTCAAGTTGCTGTATTTTTTCGTGGTTGCGATAATAACGTGAGGATAACCGAAGAATTGTTGGAAGTCATCCCTCTTCTTGGAACTACGACTGGCGAAGATATTTGCGCGGCTGTGTGGAGCATTTTAGAAAAGTGTGAGCTTCCACTTGACAGACTTGTGTCTGTAACAACCGACGGTGCTAAATCAATGACAGGTGAAAATCGAGGATTGGTGTAAAAATTGATTAGAAAATTACAAGCTGAGTACCCAGATAAACCGAAAACCATGGCTGTCCACTGCCTTATTCATCAACAAGTTCTGTGTTTAAAAATATTAAAAATGGACGATGTATTGAAAACAGTAACAAAAACAATCAACTTTATTCGAGCGAGAGCACTCAACCTCTTCTTAAAGATATTGAATTTGAGTTCGACGATCTTCCTTATTATACAGAAGTTCGATGGTTATCATGCCACAAAGTTTTAAAGAGATTTTATATGCTTTTGGAGGAAATAACAGTTTTTCTTGAAATGAAAAATGAAAATGTATCAGTTATAAAAAATCCTTTGTGGATTAAGGATTTGGCATTTTTAATTGATATTACAAGCCACCTCAATAATCTTAACATTTCATTGCAAGGTAAAAATAAGTTAATAACGAACATGTACGACGCAATAGCAAGTTTTGTACAAAAACTAACGTTGTTTAAAAATCATTTAAAAAAAGACGTTTTGACCCATTTCCCTACTTGTGAGCAGTTAAAAACACAAAATCAAAATTGCTCTTTCTCACAATATTGTGACAAAATTGAGGAAATCAAAAACGAATTCGATAAGTGTTTTAATGATTTTAAAGAGTTAGAAGATATGTTTTCTCTTTTTGTTGGACCTTTTTCATTTGAAATCGAAAAAGCTCCCACTTTGATTCAACTGGAATTGATTGATTTCCAAAATGATTCATTTTTGAAGGACAATTGTCGAGAAGTAGGAATTCCAAAAGTCTATTCTTACTTAGGTGATAAATACCCGGTAATTAAAAAGTTTGCTGTGCAAATTACGCGCTACTTTGGGAGTACACACTTATGCGAGCAATTATTTTCACGTATGAAATTAAATAAAACGGCGTATAGATCGAGATTGACAGATCTTTCCGACATACTGAAAATTGTATATTCCCAGTCTTTGACTCCTGATGTTGAAAAACTAGTAGGGGGTAAACGCTGGCAGGTTTCCGGGAAAACAAATTAATTATTTTCATAAATATATTTGAATATTTAATTTTTAAATAAAAATAATAATATAACAGTTATATATACTAAAACCAAAGGAGCGCAAGGCAGCCAAAGTAACATACCTCTATTAGTTAATTTATTAGGAAACGTTTCGGAAATTGTTATTGTTACAAAATCCATCATCAGTCTTTGTAGCAATTTCCGAAACGTTTCCTAATAAATTGTAACTAATAGAGGTGTGTTACTTTGGCTGCCTTTCGCTCCTTTGGTTACCAGTTCATCAACAGCCACTTTACTCCCATTTATTCACTATACATACTAAATTCTAAATTACTTGTATTCTGTAGATCTGAATAAAAATTTAAATGTTAATTGCATATGAGTTTTAATTATCCTGATTATGCTACTGAATCCTGAATCAATATATAATATTTAAGAAAATTTTATGCCGCCCGCGAAAATCATACCATCACACAAATTGGCCCGCGACAGAAATGAGTTTGACACACCTGGTTTAGACCTTTTTATTTTTTTTTGGGAGAGGATATCAATATCTGAGCTCACCTCAGATATTGTCTATTTCTTGTGTTAATGTTTCATAAATTGGCATATGTAGTAATGATGTCTCTTTTATTAGTGTCAGAATTAGGGAAGCAGACGTAGAGGGGTAAATCCAGTTCTGTTGTGAAGATCCGCAACTATTTTCAGCTTCAGATTCACATGGCTGTTGAAGAATCGCATTTATTTCTTTTATTTTATTTAATTCAGGTAAAGTAAAAGTTACATTCACCCTTGGACAGCAATCAAACGCTAGGAGACTAAACATAACCATAACAATATAATATTTATACTGTATTGAGTAATATAAAAGATACAAATACAAAGATACAAAGGCGAAGACAGATTATGTTCGACATAAATGCTCAATATACATTCAGCGTCTGTCCAAGAAGAGTGCGGGGATGCCAGCAGGATGCTGTAGGCCAGTGGTTTTCAACTGGGGTGCCGCGACACCTTAGAGTGCCGCGACAACATTCCAGGGGTGCCACGTAATTTGGGTTTAAGTTACTTATTATTATTTTTTTAATTTATATGTTTATTTCATTATAAAACGGTGTACAGTATCTTTTTAATTTTGTGGTCATCTATAATTGATGTTTACTTAGTACAGTACCTCTATATAAAGAATAAAATTATTATATATATAATTTGTATTATGAAATGTAATTTTTAGAATTATATTACTGTAATAAATATCATGTAAATTTATATTTTTAATATTATATAATATATAATATTATTATATATTATATTCACAGAATTCACAACGGCATTGCAACAAGAATGGTGTAACATCCGTTCTGAAAGCTTTCAAATGCAGGTGGGACTCATATATTAAAATGTACTGAAAGTCCAAAAAAATTATTTTATTTTATAAATAATGATGATATATTCCTGTTGATACTTCAGTTAGTATTAGCATTAGAAGCATAACGCAAGAAAGCTACAGGCAAATTTTTCTACACCAGCCAAAAAAATAAGCAAAATAAAATAAAAATAAATAAAAAATAAAGAATAATAATAATAAACAAGAAACAAAGAATTATAATAATAAATAAAATATAAATAAAATGTAATTTAAAAAGCAAAATGTGATTCCCTCCTCATGATTCCAGAACTACGTACTCGAGGTCTCTAGTGCTGGACATTGAAAATTCGCCTTCATTCATTTACTATCTCCAGTCAGAACCTTATAGACCTCCATCAGGTTCCCTCTAAAGTGCCTAGTTGCCGAGCTCTGCAGTCCACACATTTGAAGTACAGTATTTCTTCACATGAGAGACTCTTTATGCAAATCTCACCAAGCGGGTTGCCCATCTTTGAACCTTTTCGAGAAACTCTGTGCCTTTTAGCTGCTGTCTCCATATTAGGACACAGTTTCCCAAGTTTTACTTTATAATTACATTATACATTGGGATTGTGACTTCCCTATCTCTACAAACAAACGCTGGATGAATTATAGATAGGATACCAAGGGGTTTTCTTGCTTCTTGTCTATACCACTCAGATAACTTCATCTCCACCCACATCGTCAACTGCCTATTGTTCTGTTATCCTGACGAGCGTGTTCTGTTTTGTAAATATTTTTCAATGGAAGCCTTGTAAAAGTTGCTGTCGAGAATTTGCTTAATACCCTTCTGGATCTCCCCCACCCCACACATTTGTTTCTGTTTGGAATCTCGAAACTACCATATCGACTTTCAACAATGCGACCATCGTTATCGAGAACGGGCTTTAACCGCCTACTTTTATCAACAAATCTGTTCTGTCAACTAACTGACTTATCGTGCAATAAGTGTCGCGTTCAAATAAAAACACGATTTTGTTTACAAAAATGGACACTTAACCCCCATCATAATGAGCGAAATGTTTATCTTAAGATGAGTATAGAGTTCTCGATCCCTAGACCGTTATCCGGATTTACTGCCTTAAAAATTCTCGCCGAACCACGACTTTTTCTAATTAAATGTTGCTCCACACTGGTGACATTTGTGTAAGGGTGTTCGGTTAACAGACTTTTGCTTTTCGTGTTGAGGCGCCAACCTGTCGCTGTAACAGTAAAGTGGGGAATAGGGACAACTGATTTGGCCGTTCTACCTCCACCGGTGGTTCAGGGGAGTAACTTGAGACACCAAAGGTGCCGAGTGACACGATCACCCGCTGACAGCGCCCTCTAAACAATGGAGCCCTTTCTCATGACTTTAGTCCATGTCTCGTGCCGCGGAAGTCGGATGGGGCGCCACAACGACAGAACTGGACGTCTGGCTGATGTGTTTACAATCGCAGGACAGCAAAGCAAATTCTGGGTGCACTGTTAGTCAAAACGTTTCTTAAATAATGAACTGTCTGGAGTGCAGCAAATGTTATGAGAGGACCTTAGAAATCATGACACCACGGTAATGACAGTTTTTGCTAACAATAATTTAAATGGGATATACGTGTCTTCATTTTATAATAAAAATGTATAATATTTTAAGTATTTGTACTTTGTTTTACTCTAGCCACAAATCGTCGCTCTCACCATTCGATGTACTTCTTTGTGTTCTGCACATTCTATTATTTACCACTTTATCCGGTTCTTGATAGCTAGGGAATTAAGAACAGATCCTGAAAACAGAGAACGCTTATTTTTGAGGAGGGAGGTCATCCTTCCTAAAATAATCTGAGGATATGATTTTATTTCCTTGAAAATCCAGTAACCTAGCGAATCAAACGTTTTATTTTTCTCTGAAACGCTGCTTAACCTAGTTTAAGATAATAAAGATAACTTGTGCAACATGCCATTCAAACGTAATACAAGTTTAACTGTATGTAACGTACTACAAATATTTGGGTTTCGATAATACTTTGTAAGCCGATACTTGCTGATTCAGTCCTCTAATGCTCTCTCAGTATCGAATAGATAGCGTCGCTGGTCTCCCTCATACCGTATGGAACGGGTCTGGTTTCCATTCTAATTGCTGATTGAAGATGAGAAATATTTCCTGTCAGGACGGGAGAAACTTTTATTGGCTTTTTGACACCGTGGCAGAGTTAGTCGTACTGGAGCAAGGCCTACATCCTTTTGTTTTCTCGGAAACTGGAGTTTTTCACCCTGCAATACTATCAAATAACTATGAAATACACTCAGTTTACAGACACGATTACTGTCGCCTTAGTTGCCTCGTGTACTTATTAGAAACGGTTTGGTAGTTGCAAGAGAGAACAAATGTTTTTGAAGCCCTCAATTTATTTTATTTATTTATTTATTTTTAAACTAAGTGTCTCTTACCGATGGTGAGAAGTTAGGGGCCGATAAATCCTCAAGATCGCCAAAATAGGAAATTACAGAAACTTAAAATAATGAAAAGGGAGGGGGGGAGGATGGATTGGGTTACAAGCAAGTTAGAAAATACAGAAACTATTTTTAAACGATAAAAACAGGAAAAATTAGTAATTTAAATTATACGTATTAAAATATATGCAAGTGTTTAAACTATTAATAGTCCGAGTGAGAGACCGTATGAGGCTCGACACTCTGGGAGATGAATGGGGGAAGGATTTGTTGAATAATTTATGGAAGGACTCAGTTAGATAGAGAAAAAGTACACAAAATGGAGCTTGATGCAGTAGGGGAAGAAATTGGCTTCAAGAACTGTGTGATCGAGATCTTCTAGTTTTTATTTTTAATTTATTCATAGAATCCTTTATAAGCTAATACATCGGCGTTGGGTTTTTCAATCTCCACAGTATGAAAATCGGCCTGTGAACGCATATTTGTAATGTGTGTTCATATAATACACAATAAACCATGGGAAGCAGTACACTATACCGAAAACAGTCGATTCTTGAAAAATTCCTAAATGCCGTAATAAATTTATACCTTTTTATCAGGATTTCTTCATAAATTCAAAAATACGAAGCTTGGGTTTCACGGAGAAGGACTCCAACAGGAAATTCATTGGCGTTTCTCTGGTCTAATCAGTTCCTAGTGTGCTTATTCTAAGAACCCACTCCAGAAATAGTAATTGTAGAAGGCTCATTGTAAACACCACTCAGGAATTCCTCCGGGATCAGCCATGGGACCATTACTCTTTATTAGTTATGCATTTCAATGACGTTCACCCTGTTTAAACAATTTAATATTCACTGGTTAATATTCGCGGAGGATATTGTTAAATTCTTTTTATCTCTCTCTACTCATTGTCTGACTTCTATCATTTAGAAAAGTGTCCAAATGCTGTTACCAATGGCGTCCATGAGATATGACAATTGTGACCTTAGCCACAAACACAGAATGCAGTTAAAGTAAAACATCAGAATAACTAAATTTATATTCATTTAAAAAACATGACTATAATGTTTGTTATCTATGTCGATTAACTATAAAAGCCTGCAGCTTCTATGGAAAAGTTACAGGCTTTTGAATAGTAATCTAATTATAATTATTTTAGTTGCGGGTGCCTTGTTATGAAAGATTTCAATCTGCCGCTTATTGATTGAAGCAATTGGGAAGGAAATTTTGCCATGGACAACATAATTTTTAAATCCACCAGATAATTGTTATCTGTATTAGCATGTCAAGGGGGAAAGTACTAGGAGCAAGAATATTTTGGATCTGATCATCACTCGATATCCCGCATAGTATTACAGGGCGACACTACAGGAACATTAAGTACAGTGAAGGTAAGGACAGGAGGTTTCAGTTTCAGGAAAGGAGACTGTGAAAGCCTGAAACACTATATGGTCTCTGTTAATTAGGAATACAACGCGGAGATGAATATTGGAGAATTATGGAATAATTTGAAAGTCGCAGTCACAGAAGCTATCGATGCATATATATATATATATATATATATACCATTGAATACATCAATTCATAAATTAATGATCTTTGTATTACTAAAGAGTATACAACAATCTATCACTGCAATCAATGCACTGTAAAGCCCCTGGCACATCCACCAGGGGCTTTACAGTGCAGGTTCAATTGAATAATACGAGTGTGTTGGATTGCACCGAATTTTAGGAATTTAATGTTAGCTGAAATTAAGATATAAGTTGACATTGTAGCACGTAGAATAGTAACTCAAATCTATCCAGCCATCCAGTTCTGAGTTCATCCAAATCTACGTCTAATTTATTCTCATTTTTTCTCATACTACATACGTCCTGACGTAGTGATTCTCAAACTGGTGTCTGAAGCACTCTGATGTCTGCCGATATTTCCAGGTGCCCATCAAGGAATCACATACCTTTAATTTGCCTGCAGTTTTGGGTCGCCGGTAGGCCATCCAAATCATCCTAAAGTCTTGTCTTTCTGTGGTATGGTGAGTTTTTTTTTTTTTTTTTTTCTTACTTGTTTGACCTCCTGCATTCTTTCTAGTCGGGTTGCCTTTGGTGTATTTCTATCATTGTTTTCCTTTTAGAATATAGATCCCGGGCATATTGACTGATTGCCTTGTAGTCCTCTTGAGTGTCTAACAGTCTGGGTTCTTGGTTGTCTGGGATATATTGGATTGCCGTTATTAGGCGTAGTCGGAGGTCGTCATACAAATCGCACTCAAACATTAAGTGTCTCCAGGACTCCGGGTTGCCACAGGGACAGTCCGCGTTATTTATGATGCCAAGTTGGTGAAGTTTAGCTTTAAACGGGCCATGTCCTGTAAGGAGGAAGGTGGTATTTCGACCAGGGAGAAACCACGCTGGCGACTTAGGGTTCAGCTTGGTGACAGTGGGGAGGAATCTTCTGGTCACTGCATTGATTTGGCAGAGGAGATGGAGCAACACAGAAAAAGGTGTTGCTCCATCTCCTCTGCCAAATCTGGACGAGGTGGTCGGTGATTCTTCTCTTCTCATAGTTGTGGTCATTAGTGATGTCAGTGGTGAGGTTATACATTGTAGCCGATGTGTTTCTGGCAAGATGGTAGAGCAGACCACAGCGGGTAGCTTTGAGATCCAGGGGCAGAACTCCTACCAGGACTTGGAGGGCAGCCGTGCTAGTCGTTCTAGTGGCTCTCGACATGGTAAGGAGGATGGTCCTCTGAATGGTTTGGTGGATCCGTTTATTCACTTCTAGTCCCGCCCTCGCGTACCAGACAGGGGAGCCATATGTGATGGCATGGATGAAGAGAGCTTTGTAGTACAGAGACAGGGTAGTACGTCTGAGTCCCCAGTCCCTGCGAGTGACTCTAGCGACGAGGGCCGCGTACCTTCTTATCTTTTGTTTAATATATTTTAGGTGTGGCTTGAAATTTAATTTTCTGTCCAGGATTATTCCTAGGTATTTAATCTGTTCGCACAGTTTAACTGTTTTGTTCTCAACCTTTATTTGTGGTGGTCTCCTTAAGTCTAGCGTACCTTTTAGCAGCACCGATTTTGTCTTGTCGGGTGCTAGTTTGAGCAAGTGTAGCTTCGTCCAATCTAGCAACTTTTGCAGGGCATCATTTTCTTGCATTTCTAGGGAGAATCTGCTGTCAGCCTCGATGTCAAGACCAAGTCATCTGCATAGGCCTGGGCCTCCTCACCACTCAGATCCATGGCGAGGAATTCTTCTAAACAGATATTTTGCAAGTTGTAAATAAGCGACAAGCGGCTTTATAAGTCGTCATTGGGAGATTAGTGTGCCTATTATCTTGCAATCAATCCCCGCTGTCTTCATACCCGCAGCTCAAAAAAAAAAAAAAAAAAAAGAGGCCAAAGGTTTAGTTTGTTTTAGTGCGTCGCGTCGATTGGTATGTTCCTTTGTAGCGCAAAAGGATAAATTTTGCTTCGTTATGTATGTTAGGGATGTCGGAATTTTTTTTATAGTAAATTTTTTTTTTTTTTTTGTTTAGAATCGCGAAAATGATGGGTAAACGCAAAAGAGTTGCATTTTCAGTTAAACAAAAACTTGAAATTATTCAAAAGTTTGAAAACGGTGCATCTGTTAAATCTCTAAGGAATCATTATAATAAGGATATATCAAAATGGCCAAACATTAACAAGTATCGCGCAGAATTCAGATTTGTCAATAATAATATAGCAGTAATATGTTATTAGTCATTCCCGAGTTACGTAAAACTCGACGAAGTAAGAAGTCGTGGAACGTATGTCGGGGACTTTCGTATTTTTGGATTAACCGGGAAATCGATTATCCGGGATTTATTTTTTACCATCTATCCCGGAAAATCGAGAGTCTACTGTATTACAGTTAATGTAGCACTGTAATACTGTATATACAGACTAATTGATATTTCTGTTCATTGACATTTTTTTATTGTAAAATTTAAAATAGTAAAAAAGATAAGACGAATCAATAAAGACGAACACGGCACACACGAATTTCACAAGTGAGATACGGAGTAACAAGTTCACGAAACTTAAAAAAATAGGAATGAAGAGAAGATTCTGAAAATTTATTTATGTCTTTTACATGACTGAAGATTTCGTTCAAGGGGAAAACACATTTCACTATAATAACGTAAAAACTCAAGGAATTCCAGTTATTGGTATTATCGCAAATGCAAAAAGATCGAGTTTGATACCCGTTTTATAATTAGATTGCACTAATAGAAAAGCCTAATAAACCGGGAATTGCAAAGTGTTTTTATTGTTTTGTGGTAGGGACCTCCAGAAATGCGCTCCTCCGCTCATGCTATCCCACTTCACGAAATTTCTGTTCGAACAGAAAAATGTGAGCCTGTCTACAATATCACCTGTTATCTTGGGAATACAGCCAAAGACGTGTGTCTCCGACCAATACAACTACAGTGAATAGGAAATATAGCTCTCACGCATATTTGACATTTTTTAAGCTTCGTAAACTTGTATAAATTGCTGCGTAGGACGCTACGTTCAGCTTGGTGCCGGGTTTTGTGTTCATCTGGTGTTACTCGCAGATGGAATCGCGCATGAGCCAACGCGAAAATCGCGTTATACTCGCATTGTTTCCTAATACTGTATATCAGTCGCGTTGGAGCAAATTCGGGTTGCAAAAATGTGGTTTATCGCAGAACTAACTGTACTCAAGGTACATTGATATTTATTACTTAAAGCGGTCCCAGCCAACCAATGGCAACCCCGCTGTCAGTTACACATAATTTAGCAGTACTCTTATATACTCCCTCTCCTGTTTGCCCAAGTACAAGAAAGGGAAAAACTTGCCATGACCAAAAAAGATTGATATGAACAAATTGAAAAATAATCAAATTACATAAAAAATAAAATATACATATAATTAAATTTCAGACAAAGTCCAAACTTCATTGGAAAAATCTGCATCTGTTCACAGTCTGTTGGAAAGCCAGCAGCGCTAGGAGCTGCCGAGAAGAGAAATACCAGCGCCAGGAGCTGGAGTTGCAGTGGATATAGCAGACTCACGCCTCCACGAGTTCACAGAACTTTAGGTAATTGAGCACAAGGAGCTGGAGTTGCAGTGGATATAGCAGACTCAAGCCTCCACGATTTCATAGAATTCTAGGTAATTCGGCATACACCATACCGCATTACAAATCCAAGGCTTCCAGATGCAGAAGAGTCTTCCGCCTAAGAAATATTGCAGTTGCAAAGGCTTGGAAAGCCAAGAAGTTCTCCTGTTTATCAACTAGAATTGTCTCGCAGCCTTCTGCCATAAGATTGAGATTACTAACCCAAGATACCAATTCAATTCATAGATCGGAGTACTCCCAACAGTTGTATATAATATGTTCCCGTGATTCTCTTTTGCCACAATGGCAACTATATCTTTCATTAATTCCTAAATCATGCAACTTTGCATTAATCGAACCATGACCAGTTAATAAGAACATAACTTGTAAGTTTGGGGCAAACCATTTGAATTTTATCGAGGCTGCATTTTTTAAATCTGGGAAAATTTTTTGTGTAATCTGCCCTTTATCACAAACACTCCAACGCTCTTGCCAGACTTTTACCAAAGCATCCCAGACTCTTGTCCTTTCCTTCCTGGGATCTGCCAAAATATCCACCTGTATATTCAGAAAAGAACAGGGAATGCCACGGTGGATGAAGTAAGCCACTGCACAATACAATAAATGCAGATTAATAGGCAATTTTCCAGTCACAATCTGCAAAGCTGGGGTCGACACAGTTCTGTATGCCATGCACATCCTAAGGAGCATTACTCTTTTAATCGAACTGAGCTTTCTAGTAAATACTTTTCCACCTACACGTTCAAACCAAATTGGTGCACCATACGTTACCATGGGAATAAATACACATTCATATAGCAAGTTCAGTGCCTTACCTTTTATTCCCCAGCCAACTCTAGTGATTCGAGTAATCATCCCAATAAATTTCCTCACCTTTTCTGATAGATAAGTAACATGTGAGTTGAAAGTCAAAGATCCGTCAAACATAATGCCTAGATATTTTAATTGCCTTGCCGATTTTAGGCTCGACCCATTCATTCTAACAACCGGGGATCTTCTACTCGAAAATTGATCCTTAAAGAATCATTGTCCTTGTTTTGGTTCCTGATACAGTCAGTTTATGTAACCTACACCAGTTATTAAGTTCAAACAAAATCTGCTGTGACCTGGTTTCTAGTTGCATCCGTGTATTTCCTTCAATAAGCAACACAAGATTATCGGCATATGCGACCATCTCTGTATGCTCGAAGTCCTTACGCAACCAGTCCTCCAAAACTAGGTTCCACATTAGTGGCCCAAAAACCGATTCTTGTGGGCATTCCCTGGTCACCTCTCGTACAATAGAATCAACCGACGACTTAACAGTCACTGTACGGTGCGTGAAGTAGTCCTTTACCACCCTAAAGATCTTAGTTGAGCAGCCTACAAGTCTCAACATCATAAGAACGCTGCTCCACTGAATAGAGTCAAAAGCTCCCTCAAAATCAATAAAGATTCCAAGGACATACTTATTGTTCGAGTCTAATATACAGTTTCGCAATGCCTGAAGCGCATCTTCTGTTCCACGACCTGGAGTAAAACCATATTGTCTTCCAGACCAGCCTAAGTTGTTTTCAGTATTCAGTAATCCGTCTCGCCAGCCTTCTGTCAAACACCTTTCCTAATCCAGGGAGGAGGGCAATAGGTCGATAAGATCGTGGATCATTCTTTGGCCTAGATGGTCCCTTCAGTATCAGCTTTAATAGGGCATCCTTCCATGGTGATGGAAAGGCCCGTCACGCAGGCAGCTATTAAAAGCTTCAAGAAGGATCCCTGGTATCAGTCGATGAGTCCGTTTAATGACCTCTCCTACAATGAGGTCCATCCCTGGGCATTTATTGTTCCTTATGCGTTGTACTGCATCACAGAGTTTAATCAGGCTAAAGGGATCCTCATCATGTACCCCAGAGTAAGCATGTTAAGCCTTTTCATCAACATCTGTTCCTCATCGTCTTGCTCAGAGATAGTATCTCCAATCAGATGATCCAAAATCGCAGACATACTTTCTCCCCAATTCGTACTTTCCTGGTCAACACCTCCAATAGAGTATGCTGTATCTCCATTATATATTTTAGCCAATACATAGCTTATATACAATTCCCCATGGGTTCTCATTGCCCACTGTTCTAACCAACGTTCTCCAGGCAGTTAATTTTGATTTAGATATCATACGCACGTATGCACTCCGTATCCTCTGATACTCCCTCCTCCCCATTGTTACGCTTACTTCTTTGGTACCTTTTCCGCGCTTTATGAATTTGCTTCCGAAGTTGGCTTAACTCACCAGACCACCATTTAACTGGAATCCTATTACAGTTCTTTTGCTTCATAGATGTGCTGGAAGCCTCAAAGAGAGAGCGCTGAAGTAACTCCACTGTATTCTCTCCAGACATCTGACTGAATGTCCAAATACCCAGATTCTCAAGTCGACATGAATATATTCGTCAAACCTATTCCACTTTGCATTTTCGATAGCAAATCGTCGTAACTGTTCCTGAGACGGAGCTGTTATGTCCCTGACAGAAAATACAATGGCCCGATGATCAGAGCAGACCCAGTCTGCTCTTAATCGCCAATCGTCCACGATACCAGTTGCCCTTACATTACAGATTGTCAAGTCAATATTTGATTCTCCATTAACAGTGAAGAAAGTACTATCTGAACTTGGTAGATTTTGTATAAACAATCCACAACAAGCCAAGATTTAATCTAGTTGATGACCAAGATCATTTGTAATACTACCAAACCGCGATGCTGATCTTGCATTAGAATCCATCGCAAATATTACTGAATTACTACCCAAGCGATTTTGAACCAGTTCCATGTACCTGAGTAGAAATTAATGTTTGTTGAAGGATGACAATACATACAACATAGATAGAATGATGCAAGATCTAACTCTACCCCTATGCACACCATCTGTGAAGAGCACAACGAATTTATAACAGTAATAACTATGTCCTTATTAAACACTACAATTGCAGCTCTTAAGTCTGGTTCATCTACACAGAGTACACGTGCTGAAAGTGGATATCCTGTAGGCCGACCTTTCACTAAGTATGGTTCCTGTATGCAGGCTATATCAATATTCTCTCTGCTGCACACTAGTCTAACTTCATCAGCCACCGATTTTGATCTCTGAGCATTAATCTGTAATATACGTAGGTTACCATTAGATTTTGTATTGTACTGATTAAGAATTAAGTGATTATCATCTGCCATTAACGTTATCAAATTTCCGTGCTCTTTCTTTGACCAGCTTAAGTGCATTCAAGTATTCTGGACACTGTTTACTCCTTACAGAATTATTTGCAGCTCGATTTGTTGCCTTACAATTGGAACAGATCGGTTGTTCTCGCTGATGAGTACAGAATGTGTAGGAGTGTCCTAAACCTGCACAGTGACTGCAGACAGGGTCTGTGCGATAACATGTTCTGGCTGTATGACCAAATCCCTGACAATTGTAGCACAAAGTAACTAAATGAAAGTCATTGAACTTATACGACATGAAGCCAATGAAAATCCTACCATACAGTAACAAATGACTTCTAATACGCCTTGACACCTGGAGGACCCAATTATTTCCTGTTTTTGCTTTATTAATACTACAAAAACGGACAAAAATCTCCATCTTCACTTCCTCCCTAGAGATATTCATATTTAGTAAATTTTTGTTGTATAAGTCTTCTAACAGGTCATCCTTGTTGATCGTTTTCTCCACATCATACAATATTATTTTTGGCCCTGGCTCTTTTGGATTCGAGAGAATCACGCCCAATCGTTTAATGCTCTCGCATTCCTTTACCTCTTGTAGCTCCTTTTCTGTTTGCATTTCCAATACCACACCATTATCCCTAATCTTCCGAAACCTCCTTATCCTAATTTTCTTTAAGCTGCTTTTAAGCTCTTTAGTTACTGCTAAACGCACCTCATCACTATTTTTCAATCTTGATCCTTGAGCTGCTTTCACTATCAGACCATGTCCTCCTGTCCCATCCAATGATGAGGAAGACAAGCACACCTGACTTTCATTTCATTTCAAGGTACAGTTAGTTCCATTGCTTATGGTACAGTTAGTTCCACTTTATGCAATCACTGCCCATCCATTGGCTGTTCGAGTAGCTTGTTTGCACTGCTTCATGAACGTTATTAATGTTGAAATCTCAATTACCATTTCTGTTATTCTACATTATTTATCCAGTTTTTTTTGGTAGTAGCATATCCTGATTTCTTTTCTTTATAAACCCTATTTACCATTGCATCATCAGCAAGCTTAGACATTAAAGTTGACAGGCATACATCAGTATCGTTAGTCCATGGAGAGCAATGGCCATCAATAACTATTCTTGGCAAACTATAGAACCGGTACTTTTTAAACCCTAAGGTCAAATGCACAAGGAGATTTTTAGGACGCGCGTAATATTTTTCTGAGTGGCCGAATTATTGCTTTTCAAAATTGCGGAGTGGGTCGCCTTGATTCCACGTTGAAAGTTAAAAAAGAACTTCGTTTAATATTGCATTTATTTTTGCACTAAATAAAAGATTTGGACAATTGACGAAATCTTAGAAATGCACAGAAAGTGTTATTTCCTCTGCACCTGCATGGGAATTTAAATGATAACATTTTTATTATATTTGTATTTTTGTCCTTTTTTTATTTTATAGCTATATTTTTAAACTTGATGTATTTCCTCGAAGTTGGATCCCTAGGCGATTGCCTAATTTAACTATATGGCTGGTGACCCCTCTAACTTGGCATCCTAGGCGATGGCCAAGTTGTCAGTTTAGACGAGCTATCTCTTGAACATTTCTGATGCGTATGATGAAGCGGAAAAGTGTTTCGGTGCGCTGCTGTACATGCTATGCCATAGTTGGAACACAAAATTCACCTACATGTACAGTCGTTATTTGTCATTTATTCTAAGTGCAACAGATGGCGCCACGGTATAGACGATTTTAACAACCCTCATTCAAGGTAAAATCTCAAGTTTTGTTTGAGCCAATTTTTATTATTTATTTATTTATTATTTTTTTTACGGTTTAAAATCTTTAAAACTCTTGGTCTAAAATATTAAATACTTAGAATTAAATTATTATAAAAGAGAATGAAAAATTAACATTGCGCCATCTTTTATAATAATGGGGGGGAAGAGGGAGGAAATAGTAAGTACAGAGAAACCATATGTCACTTTACTGGAAACTAAATAAAACGAATCTACTTTATGTTTATATTGTGCGACAGAGAATTTACAAGATATAGAGAATACAAGAGCATCACAGTATTATTTAGTAGTTACGGGATTTGTAATTGGGGAAAACTTAAACGTGTGCACTATACCCTAGCTTTCGCCCACTCGGCATTACAGCGAATATGTCCAATACACCTCTTGAAGGCAATTGAATGCCCAATTACTTTATTAATGTTGATATAAATTTAATTGATGTTATTTATGATATTTAAATAAATTGTTCAAACTTTTTTAAATTTATTTATCGGTAGATTGAATTTCTGGATAAACTAACAACATAAGTAGAAAAAAAAAAGGCGGGAGAGGAGAGAGAATTTGAAAAGTAACCGACAGTTTTTTAAGGCTTCTATTCAGGAGACTAATAGCAGTTCACTAGTTGCATTCGGTTCATGAACAAGGCAATTCAGTGTGTATGGGAAAAGGAATTTAGGCTAATTACCCTCTTCTCCTAACAAATTATTCCAAAACCATGTTCTTGTATGGTATGCTTCCATAAATTAACTCACATGCTGAAACCCTTCCCCAAAATATGATGGCAGGTTCCGACTTTGTTCCTAGGCAACCTAAATAGTTTTCAAATAAATTAATCTTCTTTATTGTCCTCAAGAATTTGAAGACAGTAATAATAATTAAAAAAAAAAAAAAAAAAAAAATCTGTCTAATACTCCGCCAAGACTACTGTACCAAAGGAGTTTACAATTAATCACTTCGACACTGAATACAATCGTGAATCGTATTTAGCAATCAAGCGTACTTGAACCACAATTCACTCAAACTCATATTTAAAATAAATCTACTTTAAGAAATAAAATTAAATATAAATCTTTATTGTCCTAAAGGAATCTATCGTTCCTTGTACTTGCAGTAGAGGAATACATGCAATAAGCTTCTTTCTATATGAGGATTAACAACCCCAAGGGCTCATATCTGGTGAGTATGAGCTTGGCTTGGCACACCCAGGTCCTGAGCTGGATATCATCATTCTTCTCTTTCTTGGTGATTCCTTTCTACTTCACTCTCTCTCTCGAGGTAACTCGGGAATTTTTTTTTTTTTTTTTTTTTTCAGCTGGTGCAGCATAAGCCTGGGCTTCCTTGCGCCATATAGCTAATAATAATAAAAAGTGGGCACATAAACGGGTATTTAGAAAAGTTACTATTCACACAAGTGGGGGAGGAAATCCATAAAAAGCAAACAGAAGTATTACTGCCTCTATCGTTCATTACGATTGCGCAATGACAAAATCACATTACTTTAAGAAGAAGCGGATACACGAGGTGTGACAATAAAAAAATCCCGGACTGGTGCTGTTGCGGTCACGTTCGTTGAGTTTGAAAATAAACGGAAGTGGTTACAGTATGTTGTAGTTCAGTCTTCCTCCAACAGATGGTGATACGGAGATCGTACAGTAGGCTGACAAGTTACAAGTAAAAACCAGTTTCATAGTAGTGTTAGCATTCCGATTTCGCAATGGAGCAAAAGGAAGCAGGAAATAATGGGTTCCTTCGTGTATTGCTCACATCATACGATAATAAAAAAAAAAACAGAGCAAAGAACGAATATCAAATTTTGTTTTAAACTGGAAAAATCTCAACAGAAACGTATGAAAAATTGAAAACTGTTTATGATGATGAAACATTACATAATCCGAGTGTGTTTAAATGGTATAAGCGATTCAAAGACGGACCTAAGGATGTTCACGATGACCCCAGAGGTGGGCACCAGTCGACCTCTAGAAATGAGGACAGAGTTGCTAAAGCTCGATAAACTGTGGCAAGCTATCGTCCGTTTACTCTCAGAATGATGGCTGATGACTTGGATATGAATAAGGAGAAGATTCGTCAAATTCTGCATGAAGATTTAGGAAAAACAAAGGTCTGTGCAAAACTTGTGCCGCACAGCCTCACGGATGAACAGAGACAACGAAGAGTGTTATCAAGCGAAGGCTTCATCCATCCTTGTCAAGGCAGTTCTAATTTCCCAGGCTGTATTGTTACTGGACATGAGAGTTGAGTGTTGTGCTTCAGTACGATCCAGAAACGAAGCGTCAGAGCATGCAGCGGAATTCAAAATAATTACCAAGCCCAAAACGTTTTGTTTATAGAAGTCCAAAATCGAGGCAATGCTGATCATGTTTTTTGATAACAGGGTGTGATTCACAAGAATGTGCACCTGAATGGAAGAGAATCAATGCTGCGTTCTACACACAGGTGCTTCAAATACTATCAAACATCATTTCCCGGGTGGGTGGGGCCGCAATTTCGAGAGAAAAGGCAGGTGGTTCTTGTTGCACAAAAATGCCTCTGTCCATTCTGCACTTGTTGAAGAGACATTTCTGAGGAAATATGTCATCGTATAGATTAACCATCCAACCTACCCACCCAATCTATCACCAGCGGACTTCTTCCTCTTTCCCAAGATGAAAACTGCCCTCAAAGGAATAGGAGTATGTTGAAGCCAAAGAAAAACGAAATTTCCGAATTGAACACCATCTCCTTGGACGCCTTTGCTGACTCTTTAAAATTTTTTAGAACGTGTAATAATTGCATTCAATCAGGTTTTAATTACTTTGAATAAAGCAAACAATTTTTGATCTCCTTCACTATGTGTGTTCTTTTTATTTTCCCATTCCGGGAACTTTATTTCCACACCTCGTATACACAACCAATTCTACAAAGAGAGAAAGAGAGCGAGTTCATATGCATCAGTAATTGTGTTACAGAATATTTTTCGCCTTTATTTAAAGCTAGCGTGTTACATAGCAGTTATATTTGTAGTCCTCCCACACCAGTCGCAGTGATTATAATCACCGATTCCATCCTGTTCTCCCTTGTTTTTGGGGAGTCGGACGGAAAATGCCTGAGTTAGAATCCTGCAAAGGACGCAAACAATTTTTATAGGCTTATTTATTTATTTATTTATTTTTCAAAACATAGTTGAGGTGTAGTCTGTTTCAGGTGAGGGTTGTATGGCTTTCTCTCTCAGTAACACTAGTTTTTTCTCCAGCAAATAGCAAGCCAACCAAAGGATACAGGCGGTTACAAAGATAAAACACTGTTTCATAGGTTTAATTGCTTTGCCACTTAACCCTGTTAGAAACACTGCTGATTTTGTGTAGAGTTCATGACTTGTTTATATCTCCAAGTTTAGTTCAATGAAGCATCGGCCCTGTAGAAATTCCCCCACACTCGCATTTCTGTTATGGATTGTTAACAGTAAAAGAACCGCGGACACCTCGATGCCATATATCAAAACAGGTACGACAACTTATGGAACCCAGAATGTTCATATCAGTTTGAACTGTTATGCACTTTGTGCATAACAGTGAACAAGCTTATGCCAAGGACATGCAACTTCTGCAAGATCTAGTATTGCCATGGATTTCCACAGCTTCAACATCAACCAATGTATGTGTTTATTATCCTTTCACCACAGTCCCAGGGAATTTGGGTTCCTAAGCAGCAAATTTGACAATTATAGGACTCATTCGAGAGCAGAAACATGGGAAATTTAGAAACAGGACGAGCAGCACTGAATAATGGAACCATCGACCGTTTCATCATCTATTATCTTTGTCAGATTGCAATAAAAATGGGAGGAAGTGACAATCTCGTTTTCAATAACGCATGCATCAAAATTAAGTCCATGCTATGTAGAAAAGGTACAATCACTTGAAACAGAGCAGTGCTTCTCGGACTTAAAATTTGCGTATCGGTTTTCGGTTTATGGACGTACTCTCATCTCCCAGTTGTGGAAGAATTAATTAACTCGTAAGTGATCAAATACATTATGATTAAAAACGGCTACAATAAAATAAGACAAATGTAGAGAAACTTACGGGTTTCTGTACATTTCAATATTGTTAGATAAATGTAAAGTAATGATCATTAAATTAATATTTATATACATATTGGGAAATATCTTCCTTGGTGATTCCCTTTTATTTCTCTCTCTCTCTCTCGGGGTAGTTCAGAAATTTTTTTTTTGCCTGGTGCAGCATAAGCCTTGGGCTTCCTTGCACCATATGGCTAATAATAATAATAATAATACAATTTTTTTATTTTTATTTTTATCAAGAGAATTTGTTTACAATAAATGAACTTGTTAGGAAAAGTGAATTTCTTGACAAGTTGTAATTCTTCATTTACAAATTTGTTATCTAACAGAAAAGATAATGAAATCACAACACACATTCCGCACTGCAAACAGAGATAGCAATTTATCTGCATAGTAATTCTAATCTACTGTATCATTGAGTATCAAAAATTTTCTTATTAAGAATTTTAATTTGGAGCTAGAATAACTTCTCCTGAGCCTGAAATCCACACCAGCCAACAAGTTGTTTATTATATTCATTGTATGCCTATCTCCAAATATATTTAGTACTCTAGGGTGAGTGAAAACAATTGCTTTTGGGTTCCTTAAATTATGAGACATTTCTTTGCAGATTCGACTCTTCAAAAATAGTGTTAACATTTTTCAAGATTAAATTTAACTTCAGTTTTTGAACTGGATAAAGTATTTTATATTTCAACAAAAATTGCCCTCTCCTGTTCAAGTCATTCCAAAAGTTTGTCCTCATTAAAAGTCTCAAAATCCTGTTAATTACCGTATTTCCCCATGTATAAGACGCACCTTTTTTCGAAAAATTGCGTCTTATATAGTGGTTGTAAATTTTTTTTTTTAACTTGCATTTCCCGCTTTTTCGCGCTTGTTGTCTTTGCGCTCATTGTTTCGCACTTGTTACCGGTATATTAGGTTACATTTTGCCACGTTCTGCCCAGAAATAGCTCAGAAAAGATTTTCGTACAGTGCTGAATTCAAGTTAAAAGTGATCCAATTTGCAAAAGTGAATGGAAATCGTGCTGCTGAACTTAAGTTTGGTCCTCCTCCAACCGAGGAAACAATCCGAGACTGGCTATGGGAAAAAGAAACCCTACTGAAAACGCCACGGTAGAAGAAGGCCATGAGAGGCAAGTCAGCAAAATGGCCTGATTTAAAGAGGGAATTGAAGATATGGATTGAAGAGCAAAGGGCAATTGGAATTCCTGTGTCCACAAAGATGGTTCAGCATGAGGCAAGAAGAATTGCTGATGAAAAAGAAGTTACTGAATTCAAAGGAGGACACAATTGGTGCTTCAGGTTCATGAAACGGAATGGACTAAGCATGCATACATGCACCAGACTTGCCCAAAAGATGCCTGAAAGCTATGAGCAAAAGGTCCTTGAATTTCATTGTTTTGTCATTCAATGTCGGAAGACACATCAGTTTGAGTTGGGACAGATTGCAAATATGGACGAAGTCCCCCTTCAATCTAATGTCCCAAGTAACAGAACTGTTGATAAGGACATGAAAAGACATTATGACAATTATAATGGCTCTCTGTGTAATGGCTCTTTTCATGACAATGGACATGAAAAGAGCCATTATACAGTTGTTCTAGCTTGTTGTGCTGACGGAACCAAGCTGCCTCCTATGCTGATTTTCAAACACAAAACAATTCCAAAAGAAGACATTCCTCTAGGAGTGATTGTCCACGTTCATGACAAGGGTTGGATGGATCAGGATGGGATGAAGATCTGGTTTGAGAAAGTTTGGAGCAGGAGATCAGGTGGGCTCTTATGCAAACCTGCCCTATTGGTGCTTGATCAGTTCAGGGCACACATAACAAAAAATACAAAGAAGATTGCTGCAGAGCAAAAAACAAAACTTGCCATCATACCTGGAGGCTTGACATCCCAGCTCCAACCACTTGATGTCAGCATTAACAAACCCTTCAAAGCTGCCATGAGAGATGAATGGAACTAATGGACGAAGTCTTCTGGGGACAATTCGACACCAGCAGGAAGAGTGAAGAAACCAACTATAGGAGAAGTTTGTACCTGGGTGAAAAGATCCTGGGATAATATCAAGATTGAGATCGTTGTCAAGTCATTTAAGAAGTGTGGCATTTCAAATGCCATAGATGGAACTGAGGACAAGGCAATATATGATGACAGTGATTCGTCATCAGACACAGATGAGGACAAGCTAATGGATGGGAGTTTTGACAGTGATGAGGAGTTGTATGAATTTTATGATGAATAAAACTTGAGTTCAATAACTTCATGTAATACATTTTTTTTCAAATTTCGGGCCCCAAAATTAAGGTGTGTCTTATACATGGGGAAATAAGGTAAGTTGTTTATTACCCTTATTTCAGTTATATTTGCTTGTGCCCATACATTTACTAAATAATTGAGTTGGGAGTCCACTAATGCATAATATAAGGTAACATTTGTTCTAAGATTTAACTTATTCTTAATGTAGTAAAAAAAGTACACATAAAATCTGATTCTTTTGTACAAATTTGTTATATGCATTGCCCAACTTAGACTGTAGTCAATCCATAACTCAAGTAATGATCATTAACAATGATTTCAAATCATTAACAATGATTTGAAACTTCTTCCACAGTTAGACATTTGCAGTTCTGGAAATTCTGATCATGTAGGCATTCATGTTTATGTAATTTAATAGAGGGATGAATGTCCAAGGTTTGATGAGGAGGTCTAATTACCAAAAAATTTGTTTTTTCAAAGCTGAGTGCTAATTTATTATCATGCAACCAAGTTTGTAAATGTATTATCCTGCTGTAAATCTTTACCCATTTTTGTCAGGTTCTTTCCAATTGTATATAAGATTATATCATCTGTATTAATTTTTATAAGGGAGTTCTTTATTACTTCGAATATGTCATTTACATAGATGTTTAACATGATTGGCCCTGCATGAGTGCCCTGAGGTACTCTTTACATTATACGATTTTCCCTTTGTATTTTCTACTTCAACTGTTATTTTTATTTTGGTTAAATAACATGCTAAGAATTGATTGATTCTTCCCCTTATACCATATTTCAGTAATTTTTGTTACAATATTGGGATCTATAAATAAAATCATAATGAAGTTATTGTTGTTTAAATGTAAGTTAAAAGAGTTTACTAAATTCTCTAATAATGTCTGTGTGCTCTTGCCCTTCTGATATGAGAAAAGAGAGTTGTTTAACAGTCCATATTGATGTAAATATTTGCTTATATGGAAAAAAATATAATTTTCTATTATCTTATTTATAAGTGACTGTATTGGTCTATAATTTCAAATGTCATCTGGTGATCCTTTTTATATATAGGAATTACCTTAAATGAAAGTAAATTTGTAGGATAGCTTCCCGACTCTAACATCCGTACTATACGCTCCACCAAGAGAACAGTTCTTTATTTCTCTTTACTTTGGTTACTGTAATACAGTCCAGTCTGTAAGATTTCTTGTTCTTTAACTGTTCTATAATCTTAAGAATCTCAGTATATTGTGGAGTTAAGACTACACAAGAGTTCACTATCTGAGGAAGACTATCTTGTTGATTAAAGGAATTTTGGCAATAATGAATATAATATCTGTTGAGATCTAATACAGCTTTAGCAAACCTATTTGCAGCTTCTTATTGTTTGTTTGTACCAGAAATCTGTTCTAATAGTGTTTTAATTTGATTTCCCCTTGATAATTTCTTCCTTGTACTTAACAGGTTATTTATAATGTTCCATTTATCCTTTTGAGTTATCTGCTTATCCATAAAAAGTTGATTGTAATAAGTGTATTTTTGTTTTCTAATCATACCTGTCAATTTATTTCTGAGTGTTTTATAATTGTGATAACGTTCTATCTTTGATGAACAATTTCTATACTGCCTGAAGTGTTTATCCGTTTGTACCATTAATTCTTCTATTTCATTAGTCATCCAAGGTCTCTTAAGCTTAATCCTTCTACTCCTAGAATTTATGTTGCAAGCTGAGTGATTTACTTTTCTCTCTGTATTAAACCTCGAATTGTTTATCATTTGTATTATCTTATTTGAAAATACATTTACATTTGTTGTGTAAGATACTTGTCCTTGTATTAACATATTATCTATGTTCTGTTGATAGATAATTTTTAGGATGACATACAGGCTGATAAGACCATACTAGTAGGAGATTTTAATATTAATTTACTAACCGATGAAACTGATAATGTGTTACTCAGATACTCCGAAATCTTAAACAATTATGGATTTGAACATACTTTATTTGGAATAACTAGGCAACAAAGGATGGAGGGTGATAGAACAGTAAGCTCTTATCAGCCTGTATGTCATCCTATAGCAGAATTGTGTTTTCTAATTCAATTAGGAAACTGTTTATAGAATTTGATGGTGGCCTATAAAAAGCACAAATCATGAATGTGTTTTCTGGATCTTCTCCAAATAATTTGACACAACAGTTTTCACAAGACTGAGTTAAGTGGTAAACCTGAACTGCCTTAAAGCATATTCTATAGTATATTATTATCCCTCCACCCCTTCTCAAATCTCTCAACATACAGACCTTGTCATAACCTTGTATGTTATAATTAGAAATTTCACCACTTTTTATGTAAACCTCTGTTAAAACTATACATGAAATAAATTATTTCATTGCATTTATATATTGCAAGAAGTTAAACCAATTTTTTCTTAATGACCTGATATTTAGAGCTACCAGAAAGAACTGATTTTTATCAATTATAAGAGCTTGAATATTCGGATTATTTAAAAAATGTAATGGTGAATTAAAAACCTGTGATTCCTCAAAAAGCATACCTGATGTCTTAATTTTACCTTAGCTCTAGATTTCAAGAAATTTCAATTATGCACAATAAAAGAGTCTATTTTATAAACTGCAGATCTTTTGAGCTCAAAATTCTTATGGCTCTTGATGTTTCAACCATAAAAATTTGTAACTGAGTTTTTAATAATTGTTTTGTTTCCCAAAACAACTGCTTGAGGTGGGTTGTTAAGTTGTCATTTATGTAGATTGGAATATTGCTATTGTTCTGATAGATATCATTTGCTGTCAGACAGATCTCCTTTGCCTTTCTAATCCATTTTTCCTTTACCACATGATTTGAAAATTTCACAATTAGTGTAGGCTTGTCATTTTTTTTCTTATTGTTAGGTATATAATAGTGTAATATTTCTTTATTGTGCTGTAGCTTCAATGCAAGCCCTAGCTGCTGTATAACAAGCTCTAGATCTTGGCCTGCTAATCCAGTTAAACCTACTATTTCTGCATTATTTTCTAACAATCATTGTTCTATTGAGTCAATCCTTAAGTTAAGTAAGTTGGAATTTTCCTCATTTTGCTTGAATGAAGCTTCCAGATCTGCAATTCTTTTGCAGCGTTGGAGTCATGCAGTTTACTTATGATTTTTTGTATTTTGTCAAAGGAATCTGAGACAAATGAAATCGATTTCTTGATATCTTCTGCTTCTGTCTTCCATTTGCTTCTTTATTGGTACAATTTCTATTAGTAAATCCAGCAAATGGATTTTACTGGATAGCTTCCTTAGTATGTCCTCTATATTTAGGGTGTTCGCCTGCTTTAGTGTAACCTCTTTAAGTCTTCGTTTACTACAGTTGATGAATGCAGCAAATTGTGATATTTTTCTGCCGAGTAGGAAATATCACTTTTTTCTTCCTTCTCTTCTTTTCTGCACAGCATACACCTCACTGCTGTTTCTTTTGCCATCCCTTTATAGGTTGCTTCTTTCAATGAGCATCGATAATGATGCCCATTGTTGCAGCCATGACATACCACCTCTAGCACGTGCAGTGGTAGTTTACACTTTTTGAATATATTTTGACTCATATTTGCAAATCTTTGGAGTAGAGTTAGTTTTAACACAAGACGTTTCAGATAATGCACTTGCACCAAATAAACAACAAAATAAAGAATTTAACAACTTACAAATTGCAAAGATTTCCAATTTACTCTAGGAGCACTAATACAGTAGACATGCATACTATAAAAGGGAAAGCTCTAAAAGGACATGCTTACTAAAAAAAAAAAAAATAATAATAATAAGTGAAGTGTTCAGTGCGAGTCTGATATAGTAGAATACTGACAGTGGTAGAGAATGACACTGACAGTGGTAGAGAATGAAAGGGACCTGGGGGTGGTTGTGCAGGCAGATATGAAGTTCTCTGAGCAGTGCAGACGGGCTGCAAGATTAGCTCATGGAGTATTGTCAATGATATACAGGAATTTTTCCAGCAGGGATAAGGAGGTGATTATTCCATTGTATAAGGCAATGGTCAAGCCACACCTAGAGTACTGTATACAAGTCTGGAGGCCTCATTTCAAGAAGGATGTAGAGCTGCTGGAACGAGTACAGAGAAGGGCAACAAGATTAGTGAATGGAACAAAGGGGTGCTCTTACGAAGAAAGGCTTAAGTTTTGCAAATTACAGTGTCTGGAGACTAGGCACCAGCGAGGTGATCTGATAGAGGTGTATAAAGCCTTGAATGGTTTAAGCATGCTCAATGCTGATGGGATTCTTCCTCTAGCTCAGAAAAATCACCTGAGAGGGCATAAATTCAAATTGAGGAAAGACAGATGTAGGATAGACGTGCGGAAATTTGCCTTTAGCCAGCGGGTGGTTGGTTGGTGGAACAGACTGCCATCCCTTGTGGTGGAGGTTGATAGCCTAAATAAGTTTAAGGCTCAGCTGGACAGGTATTTCGAACGAACAGAGGGGTGAAGTGGAAGTGGGTTTTTTTTTTTTTTTTTTGGCTGATGCTGCATAAGCTTGCTTTCTTGCATCAAATGCCTCTACTAATGCTAATACTCGGTACGAAGGTTCATCCAAAATGATGCCAATCTCTTCAGTTGAAACTGTTTTCTGAACGCTATCGTAAGCTATTTCCAAGAGCTGGTCTTTTTCCTGAAGTTGAGAGGATATTGGCAAGGAAAGATTTTTTTGTCCACTAAAAATTGTCATGTAGTTCTGGAGAGTACTTCTAAAGGCCCCTCTTCAAGAGCTCATAGTTTGCAATACAATAGCATTGAATTCTTCGTCCGTCTTGACTACGATGTCATAAAGGATGAAAAGAATCCAGTTTCCCAATGCTAAAGCATTTACTCCTCACTTATAGTATTTTGCAATAATCGTACTTACTTTGTCTTGAACGGTAATATGAATAATACCCAATATGTGCTAATTTAAATATCCGTTCAATCATGTGTTATGTCGTGTAGGTTAGAGGTTTCATCCAAAAATACTTGAAATTCTTTTCGCAGCTGAAACATACGAATCATACCTTTTATAAATCCCGTCAGTGATGCGAGGAATTTTTATGAGCTTTTTTTTACATCATAGCTGAGTTAGTTGGTCTCGGGAGTAGGTAGTATGCTTTTTTCTCCTTGAAACCTCAGTTTTGAGACTAGCAAATCGATCAGACAACATACACAGCATGCAGTCCTAATATATTACTGTACATGTGTGGTGTGAGAAACTTGACCAGGTGACGCTCACATAAAATATTTTTGTGAAGTTCGATGAAAGGGCCAATTGCAAATGTTCAATGTCCGTCATGCTGCATCGACAAGTCTTATAATGTGGTCAAAGAAGCCTGGGAAAGGGAGGTTCATACTATTCTTCTGTTCGCCAGCATTTCACGTCCACGACTTCCACCATTTGCTAAAGAATGCCGTGGAAAAATTGGGGCCGTCCACCTTATGTGGAATTTTATAAAATGTTTTCCCTTCAAAAAATATTGAAGATTTAAAAATAAAACGTTTTGTTAAATTTAGTGTAATACCTAAATTACAAATAAATTTAACGTTGATGTTGTCATCCTCTGATAAACAAACGGAGCAAATTTTTGCGGAATTAGATTTCGTAATATACTTGCCGGTAGGGTATTTTAGGTATTTATATGTGCCATGGGGTGGCGTAATATTTGAACGCGTTTGCTGTTATGCACGTTGTTAGTGGGTATTTTGGTACGTTCGTTGAGATAACAAAAAAATAGATTATATGATAACTAAAAAGAAATGTATATATATATATTGAATTAAAATAATGAGTTAGTGACAAAATGTCAATTTCAGCTCCTTCCAGACGTGGTATTCGTTGGGCGTTTAATTTCCTTGAATGGAAGCCAACCTCGGAGGAATGGATATTTTCCGCACGGTGTATCCAGGTTGAAGAAAAGGAAAGAATCGGGCAGTTCGTTTTTAGAAGGGATGCAAAAGCGTCTATGGTAAATGGATTTAATGTGGCTTAGTGATTGAAGTTAACGTTTAAATGTAGCACAGTCGGGATGAGGCATTTCTGTGGCAGTAATAGTAATAAAGGCATGTGATGCAAGAAAGCAAGCGTATGAGTTTATGTAGCATCAGCCAAAAAAAAAAAAAAAAAAAATTCACACAACCATTCCCTCCAAAAGTTTGTCCAGTTCCTCCTTGATTTATTTAAACTATCTACTTCCACAATGACAAATGGAAGTTTATTTCAGCAATTAACCACTGTCTAAAGGCACATTTCTGCACATCTCTTCTACATCCATCTTTCCTCAATTTGAATTTATGCCCCCTTAGGTTCATAATCTGAGCAAGCAGAAGAATCCCATCAGAATTCAGCATGCTCAACCCATTCAAGGCCTTGTACACCTCAATCAGATCACCTTGCAGGTGTCTAGTCTCTAGCCACTGCAATTTGCAGAACTTAAGCCTCTCTTGGTAAAAGGATCCCTTCATTCCCCTCACAAACCTTGTTGCCCTTCTCTGTACAGGCTCAAGCAAATCTGCATCCTTCCTAAAATGAGGCATCCAGACCTGTATGCAGTACTCAAGGTGTGGCCAGACCATTGCCTTATACAAAGCCATAAACACCTCCTTTTTCCTTACTAGCAAAATTTCTGTATGTCATTGACAAAACCTCATGACCTGCTCTGGCAGTCTGCATTGCTCAGAAAACTTCATATCTGCCAGTACAATTACTTCCAGGCCTTTTTCATTTTCTACCACAGTAAGTGTAGTACCAAACAGTTGGTACGTTTCTCTGAGGTTACTTCTACCCATATGTATTACTTTGCATTTGTCAATGTTAAACTTCAGTTGCCACTTCTCGGCCCATCTGCCCAAATTTTCTAGATCCTGTTGCAGTAGCACACTGTCATTAACAACCCTGCCAACCTTTGTATCATCTGCAAACTTTGACACTAAGCCTGATACACCTTCATTAATATCATTGAAAAATATACACAACAACACTGGGTCCAACACCGAACCGTGTGGGACTCCACTAATAACATTAATCCACGAAGAGCAGCATCCATTGATTATCACTCTCTCTCTTCTCCCACTCAACCACCCTTTTATCCATTGTAGCAACTTAATACCATTCTGCTCCAATTTGTACAGTAGTCTTCCATGTACAACAGTGTCAAAAGCTTTCCTGAAATTCAAGTGTATATGATATCAAAATAATTTTTTGCATCAGTTCTTTTGTAACCACAACATAGTATCCAATCAAATTTGTCCAACAAGACTTTCCCGAAACAAATCCATACTATGTCTGAATTGTTGCTACAGTCTTGTCTAGATGATTCTGCAATGCATCTTTAACCAGTGACTCCATTATTTTACCCGGAACAGAAATTAAACTAACTGGTCTGTAATTACTCGTGTCACCCTTCGATCCCCCTTTGTGAATTGGGGATACAATTGCACATCTCCAGTCTGCAGAGACTTCCCTTGAGTCCAAGGATGCACTCACAGTTATGGCTAAGGGTTTGCTTAGTTCCTTTGCCGCCTCCTTTAATATGACTGGATAGATCCCATTCTCCCCAAGGAGCCTTTCTTATGTTTAACTTCAACAATTTCTCCTGCACTTTGCTCTCAGTTATTACAAAATCATTAAGCATCCTGTTACAGTTTGATAAACTTCTGGCATTTTCCTCCCTTAATAACTCCTCATGTGTGAATGTAGATGCAAAATACTCATTCAGTTTGTTAGCTATCTGAGCAGGATCATCAACAGTGGAACCCTCTATGTTAAGTGGACCAATCTGATTCATCGCCTTCCTTTTAGAGTTTATGTAAGTAAAGAAGTCCTTGCTGTTTTTCTTAGCATCCTTTGCCAAAGATTTCTCATAATCTGCCTTCACTTGCCTAATCTCCTTGGTGACTTGATTACAGACTAGCTTATATCTGCCATAGGCTTCTGTGTCGCCTGATAATTTATACACATCCCATGCATTTTTCTTCTCTGCTATGAGTCTCATTTGTTTATTTGACAACCATTTAGACCTAAACCTTGAACAATATTTCTTAATCAGTATGAAAAGTCTAGTAACAATTGTTCAGTCACCTTATCTACATCTTTCCACCACCCTTGTACCACTGATGTAGCCCCAAGGAGTGGCGTAACTGTGCGATGCAGGACATGGTGACTGTCATGGAAGGGGGGGGGGATGCATTTTTTTTTTTAACCAAGTTGATCAGTGTTTGTTATGTTAATTTAGTTAAATTTTAGCATTAGCATTAGTTGAGGCATATGAAGCAAGAAAGCAAGCTTATACAGCATCAGCCAAAAAACCCCACTCCATTTCACCCATTTGGTCACTCCAAATGTTTGTCTAGTTCAGCCTTATTTATTTAAGCTATCAACTATTACAACAACAGATAGAAGTCTGTTCCAGCAATCAACTACTTGCTGGCTAAAGGCAAACTTCTGTACATATATTCTACAACTGTCTTTCCTTAATTTGAATCTATGTCCCCTCAGGTTCTTAATCTGCGCAAGCAGAAAAATCCCATCAGCATTGTGCTTCTCAAACAATTCAGTGCCTTATACACCTCAATCAGATCATCTTGCAGGTGCCTAGTCTCCAAATGCTGCAATTTGCAGAACTTGTGCCTTCCTCTCACCAATCTTGTTGCCCTTCTCTGTACTCGTTCTAGCAACTCTACATCCTTCCAAAAATGAGGCCTCCAGACCTATACACTGTACTCTAGGTGTGGCCTGACCATTGCCTTATAAAAGGAGATAAAAAAAAAGGGATAATCGACTCCTTATCCCTGCTAGCAAAATTCCTATATATATCATTGACAAGACTCCATGATCTGCTCTGACAACCCGTCTGCACTGCTCAGAGAACTTCATATCTGACTGCACAATTACCTCCAGGTGTTTTTCATTCTCCACTTCTCTGAGTGTAGTACCACACACTTATGTTTCTCTGGGATTACTTCTACCTATATGCAGTACTTTGCATTTGTCAATGTTATACTTCAGTTGCCACTTCTCAGCCCATCTGCCTAACTTTTCTTGATCCTGTTGCAGTATTATACTGTCTTTACTGTCATTGAGAACCCTGCCAATCTTTGTATTATCTGCAAACTTGGTCATTAATTTTTATAGTTAAGTTCAGATGAATATGTGTTAGTTAACCACTAAATCCCTTAATTTAGTTAATTTAGAATTTTCTTTTCTTTTCCTTGACATTGTTATTTGCTTCTATAAAGATTGTGTATTGTGGTTTTGAATACTGATTATGATATCTGCATCAAAGAAGGCAGGGCCATGGAAAAGGGAAGGGTTGTATTTAGTTGTATTCTGATATATTTTGATCAATGAGTTTGTGAATTTTGAGGCAAGCAAAAAGAAAAAAGAAAAAAAGCAATATATGTATATGAAATAAACAAATAAATGGTATTTTTTTTAAAATTTCTCCTTCCAACAAAAATTACCAGCATTGGATCAGTGGATTTGCTTAACCCAGGATTTGTTTTCAGCAGGTTTTACCAAATCCTCTCAAATCTCTGCAGCTCAGCATTGAATGCATTAAATGCAATGTGCCCAGAATTAATACAGATGGGGGGGGGGGTTCCATAAACTCTTCTTAAATGGTTATAGTCAGGGCTGTGGTGGAGGATATACACCCTATACCCTCGGGATTTGTCTAGGCAAATAGCATATACCTTTGGGTTTTTGAAAGACTTGAAAAAACAAATATTAAAATATTTACTGAAAATTAAAAAATATATATTATTAGAATTTGATTCTTAGGCAATACTTATAGTTTTACACACACACATACACACACATATATATATATGGGTATACTACATATACCCTCTCGAATTCGATTAATAAGCCTGATATGCACAGTATATGCCCTGCTTTTTTGTAACGCTCATATAGTATACCTTCTGCTAATTTTATGACTGCTGCACTGGCTATATAGTTCAACATAACAAAAGGAGGAGGGCCCAAACCAACCACGTGCCTAGGCCATTAGATATCATTGTACACTCCTAAAAGAAGTGTAAAAGTGATATGGAATACGTATACAGGATCATGACTAGGCCAATTGAATGAAACACATTGTTCAAAGAATACAAAGTTGAAAACCAACGGTGGCCAAAAAAGAATGAAACACATCTGGTGAGTATGGGCTTGGCACACCCAGGGTCCTGAGTTGGATATCATCATTCTTCTCTTTCTTGGCGATTCCTTTCTACTTCTCTCTCTCTCAGGGTAACTCGGAAATTTTTTTTGGCTGGTGCAGCATAAGCCTCAGGCTTCCTTACATCATATAGCTAATAATAATAATAACATTGTTCAAAGAATACACAGTTGAAAACCAACAGTGGCCAAAAAAAGTATCAGTTTGCAAATTATTTTTACTTTATTCTGTATGCAAGCTGTAACAATTAATATAATTGAAATATTCAATTGCTATATTTCTTTAAAGAGGTGGTCCAAGTTCTCACTACATGTAATATTTTAATTTTAGTTCTTGATAAAAAATGTAATGCAATGAACAAAGCAGTAACAATACTTATAAAGGTGTATATATCCATGTTATGGTGGCTCACCATATCTAAACCTTCTTGTTACTATTATTTATTTCTGTCACAGTGAAGGCTGTTGAAGGCTAGACTGCTCTGACCCGCTTGTGGTGGTTCCCTTGTGGTTCCTAGTGTTACTGGCTAGCCTCCAGAATAAAGTGTTTGTTCTGTTTTTCCTGATAATAAAACATTGTGAGTAAACAAACATTCTAACCCATCATCAAAATTTGCCCTTTTCACATTTCAAATATAAATATTAAAAAAAAATCAAATTGCAAATCTTTCTGCCTCTCTTCCTGTATGTATTCTGCTTGATAAACAATCGCTTAATTCTCAGTTTCCAGAAATGCTACAGGAAAAAAAAAACACAAACAAAAAACTTACTTATCAGAATTAGTGTGATGCTTAAGCTTGTATCATTTTGCTATGTAATTCTGGTGGCACACATAATGAGCAGAATACATTCTTTTAAACTATTATGAACTTGCCCACAGAATTCTGGTGTCTACAGAACATAGTTTGCATGTTACTGATTTACAGTATGTTGACAAATGCAAGGTACTTGTACATATATACCTTGCATTTGTTGACATACGTTAATCTGGTGTTGCTGCTACACTTATGTGTAGCAGTAACCCCAGAATAACGTATCAACTGTGTGGTATCACACTCAGGAGAATTAAAAGGAACTGCAGTAATTGTGCAGTCAGTCATGAAGTTCTCTGAACAGTCAGACTTTATCTGCAAATTAAGAATTTGCGGTTAAAGGAACCACTAGGTGGCAGTGATCACAGTGTACTGATGTGGGATTTACTTAAAGATAATTACCATCAGGGTAAAGGGAAGGATTTGGATTTTTGCTTTCTTAAAGGTGACTACAGTGGTCTCACACAGTTTTTAAATTCTGTACAGTGGGACTGACTGATGATGTTACCAACAGCAAATTCTAAGTGGGAAGCATTCAAGGAACTAATCGTGGCAGCTACTAGGCTTTTTATACCAATTAAGAAATATTAGGATGTCAGTAGTTCATCTGACATCCTAAATGGATGTCAGATGAACTACTGAGACTTGTGGCAGAGAAGAAAAATGCATGGGATGCATATAAATTATCAGGTGACTCAGAAACCTATGGCAGATATAAGCTAGTCCGTGATCAAGTCACAAAGGAGATTAGGCAAGCGAAGGCAGATTACAAGAAATCGTTGGCAAAGGATGCTAAGAAAAACAGCAAAGACTTATTTATTTATATAAACTAGAAGGAAGGGGATGAATTTGATTTGTCCACTTGATATTGATGGTTCAACTGTTGATGATCCTGCTCAGATAGCTGACAATCTGATCTGAATGAGAATTTTGCATCTACATTCACACATGAGGAGTTATTAAGCGAGGAGAATGCCAGACAGTTTATCAAACTGTAACAGGGAGCTAAGGATTTTTTAATAACTGAGAGCAAAGTGGAGGAGAAATTGTTGAAGTTAAACATAAGAAAGGCACTTGAGGTGGATGGGATCTATCCAGCTATATTAAAGGAGATGGCAAAGGAAGTAAGCAAACCCCGAGCCATAATTATGAGAGCATCCTTGGGCCCATGGGAAGTTCCCACGGACTGGAGATGTGCAAATGTATCCCCAATTCACAAAGGGAGATCAAAAGGTGACATAAGTACAGACCAGTTTAACTTCTGTTCCAGGGGAAAATAATGGAGTCACTGGTTAAAGATGCATTTCAGGATCACCGAGACAAGACTGCAGTAATAATTCGGATATGGCATGAGTTTGTTAAGGAAAAGTCTTGTCTGACAAATTTGATTGGATGCAAAAAATAATTTTGATATCATATACTTGGAAGACCACTGGACATACTGGAGCAGTATGGTATTAAGGGTAAGTTGGTACAGTGGATAAAAGGGTGGTTGAGTTGGAGAAGACAGAGTGGTAATCAGTGGACGCTGGTCTTCGTGCACTAATGTTATTAGTGGAGGCCTCCAGGGTTCAATGTTGGGCCCACTGTTGTTTTGTATATTTATCAGTGATATTGATGAAGGTATATCAGGCTTAATGTCGAAGTTTGCAGATGATACAAAGGCTGACAGGGTTGTTAATAACAGTAATGGCAGTGTGCTAATGCAACAGGATCTAGAAAATTTGAGTGGATGGACTGAGAAGAGTATGCTAGTAGGGTGATTATCCCTTTGTATAAGGCAATGGTCAGGCCATGCCATGAGTACTGCGTACAGGTTTGTAGGCCTCATTTTAGGATGTAGAGTTGCTTGAGTGTATAGAGAAGTTCAACAAGATTGGTGAGGGGAACGAAGGGGTCCTCTTATCAAGAAAGGCTTAAGTTTCGCAAATTGCAGTGGCTGGAGACTAAGCACCTGCACGGTGATCTGATTGAGGTGTATAAGGCCTTGAATGGGTTGAGCAATCTGAATTCTAATGGGATTCTCCCGCTTGCTCAGATTACGAACTTGAGGGGGCATAAATTCAAATTGAGGAAAGAGAGTTGTAGAATAGATGTGCAGAAATTTACCTTTAACCAGATTAAATTGGTTAAATTGGGGATTAATTGTTGTAACAAACTTCATGTATTGTTGTGGAAGTTGATAGCTTAAATAAATTCAAGGAGGAACTGGACAAACCTTTAGAGGGAATGGATGTGTGAAATCGTTTTTTTTTTTTTTTTTTGGCTGATGCTACATAAGCTAATATGCTTGCTTTCTTGTATCACATGCCTACATTACTACTACAAGCTGCCAGGTTAGTTCATGGGGTTTTGCCAATGATATACAGGAATTTTGCTAGCAGGGATAAGGAGGTGATTATCCCATTGTAAAAAGAAGTGGTTAGGCCACATCTTGAGTACTGCATACAGGTCTAGAAGCCTCATATTAGGAAGGACTTTAATCTGTTAGAATGAGTGCAGAGAAGAGCAGTGAGATTAGTGAGGGGAACAGAGGTGTGTTCTTTCCAGGGGAAGGCTTTAGTACTGCAAATTGCAGCATCTGGAGACTAGGCACCTTCTAGGTGATCTGATTCAAGGGTTTAAGGCTTTAACTGGATTGAGTAAGTTCAATGTTGATATCATCCTTGCTCAGACTACACCCACAAAGGGGCATAAATTCAACTAGAGGAAAGATAGTTGAAAGGATTGATGATTAGAAATTTGCCTTTAGCCACCATATAGTTGATTGCTGGAACAAACATCCATCTGGTATTGTGGAATGGGTAGTTTAAATAAATTCATGGAAGAACTAGATGAATTATTAGAAGAGTTGAGATGGATAGGTGATATGGGAGGTTTTGTTTTTATTTATTTATTCGGCTGATACTGTATAAGCTTGCTTTCTTACATCATTTTCCAATATTAAAACTAATATCCTAAAACAGCTAGTAAATTGCCATGGTTGCCTGTTTATTGTTTGCAATAACTGCCGCCCTCTCCATATAAAAAAATGTGAAAGAGAGAGTCTACACATTGTCATAAGCGGCCCTTGATCTGTGTTTTCATTGGAGCTGATTTTTCTTGTTGTGCTACTGGCCCAAAGGTGAATAGATGAAATTATATCTTCATTATAACTATATATCATAAATTATTTAACTCCCTTTTCTAATAGTAGTGGCAAATGGTGCAAGAAAGCAAGCTGATATAGCATCAGCAAAAAAAGGAAAAAAAGCCCTATGCAGTTCACCCATCTGTACCCTTCAAGAAATTGTCTGATTCTTCTTTGAATTTATTCAACCCATCCACTTCCACAACAACGGTTGGAAGCCTGTTCCACCAATCAAACCCTCTGGTTGAAGGCAAACTTCCGCACATCTATCCTGCAACCATCCTTCCTCAACTTGAATTTTTGTCCCTTTATGTGTGTAGTCTCCGCAAGTGGAAGAATGCCATTAACATTCAGCTTACTCAATCCATTCAAGACTTTAAAACCTCAATTAGATTTCCCTGCAGATGCCTAGTCTCAAGATGCTGCAATTTGTAGAACTGGAGCTTTCCTAGGTAAGAGCACTCTTTTATTTTCTTTACCAGTCTGGTTGCTCTTCTCTGCACCTGTTCCAGCAGATCTACATCCTTCCTAAAGTAAGGCCTCTAGACCTGTATGCAGTACTCAAGATGTGGTCTAACCATGGCTAGCAAAGTTTTTGTATATCATTGGCAAAACTCCATGACCTGTCCTGGCAGCGTGTCTGCACTGCTCATAGAATTCCATGTCTGACTGCACAATTACCCCAGGTCATTCTCCACTACCCCAAGTTCCACACAGTTGATAAATTACTCCATTTCTCAGTCCATCGACCCAATTTTCCTAGATCTTGTTGCAGTAGCTCACTCTGATGACTGTCATTAACCACCCTGCCAGCCTTTGTATTATCTGCAAACTTGAAGATTAAGCCTGATATACCTTTATCAATATTATTGATAAATATTGAAAACAATAGTGGGCCCAGCACTTTGCTCTTGCAGTACAATTACCCTAGGTCGACATATGCTGCACTAGTACATTGTGTTGACAGTGTCTCAACAACAAATCTAAAAATAGGTGAAAGAATATGTAAGTATGCCAACAGTGTGGCTGTTTCAAAATGGAGACACAAGAGAAATGTTCTAATAATTTTTACCGAGTTCAAGTGTGAAATGATAGAAGTCGGAAACAAGAAAGGACAAACAAAAATGAAGCTCAGAGCTGTTAATGACTATAACAAATATGTCTGAAGTAGGTTGTAAAGACCAAATGATGCCTTACTATCCATGTGAAAGAAATATGGTCTATTTGTACAAAAAACGGCAATTCATATTTTTAAAATTATGCTTCTTAAAGCCTTTCATCTTTTCAATAAATACTCAAGAATAAAAATGAATTTATGATTTTGCCTTGCTGAAATAAGAGAGCTTGTCTCACATGGTCAGAGATACTCTACTACTTAGGTTACTATCACTATAATGCTGAAGAGCATTCCACATGCACTTGTGAAATTCCCTCTTGGTACAAAGGGATGCGCAATACGGAAAAGTATCATCCATGTTGTCAGCCTAGCAAAAGGATACAACACGGTATCACAAGAAGTGTCCAGAAAAGCCAGTGATTTTTTTCAACTGCTTTTATGCCAGATGAAAAATCAGAGTTTCTGCAAGGTGAAAAACATGCAGCCAATGACCAAGGGTAGCATGGTTTTTGTTAGCATAATTCAGCCATGGTGTTAAAAAAAAAGGTCCACAAAACATAAACCATCTTGCCGAGATTTGAGTCCAGGCCTTTATCACACAGAGTGCAAATACAAAAACTATAAATAATGGTTACTTTGCTGAATGCATGTTATTGAACATGCATTCAACAAAGTTCATTTTGGTGACGCAAATATGTTACAGTTTCTTTTGTGTGGAAAAAATCCCTTGATTCCTATAAATACTGAAGAATGATATTGAATTTAAATCTAGAAAAAATAAGTTACACTAAAGATGCATAGAAAGGACCCTCTTAAATATAAGTGGCAGCTAACATGTTAAGAGAGGCAAAGTGGGTAAGAAACCCTTAGCCATAATTATGAGAGCATCTTTGGATTTAGGGGTGGTCCCTAGGGACTGGAGATGTGCAAATGTATCTCCACTTCACAAATAGAAATCAAATAGTGACACAGGTAATTACCGACCAGTTAGCTTGGCTTCTATTTCAGGGAAAATAATAGAGTCACTGGCTGGTTAAAGAAGTAATGTTGAACCATCTAGACAGGAATGCATTTATATGTATCTTCTGACTTAGATGCCGTTTTAAATAATCTAGTTTCCATTCTTCCCATTTCTTCCTATACTAAATTCTCCTGCAACATTTGCTTCAGCACAAAAAATACACAAGACGACACCATTTTCTTCATTGTATTGAAAAATATCCCCTAGTTTTAGGCTTTTCTTTTTGTTTGATGATGGAATTTCAGCATCAATTTGTTTTAAAAGCCAATTGTTTTTAAATGTTTTGCAAGTTTTTTTATTAATAGTATTTATGTCTTCAGTTTTTCTTTTGGACACTTTTTATCTGAAAAATTTTAAAATTAAAGAATTTTATTAATTCTCTGTATTTTGTAAATGAAGTTATTATAAAATATTAGGAAAAATCACAAATTTTTAATGCATTATTAAAATAGTTTATAAATATTTTAAAAAAGTTTAATTTTTTGTATTTTACCTTCTTTAATAAAATATTAAGTAATACTAAATGTTTTTGGTTATACATAAAAAAAAATCCAGATCAGTAGATCCACCAACATTCTGCCCACATATTTTTATGTATTAATTAGTAAAAATTAATACGTAAAAAACTCAACTTTGAAAATTTTCACGATCACAATACATTCCTTATACACTCTACCCCCACACATAGTGTGTATGTGTGTGGTTGATGGACAGAATATAAAATTGCTGACCTTCCCTATTATATGGTATTTATATTATTTTTATAACAATAAACTCACCTTAAAAACAAACATACAATATAAACTACAACTGCTGCAGTCCTTTATATATTCGTAATGTAATAATTTTTTTCATATAAATAAAAATCAACGCATATCACTTTTCACTATGCACTATGTATTTGTAAATAAAAGATGTGGGAACATATCATGCAATAGTGAATCTTATGGCATAAGCTATCCCTCTTTCTATATCCATTCTTCCAATAATACACTCCTATCGCCATCTAGTATGTCGGCTGTGTGCACGGGAAGTAAAAGCACTTGTGCAACTTCATAGAAATCAGTGCACAGTTGTGCACGTGCGTAGCTTAGAGGGAACCATGCTTGTAACAAATATTGCATACAAAATGCAAACAAAAGCTCTCATTTCACTCTCAAACAAAACTGAGCTGACTCTACAATCCAAAAGGAAAGGAAAGAAAGGATGTAGAGATGAAGGATTAGAGTGTAATTCTCCAAAGAAATAGCCGATGGGACACAGTCCACGTGACTTGAATGTTCTGGGGTTTCTCTGAAGTGTTTCGATGTAGTAGTTCACCTGTCTCCAACAGGTTATTGAATATTCCTTTAGAATTTTTAAAACAGAAAATGAAATGTTAACTCCAGTTATTTACCTATATTCTCGTTACTCCACACCCCTCGACATGGGCACCTGTACGTGGTGAGGGGACCTCCCAGTGACGCTGCTGGACTTCCAGACTAGCATCACTGGGATCCAACGCCCACAGCCTAGGTTCCGGGCTTACATCAATGGAATCCGGCGTGTTTGCCGTGCGCTGCGACCCGTGGAAATTCGGAAAGGGGGATCCTGGTTGTTGAGGGGCCCAGCTTCAATACACCACTTTGGCCCCTGCTTCGACAAGACGGGTGGTCCTGGAAGGCCCGGCTAGGATCAGTCGGCTAGTAGGTTCGCCTGCGAGGGTCAACCGTGTCAATGCCACGCCCCTACCCTCATGGTCCGAGGGACAGGATTCAGGCTGGCGGCGGTGCGGGTATGGTGTCTGGGTAGCCTTGGCGTCCCACTTCCGAGCGCATTTATTGCATGCCGGGTAGTGGGCGTCCCTTTGGGCTCCGTGGTGGGTGGGGAGCCCGGGCACTGAACCACTTAAAAAAACTCATGAATCCTGATAAACATATTTCTTCTGGGGCCCCAACCCGGTCCCTAACTGAAAACTTTACCGTAGACCAAGAGAACGTCACTTCTGCAAAAAGACAGAAAAAGGAGGTTATATCAGGTCCTACACCTCGGTTCCTGATAATTCACTCAACTAGTGAGAAGCCTATAGGAAAAATGTCACCCTTCTTTATCCAGAAGGGTTTGGAAGGGTTGGCAGGCTCTCCTAAGTCTGTCAAACGGCTTCGTTCTGGTGACATACTTGTAGAAACCAGAAGTGATATACACTCAGAACAGCTCCTCCGTGCTACATCTATCGGGGGAATGCCTGTCACCATAACCCCCCCCCACAAGACACTGAACTCATCCCGTGGTGTTATCGCGGAATGGGATCTGATGGATGTAACTGAAGAGGAAATCTGTTCAGAGTTAGAACCCCAGGGAGTGACAGCTGCTAAACGTATATCCATGCGTAGGGATGGAAAATTAGTTTCCACTAGAAATATCATCTTAACATTCAATTCACCAACTATTCCTCATGAAATTAAAGCTGGCTATATTAACTGCCCAGTGCGTCCGTATATCCCAAATCCGTTACGGTGCTTTAAGTGCCAGAAATACGGACATTCACAGATGGCTTGTCGTGGAACCCTTGTATGCGCTCGGTGTGGCGCAAAGGACCATGAAACAACTTCATGCTCAGCTGCAAAACCAACCTGCATTAACTGCCAACAAGAACACCCGGCCTACTCAAGGGCATGCCAGAGGTGGAAACAAGAAAAAGAAATTCAGCGACTTAAGGCAGAGTTGAACATATCTTATCAAGAGGCAAGGAAAACGGTGAAACCTATAAATATAAATAAACCAACCTACGCTCAGAAGGTAGCTGGGAGTTGTTCCATCGGAACTCAGACCGAAATGACCATACCACCAAAGGAGTCATTCACTCCTATTGCTCGCTACCTGTTAAGTTCAATAAAACCTGCACAAAAAGACCAATCAGCTGCCACTCCAATATCTGTACCTCCTAGTGCCCCACCAATTAGAAAATCAGTTTCTGGAGAAAAGAATAAGAAATCTGACGTACATCCTAGTTCTCAGGAAAAAATGGATGTTGAGGAGAAGGAGGTACAGGACGAAGCAGTCTTGGAACTCTTTACTGGGGAGGATATGGACACGGGGCAGCGTCCATACTTCCCCAGGAAGGATAAATCTAGGACTGACAAAAATAAGCCCTCAGCACCTCGGAAGCCGCCTGAAGGAAACACCAAGTCAAAATAATGGCTAAATTCCTACAATGGAATTGTCGTGGATTCCGGAGAAATGCAGAAGACATCAAGGCACTCCTGCAAAAGCACATACCATCTTGCTTTTGTATACAGGAGACTTACCTAAGGGCAAATGATGACCCCAGGATGCACAACGTTACTATCATTCGCAAGGATAGAACTGGGGATGGCCCCGCTCATGGAGGAGTCGCAATCCTTGTGGGCAACCATACCCCTTTTCAGCATCTGCAACTTACTACCAACATAGAGGCAGTAGCAATTCAAATAACAGTGGGGTTTTTACTAACCGTTTGCTCTATATATCTGCCACCTGGTACTGACATCTGCCAGAAAGACCTTGATGATCTCGTAATGCAGTTGCCTTCCCCTTTCTTACTTCTTGGGGACTTTAATGGACATAACACCCTGTGGGGTAGTGCTAGCATTAATAGAAGGGGACGAGTCATAGAGCGTATGCTTATTGACAATGACCTCTGCCTTCTTAATGTGGGAACAAACACCGTTTTCCACATGCCTACCCGTACGTTTTCTGCCATTGATCTTTCTATCGGCTCGCCTTCTCTTCTCTCGTCACTTACCTGGGAGGTAGAAGGGAACCTGTATGGAAGTGATCACTTCCCCGTGATAACCACCTTAATTACTGGGAGACCTTGTCTTCCTGTCAGGTTACCGCGGTGGAAGTTTGATCAAGCTGACTGGAGTGCCTTTCAACACCTGGCAAAATTTGACAACTCTGCAGTCAGTCAGGAGCCTATCAATGATGCAGTTACGTACATAACAGAAAATATTGTCCATGCAGCTGCAATTCCAAAAACATCCACCCGGTTTCCTCCCTTTCCAAAGCCATGGTGGAATTCAGAATGCACAGCAGCTAAAAAGGCTCAAAACAAGGCTTGGGGGATATTTCGAAGATATCCTACCTCAGTCAACCTATTAGCCTTTAAACGTGCCCGAGCCAAAGCACGCTACATCCGCCGTCAGAGTCAAAGGGAATCGTGGATCCGTTTCACATCATCCATTACCCAGACGACCAGTACTAAGGTGGTCTGGGAAAAAATCCGGAAAATGAAGGGAAAATACACAGCACACCCCTCATCGGTCCTTGAATATAATGGATGTACTATTGCAGACTCTACTGCAATAGCCAATGCTCTTGGGGAAACTTTTTCTAACATCTCTGCAACGTCATCTTACTCCCCAGAGTTTCTGGTCCTAAAGCACAGCATTGAAAATCATGCCCTTAAATTCACATCGAAGGGTTCCCACCCATACAATGGGCCATTTAATATCAATGAGCTGAAAACAGCACTCGCCCGTACAAAGGCTACGGCTGCTGGACCAAACAACATCCATTATGAAATGATCAAACATCTTTCACCAGAATCCATGGACCATGTGCTCTTCCTATACAACAGAATCTTCCTTGAAGAGCATTTTCCGGATACCTGGCGCAAGGCAACTATTCTTGCTTTTGCTAAGCCAGGAAAGGATCCTATATGTCCAAAAAACTATCGTCCCATTGCTCTGACCAGCTGTCTGTGCAAAATATTGGAGAGAATGGTCAATGCCCATCTCTTATAGTATTTAGAATCGAACGACCTTCTCTCCCGCTTTCAGTGCGGCTTCCGAAGAAACAGGACCACACTGGACCACTTAATTAGACTGGAAACATCTATCCGAGATGCTTTCCTAAAAAGAGAACACTTGGTGTCCATCTTCTTTGACTTGGAAAAAGCGTACGACACAACTTGGAGATTTGGTATTTTAAAAGACCTTTACAACCTCGGTCTAAGAGGCCACCTTCCAATTTTTATTAAAAATTTTTTATCCTGCCGTTATTTCCAAGTTCGTGTAGGATCCTCCCTTTCGCGGCCATTCTGCCAAGAGGAGGGGGTACCACAAGGATCTGTCTTAAGTGTCACGCTTTTTGCCATTAAAATAAATTCTATTTCTGAACAACTTCCTCCAACTATAAACAGTGCACTCTACGTCGATGACTTCAGCATATTCTCTCAATCATGCAATATGAGGGTTATTGAGAGACAACTGCAACAAGCTATTGACCGTCTTAACTCCTGGGCCACGGCCAATGGATTCAGGTTCTCGCCGGAGAAGACCGTTTGCGTACATTTTTGTCGCAAACGTAACCTCCACCCCGAACCTGAATTACGACTTGGACAAAGCACCATTCCAGTTGTATCAGAGGTGAAATTCCTGGGACTCATTTTTGACAAAAAGCTGACATTTGTCCAACACATTCGTCAGCTTCGCACAAAGTGCACGAGAGGGCTTAACATCCTCCGCTCTCTCTCTTCTACCTCTTGGGGTGCAGACCGATGCACTCTCCTACGTCTGTACCGTGCACTTGTACGCTCAAAACTAGACTATGGGTCTCAGGTATATGCATCTGCCAGAAATAGCGCTGTTCGTTGGTTTGAACCCGTCCATCATCAAGCCATCCGCATTGCTACCGGTGCTTTTAGAACTTCGCCTGCCCAAAGTCTGTATGCCGAAGCAAATGAACCATCTTTGTCACTTCGGCGAATGCAGTTGTCTCTGCAATATGCCTTCAAGCTGAAGTCCCTGCCGGACCATCCCACGTGGACATCCGTTTTCGAGCCACGATGGCAAAATCTTTATAACACACGACGCACTGCCAATCGGCCATTCGGCATTCGTGTTCAAGAGCTACTCAATGAGCTTAACATCTCGGTAGACAGGGTTGCTTGATCACCAAAGGAGCCCCTTCCACCCTAGCATGCACAAACACCAGCATGTGACTTCTCGCTCAAACTTGCGACGAAGTCTAATACTCCGGCTTCTGTCTACCTTCAGCTCTATTCACAACACCGTGCAGAACATTCTGACTTCTTGCCAGTTTTCACAGACGGCTCGAAGTCAGAATCGTATGTGGGATCTGCTGCTGTCTTTCCAAATAATACCATATCAGAGCAGATACCCCTTGACTGCAGCATTTACACTGCAGAGCTGCATGCCATAGAGTTAGCTCTAGATCACATAAGAAAACACCGTTACCAACTGTGTATTATATATGCCGACTCAATGAGTGCACTACAGGCTTTATCTGCGATGTCACACACCAATCATCCAACCCTGTCCCGAATCCAGCAGATAATATACAGCCTCGATGCAAGTGGCTTTGATATCCGCTTCTGTTGGATCCCCAGTCACATCGGGATTAGAGGAAATGATTTGGCTGACACTGCAGCCAAATCGACAGCCCTGACGGATAATCTTGACCTGTTAGTCCCCTATACAGACTACAGGCAAGTGATTCGTAGTAACCTGCAATCTCAGTGGCAAGATTCGTGGCATCGCCTGGTTACTACAAACAAACTATGTCGAATTAAGCCTGTGATCCATCCTTGGCGGTCCAGCTTACGCAGGGATCGCAAAGAGGAAGTTGTTCTTGCTCGGCTCCCCATAGGACACTGTCATTTGACACACTCCTTTTTGCTGAGGGCTGATGACCCTCCTATGTGTGAGCAATGCGACACCGTTTTAACCGTCGAACACATTTTATGTGATTGTTCCAGTTTTATAAATGCTCGTTTTACTGCTTTTACCCATCTGACTGAGCTGTATACACTCAGTCAGATTTTAAATGACAACGACAATGTGTCAGCAGTTTTTAAATTTTTAAAGTCGATCAATTTGTATACACTCATATGAAATATACAATTTGCTTTTGTCATTGAACTGATTTTATGACTGTATGCACCTTTAGACGAAATAACGTTTTTACAAATTACCAGTCCTACCTTTTTATATTTTAACTTTTTCCTGGCGCACTATAACCCTGCTGTTTTTGCGCCAAAAAAACAAAATCAAATCAAATCGTTACTCCACAGGTTATTATACAACATAGTTTGTATGGGAACAAAAATAAACACTTACACTTATTCTTTTATTCGACTTCACTCTTAAAAATTATACAGAAAGTATCTTTATGATTTTACCAAAAAAATTTACTTGAGTCCGAAGTTATGTAACTTGCACTTATATAAGTTGGGGACTAAGTGTATAATTATTTTTTTAATGTATATGTAAGTATTAAAGTGAGTTTCCCCAAAACTCACTTTATACATATAAAGTGAGTTTTGTACATATAGAACAAAGTTTTATAGTTTTTTTTTTTTTTTTTTTTTTAGAAAGTTTGAAAGCATGAAGTGATAACAAATAAACTTTTATTACTACTTCAGAAATTATGTAATTGTAAAGCATAATTCTAAATATTTCTTACCTAATAGTTTGCTATTGTTTCACGTGTTTAGATTGGAAGATTATTATTAAGAAAATTAGTTTCCGAATCCTTTCACATTCCTTACCAAGATGTAAAACTTGGTCGTTCAGAGCAAGGAAAGCCATATTTATTAAATAATATTCCAGATACTGTCTCCAAATATGACTTTAATGTGTCACATCAAGGATGTTTCTGTGTTTTAGCAGCTGAACCAAATGCAACGGTTGGTGTTGATATTATGAAGATAGAATATAAAGGTAAGGTTACTATTTTGTTACTATTTAAGGTTACTATTTTATGCATAATTTTGTTTTGTAAGTGATGCAGAGTTTTATTTTCATATCACAATGATTTTTATCGTAAAATATTTACTACTGTATCATCTGCTGCTTTTTTGGTTGGATGACAGAAGTTATTGTACGGGTAATTGTATCTTTAGTAACTTTTTTTTTTTTTTTTTGATTATACAGAAATGAATGTTATTACCAAAAGTAAAGAGTGTTGCATGTTGTGAATATCTCTGTATGTGGTTTTATAATTAATTTGAATAATTTGGAACCAGTTTGGAAGCTGAAGAAACAAACAAAGTTTTTTCATGTTTCTGAAAGAAGAACATTAGTCCACGATGAGCAGTGTCCATTGATTACCACTCTCTGTCTTCTCCCCCTCAACCACCCCTTTATCCATAGCAGCAATTTGCCTCCAATGCCACACTGCTCCAATTTGTGCAGCAGTCTTCCATGTGCAACAGTATCAAAAGCCTTTCTGAGATCCAAGTATATAATATCAAAGTTATTCCCTGCATCCAGTTCTTTTGTGACTGCATCATAGTATCCAATCAAATTGGTCAGGCAAGACTTCCCCTTAACAAAACCATGTTGTGTCCGAGCTATAACTGAAGTCTTGTCTAGATGATCCTGCAGTGCTTCTTTAACCAGTGCCTCCATTAATTTTCCGGGAACAGAAGTTAAACTCACAGGTCTATAATTACTTGTGTCAGCCTTTGATCCTCCTTTGTGAATTGGGGTCACATTTGCACATCTCCAGTCCATGGGTACCTCCCCTGAGTCCAAGGAAGCTCTCATAATTATGGCTAAGGGTTTGCTTACTTCCTTTGCTGCCTCCTTTAATATAACTGGATAGATCCCATCCACCCCAGGTGCCTTTCTTGTGTTTATCTTCAACAATTTCTCCTCCACTTTACTCTCAGTTATTACAAGATTCTCTAGCTTACTGCCAGAGTTGAATACACCTCTGGCATTCCCCTCGCTGAATAACTCCTCATGTGTGAATGTCGATGCAAAATATTCATTTAGTTTGTTAGCTACCTGAGCAGGATCATCAACAGTTGACCCATCGATATTAAGTGGACCAATCTGATTCATCTCCTTCCTTCTAGAGTTTACATAAGTAAAGAACTCTTTGCTGTTTTTCTTCGCATCCCTTGCCAAGGATTTCTCTTAATCTGCCTTCGCCTGCCTAACCTCCTTTGTAACTTGGTTACAGATCAACTTGTATCTATCATAGGCTTCTGTGTCACGTGTTAATTTGTATGTATCCCATGCATTTTTCTTCTCTGCCATATGTCTCATTAGTTCATCTGACATCCATTTAGGCACCTTGAACAATATTTCTTAGTTGGTATGTAAAGCCTAGTAGCTTCCAAGATAAGTTCTTTGAATGCTTCCCATTTTGAATTTGCTGTTGGTAACATCATCAGTTGATCCCACTGTATAGAATTTAAATACTGTCTCAGTCCATCGTAGTCGCCTTTACGAAAGCAATACCCCTTCCCTTTACCCCTAATGGTAGTTACCTCTTTGAGTAAATCCCACTTCAGCACACTGTGATCACTGCCACCCAGTGGTTCATTTATCTGCAGATTCTTAATGCATGAAGAATCACTACTGATAACATCAAATCAAGAGTATTACTCCCTCTAGTTGCCTCCCGAACATGTTGATGTAGAAAACAATCATCCAATAAATCCACAAAAGCCTTGCTAGTGTGTGAGTGACCAGCCCCCAAATTCCAGTCAGTATCTGGGAAATTAAAATCCCCCATTATAAGACTCTCTGATTTACTGGCCCACTCTATTTCTGTGTACAGTTTCTTATTATACTCATCAGAGTCATTAGGCCTATAGCACACTCCTACTCTCAATTTTGATCTCCCAATGCTTATGTCACACCAAACTGACTCGACACTGCACTGTCCGGTGATGTCGACTGGCTTCACTTCCTTGGATTTTATGTGTTTTTATGTGTTTTCTTAACTAATAGCATAACCCCTCCTCCCTTCCTATCCTGTCTATCCTTTCTGTAGACATTGTACTCCCCAAATTCCAGTTATGCATTCCCTATATCTGTGTGACACCACGTCTCTGAAATCCCAACAATATCTGCCTTTGATGTTTTGAGCAATACCTCAAATTCATCAAATTTATTTACTAAACTGTTAGCATTGGTGTACACGCAAGTATACATGCACCTGCTCTTCCTCTTAGCCACCCTAACACAACCCATGTGTTTACTTGTACCCCCATGATTCCCAGCAGTCTCTGAAATATCCTGCATCTTATTTTCCAGGCTGCTGCTCATTCCAATAGAACCAGTGCAAGAATCACTTTCTCCTCTGCCAGTGGCTACTGTTAATCTATTAGTCCTTGTATCTCCCCCCCAATCTAGCAGTTTTCCGAATCCACCTAACACTGCCTCGATAGCATCAGCAAACATTCTTGCACCCTTTCTATTTAAGTGTATCCCATCCCTGTAGAAGCAGTCTCTCCTGTTAACAAGTACAGACCAGGCTGAAAAAAAATTCTACCCCTTGAGCCCTGCACAATCTTTCCAGGGTCGAATTGATCGACAGGGCTCTCATCATATACTCCCTCCTATCGTATCTGGGCAGAATTGCAGACACTTTCCTGATATTTACTGAAATTGGTGGGTTGATCACTCGCACACAAGTAAGAGAGAGAGAGAGTAATACTCTTGATCTGATTATCAGCAGTGATTATTCATGTATTACGAATCAGCAGATGAAAGATCCACCAGAATGTGTTGATCACAGCATATTGATGCAGGATTAGCTTAATGATGTAATTACCAGCAAGGTAATGGGAAGGGTTTTTGCTTTCATAAAGGTGCTTACAGTGGTGTCAGACGGTTTTTAAATTCTTTGCAGTGGAGCCAACTGATGATGTTACCATCAGCAAATTCTAAATGGGGAGCATTCAAGGAAATAATCACAGAAGCTACTAGGCTTTTCATACCAAGAAATACTATTCAAGGCTTAAACCTAAATGGATGTCAGGTGAACTAATCAGGTGCCTTCGGAGGAAAATGCACAGGACTTGTATATGTTATCAAGTGATGCAGAAGGCTATGGTAGATATAATCTATTCTGTACTAAGGTTGGCAGGGTGGTTAATGACAGTATCAGGGTGAGCAACTGCAACAAGATCTAGGAAAATTAGGTTGCAATAAAGTTCCTGAACTTTATTGCAACTAGGTGGAACAGCACCAGGGGTATGTCTGCCAGGGGCAAAGGTTGATGACGTTGTAGAGCAGATATCATCTTTTAAGGGCACAAAGGTGATATTATTGTACAAGTTGGCACTAATGATATTAAGAGTAGGAGACTGGCAGAATTACTTAACAAGTACAGGTCAGTGTTGAAAAGAAGCCGTGAGTTAGGGTTGAATGTGAAAGTGTCTGCTATTCTGCCCAGACACGATAGGAGGGAGTATATGATGAGAGCCAGCCCTGGAGAGATTGTGCAAGGTTCAAGGGGTAGAATTTTTTTCAGCCTGGTCTGTGCTTGTTGACAGGAGAGACTGTTTTTCAGGGATGGGATACACTTAAATAGAAAGGGTGCAAATGTGTTTGCTGATGCTATCGATGCAGAGTTAGGCGGGTCGGAAAACTACTAGCTTGGAGGGATATATGGACTAATAGATTAATAGTAGCCGCTGGCTGAGGTAAAAGGGATTCTTGCACTGCTTCTATTGAACTGCAATTGAGCAGCTGCCTGGATAGCAACCAATGGGGATTTCCAGGACTGCTGGGAGTCATAGTGGAACAAGTAAATACATGGGGCTGTGTTAGGGTAACTAAGAGTAGAAACAGGTGCATGTATACTTGCATGTACACCAGTGCTAGGAGTATAGTTAATACATTTGATGAGCTGGAAGTGCTAGTCAAGACATCAAAGGGAGATACTGTTGGGATATCAGAGATGTGGTGTCACACAGACATGAGCTGTGCAGAATTGGAATTTGGGGAGTACAATGCGCACAGAAAGGATAGACAGGACAGGAAGGGAGGAGAGGTTATGCTGTTAGTTAAAAAACACATAAAATCTAAGGAAGTGCATCCAATTGATGTTGGTGGACAATGCAATGTTGAGTCTGTTTGGCTTGACATAAGTATTGGGAAAGAAAAAATGAGAGTAGGTGTGTGTTATAGGCCTATAATGAAACTGATGAGTATAATGAGCAATTGTGCAGAGAAATAGAGTGGGTCAGTAAATCAGAGAGTCTTATAATGGGGAATTTTTAATTTCCCAGATATTGTCTGGAATTTGTGGGTTGGTCACTCACATACAAGCAAGGCTTTTGTGGATTTATTGGATGATTGTTTTCTATAGCAGCATGTTCGGGAGGCAACTAGAGGAAGTAATACTCTTGATCGGGTTATCAGTAGTGATTCTTCATTCATTAAGAATCTGCAGATAAAGGAACCACTAGGTGGCAGTGATCACAGTGTGCCGAAGTGGGATTTACTGAAAGAGTTAACTACCATCAGGGTTAAAGGGAAGGGTTTTTGCTTTCGTAAAGGTGACTGTGGTGGTCTGAGACAGTGTTTAAATTCTATACGGTGGGACCAACTGATGATGTTACCAACAGAAAATTCAAAATGGGAGGCATTCAAAGAAATAACCTTGGAAGTTACTAGGCTTTTCATATCAATTAAGAAATATTGTTCAAGATTTAGGCCTAAATGGATGTCAGATGAACTAATTGGACATGTGGCAGAGAAGAAAAATGCATGGGATACATATAAATTAACAGGTGACACAAACCCCTCTGATAGATATAAGCTGGTCTGTAACCAAGTCGCAAAGGAGGTTAGGCAGGCAAAGACAGATTACGAGAAATCTTTGGCAAAGGATGCAAAGAAAAACAGCAAAGAGTTCTTTACTTATGTAAACTCTAGAATGAAGGAGATGAATCAGATTGGTTCACTTGATATCGATGGTTCAACTGTTGATGATCCTGCTCAGGTAGCTAACAAACTAAATGAATATTTTGCATCTACATTCACACATGAGGAGTTATTCAGGGAGGAGAATGCCAGAGGTGTATTAAATTCTGGCAGTAAGCTAGATAATCTTGTAATAACTGAGAGTAAAGTGGAGAAGAAATTGTTGAAGATATACATAAGAAAGTCACCTGGGTGGATGGAATCTATCCAGTTATATTAAAGGAGGCAGCAGAAGAAGTAAGCAAGCCCTTAGCCATAATTATGAGAGCTTCTTTGGACTCAGGGAAGGTACCTATGGACTGGAAATGTGCAAAGTGACCCCAATCCACAAAGTAGGGTCAAACAGTGACACAAGTAATTACAGACCTGTTAGTTAAACAGTGACACAAGTAATTACAGACCTGTTAGTTTAACTTCTGTTTCAGGGAAATTAATGGAAGCGCTGGTTAAAGAAGCATTGCAGGATCATCTAGACAAGACTTCAGTTATAGCTCAGACACAGCATGGGTTTATTAAGGGGAAGTTTTGTCTGACCAATTTGATTGGATACTATGATGTAGTCACAAAGGAACTGGATGCAAAGAATAATTTTGATATCATATATTTGGATCTTACAAAGGCTTTTGATACTGTTCCACATGTAAGACTGCTGCACAAATTAGAGCAGTGTGGCATTGGAGGCAAATTGCTACTATGGATAAAGGGTTGGTTGAGAGGGAGAAGACAGAGAGTGGTAATCAATAGACACTGCTCTTCGGGGACTAATATTATTAGTGGAGCCCCACAGGATTCAGTGTTGGGTCCATTGTTGTTTTCTGTATACATTAATGACATTGATGATGGTATATCAGGCTTAATGTCCAAGTTTGCAGATGATACAAAAGTCGGCAGAGTTGTTAATGACACTAATGACAGTACGCTGCTGCAACAGGATCTAGAAAAGTTGAGCAGATGGGCTGAGGTGGCAACTGAAGTTTAACAATGACAAATGTAAAGTACTGCATATGGGAAGCTGTAACCCCAGAGTAACATATCAACTGTGTGGTACTACATCGACAGTGATAGAGAGTGAAAAGAACCTGGGGGTAATTGTGCAGGCAGATATGAAGTTTTCTGAGCAGTGCAGCTGGACTGCAAGAGTTGCTCTTGGTGTCTTGTCAATGATATACAGGAATTTTTCTAGCAGGGATAAGGAGGTGATTATCCCCTTGTATAAGGCAATGGTCAGGGCACACCTTGAGTACTGTATACAGGTCTGGAGTCCTCATTTTAAGACGGATGTAGAGCTGTTGGAACAAATACAGAGAAGAGCAACAAGATTAATGAATGGAACAAAGGGTTGCTCTTACGAAGAAAGGCTTAAGTTTTGTAAATTACAGTGTCTGGAGACTAGGCACCTGCGAGTTGATCTGATTGAGGTGTATATATCCTTGAATGGTTTGAGCATGCTCAATGCTGATGGGATGCTTCCTCTTGCTCAGAATAATTGCCTGAGAGGGCATAAATTCAAATTGAGGAAAGACAGTTGTAGGATAGATGTGTGGAAGTTTGCCTTTAGCCACCTGGTGGTTGATTGCTGGAACAAACTTCCATTTGTTGTTGTAGAAGATGATAGCTTAAATAGATTCAAGGCAGAACTAGACAAACATTTGGAGCGAGTGGATGGGATGGGTGAAATGAGAGGGGGGGAGTGTGTGTTTGTTTTTTTTTTGGCTGATGCTATATAAGCTTGCTTTCTCGCATCATGTACCCTTGCTAATGCTAACTGGTGCAGTAAAAAGAACACAAAATGAAGCAGCTGAATGATATGAATTTTGGCATGATGGTTAATGACAGTATCAAGGTGAGCAACTGCAACAAGATCTAGGAATATTAAGTTGCAATAAAATTCCTGAACTGGTGCAGTAGAAAGAACACAAAATGAAGGAGCTCAAAAATGGTTTTATTTTTATTCAAAGTAATCACCACCTGATTGAATGCACTTATTACACCATTCTAGAAGTTTCTGAAAAGAGTCAGTAAAGGCATCCAAAGAGATTATTTTCAGTTCAGTGGTTACATTTTGTTTTATGTTCTTAAGATCCTGAAATCTCTTTCCTTTGAGGGCAGTTTTCACCTTGGGGAAGAGGAAGAAGTCTGCTGGTGGTAGATTGGCAGGGCTGGTTGGATGGTTGATCTGTACGATGCCATGTTTTCTCAGAAATGTCTCTTCACGAAAAGTGCAGAATGGATAGGGGCATTGTTGTGCAACCAGAACCAGCTGCCTTTTCTCTCGAAATTGTGGCCTCCCCTGGGAAATGAGCTTTGATAGTCTTTGAAGCATCCTCTGTGTAGGATGCAGCTTTGATTGACTCTCACCCTTTCAGGTACAAATTCTTTGTGAATCACACCATATTGTCAAAAAACATTATCAGTACAGTCTTGATCCTAGGCTTCGGTAAATGAAACGTTTTGGGCCTTGGTGATGATTTCAAATTCCACTGCATGTTCTGATGCTTCGTCTCTAGGTCATACTGAAACACAACGCCCAACAATTATCTCCAGTGACAGTACAGTTGAGGAAATTAGGATTGTCTTGACAAGTCTGGATGAAGTCTTTGCATGCTGACACTGTTTGTTGCTTCTGCTCATCCATGAGGCTGGGCGCCTCCGTAGTCAGATGGGCAGGAGCAACAGTGCGTAGCACACGCTTCTTGATTAGACCAGGGTTCTAGCCCGTGACCACCAAATACGAGGATGCGGAAAGGTCAGGGAATGACCACCGCATATCCCGGAGCAATATGGTCTTAGTTGCTAATGCTCCAAATAACTAACAAACAAACAAACATCCGTGAGGCTGTGCGGCACAAATTTTGTACAGACCTTTCTTTTCCCTAAATCGTTATGCAGAATTTGATGCATCTTCTCCTTATTCATATTTAGCTCATTAGCCATTAATCTGAGGGTGAAACAATGATCTCTTGCAAAAATTTTCTAAACTTTTGTAACTCTCCTCATTTCGGGAAGTTGATGGATGCCCACTTCTTAGGTCATTGCAAATGTTGTGTCCATTTTTCAATTGCTTGTACCAATATGTAGGTTAGTGCAAATGTGTCATTTTAACATAGCGATCTACCAAAGTAGTTAAATTAATTAAATTAATTAATTAAATTGGCATCATTTTGGTTATATCTCATATTGTGACTGCCTTCACAATGAGTTGCCATGATATTGTACTACCTCGAATAAATAACACTTCACCAGTGGAGAAGACTATTGTTATTTATTCTCAGCGGATACCACCACCCAGATGGCACCGTTTCAAAGCTAGTTGGCTTCTCTTCGATGGGTGGGCAGGTACCCTGGTGTTGCAATAGTGACAACCCAGTTATGAAGTATAACTTCGCAATATGAGAGATGCCTGATGGTGCATAGTGATATAGACTATAGAGTATTTAAGCCCACCCACCGAAGAGAAGCCAATTAGCTTTGAAACGGTGCCGTCTGGGTGGTGGTATCTGCTGAGAATAAATAACAATAGTCTTCTCCACTGGTGAAGTGTTATTTATTTGAGGTAGTACAATACCATGGCAACCCATTGTGAAGGCAGTCACAATATGAGATATAACCAAAGTGATGCCAATTTAATTAATTAAACTGTTTAATTAATTAATTTAATTAATTTAACTACTTTGGTAGATAGCTATGTTAAAATGATGCATTTGCACTAACCTACATATTAGCCATTCTACCTCGTAGCATGAGGCCTTTGCCCTTAAATACTTTATAGTCTATATCACTTTGCTTCTACTATTAACACACTGGTATGACTCATTTCATACATTTCTGTTACAGATTTTCCCAGTATAAAGCAAAATTAGATATTCTTTCATTGCTCCATTGCAAAATCATGACATGGAACATTAATGCTACTCATAAAACTGGCTTTTCCTTGAAACTTGTCAACCTACTGGACAATCTTGTACCACCTGTTCGTTGGTGGAAGTTTGAACTACTGTTTATTTTCAAACTTATCAAATGTGAACACAACAGCACCAGTCTGGGAACTTTATTGCCATACCTCACATATTATATGTACACATACCAAAATATACATAATAATAATAAAAAACAAATTTTTATTAATTATATAAATATTTGGATATAAAAATATAAGTAAATCAAATTTATAAAAGCAACATTGTTTTAAGTAAATTTAAGGAATAGTTAATGAAAATTGTTTAATTCGGAGCAGATTAAGTTATCACATTTTTTATAAATATTATTGTTAAATTTTATAAAATGTTTCAAGACATTAAAGATCAAATTTTTGTTAATTTTAATGTAATAGAAGAATGTTCTCCAGTGGAAATAGTTGAAGGAAAAGTTAAAAGAATTCGTAAAAAATTGCAATATTTGGAAAAGTATGAACACCGACTGGCGATATTTCCTTGGTATTGCACAGAATAGGTAATGTATAAGTGTCAAAACATCAGTGGGTAACGGATTTCATGGTTTCTTGTACTGTCCATCAACAGACCAAGTCTTAACTACCTGAAACTGCTTCCACAAAATTTCTTGATTGAGAATGATACATTCCATCAGGAATGACTCTCCAGGTGATCCGACACTCATTTACCCAACTGAATGAAACATTGTATAGTGAGATTTGTCATTCCATAGCACCTTTTGTCACTGTTCTGGATTCAGTGTTTTGCACTGATGACTGTGATATGGGGCTTATGCACAGAATCCTTGCCATTGAACTCAAGCTACGAGCTCCCTATAGATGGTTAATACTGATAGATGTTCTTGTGTCCTCTTGAACGTACTATGATGTTTCCTGTAGATGATGAGTGAGATGAGCTCTTTATGGTTTGTTGAACATGTTCTGTGTGTCTTAGACCATCCAAACCCCATTTATTTATTTTTTATTGAAGTATCACCTAAGGCATTCCATTTTTGAATAATATCTATCACAGTGCAGTTTGGGAGGTTTATATGAGTTGCAATTAGCACACAGAAAGATTACTAATGTGGCAGCAATCATCCCACATTGAAAATCTGTAAGTTCTGATCTTTGATCCATGTTGTTTCTGGCATACTGATTAGTATCAGTATGCCCACAAAATTTATATTGGTACATCTGAACCGATATGCATGTGCAGAGAACTTCTAACACCAGTACAAAATATGTATTTATGGAGGGATGTCCAAATATTTTTGTTCATATTGCGTATGTATGTGTTTTTAAACTTCATAATTTAAAATTTTACTAAGCCTCACTTCACAAGCTAGAAGTTCTTTAGAATTTTTATCTTGATTTTGAAGGCAAGTTTCAAGTCTCTAAAAAAGATACCAAGAGATTTAAATACCAGAACTAAACTTACAAGCTGGCCTTGAATGAGAATTGGCAGAGGAGGTCTCTGTGTTAGTCAGAAATTTATATACTAGCCCTTAGCGAACTTTGGTTTTAGGTTAAAGAAGATAAGATAATTATCTTGCCTTTTTTAGCCTAAATAACAGAAATTTTCCTAAAGAATATAACAGAAATTTGAAAATAGCCCAAGTGGAAAGAGAGGGCATCTCATCTTGTGAGAGAAATCCATGGTTTTACAAAGATGGAGATAAAAAATTCAGCAAAGAACAAGGTAGTTAAAAAAAAAAAAAAAATTGGGAATCCTTCTGTCTTTAGATTACAATTGATCATTAAAATGCAGTATTCTTTTTTGGTGGAATAAGCTTAATGAAGGATAACAGTCTTTGAAAAGATTAGAAAAGGATTAATGTAAACCAAGGCAAATGTGGCAGTGGTAATAACATGTATATTATATCCTGATTCCAACAGTGTGTGTTCATAATGTTGAGTACTAAAGCATCTAAACACATTATGGTAGACAGCATTCTTATTCCATAATGGATATGTTGGGTTTTTAATGAAGATTGGGGTTGATAAGCACTTAAGAATTATTTATAATAATTCTTAAAAAATTGAAAAGAAATTAAACTGCATTTCTGTAATTTTGTAAAAGCTTTTGTTATAATTAAGCTGAGTTCTGTGAGCTTAATTTTCTTTTTTTTTTTTTAAGTTATGTTCGAGCTTGTTTATTTGATTTTAGTGGGTGATGATGATATTGGTATTAAATGCCGGGAACCAGCTTTTGCATGTGAGAGTTGCTCATGTTAAGTAATCATGTTTAACAGTATATGATTTATGAAATAAAGGATTTTGTTATGTGCTATACCTTCTCATATAATCATATAAATATACCTATACAATCAGTTTAACTTAATTTTTTTTTTTTAACTATTTAAGGTGAAAAGAAAACTTAGTGTATGTGCATGTGGTTTCTGTTCCAGACTTATTGTTGATGTCTTAATTCCTTATAGGTGGACGAGATGTCCCAGATTTCTTTAAATTAATGAGGAGGCAATTTTCCCCTTCAGAATGGTGTTACATTTTATTACCTAGTGAAGAGAAGGAACAGCTTGAAAGGTTCTACAGGGTTTGGGTGGGTATTCTTTTTTTGCATTTTTGGAAGTGGAATAAACATTTCAAGATATTTCTTATTTTTTAAATGTGTTTTCAGTATTATGAGGTGATTCAAAAGCCTACAGCACATATAAACTTTTTTTTTTTTTTTTTTTTTTTTTTTTGGTAGTTGTTGGCGCATCGGCTTCTGTGGCCATAATGCACCTCCCAACGTTTTTTTTTTTTTTTTGCAGTACTTTGATCCAAGCCCGAAGCGGGATTCGAACCCGCAACCTTTGGGTTGCTGGGTAGGCACTTTACCCACCCGGCTAGCCCGGTCGGCACATAAACTAGTCTGCAATCAAGTGACAAAGAAGGTTAGGCAAGCTAAAGCAGATTACAAAGTCTCTGGTAAAAAATGAAAAGAAAAATAACCAAGATTTCTTTTACTTATGTAAATACTAGAAAAAAGGGGGAAGGGTCACATTGGTCCACTAGATATGCATGGTTAAACTGTGGATGATCCTTCTCAGGTTGCTGACAAACTGAACAGATATTCTGCATCTACATTCATACATGAGGAACTTTTTATGGACACCAGAAGTGTATCCAATTTTATCCAGGGTGCTAAACGTGATAACCGAATACTGTTCAATCTAAATATAAAAGTGGCACCTGGAGTGGATGGATCTATCCAATTATATTAAGGGAGGCAGCAAACGAGGTATGCAAACCTTCAGTCATGATTAGGAGAGCATCCTTGGATCCAGTCCACAGGGATGATCCCTGTGGACTGGTGATGAGCAAAAGCATCCCAAATTAACAAAAGCGATCAAAGGGTATATTGATTAATTAGGGACCTCTTACCTTGACTTCTGTTCCAGGAAAACAATTTTGAAGTCACTAGTTAAAGAACATAGGACTATCCAGACAGGAATGCAGTCATACCAAAATCACAGCATGGATTTGTTAAGGGGCGATCCTGTCTGACCAATCTGATCAAATTCTGTGATGCAGTAACAAAGGAATTGGATGCAAAGAATAATTTTAACATCATTTACTTAGATTTCAGGAAAGCTTTTGATACTGTACCACATAAAAAACTGCTCTACAAATTGAATTAGTGTGGCATTAGGGACAGGTTAACACAATGGACAAAGGATTGGTTGGGTGAAAGAAGACAAAGAGTGGTTACCACTGCTCAATAGGAACTACTGCCCTGGAGTTCCCCAGGGTTCAGTGCTGGGACCACCGTTGTTTTCTATATTTATTAATGATACTGATGAAGGCATATCAGGCTTAATGTCTAAGTTTGGAGATGATATGAGGTTGGCAGGGCAGTTAATGACCAATTAACTGCCCTGCAAAGTAGTGGCAAATGAAGTTGCTTATGGGCAGCAGTAATCCCAGAATAACATACATACTAATTATCATAGGTCTTTTCCATTCTTCACTACTTCACTGAGGGTAGTGGACAATGGAAAAGACCCTGGGATAGAGAGACTGATTTTGCATCAAATGACTGAACTGCATTTTCAGAGGGATGCACTGGCTTCTTATAACTTTTCTTTTGCAATGTACCCTGTTTAAGTGTGACAACCATTTCCTATCATGTGATATTTCTGTCGATGTACCCAAAATAGGAGTTCTCTCCTCGGCACTTGTTACAGCTGACACGGCCCTCTTCTATGATAAGTAAAAACAACTACCTAATTTACAGCAATGATATTATCTAGATATTAATACAGATTTCATCTGCAGACAGAGTCACAACAGTCTCAAGTGAAATCGAATCAGATATGTAACATTGTGCATCTATCCCATCATCCTTTATAGAGCAAAGTCTGGGTATCATCAGCCCCAACAAACATAAACCCACCCTGAATAATCTGGTACCTGAAATGGCCAACTCACAAACTACACCTCTTACCAGCAATCCGGCAGCTGCCCTAAAGATTCCATAGCTGGAGCTCCTCTCATTCTGGACTGGTGTTTTTCCCTTTTGTGCTGCAGATGGTGAGATGCATCTCAGATATAAACATTTAGGATATGTGCCTTGAGGATCCCTCCAGAAAAGTGGCAGTCACAACCTGGCCTCCACACAACAGACAAGTGGTTTCCTAACTTTTATCACTCGAGTCATACTAGTGATTGGCATTGAACTTGGAGTTTTTCCAAACCTCATGGCACACTTGTAAAGGATCATGGCACACTGATCGAGAACCACTGCATAGCCTAAGGAGATTCTGCCCATTGTAAATGCTTTGGATGATGATCCCCCTGCATGATCTCATCAAGGGAAAAGCAAGGCAAACCAGCTGTTGAATTTTCTATCTCAGCATGATATCAGCAGTAGATCTCGAGATGTTGTGTAATGTCCAGCTATATTCCCTAGTTACTCTTCTGTTCTTAATATTTGTACCCACTTCTTTGTTATTTAGAATTGTAATCCCCTTGAGTCCCCATTGCCATGATAGGAATATTGCAAATATATTTCTATATAACAAATGATTATTTAGATTTTGGGTTGCGTGTTGAGAGTTGTATATTTTGATAGTTTGCTTTATGTTTATTTCAGTTTCTGTAAATTGTGATGTGTATTATTTTTACATTATAGATATGTGCATATTATAAGAAACAGTATAGCTTGCTTCCTAATGGAGGGGATGATAACCCTGTGACAGGTGGTTTTACACTATCAGAGATAGGTGTTAAAGTGATAGGTACAGCATATTTTAATTCTTAGGAAGTTTTATTCAAAGTTTTATATCTGGATTCAGATTTTACTTAGATTACAAGTGTAAGGCATTATTCTCAAAAGGAATATCCCATATTTAGGAACAAAAATTAAAGCTTTTAAATTTGTTTCAAGAAAATCAGCATAACCTGTTTACAAAAAAAAAAAAAAAAAACCGCTAAATAAGGTAATGTTACCTAATTAATTATTCATAAATTAAGCATTTAGGAAACCTGAAGTTATTAAGTAACACTGGCTTATCTAAAATTTGTTTTAAAAAAAATTAAACAAAAAAAAAAGTTTCTCATATAAAGCTTTAGAGTCACAGTAACTGTCAGTAATGAGAGTTTTACTAAAAGAAGCTATCAGTCATGATTTTCAGAAACTAAGGAGAAATGAACATCATGGTGCACAATGTGAACCATGATATGTAACATTGTTGACAACAATAAATTGTGCACTTATTTCAGTACAATAAAACATTAACCATGTATCAAAAAATGACTATGTTACCATGTCTCAGTTAAAGGAATTGAAGGCCAGAACATACAACATACCTGCACTTTTTGGTCAGGTAAACTTGCATAAAAATGGATTTCCTATTCAGCCCATTGTTTCTTACAGAAACTCATCATTTTCATCCTTAGCCACACATGTTTATAGTGTTATAAAACTCTTTGGATAGGTGATACAATTTGGGATAAAATCTATGATATATTATTTAATAACCTTAAGGACTGTAGACTTGGCGATAATGATAATTTATTCTCATTGGATTCATTATATACGAATGTAAACGTTAAATACACATTAGATATCTTTGGGATATGTTAAATAACTCTCTACTGATTAATTATACGAAGCTTCCTATTAATGAAATTTTTCACTTAAACTGTTAGTTGAAGCCAACTATATTACGTTTCGGGACAAAGTATACAAACAAATTTTTGGTTTGCCAATGGGATTGAGTCTAAGCGGCTTAATGTCGGAGGTCTATCTCTCAACGGTTGAGCGTATACATTTGACACCTTTTTTACCTCACATTATATACTATGGGAGGTATTTAGACGATGTTCTTGTTATTACTGATGGTAGCACTATTCAAGACATTTTACATTCTTGTAATAATATTCATCCTAGATTCAATTTTACACTCGAAACAGAAAATACACATACTAAGTTATTAAATTTTCTGAATTTCACGCTTACTCGGGATGCAAATAAAATCCAATTTAACACATATTGTAAACCAACAAACACTGTTATGCTTCTCCATTATACAAAAGGTCTATTATCTTTAATCAATTTCTTAATGCCTATAAATATTCAATGACTAAATCCACTTTAGACTCAGAAATACAGAAATATTAACCAGCAGATTCTTAAACTCGGAAAATATATATTATGCAAAAAGGTAGAACAGGACTAGGGTATGTCTGCCAGGGGCAAAAGTTGGTTATGTTGTAGGGCAGACAGTGGCAGACTGGGTCTAAAAATATTGGTTGCCAGGAGACAAAGGGGGCCCACCCACAACTATAAGGCTATCATTTAATTTTTATAAGAAATAAATAAAATTTTCAAAAAATACATAACTGGAAGAAAGGTAAAATTAAAATTTTTGCGAAATAGATGTATATTTTTTGGTAATTACAGTGTACATATATTGTACATGTTACTGGCAGTATACAGTAGATACTAAATGTAAATACAGATTGTTATAATTTATAACAATCTGTATTTGTTATTGTATTATAACGTTCTTGCTGTGAACGTTATCAAATGCTCTTGTCTGTTCCTTCACTTTGTTGTAGGTGAATCTACTAAACTACATGCAGTAAACATACCTAAAAATTCAATTATAACATTGAAATTTTAAATTATTATTATTTTTTTAAATTTTAAATACAGCAGACTCTTGATTAACCGGGATCGGATTAACCGTGACACTTCAAGACTCCAAATAAAAAAAATAAAAAAAAAAACAACCAGAAATCAAAAAATTCAAGTAATAACTAGAATAGGTATAAACAGATATTTTGCAAGTCGTAACGGCTTTATAAGTCATCACTGGGAGATTAGTGTACCTGTTAACTTGCAATCCCCGCTGTCTTCACACCTGTCGCTCAAAAAAAAGAAAAAAAAAAAAAAAAGAGAGAGACCAAATGTTTAGTTTGTTTTAGTGCGTCGCGTTGATTGTTGCAGCCCAAAAGGACATTTTGTTTTGTTATTTATGTCAGGGATGTCGGATTTTTTTTTTTTTTTTTTTTAGAAATCGCAAAAATGATGGGTAAACGCAAAAGAGTTGCGTTTTCAATTAAACAAAAACTTGAAATTATTCAAAAGTTTGAAAACGGTGCATCTCTAAGGAATCATTATAATAAGGATGTATCAAAATGGCCAAACATTAACAAGTATCGTGCTGAATTCAGATTTGTCAATAATAATATAGTAAATAAATAAATAAATTTTTTGTTTATACTCCGGGACGACCAGAGGAGTTCACAAGATAGACAATACAAGAAACAGCACCGTATTCAGCAGTCACAGGCTTGAACCTCGGTTACTCAAGGAACGTGTACTTATGCACCCACGCGCCTGACCACTAGGCTATAGCGGCCTGAATATGTTATTAGTCATTCCTGAGTTACATAAAACTCGACGAAGTAAGAAGTCCTGGAAAGTATCTCTTACGTACGTTGGCGACTTTTGAATTTTTGGATTAACCAGGAGATCGATTATCCGGGATTTCTTTTTTACCATCTATCCCGGAAAATCGAGAGTCTACTGTAGTTTGCTTGTACATTTTACACATTAACAGGTAGTTCAAAAGCATATTTCATGCAGTCCACTATATTAAGAGCAATCGTTTGAATTCACTAGATGATTATGCGAATCTGTCAATAATTGCTTCTGCATCCAATTCATCTAACAATTCCTTCTATGCTGCTGGCACTCTGCTGAGTGTGGGATATCCCTTCAGAGCACAAGACCAATCGCACGATTCACTCATACAAAGATCGTCAGATGCGCCAAGATCATACGCCAATTGCACACCTGCCTCTGTGACTTTAACTTTGCCTTAAATAAGGTGAGCCCTTTTTGCGCATTTATAAATGCGCATTTCTATTTATGTATGCGCGTGCGCACGTCCATACTTACACATGCATACTTACATACATAAGTATGTAAGTATGCATGCGCACGTGCACGTCCAATTACGTATGCACACGCGTATGTTTATTTACGTATGCGCACGCGTATGTCCATTTCGGTATGCGCGTGCGCATGTTTATTTACGTATTAGCGTGCGCACGTTTATTTAGGTATGCGCTTGCGCACGCTTATTTAGGTCATTTACGTATGCTCATGTCCATTTACGTATGTGCGTGCGCACGCCCATTTCGGTATGTTTATTTTCGTATGCACGTGCGCATGTTTATTTTCGTATGCGCACCACATGTTTATTTACGTGTGCGCGCGTGCACACGTCTATTTACTAATGACACTAGACGTCCATTTGCGCAAGTCTGTTAGCACATAAATAGACTTCTGTTCCAGGAAAATTAATGGAGGCACTGGTTAAAGAAGCACTGTTTGATTTTGTTAAAGTCTTGCCTGACTAATTTGATTGGATACTATGATGTGGTCACAAAGGAACTAGACGGGAATAACTCTGATATCATATATTTGGATCTTAGAAAGGCTTTTGATACTGTTGCACATGGAAGACTACTGAACAAATTGGAGCATTGGATTCAAATTGCTGCTATGGATAAAGGAATGGTTGAGTGGGAGAAGACAGAGTGGTAATCAATGGACACTGTTCATCGTGGACTAACGAACAGTGAGGGACTCCACTAATGTTATTGGTGGAGTGCCTCAGGGTTCAGTGTTCGGTCCATTGTTGTTTTCTGTATTTATAAATGATATTGATGATGTTATATCAAGCTTAATGTCCAAGTTTGCAGATGATACAAAGGTTGGTAGGGTTGTTAAGGACACTAATGACAGTATGCTGCTGCAACAGGATCTAGAAAAGTTGAGCAGATGGGTGGCAAATGAAGTTTAACATTGACAAATATAAAGTACTACATGCAGGAAGCAATAACTCCAGAGTAACGTATCACCTCTGTGGTACTACACTGATAGTGGTAGAGAACGAAAAGGACCTGGGGGTAATTGTGCAAGCAGATATGAAGTTTTCTTAGCACTGCAGACGGTCTGCAAGAGTAGCTCATGGTATCTTGTCAGTGATATACAGGAATTTTTCTAGAAGGGATAAGGAGGTGATATCCCCTTGTATAAGGCAATGGTCAGGCCACACCTTGAGTACTGTATACAGGTCTGGAGGCCTCATTTCAAGAAGGATGTAGAGCTGTTGGAACGAGTACAGAGAAGGGCAACAAGATTAGTGTTTGGCTTAAGGCTTAAGTGTTTGTTTCTTCTGCCTGTGTCAGTGGAGTCTCCTTGTTGAGGTTGAGTGGCTTGATAGATTGGCGCTGTTTTTCTGGAAGTAATCTTCTCTTATTCAGTGAGGTCTGCCAAACCCCTCCCTCCTTTCTGTGCTGTAGTCAGTCTCTCTCAGTGGCCGACTTCATGTGGTATTGGCAGTTCTTGATCATCATTATCCTGGTTGAACTCATAATTACCTCCAGCCCAGTTTTGGACCAATCTGTGATCCCAAAATAGTATGTTAGTACTGTGACTGCATAGGTGTTTATGGCCCTGATCATGGTTCCACCATTCTGCTTTGATTTTAGCAAGCTTCTCAGTCTCTGGTGGTGTTTCTCAGTAAGGCAGGCCTTGATCTTCTCGTGTTTTGGTTGTTAAGCCTGTATCATCCCCAAATATTTATTGGTCTCTCCTTCTGTCATGGATTCTTTCTCTTCACCAGTCTTCAGCTGGTAGTTTTGGCCTAATGAATTTTCATGATGTAATGCATGGGTGTTGCATTTGTCTTGACCAAATTGCATCCTGATGTCAGTGCTGAAACCTGTCATCTGGGTTAACTTGGTGATCTGGAGTAGCTGTTGGAGTTTATTCTTGGTTGCTGCAAAGAATTTGATGTCATCAAATTCTCTGAATATACTACATATAACCTATACACTCTGAATATAACCATACACCCCCTCTCTCACCTTTCAGGGTGAGAGAGGGGTGTGTATAGTTATATTCAGGAGAAAGTGATGTATAGGAGGTGTATAGGTTCTTCCTCCCTTCTTTTAGGGTATATCCATACTTGCCGTTGTTGAGCATGGTGTACAGTGGTTTGAGTCCTAGACAGAACCACAGTGGGCTCAGGGTATTTCTCTAGAAGAATCTGTATCAGTATCTGTAAAAATTTCTACAGATACTGTAAAAATTACATACTGTACAGTTAATGGAAATGTGATATTAAAAAATTACCAGTACAGAAATAGGGAAAGTTAATGATAACAGTTAATGAAATGAGCACAAAATGTGTAATTTTTTTGTTTATTACAGTTACATACATTGGATGGACAGCTATGGAAGAGAATTTTGAATATATAGTTAAAATGGTAGCATAACTGACAGAAACATAAAAAATAAATGTTTTGCTGAGTTTTGAGACCTTTAGTCTACCATTTACAATTTAAGTTGCATGATGTGGACAGTGAAATTATCATAATAAGTTACATTAAGAACAATTAGTAAATAACAGAAAAGGTTAAAATAAACTTTGATAATATCTATGAATCCTCTTAAAATATATACTATATGATGGTGTTTATTGAGGGTGGAATGAACCAGAAAAATGCTGGATTATGGGAGTGATTAGATAACAGGAGTGAGTCCAGATTAGGGGTGACCAAATGTAGTCTTGAATGTAAATTGTGATTTATGCATTTCACTTTGAGTCTTAATTTCAGAAAATTTTTGATTTTTATTACTTTTAATAATAATTCCATTTGTCATCAGTTTTTTCAGTTATTTACAAAATAAGTCTCCAATAAAAAGCTATACATCAACTTAATTATTTGAAGTTATTGAATAACTTCCATTCTTAATTATATTTAGACTCTAAAAGAAAGTTATGTAAAAGCTGAAGGAACTGGAATAACAGTTGATCTTCAGCGCATTAGCTTCCATTGTTCAACTCAGTGTCTGCAAATGGGAATTATAACAACAGACTCATATCTCTTTGTTAATGGGAAATTAGCTGACAGATGGAAGTTTCAGGAGACGCTGCTTGACAGTGATCATGTTGTTGCTGTAGCTATAAAAGAAGAGAATCAGGTATGAGCTGCTAAATCTTTTCAGTTAGTTTCTTTAGATTTAAGTTTTATATATCTAATTTTGCCATGAACACTATATCAGGATGTTTGAATAATTATACAAGAAAATGAAGAGATTGATCCTCTTAAAATAAGAGGATCAATCTTCAATTAGGCAAAAGTTGTCATATTAGTGGATGAAATTGAATATCTGAGAAATCAAATATGGGGTGTACCATTTACTTGGAACCTTAGGGTGATGTGGATTTCTTTATGTTGCCAGTGTAATGTGAACCAAAGATGCATTTGATAAAAGAAGATAGAATGGAGATCATATTATTGATTGGTTCAAGATCATCAAGGGAGACTGCAGAGGAATTTAATGCTAGGCATTGTGAACCCATAACTCATTGTCATATCATAAAGTTACTACAGAAATTCAAAGAGATAGGGAATCTGTGTTGGATAAAACCCATGAAAGTGCCATGTGACAATGAGGAGATGAGCATCTTCATTTTGGGAAAGTGTGTGATGAGTCCCAGTGTCACTACTTTGCATGTCAAGTGAGACTGGGGGTTTTGACAAAAAGCATCAGCAGAATTCTGCTGAAAATCAAGTGGCATCTGTATAAGATGGTTGCTGCAGAACTGAATGAAGTTTATCCTGATAAGAGGGTTGATTTCTGTGAATGGGCCATTAAGGTTAAGAAAGACCTAGACTTTCCAGACTAGATTTTGTTTTCTGACAAGGAGGCTAATTTTTATATCTCCGGTGAAGTAAACAAACAAAATTTCCATCATCAGTCATCAGATAATCCTAATGGATTGACCCCTGTAAGGAATAAGGATGTCCTTGAATATGGTGGTAATATAGAATGATTCAATTGTGTGACCTCACTTCTCTGAAGAGACAACAAACAGTGAAAATTATCTGTGAGTGCTGGAGGAAATCACATTCAACATTTTGAATGAACACGGTACATTTCCAGAATGGTACCAGCAAGACTGGGCACTTGCCCATTATGCTGCGACTGTTCTTGAATAGTTATATTAACAGTTTCCAGGGTTACTGGAGAGGTCGAACAGGATCACAGGAATGGCCACAAGATCCCCCAACTTGTCCTCCTTGAACTTTTTCTGTGTGATCATTCGAAAAACAAGTTATACTTAGAGAAGATAACATGACCTGGACCACCTGAAAGTCCAGATCATAGAGGCCTGCATGGATATGGAAAATGACAATGACATGTTCTTGAGAGTGAGGCTGCATTGGGTCAAGTGCTTATGAAAGTGTATCCAAGGAAATGGTGGCCATATGGAACATACCTTGTTAAACAACATATTTCCCCATAGTTCCAAGTAAATGGTATACCCTGTAGATGCCTGGTGAGTAATAAATCTGGGTGGGGAGGGTTCTCAGCTACCCAGGTGTCCATTACTATGCCACTTTAATGCACTCACAGTTTGAAACTGATGAGGGTGAATCATAGTTTCAAACTGTTTTGGTGGTTCCAAATGAGGTAATTTTCATGAGAGACTGAATTTTATAAATAATGGGGCTGTACTTAATATTAAAGACAGATGGAATAGAACCAGAATATGTCTGTTTGGTGGTAAAATTATTGATAATGTTACTAACCAGTATATTGGGCAAATAGTACAAAGAATATAGACTTTTGCAATGCATGCACAAACACACACATGTGCCCACACACCATTTGGCCTTTGAATTTTCCCCAAGTTATTTCTCCACCTCAACTGTCTCTTTTTTTTTTTTTTTTATGTGAACCCCAAACACAAGAGGTATTAGAACCTGTATTGGGTGGAGGTTGAGAAGACGAAAGAAGATATTTGTTGACATTGGACTTGAACTTCTGTAGATTGTAATTTTCAGGAAATACGTATGAAGGTAGGTTGTTCCAGAAAACGGCAGTTGAATGAATAAATGAGGAAGATGAAAAGTTGGTTCTGTGGGTTTGAAGTTGGACAGTAAATGGACGTTGGCTGGTGGCGGCACGTGTTCGGACTGTTTTGAAAGAGAGTGCGGGAATTATAGAAGCCAATTCAGAAGAACAGTGCCCATGGAAGTATCTGTAGAAGAGGCATGCAGCAGAAACAGTACGTCTATGAGAAAGCGAGTGGAGAGACTCTGTTAGAGATGAATCATTAATTAACCTAACTGCCCTCTTCTGAATGGAATCAAGAAGCCTGAGAGAGGTTTGGGGGCACCACCCCAGATGTGGGAACAATATTCCATGGCAGGGCGGATTTGCAATTTATACAGAGTGAGCAGCTGTTTGGAAGAAAAGTAACGCCAAGAGCGAAAGAGAAAACCAAGTTTTTTAGATGCAGAGGAAGCAATATTTGTAATGTGCTTGTGCCAAGAGAGATTAGAAGTCAGGGTAATCCCAAAAAGAGATATATCATTTTGTCTAGAAATTGGAGTGTCACTAAAGATAAGCATAGGAGCAGAAGAATCCTTTTTGCAAGATATAAGACAAGACTGAGTTTTAGAAGGGTTGAAATCAACTAAGTTGTCTTTGCCCCACAGGAGAATTACCTGAAGATCGGCATTTAAGGAATTAGTAGCAGATTTTCGAGAAGTTGAAGCTGATTGAGCAGGACAAGGTTTCTCAAAATGGAAAGTGGAATGCAATTGTGCTATCATCGGCAAAACTATGGATAGGATTTCCAGTCATTGGAAGAAGGTCATTAATATACAAGAGGAAAAGAGTGGGGGGAAAGAACTGAACCTTGGGGGACACCGGCATTAGTGAAGAAGTTAGAAGACAGAGAGCCATCTACCATCACCCTCAGTGAGCGATCAGAGAGAAAACTGGATAACCAATTACTAAAAACAGTTGGCAAACCAAAAGATGGAAGCTTGTTTAGAAGACCTTTATGCCAAACACTATCAAAAGCCTTTGAGATGTCAAGAGCAACTACTTGTGTTTCACCGAACCTTTCCATTGAATTAGTCCATAAATGGGTAACATAAGCCAGAATGTTACAAGTGGATCGATACTGTCGGAATCCATACTGGCGATCGTTGATCAGACGGAAGGTTTCTAGGTAGTTTAAGAGTTGGTGGTTAATTGATTTCTCCATTACTTTAGAAAGAGTAGAAGTAATTGCAATGGGACGATAATTGGATGGGAGGGATTTGTCACCCTTTTTAGGAACTGGCTGGATATGAGAAAATTTCCAAGCAGAAGGAAAAACACCTTTGGAATAAGAAAGTGAAAAAAGGTGGCAAAGAATAGGAGTAAGTTCAGAAGCACAGGTTTTGAGAACAAGTGGAGAAATACCATCAGGACCTGGAGCTTTCTTAGCATCAATATTCATCAAAATCCTTCTGATATCCTTTTGACGGAAAACCATAGGAGGCATTGAATGGAGTGTGTTGGGAATGGTGAGAGGTGTTTTACCAAGATCATCAATACATGAGTTGGAAGGAAAATGGGATGCTAGCAGGTCAGCTTTATCCTTGGCTGAAGTGACAACAGAACCATCTGGTTTGGACAGAGGTGGGAGCAGAGATGGGCAAATGTTGCGGCCAATAGCTTTGCCAAGAGACCAGAATGCTCGGCTACCATTAGGGCAAGAAGCAAGTTTTCTACTCTTAGCCTTTTCAAACTCTAGTTTGGACTGATTAATAACTGCTTTACAAATGTTACGAGCTTTGGTGTAGGCAGAAAATGAAAGTGAAGAATTAGAAACAAGCCAATTACGATATGCAACATTCTTCTCTTGAACAGCCTTAGCACATTTATTGGAAAACCAAGGTTTAGATAAAGGATGAGATTTTAAAGTGGAGTGTGGGATAAAGGATTCCATTCCTGCAAGAATAATTTCACTGACACGATCTGAGCAAACGTTGACATCAGAAGTTTTGAAACAGTAATCCGACCAAGGAAAAGAAGAAAAGAAGTCTCGCAGGTCATCATCCCATTTTGCATTCTTGTAATGCCAAACAACACAAGGTTGGGAATAGCCATGAGATAAAGGTTCCATTGGAGAAGAGACAATTACCAAGTTGTGATCTGAAGTGCCTAAAGGACCTCTCACTTCGACCGTGTACTTAGAAGGGTTGTTTGTGAGAAAAAGATCAAGTGTATTGGCTGTATGATTAGGATTGTCCTGTATTCTTGTAGGTAAATGAACAATCTGTGCTAGGTCATTAGTAACTGCAAAAGCCTCAGCATCTCGACCGGCTGGGTCGGTGTGACTAGAAAACGGAAGCCAGCTGGAGTTGTGAACATTAAAATCACCAAGGAAAATTACCTCACTGTTAGGAAAGTTGGACTGGAGAAAGTCAAGTTGCAAGGAGAGGAAGTCAAAGAGCTCCAAGTGATTAGTGGAGTTGGGAGAACGGTAGACACAACAGATGAATTTGACACAATGAGGTAGAGAGATTTTGAGCCAGAGAAGATCAAAGAGAGGAGATTCCGAATTGCCAAGTCTCTGACAGGGAATATCAGAACGGACATTTGCACCTTTGAGGCGAAAGGAATCATACAGCGAATAATTTGGGCACCTGAGATGAGCAGTAGTTGAATCAACCGATAATTGAGATTCTGTCAGAAAAAGTACATGTGGTTTGGCAGACTGCAAGTGGAAATGGACATCGTTGAGATTAGAATTGAGACCACGTATATTTGTGAAATGAATTAGGAAGTGCTTGGGAGGTTTAGATCTTTTCACAGATAAGCTTGCTCTATTAGTTTGACAATTCATGGTGTATTCAATAGTAAGAAAAAGTGGGTGGGACATGCTGTATGAAGTAATAAAATTTTTGGATATGGTGTACACGTGGTAAAAATATACCCAGATCCTTGACATAACGTGGCCTCGACAATGCTCCCCGCATACACACTACTCGGACTCCCTCCAGTCACTGTCTGGCAGAGTAGAGGTAGCAAGATTATACACTAGCTGATCCGGAAGCCTCCTAGGGAGTTACCAATAGGTTCGGTCCAGTGTACTAACTAGCGGCTGGCCTTCGAACACCGTTTTAGAACTGTACCCTCGAAATGTAAGGAATATTGGATCTTGCCACGACGTTCATCATAACCTCAAAAGTCATCAATCATACTGCATGATGGAAGAGATGGGGAAGGGTTGACCGGAACTTAGCTCTAGAGACTAAACATGGGTTCCACCACTTCAAGCCTCCAATAAGCAAAGTGGTGGTATTTCACCAGTTGATGAGAGTCATCTACCACCTAGTACTGCCTGGTAACATAGAGGGGCGGCATTCCTCCATGTGGTGTGGGTGTCACACCTCGACCCCTGCTTACGTTGGTTCACACCTGGGTGGTCATCCACCATGTACTTGTGCATGGAGGTTATACCCAGGATTACTAACAGTCCCACCATTGTGAAGGTGCAAGCAGAGGATTTGGCTGTCACAGACCATCTGGACTTCGCCAAAATTGGGTCCACTTGACTCGAGTGTCACCCGAATATCAGTTCCATCAGCGTTTTAGACTCCCAGGTAGCAAGTGCAGCTTAACTGGCATATCTGAGAGAACGTCTGTGACAACCTCAAGGTCTATGGAGGCAACTTATTACAATGAACAGAAACTTGGGTTTTTAAATTTATTTGCGACTTCAATAAATGCATTTTAATTTTCTTAATTGACTCATTCACTAATTTTGTTACAGAACATAAAGAGAACTTCAAATATGGAAGAAACTTTTAGCATCCTGACATTTGAAGAATTGGTTATAAATGCTCAGCCACTGCTACCTTCTGATATTTCTTACTGGATTAATTTTTCTTCTAAAGAGGCAACACCAAAGTAGATATTTCTAAGGAGGAAGCATTGAAAATTCAAATCATAAATGAGTACTGTGAATTGTAAGTAAAACAAGTTACAATTTTTTTTTTTTAAATTCTTATATAGTTGATGCACTACTTACTAAAGATGTAATAGGTGTAACTCTCTATTTTGGGAGAATTTTATTAATTTTAGTTTATAGTATCATTAATGGTGTTAAGTATGATAAGCTTTAGATGCATATTTTCTATACTGATTTTGATGATTAAAATCTTTTCATGATTTGAAGGTAGGTAGGTCTTGCCAATGGACATAGTCTGAGCCTATTTTTATTTCATTATGACTGTTGGTTCAATCGGAATTGTTTTGAAATATATGTACTGGTGATAGGGTCACAGTAAAAAGTTTTTTATTTATAAATTAAACTGTAAGGCATATGTAAAATTCCATTTTCATGGGATTTGCAGAAAATAATGGTTTATACCTCAGGCTCTTAAACTTTTTTTTTATTCGCGATCCCTTTTTATAAAATAAAGTTATTAGCAACCCCTGGCAGTACTGGTTAAGTTAAGTTAGGTTTTTTATACTCTAGTCACTAGAGTATAAAAAACCTAACACTAGAGTCTAGTGTCAGATCTTAGTTAATTATATAAATGATTATTGAAATTGTGTTCATGTAATCATGTTTCACGATGTTTATTTCTACAATAAACTAAACAAATATAGAATGAAAGGTTGTAGTGTATAATAATTTCAATAGTTTTATAATAAATATTTAATTTACTCATGTTTATCAATGTTTGTTGCGACCCTAGAATCTTTTTCACATCCTTCTTGGGATTGCAACCCACAGTTTAAGAACCACTGGTTTATACAGTGGAGCATGTTTTAATTGAAAACAGATTTTATATACTGTGAATTGTTACTTCCTTGATAAAACTTTTCGATGATAAAAAAAATAGACAAAGATTAGGCAGTTTATATGGCAGATTAAAGAACAAAATTAAACTTCATCAGCCAGTCTAATGATTTTAATATGCACAGAAAGATATACAAATTTACATATGAGGTAAGAATTTATTATTTTTACTTGTATTTATCTATTTGTTTATTGCAGGCTAGAGTAATTGGTCCAATTTATTATTTTATTGATGAAGTTTATTTATTAATCATCAAAATATTTAAAAGCAGGATAATTAAACCATTATACTCTAATACCCAGTTCTAAATTTAAATTTACATGTACAAATAATTATTTATAAGCAAAATTACCACATTGTCTTGACACAAAAGGAATTTTTTGTGAGTGGAAAGAATTGCTTAAAATTATCCTGCACCTTATAGTCTAAAGACTCTTCCAATATCGAAACTACAAAAGTCTTTTAAAATGCATGATTTCTCAATGCAGATGCTACACATCTTTCCTTTATATCACGGCATGTATGCACTAACTGTGAGAGAGAATGATACAGTGAATATGCTAAAGAGCAAAAATACTTTCACATTGGAAGATAAAGAAAGTTCAAGTATTCCTATTAAAGAATGTATTTATCTTTCTTGTAGTGGATAAATTAATATGTTAATAATCTGCAAAATTAAATGCTAATTCACAGATGTGTGTAAATTAGCATTTAATTTAACATTTAAATGAGAGAATTCTAGAAATTCTCTACAGTATTAATACACTATCTGACTTTAATCTTCTGTTAGCAGTGGCATCTTGTTTAACAGACATCTGAGAAAAATGTCTGGCAAACATTAACCATCAGTTCAATATTAGTATTAGTACTGGGAGATGATATAAGGAAACAAACTAATACATCATCAGCCAAAAAAAAAAAAAAAAAATATATATATATATATATATATATATATATATATATATATATCACCTGCCTGTCCACTTTAATAATTTGTCCCCTCCACAACACCAGATGGAACTTTGTTCTAATAATCAGTTATTGTCTGGCTGAAAGCAAATTTTTATACATTCCTTCCTCATCAACTTCCAAAACTGAGTAACTTCCTCAATTTGAATTTATGCCCCTTTATATGTGTTACTTAATCAAGAGAAGAAATACCATCAACATTAAGCTTATTTAAGTCCATTCAAAGCCTTAAACACCTCAATTATATCTGGCAGGTGCCTCTTTTCCACACATGCACTGCAGTAAAACCGAAGTCATTCCTGGTAAGAGTACCCTTTCTTGCCCTCACTGATCTCATTGCTTTTCTCCGCATCCAACCCAACAGATCTACATCCTTCTTCAGACTATACAGTAACCTCCAAGTCTTTTCTGTTCTCTACTACCTCGAGTGTTATATCACACAGTTGGTATATTATTTTGGGATTACTGTTACTCATATGTAGTACTTTGCATTTGTCAATGTTAAAGTTAATTTTTCTCTTCTTGGCCCATCTGCATAATTTTTCTAGATCTTTGTAGTAGCATAACTTCATTACTGTCATTAACCACACTGCCAAACATTATCTGCAAACTTAGATGTTAAGCCTGATCAATATCATTAATAAATATTGAAAACAAAGATGGGTCCAGCCAGGGTTGGATTTACGCATAAGCTAGACAGAGCATCACATCAGTATAAAAAAAATAAATAATTTATAAATAATGAACATTTATATACAAAAAAATGAAAATTATCGTTGTTATTATATACTTTTTGCTTTTCTCCTTTTACTTGTCGTGAAAAACTATTTATTGCAATATACTTTTGGTTGTGTTTACAATGCGCGCCTATTTTTCGAATCAGTAAATTACGAATGTAGTAGTAGTGGCATGTGATGCAAGAAAGCAAGTGTATGAGCTTATGCAGCATCAGCCAAAAAAAATCACACCTTTCCCTCCAAATGCCTGTCCAGTTCCTCCTTAAATTTAACCTATCAACTTCCACAACGACAGATGTGCTAATAGTAAGTGTAAAATCGGAGATTGTTTACTTATATGCTAATGAAAGATGCATCTAAATTGTGGATCATTTGATCCTGGCATCTCACGTTCTGAAATGGAAACTGCGCATTGGAGGGAAGGAACCCTTCTTGTAATTAGCATTTTTCCCTGTGGTGTTCACAGCGTGGAATAAACAATGACCAGGCAGAGTAAAGCATCTACTTCAGTCACTGCAAAGCATACAGTTTTGTTAAATTTGTGGTTTTAAGATTCATTTGTCATTTTCACAACAACATTCTACCCTTGTCTATTGCTTTGTTTCTATACAGCCAACAGGAAGTGGACTTGGTCACTGGCCATGAATAATACATTTTAAAATCCTTTTATAACGATCGGTTCTGTTTTCGTTTGTGGTGTGAAAATTTGTTGCAAAGTTACTTGAAGAAGTAACTTGGTAAAACAAAAAAAAAATATATATATATATTTATATATATATATATATGAGCCAACCACAAAGATTTTCATTTGCTTTATTGGCAGAGAAAAAAGTTCTCCAGTTATTATACAGAATCATGTGCTATTCTGTGATTCTAAATTTTCAAGTGTACTGATTCTACAGTTTCTCAGAGGACAAACAAAATTTACCCATTACCACTATTCCTTTCTGACTTGTGTTAGAAAGGCTGAAGAAGTAGGTAAATTTATTATTTCAGTTTTCATTAGTCTACATGAAGGACCATTCACAAATTATGAATGATCCATGAATCGGCAATCACAAAAGCTGTCCAGTTTTGATACTAATGTCGCACATCATATGGAAAAGTGACACAACTCAAAAATTGTCAAATTTGAGTTAATATAATAGGAGGATGCACAAGCTCTACATCCTGGGAAAAAACTACATATTTATAACTCCAATTTTCAGCCATTAGAGTGCAGTTGTGTTGCTTTTCCACTAAGTAAGTATTGCCACTGGTCAAAGTAGAAAAGTGACACATCAGAGTTGTATCAGTCAAGATTATCTTTGTTGAGCTGGTTAAACGACACATTTTTATAATTGTGACTGGGTGATAGGGGTGATATTTTCTTATTCTATTACAAATCTAAATTAAACTGCTATAACTTTACAATTTCAGAACTTAAAAGTGATAAAGTACAGTGTTTCTGCTGGCATGAGGGTGAAGGTAACCGAGGGACCATAGATATAGACACTTGCGTTTACAAATATTTAGAGACTGCCAGATCCGTGAACAGTACTGATCTTGAGATTACCTTCTACTTAAACAACTGCAGTGAACAACAGAAGAATAAATTCACTGTTGCCATGTACATGCATGCTGTATCTACATTGAGTATTCAAGCTGAGTCCATCACTCAAAAGTTCCTAATAACAGGACATATGCAAAATGAAAGGCATAACATGCATTCTGTGATAGAAAAATCCATAAAGTAAGCAATGAAATTGGGACCATTTTATTTTCCTTGGCAGTAAATTCGTATAGAGTAACTGAAATAACCCATATTGATTTCAAAAACATTTGTCAGCATTATGGGAAAACTCAAAGATCGAAGACAGTGAAAATGTAAAGTTAGGTGAAATCAAGACACTGAAGGTTGAAAAATTAGTCCCAGCACATTCTTCATAAAAACATTGTTTGAACAAGAGGACCGAAAAAAAAATCATTGTGACTAACAAGAGACTTCAGTTGTTGCAGGGTAAAACTGTCAAAATGAAATCAGCATACACCGAGAAGATACAAGTTGCAGATAAAAAAAAAAAAAAAAATCGGATATCCTGGACCTGATTAAATATTCTACAACTGTCTTTCCTCAGTTTGAATCTGTGTCCCCTCAGCTTTGTAATCTGAGCAAGAGGAAGAATCCCATCAGCATTGTGCCTGCTCAATCCATTCAAGGTTTTATACACTTCAATCAGATTGCCTCGCAGGTGCCTAGCCTCCACAAGCTGCAGTTTGCAGAACTTAAGCCTTTCTTCATAAGAGCACCCCTTTGTTCCCTTCACCAGTCTTGTTGCCCTTCTCTGTACTTTTTCTAGCAACTCTACATCCTTCCTAAAATGAGACTTTTAGACTTGTACGCAGTACTCAAGGTGTGGCCTGACCATTGCCTTATACAAGGGGATAATCACCTCCTTATCCCTGCTCGTAAAATTCCTGTATATCATTGACAAGACCCCATGACCTAATCTGGCAGCCTGTCTGCACTCTCAGAAAATTTCATATCTGACTGCACAATTACCCCCCAGGTCTCTTTCATTCTCCACTACCCTGAGTGTAACACCACCCAGTTGGTACATTTCTCTGGGGTTACTGCTACCCATATACAGTACTCTGCATTTGTCAATGTTAAACTTCAGTTGCCATTTCTCAGCCCATCTACCCAAGTTCTCCAGATCCTGTTGCAGCAGCATACTGTCATTACTGTTATTAACAACCCTGCCAACCTTTGTATCATCTGCAAACTTTGACATTGAGCTTGATATTCCTTCATCAATAAATATACAAAACAACAATGGGCTCAACACCGAACCCTGAGGGACACCACTAATAACATTAGTCCACGTAGAGCAGTACCCATTGATTACCACTCTCTGTCTTCTTCCACTCAACCATCTTTTTATCCATTGTAGCAACTTGCCCTTAATGCCATACTGCTCCAATTTGTACAGTAGTCTTCCATGTGCAACAGTATCAAAAACTTTCCTGAAATCCAAGTACAGTCAACCCCCGTGTAACACGGTATTTCTACAACATGATTTCGCTCTAACACAATTGATAAATTGTGGCAATCCTTGCACAGCACGGTACTTATATAACACGGTTTTGCTCTAACATGGTTAGAGAATTGCGAGAAACCTCGCATAACACAGTATTTTTGAGCTTTTGTGCTGGGAAAACCCTGCTATTATGTTAGATGTAATTTTTCAACGTTTCCATTCTTTTTTGTGAATCCCTGCTCTTGACTCGCTAGTCGTTATCACTTCATGATATTTTTCTAAAGCACATTTCTCGAGGTCACTACCATAAAACAATAAAAACAATTTGCAGTTTCCAGTTTATTGGTCTTTTCTGTTAGTGCAATCAATTATAAATGGGTAGTAAACTCGATCTTCTCGAAATTCTGTGGGTTTCACGTTATTATGGTGAAATGTGTTTCTCCTTCCATGAAATATTCAATCATATAAAAAACATAAATTTCAGAAACTCATTACTCCGTGTCTCACTTGCACATGTCGTGTCTGTTGCAACTTGTGCATGCTATGTTCTTTATTTAAAAATCTAGATTTCAAAGTTTTATTAGCATTGGATAACGCACCAGGCCATCCAAAAGGTTTAAGCCATCTAAACGTTGAAGTAATGTTTCTATCACTTAATAGAACTTCAGCCATTAGATCAACGCATTATATATATTTATAGCTGGAATTCTGTGGGTTTTCACGTTATTATGGTGAAATGTGTTTCCCCTTACATGAAATATTCAATCATATAAAAAACATAAATTTTCAGAAATTCATTACTCTGTGTCTCACTTGCGCATATCGTGTTTGTTGCAACTTGTGCATGCCGTGTTCTCTGCAACAGACAAAACCTTTGAAACTCATTACATCAGAAGATCGTTACAATGGAATTCGGAAAAAAATGATTCTGAATCTATTGAAGTGATGGCACGGAAACATTTTAATTGTGAACTGTATCAGAATCATAGCTTTATCGCTCAAAGTAGAACCAACCGTCAACTGAGTGTTGGAAAAATGTATTGCCAGAGTCAGTTCATTCAGGAAATATGGTGGAACTGGCAGAAAAACGGAATCGGTGCGATAGTAGAACTGGCTAAGTCAGTAGGAGGTTTTGATGATATGACTACTGAAGACGTTCACCAATTATTGATAGAAAAAGAGGCTGGCAAAGTGGATTTGGTGGAAATCGCATTGGAGGTAAACCAAATCAATTCAGTGGATGATAGCACAGATGAAATTCTAAACTTCCAAATTTTACACTAAAAAGCATACGGGAAGGCATAAAGTTAGCCAAGCAATCAGAATCTTATTTTTTGAATGCAGATCCTTCTACTGAAAGGAGCACAAATTTCAAAAGGGAACTGCAGAAATGTTTAGCTCCATACTACGAAATTTACAAAGATCTATCAAGCAAAAGCAAACAAACCCAGATTACTGATTTTTTAAAGAAAGCCAAAGATACATGAAATCTAGATGCTGCAGAAGAAAATTCAGAAGGTGATATTCTGCAACAGACAAAACATTCTCTTTTGATTGTGCTTAGCAGTGATTAAGAGGAAGAAAATTAAATTAACGTACATTATCTGACATATATGTATCACAGTTTGTAAGGTAAGATGTTTGTTCAGTTATTACTATTTAAGTTACTACTATTATAAAAATCAAGTTAAAATATTTAGTTATTACTATTATAAAAATTAAGTTTTTTCCGTTTATAAAAATACTATTATAAAAATTAAATAAAAATAAAAAAAATGGTGTATTTTTGTTAGCTTTTGGAGCGTAACCTGCCTTTTTGTACTGGTTGTTAGTCCCATATAACATGGTTTTGCATTACATGAGATTTTGTAGGAACCAAACTACCGTGTTATACGAGGGTTACCTGTACATGATATCAAAATTATTTTTTGCATCCAGCTTCTTTGTAACCACATCGTAATCCAGTCAATTTGTAATCCAGTCAAATTGGTCAGACAAGACTTCCCCTTGACAACCCATGCTGTGTCTGAATTATTACTGCTGTCTTGTCTAGATGATCCTGCAATGCTTCTTTAACCAGTGACTCCATTATTTTCCCTGGAACAGAAGTCAAACTAACAGGTCTGTAATTACTCATGTCACCCTTTGATCCCTCCCCCCTGATGAATTGGAGATACATTTGCACATCTCCAGTCCGTGCGGATCCCCCGAGTCCAAGGATGCTCTCGTAATTATGGCTAAGGGTTTGCTTACTTCCTTTACCACCTCATTTAATATAACAGATAGATTGCATCTAACCCCCCCCCCCCCCCGCCCCGGTGCCTCCGTAGCCAGGTGGGCAGGAGCAGCAGTGCATAGCACACACTTCTTGATTAGACCAGGGTTCAAGCCCGTGACCACCAAATACAGAGGATGCGGAAAGGTCAGGGAATGACCACCGCATATATCCGGAGCAATATGGCCTTAGTTGCTAATGCTCCTAAAAACCAAACAACAACAACAACAACCATCTACCCCAGGTGCCTTTCTTATATTCAACTTCAACAATTTCTCCTCCACTTTGCTCTCAGTTATTACAAAATCATTTAACTCCCTGTTAGAGTTTGATAAACATCTGGCCCTCTCCTCCTTGAATAACTCATGTGTGAATGTAGATGCAAAATACTCATTTAGTTTGGCAGCTATCTCAGAATGATCATCTACAGTCAAACCATTGATATCAAGTGAACCAATCTGATTCATCCCCTTCCTTTTAGAATTTATATAAGTGAAGAAGTCTTTGCTGTTTTTCTTTGCATCCTTTGCCCAAGATTTTTCATAATCTGCCTTCCCTTGCCTACAGATTATCTTGTATCTACCATAGGGTCCTGTGTCGCCTGATAATTTATGTGCATCCCATGCATTTTTCTTCTCTGCCACGAGTCTCATTAGTTCATCTGGCATCTATTTGGGCCTAAACCTAGAGCACTATTTCTTAGTTGGAACAAAAAGCCTATTAGCGTCCAAAATTACTTTCTTGAATGCTTCCCATTTAGAATTTGCTGTTGGTAACATCATCAGTTGGTCCCACTGTATAGAACCTAAATAAACTCTGAGACCACTGGAGTTGCCTTTACTGATCACTATGGATTGGTCACTCGCACACTGCTGATAATCAGATTAAGAGCTCTACTCCCTCTTGTTGCCTCTCTAACATGCTGCTGTAGAAAACAATCATCCAGTAAATCCACAAAAGCCTTGTTAGTGTGCGAGTGATCAACCCACAAGTTCCAGTCTATATATGGGAATTTAAAATCAGACACTCTGATTTACTGTCCCACTTTATTTCTCTGTATAATTGTTCATTGTACTCATCAGAGTCATTAGGCCTATAACCAACTCCTACCCTCATATTTGCTTTCCCATTGCGCTTCCTTAGATTTTATGTGTTTCTTAACTAATAGCATAATCCCTCCTTCCTTTCTATTCTCTCTATCCTTTCTGTACACATTGTACTCCCCAAATTCCAATTCTGCATCCCTCCGAGTGGTACCATTTCTCTGATATCCCAACAATCTTGGATGTCTTAACCAGCACTTCAAATTCATCAAATTTATTTACTCTATTTCTAGCATTGGTGTACATGGAAGTATACATGCACCTATTCTTACTATTAGTTACTCTAACACAGCCCATGTATTTACTTGTTTCATGACTCCCAGCAACTGGATTTCTGGACTGCTGCTCATTCCAATAGAAGCAGTGCAAGATTTATTTCCACCTCTGCCTGCGGCTACTGTTAATCTAATAATCTGGGAATCCCCCTCAAGCTAGCAGTTTTCCAACCCACCTAACATTGCCTCGATAGCATCAGCAAATATTCTTGCACCCCTTCTATTTAAGTGTATCCCATCCCTGTAGAAGCAATCTCTTCTGTTAACAAGCACAGACCACACTGAGAAAAATTCTATCCCGTGAGCCCTGCACAATCTCTCCAGGCCAAAGTGATTGTCAAGGCTCTCATCAAATACTTCCTTCTATTGTGTCTGGGCAGGATTGCAGACACTTTCCAATTTAACCCTAACTCGCGACTTTTTTTTAGCACTGACCTGTACTTGCTTAGTAAATCTGCAGATCTCCTACACTTAATGGCATTAGTGCCAATGTGTAGAAGAAGGGATCCTTCAAATTCTCTTAAAAACAAAGTAAAAGAGAAACTCAAATCTCTCCTAGAATAGAAGAAAAATAGAGAAAATCTATTTAAGAAACTCAACCCCAGTGGTTCCAAAGCTCCAACCATTTTGGCTAACACCAAAGTCCATAAAACTGGTTTTCCAATAAGGCCTGTAGTCAGCGGGCATTTCCACCCAAGTAGATGGATTCCAGTGTGGCTGAATAAACTCCTTACATACTTAATATGCAGAAGACCTCACTCTATCAAAAACTCGGTAGAAGCCATACAAAATATTAAGAACCTGAACCATCAACCAGAAGACCACCTAGTTTCTTTTGACATTGAATTCACCTACACTACTATGGTTATATTCATAATGAAACAGAATCAATAATTGCAAGCAACCTTGACCACCAGGTCCCTATCAGATATCCGAAGCCTCTGTCTCTTCAAGAGACATGGAGCTCATAGACTTGTTACTAGGACAATTCTACTTTTGTTTTAATGGTTCCTACTTCAAACAAGTCCTAGGTATCAACATGATAATTCTCTAATTCTCTATCTCCTCTTCTCTCAGCAATATCCATTAGTAACTTGGGAGATTCCTTTCTCGTCTTACAAACACTTGAGCAAAAACTATGGATAAGGTATGCCGACAGCATTCTCTTAGTCTGGAACCAAGCAAGGAAGCTCTCATGGAATTCTATACTAACCTGAATGATTACCACAACAAAATTTGCACAAACTTGAAATTGAAGAAAATAAGCAACCGTATCTAGATGTTTTGTTGACAAGAACTTGAAATGGAATCTCAAGATATGTTTACAGAAAGTCCACTGATACAGAAAGAATCTTCCACTTTACATCTTTTCCCCCATTTGCATCAAAAATAGGCATCTTCATCTTATGTTAGGAGAGGGATAAGGAGCACCTCCCACAAGAATTGAATAACATCAGATTCGTCACAAAACTTACACAGTTACCCATCAAGAATCATGAAGAAGATCATAACTAGTACAATTTAAGATTTCAACAACCCTGATAAGGAATTCAGGAATCTTCCAGGAAAGATAATCATACCATATGTCTTGGAATCAGCATAGCCATCTTAAAAACAGATAACTTACGATATCCAATTCTTCTACACACCATTGACATCTTTAAAATGGAATCTGACAAAAAAAAAAAAATCCATGCAACTCAAGAAGCCCCATATACTTCTTACAGTGTTCATGCAACTCTACCTATATAAGTGATTCGTACAAAAGGTTATATAAGAGAATGGAAGAACACAGGAAGGACACAATGTATGATAGAACTAACAAATCTGAAACAGCAGCTCATGTCTCTCTTTCTCTATCGCTTGCTCTTGTAGAGGCATGCAGAAGTACCAAAACTTTTTTAATTTTTTCACAAAGTCATACTTGAGGAGAACCTTCATGATCTAGCCAGTACCTTTTACCTTTGGTTGAAGTCAACCCTATTAGAGGGTAGTATAATTCTTAATCCTGATTGATCACATTCTTTCTTGTACTATGAAAATGGTTGTGCCCCACCAGAGTTAAGCTATCCCAGTCTAGCAGTCTACTTCGTCTTCACTATCTCTCTCTCCCCCTCCATCCTTTCTTTCCTCCCTCTGGTATTCGGGTAAGCATTTCCAGGACCTTACTTATTTGATAATCCTTCTTTAGATGTTACTTTTATAACCCCCCCCCCCCACTTTCACGGTTAACATAATTTTCTGTATATTTTTTTGTGCACCTCCTTTCTATAACATTGTGGTTTCCAAATTTAAATTCAAATATTCTCAATATTTCTCATGTACAATTTCTTGTAAAATATTCTTTGTAATTTTGTAAAGAATTTAACATAAAGAATTTGGCGCCTCCGTAGCCAGGTGGGCAGGAGCAGCAGTGCGTAGCACACGCTTCTTGATTAGACCGGGGTTCGAACCCATGACCACCAAATACAGAGAATGTGGGAAGGTCAGGGAATGACCACCGCATATCCCCAGAGCAATATGGCCTTAGTTGCTAATGCTCCTAAAAACCAAATAACAAACAACAACATAAAGAATTTAACCTAACTTGATGCCAATATTGTAATAAAATTCATTAATGTAACTTCATAATGCATCCTGTTGTAACCCTGCTGCAAATTGCTAATTTGATTTCTTTTATGTTTTAACTTCCCCTGTAGGCCTGATGATGTGGTTCAGTTAAACCTTGATAGGTCACTCACCAGGCCTCCGTAGCCGAGTGGTCAGGAGCGGGAGTGCAGTAGCACACGCTCCTTGAGTAGACCGGGGTTCAAGCTCCTGACTGCTAAATATGGTCGATCTGCCAACCCGCACTGGACCATCATGGCAGATTATGGTCTATTTTCCCTCAACCTGAATTGTTGAGGAGGCTTCCATCCTGCAGTGGGTTGATAATGGCTGTAGTTTACCTTTTTTTTTGGATCACTCAAGTATTGTGTATTCAGCGTAAATTGATGTGATTCACTTCAATAAACATTTAAAACTACATGTGGTATAAAATTGTTTTTAATTTCCTTTAAATCAAAGGGGAGGCGCCTCCGTAGCCAGGTGAGAAGGAGCAGCAGTGCATGGCACATGCTTCTTGATTAGACCGGGGGTTGAGCCCATCACCACCAAATACGGAGGATGCGGAAAGGTCAGGGAATGATCACCGCATATCCCGGAGCAATATGGCCTTAGTTGCTAATGCTCCTAAAAACCAAATAACAAACAAACACAAACAAATCAAAGAGGTTTTTGGTTTTTTTTTTTTTTTTTCGTAAAAAGGATAAATGTTGATTCCGATGTTGTATAGCAGAGGGTCTTTTACTGCATTTTTGGTAGAATATAATTTTTCATGACTGTAGCAGATCATGCTGGTGTATTATTCCAAAAAAATGTTTCTAAATTGGAAATCATTAAAAAAGTATGATTTGGGCAGGACAAAGAAACATATTTTAAATGAAACGGTATTAGATTTAACTGCTAGAGTTGCAAAATGGACCATGTTTATGTTTCAAATGATGGCAATAATGATGCAGAGGCTGCTGCTGCTGCTATGGTAGGTCACAAGAATGGCATTGCCACAGTCTCTGCCACTTAATCAGTTTAGGTCCAACAGCTTATAGTTTTATCAGTATTATTGAAAATAAAAAAATGTTTTTCACTATGACTTTTATCAATTTCAGTGTGAAAACTTTCAGGCATGCAGTATTGATAATTTTTAACCTGCTATAATGGTTAAAAATCTATTGATTTTCACCCACTTTTTCGATAAATCTCCTACTTTTTCCCTGCTTTTTCTATTAAAAGTGATAATCTCCTTTCTTTCAAAAAGTCAAAGGTAGGAATGTGATTTATCACATTCCTACCTTTGACTTTTTGGAAGGCATTTAATATAGTTAAAGTACAATTTATTATAGCTATACATAAATCAAGCTTTGAAACACTTAACTAAGTTGAAGTTAAACATAAAAAAGGCACCTGGGTGGATGGGATCTATCCAGTTATACTAAAGGAGGCAGCAAAGTAAGCAAGCAAACCCTTAGCCATAATTATGAGAGGTTCCTTAGATTCAAGGGAGGCCCCATGGACTGGAGGTGTGCAAAAGTATCACCAATTCACAAAGGGGATTCAAAAGGTGACACAGGTAACTATAGACCTGTTAGTTTAATTTGTGTTCTGGGGAAAATAATGGAATCACTGGTTAAAGAAGCATTGCAGGATCATAAAGACAAGACTGCAGTAATAGTTAAGACACAGCGTGGGTTTGTTAAAGGGAGGTCTTGTATGACCAATTTGATTGGATAATATGATGTGGTCACAAAGGAACTAAATGCCAAAAATAATTTTGATATCATATACTTGGATTTCAGGAGAAATCCAAGTATATGACAAATTGGAGAGGTATGGCATTAATGGTAAGTTGCTACAATGGATAAAGGGATGGTTGAGTGGGAGACAACAGAGAGTGGTAATCAACGGACACTGCTCTTCGTGGATGAATGTTATTAGTGGAGTTCACCAGGGTTCGGTGTTGAGCCCATTGTTGTTGTATATTTATCAATGATATTGATGAAAGTATATCAGGTTTAATGTCGAAGTTTGCAGATGATACAAAGGTTGGCAGTGTTGTTAACGACTGTAAAGACAGTATGCTACTCCAACTGGGCCAACCAGGCTAGCCAGGTGGGTAAAGTGTCTGCCTGGCAACCCAAAGGTCGCAGGTTCGAATCCCGCCTTGGGTTTGGATCAGAGTAAAAATGCAAAACCTTTTGGGAGGTGTATTATGGCCACAGAAGCTGATGCGCCAACAACTAAAAAAAAAAAAACTCCAACTGGATCTAGATAAGTTGGGCAAATGGGCTGAAAAGTGGCAACTGAAGTTTAACATTGACAAATGCAAACTACTGCATATGGGTAGCAATAACCCAAGAGAAATGTGTGGTACTACACTCCACTTCCTTGAGTGGAGTGTAGTACCACACAATGGGATAATTCTGGGATAATTGTGCAGTCAAATATGAAGTTCACTGAGCAGTGCAGAGGGGCGGCCAGGGTAGGTTATGGAGTCTTGTCGATGATATATAGGAATTTTGCTAGCAGGGACAGGGAGGTGATTAACCCATTATTCAAGGCAATGTCAGGCCACACCTAGAGTACTGTGTACAGATCTGGAGGTCTCATTTTAGGAAGGATGTAGGGTTGCTAGAACAAGTACAAAGAAGGGCAGCAAGATTGGTGAGGGGGAACAAAGGGTGCTCTTACCAAGAAAGGCTTAAGTTCTGCAAATTGTAGCACCTGGAGAGTAGGCACCTGCGAGGTGATCTGATTGAAGTGTATAAGGCCTTGAATGGGTTGAGCAAGCTGAATGCTGATGGGATTCTTCCTCTTGCTCAGATTAAGAACCTGCGGGGGACACAGATTTAAATTGAGGAAAGACAGTTGTAGAATAGATGTGTGGAAATTTGCCTTTAGCCAGCAGGTAGTTGATTGGTGGAACAGACTTCCATCTTTTGTTTTGGAAGTTGATTGCCTAAATAAATTTAAGGCTGAGCTGGATAGGCATTTGGAACGAATGGAGGGGTGAAATGGGAGGTTTTTTTTTTTTTTTGGCTGATGCTGCATAAGCTTGCTTTCTTGCATCGTATGCCTCTTCTAATGCTAACTGGTTTTTTGTTGGGTTTATCTTTAAAATGGTGTTCATATGCCAGTTGCTAAGTAGTCCACTGGAGTGAACTTATTGGTAACTCTGTAGGAAGCATCTGAATCAGTTATTGTATAATCTTTGTTGTTCCTACTGTGCCAGACAGTGACTGTAGGGAGTATGAGTAGTTTATGTGCAGGGGAGGCATTGTTAAGGCTGCATTATGTCAAGGAACTGGGTATATTCTTGTGTGTATGCTATATCCAAAATTTTCATTACTTCATACATGTTGTCCCTCGTCTACTTTTACTTTACAACTGAATACATCATGATTTGTCAAACTAATAGAACAAACTTAATTGTGAAAAGATCTAAACCTCCCAAAAACTTCCTCATTCATTTCACAAGTATGCATCTTCTCAGTTCCAATCTCAGTGATGTGCATTTCCACTTGCTGTCAGCCAAGCGCCACTTATATTTCTGACAGAATCCCAATTATTGGATGCCTCAACTACTGCTCACCTCAGTTGTCCTAATTATTCACTGTACAGTTTCTTTTGCTTCAAAGGTGGCACTTGTGCATATGTCCACCCTGATATTCCCTGTCAGAGACTTATTAATTTGGAATCTCCTCTTTTCAGTCTTCTCTTCACACAGATTGTTCATTTACTGCCAGAATACCAATCAGTTCTAACATATCCAACATTTCTTCATCTTTTTTTTTTCATGAACAACACTTCAAAGTACATTGGTCCTCTAGGCATTGCAGTTACAACTTGATGATAGTTTCTTCTCCAGTGGAGCCTTCCTCTCATGGCTGTTCTTAGGCTTGTGTTGTTTGGGCATTACAGGAATGCAAAATGGGATTTCTATTCTTCTGCTTCTCACAGAAGAATAGAGATTTCTGCAAGATTTATATTCTTCTGTTCTTTGGTTGGATTACTGTTTTGATCTTCCGATCCTAATGATTTCTTAAATCATGTCAGTGAAATCATTCCTATAGGGATGAAATCCTTTATTCTGCATTCCACTCTAAAAGTGTATCCCTTATCTAACTCTTGGTTTTGCAACAAATGTGTGTAAGGTAAGAATGTAGTTTATAACAATTGGCTTTTGTTGAAATCTCCAGTTTCATTTTTTTATTTATACTGAAGCTTGCAACAATTGTAGAACAATTATTAATCAGCCCGAACTTGATTTTGAACAAGCTAAGAGTAAAAAAAAAACTTGCTTCTTGTCTAACGGGTTGTTGGGCATTCTGGTGCAACTTCTGTCCACAATACCCTCACTTCTATTACATCTAGATGGTTCTGTTGCTTTCTCAGCTAAAGACAATGTATCCTTGATGTTATCTTATATCCATGTTAGAAGGATAATGATCTTTAACAATCCTAAGTTGAGATCAACTTGTAAGGTCACAGAACAGAGATCAGCAGGGCATTCACACAAGAGGAAAGGTAACAAAACAAAATTTGAATTTTGTGTGACAGTTAATTCTGATGTGTCAGTGTTTACTTGGATTGTGTCAGTGAAATTATTCTTTTAGGGATGAAATCCTTTATTCCTCACTGCACCTTAAAATCTAATCCCTTATCTTAAATCTTGGTTTCCAATAAATGTGCCAAGTCTGCTAAAGATCAGAACGTTTGTTTGTTATTTGATTTTTAGGAGCATTAGCAACTAAGGCCATATTGCTCCGGGGATATGCGATGGTCATTCCCTGACCTTTCTGCATCCTCTGTATTTGGTGGTCACGGGCTCGAATCCTGGTCTGACCAAGAAGCGTGTGCTACGCACTGCTGCTCCTGCCCACCTGGCTACGAAGGCGCCTATACAAGAATGTTGCATATCGCAATTCGCTTTCATACAAATCTCCAGTTTTACTTTCTGACTACACTAAAGCTTGCAACAATTGTAAAGCAGTTATTGGTCAGTCCAAATTAGATTTTGAACAGGCTAAGAATGGAAAACTTGCTTCTTGTCCACCCATATTCCTGCCTCTGTTAAAACCTGATAGTTTAATTCTTCTTCAGCTAAAGATAAAGCCGACTTACTAGCATCATACTTTTTTTATAGCTCTTGTATTAATGATCATGATAAATCACTGCCTACCATTCCCAGTAAACTGCACTCAATTCCTCCTGTGGTCTTCCATCAAAGCAATATTAGAAAAATTCTGAACAATTTTGATGCCAAGAAAGTGCCAGGTTCTGATGGTATTTCTCCACTTGTTCACAAAACCTGTGCTCCTGAGCTTGTTCCTGCTCTGTGTCACCTTTTTCCGCTGGTGTTTTTTATTTCTGCTTGGAAATTTGCTCATATCAAGCCAGTTCCTAAAAAGAGTGACAAATCCCTCCCATTTATCATCCCGCTGTACTTCTACTCTTTCTAAAGTAATGGAGAAATCGATTAACTGCCATCTCCTAAATTATCTTGAAACCTCCCATCTGATCAATGATTGCTAATATGGGTTCAGTCAGTGTCGATCCACTAGTGATATACTGGCTTATGTTACCTATCTATGGACAAATCCAATCGAAAAGTTTGGTGAAACTCAAGCAGTTGCTTTTGACATTTCTAAAGCTTTTGAAATTAAATTGCATTTGGTATAAATGTCTTCATAACAAGCTTACATATAATGGATTTCTGACTGGTTTTTGCTATCGTGCATTCAGTTTTTTCTCTGAGCATTCTCTGTGAGTGATGTTAGATGGCTCTCTATCTTCTAACTTCTCCACTAATGCTGGTGTTCCCTGCAGTTTAGTTCTTTCTCTCACTCTTTTCTTCTTGTATATTTAAGACCTTCTTCCATTGGCTGGAAATCCTATTGATAATTTAGTAATAGCACACTGCATTCCACTTTCCAGTTTGAGAAACCTTGCCCACACAAACAGCTTCAACTTCTTGAATATCCACCATAAATTCATTAAATTGTGATCTCCAGGTAATTCTCCAATGTAGCAATGATAACTTAGTTAATTTCAATCTTTCTGAGACTCAGTCCTGTTTTATATCTTGCAAAAAAAGGCTACAGCTCCTAAGGCTACTTGCCTTCGATAGCACTCGAATTTCTAGAATGATTAGAAGACCCCGACTTCTGATTTCTCTTGGCATAATATAAATATTGCTTCCTCTGCATCTAAAACACTGAGTTTTCTGGTTTGCTCTCAGCTTTACTTTTCTTCTAAACAAACTGCTCGCTATGTACAAATCTCAAATCCAACCTACCATGGAATATTGTTCCCACATTTTGTGTGGTATGGCCAAAATCTCTCTTGGGCTTCTAAACTCAATTCAAAGGAGAGCAGTCATCTTTTACTCTTACTTGTCTCTTACAAAGTCTCTACACTCTCTATCTCACAGATGTTCTGTTTCTGCTGCATGACTTTTCTGTAGATACTGTCATGGCACTGTTCCTCTGAATTCTTTCAAACCAGTCCAAATACATGCTACAACCAATGAACATCCATTTACTGTCTAATTTCAAACTCACAGAACCATATTTTTTTCTTCATCATTTATCCCTTTAACTTTAGCTTTTTGTTGTTGATACAAATTCTTACAAATTCTTACTCCACGCATGACGCTAATTTATTCTAATACCTTTCATGTTTGTTTTCATAAAAAAAGAAAAAAAAATGGAATGACTACACTGTTTCAAAGAAGGAATGGCAAAAGAAGTGAACTAGTTTTACTTGAAGTAAAAATTAGAGCCTGTAGTTTTGCTGACAGGCCTGTTTAGTTTGCATGCTTTCTCAAAGAATCATATCTTGTCCAGCCTCAGATATGAGTGCAATTGGAAGATGTTTACCTCACATTGCAGTTGTGCAATGTTTATACTGTTTACACTTTATGCACAGATTGCAGGAAAATTTGTATGTTCACAAAAAAGGTTAGTTCATCTTTCAGATTTTTCTGTTAAAATAATTTTTCTCTAAGAACAAAACGATCATTTCCTTTATGGTTCATTATTTTTTAGTGTAAATAAAAACTGCATATATGTGTGTAGTACCTTGCTGGAGAGTTAATGTATAAACTTGCATTAAGTTAGGCCATATGAATAATTATTAGGAGTCAGCTGCTGCATGTTAGGTTGGTATGCTTTGCATTATCACAGTTCACATAAAGAAGCACTTTTATATAGGCTAAATATTGTCTCCAAAGTCATCATGCACATGATTTAAAATTGTTTCTCCTTTATTAGTAGTATTATCATTATTAGCTGTTTCTATAATGCTTTGATATTTATGCATTTAGTTTAAATGTAATGTCTTTTTTGTTTTTTAGTTTCGTAAACATAATTAAATACCGTATATAAAGAAATGAATGAACAATATATTTGTTACATAAAGTACTGGTTCTTTAAAAGCAGTGTAACGTTTTGTTTTAAATAAAAAAAAAAAAAAAGCATAGCAAAGTAACTCTGCAGAATAGTAATATGCTTCTAACATATTTTAAATTATATAATTTGAATGTTAAATTAAATAAATATAGCAGATTATCTTAAATAAGAATTTTTTTTTATTTAATATTTCTACATATTTAAAAGACCATCTTCACAAATAAAATATTTCAAACAATAACTATTAAATAGAGGAATGCAATTTTATTGTACTTCAATTTTTTTTGGTGTTTCAACTCTGGATAAGAACCAAACTTTCATTGGTTCCTTTTTTCCTTTCATGTGAACAGGACCACGATATTCAAACTGGAACTCAGGATCATAATTCTCAGGCTCCATGAGACATCTGCAGAGAGAATTTGAAGTGTTATACTGTTATAATTATATAATTTGTATATAATTATCTAGGGACTGGTCATAGTTTTTATGCATTTCATGTATTATTAAAAAACTTTGCAATAAATTTTAATTAAACTTTGTCTGTGGTAGACAAAATTTTGTTTCCTATACTTAAGAAAATGTGTTTTTTATTATTTTTTTTATTAGCATAACAAGCTTAAAAGAAATACACCCAGCTTCAAGTCCAATTTTTCATCTTTCCTCACTTTTTTTTTGAGAAAATGTTCAGGGTTTTCGGGTTTGTAGAAAAAAAAGTTAGAGACTGCATGTGTGGCAGTTGGTACCTAAATATTAAAAGGAAGAATGAACAGAAACAGTGACAGAAGTTAGTTAAACCATGTTTGATTGCTTGGGCAAAATTGTAATCTTTTCATGCAAAAAAGGCCCTCATGCATAGCACAGTTGGTAGAATCGCTGCCCTCCTGACACTGGGTGGAAAAGACCTGAGACTTGAGTCCTGTCAATGATGCGAGGAATTTTTATGAGCCTTTTTCATAATGTGGCTGAGTTAGTTGGTCTCAAGTGAGGGTAGCATGGTGTTTTCTCATGGAAATTCTGGTTTACCATCCAGAGAACAGAAAATTAACCACAGAATACGCACAATTTACAGACAGTACACACAGAGCAATATGGCCTTAGTCACTGATGCTCCTAAAACCTTATTACTACAAGTTTCATGTTAAATTAAATAGTTTACAAAATTGTAATTTGGAGGAAAAAAAGTTTCATTATGTGTACATTTGCTATTATCATCAGGTGTCATGCAATGATACAGTTGGATCACAGTGAAGAAACAGGCTTGTATGCACTTCCTAATTCTTTTGTATTATAACATTTTAGGTTTTGTTAAAGTAGTCATTTAATTTTTGTTATTCACTTAATTTATGTAATGTCTTATAAACTTAATTTCTGTAATTTTTAAAAATCCAAATCATGTAATTTTAAGTTATTTTCTGTAATATTTTGTAAACTTAATTCCTTTTTGTAAAGTTAATTCTTGTAAGATATTTTTCTTTTCATATTTAAGTTTAACTTCTTAAGAGTTTAAATAGCAGCTTAATTTTTGTTATCTGCTTAATTTCTGTTATATTTTAATAATTTAATTACTGTAGTATTGTGTTTAATAATGTTTGCTACAAGATCCACTTCAAATGCTTCATTAGGATTATATCATAACTCAGATTGGAATAGCTGTTTGCAATTCCTCTGAGTTGTGTTCATTACTGGTACAGTCTGTGGAATGTACAAATTAAAAGGTCATAAATCCTAGATCAACTAATGATTGTCTTCTGTGTGCTATATGCAAGTAGAATATTGATCTAAAACTTCATGCATTGCTAGATGAAATTAAATCACTGAAGAAGTGAGTTCCTATTCTAGAGACAAAACTGTAGATTCAGCAACTCAGGTAGCCAGTTACCTTCTAGGTGATGCATTCCCAATACAAGCCTCAGTAGGCAGTAGTCATGTAAGACTGCTATGGTTCAAAAGGTCATAGTTTTATTGAAGGGACTGTTGTTAGGAAAACAGGTAACATTTTTTGCAATAAATAGGGATAGGTACAATAAATAGGGATGGTGGAATTTTTATTCCCAGCAGACATATGAGGCTATCTGCTGGGGATGAAAATTTATGCTATAACAAACAGGTTGTCAGCTTTTAAGGAGACTAAAGGAAACATTATTATTCTTATGAGAAAACAGATGACATTACCTGGTTGACTAATCTGAATTCAGCTTTTGGTTTCAGAGACTGTCAGATATTGCAATATTCCCACTGTATTTTATTATTACTGTATTAGTTATACTGACCTCTTATGATTTATCTCTGCATCAGTGCTATGCATTTTAACTCATTTCACTAATTCTTTACCAGTTGCTCTGGTTGGTTGGTTGGTGTCGTGTCCATTTGAAGTCAAATTGAACCATGCGCTGATATCACTGCTTTAGCTAAGTCCACGATCTTTTCGTTATAAAGTTCTCCCTGAAAAGGGGATTCGTCCATGCTTTGCGAAGTCGCCTGAATTGCAGGACAGCTGAAGATGTGTTCCGGAGTAAGCTGTTCTTTCGGACAGTTTCTGCAAAGTTTATAAGTTCTGGTACCATCCGCACTAATTTTCATACCTGCCATGTGTCGAGTTCTCAGTCTGGCAATGGTCTTAGTGATGTTCCTATTTGCATTAATCTCGCAGATTTGGTGATCAGTTTCTATATGTTTCTGTGTGAGTCTGTGTCTGGCGATGGCATTAGCATCATCTAGAGTTATGGTTTTTGAGGTGTTGTGATTTAAGTTTCTTGCCTCTTTTGCCAGTTGATCGGCCGCCTCATTTCCTTCTATACCCACATGCGCAGGCATCCACTGTAGTGTGCAGCTCTTTCCCAATTGATGAACTGTCTCCAAATGTCGGTGAATGTCCTGTGTGAGTCCTGTGCGTCCATGTTTTATTGCCAGCAGGGCCGCTCTTGAGTCGCAGAAGATTACAAGCCCTCTGGCTCTGTCTATGTCTCTTAGTGAAATATAACTATTTAGGGCCTCAAGGATTGCCCTTAGCTCACATGTAAAGTTAGAGGCGATGCTGCCTGCACCTATGCTTTGTTGCATTTTTGTAGTATTTGTCAGGGTGGTGTGTATGCCTGCTCCGCCCTTGAGGATCGTCTCGTCAGAGGATCCATCGGTATACATCTGTACTAAGTCACGCCCCGAATAAGTCTCAATTGTTTTGATTTCTATAGCTTTGACAATGGTCTCGGTTTCTTTTTTTGTGCAGTGTTCCACGAGATCCAAGTTTATTGTGGTATTTTGGGGGATGCAAGATGGTAAGGTAGGCTCTTGAAGTATGTCATATTTTGTGAGTTCAAGATCAAGACTTTCTCTGATTTCCTTATCGTATTTCATGGTAGATGACCTTTTGAGTCTTGACCTGCAGTTCCAATTTATAAAGGTCCTACGGGAGATATGATCAATGTCTCTGCTGTTAGCCTTATTAGTGAATTTAATTGTGTGATATCTTCTTCTTTGATTTAGTGTCTGAAGGCCGCATTCCCGCTCCTTTGGTGTTGTTTGTAGACGAAACAGCCCCGATGATTATTTTGGCTGCTCTTGCTTGGATCCTGTCCAGTTTTCCAAGTGCAGACTCAGAAGCATGCGCCCATATTGGTGCTGCATATTCCAAATTAGCCCTGATAAGTGAGGTATAAGTTGTTTTAAGTGTTTTCGGATTTGCTCCCCAGTTCGTACCACATAAGCTTTTTAGGATGTTTAACTTCTTCAGTGCTCTGTTGGAGCTATTTTCAATGTGTTTGGTGAAGCGTAGTTCTGTGTCGAGGGTTATACCCAGATATTTTGGGTTATCCATTTTTGAAGTGGGCACGCCGTCTATAGCGATAGCTGGGTTAAAGTTCTTTCTGCGGCTTCTGTCTGTGGTAAAAACTGTGTGGTTAGTTTTATGGGGATTTATCTGTAATTTCAGTTCTCTTGCCCAGTCCACAATTCCTTTTAGTGATCTGTTTATGGATATTTCTGATTTTGCCATGTCTCTGCTGATATGCCATATTGCTATGTCATCTGCATAGCATGCAATCTTGGTGTCTTCGTCTATATGTTGTTGGACGTTATTAGTGTATAGCAGGAAGAGCAGGGGACTGAGAACAGAGCCTTGCGGGACTCCCTGCCATGTTCTTCTGTCCCTGGAGTAGGCCTCATTATATCTTACTCTGATCTTTCTGTCTCTTAGAAAGTCTGCAATCCATATTAGGGCGTTACCCTTTATACCATGTTTGTATGCTATTTCAATTAATTTCTTTCTCCAGACTGTGTCAAAGGCCGATGTCATGTCGAGGAAGACAGCAATAGTCTTTTTTGAAGGGTTTTCTTGCAAGCCGTCTATGATTGACTGACATAGATAAAAGAGTTGATCTTCTGTGGCATGTTGTTTCTTGTAAGCTGTTTGGTAGAAATTTAATATTTTCGTTTTTGTGAGTTCATTCATAATTCTAGAATGTATTATACGTTCCGTGATTTTGCAGAGAATACTAGTGAGTGCAATGGGTCTGTAATGTTTACACTCGGTGGGCGATTTCCCCGGCTTAAGTAAGGGGACAATGATTGAGGTTTTCCATGCCTTGGGGAGTTTTCCCTTTTGCCAAGTTATGTTTATTATTTCCAGTAAGCATTTTGTAGCGGTTTCTCCAAAGTGCTTGACCATCTCTCCAAAAATTAGATCACTGCCTGGAGATTTTCTTGCATCAATGTTCCTGATCGCTGTCTTAAGCTCTTGGCAAGTTATAGCCTGAGTAAAGATATCATCATTTTTGTATCCTCTTGCCTCTGTCAGAAGTCTTCTAACTCTTCTATTCAATTTCTTGTCTTCCCTATTGAAGGATAATTTACTGATGTTGGAGTAGTGTGTTGCTAGCATATTTGCTGCCGCTTTGTTTGTATCTGCATCAGAACCAGAAGAGTTGATGATGTTTGAATTCTGATCTGTTGTACTAGAAGAGCATTTATTTAGGGCTCCGACGACTTTCCAATACTTTGCATCTTTCCTTGGGTCTAAGCTGTTGCAAAATTCTGCCCATTTTTTACTCTTACCCTTTGCTATCTCTTCCTCTACCTTTCTTGTAGCTTCGGCAAGCCTGTTTCTGTTTAGGCTTGTGTTGTTGGTCTTTACTAGTTCGTTTAAATGGTCCCTTTCTTTAATCAAAGAATCAATGTTGAGATCTTTCCAATAAGGGACCCACTGTTTTTTCCTTTTACCTCTGGGTATGAACCTCTTGGCCGCAATTGTGATGTTCTTTGTAAGGTTTGAAGTCTTTTCTTCAAGACATTCAGTTCGAGGCTCATTTAAGCATAGTTTGTCCAGTAACTGTGTACCTCATGGAAAAAGGGTTGCCATTGCCGTAGAGAGGTTGGACTTCTACCTGTTGGTCCGCGGAAGGTATTTGATTTCCCTTCTACCACCCAATGGGAGGCATTCCCCGATCCGCCACCTGGGGACGCGCCCTCTAGGGGTTACAGGCTCCCCCGAGGGACCAGTTGCTCTGTGGCTGCAATAGGGTAATATTGTATAATGCATGTATACAAGTAGACTTAGCTTAGTATACCACTGGCTAAGATTTAAAATACAGTTTTGCATGTGGATTTTTATTTTTTTTTAAATAAAGAATACTAAACTCTTACCTATAGTACTACCTCCTGACATTTACCAGTCACACATTCTCAAATACTTTTCAATTAAGCAAGTTTTCAAAAAATATTTTACTATCAACTATGAATGATATAAAGGTAAAAAATAAGATTCGGGACTATCATTTTGTTCCAATTTTCCTTTCAAAATAATTGAGCAATAGTTACGGGGGGGGGGGAGATATGAATACATATCTTCCCTCCCTACATATGAATTTGATTCACATACTGTATATCCAAAGTAAAACAAAAAAGAAAAGAAAATGAAATGTTCTCATCCATTACACTACTGGTTTAACTCTTGTCATTGTGCTTATAATATTCTGATTTACAATTTGAGGTAGTCATTTGTGCAGATAACTAACTGACATTGTAATTAATCAATATTTAATATCATAACTTAATTCCTGGTCAAGACTTTTCAGTGATATGATATATCTTAATAGATGCAAAACTTGATCTAGTATCATGAAACATATGTTCAAGAACAGTTTCCAAAATGTATAATAGATGCTTATGAACTGATTATTTTTTGGTTAAATATAAGAGCATGCTTAAAAAATGCTTAATCTTAAGTCAGATTGTATTTGTGTACGAAACTGGTCAGACATGATAGTAGGTACTGTAATATGCTAAAAGCTTTGTGGATTAATTCAAGGCTTGCTTGTGGCTTTGAAGAGAAATTATTTTTTATCAGTTTGGCTTACCGTGCTGAATAGATGGAATCTATTTAGTAGACATAGACTCTGTTTTGAACAAAGGTAGTGCAGAGATCTTTGCTAATATCATTGAAGAGACTTGCAAGGGCTCAGATTGTATAGCGTTGCTTATTATTAGGAGCATTAGCAACTAAGGCCATATTGCTCCAGGGATATGCAGTGGTCATTCTCTGACCTTTCTGCATCCTCCGTATTTGGTGGTCACGGGCTCGAACCCCAGTCTAATCAAGAAGTGTGTGCTACGCACTGCTGCTCCTGCCCACCTGGCTACGGAGGCGCCAACAAGGGCTCAGAGAAACTGCCAGTTAGGAGGAACAGGAATAGTATAGATATACATTTATCTGATTATATGATTCAGAGTAATGATTACACATACATGATGTTGTTATGTTGTTGTTATTTTGGTTTTTAGGAGCATTAGCAACTAAGGCCATATTGCTCCGTGGATATGCTGTGGTCATTCCCTGACCTTTCCACATCCTCCATATTTGGTGGCTCATGGGCTCGAACCCCGGTCTAATCAAGAAGCATGTGCTACGCACTGTTGCTCTTGCCCACCTGGCTACGAAGGCACCACACATACATGAAGTTCTCTGTGAAAGATTAGTGGTTTTACCACTTGTGACTTATTTGAAGAGGTTTGGGTTCAAGTCCTGTCACAGAGTAGAGAAATTCTTAAAGGCCTCTTCAGTTGGGGCTGTAATTAGCAGATCTCAGGCAGGGGGAGTAGGTTCCCTCCTTGAGTTATTCTGTTTTTGGACACAAAAAACATGTAAATTGGCCTGACATAACACACAGCGGTTCAGTGTGGCCTAAGTTGCTAATGTACCTAAACCAATAATAATAATAATATATCTGAACTGAAGAGTTCTTATATGAGGCTTCAAAAGCCAGTGGGACCGTCTGATATCAGAAAGATGTGTGTTGGCAGTGATCTTTAAGGATTTGCCAAGGTAGTAAATAGTACTAGAGTTTGAAGTGTGTCTATAATAATATAAGGAGTGTTGTCAATGAAATGAGACCCGAAATTCCTGATTAGGACAGCTAATGATGACATAATATTGCTAATAGAAATATGGTGTCAGACAGAAATAGAGAATGATGAATTTCACTATGGCATTACATAATGTATTTAGGAAGGATAGAAAGGGTGAAGGGAGTTATGCTTCTTATCAAATGCAGCTTTGAGTGTAACAAAAGCATTCCTAGATTTGGAACTTATGCATACCAGCATAGAATCTGTGGTTTGAGGTAGTTGGAAGCAAAGAGAAAACAGGGGGCATTCTATAGATCAGAAGATTGTGAGAGCATAAAAAGAGCTTCTATATGCTGATTGAATGGGTGAGCAAGTGTGAAGGCTTTATTGCTTGTGATTTTATTTTGCTCCTTTTTGATTGAAGCAAGTTGGTGGGGAAACTTCATGAAGCCAAAACTTTTAAATCAAATTTCTAATCAAATTGGTCAGACATGATTGCACCATCTTTTGTCTCAGTGTGTGTGATTCCTTTGTCATCTATAATTTTATTTTCCAATGAATCATTGTTTATCATTAATGTTGTCAACTTTGGGCCAGAGTTTTTTTTCAGATTTAATAAAAATATTGAACTTGAAATTTTGTTCATGCTAGTGCTATATTGTAAATGCATCTTTGACATATTTGTGCTTATATATTTTTTTTTTTTTTTTTTTTTTTTACAAAATTCAACTGAAAAACTTTTGACTATGTTGTCTCTTTAGACATTCTAAAACCCCTTCATTTGTAGGTTAGATCAAGGATATTACATTCAGTGGTAAAAACATGGCTTTATATTCCCTTCTCTACATTCCTTACAACTGGGATATGAGGAATGTAGTGTTATCCGGAAAGCAAATAGCCTTTTCATCTAATTTTATTTTCTACAAGTGTTCATTTATAGAAAGTACAAATTCATGAAAAAGCTATTCTTTTAATAATGCAGGTCTATCCATTCTGATTTTTGTGGGTGGTTGTAATAAACTGATCAGAATGAACAATTTATTTATTTTTTTTAAAGCTCTAGGATTAGCTGATTTGCCAACGACAAAAAAGCACCAATTTGGTCCAGTTGCATTAATGTAGGTGGTTACCATGATTCTCTCTGAAATTTTTGTATCTTGGTTTGGCAGGCTCTGATTTTTTTTTGGTTGTCATTTTTGTATAACAGCTTATAATTTAGATGCATTTTTTCCACATTGTAGAGTTGCTCTTCAATCACATTTTTCTCCCTTGATAAATGACTTTAAATCTTGGATAAATTTTTAAACTGCAGGCTGATCAGTGAATAATCTCCCCCTAGTACTCATGAATACCATGATATTTTTTCTAATTTCCAAGCCATCTTGCTATAAAACTTTTTTGCGACAGCAGTCTTTGATAGAAGACCAAGGCCTTTTCTTTGATGCTGTGCTTACAGATCTGTTGATTGGAGTTCTGTGTCTTTCTTTCATAAACCACAGCCATAATCCATTGTCTGTAATTTTAGTTTCAGCAGGTGGCGTGGTGTACTACATTAGCTGCAAGCATAATGGACCAGTGCCCATAGCATTTTTCAGTGTATCATAGGCATCAGATAGCATTTTTTTAAAAGTGAAAGTGGGGAGAGTTGGTGAATCTGGCAATCAGTCAAGTGAAGATCAGTTAAGAGGGCTTTTACTGTATTACATAAAATTTATAAATTTATAAAACACTATAGTATTAAGAAAGAAAATATTCAAGAATTATATTTATACTCTGGTTCTGTTTACAAGCTTCCTACTACTCTAATACTGCAATATTCACATTGGCAACAGCCAACTTTACTTTTATGTTTAACTTCCTAAATATTTAGATAAATGCAAAAATAAAGAAATCTGTGCAGGTGAGGTATTTAAAACTATTCTTTTACTACAAATGACGATGTTTAAATAAAAGCCCTCCAAATTATCACAACAAAAGCTTAAGGTCTTGAATTTATAAACAAGTTAACTAATGTCTGTCGCAGAATAACCTTGTATGCATACCTATTTTGTTCCAATAAAGTGAGATAGAAAACTGACCCAAAGAACAGTTTGACTGTGGTTCTGTGTACAATTGTTCAATTTAAATGAGGTTGATTGTTTCTTACCTGTCTTTCAGAATGTCCTTAAAGTTCTGAAAACCACAGAATCACAATATCTATTTTTACTTTTGTCCCATGGATGTAATTTATTCCAGTGCACTTAATACTGGGTTAATAGTAGCACTACAGATATTTTACTGTTAAAAACTAACCTGTAAGCATCTTCAGACACATTAATACAACCTTTTTCTCCTGTTGTTTCTGTTCTGCTAGTCAGGTTGACAGTGTTTCCAAACAAACAATATCGTGGCATTCTCTTGCCAATAACTCCAGTCACCACTTCTCCTGAGTGAATGCCTATAGTAACTTGCTAGAAAAAAAACAACAGAAATTAGAGTTCTGTCTAAAATTTAAACTGTTTTCTGCAAGGTTATAGCCCTTTCAATATTTTTTAATATTGAAATATTTTTCAGGCACATCTGGAAAATAGTAAAATTCTTACTGCTATAACCTTCATTGTTTTAAATTTTATTATTATTATTATTATTTTTTTTTTTTACATGACTGAAAGATAATTTATCCCAATACAACAAAATCTTATTAAAAAATTTCATCTGAGAAAAATAGATTTTCCAGAATATGTATCCCTAATCATACAAATTGCTGAACCAGTTACAGTATTCTAGATGCTTTATTTGTCTTGTTGAACTTGAATGTACATACATAAATTTTTTCATGGCTCCTCAGGCACTCTTGTGTTGGCACATAAGAGTGCACATGGAGAAGAATGAAGCAGGCTTCAATAGAGATGTTTTCAGAGCCCTTCTTCAGCTTCCTTGCTGTTTATCTTCTCTTCAGACTGCTGACTTGCAGTTATCTCTACAGTCAGTCACACTACCTGTTTGGTGAAAATGTGTTGCTATAGTTGCTTCAGTATACACTATTTACTAGTGGACTGTGCAATCAGTAGATAAATCTGGACAAAAATTTTTGTTACATATAATAGTAGTATTACAGGCTGTTTTCAAGTACTTTCTGATTTAAATATATTAATAAAACTAAACTTACCACATTCTCTTTTTCCTCTGTCTTCACTTGCTTAGAGAGATCCATAATGTCTAGAGCTAGGCGAGCAATACATCTTGCATGACTTTCACATGGTTCAGGTAGTCCACTAACTGCCATATATTTGTCTCCAACAGTCTCTACCTGTGCAAAAGAATACAAGGGGGTTTGAAAAGTTGTGCTCTCAAGGATGGAAGGGTAGTGGTGTAGCATTAAAAATTTATGTATTAATGTATAATGCTTCAAACAGCAACCCACCAAGTTACATGCAGTTTCAGTAATGTCATTTTTTTTAATTACAGGTCTTGAAGTCAACAAAGTTGTGTGACCGAGGAAAGCAAAGTTGTGTGACTGAGGAGAGATGAAATCAGTCACTGTACAGTCATCCAATATTGAAAAAACATGGGACTCATGGCAGAGGTAGTTCACGAGGATATGGTTACAACATTGGGGAACAATGCCTCTTTAAATTACATGGTTAAGAAGTGAGCACCAAAATTTAAGTGAGGGAGGGAGAGCCTGGAAGATAATCCATGCTGTGACATGCAACATTCATCACTCCAGAAGTTGTTGACAGTGTGCATGATCTGGTGATGAGTGACAGTTTAAAACATTGCCAGCATTTTTGGCATCCCACCTGAATGTGTGTACCATATAATAACAGAGGTTCTCACTGTGAAAAAGGTGTCAGCTTGATGGGTCCCAAAGTTGCAGATTAAAAATGCACAGGAATTATTAAGTGAACATTTGCATTGTTTTCAAGCAGATCCAGCAAATTTCCTTGCAAGGTTTGTGATTGTGGATGAGATGTGGGTCCATCACGTTCAGCCATAGACAAAGGAGCAGTTGAAACAGTGGAAACAGCTCTTCTTCCCTCTGAAGAAAGCCAAGTTGATTCCTTCTGCTGGCAAGGTGATAACAACAGTTTTTTGAGATGCTGATGAAGTGTTGCTAGTGAATTACTTTCAAAATGGCCAGACAGACACAGGGGCATATTACGCAGACCTCTTCCTTTTTTTTTTTGCTGATACCTTGGGTTTGGGCCACCCAGGGTATAGAATAATTTGCTGGTACACACTGGTCTATCACTTACTCCAGTGGATACGGGATTGTTGTCCTGTTTTTAGGGCAGTAAGAGTTTTGGAACAGAGGTTTTTGTGGTCACCCATGGTACGTGCGTAGTTGTGGGTCACTTACTCGTGGTGTAGATAGGCACTGGGCAGGCATTCCAGGTGATCTTGGTGGAAAAGTAGACAGAAATAACTGAATAACAACAACATACACTGTACAAATATAACATTACACATATTTTTGCTTTTTACAGAGTTCTGTATTCATCACAGTTTCCAAGATGGAGCTGAATTCAGGTGGCACCCTATATAAGATACTATATGTGTCTACATTATCCAGACTTTGAGGCATTTGCTTGAAAACATCAAAGACAAATTCTGAGGAAAACTCAGCAAAGGAATTTTGTTCCATCAAGACAATCTGCTTGTGCACAAGTCTGCCATGACTGTATGAGCACAGCTTTGAAGTCTTGGACCATCCCCATATTCATCGCTTTGGACTGTGTTAGGCAGACCAAGCTCTTCATTTCTCACAAGAGTTGGTGTCTCCATTTGAATCTTCCTGCCATTTGGAATGCAAGTGATACAGGATTCTGGCAACCCAAAGGTCGCGGGTTCGATTCCCGCCTCGGGCTTGGATCAGAGTACTGCAAAAACCTTGTGAGGTGCATTATGACCACAGAAGCCTATGCGCCAACAACTACCAAAAAAAAAAAAAAAAAAAAAATACAGGATTGGTAATCTAGCACCATCGGACTTTCACCTATTAGTATTAGCCATATAGTGCAAGAAAGCCACAGGCTTTTACTCCAACAGCAAAAAAAAGAAAAGAAAACTAGATAAGAAAATACAAATTATATATTTATCTTTTCTTATACAGAGACAGAAAATCTTTATTTTATTGCAACTTAAGAAAAGAAAAAAAAGAAAAGATGGTTACAGAGAACTTAATGTTGCAGTCGACCCGTCATGGCATGCAGACTAGGGGTTAACAATGCCAAGACATACAAAGTGAAGTAAAAAAAAAAAAAAAACTCAGTCCAACTGATGTTGTTGCACAGAAAGCACCTTCTTTCTATGTCTTTTATCACATGCGAATTTGTTGAGATCAGCATCAAATTTGTAGACCTTGGAGAGCATCTGAAAAGGGAGGAATTGATCTGTCAGGAAGAGTCTCAAATTTCGGGTGGCCAGTCTAGGAGTAGTCCGAAAGGCAGAGATGGGGATTCTCCAGCAGCATGTATCCCAAATGGATGGCTCGGATAAGTCCTGCAACCATTTTCACTGTGATGACCAACCTCTGGGAATCAATAAGCTCGGAGGGATGGGGAATCCCCATTGCATTTGCTAATGTTGTAGTTCTAGCTTGTGGCGGCAGATTGGATTTCCAATTGGCCCATTTGAGTAGCCAATATTGAGATGCAATGAGAAGTTTTTTAGTCATTTGGGTGGCTGAGGCCCAGACTTCCGATGCGTACAGTAATGGTGGGTAGATCATTGTTCTGATGTATTTCCTGATTATTTTGGGATCTTTAATGTGCAACAGATTTTGTTTTGTTATTCAACGAAGACTCAAAGCCCATGAGGCGAGTTTATCTCGCTGCGTATTGAAACGGAGTTTAGGGTCAAAGATTACACCTAAGTCAGAATGTGAAGTAACAACAGGGATTTGGTTGTTTCCAAAAGTGGGAGCAATCACAGAAGGATTGGTCTTCAGAGAGAACATCATTGTCTTGGTCTTCCTGGGATTGATTGTCAGGCCAAAGTGCTGTAGAAAGGATGCAATTTCCAAAAGACTATTATTAATGTGGTTAGTGGTCATAATGAGGTTGGGACTGGGCCCCGATTTGGGTAACAATCTTAAGGTCACCTGCACAGGAGCTGATTTTTTGGTTATTCCACACCAGTGGGCAATAATTGCTGTGAACAACAATCCAGAGAGGATACCCCTTGTGGTACTCCAGCGGAGTACCACAAGGGGTATCCTCTCTGGATTGTTGCAACTTAAGGTTGTTGCAACCTTAAGTTGCAACAACCTCTTGCTAAGGAGAGCAGATAGAAAGCAAAGCATGTCTCCCTTGATGTTATAGTATAATTTTAAAAGCCACAAAAGAGAAGGGACATTCACCACATCACGCGCAGCCTCAATATCTGTGTAAGTTACAGAAAGATCGCAATTGCTCTCGAACACTGCTAGTATAGCATTTTGTGGTTGCGAGGAGGTTTGTAGTCGTTGATCGCTGTGTGAGAGAGAGTGTAGTGAATCTGGGGAGGCTTATGTGCGAGTATGTGTTAGGTGAGGACTAGTAGCAGGTGGGAAAATGGATGCCTGACTGACATCCATTTTCCCACCAACAGGGATGCATTCCTGGAGGTCCAAGGGAGCTTTCTTTGCAGCTGGAATCAGTACATTGCAGCATCAGTGGCAAAAGTGTATTTACTTTAAAGCGGACTACGTTGAAAAGTAACACATTACCAGACTCCTCAAATAAACCCTTCATACCCAGGTCATGAACTTTTAAAGTGCCTCTTATAAATACCAGTGTAATAACAAAGATAAATATATTTATATTTAATATTAGATATTCATAATGGATATATTCATAAATTTTTACATAACATCATAAATCATAGCACAATTAGTAAATGACTGTGAATTTATTATGATATACGAGCATTTTCAAAGGCTTTTCAGAGGAAAAAATTAAAAATACCTAAAGAGCTAGATATTATATAATGGAAATGGAATTGTTTTCCAAAATAATTACATAAAAAAAAATTAAAGTAGGACCCTCAGAACAGGTAAAAACACAAGTTGCTATTTATACAAATAAGCAATCCTATTGCAGATATTAGGAAAATAAGTGAGAATATATTAAGGTAGTAATCATAATAACATTGTAATAAAATTAATGAGGGCTTTTCTGTAGTTTCTATTGATTATTATGGTTTTGGTGGGTAAAGGTACATTGAGACACCAGTGCACCTACCTCAGTGTAAGAAATCATAGGATGGAAATCGCCAGTAACTCTGGATGGGTATTACCAATAACTTTGGATGGGTATTTATAGAGTTCAACTATTATCTTATTATATGGAAGTACTTATACATTCCACTTATACGTGGAATGTATAAGTACTCCATGCTATGTTCGGTGCTAAGCAGCTGTAGCCAAGAGGGGTGACAAATATGTATTTTTATATAGATTGTACTGATATGGAATAAAAAATAAAATAAAATAAATTAATAATGCAATACTACTAAAATAGAATGAAATAAAATAAAAATCATAAACCAAAGCACATATCTTTTTAAGAAACCACAGCATGGCCTCAGTTTATGGAGGTAGAGTATTTTGATGGCCAGATTTGTCGCATGGATTAAATGATAAGTTAGTGTATGTTAATTAAATAAAACAATTTATTTAATATAATGATATTACATATCTTATTTTTGTGTAACAGAATTAAATAGCAGTGGCTTCAATACTTTTGTTAAAAGCGAACAAAAATGGGCAATATTACTATTTTGGACAAAGCCAAAATAGTAACCAAAATAGAACATATCGGGATGTTACATAATCATTTTCACCACATATGATGTAAACCGTGATATGCCAAAAAAAAACCGATAACAAAAACTGAAGCTCTGATTATAATAAATTAGAATAATATAAAATATTAGAACAAGAAACAGATTTTATATCAGTTATTTGATAACCATAAGGTGGTTCTTTTATTTTGAGGCCATGTAAATATGGATTAATTGCAAGAATTTTTTATTTTATTTATCAGTTTATGTAGATTCATTCAGAAAAACTTTGTTTTTCATTATGCCTTGTGCTTCTTTGCACACATTTCTTTGAATCTGATTAGTATTCTCTGGAATCTTATAATGCAGTGAATTTTGTTGTTTTTCAGATGGTCCATATTTTCAGGATCCTTTCCTCCTGAATTGGAAGGATCCAGTTATTTCAGGAGGAAATCAGAGGCTGCTAGATCAGCTTAACGTAACAATCATGAAATGTCATCTTATGGAGAAGTTATCTTATTTGGAAAGTGTTACCTGGGAATGCTGAAGCCATAGAAATCGATGGAAATGCCAACTTTAATTCATGAACAGTGAAGGTTCCTAGCATGTGCTTATGGTTTGAAAGTACCAGGGCATGTGCTTCTCATAAACCAATAACATAGTAATAATAAAAGTGATTTTAAATGGAGCTTAACTGGTATGGCAGGATTAGGGGAGAAATGTATAGCACTGTGGTATCCTGTTTATGTTTGGTGTTTTTTTAGCAGAATGAAAAATCCAAAATGAAAGTCATCTAAAAAATTTCTCCAGTCATTAAACAATTGCAATGGCAAAATACAATACTATTATAGAGGACAATAACACAGTGTCCCTCCCCCATTAATTTCTGAAGAAATTTTTAAGTGCCCTGTAGTAGTAACTTCATTAATTTCCAGATCCTCTTAAACAGAAGTGTGCTTTATCATTTATGACAAGATTGTTAGTGTAAATGGCACTTTTGCAATGGACATGAAGATTTATTAACAATTCTGTTCACCCTTAAGGCTTTGTACTTTAAGTCATTATTGAAATGTGGTGTAGAGATGGAGTTGCACTGGTGTGGCCTGAAAAACCACTTTTTTGCGATGCTGATTCCAGCATCGCAAAAAGTGTGTTTTCATAATTATGTTCTTTATGACAATCACAAATTTAACATATGTTTACTTGGAGCATTTCTTCATTAAAATTATCTCTGAAAGTTTGTGCCCCTGAACTGTGGAGCCATTTTGAAAATAAAGTTCAAATATATTTATACAATTGCACAAATTCCAGGAACCCATGGGAAACCATTTGTAACTCTTAAATCAGTATAAAGTATAAAAATAATTATTGTACTACACAATTTTCTGTAAAATGACATATCATTTTGTCTCAAGATAAATGGAAAAGTTTGTAGGAGTTATGATTATGAGATAAATATCACTTTTTTTAGTCTTCAGGTAATGCAGCAGAATGCCTTTTCACAGTCTATTATTTTACACATTAATATTAGCACTTAACTGACTTGTAATGAGACAGCAATGCAACTAGAACAAAGCATTTCCCAAATGTTTAATAAGATTATCATGGTTTGTTGATACATGTTTGATCATACATGGTTTGTAGGATATATAAGCATATGTAAAGAAAATTTATTTAGTTAATATCAGTATCTTTAAAATTATAGGAACTCATCAGAGAACAGAACTGTACCCCATTTATCAGGGCTCCAAGTTACTCATTTATGGCACCAGTTTGGATGAGCAGTGTCATTTTGGCATTAATGGGATACAAACTACTGGATTCTTTGCATAGAATCCACTTGAATTGAGCTTTCTTAACACAGTTTGGTTGGAAATGTTTTCACCTCAAGACAGCGGTTTGTTCTCGTTTACATAGCGCTCGGGCAACCTTGGCCAGCTCTTCTTGTAATTGTTCCTGTCTCCTGAAACTATTTCCCTAGTGCTGAAATGACACTGCATGACACATTAAGCCAACGTGCCACCTCTACCTGTGACTGCCCAGCTTCATGTTGTCCAATAGCTCACCGTCTCAAAGAATTATCTAAATGACAATGACTTGCCATCCTGAGTGCTGGTGGAGATGTGGCTTTTCCACTGAGCAAGCCAAAAAACAGGAATGAAGTGATGTGGTTGCAACCCGTGTTTTTATAGGCATGAATAATTTGCATAATATTTGGAATTTGCATGCCAGGATGCCTGTTATATCAAATATTTGCCTTCGGCAACACTGTTCACAATCAAATATTCACAAAAACACTTTGTTCTGTTAATTTTGTCAAGCAGTGTAGATGAACATAACAAACGCATCGCTAAAGGGAATATCAAAGAATCTGAATTAGTAGAACATGTGCTTGCACAAAGGAAGTTTGTGGTAATAAGGGAAGAAAAGGACTTTGAAAAAAGAATAATAAAAGATTCTTTTTGCACCAAGAAATTTAGCCAAGTTGCTTTCAAACAGAATAAGGGAAGAAACATAAAGAAACTGTGAAATGGGCTTTTCAAAGATTAAATTAATTAAGGATAAATGGAGCATGGGAATGGGAAGGGTATAAGAGAATAATAGACCATAAGAATGCTAGACACTGGTTTAGAGATGCCTCTAATGACATATTGTCAGCAGTTTGTGAGAGACAAATTTGTAATCAAAAAAAGCAAGCTTATACAGCATCAGCCAAAAAAAAAAAAACCTTCCCATTTCACCTATCCATTCACTCCAAATTTTTATCTAGTTCTGCCTTGAATTTATTTATTTAAGCTGTCAACTTTTACAACAACAGATGGAAGTTTGTTCCAGCAATCAACCACATACTGACTAAAGGCAAATTTCCGCACATCTATTCTACAACTGTTTTTCCTCAATTTGAATTTATGTCCCTTCAGGCAATTAATCTGGGCAAGAGGAAGAATCCCATCAGCATTCAGCTTGCTCAAAGTATTATACACCTCAATCAGATCATCTCGCAGGTACCTAGTCACCAGATATTGTAATTTTCAAACCTTAAGCCTTTCTTCGTAAGAGCAACCCTTTGTTCCATTCACTAACCTTGTTGCCCTTCTCTATACTCATTCCAGCAGCTCTACATCCTTCCTAAATTGAGGCCTCCAGACCTGTATTCAGTACTCAAGGTGTGGCCTGACTATTGCCTTATACAAGGGGATAATCACCTCCTTATCCCTGCTAGAAAAATACCTCTATATCATCGACAAGACATCATGAGCTACTTTTGCAGACCGCCTGCACTGCTCAGAAAACTTCATATCTGACTGCACAATTACCTTCCAGGTCCTTTTCATTCTCTACCACCTTGAGTGTAGTAACACACAGTTGATACGTTACTCTGGGGTTACTGCTATCCATATGTAGTACTTTACATTTGTAAAGTACTACATATGTCTAAACTTCAGTTACCACCTCTCAGCCCATCTGCTGAACGTTTCTAGATCATCTTGGAGTAGCATACTGTCATTAGTATCATTAACAACCCTGCCAACCTTCGTATTGTCTGCAAACTTAGACATTAAGCCTGATATACCTTCATCAGTATCATTAATAAATACAGAAAACAACAATGGACCCAACACTGAACACTGGGGGAATCCACAAAGAGCAGTGTCCACTGATTACCACTCTCTGTCTTCTCCCACTCAACCATCCCTTTATCCATAGCAGCATTTTGCCCTTAATGCCATACTGTTCCAGTTTGTACCCTAGTCTTCCATATGCAACAGTATCAAAAGCTTTCCTAAGATCCAAGTATATGATATAATTATTTTTTGCATCCATTTCCTTTGTGACCACATCACAGTATCCAATCAAATTGGTCAGACAATACTTCCCCTTAACAAACCTATGCTGTGTCCGAACTATAACCGAAGTGTTGTCTAGATGATTCTGCAGTGCTTTAACTGCTTTAACCAGTGCCTCCATTAATTTCCCTGGAACAGAAGTTAAACTAACAGGTCTGTAATTACTTGTGTCACTGTTTGATCTTCCTTTGTGAATTGGGATCACATTTGCACATCTCCAGTTCTTGGACCCATCCCTGAATCCAAGGAAGCTCTCATAATTATGGCTTAGGGTTTGCTTACTTCCTTTGCTGCCTCCTTCCTTTTACTTGTGCATGTGAATGAGAACCTGGTAAACATTCAATTGTGATGCTCATTTATTAAAATATTTAACATTATTATGTATGAAGTGTTCAAATAATTTATTTCTTTTTTTGAATTAAGACAGTTATTGTTATTTGCCAATTGGATAAAGCTTTTACAAAAAATGTTTATTTTTTTTATATATATATATTAGTGTTCCAGATGTTAATATGTTCCAGTTTGAACATTGGTTTTTTAATTAATCAGTGGAAAATGTAGAACACATGAACATTAAAGCAAATCAAAATAAGAAAACAATATTATTATGGTTTCTGTCTTGTAAATTCTTGCATGGCTGTCCCCAAAATATGTACAGAAAATTAATAATTTATTTTAAATTCTTCATCTTTCAACCCTTAAAAATGTGATGCATTCATGTGAAACTAACAATCCAAATTTTGAAGTCAGATATAGTCTATCACTCATGGATTTAGAGTGGAATACAGGTTACATTTACAGGAATTGTTAATGAAATTTTAATGAAATATTACAATAATTCATTAATGAAATATTACAAGTAAGTATTAAGTATTACAATTATTACAAAAAAAAATAGTTTTTCTCCCCTCAATTGCTTGTTGTTTTGTAATTATCAGGAACCGCTTTGATCAAAATCCAATCCAGCAATAGTTTATCAGCATACTGGGTTTCCACCTTTCTTGATAACATTTCTCCATGGTGGCAAGATCTTACTTCTTGCCACTATGGAGAAATGTTGGAAAAATGGGAATGTAGATAGTGTACTTTTAAAGACCTATTGCAACTGAGATTTTGGTTTCATTTTGAGTTGTGCAAAAATAGCAATCATTGAGATGATTGCTTGACTCCCAACACACTATGAGAACAGTGAATGGCAGTGGTTTGTTACTTTTATTTTTTAATCAGTTTCTGAGATGTGCAGTACAATAAATTTGCCATATATTGGTAGCCCACTTTGTTGCCTAATCACCTAATTTGCAGCTAAAATAAATTTCACTTGCTTTCTTTAATAGGGGTGTTGTAGGTTGTCTGCAAGATTTAATTGTATAATCACTGCACACATAACAAAAGCTATCTGGTGAATTAATGTGCTGATATGACTGACATTTTAAAAGTATGTTTAATTCCAGTTCATGCCAAAAACTAAAAAAAGAACATGAATCACTCACTTATAATTCTGGCTGATTGACCTCTCTGGAAGGTTTGCTATATCCACACATTTATAAATCTCTGGCCTTTACAGTGTACTGTATCACACGACAATGTATACTACGCGGAGATGGGGGAAACCCCTGGTGCCGTTTGATCCAAATACACTTTACCTATAAATATCTGACATGCAGGGAACAAATGGGGTAGAGTCATTTAGAAACTGACCACTTCAGAAAGATCTAGAAAATTCATGACTCAAATCTCTCAAAATCTAAGTACGTGAAAACTAAAATATGAAATATCTTGCAAACTGAGGTTGCAATGAAAAACATCCAAAATTGACAATTAAAAAATATGCTGTCCATATTTCTATTGAAAAATTTTTTCACTGTAATTGAATTTTATCAAAAGTGGAGCAAACAGGCAACCAAACTAAGTGACTATTGCTATTGTCAGAAGAAAAGATAAAAAAAAAAAAAAAAAAAAGTAAAGTCTCCTTTCTGCTGTACTGGTTTTCATTTGATTTATGGCCTGTATTACTGACTTGAAAACTGTTTATTTATTGTTTATGAAGTTGCATTTTGTTTTTCTGGAACATTTGGTAACCAATTGTATTACTATAATGCACAGAGTTATTCTCAGTAGGTTTCCTCCCATGCTGAGCCAGCATCACAAGTTTCAGTATAAAAATTTCCCCTAATCGTCATCACAGGTACAGGCCTGTGATGACAATGTAGTTATTAAAAAAGAAAAAAACTTTTACAACCTTAGGGGTTGTAAAAGTTTTTTTCTCTTTTAATAACTACATCACTTTGAAAAAACAAAGGTATGTACTGATCATGATCAGAGAAAGTAACCAACAACTTGAACTTAAGTATAGCCAATACCGAACTAACTACTGTACTGTTACGTTACAAAAATACAATGGATCAAAATGTGTTAAAGCCTTTAAAGTATGTAGATGTAATTATGGTCAATAAAAAAAAAATTATAAGTTTAAAGATGCTTCACACTGCAGTTTACTTTAAATGCCCACCCCACTTGGTGAATTACCCTGGAAACTAACCTTTGAGATGGCCTGATTATCAATAACTTTGGTCATGATTTTATAGCCAAAATGAAACGGCTGAAAACAATATGGAAGAAATAAAAAATTAACAAAGTGACTTAAACTAAGGTGGTTAATTGTGTCATTAGATATTCATATACATCATGTCACCTTACTTGGTTAATTTGTAGCCAGTAGCTATTTTAATATACCTATTATATTATTTCCTCAAACCAAACAGTATTTCAGTTAATCAATATACAGTAATAAAATCAGCTGTTAATCTCAACTTACTTTATAAACATTTGGATTTTTCTTGGGATCTGTGAGAACGTCAAAAGTGGTGTATATATCATTCAATAACTTGACAATTTTCATGGCTCCTTTTGAATCTGAGTTTTTGGAGCAGTATTGACTAAAACCAACAATTCCACTGAATAAGATGGTTACGGATTCATATTTCTTTGCTGGTACAGGCCTGTGATGACGAAGTTCATTTGCTACCGAAGGTGGTAGTATGGAGTACAATAATCTGGAAATGAAACAACCTGAAATAATTTAATTTCTTTGTTTGGCACTATTTAAAATGCAAAAATATTTGGAAAATTATAATTCAGTTTATTAATCATTCAAAAGTATTCTGCTCTTTTTATAGAAAGGATTTCTCTTTTTCCTCTTATCTTCAATTTAAATTCAAAATTAAAAATAAAATATAGCTACATGTTTCAGTTTGTACTTCCAGCTATTCTGCACTGATGCTCTGTTAACTAATTTTTTTTAAATTAACAAAATATGCATTAAAATAACTTTCATAATGCTGGTGCTAATGGTTAGCTTTTGGAACCTGTCGTATTCTGCTGGCAAAGAACTAGATGTTTTCTAAGTCACAACACTAAGTGGCATGTGGCTGTCATCAGATTAGCTGTAAATTTTTCTGAATGTAATGGAAAGTTGTAGTGATCCCCTGTTTGGTTTTGGAGAGTCACCTATTAGGAGAAATGTGTTTTTTTATATTTTTTTGGAATTCTAGGGTTTTATTGATTCTGTACTGTTGTCTGTTGGTGTGCCAAGTTTAGCTGGCACTGGTTGACATCGAGTAGTATTGTACTATTGGCAGCATTCAAGTCCAGTGTTGGCTGCTGTTTGAGTGACCTCTTCCCCCTTTTGAAGTTAAATAGGCCTAACCTATTTAGTGTGTCAGGAGCATGCAGTGGTCAGAAGTGTAGTAGCACATGCTGTTTGAGTGGACTGGGGTTCAAGCCTGTGACTGCTGAATACGATTAACATTTGTATTGATGATATATTGTAACTCCACTGACCTGGTGGTCGTGCTGGAGTATAAACAAGAACATTTTTTTTTTTTTACGGAAATATATTGTTTGTTGCTCCCATGATTCTTGTATTCTGTCAGTGGGGAAGCTGCTGATAGACTGCTTGAAAGGGACACAGGGGGAAAGTACGAGAGATGTTCAACCTTTCCCTATTTAGGTTGATGTTTTGAAAAAGTTCTGAAAATTGTCATCATTAAATCTCACAAAGATGGTATGTATGCTCCCAATTTTTGCATTGTGAGGATGGGTTCCACTTGTAAAGTGAAAGTGGGAGTAAACATGGCTGGCATGTACATTAAAATCGTGAATGCTACTCACAGTGTTCCCATTGTGAATGCATCTGGAACAGTTTTCTATGGTATAGTATTTTGATTTGTATAGAGTTAGTTCTTTAGAAGAAAAGTAACTAGAGAGAAAGAATTTTTTTTCTTTTTTAAAGATCAAGGGAAAGAATATTTATGACATTGTTGCAGGTAGCATGGAAATAATGCATTTTTCTTTTCTTTTTTTTTTTTTTTGGGAGAAATCAGGCAAAACTAGTTGTTTATAAAGAGTAGAGTTCATCAAAGTGGAAAGTAATGGATCACAAGATAGTACTGTTATAAGCAAAACTATGAACAGTATTTCTAGCTAATGGAAGAAACTTGTTAATATATAGGAGGAAATGAGTGGATGAAAGAACAGAACTTGTCACACTCTAGCATTTGTTGAAGTTACAAGATAGCGAGCTATCTACCATCATGAGCAGTCAGAGAAGCAGGTTACTACCCAATTGCAAAATCTTAGAAATGTCAAGAGCGGCCGCTCTTGACATTTCGGCTAAATTTAGAGCATCTCTGAACCTTGACTTCAAAGCGACAGCTCCAAACCTTAACAACCTCTCTGCAACTGAATATGCTTGTTATGTACAGTCATCCCTCTTCAGAGCCACTGAATATGCTGCCAAATGAAAGAAAGTGCAGACTTCTCATACTCTTTGGTGGACACAGAAACTTACCGATCTCAGAAAACAAACACATGTGGCACAGAGAGCCTTTCAATGACGCAGGCACTGGCCTAATCCTGAAGTTAATGTTCTTAAGCAAGAGTATAAGGAGAAGCAAAAAATCTACCATAAAGCCATCGCGGAGAACAAATTAAGGTCTTGGAGAGAATTGGTTTCCCAAGCAGAGAACACTGACCCCTGAGGGCTCATATACAAGATCTGTAGGAACGAAATTATCTGCCCAAATATATACAACACAATGCAATATCAAAACAGTGAAACATATGACTGGCACTCAACAGTTGAGAAAATCATTGAACACACCTTTCCTGAAGATGATCCCAATCTTGACAATATGCATCAAATTCAGATTCAAGCAGACAGTGCCACTTACGAAGGTACCTTGGACGTTGATACTTTCGTGAGATCTACCCTAATATTTTGTTAAATCTTTCCAACAAGTGCCTCTTGGAAGGCACATTCCCCAATTTCTGGAAGCAGGCACTGCTTAAAATTATTCAAAAACCAGAAAAACCTAATACTGACCCAAGAGCATACCACCCAATCTCTCTGTTAGCTGACCTGGGAAAGCTGTTTGTAAGAATGATTGGTCCCAGAATCCAAACTATTCTAAACTCACAAAACCTTTCATCCAACTTGCAGTATGGCTTCAAGAAAGGATCCTCTGCAGAAGATGCCATTGCAGCCCTTGTAAAACTGCACACATTCCACAGCAGTCTATGAGATGGCCATCTTTGTGGATTTTGAGGGTGCCTTTGATGGGAGAGTTCCCTCAGATCCCTTAGACTGGCAAACTGCAATTAATATCTTTACAAAGTCATAAGATCCTACTTCAGTAACAGATCAATTGAGGTCACTGCCCAACACCTGTCATATTCAAAATTTATAAACAGAGGTTGCCCACAGGGGTCAGTGCTAGGACCACTCCTTTGGAACTCTGTACTTGACCAGTGGCTCACCAGAAGCTTTGACAACTGCATCAATTTTGCCTATTCAGATGACGTGATTATTTGCATTGCAGGAAGATCCAGGAGAACCCTTGAGGACCGAGCAAAGATTGTCCTGGATGACCTGGTAAGGTGGACCCTCAAAAATAAATTAAAAATATCAAACAAAAACAAAGCCAATGATCTTCAAAAACAGGTTGGATTACTGCCTAAAGTGCTTATTCACAGGAAGCAAATTCCATATGTGGCACAAACTAAACACCTTGGCATCATATTGGATGACAGGCTCGGTTTCCAACCACATGTGAACAGTTTAGCAAACAAAACCAAAGACTTCACTGCAGCCATCATCAGGATCTCCCGTTCAGACTGAGGACTCACCAAAATAAAGCTGTGTTCTTGCCAATTGCCTCCTGTGCTGCTGTGGTCTGGTTCCTTAGGGTCACTAACAGTAAAATCTGTTACTGCAGCAAAGAACCATGCTGCTTGTGAAATAGGGAGTACCAAGAACAACTTCAACTAATGCACTGCAGGTTCTATCAGGGGGGGGGCCCTTCCCCCGGACCTATATATAGCTTATAGAGGCTGCATCTGCAAGCACAAAAAAGGCCTACCAACCTTACTCCTTGGAATAGACTGCAATTCTGCTACAAATATCAAACAGGAAAAAATAAACCTATGGAATAAACTCCTTTCCTGTTGGCAGGTTAGATGGGATGAAAGTCCCACTGCAGAGGTCACCAGACTTTTTATCCCGGATGTCATATTTGCCATGAATAAGCCGCATTGTAATTGGTTCTACTTATCCATGAGCACATCCTACATCTTAACAGGACATGGTGCTCTTAAAGCAAAACTGTTCCAATTCGGACTGGTGACAAATCCTCATTGCCCCGGTGGGCAAGAGGAATCCTGGAATCACATTCTATTGTCCTGCCCATCTACGAAGCACAATGGACAGCACTTAAAAATAAGGTTCAGAACATCTCAGGAAGTCAATCTTAAAGCCTTATTTGAAAATGAGAGTAACTTTCAAGCCCTTCAAATCTTCACCAACGATGTCTTCAGCAGAAGAATACAGATGCTTCACTACACTGGATAATTCAACAAGCTCTTGCTGAGCTGTTCCCTGTGTCACCTACCAGTCATCCTGGACTTGAATTCTTTTGATCTCTGAGGTTGTTCAGAGATGTCAACCACTGTTTTTTTTTATTATTATTATTTTATTTGTTTATTATTATTAATTAATTTATTTTATTTATTTATTTTATTATTATTTTTTTCTTTCTGCTGGTACTCAGAACTGGGCATCCCAAGTACAGGATTGCGGGCATCCACTGGTATTGCACTACCTCCAGTGGATGTAGTGCAATCATCACTTGTTCATCATCAACAATCTCGATCCAATTGAGCATGTGGAATGAGCTCTTCGGGGTAGAGATTCACAACCATCCATACAACTGTGGGAGCCAGTTGAGCCAATATGGATGAATCCCTGTGGCACATGTTCAACACCTTATTGAGTGTTTCCCAACTGCCAGGATGAATCCAGGCTGTTGTTGAAGGCTAAAGGGAAACTTGCTCATTATTGAGTAAGTATAACTAATAAAGCGGTTACTCAATGTATATTAGTATTATTATGAATGTTAGTATTGGCAATATGATTACAAGGAAGCAAGGCTTATACAGCACCAGCAAAAAAAAAAAAAAAAAAAAATTAATTAATTTTTCTTTCCTTTCAATAATTTTTCCAACTATTCCTTAAATTTATTCAAACTACTCACCTCTATAAGTTAACTAAGTTAAAGTTTATTCCAAGAGTTGACTATCCTTTGGTTGATTGCAAATTTCTGCACATCTATTCTGCAGCCTCCATTTTCAGTTTAAATCTATGCTCCTCTTGTGTGTTTCATCTGAGTAAGAGCAAAAATGCCATCAGCATTTTGTTTACTTTCACACTTATACCTTTTAAAGCCTTATACACTTCAATTAGGTCTCCATGCAGAGGCCTAGTTTACAGAACCACAACCTTCCTTGGTAAGAATATCCCCTTTTGCCTGCCCCTAACTAATCTTGTTGTTCTTCTCTGCACCATTTACAACAGATCTATATTCTTCTTAAAATGAGGTTTCCAGACTTCAAATGTCTGGAATACTGAATTACTGTAGTTTATCAGTAATTCAGTTTCCAGACATTTCCTATCCACTGCCTTATACAACAGTATGACTAACTCTTTACTGCAGCCGAAAAAATTTTATATTTTAGTGACAGAATCCCCATGAGCTGTTCTAACAGGTTGTTTTCACTGTCAGAGAATTTCATTTCAGAGTGCCTTTACTTCTATGTCATTTTCATGCTCCTCCCCTTGAATTTGGTACCATACAAATGGTATATACCTTTGAAAATAAAAAAGAAAGTAAAATAGGAAGAAACATGCAGAAGTATAATGTACTCTCACCTAGTTTTTTTTTTCTTTTTCTTTTTTCTTTTTTTTTTTGATAAAGAGTAATGTATTATTAATATTTTGTGGCAGCCGAACCTGAGAAGCAGTAAATTTCTTAGATTTACTGTTTTTTTTCTGTATTTATATGGAGTAAGGAGATGTAGTTAAATTTACAGAATTGACTTATGCATTTATTGAATAATCATTAATTTTTCATAGTCACTGTTTTATCTGTAGGGATAAGCATTTGATATCTTATTCTTTACAAATTTAAATTATTGAATTTGAGCAAAATACTATAATACCTGTCAGTTTTCCTTTTCTCATCTTCCAGTTCTCTGTATGTTTGCTGTAGTTTATCAGTAAGTATCTCAAGATTTTTAGTCAACTTGTATTCGGCTTCAAACTGTTCAGACAAGAGAACTAAGTCTCTTGTTGCGTCATGTAATGGGATATCACTAAGGTAGAGACCTCGCCTGTTTAGATCATCTAGGTTGAGAACACTTGGTGAACAGAGAAATAACATGAGGTCTGTCTCAGCCACATACAGCATTTGACCTTTCAGTCGCATCCTGAAAAAAGATGAAAATGTTTTAACTTTTTGGAACATTCAAATTTATTTCTTGAATGCCACATGTAATAAAATTTGTACTGGCATTATGTTCTATAAATTTCTCAACATAGGAAGTATTGAGTGAAAATTGTTCAAACTTGATTAGTTTCGTACTACATCTAATCAGTATATTTCAGCGTTCTTTTGCAAAGTTGGCTATGTTTTGGTGCAGTGGTTCCCCACCTTTTAGCACACATGGGCAGTTTAATTCAAATAGGAGTGTGGTTATAGTTTCACCTTGAAAAAGAAGTATGAATATGCTTATTTACTTATTAACTGGTTTTTATTTGCATTAAACAAAACAGAAAAAATGTTCAGATATTTACTGAGTATGAATAATGCTCTTGCAGAACAGCCCTCTTTAAACAGAGGGCTATTCTGTTCTCTGCAAGTTTTTTTATTTTTTTAAATTTTTGTTGTTGTTTAATCCTTAAGTAAACCAGTGGAACCCTGCTGTTTCATTGGTGTTTAACCTGTTGTACACCAATGGAAACAGTCAAAAGAGCGAAGGTGGAATTGGCTTTCTGGTCCATAAAGATATAAAAAACAACATTTTGGAATTCAAAAGGACATCACCAAGGGTTTCAAGACTACTACTCAGGATTTTTAAGAGGTACAAACTAAAGGTTATAATGATATATGCACCAACGTCGAGCCATGATGATGCAGGGGTTGAAGAAATGCACACCAAAATTGAGAGGCGTCTAGATGAACAGAAAACTCAATACACCATTATTATGGGGGACTTCAATGCTCAGATTAGAAAGAGACAAAACAGCACAGAAAGGGAAACTGTAGGAAATTTTGGAATTGGTAAAAGAAATGAAAGAGGTGAAAAACTTGTGGAATCTGCAGAATCTTGAGGAATGTCAGTAATGAACACCCATTTCAGTAAATTTCACCCTTTTTCAAGAAAAGGGTGGACAGAAAGTGGACATGGAGAGCCCATATGGATTAAAAACTAATGAAATAGACTTCATCCTCACTAACAGAAGATATATTGTGAACAATGTTACCATCCTGAACAAGGTAAATGTTGGAAGTAATCACTGGTAAGATGCACAGTTCATACAGATGTAAGAAAAGAAAGGAAAAAACTGACTCTAATAAACAATACAAAGATTTTTGAGATAACAGAAGCTGTGAAAAAGCAGTATGTACTGGAACTTAAGAACAAGTTTGAGCTTATGAGAGAACAATAGAATGGTGGTTTATAGGTTATGGAGCAGTTACATGTTTTTTCACACGATATTATCCATGGTCCCACAGGACCATGCGCAGTAATGACTCCGCCTTTATCCCGTTCTACCCGAACCCGTCACAACAAATTTCTAGTCCTAAAGACTCATGGGATAAAGTGCTTACAACTCCCGAGCAGGAAGTTGCGATCTCTTGTTTCAAGATTTAAAACATCGGTTCCCTCCTGCTGCAGAGTGGATTACTGTATTCCCTGCTGTGGCTGCTATGTTGGGGAAACTGGCAGGAGGCTCAATAGTCGTGTTTCCAAACACAAAAAAGCTATCCGTTTAGCGGACATGGTGTATTCAGCCATTGCTGAGCACTTCTGATCAACCCAGCATGACATTAACCGTTGCTGCAATGTCATGATTATTGATCGGTCCTGCCGTTGCCACGCCTGGCTGGGATCACTGCACATCTCACGCTGTAACGATTCCTTTAACCGGAACAGAGGATGTTGTGTCCATCCCATTACTGAGACAACCATCCTCTTGGCTGACAAACATTGGCATTTGCAACGTTCCCAGGCATTACAGCTACAACTACAAGCTTTCCCTTCTAACAGCTAATTGTTACATACATGCAGTTCACCATACAGGACTTCCATGGCATGCACATAGATTTCTATATTTTAGATTAACGGTCACATCTCATGAAGTATGCCTTCCAGTCCGAAAGCTATGTATTACTTTCCTGTATTATTTTTACTTGTGATTTGTTTTTGTTTGTGTGAACATCAGCATATGCATATTTTTATGTAACATTAAGCGTATTTTTTACTACAATCTGTCATTTTCTTTCCGTTTTTGCCCTGTGACACAATAATTTATTATTATTAATATTATCCACTTAAGTGAAGGAAAGTGGAGAATGGGAAGAGGAAGTAAAGGAAATAAAATAGCTATGTTTGATAAGACATCATGCAATAATAAATTGGATTAAAGACTACAGGATATGGACATGTACCAAATAGATAACTTTTAACATAACAGTTAAATAATTTTTTAAAAGAATTGAGAAAACAAGGAAAAATTAATCTTTTACAATGAATTGGTGTAAGAAATTTGATTACACGTACTATGAAAATGTGCAAGCCTACTTATCCTTATGCTTCATAATTTCTTATAAGTTGTCTATGTTCTCAGGTCTGTCTTGATTCTTAGTAAAAATCATTTCCTAGCTGCCACTTTTCTACACCTATCAAGGTAGTGATACAGAAGAGTCAAAGGGTTAACAGAAATATTGGTGCTAGTCAAGAAGAATTCCAAAAACCCAAAAAGTTATCCAAAAATGAAAAAGAAATGAGTAAATGGGGGCTTCACCACTGCAGAGTTAGTTGAATAGCATCATAAAAAAAAAAAAAAAAAAAAAAAGTGACTGCACCATAACATATAAACAGCAACTGAAAACAAATAATGCTTTCAAAAAGAAGTGATTTTCTTATTTTAACAAGATTAATGATCTTCACTAAAGTACACCTTCCGGAGTTCATTGTTAAGTTAATTAAGTATAGTTTTTAATCAGTTTATCTAGGTTTCAAAAAAAAAAACCAGGCATGCTTCAGCTGGACTGTATTTTAGAATGCATAAGGTCAGTTTTTGGGTGCCTAAATGCATAAGCACCTGTTGTCTTCACTATGTCCATCTGCATGTAAAAACTTGACTCCCTGTGATTTTCATGAAATTTGATATTTGGTTCATATAGAAAGATTTTTCAAGCCATCCCAAATTTTATTGAAATTAGACAAATAGAAATCCAGCAATTACTATTTCAGCTTTCCATACAATTTTTATTAGAAGACGAAATGCATAAGGCATAATTTCTTATGGGTTTAGGTAATTAACTATATAATATCAGTGTAGATACACCATAGTTTACCCATTAATTTGAACTATGTATGTAGTGTAAAGGCATCGTTTTAATTGTATCTCATATTGTGGATGCCTTCCCAATGAGATAGCTGGTATTGCACTACTTCGAATAAATAACGCTTCTCTAGTAGAGAAGACTACTGTTATTTATTTTCAGTGAGTACCACCACCCAGACGATTGTTTCAAAGCTAGTTGGCTTCATCATTGGTGGGTGGGCAGGTACCCTGGTAATGCAACATGCCATCACAGTTATTTATTCACCATTTAGCATCTCTCATATTGTGGAAATAACTTCACAACTGTGATGGCATGTTGCATTACCAGGGTACCTGCCCATCCACTGCTGATAAAGCCAACGAGCTTCAAAACGATTGTCTGGGTGGCAGTATCCACTGAAAATAAATAAGTAGTCTCCTCTACTAGAGAAGTGTTATTTATTCGAAGTAGCACAATACCAGCTATCTCGTTGTGAGGGCATCCACAATATGAGATACAATTAAAACGATGCCTTTACACTACATACGTAGTTCAAATTTATGGGTAAATTATGGTGTATCTACACCCGATATTATATAGTTAACACAATTTAGAGAAAAAAGAAATTCATACATTAAATGTAGTTTTAATGCAGTATTGTTAGTTTTAGACAGCAGTCGATTCATATGTATTGTTATGTAAGACTTGTGATTGTGGTGTTGCTGGGAAGATATATAAATATATATATACACATATATACAGGGTGTCTCAAAAATATTGGTACAAACATTTAGGGAAGGTAGGTAACGTCTAAAGGAATGTGAATCGCATAGGAACCCATAACCGGAAACGTCATGGGAAAGTAGTAGCAGAGGCACAAGAAGAAGAAATGACACAAGACAGTAATCAGTGGCAAACATTTATTTGACATAATATTAACAATGAAGTACGAGATGGATGCATTTCATGATGTTACAACAGATGCCCGAAGGTTCTACCATGAGACGCGATGAATGCGTGACACCGACACAGCATGGATTGGCGGACACGGTCGAACACACCTGGAGTTTCTTTGACAGTAGCAGCAGCGCAGACGAGTCTCGCCACGAGATCCATTTCCGTCTCCACAGGCGATTCATACACGATAGATTTGAGGGGCCCCCACACAGAAAGAAATCAAGGCTCGATAAATCAGGTGAGCGTGGGGGCCAGGCAACGGGTCCACCACGGCCAATCCATCGATGCCCAAACTGCCTGTTCAAATGGTCACGAACACACCTTCCATAATGGGCAGGCGCCCCGTCATATTGAAACCAAATGTTGCATCTCACATTTGCTGGAACATCGTCAAGTAACCCTGGTAGAACTTGTTCAAGAAAGATCCGATATTTAGCGGAGTTCATGCAGGATGGTAACAGGTATGGGCCGACTAAGCAGTCACCGACCATACCTGCCCACACATTTATTGCGAAGCGATGTTGTGCCGCATGGGGGCACACACTGTGTGGGCCCTCTGCTAATCCATACACTAGGTGCATGTCTGCCAGCTCACAGTTTGTATATCGATGCATGCTCTTTGTGTGGCGACTACTGCTTGAATGAGTAAACCAGAAATTTTCCCTCTCACGAACTGATGAACAGCGCCGTGTACCGACTTACGGTGACGTTTCTGGTTATGGGTTCCTATGCGATTCACATTCCTTTAGATGTTACCTACGCCCCCTAAACGTTTGTACCAATATTTTTGAGACGCCCTGTATAGAGAGAGAGAGAGAGAGAGAGAGAGAGAAAAGACTTGAAAAAATGAGCAAGAGGAGAGAAATAAATATTATTCAGTTGTAATTAAACTGAATGGTTAAGTTTCAAGAACTTAAAATGTAGTTTCATTGAGTGTTTTGTAAAGTCTATATCTTAGTATATAGATAAAGTTCTATATATTAGTAATTACTTGATAAGAAGATAACTATATTTACTTCTCATTTTAGTTAATCACAGAAAAAGAAAAAAAACCAGTTAAAATTAATTTTAATTAAAAAATAGAATGCACCAGAAATCTAATGTACTGTGTACATTACCTAACTTGTAAAGGAAGCATATTATCATCAGTTGTTTAGACCAGTGGTCTCCAAAGTGGGGTGCGCAAGATGATCCATGTGGTGCGTGAGATGATCAGTAATAAATCAATATTTATTAATTATGAAAACTAGTTTTTTGAAACGTAATTGAAAATAAAAATTATAAATAAATGTTTTTTTAATACTTCAATATGTGCATTTGTTTGTGCAGCTTTATTTGATCATGCACATTCAAGTACATGCATTTTGTTTTGTATTTTTTTATTTGTGATTTTATAAATGTGATTTTAGATATACTGCCTTCCATGTAAATGATTTATAAATAAAAAATTATGTATATTAAACTTATATATTTAATTTTTTTATTTTTTTTATTCTGGGGTGCGTGCTAGTCCTTTTAAGTAAAATGAGGGTGCGTGACCAAAAAACGTTTGGAGACCACTGGTTTAGACATTACTTAATGAGAAAAAGTTCAATCAATATCACACTTTTAATATATGTTTCCTTGTTTCTGGAAAGCTATTAACATCAATCATAGCCTCCCCTCCCCCAACCACAGAAATTTATTCATATAATTGAGAGCATATTTTGTATATTACACTAGAATGAAAAGTTGGAATGAAGCCAAATTTTTACCCATGTTCTGTTGGTCCTTGGGAAAATTTCAGGTTGAGTTTTGATTTTTCAGCCTTCATTCCCTCCTCTTTATAAAAAAAAGTGGCATAAATGATAGTGTGTGAATTTCCATTAATCAACAAGAAAAATGTGGATTAATACCAAATTTTCAAAATATATTCTGTTGGCCCCTGGGATGGTTCAGTTCTGATTTCATAGCATTCCCTCCCTAGTTTCTCCTACAGAAATTTTACTATAAATTTGGAACAGGAGCTTTTAGGAATCATTGTAACACATTTTCATGTGGATGGGTTGACTTATTTTGTTATAAATCATGAATTATTACTATTTGCTATTAACTAATTAACTTGTTTAAATAAATTTTAACTAACATTAACTAACTTGTTTAAATAAATTTTAACTAACATTAACTAACTTGTTTAAACAAATTTATAACTCACGAGTTATAAATTCTGTCTTTTATCTTTTTTTTTTTATGATCATTTAACTAAACAGATAGTGAAGCGAACTGCTTAAAAAGCAGCTGTTGTGTGTGTGTGTGTGTGTGTGTGGGTTAATAGTACATAAGTTGCCTTGGCTATAAAGTGTTTTAAAGAGAGACTCTTGCTATATTAATATTAAATCAGCACGACACAATAACTAACAGCCAATTGGGCTGCTAATTATCATCTATAATTATAATCAGCATTCTGAAAATATAATGGCATATTCATAATGGCAGTGTTTCACTTGGTTCAAAAAATCACTTGGTTTGCAAATTTATTTTTAAACTTTGCAAACCAAGTGATTTTTTTTTATCTCATATATTTATGGTTATGTTATGGCTCTGTATGTACACTGTGAAAAGTCTTTGAAATAGTAATAGTATTTGCCATATGGTACAAGGAAGCCACAGGTTTTTGCTGCACTGGCAAAAAAAAACAAAAAATAACACCAAGTAGAAAAGAAAATACAAATTATATATTTCTATCCTCATACAGGTAACTATCCAGTTGACCTTTGAATTTATTCAAACTGTCAGCCTTAACTACCTGCAAGGGCAACTTGTTCCAGCAATCAGTGACTTGTTGGCCAAAAGAAAACTTCCTACAATCTAATGTAAACCTCAACCCCTGTAATTTAAATTTATGGCCCCGAGTTCTTGAATTCTTTAAACATTCTTTAGTGAGAATTTCATCTTAGTTTGTTCATTTTACTAATCCCTCTCAGAGCCTTATAAACCTCTGTGAGGTGCCTGGTTGCCAAGCTCTGTAGCCCACACAACCACACACCTCAGTGTGAGGTGTGTGGTTGCTACAGGCACCTCACAGGTGACCTCACTATATTTATGTTGCCTGCAAATTTTGACATCATGCCTTCTATCCCTTCATCAATGTCATTTATGAAAATTAGAAATCTTCTGCCGATCTCACCATCCAAATTGCCCATCTTTGGACCTTTTCAAGAAGCTCAATGTCTTTTTTTCAGATGAAATCTCCATACTTGAGCACAGTATTCCAAATATGGTCTTACAATTGCTTTATACGGTGATATTATGACCTACTTATCTCTACAGGATAACATTTGATAACTCATTGATAGGACACTATGGGCTTTCCTGGCTGCTTGTTTACGCTGTTCAGAAAACTTCATATCTGCCCATATCATAACTTATTCCGAGCTCCTTTTCTTCCTCTACTGTTTTTAATTCAACTCCACCGAGTGTGTAATTTATTTTGGAGTTGCTCTTCTCCAAATATAAGACTTTGCATTTTGCTGCATTAAAACTTAGATGCCACTTTTCTGACATTTCCTGATGCCTGTTCAAGTTATCCTGAAGGAGCAGTGGTTGGCACTGATCATTAACAACCCTACCTATCTTTATGTTGTCTGCAAATTTTGACATCATGCCTTCTATCCCTTCATCAATGTCATTTATGAAAATTAGAAACAACAGTGGTCCAAGAACCTATCCCTCAAGGATCGGTTCTTGGATCATTGTTACCCCACTCCTGACATTACAATAATCTGAAGAATATCCATTAATCACAAACCTCTGCTTCTACCCTACCTAGCAGTCCATCTTAGAATCTTACCAGTAATCCCAACCTGTTCAAGCTTATACAGTAACCTCGCATGAGGAACTGAATCAAATGCTTTGGTAAAATCCAAATAAACTATGTCGAAATTGCTCCCTACATCCAGCTCATGAGTAACTGTGTCAAAATAGCCTACTAAGTTAGTTAAACATGATTTTTCCATTAACAAAACAATGTTGTGTGTCCTTCAGAATGCCATATCCATCTAAATATCCCTGGACTAAGATTTTTCCTATCACTGAAGTCAAATGGGACATTATAATAAGTTGGGCATAATGTGCCAAGCCAATCTTTTGGTTTGGCTTGGCACATTATGGCCTGAGTTTCCACTTCACCGTTAAAAATAAAATCAAACCAAACGAAAGTTTCCTTCGGTCTGCAGAATGGGTTGCGTGTGTTACACAAACAACCATTCTTTGATGTTATAATATGCTTGATCACTTCTGAAGATTGGATTGTCATGCTATCTGTGCAGTATTTGGTAATTGTCACACATTGGAGGTTGGCAGATCACATATCAGACAGCCTATTTTCCTCATTCCACAGTTCTTTTTGATTTTTTTTCCCTTTGGGAGAAGGCTACTGAAGTAGGATGAAGTGTTCAGAAAATCATTCCTGCACATGTTTGAGAATCCTCAAACTGTTTTTGGACTTCCTTATGGGTCATAAATTTAAGATCATATGAAAAGTCTATCATAATAGTAAATATACTCTGAACAAAGGAGAGGGGATTGGGTCCCACTTGGCAGTGCCTCTTCACCATTCTGTTTACAACAATAGACTTCCCTAACAGTGGCAGAATGCAACTTTTTCAGAAATTTTGGACAAGGTCCAGTATTGGGAGAGGATATAATTTTCAATTTTTCAAGAAAGGTTATGCCTTAAAATTACACGAAAAACTTATTTAAAATGTGAGCATACATGCAATTGTTTGCTCACATGTGTTACCATTCAGTGTGGCTAATGTGATAGCCTGAAATGTCATATTAAGCTTACTCAGGTGAATTATGGACATTTCATACGATCTTAATGTGATGACCCATAAAGAGTTTGAACATTCTGCCCAGAACAGTTTGAAGATTCTCAAACATGTGCAGGAATGATTTTGTGAACACTTCATCCTACTCTGATACCCCACCCACAATTCCCTTAAGTTTAAAAAAAAAAAAAAAGGGAAGCATTAAAGGAATTAATCATAGAATATACTATGCTTTTCATACCAACTAAGAAATACTCTTCAATATATATGCCTAAATGGATGTGATGTTAGATGAACTGATGAGACTCGTGGCAGAAAAGAAAAAAGCATGGGATGCATATAAATTATAAGGCGACACAAAAGCCTATGGTAGATATAAACTAGTCTGTAATCAAGTCACAAGGTATTAGCATTAGCATTAGTAGAGGCATTTGATGCAAGAAAGCAAGCTTATGCAGCATCAGCCAAAAAAAAAAAGAAAAAAAAAAAAAAAAACCCCACTTCACCCCTCTGTTCGTTCAAAATACCTGTCCAGCTGAGCCTTAAACTTATTTAGGCTATCAACCTCCACTACAAGGGATGGAAGTCTGTTCCACAACTAAAGGCAAATTTCCGCACGTCTATCCTACATCTGTCTTTCCTCAATTTGAATTTATGCCCTCTCAGGTGATTATTCTGAGCTAGAGGAAGAATCCCATCAGCATTGAGCATGCTCACACCATTCAAGGCTTTATACACCTCTATCAGATCACCTCGCTGGTGCCTAGTCTCCAGACACTGTAATTTGCAAAACTTAAGCCTTTCTTCGTAAGAGCACCCCTTTGTTCCATTCACTAATCTTGTTGCCCTTCTCTGTACTTGTTCCAGCAGCTCTACATCCTTCTTGAAATGAGGCCTCCAGACCTGTATACAGTACTCTAGGTGTGGCCTGACCATAGCCTTATACAAGGGAATAATCACCGCCTTATCCCTGTTGGAAAAATTCCTGTATATCATTGACAATACTCCATGAGCTACTCTTGCAGCCCATCTGCACTGCTCAGGGAACTTCATATCTGCCTGCACAACCACCCCCAAGTCCCTTTCATTCTCTACCACTGTCAGTGTAGTACCACAGAGTTGATACGTTGCTCTGGGGTTGCTGTTTAAACTTCATTTGCCACCTCTCAGCCCATCTGCTCAACCTTTCCAGATCCTGTTGCAGCAGCATAGTGTCAGTAGTGTCCTTGACAACCCTGCCAACCTTTGTATCGTCTGCAAACTTGGACATTAAGCTTGATATACCATCATCAATATCATTTATAAATACAGAAAACAATAATGGACCCAACACTGAGCCCTGAGGGACTCCACTAATAACATTAGTCCACGATGAGCAGTGTCCATTGATTACAACTCTCTGTCTTCTCCCCCTCAACCACCCCTTTATCCATAGCAGCAATTTGCCTCCAATGTCACACTGCTCCAATTTGTGTAGCAGTCTTCCATGTGCAACAGTATCAAAAGCCTTTCTAAGATCTAAGTATATAATATCAAAGCTATTCCCTGCATCCAGTTCTTTTGTGACTGCATCATAGTATCCAATCAAATTGGTCAGGCAAGACTTCCCCTTAACAAAACCATGCTGTGTCCGAGCTATAACTGAAGTCTTGTCTAAATGATCCTGCAGTGCTTCTTTAACCAGTGCCTCCATTAATTTTCCTGGAACAGAAGTTAAGCTCACAGGTCTATAATTACTTGTGTCAGCCTTTGATCCTCCTTTGTGAATTGGGGTCACATTTGCACATTTCCAGTCTATGGGTACCCCCCCTGAGTCCAAGGAAACTCTCATAATTATGGCTAAGGGTTTGCTTACTTCCTTTACTGCCTCCTTTAATATAACTGGATAGATCCCATCCACCCCGGGTGCCTTTCTTGTGTTTATCTTCAACAGTTTCTCCTCCACTTTACTCCCAGTTATTTCAAGATTCTGTAGCTTACTGCTAGAGTTGAATACACCTCTGGCATTCCCCTCGCTGAATAACTCCTCATGTGTGAATGTCGATGCAAAATATTCATTTAGTTTGTTAGCTACCTGAGCAGGATCATCAACAGTTGACCCATCAATATCAAGTGGACCAATCTGATTCATCCTCTTCCTTCTAGAGTTTACATAAGTAAAGAACTCTTTGCTGTTTTTCTTTGCATCCCTTGCCAAGGATTTCTCGTAATCTGCCTTCGCCTGCCTAACCTCCTTTGTAACTTGGTTGCATATCAACTTGTATCTATCATAGGCTTCTGTGTCATGTGTTAATTTGTAAGTATCCCATGCATTTTACTTCTCTGCCATATGCCTCATTAGTTCATCTGACATCCATTTTGGCCTAAACCTTGAACAATATTTCTTAGTTGGTATGTAAAGCCTAGTAGCTTCCAAGATAAGTTCTTTGAATGCTTCCCATTTTGAATTTGCTGTTGGTAACATCATCAGTTGGTCCCACTGTATAGAATTTAAATACTGTCTCAGTCCATCGTAGTCGCCTTTACGGAAGCAATAACCCTTCCCTTTACCCCTAATGGTAGTTACCTCTTTGAGTAATTCCCACTTCAGCACACTGTGATCACTGCCACCTAGTGGTTCATTTATCTGCAGATTCTTAATGCATGAAGAATCACTGCTGATAATCAAATCAAGAGTATTACTCCATCTAGTTGCCTCCCGAACATGCTGATGTAGAAAACAATCATCCAATAAATCCACAAAAGCCCTGCTAGTGTGTGAGTGACCAGCCCCCAAATTCCAGTCAATATCTGGGAAATTAAAATTTCCCATTATAAGACTCTCTGATTTACTGGTCCACTCTATTTCCCTGTACAGTTTCTTATTATACTCATCAGAGTCATTAGTCCTATAGCACACTCCTACTCTCAATTTTGATCTCCCAATGCTTATGTCACACCAAACTGACTCAACACTGCACTGTCCAGCGATATTGACTGGCTTCACTTCCTTTGTTTTTATGTGTTTCTTCAAGTGGATTGTTGATGATCTTGCTCAGGTTGCTGACAAATAGATTGAGTATTTTGCATCTACATTCACACATGAGGAATTCTTTAGGAAAGGGGATGCCAGAAGTTTATCTGACTAACAGAGCTAAATGAATTATTTAATAACTGGGAGAAAAGTGGAAGAGAAACTGTTGAAGTTAAACATAAAAAGGCACCTGTGGTGGATGGGATCTATCCAATTATACTAAGAGAGGCAGTGGAGGAAATAACCTAACCCTCAGCCATAATCATGAGAGTGTACTTGGATTCTGGGGAGCCCCCCTGGACTGAAGATGCATGACTGTATCTCTAATTCACAGAGGCGGATCAAAGGGTGGCACAATTAATTACAGACCTCTTAGTTTAACTTATGTTCCATCAAAAATATTGGAGTCACTGGTAAAAGAAGTAATGCATGATTATCTAGACAAGGCTGCAGTTATACTTCAGACACAGCATGGGTTTATTAAGGAGAAATCTTGTCTGGCCAGTTTCATTTGATACTATGATGTGGTCACAAAGGAACTAGACACAAAAAATAATTATGATATCATATGCAAAGCTGCTCCCTGACTTACATAAGGGTTGCATTCCATGGAATGCTATGTAAGTCGGAATTTTTCTAAATGCTTAAAATAGCCTGATTTAGTGAGAGAATTGAAGATATGGATTGAAGAGCAAGGGAAATTGGAATTCCTGTGTCCACAAAGATGGTTCAGCATGAAGCAAGAAGAATTGCTGATGAAAAAGAAGTTACTGATTTCAAACGAGGACACAATTGGTGCTTGAGGTTCATGAAACGGAATGGACTAAGCATGCATACACGCACCAGACTTGCCCAAAAGATGCCTGAAAGCTATGAGCAAAAGGTCCTTGAATTTCATCGTTTTGTCATTCAATGTCGGAAGACGCACCAGTTTGAGTTGGGACAGATTGCAAATATGGACAAAGTCTCCCTTCAATTTGATGTCCCAAGTAACAGAACTGTTGATAAGAAGGGGGTGAAAACTGTAACTGTGAAGACAAGTGGACATGAAAAGAGCCATTATATAGTTGTTCTAGCTTGTTGTGCCGACGGAACCAAGCTGCCTGCTCTGCTGATTTTCAAACACAAAACAATGCCAAAAGAAGACATTCCTCGAGGAGTGATTGTCCACGCTCATGACAAGGATTGGATGGATCTGGTTTGAGAAAGTTTGGAGCAGGAAACCAGGTGGGTTCTTACGCAAACCTGCCCCATTGGTGCTTGATCAGTTCAGGGCACACATAACAAAAAACACAAAGAAGATTGCTGCAGAGCAAAAAACAAAACTTGCCGTCATACCTGGAAGCTTGACATCACAGCTCCAACCACTTGATGTCAGCATTAACAAATTCTTCAAAGCTGCCATGAGAAACAAATGGAACCAATGGATGAAGTCTTCTGGGGACAATTTGACACCAGCAGGAAGAGTGAAGAAACCAACTATAGGAGAAGTTTGTACCTGGGTGAAAAGATCCTGGGATAATATCAAGATTGAGGTCGTTGTCAAGTCATTTAAGAAGTGTGGCATTTCAAATGCCATAGATGGAACTTAGGATGAGGCAATATATGAAGACAGTAATTCGTCATCAGACACAGATGAGGACAAGCTAATGGATGGGAGTTTTGACATTGATGAGGAGTTGTATGAATTTTATGATGAATAAAACTTGAGTTCAATAACTTTATGTATTACATTTTTTTTTCAAATTTGGGCCCCAAAATTAAGGTGCGTCTTATACATGGGGAAATACGGTATATATTAATTTTAAAAAGTATTGTATACTCATAGCTAAATTTTACGCCCAACCTGTTTATTTGCACTTGTTCTGGAGGATAGTGAAGGGTGCATGAAATTTATACCATTTTATACTTTTATACTTTTATACCATTTAAGGGAATACATGGTATAAAAGTTTGGGAAATTCTGATCTGTATGGATCTCTCATAACTAAGGTGCACCACAGAGATCTCAGAGTTGTATGAGATGGAAAACTTTGGCACTTCTCTTTTGCAAAGAGAAAGACACTCATTGATTTGTGGATTGTGAAACAGAAATAGTGGGAGTTCGTGGCACAACTTGTAAAGAATTATGTCTAAAGGCATCACCACAATTGTACTCTCCTCTTCTCTGAGCTGGTCTGTAGCCTCATCAATCAGTGTGAATATGATCTCAAAAGAGAGATAAAAGAATTCTTCTAGAAGGACCCTTCATAAAATTCTTATAATAGAATTCTCCTAGTGGAAATATTGGCTACTAAGATGGCTCAAAAAAACTTTTAAAAAATTCCTAATAATCTCTAGGAGCATCTTATACTAAAATCTTGACTGGAAGCCGTGGACATAACCATAACAGAGACAAACATAATCACTTTAGCAAAACTACTTGTGGTCAGGAGAAATGAGGGAGTGGGAGGTTGGTCAGTTGTCCCAGGTCCAGACATTTTAGATGGGGGAACAAAATTGGGGGCCAGGCTGATATGGGAAAGGTGAGCTGGTCTAGTGAGGCTGTTTTCTCCAGGGGGGCCTATGGTGGATTTTAATGTCCCTGCTCATGATTAGATAAAACATGCTAAACATAACTAGCATTGGTTGCATATCTGTGCACAAGGAGTTAAGGGTGGGGCCTGCAAGGTCTCTTAAAATTCAAAGTTAAGCTTGACTGCCCCTGAACAGGGTGTTTTGAGCAAATACAGTTATAGTCCGAAATAACTAAAGCATCAACTGCAAGTGTCTGTGTACTGACAAGGTTATTGGAAACTTCTTTTCCAAAAAATGAACCACAGATATCTTCTCTGACTTTCAGACCTAAATCATGCTTCAAAAGATGTGCTTCTCTCCCTAGATTCCCTAGCATAAAATTTTGCTCTGTGAATAGCATTATCAGATGATCTTGTCACATTCCTAATGCAAAACTGTTTTATATTACATTTAGACATTTTAATCCCCTCAAGCTTGTATGTTTGCTTGGGTAAATCTTAACTTATTCATTTCATGAAAATTTACTGTTTTTAGACAATTGCATATTACAGATTTATCATAAAGTAAACTTCAGGTGATAAATATACACATGAATAGAGTTTATTGGTTGCTAAGTATAGCATAATGATTACAAAATAAGTTTCAGATAATCTTTCCATAATCTAATCATTTTAAAGTCTTTTTGGACTACATTATTAAGGCTGAAAAAAACAGGGAAATAGATATTATGAATCAATTTTCTACGAACAGTTCTTAAAATTCAATTATAGTAAAAAAAAACAAATATTTTTTTAGAGATGTCAATCCAGCCTTTTTAGATCTTCTGAGAAGTTTTATGCTTTCTGTAGACTTAATGATACAGCCAAAAAGGGTCTGAAACATTAAATTACTGCAAGTGTTGCTATTTATAATTTATTTTGTAATCATAGCACTATATGTAGGAAATAAAATTTAATTTTATTTATTATGTGAAATTGGTTTTTACAATTATAATTTCAATGAACGCTATAATAATATACCATAGTCCAACATGTATTGGGTCAGCATATGAAAAAATATTTGGTTAGAAAAAAGAACTTTCAATATGGAGTGTACAATCCCCCATATGTTTTATGACATCAGTAACCCTCTGGAAGATGCTTTGTGCAAGTTTTTGGTACGAGACTGAAATCTTGCTCCCAGTTGTGGATCCAGAACATCTCAAGTTGTTCAGTTGGATTCAGATCTAGGATGAAAACTGCAAGTTCATTGCATTATTCTCCTTGAACCATTGTTGTACTGTCATGCTTCATGTAAAAAAAAAAAAAAAAAATGAGTATTGTACAGTATTACAAAGATTACCCCTTCATCATAGAATTGCCATAGTGCAAGTGTAATGCAGAATTTAATTCATAATGTCACAATAAACAGCAGCATTTATGGTTTCATTTATGACAATGGGAGGACCAAATCCAAAGTACATGAAAAAAAAAAAAAAAATTGAATCCAATGCAATAACACTACTACTATCATGCTCCAGGTGATTTATGAAGGTGTAGTCATGCAATTGTTGTGGGGTCCTAAGGTTGCTAGGGACCCAGACCATTGATATTATCATTGGTACAAGGAGCTTGCAAACTTATTGTGTGGCTTCTAAAAATATGTGCATCAGGACCTCAGACTACCTAAATCTGTCATTGATCATACCACTTCATTGATGGCACAGTACAATGTGGAAGAAGCTGTTCTTTGGGCATATGCCATATCAGGTACATCCATCTGATGCCTGGACTATAGTGAGTGTCATCACTCCATATTGTGTGACTCCTGTAATGTCCAATGTTTACATTCTCGACATCAGAATAGGCAATGATATGCAAAGAAGAGGGAGACAGCGTCAGCTTAAAGTAGCTACATAACCATGTTAACCCATTTTATGAAGTGTTTTTCCAGCAGTTGGTTCTACATTTATCCCATTTCCATCAACTGTCTGGAGTCACTCACCCAAACTTGCCTCTGCAATTTCTTCTCACAGTTAGTTCAATTGCCAGCATACTCTGGCACTCATTAATAGTGGTCTAACTGGCATAGGATGAATGTTGCATTACGTTCCTACAGCTGATTTTGGATGTCTCACTCTTTCTGCTATCGGGCAAATTGGTATACCCACTATGGAAAAATTTACTGTTCTTACTGTCATTTACTGTCCTCTTGTGAAGGGATCAAGGTCCTTTTCTGATTCATTTTGTTCCTACCCATCATGTCACCTCTGAAATTAACTATTACTTCCCAAGGGTGGGGTCTCCCAATACATGTTGGCGGAGAGCACATACCTGATAGATATGAAATAAAATAAATTCAAAGCTATTGATCTTCCAACTGCTTACCTGGAATGTTCCCTGGATTCATTACTCCCGTTTGGAGCTTTGGTTCGGAGGACAAAAACAGTATTGATGTGTGATAAGATTGTCTCAAATGTGAAGTCCATGTGAGGACGTACCATATCAAAGAGGTCAGTAATTTTGCAGTCACTCTGAGTTAATGCTGGTAGTACACGTGCCACTGATGTACCAGCCTGTTTGACGATCAACTGGCGATCAAACATCACGTGGAAAGGAAAAGCCCGGCAAAATGTAGCAGGACTAATCTTGTTTTCCATGGACAGGGTCTCGAATTCTTCTAATTCAGGTTCGGGAGTACGCTGGTGGTCTTCCTTTTCTGTAATGATGAACTGTACGTGGTCACATTCGTCATCTTTTGCTTTCACCAACTTCATTTCTACTTCTGTGTTGTGTAATTTACTAGCTACAGCCTGTAAAGATATATGTTAACTTGATGTACTACACTTGTTATCCTTTCTTATACAAGAAATCATAATTTAAGAACTTTGTTTATTAAATAAAATCTCTAGTATAATATAGAAATGCATACTCTATATCCTTTTCCCCCCGGATGGTGGGGGGTAAGAAGTGGCATTATTTGGTTCAGGTCGAAAGCTTGAAGATGAGATATAAACTACCGTGCCAGAAGTATCTGGACACTCATCTCTCCATATGACCTGTTAGCAGTATGCGTGGATAGACTGGTGATTATTATCTTTGTTTCTTGGCCCTACTTGACCATTTGAGTATATCTATTTTACCCTCATTCTTTCCATCTTTTCACTGTGTGGTGATGGTTAACTTTTAAGGTTCAGATATGTGCTGTTGCAAGCATTAATATGGCATCCATGATTTTAAACATTTTAAGCACCTTGCGGCAATTATTCTGCATACTTGTGATATCAGTGCTATTTTAGCCACTTTTAAACCTCTTCATGTTTTCTTTATATATCATTTGCACCATTCACTTTGGGGAGGATGGGGTTGTTTGAATACTTTCGATAGGGTGTAGTGTACATATACATTGCTGCCTACGACAATACAAACAACATAGATCTTATAATCACTGATTTTTAAGGAATACATAAGTTTTCAATTTTATGTTTTCCCAAACCAACGCTTGTACACCTATGTATATTATTGTTGAAAATTGTGTTCTCTGATCAGTTTGCCTGTTTACTAAACGAAAAAGCCTTGGTTTCCAGGAAGGGGAAACCATGCTGCTCTTGCCAGAGACTGACCAAAGCACATAGTCAATTTGACCACAGTGTGGAAAAAAGGCCATAAAAGTTCTTTGTGTCATCATAGGATTTTAAACAAGGTATTTTCCACATGGTTGCTCAAACCCACCATCTTGCAGGTAGCATAGTGGTTATAATCAGTGTTTGGAAGAATGAACTTTGGTTCTGGAAGAATCTGAGTTAGTTTTCTAAATATTTACTTATGGTTTTAATTGAAATAAATTATTTACCACATTATGCATAGACACTCCCATGGGCCCTGCTCCCAGAACATTTTGTTTTATATTATACAGAAAGATGAATAAGAGTAAGTTAGCTAAGGTATTGATAACGGTCAATCTAAAATGTGCTATTAATTTTTTAAATATTTATATAACTACAGTATACTGCTGTGTGCTGATGCTTGTAAAAGCTATCAATGTGGAATGTGCACGCACTAAAACTAAATTTATGGGTGCACCACTTGTATTATGCCATAAATACATAGCATGCACATTCAGCCAATGCATTATAAGAGTGACTAGTGAACCCTCAGTCTTTACAGTGAATAAGCATTTTTAGGAGCACACTTATAAATCTGTGGGGTCTAGACAGAATCAATGTATACAGGGCACTAGAGAAGAATCCTTGGGGAAAACAAATTTCAGATCATGGTACTAGAAACATTAATTCAAGAATATTCTTCATATTGTTCATAATTTAAAGCCATTTTTTTTTTATTTTAGAAAATTTATGATGACTGTAGGTTGTTAGCATTAGTAGAGGCATATGAAGCAAGAAAGCAAGCTTATATAGCATCAGCCAACAAAAAAAAAAAAAAAAAAAAACTTTCCCATTTCACCCATCCATTCACTCGAAATGCTTGTTTAGTTCTGCCTTGAACTTATTTAAGTTTTTGATGACCTCCACTATGACAGATGGAAGTTTGTTCCAACTATTAACCACCTGCTGGGTAAAGGCAAATTTCCACACATCTATTCTACAATTGTCTTTCCTCAATTTGAATTTATTTCCCCTCAGGTGAGTAAAGAGGAGAATCCCATCAGCATTGAGCTTGCTCAAACCATTCATAACCTTATACACATTGATTAGATCACCTTGCAGGTGCCGTGTCTCCAGACCCTGCAATTTGCAGAACTTAAGTCTTTTTTGGTAAGAGCAACCCTTTGTTCCCCTCACCAATCTTGTTGCCCTTCTCTGTACTCGTTCCAGCAGCTTTACATCAGGCGCCTCCGTAGCCAGGTGGGAAGAAGCAGCAGTGCGTAGCACACGCTTCTTGATTAGACTGGGGTTCGAGCCCGTCACCACAAAATACGGAGGTTGCGGAAAGGTCAGGGAATGACCACCGCATATCCCGGAGCAATATGGCCTTAGTTGCTAATGCTCCTGAAAACCAAATAACAACAACAACAGCTTTACATCCTTCCTAAAATGAGGCCTCCAGACCTGTATGCAATACTCAAGGTGTGGCTTGACCATTGCCTTGTACAAGGGGACAATCACCTCCTTATCCCTGCTAGCAAAATTTATGTATTTCATTGACAAGACACCATGAACTACTCAATGTTAAACTTCAGTTGCCACCTCTCAGCCCATTTGCTCAGCTTTTGTTGCAGCGATCTTGTCGATCTTGTTGCAGAAGTGTACTGTCATTAACAACCCTGCCAACCTTCATATAGTCTGCAAACTTAGACATTAACCCTGATATACTTCATCAATATCATTGATAAGTACAGAAAACAACACTGGGCCCAAAACTGAACCTTCGGGGACTCCACTAATAGCATTAGTCCATGAAAAGCAGTGTGCATTGATTAACACTTTCTGTCTTCTCCCATTCAACCATCCTTTTATCCATTGCAGCAACTTGCCCTTAATGCCACACTGCTCCAATTTGTACAGTAGTCTTCCATGTGCAGCAGTATCAAAAGCTTTCCTAAAATTCAAGTATATGATATCAAATTTATTTTTTGCATCCAGTTCCTTGGTCACCACTTCATAGTATCCAATCAGATTTGTCAGACAAGACTTCCCCTTAACAAAACCATGTTGTGTCTGAACTATAACTGCAGTCTTGTTTAGATGATTCTGCAGTGCTTCTTTAAGTGACTATTATTTTCCCTGGAACAGAAGTTAAACTGTCTGTAATTACTCATGTCACCCTTTGATTCTCCTTTCTGGATTGGGAACACATTTGCACATCTCCAGTCAATGGGAACCTCCCCTGAGTCCAAGGAAGCTTTCATAATTATGGTTAAAGGTTTATACTACTTCCTTTGTTGCCTCCTGTAAAATAACTGGATAGATTCCATGCACCCCAGGTGCCTTTTTTATGTTCAATTTCAACAATTTCTCTTCCACTTTGCTCTTAGTTATTACAAAATCATTTAGCTCTCTGCTAGAGTTTGATAAGCTTCTGGCCTCCACTTCCATAAAGACTTCCTACTGTGAATGTAGATGCAAAATACTCATTCAGTTTGTCAGATACCTCAGCAGGTTCATCATTAATTGAACCGTCGATATCAAGGGGACCAATCTGATTCATCCCCCTCCTTTTACAGTCTTTGCTGTTTTTCTTTACATCCTTTGACAAAGATTTCTCATAATCTGCCTTCTCTTTGATAACTTCCTTTGTGACTTGATTAAAGACTAGCTTATGTCTACCATAGTCTTCTATGTCACCAGATAATTTATATGTTTCCCATGCATTTTTTTTCTCTGCTACTGGTTTCATTAATTCATCCATTTAGGCCTAAAGCTTGAACAGTATTTCTGTTCAAGGTTTAGGCCAAAAAGCCTAGTAGCTTCCATGATTACTTCCTTGAATGCTTCCCACTTAGAATTTGCTGTGGGTAACATCATCAGTTGGTCCTACTGTACAGAATTTAAAAACTGTCTCAGACCACTGTAGTTACAATTACGAAAGCAAGAACCCTTCCCTTTACCACTGACCATAGTTACATCTTTAAGTAAATCCCACATCGGCACACTGTGGTCACTGACACTTTGTTGTACCTTTATCTGCAGATTCTGGCTGGTGCAGCATAAGCCATAGGCTTCCTTGCACCATGAGGCCATTACTAATACTAATAATAATTCTTAATGCATGAAGAATCACTGCTGATAATCAGATCAAGAGTATTACATCCTGTAGTTGCCTCTTGAACATGCTGCTGTAGGAAACAATCATCCAATTAATCCACAAAAGCCTTGCTAGTGTGCGAGTGACCAACCCACAAGTTCCAGTCAATATCTGGGAAGTTGAAATCACCCATTATAAGATAGTCTGATTTAGTAGCTGATTCTTTCTCTGTATAGTTGTTCATTGTACTCATCAGTGTCATTAGACCTATAACACACGCCTACTCTCAATTTTTCTTTCCCAGTGCTTATGTCACACCAAACTGACTCAACATTGCACTCTACGCCCATGTCAGCTGGATGCACTTCCTTAGATTTTGTGTTTATTAATTAACAGCATCACCACTCCTCCCTTTCTATCCTTTCTGTACACACTGTACTCGCTAAATTCCGATTCTGCATATTTTATCTGTGTGTGACACCACATCTCTGATATCCCAACAATAACTTCGATGTCTTCAGCCGCACCTCAAATTCATCAAAATTTATTTAATATACTCCTAGCATTGGTGTACATGCAAGTATACATGCACCTATTCTTACTCTTAGTTATCCTAACACATCCCATGTATTTACTTGTTCCATGATAACTCCCAGCAGTCCTGGAAATCCCGAGCACCTTGCTTTTCAGGCTGCTGCTCATTCCAATAGAAGCTGTGCAAGAATCACTTTCACCTCTGCCTGTGGCTACTATTAATCTATTAGTCTGTGAATCCCTCCAAGCTAGCAGTTTTCCGACCCACCTAACACTGCCTCGATAGCATTAGCAAATATTCTTGCACCCTTTCTATTTAAGTGTAACCCATTTCTGTAGAAACAATCCTTCCTGTTAACAAGCACAGACTGGGCTGAGAAAAATTCTACCCCATGAGCCTTTCACAGTTTCTCCAGGGCTGTATTGATTGTCAAGGCTCTTGTCATATTTCCTCCTATCATGTCTGGGCAGAATTGTAGACACTTTTAAATTTAACCCTAGCTCGCAACTTTTTTTCAACATTGACCTGTACTTGCTAAGTCTTCAGATCTCCCACTCTTAATGTAATTAGTGCCAACATGTACAACAATATCACCCTTTGTACCCTTAAAAGATGATATCTGCTCTACAATGTCATCTACTTTTGCCCCTGGCAGACATACCCTGGTCTTGTTTCACCTATCCTTTTTGCACAATATATTTCCTGTCTCTCTGACGATAGAGTCACCAACAATAACTAGCTGCTGTGAGACCAGTGCATTCTGCCCTGATGATTGTCACTGTGTTGCCTGATGCACAAAAGTGAGCTCTGGTGTTCAGTTGGGCAGCTGAGAGCTTAATGGGTACCCCATTTTAATTCCTTCAAGGGCATCTATCCTACTCTTCAAACTCTCACAGATACCATCAGAACACTGAGTTGCTGCTTAATTTCTTGACACTCTCTGCACCTCTTGGCACATTATAGCCTTAGTTGCTAATGCGCCAATAAAATCTAAACCAAACCAAACCTCTCTGCACCTAGCATAAACAAAGACATTCTCCTTGGCTAGATCATTACCTGTTCCAGAAAGTTCTGCAAATATTTCACAAGTTGCACATTTTTTTAGGCTGTGATGCACCGGAGAATCGCCCCCTTTGGCTCTCCCCCAAGCCACAACACTCCCGCTACTTTCTGCACGTTGCTTTGTTGCTCTAGTCTAGGGAATGATTTTCGTTTAAATATGATTTAATTAATTAACAATGAAAATATGGTTAATAAAATTTAATCGATTAATAGACTAGACTATACTAAACTTGACTATATAATACTATACTACGCTGATATGTATTACACTATCTCCTTTTTATGTTATACCTTATGCTGTCAAGTTTGAGATGTATGCTATCGAGTTATGCTATACTGTAACAATCACAATGTTAAATTTGTTATATCCTTAGCTAAATAAAATAAAAAAAATAAAAAAATATATGCCCAAAAAGTGATTAAAACCTTCAAACTGCATATTTATTACAATTAAAACCCTACTATTTTTCTGCACTACTGTTATGTGCTATGATATTCACGCCCAACACTCCGAAAGAATAGCAGTACAAGTAACGAGTCCTAACTTACAAAATCACTAGCTAGATTTAAAAAATAAGCTAACGAACACTACTAAGCCTATTTAATCTATTTGTAAAACACAAATTAATATTAATATTCTTAAGAGTAACAGATCTGCAGATTTACTTAACAAGTACAGGTCAATACTGAAAAAAGTCACCAGTTAGGGTTAAATTTGCCATGTCAATCAATTTAACTGAATTGATTGACAAGAAGCCTTGTCAATCAATTCGGCCCTGAAGAGATTGTACAAGGCTTACGAGGTAGATATCTTTTCAGCGTGGTTTGTGCTACATAACAGAAGAGACTGCTTCTACAGGGATGGGATACACTTAAATAGAAAGGGTGCAAGAATATTTATTGATGCTATCAAGGCATTGTTAGGTGGGACTACTAGCTTTGGGTGGGATTCACAGAACTAAAAGATTAACAGTAGCCGCAGGCAGAGGCGAAAGTGATTCTTGCACTGCTTCTATTGTAATGAGCAGCAGCCTAGAGAGCAAGTTGCTGGGGATTTCAAGAGCTGCTGGGAGGCATCATGGAACAAGTAAATACATGGGCTATGTTAGGGTAATGAAGAGTAAGAACAGGTACATGAATACTTGCATGTACACCAATGCTAGAAGTATAGTAAAAAAATTTGATGAATTTGAAGTGCTGATCAAGGAATCAAAGGCAAATGTTGTTGGGATATCAGAGACATGGTGTCACACAGATATAAACAGTGCAGAATTGAATGTGCTTCCTTAGATTTTATGCTGTTAGTTAAGAAACACATAAAATCTAAAGAAGTGCATCCAGTTGACTTGGGTGGACAGTGCACAATGTTGAGTCTGTTTGGTGTGACATAAACACTGGGAAAGGGAAAATGAGAGGAGTGTGTGCTAAGCCTAATGTCTCTGATGAGGACAATGAACAGTTGTGCAGAGAAATAGTGTGCCATTAATCAGAATGTCTTGTAATGGGGGATTTTAACTTTCCAGATATTGACTGCAACTTGTGGGTTGGTCACTTGCACACTAGCAAGACTTTTTTGGATTTATTGGATGACTGTTTTCTACAGCAGCATGTTTGAGAGTCAACCAGAGGGAGTAATACTCTTGGTCTGATTATCAGCAGTGATTATTCATGCATTAAGAATTTGCAAATAAAGGAACCACTGGGTGACAGTGATCACAATGTAGGGATATGGGAATTACTTAAAGATGTAACTATCATCAAGGCTAAAGGGAAGGGCTTTTGCTTTCTTAAAGGTGACTACAGGAGTCTCAGACAGTTTTTAAATTCTGTACAGTGGGATCAACTGATGATGTTACCAAAGTTGAATTCTAAATGGAAAGCCTTCGGGTACTTAACCTTGGAGGCTACTAGGGTTTTCATTCCAACTAAGAAATACTGTTCAAGGTTGAGGCCTAAATGGATGTCAGATGAATTAATAAGGCTTGTGGCAGAGAAGAAAAATGTATAGGATGCTTATAAATTATCAGGTGACACAGAAACCTATGGCGGATATAAGCTTGTCTGTAACCAAGTCACAAAGGAGGTTAGGCAGGCAAAGGCAGATTACAAGAAATCTTTGGCAAAGGATGCAAAGACAAACAGCAAAGAGTTCTTTATGTACGTAAACTCTAGAAGGAAAGGGATGAATCAGATTAGACCACTTAATATAGATGGGTTGACTATTGATGATCATGCTCAGGTAGTTGATAAATTGAACGAGTATTTTGCATCTACATTCACACATGAGGAGTTATTCAATGAGGGGAATGCCAGAGGTTTATCAAACTCCAACAGGGAGCTAAGTGATTTTGTAATAACTGAGAGCAAAGTGAAGGAAAAATTGTTGAAGTTAAACATAAGGAAGGCACTTGGGGTGGACGAGATCTATAAGGGGGTTATAAAGGTGACACAAGTAACTATAGACCTGTTAGTTTAACTTGTGTTCCGAGGAAAATAATGGAGTCACTGGTTAAAGAAGCATTGCAGAATCATCTAGACAAGACTGCAGTAATAGTTAAGACAGAGCATGGGTTTGTTAAAGGGGGGGAGGGTCTTATTTGACCAATTTGATTGGATATTATGATGTGGTCCCAAAGGAACCGAATGTCAAAAATAATTTTGATATCATATACTTGGATTTCAGGAAAGCGTGTGATACTGTTGCACATGGAAGACTGCTGTACAAATTGGAGAAGTATGGCATTAAGTGTATGTTGCTACAATGGATAACGGGTTGGTTGAGTGGGAGGCAACAGACAGTGGTAATCAATGGACACTGCTCTTCGTGGACGAATGTCATTAGTGGAGTTCCCCAGGGTTTGGTGCTGGGCCCATTGTTGTTTTGTGTATTCATCAATGATATTGATGAAGGTATATCAGGATTAATGTCCAAGTTTGCAGATGATGTATTATAGCTCAGACACATCATGGTTATGTTATAGCTCAGACACAGCATGGTTTTGTTAAGGGGAAGTCATGCCTGCCCAATTTGATTGGATACTATGATGCAGTCACAAAAGAACTGGATGCAGGGAATAACTTTGATATTATATACTTGGATCTTAGAAAGGCTTTTGATACTGTTGCACATGGAAGTCTGCTGCACAAATTGGAGCAGTGTGGCATTGGAGGCAAATTGCTGCTATGGATAAAGGGGTGGTTGAGGGGGAGAAGACAGATAGTGGTAATCAATGGACACTGCTCATCGTGGACTAATGTTATTACTGGAGTCCCTCAGGGTTCAGTATTGGGTCCATTATTGTTTTCTGTATTTATAAATGATATTGATGATGGTATATCAAGCTTAATGTCCAAGTTTGCAGACGATACGAAGGTTGGCAGGGTTGTCAAGGACACTACTGACACTATGCTACTGCAACAGGATCTGGACAGGTTGAGCAGATGGGCTGAGAGGTGGCAAATGAAGTTTAGCATTGACAAATGTAAAGTACTACATATGGGAAACAGCAACCCCAGAGCAACGTATCAACTCTGTGGTACTACGCTGACAGTGGTAGAGAATGAAAGGGACCTGGGGGTGGTTGTGTAGGCAGATATGAAGTTTTCTGAGCAGTGCAGATGGGCTGCAAGAGTAGCTCATGGTGTATTGTCGATGATATATAGGAATTTTTCTAGCAGGGATAAGGAGGTGATTATTCCCTTGTATAAGGCAATGGTCAGGCCACACCTAGAGTACTGTATACAGGTCTGGAGGCCTCATTTCAAGAAGGATGTAGAGATGCTGAAACGAGTACAGAGAAGGGCAACAAGATTAGTGAATGGAACAAAGGGGCGCTCTTACGAAGAAAGGCTTAAGTTTTGCAAATTACAGTGTCTGGTAACTAGGCACCAGCGAGGTGATCTGATAGAGGTGTATAAAGCCTTGAATGGTTTGAGCATGCTCAATGCTGATGGGATTCTTCCTCTTGCTCAGAATAATCACCTGAGAGGGCATAAATTCAAATTGAGAAAAGACAGATGTAGGATAGACGTGAGGAAATTTACCTTTAGCCAGCGGGTGGTTGGTTGGTGGAATAGACTTCCATCCCTTGTTGTGGAAGTTGATAGTCTAAATACGTTTAAGGCTCAGCTGGACAGGTATTTCGAACGAACAGAGGGGTGAAGTGGAAGTGGTTATTTTTTATTTATTTATTTATTATTATTTTTTTTTTTTTGGCTGATGCTGCATAAGATTGCTTTCTTGCATCAAATGCCTCTACTAATGCTAATGTAAAGGTTGGCAGGGTTGTTAACGACAGTAAAGACAGTATGCTACTCCAACTGGATCTAGATAAGTTGGGCAAATGGGCTGAGAAGTGGCAACTGAAGTTTAACATTGACAAATGCAAAGTACTGCATATAGGTAGTAATAACCCAAGAGAAATGTACCAACTGTGTGGTACTACACTCAAGGAAGTGAAAAGTGAAAAGACTTGGGGTAATTCTACAGTGAAATATGAAGTTCACTGAGCAGTGCAAATGGGCTGCCAATGCAGGTCATGGAGTCTTGTCAATGATATATAGGAATTTTGCTAGCAGGGACAGGGAGGTCATTATCCCATTGTACAAGGCAATGGTCAGGCATCACCTGGAATACTGTGTACAGGTCTGGAGGCCTCATTTTAGGAAGGATGTAGAGTTGCTAGAACGAGTACAAAGAAGGTCAGCAGGATTGGTGAGGGGAACAAAGGGATTCTCATACCAAGAAAGGCTTAAGTTCTGCAAATTGCAGCGCCTTGAGAGAAAGTAGGCACCTGCGAGGTGATCTGATTGAGGTGTATGAGGCCTTGAATGGGTTGAGCAAGCTGAATGCTGATGGGATTCTTCCTCTTGCTCAGATTAAGAACCTGAGGGGGCATAGATTCAAATTGAGGAAGGTCAGTTGTAGAACAGATGTGCGGAAATTTGCCTTTAGCCAGAGGGTGGTTGATTGGTGGAACAGACTTCCATCTTTCGTTGTGGAAGTTGATAGCCTAAATAAATTTCAGGTTGAGCTGGACAGGAATTTGGAATGAATGGGAGGGTTGAAATGAGAGGGTTTTTTTTTTGGTTGATGCTGCATAAGCTTGCTTTCTTTGCATTGTATGCCTCTACTAATGCTGAAGACATATTCTTTAGAATTTTTTTTTTATCCACTGTTTTTAAATTAATCTGTTTTATTAGATTGGTTACATATCGTTTATTTTCCTGTCCTTTTGTGCCATCCATGACACTGTAGTGGTTTCACGCTGTCATTTGAAGATTTCTAACTTCAAATTGTGTATGGAGACTAGATAAATTTTTTTTAGAGGCATCTTCAGTCAGGTCTGTATTTAGCTAATCTTAGTTGTAGGAAATTTTTCCAGGTGTTTCAGACTTTATGACATGCATATTAGTTTGTGATATGCTAGTGCAGTATAACTTGAGATGCTGGTGCACTGTAAAACTAACAACAGTTATTGCCAATTCAAATGTAGCATGAATATCTTGGCTTCTAGGATAAAGAGATATTTATCAGCTGAGATTGTTTTAAATGCTTCTGTTTCTTCTTTGTAGTGATTGAGTATTTGTAGATGCTATCAGTGGCATTATTAGAAGAGAGGATATATTCAAGGTCAAGATCTTATTCTTATTATTACTAGCCATATAGTGCAAGAAAGCTGAGGCTTCTGCTTCACTAGCTAATATAAATTTCCAAGTTACCCTGAGACAGAGAGAGAGAGAGAGAAAAGTAGAAAGGAATCACCAGGAATGATAAGAATGATGATATCCAGCTCAGGCCCCTGGGTGTGTCAAGCCCATACTCACTAGATGTGAGCCCCTGGGGATATATTTCAAACTCATTTTAACTAGTTTTTACAAAACATATTGAGGCAGGTGAAATGGATGAATGCCATTCTTAATAGTGGAGTTGTGGTAGGGGGAGGCTGAAGGGCCTGTTTGCCCACTAACAATGCCATTTAGGCCAAGAACATCCAAAATTATGGTTAACAGTTTCCATAATGGCAGATTATTTTTTCAGAATGATGAACTTCCAAGAAATTCTGTTTGTGTTGACATTCAGCTATGAAGGGCTAGGGGCTTGCTATCTTAGAGTTTCAAACTCTGATGGAACTGATATTCAGGTCTCATTTGTGAGATAAGTGCACTGAATTTCACTGAAGTCCAGTCATTCTACGATGACCAAACCCTCCGCTTGTGCTGTCATGATGATAGGATTGTTAGCTTTGTGTATACCCCATGTGCAAAGCCTACAATACAACACTTTATCTAGTATACTGGAGGTGACTATGCAGGTGTAAAGCAACAAAGTAGAAGTCAAGGTGTAGTATCCTCATCTCACAGAGGAATGCTGCCCAATACACTGTTATCTGTTATCCTTGTTTGTTCTTTTGTCTGCACATTCTTAATGCATGAATCATCACTGCTAATAATCAGATCAAGAGTGTTACTGTCTCATGTTACCTTTCTAACGTGCTGCAGTAGAGAACACTCATCCAGTAAATCTACAAGTCTTGCTAGTGTGTGTGTGTCTAGAACTTATTTCCAGTCAATATCTCGAAAGTTAAAATCATCCATTATAAGGTATTTCGATTTACTGGCCCACTCTTATTTTATTTTTCTATGCAGTTTTTTGTTGTACTCATCAGAGTCATTAGACTTATAACACACACCTACTCTCATTTTTGCTTTTCCGGTGCTTATGACACACCAAACTAACTCAACATTGCACTGACCACCCATGTTGACTAGATGCACTGCCTCAGATTTTGTGCTTCTTAACTGTGGGCATAACCCCCCCCATCCCTTTCTGTATACATTTTACTACCCATATTTAAATTCTGCATCCCGTATATCTGAGTGACACCATGTCTCTGATATCCCCACAATGTCTGCATTTGGTGACTTGACCGGTACTTTAAATTCGTGATAATACAAAGGTTCATATTTTTTTGTCCAGTGTATATATGTTTTTCCCATCACTTTAGCTACTGAATACACTATGAATTTGACTATTCATATATCTGAGTCATATCAATAAAAAAACCTATTTGTGAAAAGATCTGAACCTCCCCAAAGCCCATTTAACAAATATACAAATTTGTACATGGTACCAGTTCCATTTAAAATCTGTAAAGTTGTTACTTTTCTGACAGAATCCCAGTTATTGGTTTCTGGCTTAATTATTTGTTCTATGATTACTTGTGGACTCTGATATTATCTCTTTTCAGAGACTTCCTAATTTGGAATCTCATCTCTGATCTCCCTACTCTATCCTGTCAAATTTACATGTTCTATTCTCCCTACTCCACTAATCACTCAGAATATTTTTGACTTCCTTTATTTTGGAAATTAAATTTATACAATCTAACTTTCCTAACAGTGAATTAATTTTACTTGGTGATTTTAACATTCACAACTCCAACTGGCTTTGATTTTTTAGTTACTCACATCCAGCAGGTCAAGATGCTGAAGCTTTTGAAATTACTAATGAATTCACACAGTGTGTTCATTTAACTACGAGAATACCAGACAATCTTAACCACACAAACAACATTCTTGATCTTTTTCTTACCAATACTCTCCTTCAAAGTATGTGTCTATTGTAATCAGAGGGACCTCAGATCACATTTTCTCAGATCATATGACTCCAGTTGAGTCCACTGAAGCCATGAGAGGTTCCAGTGGACTCTACTCCACTGGAGCATCTCATGGCCATTCTTAGCCTTGTTCATTTGGTACTACAGGAATGCAAAATGAGAATAATCTACATCATTTTTATGCATTTCCTTAGTTGGATTACTATTTTAAATCTGATCCAAATGTTTGCTCAGAATCTTTTGGAGAATTTATTCTTGTAAGGATGAAATATTTTATTCTGCACTCTGAACACTTGCTGCAACTAGTCAGAATCCTTTTACTGCCAACTTCAGACAAATAAAACCACTGTTTCTTCTTCCTCATTTATTTCTTCAACTTCTGTTTTCTGGAATAACTTCCTTTCATTCACTGATGCAACTAGTCAGAATCCTTTTACTGTCCAACTTCAGACTCACAAAACCACCTTTTCTTCTTTCTCATTTATTCCTTCAACTTCTGTTTTCTGGAATAACTTCCTTTCATTCATAACATTAGATATTCAAGTATAATGTTAACAGATGTCTTCTTTCATCATCTCAACCTTCAACTCATGCATGGTTCTAAGTGCTGTAGGTTTTAATACCTTTCATGCTTAGGGTTTTCATAAAAAAAAAAATTCTATCCCAAAATATCATCCTTTATAAACCTTGGTTTCCCAGTAAATATGCTAAAGGCTATTTTTTTATACAGTTTTAGGAACATCAGCAACTTAGGCCATATTGTGCTGCATATAATATGTCTAAGTTGTGTGTGTGTTCTGGTCAATTGCTGTTTTTTGGAGGAAAAGTCAGAGTTTCTGGGAGGCTACCCATGCCTAAACTGTCTAAAAAAAAAAGCCCATAATTCCTCACATTATTGCAGTATTCAGACTCAGTTCTTTTCCACCTGGTGTAGGGAGGATGGTGATTATACCGACTGTGCTACCCACGAGAATGATAAAGACTATTCGAGATAAAAAATGTATCTTTTTGCAATTGGCGTGTATCAAAATCTCTGACTTCATTTTCAGCTTATGCAAAAGCTCACAACCATATAAAAAGTTATTAATTAATCCAAACTGAGGTTTGAGCAAGGTAAGAGCAAAAAAACTTGCTTCTTGTCCAAATGGGAATCAAGTAGCATTCTGGTCTCTTGACACAGCTATTGGCTGCAGTGGCAGTGTATCTGTGCCCCTCTCTGTTACATCTTGATGGTTCTGTTGTATCCTCAGCTAAACGCCTCATAAAAAGCCTCAGTTGTACATGTAGCACGGTATTAAAAATCTCTTAGCTTAGTATAGTATAGTATTATCAATTAATCAGTAAAATTTATTAATCTTGTTAAACTTCATTGTTAGTTAAATTGTACTTTTTTAACTAAATACATATAATGACTTAGACTTTACAAACATAACATTATTAATTAATACATATAACTTGATAGGAGATATGGAAGTTATATAATGAAACTTGGAGATAATACTCGATACTGAAAAAAAAAATTATATATATAGTGTTATAACTGCATTGGGATATAAGTTTAGGGTTATAATTTTGTATTGAAATTGAATCGAAATCATGACTCAGACCAGAGCAGCAAAGCAAAAGGGCTCAAGCTAATTATTATTATTATTATTAGCCATATGGTGCAAGGAAGCCTGAGGCTTATGCAGCACCAGCCAAAAAAAAAAAAAAAATTTCTGAATTACCCTGATAGAGAGAGAGAGAGAGAGAGAGAGAGAGAGAGAGAGAGAGAGAAGGGAATCACCAAGAAAGAGAAGAATGGTGATATCCAGCTGGGGACCCTGGGTGTGCCAAGCCCATACTCACCAGATGTGAGCCCCTGGGGATAAATGGGAGTGCTGTGGCTCATGGGAGAACTGATGGGGGCAGTTGCCCTCTAAATCACAGCCTTTTAAAATGTACTGCTTGTTTGATGGTTGCGGAGCAATCAGGGATGGGACATGATATTGCCAAGGGGAAAATCTTTGTGTTTGCACGATAGGAGTGTGAGGAAATCAGGCGACAACTCAGCGTTGTTATGGACCTATATGAGAGCTTGAAGGACACGGTGAATGTCCTCTAAATTGAGGAGGAGCCCATCAAGCTCTTAGCTGCCCACATCAACACCAGAGCTTGCACTTGAACATCATGCAACACAGCGGCAACCCCAAAGGCAGAATGCGCTGGTCCCACAGGAACTAGTAGTTGTTGGTGACTCTATTGTCAGAGAAATGGGGAACGTGTTGTGCAAAAAAGATAGGTGGAACAGGACCAGGTTATGTCTGCTCTACAATGTTGATGACATTGTAGAGCAGATATCATCTTTTAAGGGCACAAAAGGTGATATTGTTGTACATATTGGAACTAATGACATTAAGAGTAAGAGATCTGCAGATTTACTCAACAAGTACAGGTCAATATTGAAAAAAAGTCACGAGTTAGGGTTGAATGTGAAAGTGTCTGCAATTCTATCCAGATATGATAGGAGGGAGTATATGATGAGAGCCTTGTTGATCAATTTAGCCCTGGATAGATTGTGCAAGGCTCAAGGTGTAGAATTTTTCTCAGCCTGGTCTGTGCTTGTTAACAGGAGAGCTGCTTCTACAGGGAGGGAATACACTTAAATAGAAAGGGTGCAAGAATATTTGCTGATGCTATCGAGGCAGTGTAGGTGGGTCAGAAAACTGATAGCTTGGGAGGATACGTGGACTAATAGATTAACAGTAGCTGCTGGCAGAGGTGAAACTGATTCTTGCACTGCTTCTATTGGAATGAGCAGCAGCCTGGAAAACAAGATGCAGGGGATTTCTGAGACTTCTGGGGGTCATTGCGGTACAAGAGACACATGGGCTGTGTTAGGGTAGGTAAGAATAGGAACAAGTGCATGTATACTTGTGTGTACACCAATGCTAGGAGTTTGGTAAATAAATTTGATGAATTTGAGGTGTTAGTCAAAATATCAAAGGCGGATATTGTTGGGATATCAGAGACGTGGTGTCACACAGATATAAGGAATGCAGAACTGGAATTTGGGGAGTACAGTGTGTACAGGAAAAATAGACAGGATAGGAAGGGAGGAGGGGTTATGCTATTAGTTAAGAAACACATAAAATCCAAGGAAGTACAGCCAGTCGATATGACTGGAGAGTGCAGTGTCGAGTCAGTTTGTGATATAAGCATTGGGAAAGAAAAAACGAGAGTAGGTGTGTGTAATAGGCCTATAATGAATCTGATGAGTATAATAAACAACTGTACAGGGAAATAGAGGGGGCCAGTAAATAGAGAGTCTTATAATGGGGGGTTTTAATTTCCAGGATATTGACTGGAATTTGTGGTTTGGTCACTCACACACTAGCAAGGCTTTTGCAGATTTATTGGATGATTGTTTTCTACAGCAGCATGTTTGGGAGGCAACTAGAGGGAGTAATACTCTTGATCTGATTATCAGTAGTGATTCTTCGTGCATTAAGAATTTGCAGATAAAGGAACCAATAGGTGGCAGTGATCACAGTGTGCTGAAGTGGGATTTACACAGAGGTAACTACCATCAGGGGTAAAGGGAAGGGGGGTTTGCTTTTGTAAAGGAGACTATGGAGGTCTGAGACAGTATTTAAATTCTATATGGTGGGACCAACTGGTGATGTTATGAACATCAAATTCTAAATGGGAAGCATTAAAAGAAATAATCTTTGAAGCTACTATGCTTTTCATACCAACTAAAAATATTGTTCAAAGTTTAGGCCTAAATGGATGTCAGATGGACTAATGAGACATGTGGCAGAGAAGAAAAATGCATGGGATACATATAAATTAATGGGTGATACAGAAGCCTATGCCAGATATAAGCTGGCCTGTAACCAAGTCAAAAAGGCAGGCAAAGGCAGATTACGAGAAATCTTTGGCAAATGATGCAAAGAAAAACAGCATTAGCATTAGCATTAGCATTAGTAGAGGCATTTGATGCAAGAAAGCAAGCTTATGCAGCATCAGCCAAAAAAAAAAAAAAAAAAAAAAAAAAAGTAACATAAATAAATAAAAATAACCACTTCCACTTCACCCCTCTGATCGTTCGAAATACCTGTCCAGCTGAGCCTTAAACTTATTTAGGCTATCAACTTCCACGACAAGGGATGGAAGTCTGTTCCACCCACCAACCACCCGCTGGCTAAAGGCAAATTTCCGCACATCTATCCTACATCTGTCTTTCCTCAATTTGAATTTATGCCCTCTCAGGTGATTTTTCTGAGCTAGAGGAAGAATCCCATCAGCATTGAGCATGCTCAAACCATTCAAGGCTTTGTACACCTCTATCAGATCACCCCGCTGGTGCCTAGTTTCCAGACACTGTAATTTGCAAAACTTAAGCCTTTCTTCGTAAGAGAACCCCTTTGTCCCATTCACCAATCTAGTTGCCCTTCTCTGTACTCGTTCCAGCAGCTCTACATCCTTCCTGAAATGAGGCCTCCAGGCCTGTATACAGTACTCTAGGTGTGGCCTGACCATTGCCTTATACAAGGGAATAATCACCTCCTTATCCCTGCTAGAAAAATTCCTATATATCATTGACAATACACCATGAGCTACTCTTGCAGCTCGTCTGCACTGCTCAGAGAACTTCATATCTGCCTGCACCACCACCCCCAGGTCCCTTTCATTCTCTACCACTGTCAGTGTAGTACCACAGAGTTGATACGTTGCTCTGGGGTTGCTGTTTCCCATATGTAGTACTTTACATTTGTCAATGTTAAACTTCATTTGCCACCTCGAAGCCCATCTGCTCAACCTTTCCAAATCCTGTTGCAGCAGCATAGTGTCAGTAGTGTCCTTGACAACCCTGCCAACCTTCGTATCGTCTGCAAACTTGGACATTAAGCCTGATATACCATCATCAATATCATTTATAAATACAGAAAACAATAAAGGCCCCAATACTGAACCCTGAGGGACTCCACTAATATGCGCATCGTGCACGCGACACTGCGCATCGTGGACATTAGTCCACGATGCGCAGTGTCCATCGATTACCACTCTCTGTCTTCTCCCCCTCAACCACCCCTTTATCCATAGCAGCAACTTGCCTCCAATGCCACACTGCTCCAATTTGTGCAGCAGTCTTCCATGTGCAACAGTATCAAAAGCCTTTCTAAGATCCAAGTATATAATATCAAAGTTATTCCCTGCATCCAGTTCTTTTGTGACTGCATCATAGTATCCAATCAAATTGGTCAGGCAAGACTTCCCCTTAACAAAACCATGCTGTGTCCTAGCTATAACTGAAGTCTTGTCTAGATGATCCTGCAGTGCTTCTTTCACCAGTGCCTCCATTAATTTTCCGGGAACAGAAGTTAAACTCACAGGTCTATAATTACTTGTGTCAGCCTTTGATCCCCCTTTGTGAATTGGGGTCACATTTGCACATCTCCAGTCAATGGGTACCTCCCCTGAGTCCAAGGAAGCTCTCATAATTATGGCTAAGGGTTTGCTTACCTCCTTTGCTGCCTCCTTTAAATCAGCAAATCAGTTTACATCAGCAAAGAGTTCTTTACTGATGTAAACTCTAGAAGGAAGGGGATGAATCAGATTGGTCCACTGGATATTGATGGTTCAACTGTTGATGATCCTGCTCAGGTAACTAACAACCTAAATAAGTATTTTGCATCTGCATTTACCTGAATAACTCACACATGAGTTATTCAGGGAGGGGAATGCCAGAGGTGAATTAAACTCTGACAGTGAGCTAGATGATTTTGTAATAACTGAGAGCAAAGTGGAAGAGAAATTGTTGAAGATAAACATAAGAAAGGCGCCTGGGTGGATGGGATCTATCCAGTTATATTAAAGGAGGCAGCAAAGGAAGTAAGCAAACCCTTAGCCATAATTATGAGAGCTTTCTTGGACTGAGGTTAGGTACCCATGGACTAGAAATGTGCAAATGTGACCCCAATTCACAAAGGAGGATCAAAGGGCGACACAAGTAATTATAGACCTGTTAGTTTAACTTCTGTTCCCGGAAAATTAATGGAGGCACTAGTTAAAGAAGCACTGCAGGATCATTTAGACAAGACTTCAGTTATAGCTCGGACACAGCATGGTTTTGTTAAGGGGAAGTCTTGCCTGACCAATTTGATTGGATACTATGATGCAGTCACAAAGGAACTGGATGCAGGGAATAACTTTGATATTATATACTTGGATCTTAGAAAGGCTTTTGATACTGTTGCACATAGAAGACTGCTGCACAAATTGGAGCAGTGTGGCATTGGAGGCAAATTGCTGCTATGGATAAAGGGGTAGTTGAGGGGGAGAAGACAGAGAGTGGTAATCAATGGACACTGCTCATCGTGGACTAATGTTATTAGTGGAGTCCCTCAGGGTTCAGTATTGGGTCCATTATTGTTTTCTGTATTAATAAATGATATTGATGATGGTATATCAAGCTTAATGTCCAAGTTTGCAGACGATACGAAGGTTGGCAGGGTTGTCAAGGACACTACTGACACTATGCTACTGCAACAGGATCTGGAAAGGTTGAGCAGATGGGCTGAGAGGTGGCAAATGAAGTTTAACATTGACAAATGTAAAGTACTACATATGGGAAACAGCAACCCCAGAGCAACGTATCGACTCTGTGGTACTACACTGACAGTGGTAGAGAATGAAAGGGACCTGGGGGTGGTTGTGCAGAAGGGCTGCAAGAGTAGTTCATGGTGTATTGTCGATGATATATAGGAATTTTTCTAGCAGGGATAAGGAGGTGATTATTCCCTTGTATAAGGCAATGGTCAGGCCACACCTAGAGTACTGTATACAGGTCTGGAGCCCTCATTTCAAGAAGGATGTAGAGATGCTGGAACGAGTACAGAGAAGGGCAACAAGATTAGTGAATGGAACAAAGGGGTGCTCTTACAAAGAAAGGCTTAAGTTTTGCAAACTACAGTGTTTAGTAACTAGGCACCTGTGAGGTGATCTGATTGAGGTGTATAAAGCCTTGAATGGTTTGAGCATGCTCAATGCTGATGGGATTCTTCCTCTTGTTCAGAATAATCACCTGAGAGGGCATAAATTCAAATTGAGGAAGGACAGATGTAGGATAGACGTGAGGAAATTTGCCTTTAGCCAGCGGGTGGTTTGTTGGTGGAACAGACTTCCATCCCTTGTCGTGGAAGTTGATAGCCTAAATAAGTTTAAAGCTCAGCTGGACAGGTATTTCGAACGAACAGAGGGGTGAAGTGGAAGTGGTTATTTTTTATTTATTTATTTATTTTTATTTTTTTATTTTTTGGCTGATGCTGCATAAGCTTGCTTTCTTGCATCAAATGCCTCTACTAATGCTAATGATGCTAATGCATAAGTCATGCTGGTCTGATTGGTCAATTTCTTTGGCTTCTCCCTTCTGTTGTGAGGAGACTGGCATTTCTTCAGTCCATGATCATAACTGTTGGATCTAATTATGATCTTATTAATATTACTAATGGATGCACGCACTTCCCATCTTTTTCATTATAATTGGATATACACGATTCATACCCCTGAGTTTTATACTCTCTCAGCTTCCGTAGCTTTTTAGATCGGCTTCTCTGATATCACGATGTCACTAGTTTTACAACGGTTCTATTCGGCAGTAATGTGGTTTCAGTAGTAAATGACAGCGTTCAGCTTGGCCTCCATTTTGACAATCAGTGTCGGCTGGGTTGTCAATTATACCATTACTTTATCTTTTGAAGAATCTATGAATCTAACGAAATTACTTCCTTTTTTTTTTTTTTTTTTTTTTTTTTGCGTACATATGTGAGAACTTTATTTTCCTGTTTGTAGCTGTATTCAGAAAGATTTTTCATACTCAGTTTTGTGAGCCTTCCCACATTAATGATATTACATATCTGCATATAGTTATCATGTTAAGCTGTGTCACACTATTAGCCTGTAACTGTCCCATCTCATGCTATTTTCATTTGCTCAATTAAGTCTTTCGGCTCAGTGGTCATCTATTTTGGTATCTTTCTATTGCAATACTTCTCAAGTCAAATAAATGTGTTTGTGGTCTCCAGGATAAATCCCTAAAACACTTCCGAACGTGCATTATTATCAAATAGCATAATGTAATAACTACATTTAATAGAGCTCTGATAATATCTGAGTCTACCATATGTCACCATTCTATAATTAAAGACCCTCCGCTGACCTTTCCCTTTGACCATCAAAATTTCTTTGGATGCCATCAATTTTAAAACGTTATGATGACGTCCTGCTGTTGGTTTCTGAACCGTCTTGTGTCTAATAATGTTTGGACCTTCGGTGAGAACTAGGTCAAGGATATTTGACCCTCCATGCTTATTCTAATGTGCGAAATAAATTGCAGTATTTAGTTGTTTAAAGAAATTACTCCTGCTATGTGTACTGAACGTTCATGATATCCAATCTATAACGGAAAAACTGAATAGTTGCCAATAATCCACTTACTTGTCCACTGAAGTTTCTCAAAGGGATTATGTTACCCAGATCCCTACTATCATCTTTCCTTTACTACTACTAGTGTTATAACACGACTGAACATCTGCCTGGTCGATAAGGTTCTGGGAACCGTCTTGCTTTCAAGTAGCAGAACTCTCCACCCCTTTGCTCCCCTTTCTCTTTTGAATACACTCTATGCATTGTTCATTCGTTATTCCGTCTTGGGACGGCATCTTGTTTCAGTTAACCCCGCAATATCAGCGACAATATGATCTTATTGAGAACTCTCTTAACATTACTATACAGAGGGTTTTTAAGTTTTGTATTTTTTTTACCTTTTTTACTACATTATACAAGTCTTTCATTGTGATGTGTAATTGCTGAAGATTCTTGTTTAATTCATTGGTTCTTTTCCTGTATATAGAATTTCAAAGTATCCAGCAAGTATGTACTCTCGAAGAGAGTGACAGTGTAACTTCATGTCCTGAATCCAAGACTTACGAGAGACTGCTATTCCCCAAGTAGTAGTTTCTTTCGGTGGCAAAACTAAATTTCGAGCTTCCCCTACCAGATGACTGAGGGGACTCACGTGATCTGTAACAACCAAACCGATCGTCTGGCCCCCCTGACTTCCCAGAGTCCCCCTGGTGGTGGACCTTGCTGTGTGGTAGTTTTGCCACTGGGTTCTCTGAAACTTTAAGGCCTTTCCTGTGACTTCAGCAAAGACTCATTAACTTCTCTTGTTCAAGTGAATTGAATTCTGTTCTTTTAACTAGGGTAGGTCAAGTTGAATAAAGCTTTTCCCATAAGCCTTTCAGAGTCCATAAAATCTTGAGTTAATCCTCAAGGCTTTTATTATGTAGTACCTCCATTACGTAGTGGACGTCTGGGCAGAATTGCACTGTTGAACCTATTTGGTGGAATTTTTCCCAGCATAACCTTATATTTCTGGATTAATTTTTTTCATCCTATTTTTACTTTTTTAAATCTCTGTTGGATTATATGAACGACATTTCATGGTGAGCAAAGGATTGGATGCGGATCTTGAAAGTTCGGATTTGGTTTTTTGGTTTATAATTCAGAACCACTGACCAGAAGGAAGGGAACTGGTCAGTAGTACTACCTCTTGTCCGGTAGGTTACGCTTTGTTTGCCTACTAGCACAATTGATTTGTTATTATAATATTCTTACTGGCCCAAAGCACGAATCTCATATTTGTGAGAGGGCAGAGGTTTGTCCTTCTCTTCGTTGCATTTATATACACTGTGCTGCCACTTTTTTAGGTATACCTACCTAGTAGCGTGTTAAGCCCCCTTTAGCCTTCAAAACAGCCTGAATTTGTCTAGGCATGGATTGAACAAGATGCTGAAAACGTGCAGGAATGGAGTACCATGCAGACATGAGGGTGTCACGCAGTTCCTTGAGATTCGGTGGAGGTGTAGGCCTGCAGCGAACAGCCCTTTCGAGCTCATCCCAAAGATGTTCAATAGGATTGAGCAGGCCACTGCAGCAAAGAAAAGTCATTATCATGTTCCTGGAACCATTCCATAGTGATTCAGGCTTTGTGTACTGGCGGATTATCCTGCTGGAAGTAACCATCTGACTGAGGATAAACTGTCAATATGAACGGATGCACTTGGTCAGCAACGATGTTTAGGTACAATGTGGCATTCAGACGTGAATCTATGGGTATCAATGGACCCAACGTGTGCCAAGAAAACATTCCTCACACCATAACACTGCCCCCACCACCTTGCACAATAGTTATCAGACATGATGGGTCCACAGATTCATGTTGTTTTTGCCAAATTCTGAGCCTTCCATCAACATGCACCAGGAACGTCGACTCGTCTGAACAAGCAACTGTTTTCCAATCCTCAATAGTCCAGTGCTGGTGTTGCTGTGCCCACAGGAGGCATGCTTTCTTGTTCTTCATTGATAGCAAAGGTATGCGATGTGGCCGTCGGCTGTTGTAGCTCATTCACGACAAAGTGCGACTAGTGGTCTGGTGTGATATTTTGTTCTGCGCACCAAAGTATTCTGTGATGATATGCAACATTCTGCCATGTCTGTTTGCTTGCACAATTCTAGCAATCCTCCCCTGACCTCTTATCAACAAGCAGCAATTTTCTTCCATGGGAGTGCCGTTGAGAGGATATTTTCTGTTCATTGCACCATTCTCGATACACCCTTGAAGCTGTGGTGCGTGAAAAGTTCAGGAGAACTGCCATTTCAGAGATGCTTAGTCCAGCACGTCCTGCACCTACTACCATGCCTCCTTTTCCCCATTCTTGGTAAGATTTGTACGCTTAACATACTAGAAAGGTTCTGCTGTTTATATCCACAACTGTGGTCATGTGACTTGCATTGTGGGACAAACCATTTGTGTGCACAGCAGGGGTGTACCTAATAAAGTGGCAGCACCAGTGTATCTGAAGAATTTCTTATCCCCACTCTTTGCCAGCCTAACCTTTTCTGTGGCACTATTACACATCAATTTGTAGCTATTATATATTTCGGTACTTTTTATTGCTCTGTAATTTGTCTGTGCCGTTTTTTTTCTGCCCAAGTAATATGGCAATTTCGTTATTCATCCAACTTCGAATCTTCCTCATATAGTATTTTTTTTTAATGGTATACAGTATATGCATTTGGGCTTCTGGGATTAATGTTTTAAAGGTATATTCAATTGTATTCGTGCTCTGTGTGATATCTACCTAGTTAATAGAGGCCATGTAGCATCTTAAGCTGTCATAATTTCCTTTTCTGAAATTATAACCCATTCCTTTGCCTTTAACTACTGCTACCTCTCTCTTCATCTTCCACCATAGAACTCCGTGATCACCTCCTGATTCCTATACTGTCAGCCCTATTATGTGATCTGGTTCATGGGTGATGATGAAGTCTAGTACTTTCCCTGTCATGTTGATACAAATAACAATCATGTAGTTGATTTTAAAATTTTGTCCCCATGAGGACTTTCCTTCCCATTTGCTCCAATCAATTAGGGGCAAATTAAATTCACCCATAACAAGACATTGATGCTTACTTTCCCATTCCATTTGCATGTAGAGGCTCTCGTCATAATCTTCACAATCACCTGGCTCAGAGGTGTATTGCAAAAAAAAAAAAAAAAAAAAAATAGTACCTGAACGCTCGTTGTAAAAAAAAAAATAGTACCCGGACGCTCGTTCTCCAGAAGATTATATGATAACGCCACATCGACTGTACAGTAACTGAATCAGATTTGAGACTCACGGTTCATAGAACAATCAGTTCTAGCGTTCAGCTCATGGCGAATCAAAATGCAGCGTTCGCACGCATCACAGTATATCTCATTCTTTGGATCTCTAACACATTGTACTTTAGTAAGAAACGTTCAAGTTTCATTGCGAAATTTATATTTTTGTTTTTAAATAAATTTTTAAAGAAATCTATTAATTTTAAAGATTACTATTAATATATATTTTTAGTAGCAATGGGTAAAATATATATTTCTCCCTCCCCTTTGATTATGCCATTGTTTCATAATATTAGGTGTATAAATTTGATGATTTTCTATTATGACATTTAGAAAAAAGTACCGGAACGTCGTTCCGGCGCGTTCCGGCCCGAATACACCACTGACCTGGCCCATTCCCAATGAGATTCTCCCACTCTCATTATACCTTTGCTTCCAACTAACTTACATCATACTGATTCTATACTAGCAATAGACAACGATAAGAGTTGAACCAGTGTAAGAGATAAAAGAGTTTCGCTTGTGTTTTTATTACTTCTGGTATACGTAATGAAATTCACACATATGATCTTTATATAACGATTCCTTGCTTCTTGTGATAGAAAAATAGAGCGAAGTGACATGCAAATTAGAGATATAAATAAAAGAAAAAACATGCACTGGGAAGGGAATTTATTGATTAAATTAAATAACCATCGAACGTTATACTGGAATCTCATCTTTGACCTTTGTAACCTACATCCACTGCATTCTGCGATCCACAAGGCTTTTATCATATAGTACTTCCTATCGTGTCTGGGTAGAATTGCAGATACAGTAACATATTGACCTATCTTGAGGCATTTTTCCCAGCATATATTTCTTGATCAGGTCGTCTGTTTGTCTTGTTAAAATCATTACTTCCCACGTGTACAAACATGCACCCTTTAGTTTGCTTAAGAACGGATAACTGGTTAGCGACACTATCAGTTTTTAGCACCTGGTAGTGTATCCTTGTTCTGTATCACCTGTCTAGATCAGAAGTTCTTAACCTTTTGCTTTAAACGAGCAAGATTTTGCAGCTTACAATACGTGCAAGCACAATATTAAAATTTATAATTTTTTTGCTTAAAGATTAAAAATGCGTTTTTTAAGTAATTTTTTAGCCATACTACACATACAGGAATTGTATTTTTTAATTAAACATTTTGGACCCTAATATTTATTACCCTATCAGTGTGAACCTTGACTTGGAAGAGATGATACCAAACCTTTGAAATTAATTTCTCCATTATGAAGGGATAATCGCAAATTTTCTTCCAAATGTGATGTCAAAAATCTTATCCATTTTTTTGTTTTTGATATTGCTCATTAATGAAAAAGCACTTTCACACGTATATGTTGATCCAAACACAGAAAGTACTTTGAACGCTTCTCTTTCTAATTAAGGAAATTTTTGCAGTTGGAAGAATCCCAGAATTTTAAAATAGATTTGTGTTGGAAAAGACAATTCAGAGCTAAAAACGACTGCATATCAACAAGTTCTAACTCGGCAGCTGCTACTTAATTTTAATTGAACACTTGTTCCAAGTTACTGATTTCAAAATTTTTATAATTTATCATTAATTCAAATTTTGAGAGGTGCTCTTTCAAGTATTCAAATCTTCCTTGGAATTGGGCACCAAGGTCTTTGATTATATTCATTACAAACGTTCGGCACTCCCAGCAGTTTCCTGCAGACATTTTTAGGAAATACATTTGTAGGAAAATGAGGCAAATTTCCTTTTAAAACTTGATTCTGAAACACTTGAAGTTTTTCTCCTCAAATGCAGTAATCTCCTCGTATAAGACTACCACAAATTTATCTTTTCCCTGTGGCCTCAAATTTAATTTATTTAAATGGCTGAAGATATCAAACCTGAATGAAAGTGTAATCTTGAAATGTTCAGTAAAAATTTCATTAAAAAAGTTTTCTTTATTGCTTTCTATTAGAAAAGCTTTTACTTCTTCAAACACCTCCCAAATCTGGAGAGCGCCTTACCACGACTGAGCCAACGAACCACTGTATGGGTAATAAGATCAGAATGCGGTGCTTGAAGATCTTCCAAAAATATTTTATATTTTAAAAATATATTTAGGATTTTAGCGATAAAATGGCACCATCGGTAACAATTGATACAAGTTTACTCAGATCAATTTTGTGCCCTGTGGCGAATTTCATAAGTGCGTAATATACATCTTTCCCAGTTGTACGACCAGTAAGCGGAAAAAAAGCCAAAAAAATCATCACAGCTACCATCATGTTGAATCAAACGAACAAAGCACGTGTGTTGTGATATGCCCGAAACATCGGTCGACTCAACAAGTGCCAGTAAAAAAGAATACACAACTTTCCATTCTACTTAACATTCATTGAATATTACATCTGCCATTTTATGAACTCGATTTGAAACTATCATTACTCAAAGGAATATTTTTGGCCGAGCTAATCAAGGTAGCTTTCTGTTTTTCTGGTAAGACGTTAGCAAGCACTTCTAATGATTAAACAGAACAATTTTTTTTCACCTTATAATAAAAAAAAATAATAATAAAATAATAATAATTATTAGTGTAAGGCAATGCAATGAATTCTTTGTAATTATATTTGATAAAATAAATGAAACTTCATTCCCTAACACATGGGTGCTCAACCTTTTGGAAGTCGTAGGCCAATTTTAAAATTTGGTACACGTCGCGGGCCATACAGTAGACAAATCTTATACAGTATACCGCTTTTAGGCCCGAATTCAGAAGCAACACCTAAGGGGAAAATTTTTGAGTAAAAACACTTAAAACCAATTTCAGTGTTGTTCCATGCACTTTACTATAATATGATTCTTTTAATTTTTTGACTTGAAAATATTGCCCTTGAAAGTTGTTTCTGAATTTGACTCCATGTAATAACTTTTTTTGTAAATCTAGGAAAAATCCCACGTTTAAAAATAGCCACTGAGCTGTATCGGTTAAATCCCTGCTTTCATCCAATGCCAATGAGTAAAATATGCATGCCAGCAACTTTGTTTTCAATGTCTCCTCAACATTCAATGCCAGTTCTTCTACTCTCCTAGTAACAGTCATTCGAGACAAGCTTATCTTTTTGAAGGCATCAGCTTTGTTTGGTCACACAACTTCAGCTGCTGCTACAAGGCACTCTACAAATTCTCCATCAGAAAATGGTTTCGACCTTTTGGAAATTTTTTGAGTAATGATATAACTAGCTTTGACAAAATTCTCGGCATCCTCCGATACTTCCTTAAAAACTGATTGTTGCGATTTTAATGATTTTTTGAGACGGTTCAGTTTGTCTGTGCATACCTGATCCTGGAGACTGACAAACTTGGTTGCATGTTTCGTGTCATAATGCTTTTTCAAATTGTATTCCTTGACAGCGGATATTGATTCCTGACATTAAGCAAACTGGCTTTCCATCAGTTTCTATAAAGAAGTATAAATCAGTCCATTTTTCGTTGAAGATAAGAACAACTTCACTGTAAACACGTTTTTTTGCTGGTACCAGCCATTTTGAATTTACCAGGGCTTCTTATTACCGTTGTTCACTAAATGATTAAATTATTTAGCTTTATTTTTACAACACTCAAACAACATAATAAAAACTAAAGAATTATTAATATTAGTCGTTAATAAATGAAGGTTCAGAAAGAGCGCCTCACGAGATCGAATTCTAACTCACTGAATGACTAAAATCCACGTAAGCGCAGGTATATAAATAAATAAATAAATTTTCTGTTTATACTCCGGGACGACCAAACGGTCAGAGGAGTTCACAAGATAGACAGAATACAAGAAACAGCACCGTATTCAGTAGTCACGGAAAGCCTGAAAAACAAGATTCAGGATGCTGGGAGTCATTGCGGTACAAGTATTCAGTATTCAGAATACAAGAAACAGCACCGTATTCAGTAGTATATATATACCGTTATGATATAGTTTAGGGCTAAAGCCTCAGGTTACTTAAAGAGTTTAACTAATGTACAACTTAGGGCAATTGCATCATTTCTGTACATAGCCATGAGAAATATACTTAATGATGCCAATTTATAACTACTAAAGTAGTTGGCTATGTACAGAAATGATGCAATTGCCCTAACTTATACATAAGTATATAACTTGTACATTAGTACTAGAAACGTCCAGAGACTCGAGAATACTTTTCTGGTAAACACTAGAACTAGAAAGTACGCAAAAATGTAGCAGCGCTACTGTGCGCGCTCGTTGAACTTTCCAGCTTAACCGATAGGTGGCGCAGGAGTTGCTACACCCCATTTTGCGCTATTATATATATATATATATATATTTAAATATTGCTTCTACAGGGATGGGATACACTTAAATAGAAAGAGTGCAAGAATATTTGCTGATGCTATCGAGGCAGTGTTAGGTGGGTCGGAAAACTGCTAGCTTGGGGGGGATACAAAGACGAATAGATTAACAGCATAGGTGAAAGAGATTCTTGCACTGCTTCTATTGGAATGAGCAGAAGCCTGAAAAACAAGATTCAGGATGCTGGGAGTCATTGCGGTACAAGTAAACACATGGGTTGTATTAGGGTAGCTAAGAATAGAAATAGGTGCATGTATACTTGCGTGTACACCAATGCTAGGAGTTTAGTAAATAAATTTGATGAATTTGAGGTATTGCTCAAAACATCAAAGGCAGATATTGTTGGGATATCAGAGACTTGGTGTCACACAGATATAAGGAATGCAGAACTGGAATTTGGGGAGTACAACGTCTACAGAAAGGATAGACTGGATAGGAAGGGAGGAGGGGTTATGCTATTAGTTAAGAAATACATAAAATCCAAGGAAGTGAAGCTAGTGGACATCGCTGGACAGTGCAGTGTCGAGTCAGTTTGGTGTGACATAAGCATTGGGAGATCAAAATTGAGAGTAGGAGTGTGCTATAGGCCTAATGACTCTGATGAGTATAATAAGAAACTGTACAGGGAAATAGAGTGGGCCAGTAAATCAGAGAGTCTTATAATGGGAGATTTTAATTTCCCAGATATTGACTGGAGTTTGGGGGCTGGTCACTCACACACTAGCAAAGCTTTTGCGGATTTATTGGACGATTGTTTTCTACATTAGCATGTTCGGGAGGCAACTAGAGGCAGGAATACTCTTGATTTGATCATCAGCAGTGATTCTTCATGCATTAAGAATCTGCAGATAAATGAACCACTAGGTGGCAGTGATCACAATGTGCTGAAGTGGGATTTACTCAAAGAGGTAACTACCATTAGGGGTAAAGGGAAGGGTTATTGCTTTCGTAAAGGCGACTACGATGGACTGAGACAGTATTTAAATTCTATACAGTGGGACCAACTGATGATGTTACCAACAGCAAATGCAAAATGGGAAGCATTCAAAGAACTTATCTTGGAAGCTACTAGGGTTTACGTACCAACTAAGAAATATTGTTCAAGGTTTAGGCCTAAATGGATGTCAGATGAACTGATGAGGCATATGGAAGACAAGAAACATGCATGGGATACATACAAATTAACACATGACACAGAAGCCTATGATAGATACAAGTTGATCTGTAACCAAGTTACAAAGGAGGTTAGGCAGGCGAAGGCAGAGTACGAGAAATCTTTGGCAAGGGATGCAAAGAAAAACAGCAAAGAGTTCTTTACTTATGTAAACTCTAGAAGGAAGGGGATTAATCAGATTGGTCCACTTGATATCGATGGGTGAATTGTTGATGATCCTGCTCAGGTAGCTAACAAACTAAATGAATATTTTGCATCGACATTCACACATGAGGAGTTATTTAGCGAGGGGAAAGCCAGGTGTATTCAACTCTAGCAGTAAGCTAGAGAATCTTGTAATAACTGAGGGTAAAGTGGAGGAGAAACTGTTGAAGATAAACACAAGAAAGGCACCCGGGGTGGATGGGATCTATCCAGTTATATTAAAGGAGGCAGCAGAGGAAGTAAGCAAACCCTTAGCCATAATTATGAGAGCTTTCTTGGACTGAGGTTAGGTACCCATGGACTAGAAATGTGCAAATGTGACCCCAATTCACAAAGGAGGATCAAAGGGCGACACAAGTAATTATAGACCTGTTAGTTTAACTTCTGTTCCCGGAAAATTAATGGAGGCACTGGTTAAAGAAGCACTGCAGGATCATGTAGACAAGACTTCAGTTATAGCTCAGACACAGCATGGTTTTGTTAAGGGGAAGTCTTGCCTGACCAATTTGATTGGATACTATGATGCAGTCACAAAGGAACTGGATGCAGGGAATAACTTTGATATTATATACTTGGATCTTAGAAAGGCTTTTGATACTGTTGCACATGGAAGACTGCTACACAAATTGGAGCAGTGTGACATTGGAGGCAAATTGCTGCTGTGGATAAAGGGGTGGCTGAGGGGGAGAAGACAGAGAGTGGTAATCAATGGACACTGCTCATCGTGGACTAATGTTATTACTGGAGTCCCTCAGGGCTCAGTCTTGGGTCCATTATTGTTTTCTGTATTCATAAATGATATTGATGATGGTATATCAAGCTTAATGTCGAAGTTTGCAGACGATACGAAGGTTGGCAGGGTTGTCAAGGACACTACTGACACTATGCTGCTGCAACAGGATCTGGAAAGGTTGAGCAGATGGACTGAGAGGTGGCAAATGAAGTTTAACATTGACAAATGTAAAGTACTACTTATGGGAAACAGCAACCTCAGAGCAACGTATCAACTCTGTGGTACTACACTGACAGTGGTAGTGAATTAAAGGGACTTGGGGTGGTTGTACAGGCAGATATGAAGTTCTCTGAGCAGTGCAGATGGGCTGCAAGAGTAGCTCATGGTGTATTGTAAATGATATATAGGAATTTTTCTAGCAGGGATAAGGAGGTGATTATTCCCTTGTATAAGGCAATGGTCAGGCCACACCTAGAGTACTGTATACAGGTCTGGAGGCCTCATTTCAGGAAGGATGTAGAGCTGCTGGAACGAGTACAGAGAAGGGCAACAAGATTAGTGAATGGAACAAAGGGGTGCTCTTACAAAGAAAGGCTTAAGTTTTGCAAATTACAGTGTCTGGAGACTAGGCACCAGCGAGGGGATCTGATAGAGGTGTATACAGCCTTGAATAGTTTGAGCATGCTCAATGCTAATGGGATTCTTCCTCTTGCTCAGAATAATCACCTGAGAGGGCATAAATTCAAACTGAAGAAAGACAGATGTAGGATAGACGTGCGGAAATTTGCCTTTAGCCAGCGGGTGGTTGGTTGGTGGAACAGACTTCCATCCCTTGTTGTGGAAGTTGATAGCCTAAATAAGTTTAAGGCTCAGCTGGACAGGTATTTCGAACGAACAGAAGGGTGAAGTGGAAGTGGTTATTTATTTATTTATTTTTTTTTGGCTGATGCTGCATAAGCTTGCTTTGTTGCATCAAATGCCTCTTCTAATGCTAATGCTAATGCTAATATTTTTTGGAAACTTTGTCGTGTTCACAGGCCACAATTAAGGTTCCGGCCGGCCACAAGTGCCCCGCGGGACATGGTTTGAACACCTGTGCCCTAACACTTTACTACTATTAGTTTGACCTAAATTTAAAACATATTTTTCTGTCTTTCAAGTTTCTTTTTTCTTCTTGAAGTTTAGCTTTCCTAATATCGCTAAATTTGGGAAAAGCTTCGTGAAAATTCCTGTGGCATGTTTAGTAATGTCTTTCACAATTCGACTTCCGAAAGCCAGCCAAACACGCCTGACATTTGCTAGCAATTAGGAATTTTGCTAGCAGGGAAAAGGAGGTGATTATCCCTCTGTATAAGGCAATGGTCAGGCCACGCCTTGAGTACTGCGTACAGGTCTGGAGGCCTCATTTTAGTAAGGATGTAGATTTACTTGAGCGTGTACAGAGAAGGGCAACAAGATTGGTGAGGGGAATGAAGGGATCCTCTTACCAAGAGAGGCTTAAGTTCTGCAAATTGCAGTGGCTGGAGACTAGGCACCTGCGCGGTGATCTGATTGAGGTATATAAGGCCTTGAATGGGTTGAGCACGCTGAATTCTAATGGGATCCTTCCACTTGTTCAGATTACGAGCCTAAGGGGACATAAATTCAAATTAAGAAAAGACAGATGTAGAATAGATGTGCGGAAATTTGCCTTTAGCCAGCGGGTGGTTAATTGCTGGAACAAACTTCCATCTTTCGTTGTGGAAGTTGATAGGTTGAATAAATTTAAGGAGGAACTGGACAGGCATTTGGAGGGAATGGTGTGATTTTTTTTTTTTTTTTTTTTGGCTGATGCTGCATAAGCTCATACACTTGCTTTCTTGCATCACATGCCACTGCTACTACTACTACTACATAATAAGCAAATTACACCAGTTCCACTACTATTATCTATTACCAAATAATCATATTCCCAAGAGGACTGAAACGCATACGTTTTAATTTTTCGTTTCTTTGCAATTGAAATGTGTAGGTTTAAATCAGACGACTGTGAAGGTAATATTAATGCATAATTTTTTTCCTCATCATGGTCGTTTCGGTTTCTTTTTAAAAACTTATCCATTTTGAAAGGATTTAGTAACTTTAGTTAAATCCGTTAAAAAATACATTTAAGCTGCACACAAAATCAAATGATTTCTTACTATAACACTTTCATTACCTTTAAAGTCAGCACTATACATATATACGGTACCTATTGCAACAGCACAACTGTGTGAAACCCGGAAAAAAACCTGTTAAAATCAGAAACTGAGAATTGCATGAGGCAGTATCCTCGATCTGTGGCAACAATGATCGTACTCTCAACAAAGTATTTTGTAAAAAAATTTCTTACTAAATAAATGTCAAATTAACAATAATTAATAAGAAAAAATTTGAGAATACCGTCAACGTGTCAAACTTTGACCGTTTTTGAGATTAAAACGTCACGAAATATATAATTTTCCTCCAATTACTAACAAAAAAAAAAGGATTTTCTAGCGAAGATTGTCAATTTTGTAGAATATCACAGAAAGCTGAGAAATAGAAAGCACTTTTTTTAATTTTTTAGCTTAAGTGAAGGAAATTTTATTTTTTAAAGAGCACAATGGTGCTCGCGAGCATCAGGTTAAGAACCCCTGGTCTAGATTATATTTTACATTCCCAGTTTCTCTAACAATTGAATAATCTACTAACATTACTTCACTTGGAATCAGAGTACTTTCTGTCTGATGATCCATTCCTAGCCCGATCTCTCTGGAGAGCACCTTTGGATTAGTACTGGACACTTGAGTAACTGCCGATCCCTGAGATGCGTTACTTTCCTGGGCAACCACTCGCTGTCTCAGGAAATTCATTCTCGTACATCCGTAAGTCAAGTTTTGACTTAAGATCGTCCCATTCCCTACATTTGGAGCACAGAAATCTATCACTGTCAGCTAGCAACAGTACAGTTTATGGAAGAAAACAGCCCGTAACTCACAGGTGATTCACCAAAGGCAATTTTCCCGAGAGGCATACTATTCTTAGCTGTGTTATGCTTGCTGTTTTGGAACTCCAACTGTATAATGACTGCTTCATGTTTCATAAATGTTAAACAACTGGAGAGTCAATTTTCCTTAAGAAATTCTGAAAATAAAATCATTTAATAAATACTTACCTTTACAATCCCGATGACAATTGGCTCTAGACCCTCCCTTTCAGAATAGTAATGCAGGATAAGAGCGCCATCTTCTGGTCGCTCTGTACATCTGAATGAAGGCGCTCTCATGCCTGGATAGATAGTAGCTAAGTGGTCATGTAATGCATCCAAGTTCTGCAGAAAGTCTCTTGGTGTAGCTCCTAGTACCTGCAAAATTTTATCATATCCTGATTCCTGACAGAAATCAAAGAACATTCTGCCAAACAATTCTAGAATTTCTGCAGCAGGGATTTCTGAAAAAAAAATAAAAAAAATAATAATAAAAAAATAAATAAATAATATAATAATATAGTATTATTAATAATAATAATCATAATGAATATAAAAAAAAAATGAATAGGAAATAAAGAACTGCAGTCTTTCATTTGAAATGCTTAAACTTAAAGCAATACATTTTTTTTGTTTTTTGTTACATATATTATAAAGATGGAATTAATGGCCATTAAATACATACACAAGTCAGTTAATGTATGCATATCATTTCACGCATGTTAGATTTTTATTACTTATAATAATTGAATTTTTTTTTCTTTGTGATTAATGGAAGTGCAAAGAAAACAAAACAATTAACTGATTAACTAATAATTTATAAACGTACCTGTTTACTTCACTGCACAATTTAATATTCGCTCCGCGTTTTTTAATGTGTTGTAATCAACAGTGTGCAAAATGAAACGTTTATATCAGAAGCTGTGATTTAATAAATGAAACAGCAGTAGTATTCTGTTAATGCTTTCGTAATGCATTTACGTATTTCTTCCTTGATCGACTTTTATGCGCGAACCGAGAAAATTTCGTTTCTGCACGTCCATCATATTGTCCATTCATTCCTTCAATAAACATAATATCCAATGTTTCTGCTATGATGAACGGCATATTGATAAACTATGTTACAAAAATAATTTGTAGAAGAATAAGAAAAATTTACCTCAATATGATACGTAGAACACTTCCGTATGCTACTCACCAGAAATTAAAACGAATATAACATTAACGCAAAATGATTATAGTAAAAAAAAATAAATTGAAAATAATTAAAAATATTAATTAAAAGAAGTTTAACGGAAATTTTGAAAAAGACTTTCCTTCCTGAAGCTGACAGCTTTTCGACCGTATGTCGTGATCACAAGAATGGAAATTATTGAGTATGTGTAAGCATGAATCTTAAATAGATTATTTGTCTTCGCGCATGCACATAAAAGACCGCGAATCGGAGATTAGATATGGACGGCGAATGTTAATAGAATTCTCACGTAATTTTATTTCGACGGTTTCTACAATTAATAGTCTCGTATAATTATAGACAATAAGTATTTTGTCCTCGTTGAATAAAAACGTGTGTGTTTCATTAACGGAATGAAAAGCTAATTCTTACCCTGCTGAATGAGAAGCACTAACTGAGAACCCGTGCTGTTTAACTCTAAAATTCAGAGGAAATCGCGTCGATCCTTGATAAGACGAGTTGCAATCGCCGCAAGAAATGTTGTATATCAGGTCATTTATTTGGGTTTCGAAAGATGAAAGGACAGCGATTGTTCAGTATAGCGTATAATTTCCGTATTGGTCTGGCCACAATCTTAAATTCGGTATCTTTAAACAATCTGTTAAGCTGTGTGTGCCACTATTCAACGTATGGGATAGAAATAAAATATTTTTTCATGTTACTATTGTTGGTTGGTGTGGTGTTTTGTATCCTATCCTTAGCTTGTACCCTAATTCGGTTTATTGTAGCAAGGGATAATCCCTGTTTAAGACTTGTTGGTTAATATCTGTATTTCTGAGTCTAAAGCAGATTCCGTCGTTGAATATTTATAGGCATTGAAAAGTTGATTAAAGATAGACTTTTTGTAGGTGAATGGGTGATAGCAGTTATAATGCAGAAGCATCCCGGTGTTTGTGGGTTTACGACAGCTGTTAAATTGGATTTTATTCGCGTCCCGAGTAAGCGTGAAATTTAGAAAATTTAATGACTTAGTAATGTATGTGTATTTTCCCTTTTGAGTGTAGAATTGAGTCTAGGATGAATATTATTACACGAATGTAAAATGTCTTGAATAGTACTACCATCAGTAATAACAAGAATATCGTCTAAACGTCCACACTATGTAATACGGAGTAAAAAAGGCGTCAAATATATACGCCCAATCGTTGAGAGATAGATCTTCGATATTAAGGTTATTAAATACTGTATCGTAGTTTTTTTTAATCCCAAATTGTATTATTTTTCCAAATTTGCGTTAAACTTCTTTTAATTTTTTAATTAAAATTTTAAATTAATTTTTTAATTGTGTTCAATTTATTTTTTAAATTTTTAAAATTATTTTCAATTTATTATTTTTTACTGTAATCATTTTCCGTTAATGTTACATTCGTTTTAATTTCTGGAGAGTAGCATACAGAAAAGTTCTACGTATCATATTGAGGTAAATTTCTCTTATTCTACAAATATTGAAATCAACGTAGAACGTATCGAGTATCATAGCTCTGGTTTATACTGTTAAAAAAAAAAAAAAATAAATGAATAATAATTATCGGATATCTGTTGGATTTATATTACTAAAATTTGGATGTCTTGACAAATCGTTTTAATCGAATCAGATATAAAATTTCATAAAAATCCCCCCACTGGGAGTCGAGTTATTACATGAAGACAGACGTACGGATACGATGAAGACAATAGGCACTTTATGCATATATACTAACGCTCAAAAATGAGGACGATTTCAAATACTACATGCAGATCAACGTGGCCTGACTTGGCACTGAAAATTCGATGACGTAGCAGATGTATCCATAAGGGAATATTAAACAGCTCAGGGCCGAACTAAGGTACTTTCACTCCACGGGCAGAAAGATTTTTCGGCGCCCCTTTACTAAGGATATATATATATATAACAAATTAGGGTTTCCTAATTTGTTCGCGGCAACGGTTGCACCATATTTAAGCCCAAGACTCTTCAACACTGCTTATTGCAGTTGGCAACGATTTCTTTAACAGTATAATAAAAATTTAGTAAATCATCATTTGATTATACCACGTTTAGTTTAAGGTGAATTTTGGGAGAAAAAACAAACAAACAAGAAAAGTACTTACGCAACACCTTTTCGGCAGCTCCAACAATATTATAGGTAATTTCATCATCATAAATTAACCTTACCAAGAATTGGCCTTCCATTTCTATCTCAGCCTCGTGTCTGGAATGAATCACAATGAAATAAATCACAGAAGTATCGATTATCACCTAAGACATTTAATGTAGTGTACAGTACTATGCTCATAATTGGTAATAAACTACAATGCTATGAACAAAACCAGTTTCAGATATTTCTTCATATTGTACCGAATACTACTGTCATTTCCTTTTTATAGTATGTTGTGGTGATTTTGCTATTCTTTAATAATTACTTGTAGACAAGAAAAGATTCTTATATTTTTATCATGATGCACACCAATCTGCATATACTGTACTCATATATACAGATTTCACAACCGTCATATCCATTTCTGTGCTTCCACTGAAGGAGAATATATAATAAGATCACATATTCATTTCTCTGCTTCCACTGAAGAAGAATGTATAATAATATAACAAAGGTTTAGTAGACATTATGGCAGTGGTTTTCAACCGGGTTGCCGCAACAACATTCCAGGGGTGCCACGCAATTTGGGTTTAAGTTACTTAAACTTATATTTTTTAAAAATTTATATATTTATTTCATTATAAAAAGGTGTACGGTATCTTTATAATTTTGTGGTGATGTATAATTGATGTTTACTTAGTACCTCTATATAAAGAAGAAAATTATTATATATATATATATATATATATTTAAATAATGGCTTAAAAGTTTAACATAAAATAAGAAAATAAATAAATAAATATTAAGCTATCATTAGAGGCAGCAAAATGCACCTCCTCCACATGAAGCCCAGATATATCCGATAATTCAAAATAAAACAACATAAAACATAAGCCAGTAGTATGGCAAAATGGAGGAGGTGCATTTTTCTGCCTCTAATGATAGCTTAATACCGTATTTATTTTCTTATTTTATGATAAACTTTTAAGCCATTATTTAAATATAAATCAGTGGTAGTAGTGGGTTGATATGCTAAATAAGCAGCACTGTGCCGCCATCTATTCCCTTTCTTTTCTTTTATATAAGCTGGCTAAGCTTACATTATGTCAGTGGTGTGGCTCTGATCTTGAGTGCTGTCTGTTCTATAAATTATTTCTCGTTGCATAAGGACCACCGCCGTGCAGATCCTCTGCATTGGTGGATCGATCGGGGGAGGAATGGGTGGTTTGGTTCTTCGGTCTTTTCGCCTTTGCGATGATTTGTATAGCGATTGAAATGCAGCGATTCCATGACCATTATTGGCCTCATGGTCCTCTGTCGATATGGGGCATATTGGTCAGTCTATTATTTTGATATTTTGTTTTTCTTTCAGTAGTTCTTTTAACCCTTTTTTGGTGATATTTCACGTTTTTCGGAACTGGTACCTTCTGGGTGGGGGGGGGGGGTACCGCTAAATCATATTATAATTGGCATTATTTTAAATTTTATATCGGTTTTATTAATTGGAATTAAAGTGCTAAATTATATAGGGTACTATCGGCTACTGTTTATATCTTACCTTTACTTCCCCCTTCCTGTTTGTTTATTTTTACGTTATTTTATGTTAATTTTTCGCTCTACATTTTTTGCCATACTACTGGCTTATGTTTTTTTTTTTGAATTGTCGGATATATATATATATATATATAATTTGTATTATGAATTGTAATTTTGTTTATAATTATATTATTGTAATAACTATCATATAACATTTTTTTTTTTTTCATATTAGACATAGTAATATTAGTATACAGAGAGAGAATCGGACCTAACAGGCAGAAAATTGAGTAGGGATGCCGCAAAATAAAATAAATTACTTAGGGAGTACCGTTATTAAAAAAAGGTCAAAAACCACTGCATTATGGTATCTGATTGCTTCCATTGTTTATTATTTCCTGGAAAAGGACAAAAAAACGTTTGTTTTTAGGAGGCGTGACTCAACCTCCCTTCAGAACCATTTGAAAATCAACCAAAACGAGCCAACTGATTTCCAACGCATTCTTACCCCAGCAAACGAAATCACACGTTCCTCCAAACAGATTCCTCTGCATCGTGCATTAGTTGTTTTCTGGAATTATTTTAGTGACAGTGTTTATTTCACGATAGTGACTTCATTTTATAATACTGAATATGAAAATTTGAGCTGTAGGTAATTCACATGAAGTGATATGATTATACCATTAAACATTTCTTAATGGAATGTTGTCAGATTGTGGAACACATGTGGCCGTCGTGATAAGTTTGAGGGAAAGCGGTACATTTCGTCGAACTGCAAACTGCCAAAGCAACCGCAGCCCTACCATCAAGAAGCTGAAAACGAAATTCTTCAAGTAGTGCAAGGAGATCCAGAGACCAGTATCCGACAAGCTATCCCGAAAACTCGTAGAGCAGCAGTTCCAAGAGTTTCCCACACGTTTTTGGCGCACATTCTTCGGAGACAGAAATTGCATCCCTTTCATTGACTTCAGTACACAGCCATCCCCAAGCCTCACGGTAGCACAGCTGGTAGAGCCCATATCGGGTGGAAAAGATCTGAGTTCGAGTCCCGTCGATGATGGGAGAAAATTTTTATGCGCCCTTTTCACAACGTGGCTGAGTTAGTCGATCTCAAGTAGCATGATTTTTTTCTCCCGGAAACTCGAGTTTTTCGTTGAAAGAACATGAGTAAATATATACATGAAACTATTAATTGCAAAAAAAATTACTTTTATGCCTTATGGGCAGAGGTGTTATTGCTAAAAAAAAAAAAAAATAGTACCGGAACGCTCGTTGTAAAAAAAAAAAAAAAAATAGTACCGGGACGCGCGTTCTCCAGAAGATTATATGATAACGCCACATCGACTGTACAGTAACTGAATCAGATTTGAGACTCACGGTTCATAGAACAACCAGTTCTAGCGTTGAGCTTATGGCGAATCAAAATGCAGCGTTCGCACGCATCACAGTATATCTCATTCTTTGGATCTCTTAACACATTGTACTTTAGTAAGAAACGTGCGAAATTTATATTTTTGTTTTTAAAGAAATCTATTAATTGGTGTATTCGGGCCGGAACGCCGTTCCGGCCCGAATACACCAATGCTTATGGGTAATATTATATAATATTAAATATACAATGAAATAAACAGATTTAATAAAAAAAAATTAAAAAAATAAGTACTTTATTCCAAAATAACAGCATGTTCCTTATGGTTCATATGTTAATAAAAATTCTATGAAAGCAGTGATTTCTTTCATTACTTTGCGCATACTAGGGTGACAGGCAGTTATATAACCAAAAAAACACAACAGAATGCACACTACTATTTCATTGGCCAACCCCTTGCTTTGATGCTATGAAAATGCTGCACATTGTCGTGCCATCGACTGGGTAAGGTTCTGAATATTCCTGGGAAGTCTTATGGTACCAACGGGTTAATATCTCCTGCATCTCTCTAAGTGTTTTTTATGGGTGTTTCAGTAATGTTCTTTTGCATTACTGAAACGCCCATTTTGTTCCAAAAGTTTTCAATTGGATTGAGGTCTGGACTGTTCCTCGGCCATGTTATTATACGAATTGGTTTCTCCTTCAACATTATTTGCACCAGCGGACAGTAAAGACAGCGAAATAAATTATATTTATTTAAGCAATGGTGCGACGTTTCATAAATATAAAACTTTTGATAATTTTATGAAGTTGTACTTGCAGTTTTGGCTCTATGACATGGAGCAAAGTTGTCCTGAACAATGCAATTAGCAATGCCTCCATAGTGATTTTTACTTGTGGGAAGTAATTTTGTCTCGAGAATGTTCTTTTATACCTCAGCATTCACTGTACCCTTCACAAACTCAAGACGACCAACTAATTTATGTGAAATACAGCCCCATATCATTTGAGAATATTTCCTTTGGAGACCTCAGGATGAAATTCTTTTCCACACCTTCGTCTAACGGTCTGCTGGCAGTTCGAACCATGCAACTTGAATTTTTATTCATCACAGAAAATAACCCATTTCCATTGATCCTCAGACCAACTGGCATGTTCTTTTTCCCACTTTAGCTGCCGGGCTTTCATTTTTTGAGTCAAAAGTGGCTTTTTTCTTAGGCAACGTGCTCTGATCCCAACGAGAAAAGACGTCTGCATACAGTAGCAGTATTTGACATTACACCTGTATCCTCCTCCCATGCTGTTTTGAACTGTGTCAATGAGGAGCTTCTGTTTAGCATGCACAGACGGCCCAGAAATCTGTCCTACGCTGCAGAAGATATTCGTGGACGTGCACTTCCTTTCTTTCTGTTTAGACTGCCAGTTTCTGATATTTTTCGTAATAAAGTGCCGCTGTTGACTGATTAAAGTGAATCCTTTTAGTTATTTCATGCATTCAACGCAGCAGCAACACTTTCCTACGTGGTGTTAATTGAGGAAACGTAGCCATTGCAATAGCGCAGAATAATGGGCTCGTGGCATTTGCACTGTATTTATACTGTCCCCTAGGATGATGCAATCACGTATGGCAAGTAACATCATCTAAGAGAGTTTGCTACAGATGGATGATGCAATACAAAACATATATGATATATCGATATCATATATGGAATGGATGTGCTAAATTGTTTTTTTTTTTTTGGCTGATTCTACTACGCTTGCTTTCCTGCATCATTGCCTCCATTGCTACTACTACTATCGCCACATATATATCATATTTGTTTTGCATATATATATGTAATATATACATAATATATCATATATGTTTCACAGAAATTCGGTGAATTTTGCAAGTGATACAATTTTTTGAGCACTACTGTGTATATATGTATGTATTGCTGTTCATTGAGACTCATTTTGCTTGATTGCGTGATTCTATAACAGAGCTTGAAACATGGGGAGCAGTGAAATTAAAGAGGTAGAGAAAGTTCAGTTAGAAATTTCAACTATCCTTGGAGACATATGAGAGTCCACGTGAGTTGCAAAATGATCGTTATTCTGAAACCTTTCATTAAAGATTTTGTTACTTTTAATTATTAAATACAAAGAAATTTTAATTTAATTAATTGTGATAAACTATTAATAAATGAAAAAATGTCATTACAACAATTAGTATTTTGGTGCATTTTCATGCATATTTTCGTACATTTTATTGCATATTTTGTCTATTTTTGATGCATTCTGTATTCTGGAAACCACAGTTCCTCTTGTAGATTAAATATAACAAAGTGGACATCCTTAGTTGACAAGTTAATCACAGACACACTTTCTATTTGCCCACCACATATCGCAGTTGTAAAAGAAATACTGTTCACTTCCCTCTGTCTTTCTATTATTTTCCTAATAGACGAATGATTGAAATTTCTATTCATGTAATGAACGTAAAAACAAAGATGAGAAGAAAATAAAATACTTTGAAATTTAGATTTTATGGAGTTAAAAATGCGGATATATTAGATTTAAAAATTTTTTTTTCTACACGATGTTAGGTTAAGTGCGTGTTAAGCACCAAAGTAACTGAGGGTATGAGGCGAAAATATATATTTGTCTCTGAAACTGCATGCATTTTTTGGTCGATTTGCTGCTTGCTGGAAGAGTGAGAGAGAGAGAGCATGAGCATGCAACCCTCGCTTAAGATCAACTAATCGTGTTACTGACGGGATTCGAACTCAGTTCTTTTCTGGCCGGCGTGAGGTGGACCGGGCTAGCAGGATCCTGCTAGTGCCGGATTACGGGCTAGCAGGATCCTTGCCGGGAGGCGCAGTTCTTTAAGGGGCGCCAAAAACAGCAGAATAGTGAGGGAAAAAAAAAATATATATATTCTTAATAAATGGGCGCCAAAAAATCTCTCTGCCCAGGAGGCCGAAATAACTTGGTCCTGGCGCTGGTGGACGGTGATTATAACCAATGCTACCATCAAGGGCGTTTACACTACGTATTGAGGAACTGACAGATGTTGACGCATGTAGAATAATTTCCATATAAGTATGCACTTCCCGTTTTTGCCACATTGTAGATTACGCATGAATGCTGACTGTGGCCATTTCGAATACGTAATTTAGATTTGTTAGTTTTCAAATGCAAGTCTGGTAACTTTGTGGGAATTCCTGGATTGCAATAATAATGGAAAGTGTAACTCATTATTTGTCTCTCCTTTGTCACATGGAAAGCAGACGTGTTTAGAATTCACATTAGAAACATTTTAGAAAAATCTTTAATGTAGACCTATCAAAATAAATGAAGTCTTTAAGATAAAAGGATGTTATAACTACAAATCTTATACTCACTTAATCTTTTCCCAGGTTTCATCTCCAAAGTTTCGAAGTACAAGAAGCTCCAAAGCATAGTTTACGAAGCCGTACTGGAAGAATAGGAAAAGGATCACTTAAAAGAAATATAAATCTGGGAAATGGAATATTTTACCGAGTATTTCATAAATTAAATGAAATGGTCTCCGAAAGAAAATGTGTCAATTTTATAAGCCATGCCCAGTTACTTCACAGTAACTGGGCATGGCTTATAAAACTAGAATGAAGTTTTTAAAATGAAAGCTCTGCTCACTTTGGAAATTACAGTCGATTATTGTTCGATAAGCTAATTACAGGATGCAGTGCAGCCTTAAGAGTAATGCAAAGTCGGCTTTGGCCCACGCGTTCATTTTAGAGGGGAAGATAAAATTTTATATTCGAACATATTACAACAGTGACTACGTACTCCCATCACTTCGGCAGTGTCGGAATATGAGCGCCGTATGTGGGCAGGCGTCTTTCCTCCAAAGCGTTTGAGATAGAGCGTAGAAGGGGAAGAAGTACTGATCTTAGAAGGGTTTCAACATAATATCTTGTCAACATGCTATCAATAACGGCCCGATTTTAAAGGCTATTGTAACTTTCTGATGGCTCCCTATTCCATGATTCCGAGCTTTAGTACATAAGAGAGAAGGTGAAAACGGTATATTCTAAGATAAGAAAGATTGTATTAGTACAGTGGAAAATTAAAGGTACTATACTGTATATCTTTGGATCTCATTTACAAGTGGCCGTTTATATTCACGTAGTGCATGGAGTTTTAGGATACAGAATGTGATGGTGAAGAAATGTCTAATCTGTGCACAGAGATTTGCCTTGCTTGGAGTGACTCTTGCGTGTAGGCACGAGTCCCTCGAAGAATAGCAGGAGACCGTCCTACAGCACGGTCTCCAATGATGCCATGCAAGTTTGTTGCAGGACACCTGTATACACTCAGTGATCACTGAATTGTGACCACCTCGTCTGTAATGGACTACGCCGCATAGCTCGCAGTATAAAAAGCCAACCAACTTAGTACGCTACAGCAGTGGTAATTTGCATCTGGTGATATCTTTACTATTTTTAACTAAAAGTAATAAAGTAGCAGCTATGGTACATAGTAAAGATATCACGGAGTTTCAAAAGGGTATGAATGTGAGAGCTCATGCGTCGGGTGCTTTCATGTCGCAAACGGCACGTCTTGTCGGTTGTTCATGACCCAATGTGGTGGTGTACAAAGAATGGTGTCGAACGGGTCACACAACCTCCCGCCGACAGAACTGTAAAGGATTACGCAAAGTAGATGTTCGTGGTGGGCGAAGGGTGCAGTGCGTTCTGCGGGTTCGACGGCAGGTCACTGTGTGACAGCTGAAATTGCAGTACAATACGGGGAATGCAAGAACAATGTCCCAAATGACGAAGCGCTGCACACTCGGGCATATGGACTTCCACAACAGATGACCCAAGAGGCACCCTCTCCTCACCTCTGATTATCGTCGTAATAACGGACTACTTCCCAGTTGTGTGTGCAGTAACATGGAGTCCTAACTAGGGGCCCCACGGCCAAATGCCAGGACACAACAGACCTCCCAACTAGCCTAGTTGTCAGGCGCGCGGGTGCATAAGTACACGTGCCTTGAGTGACCGGGGTTCAAGCCCGTGACTGCTGAATACGGTGCTGTTTCTTGTATTCTGTGTATCTTGTAAACTCCTCTGGCCGTTTTTGGTCGTCCCGGAGTATAAACAGAAAATTTATTTTTAAATTTTTAACCTCAATCCAATTGAACACCTGTGGTATGTTTTGTAAGGGGAAGTGGGGCGTATGGAGACGCAACCGTCATCTATTCCTACACGGTGGAAAGCCTTGCAGGTAGCGGCAGCATGACTGCTGATCTCTAGGTATTGCCTGCACTAGATGTCTTCAGACATCTAGTGCAGGCAATACCTAGACGAATAGCAACTGTTATCCGTGCGAACGGTGGGCAACACGGTATTAGGTAGGTATTCATAATTCAGTGATCACTGAGTGTATTTGATAATAATAGAGAAAACGTTAGAGTTTGCAAATAAGCACAATGAGAGGCGTTGGAGATTTATGGAGTGAGGGTTGTCCGAAAAAAAATAATAAAATCTATGGAAAGAAGAACTTAAAACATAAAAGAAAGCGGTTTCATTTAGCACTTTGGAGCAGGTCTGAGTTGGGCCAAGCACCTATAGTTTTATACCTGATGTTGGAGTGCTATCTAGGATAAGAGATTTAAGGCTGTATGGCACTATGGTGGTTACTAGAGATGGATTGCGAAAAAGACTGTGTACTTTAGGAATTATTCAGGCTGCAAATTTTACTGATGGAGCAATTGAAAATTCCGAGCATATTATGTACAATTGTATCCGCCACCAGGATCTTCGAAAAATTTTGGAAAGGGAGCGACATGAGCCGTTTGATGATAGGGGAATTAATGATTGTAAATAGATTATGTATATACGGCAATAAAGTTCCTGGACTAGTGCTGTTGCAGTAAAGTTTGATGAGTTTGAAAATAAAAGGAAGTGGTGTGTTTTAGTTCAAACTTCCTCCAACAAATGGTGGTACAGAGATTGTCCAGTAGGCTGACAGGTTGTAAGAAACAACCAATTTCGTTAGTAGCGTTTCGTGTCACGATTTTGCAATGGAGCAACGAACGAATATCAAATTTTGTTTTAAACTGGGAAAATCTATGACAGAAATTTATGAAAACTGATTATGACGATAAAACGTTAAGTTGTCCCAGTGTGTTGGAATGGTATAAACCATTCAAAGATGGATGTAAGGATGGTTGCAATTACTCAAAAATGGGCGTCCGTCAACCTCTGCCCTCGTGGGTAGCACAGTTGGTAGAATAAACGTCCTCCCCACACGGGGTGGAAAAGACCTGAGTTAGAGTCCCGTCGACGATGGGAGGAATTTTTATGGGACTTTTTCACCACGTGGCCGAGTTAGTCGGTCTCAGGCGAGGGCAGCATGGTTTTCTCCCGGAAACTCTGGTTTTTCGTACAGCAAACAGAAAATCGACCACAGAACATATGCAATTTACAGACAGTATACACGGAACAATATAGCTTTAGTCGCTGATGCTCCTAAAACGCTACAACAACAACCGTCAACCTCTCGACTGAGAATAGAGTTGCAAAGTTCGGGAAATTGTGGCAAGAGATCAACTTTTGACTCTCAAAATGATGGCCTGATGATTGGATATGAACAAGGAGAACCAGTCGTCAAATTCTGCTTGAAGATGTAGGGAAAAGGAAGTCTGTACAAAATTTGTGCTGCATAGCCTAATGGATGAGCAGGAGCAACGAAGAGTGTCATCATGCGAATAGTTCATTCAGACTTGTCCTAATTTCCTCGACTGTTTTGTTACTGGAGATGAGTGTTGAGTGTCTCAGTACGACTCAGAAACGAAGCACGAGAGCATGTAGTGGACTTCGAAATAATTAGCATGGCCCAAAACGTTTCGTTTATAGGAGTCCTGGATCAAGACGATGCCGATCGTGTTAGTCGACAAACGGTGTGATTCACAAGGAATTTGTACTTTAAGAGAAGACAGTTAATGCTGCGTTCTACGTACAAGAGATTAAAATACTATTGAAGCGCATTTCCTGGGTGAGGCCACAATTTCGAGAGGTAGCTGGTTTTTGCTGTATGACAATGCCTCGACCATTCTGCAGTTGTGAAGACATTTCTGACGAAACGTGGCATTCTATAGTAAAACCATCCACCGTACTCTGCTAATCTAGCACCAAAAAAAAAAAAAAAAAAATCAATCAAATTATTATATTAGGGCCATCCGTAATTTCTTACATATACCCGTGTATGTATTATGTTTGTAAATTGCGCGTGTTCTCTGGTCGATTTGCTTGTTTTGCTGGACGAAAAACCCCAGTTTCTGGGAAACAAAACCTTGCTATCTACACCTGAGACCGACTAACTCAGCCACGGAGCGAAAAAGCCCATTAAAGCTCCTCGCGTCATCGACGGGATTCGAGTCCGGGCCTTTTCCCCTCGGTGTGGGGAGGACGGTGACGATACCATTGCTAGCCTGGTGGGTAAAGTGCCTGCCTGGCAACCCAAAGGTCGCGGGTTCGATTCCCGCCTCGGGCTTGGATCAAAGTACTGCAAAAACCTTGGGAGGTGCAATATGGCCACAGAAGCCGATGCGCCAATAACTACCAAAGGCAAAAAAAAAAAAAAAAAAAACAAGACGATACCATTGTGCTACCTGCGCAGATGCTAATCTTGCGCCAGTGGACTTCTTCCTCTTTCCCAGAGTGAAAACTTCCCTCAAAGGGGAAAGATTTCAGGATGTTGAAGACAGAAAAACGTAACCACCGAACTGAACATCATCTCTTTGGAAACCTTCGCTGACTTTTTCAGAAAAAATTTTTAGAAGGGTGTGATAAGTACATTCATTAAGGTGTCAATTACTTAGAATATAAATAGAACATATTAAATAAAACATACTAAATATAATAAAACAAACCATACGAAATGTATATAAAAACATATTAAATATAAATAAGAACATATTAAAATTTCTTCAAAATTATGGGAATCATCTAAATCTTCTTACACTGGCAGTTCATTTAGTTTATCACAGATTTACAATATATTTATTATTATTATAAAACCTTTCACCTTTTATGACATTTTTTTCCTCCCGATGATGGGTACTAGCACCAAATGCATGGGTGACTGGTTGTGTCCGATAACTATTATTATTGTTACTGTTGGTCGAGAAACTCTCTTACTATCTTATAGGTGTTCAGGATTGAGGCTTTCTGGAGTTCCATGTAAGTTCTCTGGACGACCTATTGTTGCTAGGTTCTGGTACCAGTGCATGGGTGATTGGTTGTGTCTGATTACTATTATTATTGTTACTGTTGGTCGAGAAACTCTCTTACTATCCGATAGGTGTTCAGGATTGGAGCTTTCTGGAGTTCCATGTAAGTGTTCGCTGGGAGGCCTATTGTTGCTAGGTTCTTATGGAGGCTCTTTGGCACCATGCCGGTGGTGAAAATCATCGGCATGGTCATTACTTGTTACATATGTCACGTATCTTTGACATCCTGATCTTTTCCTGGTATTTTTTCTGGAGGTTGCTGGTGTTGGGCACCGCTATGCCGATCAGGTAGGTAGCCATTTCCTTCTTGTCGATGAGGGTTATGCCTGGTCTTTGTGCCGGATCATCTTCTCCATCATTATGGCATGGTCCCAGTATAGTAAAGGTCCCTAGTATAGCCTGGGGCTCGTACTTGTGATACGGTAATTATTATTGTTATTATTTGTTGTTATATTATTTCTCCCTGAAGGGGAGGGGTTATACCCCGTGACGGGTACTGGTACCAAGTGCACAGGGTGGCTGTTATGTCTGGTGTTACTTTTCGATGAGGAAGTCTCTGACTATCTCTGACACTTCTGACTACAGATGTTCAGGATTGCGACTTTCTGGGTTCCTTGTGTGTGTTCTCTTGGAAGTCTATTGCTGCTAGACTGTTATGCAGGGTCTTTGGCATAATATCATACCGGAGGTTGACACGATGGTTGGGATGGTAGTTACTTGTTGGATATGCCACATTTCTTCGATCTCCTGGTTTAGGCCCGCGTACCACCTGCCTATAATTGTTATTATTATAATGTTTTTTTGTTTTTTTTTTGTGCTGAACTAAGCACCACTTGCTATTGGGTCTGCGCACGTAGCACAGTGGTGTCGTCGCTGTCCTCCTCACACTGGCAGAAAAGGGCCGGATTCGAATCCCGTCGATGACGCGAGGAACTTCTATGGGCTTTTTTCACTCCGTGGCTGAGTTGGTTATTCTCAAGCGTAGATAGCAATGTTTTTTTTTACCGAGAAACTGGGGTTTTTCGTCCAGCAAAGCAGACAGATCGACCAGAAAACACACACAGTTTGCAGACACAGTATACATGGGTAGTAGAAAGTTAATTTCCAGGTGACCTTAATATAATAGTTGAGTTTTTTTTTTTTTTTTAGCTTAGTTTATTGGTTCAACTGTTTCTGTAGTGTCAATAACAGTACATGGCTTTTGCGACTACTGTATTTAACTTGACATACTGAAGTGATTCCCAACTAGACAGGAGAATAGAGGACCATACAAAGTTGTCTTTGCGAGAAGGGTTTGTAACCTGGTGACCATTAGCAACAATCGGGTCGTCCAATGCTGTCTGCGACAGATCTATATCAGTTATGTTAAAAACGTTTGGCCAAAAATCCTTACTCTACTCTTTATATATATATATATTTGAATAACGTTTAAAATAGTTGGAAACTGAATCTTTCATGATAAAAATAAAATAAAAAGGTACAGCAAACATCAAAGGCAGCAAAAAGCATATTCCTCTACATGATGCTTAAAATATAACCATACAAATAAATTAGAATGAGAGTAAAAAATAAAATGCCAGCAGTATGGCAAGACAAGAGCGAAAATAGTCGAAATTAAACTTAAGAATCAAACCAAACAGGGAGGGAAGAGAGGGGTAACAAGAGCAAAAATTTTCGCTCTTGTCTTGCCATACTGCTGGCATTTTATTTTTTATTTTTAACTCTCTTTCTAATTTATTTGTATGGTTATATATATATATACTCGTATAACACTGGCATATACACTATCCTTTCAAAATTTAGGAGCATTCCGCTGATGTGGCTATGAAATATGCAAATAATTCCTATAAAAGTGGTCTCCAGTTAGCTTGGAATTCATTTCAGACGTGTATACGCTGAATGATGAGCACATGGATAGAAAACAATTTCAGAGGAGAATGACTGCGAGATGTCATCATGTGGGAAAAATGTCTCTACGCGATTCTGTTCAGGAATTAAACATTTCCAAATCGACAATCGGAAACTCCCAAACAATCGAAATAGACGAAGTAACCGGCGCCTTAAGACGACTGGTTATCTTCACACCTTCAGGCCCCTAGAGAACCTGAATTTGGAGCCGCCACAAGCAAACCTGTATGTGTTTCCACAACTATTAAAGATCTGCATGCCATTAATTTTCATTGAAGAGCTGCAATACACAAGCTGCCATTCTGATAACAAACAAACAAAAAAAAAAAATGCCCACGATGATTGTGGAACTAGCGGAAATTGGTCGTCTGGAACAATGAGTTACGATATGCTTCTTTCTGTCTGATGGACCTATTCAGGTATGGAGAACTCCTGTAAAACGCTTGCTAGTTGGGCGTGTTGTCTCAACTATGAAGTTGGAAGGAGGAAATGCTATAGTCAGGGACAGTTAATATAGACTAGGTATGCTGGTCGCAATGTGCGTAATCTGATGCTTCCTACCTTGATGTTCTGGACAATTCTGTTCCTACATTGTAGAAATTTTATGGAATGCTTTAAAAGAATTGAACACAATACTATATAAGACATTAACAGCAAGTCTTTCAGGACGCATTGAAGTTTCTGTGGTCAAAGGTAGACCAGCACGCTGTTAATTTTTCTGAATAAATATACAAGTCTGTTATAAAGTCATTTTCCACTTTTAAAAATTAATAACTCGAAACTGTAGGTTATATTAAAAACAGTTTTTTCATTGTAATCACTATATTATGTAGAATTTCTTTAATCAATAAAAACAAAACAACAACAACAACAAACGTTAGTTCAAAGTTTAATCACGACGGGGCTAAGCTATTCACCCCAATAAACGAATTAGCTTTTGAGTTCGTTATAAAAAGGAACGATTCTGGGATCGGAGAATTCGTGTGTTTGCTTATTGTGGTCTTATTCTTCGTGATCAAGATACAAATTGAAGCTGTAGCCCTAACTTAATATCATTGGTGCTTACTAAAAATGGTTTCATTTACAAATTGTATTTTACACTGCAGTTGGCACTAACTGTTTGTTGGAACAGTATTTTCATTGGGATTTCTAGTAAATTTTTGAAGCGGGGTCCTTTATGAAGTAATTTAACTGGAACATACGAGTATAAATGCTTTGTAACTGACGCCAGCCACAAAGCATTTACAGTTTCAATTTTATCTCTTATTTGGGTTTTTGTTAGCTTCTAGAAGCTTGCTTCTCTTTTTCTTCTTTTTTTTTTAAAGCATGGGCTTGTTACATTGGCAAACTGTATAACAGGTCTGCAATACGGAGGGTGGCAAAGAGTTAGGTGGGTCCTGATTACTGCATGATTTATTTATTTTGCTGTTTTTAATATTGATTATGTAATCTGTATAGGTTAAATTCAAGCTAGTCGAACTTACAGTTGTTTACATGCTAATACATACAATGTTTATATTTGCAATTGTTTGCTTAACGTTATTTTTTTTAACGATTCGTAACGTTTACTTCTGGTTTAATTCAAGGTATTTTAGAACATTCCCTGAATGTATTGAATTAATTATCTATTCTGAGGCAATTACTAGTTAGCGTTGGCCACAAAACACCGATATATATTCTTCAGTTGTTATTACATTTGGCTGACGGGCAATTAGGACAACATCCACTGTATTTTTACTCCAGTAAACAATAATTAATTTATTTATTTACGTTATTTTCAAACATAATAATCTAACGGAATCAGAAATTAAAATTTAAAGGCTTAGAATCGCAAATTAAAACACCTTATCTTTTGACATATAAATAACTCTGAATAAAAGCATTTCATTTTCTTGACATATAAATAATTGCAAGCTCGATAAGCTTGCAGATGCAGATTTGCAAATTTTCTTTCTCCATTATTAATCTATTGTATATATGAGCATCAACATGCTACAGTATATGTGTGTGCCGAAATCTTACGAACTTTAATATGCGATTACTGACAAATTTCGGGCTACTAATGCACAAAACGGAGATAACCTGCTTTTATCCTGTCATCCCAATGCACAATACACCGAGCGATGATGAAAATGGAAACTGGCTATTAAAATTACTTTAGTACTTGTGATATTGGAATAGAACACTACAACGAAACCTGATGTTCGACTTACCATTGCGTCAGGTTGTATCTATTCTCTCCCAGGTATATACGCCAAATAAACAGACGAGAGAGCAAGATCGACTCTCCTTCACAGGTTTATTCGACGGAGGAGGAGATGGCTGCTTGCAGTAAATCCCGGTGTTGGTTGATCACAAAGCAATCGATTTTCTTGCCTCGATTTAGCGCTGACTTTGCTATATGGATAGTTGCGACATCTAGTATCAGTAAACAGCAACTGTTTGGCTCATCAAATTTCTGAGATACTATATTAGAAAATAATAAGAAATATTTAAGAATATGTATATAAAAAAATTACTGTGTTAGAAAATAATAAGAGATAATTAAGAATTAAAAAACAAACAAACTTAATACTCACTGACCACTGTAAAAAGAATCACATTTCACTCGAGTTATTATTATTACCTTAGGTGTGTTTCGAACAGAACTGTATAACGTTGCTTGTAAATAAATCTATCCGATAAATCCAAAAATAAATACAACCGATAGGAGCTGACAGGCCTGCTCCTATCGGATGTAGAATCAATTGCACTTTATGCGTCTCCAGTCTAGTCTTCTGCCCCGCTGCCGTATATAAACAGATTCCTCGCAATCGAGTACTGGATAATGAGACGGATGAATAGGGTAATCGGCAATCCATTCACCATCTTCAAGGTAGTATTATATGTATATCAACCAAAATATCATCTCCTGGCGACTTCGCATAGCATCGAACAACGTCCTCTCAATTTCTCAAATGCTTACCGGAGTGACTGATGTCCCAAGACTTCGAGGTCTCACGCTACCTCACGTGCCGGACACAGTCATGGCAGCCGATATCTTCCATTACTTTCTGTGCTATACAACCTCTCCTGCCTAAAGAATTTTTTTCCCAAGAAATACAGTAAACCTATTCAATTCACTGAAGACTGATCCAGCGAAATACTGTCAGAGTAAGCAATATAGAGTGAAGAGCCGATCTGAAGCCCACAGCTTATTTCAGCTAACTTACCACAGCTAACTTGAGCATCCCGAAGGAAAATTGGTATTTTTTCATCTTTGCCCAACCTCAATTCCTTGGATTAGAAGACAGAAGATGGAATACTGTATAGCATGAATTTTAACAACATATAATAACAGCCTATTCAAATCTTGATCAAAATCAAGAAACATAAAATTAATGTCTAATCACTATTTTTGTAAAATTTTGTAAATCATTCTCTGAATATTTATTGTAAGCATTGTGAATAATTGTTATTTTGCCTTTCGGTACACCCTTCTAGTCGGTGGCTGTGTAACAGGGGTGAAAGCAAACCTTTGCTTAATGAGAAATATGTTACAATTTTGATGATTGAGAGTCAGTCAGGTAGCAAAAACTACCACCTTTGTGGCTCTATGGAAAGAGTGGTTCATCCCAGAGAAGTAAAATTTGGTGTATTTCGTCTCAAGGGTAAATTCTTTCAGAAATCAAGGATTTTAATCTTCTGGCTTTTTCACATTCAGAGATAAGAGGTGTGAAAACAGGTATTGTTGGTTCGAGGTGCAGGCAGCTTGTTAATAACTTGTCTAGGTGCGCTGCTGTTGTTGTTGTTATTTGGTTTTTAGGAGCATTAGCAACTAAGGCCATATTGCTCCGGGGATATGCGGTGGTCATTCCCTGACCTTTCATCATCCTCCACATTTGGTGGTCACGGGCTCGAACCCCGGTCTAATCAAGAAGCGTGTGCTACGCACTGCTGTAGGGGCGCTGCCACGCCCTTTGATTATTTAGAGATTAATACGCAATAGGGAAATATTTCTCTAGTAATAGTATACAATTACCTTGAAAAATGACAAAATTACATTTCTATTGTGTTCGATCTGTACATTCCAGCAAAAATTTCGACTGTTAATTCTTATTTAAAAAAATTACAATGTTTAAAATGATCCTCTACATTGTTGTTCTGGGAAGTATTTACCGTGCAAATGATATCACTTTAACTGAACTTTCACTTACTATGGACATTTTATAGTGCAAAAAAAAATTGCATATTTACTGCTTATGAAGAAAATAAAGAAGAAACAATGAAAGTACCGACACAGCAATAATTATTGAATATTAGCTATAAATGTGAATATATTTACAAACGATACCAATATATATAATAATCGATGACCTTTACATTGATGGAACTCAATTCCGTCACAGACCGATAGAATTTCAAATGGCCTCTTTAATCTGGGTTGTGGTTAGCCGATCTCAGGTGGACGGTGTAAGGTTTCTCGGTGAGTTATTCTGGGATTTTTATCCCGCACAATTTGCAAATCGGCCGTGAACACACTTGTTCAGACATAACAACAATAGTGCAACATGGCCTAAGGTCGATGCGCCTAAAACAAACAACAACATAAATGTTGCGGTCTGTAAACAAATCTGTTTCATAGAGTGCTGCTAGCTCGCTATTTTGTTTTTTACTGCATTTCTGCCATGATCTGTTCGAAATGTTGTGTTGTAAAATAAACGATTCTACGAGTTCGTTTAGGGATATTCAAACTTTATAAACTTTTTCAATCAAGCAGACGTATGTACCTGTTTACTAACTGTTTCATGTAGGAAATGGAGGTGAGATTTTGCTTTTGTGTCTTGTCATTAGTTGTATATTTGAATGATAATTATCCGAAACTAATTGAAGGTTCGCCAATTAGTTCGGATAATCGATTTTGAGCCCTCATTTTGTATATTTTTTTAGCCGAAATGGAACTAATTCAAATTTTATTCGAATAAAATAAATTTTTAAAAAAGCATTCCATTATTAAAAATAAACTTAAACTAAAAATCGAATAAAAGAAAAGAAAGCACACCTTAAATTTAATATCGTTTTATATTAGATCCAGTGGATTTCGAAACGGAAGCTGTGCTCAGTTCTTAAGTTTGAGAAACTTCTCGTGAGACTTGTATTATCAGATGATAGCAGGCGCCTCCGTAGCCAGGTGGGAAGGAGCAGCAGTGCGTAGCACACGCTTCTTGATTAGACCGGGGTTCGAGCCCGTCACCACCAAATACGGAGGATGCGGAAAGGTCAGGGAATGACCACCGCATATCCCGGAGCAATATGGCCTTAGTTGCTAATGCTCCTAAAAACAACAACAACAACAACAGATGATAGCAATCAGTTATGGCAAATGACAGACGCGTTCTATTTGGCTTCTTAGTTTTGGGTAGAGATGACTTTTATGATTATGATTAATAAAAATGAAAACGTATTTCATTTCAAACTATTAGTTCCATAACAATTTGAATTAGTTCCATTTCGATATGAGCATTTGTTTTTTATATGTCTGATGGGTCATAAAATGAAGTTTTGCTCAATCCCAAAGTTCAATTCAGTTTGGAAGACCAGGAAATTTCAACATTTTGAAGTTTCGTACGCACCTCCTAAAGACGTTCAATCTCACTATGAGAAGATCACCCACATTCAAACTTATTATCTGTATAGAGACAAATCAATCTTTTTTTTTGTCAGAGACATAATCCAGTTCTGTGGTTAATTTTAACAATTCGGTATTGGTTGTTGTTATTTGGTTTTTAGGAGCATTAACAACTAAGGCCATATTGCTCCGGGAATATGCGGTGGTCATTCCCTCCCTGACCTTTCCGCATCCTCCGTATTTGGTGGTGACGGGCTCGAACGCCGGTCTAATCAAGAAGCGTGTACTGCGCACTGCCGCTCCTGCCCACCTGGCTACGGAAGCGCCTCGGTACTGGCATCGTTAGGAAACTTTATCTCTTCCTTGAATTTAGACGTGAGTTCAGTTTATCACTCAAAACTTTTTCCGATTGTTGGTATGTCCAAAGCGGAGCCGAAATTCACACTGGCCAAGAGGGACTTTTCATTTACAGCGTCATTTGTTAAAACGTTTTTTTTTTTTAAATCGGAATTCCATCTCATTAATTAGATTCACATTATTCATTCATCAGGATTTTTTACCATCACCAGTTAAGGCTTTGTTTAATGATTCTAAAACATTCGCTAAATCTTTATCCGAACTAGCCAGTCTTGATGGATTTGCAATGACTATTCTTTTGGTTTTGATTTGCCGTAAGCGTGAACCTGCTTCATCCCCCCCCACTTCTCTCCTCAGAAAAAGTTTGAAAACTCAAGAGTCTTTCCCTTTCCTAGTACAGATTTTCTCTGATAAGTGTTGACTTTTGCTGTGGTTTCTGATATTTATATTCTGTTACCAATTTTTCTTTAATAGCTCACTAAATACTTTGAATCGATTTAGTTCGGATAGATTTAAGTTTACCTAGCGAAACATTCACTTCCATTTCTCAACTGTTGGGTCTCTCTTCCTTCCTTACAAACTGAACAAAATATAGGTTTTCTTTTCGTTGCTCTTAATGAGATAGCGAATGTGTATCCTGCTGGCAATTACTACGGTGCTCGATACTGGATTAGTTCAGACATTGCTAGTTAGACCCGGTCAACAGCTTTATGTGTTTATATCCATACAACGAGCCAGTTATTAACAAGAAGTGTAGAGTACTCAAAACAATTTTCCTTCAAGGGACAGGAAGAAAAGATAAATGTTTCGTTGTACATTCAGTTGTTGTTATTGGGTTTTAGGAGCATCGGCAACTATGGCCATGTTACTCTATGTATATTGTTTGTAAATTGCGCGTATGTTCTGATGTTGATTTTCTGTTTGCTGGACGAAAAACCCGAGTTTCCGAAAAAACCATGCTACCCTCGCCTGAGAACTAACTCAGCCATATTATGAAAAACACCCATAAAAATTCCTTCCGTCATCGACGGGATTCCAACTCAGCTCTTTTCTGCCCGGTGTAGGGAGGACCGTGATCCTTCCAACTGTGCTACCCCACGACGGCGCACATTCACTATACGGATGAAAAAATCATAATGAAGTGTTATTCAAAAATTGTGATTTCACAAAGAGGATATTAGGAAGCGTTGTAAACTAAATGCTCATTTCAAAATATTCTCTGAATACTTAGTTCCATAATATCAAATTAGCAACTGAATTATGCTCTTTTAGTATATGTTTCACTAAAATGAATATGTTTTAAAAGTTAAGGATTTCTGCTTAATGGATCAGGAAACTGACCCATAAAACAGGCCATTCATATTAGTAGTGGCAAATAATGCAAGAAAACAATCTTATAAAGTATCAGCAAACAAAAAAAAAGAAAACTTTCCACATCATCCACCCACTTCAATAATTTGTCTAGTTCTTCCTTGAAGTTATTCACACTACTGATTTCACAGACTCCCACTCACTGGCTGAAAGAAACTTACGCACATCTGTCCTGCAACCATCCTTTCTAAATTATGAATCCATTTGCCTAATTTGTCTGGATCTTATTGTAGTAGCCTATCCTGAGTACTGTGATTAACTACCCTGCCAACCTTCTATCATCTGTAAACTTAGACTTAAGCCTGATATGCCTTCATTAATATTATTAATAAATATGGAAAACAACAATGGGCCATCATTGAATCCTGGGGACTCTACTAATAATATTAGTCCACGAAGAGCAGTGCCCATTAATAACTACTCTTTGTCTTCTCCCACTCAACCATCCCTTTATCCATAGCAGTAACTTTCCCTTAATGTCAACACTGCTCCCAATTTATACAGACGTTTTTTATGTGAAAGAGTATCAAAAGCTTCCCTGAAATCAAAGTATAGGATATGAATTGTTTTTTTTTTGCAAAGTATTCCTTTGTTCCAATCAGATTGGTCAGACAAGATCGCCCCGTAACAAATCCATGCTTTGACTGCAGTATAATTGCATTCCTGCCTAGATGGTCCTGTATTATTTTTTAACCAGTGACTCCATTATTTTCCTTGGAACAGTAGTTAAACTAATAGGTTTGTAATTACGGATGTCATGTCTTTTGATCCTCCTTTGCGAATTGGGAATCTGGACTACATCTGCAGTCCAGAGGGACCTCTGAATCTAGAAATGCTCTCATAATTATGGCTACTGGTTTCCTTAACCCCTTTGCTGCCTCTCTTAATATAACTAGGTAGATTCTGTCCACCCCAGGCGGTTTTAATATGTTTAGTTTCAAGAATTTCGTTCCTCTTCCCGTTCCTCTCAGTTATCACAAATTAATTCTGCTACCTGTTAGAGTTTGATAAACTTCTGGCATCCCCTTTCCTAAAGAATTCCTCATCTGTGTATGTAGATGTGGAATACCTATTCATTTTGTCAGCAACCTTAGCAGGATCATCAGTAGTTTTACAATTCATATCTAATGGGCCAGAGTGGGTTATCCCTTTTCTTCTAATGTTAACATAAGCAAAATTCTATGCCACTTTATTTTTTTCTTCACAGCTAAAGACTTCTCATAATCTGTCTTAGCTTGCCTAACTCTTCTAGTAACTTGACTTCGGACTAGTTTGTACTTACTGTAGGTTTCTATGTCCGCTGCCAATTTATAATAATCCAATGCATTTTTTTCTCTGCCACTAATCTCATTAGTTCGTCTGGCATCCTTGTAGGTGGAAACCTTGAAGAGTAATTTTTGGTTGGTGCGAAAGCCTAGTAACTTCTATGATTACTCTACTTCCTTGAATGCTTCACATTTAAAATTTGCTGATGGTAACATCGTCAGATCGAGCCACTGCATAGAATTTTTAAAAACTGTTTGAGACCACTGTAATCACTCTTAAGAAAGAAAAAGCCTTTCCCTTTACCCTTGACAGTAATTATGTCTTTAGGTAAATCCACGTCAGTACACTGTGATCACTGCCACCCAGTGATATTCAGGTATTTTACCTGAATATTTATGTTACATGAAGAATCACTGCTGATAACCAGATCAAAGAGTACTGCTTCCTCTTGTTGCCTCTGTAACATGTTGCTGTAGAAAACAGTCATCCAGTTAATCCACAAAATTCTTGCTAGTGTGTGAGTGACCGACCCACAATTTCCAGTCAATATCTGGAAAACTAAAATTCCCCATTACAAGACATTCTGATTTACTGACCCATTCAATTTCTCTCCATAGTTGTTTGTTGTACTCATCATAGTCATTAGACAAATAACACATTTCTACTCTCGTTTTCGTTTTCCTAGTGCTTATATCACACCAAACTGACTCAACTTTGAAATGGCTACCTAGGTCCAATGTAGGCGAGGCACTGCCTTACATTTAATATGCTTCTCTAAGAGCATAACTACTCTCTCCTCCTCCTGTTTTGTCTACCTTTTCTTGGCCAGACCAACACAACCCAACACTACACTAAGCAAAGCAACCTAAAACTCACATTATCTCTGGCCTTTACAGAGTTTGTACTGCGCCATAGAGTATACAAATGCGAAGTTTTCGGGGACTCCCGGTGCCGCTTAACAATCAACACTATACACTATATCTTCTCTGTACACATTGCACTCCCCATATTCAAATTCAGCATCACTTGTGTCTGAATGACACAAGTGACACCACGTCTCCGATATTCACACAATGTCTGCATTTAATGACTCACTCAGTTCTTTAAATTTTTTACTATGCTCCTATCATTAGTATAAATGCAAGTGTACATGTGCTCTTAGTTACCTTAACACAGCCCATGTATTTACTTGTTCTATGATGACCTATAGCAGCACGTGAAATCCTCGACACCTTGCTTTTCAGGCTGCTGCATGTTCCAATAGAAGCAATATCTCTAATGGATTAGCTAGATTGCATTTTACAGATACATTTGCATTTGTTTTATTTTCTCTACATTCAATTTTGTGTAAATGAAAGAGAAAATTTTGCTGTGTCCAAGTTAGTTGCACACCTGAATCATTTCATTAATTTCAAATAGAAAAGTTTATTTTTAATCATTTTAAAATTAAATAATTTCGTTAGTTTTTTCCATAATGTTTAAGACAATGATGATACAGTCACCCGCCTTGTAATTTCTGCTCTATCCTTTCAGATCAGTTCTCCCTAGTCCAATATTCAAAGTCTATTCATCGAACCGCTTATAGACATAATTTTCTCAAAACAGTTTCGAAATCTTAGTAACCTTGTGGCTTCGTGATTGTCACATCAGAAAAACTAACTGCTTTATCTCTGAACATTCTTAAAACTAAATATAAAAACGGTTAACCAGATGTCCAATAAATAGTACTTTCTGTTTGAATTTTTTCTTCGCGATTCCAATATATCAATAGTTGAAAACTCCACGAAAATGTCTGGTGAAAATAGATCAAATGAAGAAATGGCAGTTTATCGATTTTTCAACAAAAATGACAATCTCTCTTTCTAATCCGAAGTTGAACTTCTCCCTCTCTGCTAACTTATATTTATTTAATTGTTTTATTTTTATTTGTTCTGATTTTTTCTTCCTAATTTCCTGGACTCAAGGTTGCTTGTAGTCGGCTTTTCGGTTCTATCCAGCTACTAGTAAATGAGCAATAACCAAGTTTGCTGGTCGTACTAGTGCCTACTTGGCGGAGTTATGAACATGTCATTTGTCTTCCTAAGTTACCTAGCCATGCCAGAAGTCAGGCAATGAATTCTCTAAAATAGTAGAGCCGTGATGGACTGAAACAAACAACTGCATTCTTCTCTAACACTGTTTATATGCCGTTCAGAGAATATTGCTGCCTTCGACTTTTGTTCTGGGTGGGAATGCTCACTAATAAAAGTCACATCGGGTGATAGATGACAAGAAAGTTCAGGATATGAAGTACTTTTAAAGTATTCGCGTGCTTTCTCAAAGAAGAATGGAGAGGTGAATTGGACTACTCATTCGAAAATGAGTAGTCCAAAAGAAGCTAAAAGAAGTTTGTAATGAACAAGTCTGGCATTTTAATGGAATTTACGACTAAGTGACTGTTGGTTTTACGTACTACGGAGCTATGCCGCCATCCTTGTCCGCTCAGAGGTACTGGGTCTCGATGTCGCTTTGGACAGTCAGTGGAGGATGGGCATAAAGCGAGCTAATTTAAGAGTGCTTGAAATTTTCAGAAATGATTAAGCTGATAAAATTTTAAGAACCGTCGATTTAAAATTTCATTTATAAAGAAATTTCCTCAGCCTTTTATTATCTTATTACAGCATGAAATTGATACCTAACGTCTCTTGTATCACGATTATTGTATAGTATGAGAAGGTTAGGGATTAGGTAGGTTGATGATTGGAAATCTCTATTTCAGAAGTGGTAAGGTACAAAAATATGCAAACAGAAATGTTTCTGTTTTCATATTTTATACTGCTATATGCAGCTAATTTCGGATTTTTACGTTTTTAGAAGACTAAAATTGATCCGTAAGGACGTTGATTCCACACGGACACCAAAGTGAAGAAGGCTTCAAATAATTGCGCCAACTAAATTATACGTTGTATTGCATAGTGGTAATGAAGTATACAGGACAAATATTGCGTGTAAATCTGTGAAATATAATTATAAAAAAGTAACTGTTTATACGCAGTTTTGGAAACCTATGTTTTTCAACGTCTCTCATTAGGCATTCCGTTAATTCAAAACTGTCAGAAAATAAAAATCTTGCCTCCATGAGTCTAAAGCGGATAATTCGGTACGACAAGCCTGTTTGTTTCGCGTTTATTATCACATTTTCCTGTGAAATATAATATGAGGAGAGGAGAACTCCACGAATGCTTATAATGAGCTTTGGCAAAAGAAAACAAAACGAATCATTTAAATCAGAGAGCGAGAAGTTCTGACTTATAAATATACCGCAAAAAGACAATAAAGCAGTACTGAACAAGGAAGCGCAAAGCGACATATTTTTAAAGGTTGCAAATTTCGTTTTTCTTTCCATAAAAGTGAACGAGAATTACTGCACCAAAAAGCAAAGCCTTTACAGTTTATACGAATATAATCGTATTATGGACTGAGTTCCCTGCAGCCGCTCATTCGTAAGTCGGCAGACTGCAAGTTTTTCCAAAGGCGCTGTTCACATAACTATTTCTCTGAGTCTATTAAGTGCAAAATATAATTCCGAAAAAAAAAGATTATTTTCAATTTACAATATTCTTAAGAAGTATTACAAATTCTGAATGGATAGATTTCCTTGTATTCGACAAGGAAATTTATCGATTTCCATTTCTATTGCTTCTATCCATTCCTTTTTTATTCCTTTGATCAAAAGGACGACATATCAAATGATCATTTATCTTCATTATTTCCTCACTATATTTATGGAGATCTACATAAAAGGCAAACTATGTATTCACCACTCAAATGTTCTTCGATATAATGGCTTTTCCATGTTCTAAGAGCAACATCTTGTAGGTAGAATGCACGCTTATTTTGTAATCTACAATTTTATCAACTATTACGCAAAATTTAAATGGATGGATCTGGTGATGGTGGGGGATATACCTAGATTACAATTGGGCCCATTTTGCAACTCCAAAATCGCTATTTTTTCCGTACGATTGTGTGTTCTACAGTTTGCCTGTGACTGGACAAAAAATCCGACTTTCCGAGGGAAGAGCCTTGTCCTCACCCAAAAGCAACTGATCTGGTTTTGGGACGAACATATAAATATGTGTTGTGTCTTACGTGGCAGCACCTAAATATTAGTTTAATTCCGCCGTTGTGCATTGTGATGACACAAAATTCAAATTCAAATTATTATATTAGGGCCACCCGTAATTTCTTACATATACCCATATATGTATTATGACTGTAAATTGCGTGTGTTTTCTGGTCGATTTGCCTGTTTTGCTCAACGCAAAAAAAACCCAATTTCTGGGGGGAAAAACTTTGCTATCTACGCCTGCTGTGATGATACATAACTTTGTAAAGCGAGTTAATCATTTCATATAGGCGCCTTCTGTCCTGTTGATAGAGAACGAATCAAGGTCATTGAATAGCGACGCTGAATACTACTGTTTTTGTGTTTACTATTTAGAAGATTCAAATAGCATAGTTTTGGAAAGAATATTTTAAGAAATGAATAGATGTATTTTGACATTCAAGTACAGTATTTACATAGTTTCTGCATATAAAGTTCCCTTCAGTTTTCACCACCGATGTCACTAAATTATATCAGTCAAAATGGCGTATCGGCAACAGCAAATGTGTGTTCTTCTTTTCAATATTTTATTTGGATGTTACTTATTATTTATGAAAGCTAAAATTTAAATTTCACTTTGCAGATTTTTGAAGAAATATTCTAAGATCTCATTGCTTATTTTATCCATTACTATAATAGGTTTATAACTGGTTTTTATGTTATTAAACTATAATGAGAGCATTTGTAATGAACTCCTGGACTTTTGAAGTTACGAAACGCAGTTTTTTGTTTTAAGGGTTTGCGTGCGCCTGAATTCTTAAATTATGCAGAATAATCCGAGGACTGAGTGTACAAAGATTATCTCTCTGATGGTAAAAGACTATCAGCCCCGAGCGGTAATAACAAGCCATGAACAAAAGTTACTTTACCACGTTACGTAACTTTAGCAAACTTTGAGCTTTGTCAATTGTTTTTCAGATTATTAATAATGCAGAACTACCTCACTAATGAAAAAAAGAAAAAAACCTGTTTTGTCAGTGGTTCCGCTGCGAATGTTAGTAATGTATAACGAAGGTAAAATGCGAAAATAAAGTTAAGGAAACTTTTCACAACACCGAAATACAGAGGTAATTATAAAATAGAATTTAAAACTTTTCTCGAATTGTAGCATAACATTAGTACTGTATTACCATAATACATTGTATTAATACGAGGATGTAAAGCTCGTAAAGGTTAAAGAAGCAAAGAAGCTAAGCTTTTTCTGCTTAAGCCAAAACGGAAAAAAGAAAAAGAATTTGTCTTACTGCCTTCACCTTTCTTATCGTATTGGTCCAATCGCCGGAAGGTACCGTTTTGATTCTCATTTTTCATTTCAACTGTCCACTTTTCTGCCACAATCCGCTGGTATTGAGAAAAATAAAACCCAATGTGAAAAGGCGAATTGAAATGAGGGGGACACAGTCTCGTAGAGCAGTTTCTCTCCCAAACACTGAACATCCTGAAGGGATGCAAAATAGCATATTCAGCCAAATATGAAAGTCTCTTTCTGCCGAGATTTACAAAAGGCTCACTTTATTTACATATGGTGACATTACTTCTTCCTGGAACGGGATCTGTTCAATTTTCGGGATATTTGAAAGAAATATAGTAAAATGTATAGTGAATTTCAAAATGACCGCAGAAAGAATTATCTTTATAGCTTGTTTATTATTATTATTTTTTTCTCTTTCTCACATTCTCCCTCTCTCTCTTCAGTCAAACTAGAAATAGTTTCGGATAAAGACACAACACGAATAGAGAAATATTTGAGAAAAAGTTTTTGTAAATTGTAAAAGCTGTTCCGCGAATTAAAAAGCCTCACTCGTAAAATGAAATAAAAAAGAAGCAAAATAACTATTTACAAAACCTACCTGAGCATGGTGTGTATTTATTATTTGCGGTACTTTCAGCGTTAGAATAGAAGAATATTACAGTACATCACACATTTTAACAAATTGAAAAAATACGGAATGTTTGAGAATGAGTGGTTAGATTTTGCATTTTAGCATATATTTACCGAACGGAATGAATTATATTGTTATCCCAGAAGGAAAAAAATATCTAGGACCTTAAAGTTTGGAGAAGGAGCGTTGAAGAAATTCAACGTTTTGCGATCTAAACTACCAGGGATAAGGGAAGAATCCCTGTACAAATGTTTTTGGAAAATGCGTGAGGATGGTGTCAGGTCTTCTTTCAAGTTTTCTTTTTATTTATTTACATCAAGTAGAAGCGTAGACCGAGATGGCAGGATGTGATAGAGAGACGCCAGAATTATAAGTACATCGAGAGGGCGAGTCCTATATAGCAGTAAGAATATTTTTATAATAAATTACTGATAATAATATTTAGTAATGGCAATAATAATAAATAATGATCACTTAGTAGCATTAGTATTATAATAACTAAATGATGCAAGGAAGTGGGCTTTTTCTATATGTGCAAAAAAAAAAAAAAAAAGCTATCATTCATACCTTCCTCGTCACCAAAAAAGTGCCTGTCCAATTCTGTTTAGAACGTTACCAAACTTTCAACTTTAACCACTGTTGCAAGCAATTCATTTCAGTTTTCTTTACAAAATACAGCACAATCACGCAATGATCTATAAACGCTGATCGATTTCACAAAGCAAACTTCATGAGATCCAGCCTTCTGTTACTGCCCAAATTTTTTTATTTGTGTCCTTTGGTTTTTCTCTCTTTTGCCAGTGAGAATGTATCTCTTTTGTTCGTTTTACTGACTCTCTTCAGGAACTTATCTGTACACGTACTGCTATTATTGTATCTCCCCTTCAAATATGTCTAGTTGCCAAGTTTAGCAATGTGTACTTTCTAAGCCGTTCATCATATGGACATCGATTACCACCCCTTATCTGGTTACCTTTTGAGCCTTTTATAGAAGTTCTATATTTTTCTTCAAGTCTGGCCTCCAGACAATATTCTAAACACGGTCTCACTATTGCTATACAAAGTGATGACATCCTTTTCCATATTTGCGAAGGTCCTATATATCATAGACAAGACACCATGTGCATTCTAGCAGCCTGTTTATACTGCGTGGAAAATTTCATGTCCGACTGAATTGTAAGCCATCGCCAATATCCTCTTCACTCTAGATCACTTTTAACTCCACTCCCCTAGTTTGTAAGTAACTCCTGGATTTCTGTTTCCTAGATGCAAAACCTTAGATTTAAGAGCATTAACTTCATTTGCATTTTTCAGACCGTTTGTTTAACCGATCTAAGTCATTTTGAAGAAAAATGTCCTAGTTCTTGTTGTTAATCATTCCTGCCATTAAATCATCAGTAAACTGTGAAAACTTCCCCTATATCAATGCCATTATGGAAGATAAGAAACAGAAGTTGCCCCAATACTGATATAAAGGGAGATACGTCAGGGTGGACTAGTGCAGCAAGTGAAATCTCTCAGGGACTCGATTTGTTACACTGGTTCGTAATGAGGTATGTCCATTTATGATTGTTCTGTCTCTTATCTTTTAGCCAGCCCTTGACCCAGCAAAGGATCTTGCCATTAATCCCAATTTTCTCCAGTTTATGTAATATGGGAACTTTATATAATACGGAAACCTTATAAAAAGCTTTACGGAAACCATGGTAAATAATGTCAAAATTGTTTCTTGGATTCAACTGTTTTATGACTTCGTAAAAATAATTAACTAGATTGGTCAGACAACACTTTTCCCTCACGAATGCATGCTGTGATCCATTAAAGATACCATTCTTATCGAGGTGGTCTTGCATTGTATCCTCAACCACAGACTCCATGATCTTTTTCACCATCGAGGTCAAACTCACTGGTCTGTATTTGCCCATCACGTTTATTGCACAAACTTTGTGTATTGAGAGAAATTAGCCTCCTTTATACACAAATGATGATTGTAATAACATCGACAACGGAATGATGTACTCACAGAATCTATATTGTCCACTCCTGGAGAGATTTCCCCAGCTTCAGTAATGTTCTCCATTATACTCTTCTTCGAAATTGATATATTACTTAATTTACAGCCGTATACCACCTTTTCACTGTTCCCTTGTGATTTCAATTGTCTTTCAACTGTAAACATTGTTAAAAATTATCTATATTCATCTCGTGTATCACTTCTGCTGGACTTTCTATAAATTTTCTAGTTTTAACAAATAAGCGATCTATGATTCACTCTCTTGCTTTTTGTATTCTTCCCCTGTCTTATCTTATCAGTGATTTCTTTACACATACGCTTATAATATTCATATAAATCAGTATCTTGCGACAGTTTGTTACTGTTCCGTGCTATTTTCTTTAGCTAGTTAAACCCTTTATCTCTCTGTTCATCCACTTGGGCATCTTTCTTTGGAAAATTTCTGCACTTGGTAGCCGAAATTTTCAGGATAAATCCTTGAATACGTCCCATAATGAACTCGTATCCAACAGCTTGTAGTTGTCTCTCCAGTTAATAGAACCCAAGAAGTATTTCAATCCATTATATTTCTCCCTCTCTTGAAACTGACATTCCCCCATCTTTTGAAACTGAAATCTTCCCTCTCCCTTGATCACAGAATTCTTTTTGAACACTATCCATTTTATGAAATTGGTAATTCCACACTACTGGTTCCTGCACTGTGAAATTTTGAATGCAGTTTGGACCCTTGGTGATAACTGAGTTAGAGTTCTTTTACATTCTCTGACATGTTCGAATAAATAACGATCGTCCAAATTGCTCAAAAATCTGTTTCTCCATGATATATTGCCCATCTATGATTTCCAGTCTATAAGAGGTAGTCCATCATAAGTCAATCACACTTGGTTGTCCATTAAAGTTGTCTGTAGAGTTTTTGTCCTACTCCTCAGGATCGTTTGGTTTGTAACATACCGCGACCATCATGTTCCCTCTATAGCATGTCATCTTGCACTAGACTCAATCCATTTTAACTTGACATGACTCTGGGTATAGTCTGATCGCTATCAGAGAGCCTTTGATAAAAAAAAAAAATTAATTCAAGATTTCTAACTCCCCCTTCGACTCTCCCTATCTCTCTTGAATACCATAATTAAATTCTTTATCCCCTGTTTGTGGGTGGTACCATTTCTCCGTTAGTCCTCTCTCCATCAGCATTAATTTACCTAATAAAATGCTCAAATTCGTTTAATTTATTTACAATATTCCTGGAATTACTATATAGACAAATTTTATGTTTTAGCTTTTACAAGCGTGAAGCATCCATTATAGTTGCTCAAACACGAATTTATCAGTGTTATGTGACTGCTGGTGGTTTTTGAACTTTTTTCAATGTTTCTTTCTGTGGGTAAAGTAATTGCAGGTCTCATACAAATACGCACAGGGAAGGGTTCAAGTGTGATTTTAGCATATGTTACAAACCTGCGCCATTCCAATGGCACCTTACCCATCCTCTCTCGAATGAGCAGTTTCTCTGAACCTTTAAGGCTTCTTCAATGAGACTAGCAAAACTCTTGTACCTCCTCTGTTCAAATGAATCCCATCTTTATAAAACAAATTTCTTCTATTAAGTAGGGCAGAATGAAAAAAAAAGTTTATTCAAATACATATGTATGAGGGAACTTCGGCACGAATGATGTTCATTTCCGCAGGAAAGTGCTCAAGGATTTTCTCTACAGTGCAGGTTCTTGAGCATCATTCATGTGGAGTTGAAGTACATCATTTGTATGTAGACGACTCACGTCATGTTGGGAGGTGGGCTTGATGGAAAATTATTGTCCGGTTAGGCCTTTTCCACACATATCTGTTCACAGTTGGCCAGAGTTCGTGAAGGATTCGAGCATGTTATGTGGAACAGTTTTTGGAGGGACTTCAGACGGACTCCAAGGTAGGAAGGATAGCGTGTTGTTTCGTAAAGATCTGAAGTTCGATGCTCACAGTTTCCTAACATGTTTAAATAAACATAAAATAATGCAGGCAAGCCATCACACTCCTCATGGTTAATGACCGGGAAAATTAAATGTTCTCGTTTATACTGCGGCACGACAACCAGAATTTACAATAAATCGTCAATACAAATATTATCGTATTTAGTAGTCACGAGCTTGAACGCCGGTCTACTCAAGGAACGCGTGCTATGCACTCTTGCTCCCGACCATTCGGCTACGTCAGTGCTTTTAATGACTGGAATTTACAAAGTTTACGCTTGCTGTAAATAACAGCAACAACGTTAGAATTAAAGAATATGTTATATTAACATATTATAGAATATATTACTGTTTCTCTTTTGTTCGACCAAAAGTAATTGGGTCCATACACTTTATAATGCAGTTGGTGATCAAATTACAAGATTCGGAAATTATTTTCCGAAGCGATGACAAAGAGCTCCATAGTTTCGATAGTAAAAGGCAAGCCCATTCACAAAGCATAAGAATTAAGTCTGGGAGAAAGATATTCCGGTTGTGTGGATCAAATCATATTACTTTAATCGAAAGTGGGGAGTAGAGAATTGTTTGTTTCTTCTCTACTTTGTTACTCTTAAAAAGCGAGGCAGAATGCTTAATTAAGTCGAGAAATTTGGAAGTCTGAGATGTCATGTTATCGATATGTCAAGTGGGATGAAGGTCATATCAGAATAAAATATCTAAGTCCTTGAATATGTCAGTAATGGTAATTAGAAAGTTTCCAAAATAATAATCGCTAGAGACCGAGGGTCTAATTGCACGATTCGATCGAAAGCAACATAATTTACATTTTAATTGGTTTAGAAACAAATTGTTTTTATTGAGCCGGAGTGAGAGGGAATCAAACAAGATTGCAGTTCATCATTGTCAGTTGTGTAACACCTTGCAAAACAGTAAAAGGAGTGGATGAAATACTGCCAATTATTACATGCACTACTCGACAAAATTGACAGCACAAAATGTTTTTCATTAATATTTTGTTGTGAAGAGTGTCACTGAAGGTGAATATTTGATATAATATGCATCCTGGCATACAAAATCCGAGTATCCAATAGAAATCGATCTACCACCTTACAGAGCCGCACATTATGCAAATTATTCATAACTATAAAAATACGGGTTGCGACCAAATCACTTCTTTCCCCTTTTTTGGCTTGTATGATTACATCTCCAGTAATCAGAATGGCAGGGAACCGTCGTTTAGATGGCGGGCAACTTGAAGAACGGCAGTCGCAGGCGGAGATGGCACGTTGGCTTAATATGTTACTCAGTGTCGTCTCGGAACTATGGAAGCAGTTTCAGAAGACGATCTGCCCGGTAGCACAGTGGTATCGTCACTGTCCTCCCCACACCGGGTGGTAAAGGCTCGGGTTCGAATCCCGTCTATGACGCGAGGAACTTTAATGGACTTTTTTCACTCTGTGGCTGAGTTAGTCGGTCTGAGGCGTAGATAGCAAGGTTTCTTTCCCCCAGAAACCGGGTTTTTTCGTCCAGCAAAACAGGCAAATCGACAAGGAAACACACGCAATTTACAGACATAATACATATACGGGTATATGTAGGAAATTACGGGTGGCCTAATATATATTTTGAATTGAGTTTTCAGAAGACAGGAACCATTACAAGAAGAGCTGGCGAAGGTCGCCTGAGAGCTACGGCAACCAGAACAGACGCTATCTGACTCTAACAGCAAGACGGAACCCTACGATGTCCTGTATCAACTGACTCTTGAGGTTGCTGGGCCACAGGTGAAAACATTACAATCGGACTGTGTTAAGAAGGCTCAATTTAAGTGGTGCCATGAATATGTGACTCAGAATCCTGACAAATGGGTATAGTTCTCTTCTCTGATGAGTTCCGTTTTAGTCTACAAACAGATTCTAGAAGTTATTTCATCTGGAAACAACGAGGAACGCGGTACAATCCCTCCAACATCAGAGAAAGGAAAACTTACGGTGGAGGCGGTTTTATTGTGTGGGGCAGAATAATGATCAACGGCCGCACTCCTCTTCATGATTTGATAGGGGCACCGTAACGCCAAAGAGTTACCGAGAACAGATCCTCGAATCCTATGTGCGACTTTTTAGGGATGCAGTTGGGCCAAGATTTTATTTTCATTCACGAGAACGCCACTGCACAAAGAGCTCAAGTAGTGGAGCAGTATCTTGAAACTGAAGGTATCCAACGACTGCCATGGCCAGCACAATCAGCGGACTTAAATCAGATCTAACTTGTGTGGAACGCTTGGCGTCGCATTGCACGCCAACAGCCAACTCTTCGGTTACTTGGTGCGCTAAAGTCTGAACTGATGGAACAATGGGATTTGTTGCCACAGAATCTTATTGACGCCCTTATAACGGCTGTCTGGCCTGTTTAGCCTTTGGATGGGGTCATACGCCGTAGTGATATCATGTGACCATATTTACTCGCATCTTCAATAGACTTCTGTAATGTGACCTTTTGGGTTTGTTGTTGTTGTTATCTGGTTTTTAGGAGCATTAGCAACTAAGGCCATATTGCTCCGCGATATGCGGTGGTAATTCCCTGACCTTTCCGCATCCTCCGTATTTGGTGGTGACGGGCTCGAACCCCGGTCTAATTAAGAAGCGTCCTTTTGGGTGATTCTAATACAACCCCTACAAACGCACCGTATAGCTGTCCGAAGTTTCTCGCTGTCTCCTCATTTCATCGTTATTCTATGGTGCATCGCCATACCAGTTTTGTCTGACTTCATCGCAAGCTGCACGAGTTACACCACGTTTTTCTACGTGTTCTGTTAATTTTGTCGAGCAGTGTAGTTTACGATTTCTAAGCAGTGAATCAAACAAATCCAGTAAAGGGGGCGTGCATAGACCATAAGGTGCATTTAGAACTTTGTCACCATTAATTTCTTGACTGTTTTCGATAGTCTCGGCTGTGTTATTTTCTTTTTTACATTCACAAAGAATTATATACTGAATGTGTGTGCTTCTGACGCATTCCGTTTTGTCTTTTATGCCTGAAAACAAAAACAAATAAAAAACCGTAAAAAACTATTCGAAGAAATATAAAAAATTGCCAAATTTTCAGCAAGAATTTTCTAACACTTTGTACTTTAGCTTCAGAAATAAAATCCTAATGGTATGCTCACTGCTACTTCATCACCGTTTTAAAACCTTGGCTAATTACCCACTAGTGGTAACTTTAAAGATTACTGATGGAGTAGTGAAATGGTTTCCCGACTCGAAAGTAAAGGATAAAGAAGCAGCTCAATTAATGTCCAGTTATACAGTTTAGATAAATAAATATGTGCTGTTAATCCATTGTGCACTGCCAAATGCGTTCATTTCTGGTATAGTGCTTTCTGTAAAGCAAGAGGACGCAACTGTGTTGTAGACGCCGCAGCAAACAGAATTGCTTATAGGAACGAGCAACGAGGGAAGTATCACATCGGCAATAATAATTATATCTTTTACATGACCGACGTCAACTGTAATGGGAAACGTAACCGAAGTGACGTGAGACTTCAGCAGTTTAGCAGAGAATAACTATGGCAGAGGAAGATGGCAGTTTACAAATCTGCTCCTGCCAGAAAAGTGATGGCATCGACGGCAACAAAGTTATGAAATTATTTGATTAGTTTCTCAATGCCAACTAACGTTGTCTTCTGTTCTGTAATTAAACAATACAGCCAAGAATCGTGTCATTTGTTGGGCAAATTTTCAAAACTTTGGCTGCTTGAGCTGATCAATCATGTTCATCCAACTAGGAAACAGTTTGAATATTTTACAGCAGCTAACTTTTGAAAGTTGTTTTAGTAGTAGTAGCAAATGCAAGAAAGAAAGTTTATACAGCATCAGCCAAAAATAAGCCAATAGTTCCCATTTCACCTGCCGTTCCCTTTAACAGTTTATATAGTTTTTCCTTGAATTTCTTCAAACTACCCAATTCCAACAATCAACCACCCTCTGGCTGATGTCAAACGTCTACACATCTATCCTGCAACCATCCTTTCTCATTTGAATTTAAGTCCCCTCATGTGTGTGTAGTCTGAGCAAGAGGAAGAATCCCATCAGCAGTGAGCTCAATCCATTCAAAGCCTTAAAACCTCAATCAGATCACTTTGCAGGTGCTAATCTAGTCTGCAGACGCTGAATTTGCAAAAATGAAGTATTTCCTGGTAAGAGTACCCTTTTGCTCCCCTCACAAGCTTTGCTGTTCTTCTCTGTACCCGTTCCAACAGATCCATGGTCTTCCTAAGAGACTTCCAGACCTGTATGCAGTACTCAAATGTAGCCTAATTATTATTGCCTTATACAATGGGATAATCATCTACTTATCCCTGCTAGCAAAGTTCCTGTATATTACTGACAAAACCATACATGGATTTGTCAGTAATATAACAGGCTGCCAGGACATGGTTGTCCTGGCAGCCTGTTTGCACTGCTCATTTTGCCTGTTTGCATTCCTGACTGCACAAGTACCTCCAGGACTTTTTAATTCTCCATTGCCCTAAATATGGTGCCACACAGTTGGTACGTATCTGGATACTGCTACCCATATGAAGTATCTTGCATTTGTCAATATTAAACTTCAATTGACACTTTTAAGCCCATATGCCTAATTTGACTAGGTCTTTTTCCAGTTGCATACCCTAATTACTGTGGTTAACTACCCTGCCAACCTTCTTAGCATCTGCACAATTAGACATTAAGCCTGATAGGTCTTCATCAATATCATTAATAAATATATATATATAACAACAATGGGCCCAACGCCAAATCCTGGGGGAACCTACTAACAGCATTAGTCCATGGAGAGCTGTATCCATTAATAACCACTTTCTGTCTCCTCCCAACTAACCATCCCTTTATCCATAGCCGTAAATTGTCTTTAATACCACACTGCTCCAATTTCTTCTGCAGTCTTTGTCTGCAACAGTATTAAAAGCTTTTCTGAAATCCAAGTATCTGATATGTTACTGTATCATAGTATCCATAAGATTGATCAGGCAAGATCACCCTTTAACAAATTCATGATGTGAATGCATTATAACTGCATTCCTATCTAGATGTCCTGCATTATTTATTTGACCAGCGACTCCATTATTTTTCCTGGAACAAAAGTCAAGCTAACAGGTTTATGATTACTCATGTGTCACTTTGATGCCCGTTTTTGAGCTGGGGATACATTCACATATCTCCAGTCCACAGGGATCTCCCCTAAATTCAGGAAATCCATCATAATCGGCTAATGGTTTGCTCACCTTTTGCTGCCTCCTTTAATATAGCTGTATAGATCTCATCCACCCCAGGTGCCTATTTTACATTTAATTTCAATAATTTCTTCTTTACTTTCCTCTCAGTTATCACAAAGTCATTCAGCTTTAAGGATAGCCAAAAGTGAGTCTATCCTTACACTTTGGTCTATCCTTACAAAAATCCTCATGTGTGAATATAGATGTAGAACATCCTTTTTGTCTGAGTGACACTGTATCTGATATACCTACGATGTCTGCATTTCATGACTTATTCATTACGTCATCGAATTTATTTATTGTGCTTCTAGCATTAATGTACATACAAGTATACCTGCAACTGTTACGCTTAGTAACCCTAACGCAGTCCATGTATTTATTTTACCAGGAGCTCCAGCAGATCTTGAAAAATCCCTGAAACCTTGCTTTAACTATGCTTAATTGAATTACGGATTATTTTATTTCATACACAACAGTAAAACCAATTACAATGTGTTTCAAGTATTACTTTTAATTATCGTTTTGAATAATTCTTAAGAATAATATATTTCGAGAATTATTGCAAATTATATCTTTCTAGGAATGTCATGACTTTTTCACTTTGAAGAGTCGTCTGTTGTGAATGTTTTTCAGTTTGGTTTGAATTCAATAGATAATTTTTTTAGGGAAACGGTTTTTTTAATCTTTTTTTAAAATTAAATAAAGCAATAAAATATAAAGCAATTAAAGTATTTTTTAAAGAATTTAATTGTTTTATGTCCCCTTCCCCTTGTAAACTCAATATATTCAGCATTACTCATAGCGCCCATCGTCATACCTAGCTATGCGTGTACGTTTTGAGTAACGATAGAAAATCAAAAGTGCATTTGGGAGTCTGGTCTACTTCTGTAGCCCTCGAATGGTTTCTAAAATAATATTTCTCACGACTTTCCTTCTGCATCCGAAACATATTTTATGTTTCTAATGTAGAAGGAAAGTTCGTAAGAAAGGTTTGGTTTGTGTGAATAAAATTCTGCTAGGGTTGAACTCCCACCCCCTCGGTACATCCATACTTCACTGCTCCCAAATTTACACAATGCGCAGGATGGCTGAAAAATTCTTGCGTATCAAACAGAAACGGTTTCATGGTTACGGGTTTGCCTTTGGCCAGCGGGTGGTTGGTCGTTGGAGCAGGCTTCCGTCTGTTGAGGTGGATGGGTTGAATAAATTCAAAGAAGAACTGGACAAATTCTTGGAGGGTATATATTTTTTTTTGTCTAATGCTGTATTAGTTTGCTTTCTTGCATCATTTGCCATTCATGTTGTTTTCTATACACCCTTCTTCTGTCACGGTGTGCCTTTCAACTTCATCTAATATTTGTTTGAAAATTTTTCCCCTTGACGTACTGTAGGTTTTTTTCGGTTACATGTAGCGCTAACAACATGTCTCTTCGTCTTCTTCTGCTGCTGCTTGTCTTAATTGGACAAATGTGATGAATTATGCATTTGTACAGTGTCTATATAGCTCTAAGTTGCACCGAGAACTTATTTAGTAAGTGCGTACTAGTTATCCGGCTGTACGATGCTGATCAGCCTGTGGTATCCTGGAGCGTCGATTGCCAACAACAGTTCTTGTGCTACCTGCTCGTTTTCTTAGATATGAGCCACTTTTCGGCACACTTGATCAGTGGCTCACGACGTTTTGTGTACCGTAATAACTGTCTCATCTCTTTTCGAGGCTTATCTATGCTTTTGCGACCCCCTTCTTCTTAGAAATAGGTCAAGAAACTTAATTGGCAGCTAAGCAATTTTACAGCACGGTTGTTTGTCTCGAAGAATTTATGATGTTCCATAAATTAGCATCGCTTCTTAGAATGTTTACCAAAATTATCTCCTAACTATATGAGTTAATGTGTTGGACATTGACATAAAAAAAAATTCCAAGTGCATTTAGGAACTAAAAGAATTTAAACTCCGAATCCCCCCCCCCCCGTAAAAAGTGCACCTTTCTCCCGACGATTCGTCAGAGTGAAAATAAATTAGAATTATTTAAACACACGAGAGCGTAAAGGAACCAAGAGACCTAACATTGGAATTTTGTACCTGTCATTAGTTGATCCAAATGGTGTGTAAGAAACATTAGTAAGAGGAGTTTTGTTTTCATGATGCAAGTGATGCCAGAATTGTAAATTTGGTTGGTATGGTACACTGCATAAGATGCCATGCTACTTGAAAACGATTTGAACCGACTGCAGTATGGTCTGGCAAATGGCAGCTTACAAATGAAATGAAATGCGCCTGGGGAACAGAAACAAAATAATAATTTATAGATTAGGCGGAGAGGAATTAAAGAATGTTCAGGATGAGAAAGGGTTGGAGATGAGGAAGATTTGAATTAAAGGATGTTCAGAATGAGAAAGGCTTGGGGATCTTTCAGAAAGTTTAAGATGTGGTCTGCTGAGCTTTGCAACTAAACAGCTCGTGGGGGGGGGGGACTTTTTAGGGTGTATAAGAGCTTAGAGGAATTAGTAAAATGAATGAGGGGGGAATATTCTCACTAGTGTGTGTGAGACAAGAGCCAGAGGGAATAAAAATTTAAAAACTTAGAGAGTAACAGTAGACTTGATGTTATGAGATTTTACTTTCAAATAGTGTGTTGTCGAACGTTGGAATAATTTGCCTAAAAAGGGTGGCCGAAGAGGAGAAGAGTTTGGCAAAATTCAGTTAAGAACTGGATTAGGCACTTTTTTTTTTGGCAGATGAAGAATAAGTTTGCTTCCTTGCATTATTATACTACTTTTATACTAATACTAATAATGAGATTTAATAGCCAGCAAAGTTCACTATAACGAGTACCAGTATGGAGTAAATTTTATTGCACTTGAAAGAAGTCAATCAAACGGACTGCATATTTTAAACAAATATGCGTTATTTCAGTCTTTTTGAAGTTTCTCGAAAAAAAACGCTCCACTTAATGATTCTATTTTAAGATTTCCATTAATGCACTGGCGCTATTCATTACTCCAAGACGTATATCAACTTATGAAGAGTACAGTTTTCCTCTCTTATCATTTCCTTTTTTTTCTGAATTCTTTTATTTTTCATTTTTATTAGTTCAGTTGGTTCAGAATAACGTGCCTTTCCTGAGGGTTATTTTCTCGAAAAGAGCACTTGACACTTTATTTTTGGCTTTTTCATTTGTGAAACAGCTTTTCACAAATGAAATCAGTTCATAACCGATTAAAATATACGTTACAATTAACAACATAAACTTCTCAAATCTTAATATTTTTAATCTAATAATCAGCTTAAAACAGATTTACAGAAAACCACACATACAGGTAAATTTCTCCACCCTTTGTCATACAGCACAAAAAAGAAAACATCTGTATTACATATACAAGTTTACAATGATATAAACGCTTTTAAAGCAGTTGATTTAGAAGCTGAATCACGGTATTTAATATCTTCTCTAAGAGGAAATATCTGTTTCAGTGTTGATTGACAACACTGTATTAGAAATTAAAAACAAGTTTGATACCCACTCCTACATCGAAGTAATCTTTTATTAAAACACCGCAAGACTATTAAAGTGGTCTTGCGGTCTTGGTGTCACAGCCTATTAGCCGCTGCCTTAAACATGCTTTTTCTGGCACAAACATAATTATAATTTTTCCCCGTATAATAATCTTCGTTCATAGTTTAATAATTACAGATTCCTTTGGATACAATATTAAAGAAACTAATGATTATTAAATAGTCTATTTAATCCAGTGTCAATTAAGTTGTGATGCTTGTTATATGGGCATCACTAATGTAAAATATAGATCAACTGCAACTTCAAACACCGAAGCATATTACCACAGTCAGATTACATACTAATTATTCCAGCACTGAACCTTTTCTTTCCTCTCCATTGATTCTGCTCAAATTCTGGTAAAATTAAAATGAAGTCACAATTTGCTAATACACGAAGCTTTAGCTGTTGAATGTCCAATGCTCTTAATGTAAGTTCCCCGCAAACTCTTTGCACATATGGTATCTGCACCATATCGGATTTTGAATTAACGCATTACACACGCATCATGGGAACCGGACTCATCTTAATTAATCTTTTCTTTGCATTGATACCATTTGGACCCTAAGCTTGGAGGGCAAGGATTAACTTAAATACCAATTAGTAGATGGCAAACCAGATAGCCTTACAACTAAGTCATTTATACCCAATGTAAAATTTTAAATAAATCTACTTCAAAATGGTTCTCTATATCTATATTCTTTATTGCTGCATAAATTATAACTATCTTTGATAACAACTTTTTAATGTTAAAGGCGCCTTAGCTCTTGGCCGAGAAACCAGTTTTTTGGACAATAACGATAACTTTTCAACAATTGCAATGTTTTAAACAGTTGGGTTTTTCCAGAAGGAGAACCTCAAGTTCAGCAAACCTCTCTACACGTTTCCTTAATGGCATACACATACATGAAGAATGGAACTGATCACCTTGTGTGATATACATTCTATACAGCCTATCTCTCCTGATTGTGTTTGTGCCCCTGATGCTTTTTATAACTTGTGTTTTTCAGGACTTTAGAATAATAATTTATATTTGACTTGTGAATAAAACTTTATAAGGACTAGTTTATATAAACTTAATCTATGTTGACTATGTACTGGACTTTCCTAGTTGTATACGTGCTCAAATTTTTGAGCATGGCTCTACCGGAATATCGTTCTCTTTTGGTATTGACGGATTTTATTATGGTAAGGAATTGATAGCACGGATAGGACTTGCACTGCTACTCATGGGAGCGGATTTAGTCCATTGAGGAGGGTACGTGTGTAGGGTCATGGCCCGTCTCCTCGTGGCGTAGAGGGATACTAGGAAGTTGCTTTCCTGATAGCAGTGGCCAGAATAGGTTAACATTTACTTTACGGTGCTTACCAATGGATCTTTGCGACTAGGAGTGAAGAAAAAAAATATTATATTAGGGTTAGCCGTAATTGATTACATGAACCCGTATTTGTGTCTGTAAATTGTGTGTGTTCTCTGGTCGATTTGCCTGTTTTGCTGGACGAAAAAACCCCAGTTTCTGGGGGAAAAACCTTTCTATCTATGTCTGAGATCGACTAGCTCAGCCACGGAGTGAAAAAGCCCACTAAAGTTCCTTGCGTCATCGACAGGATTCGAACCCGAGCATTTACCACCCGGTGTGGGGAGGACGATGACACCACTGTGCTACCGCGCAGACTTAGGAGTGAAGAGCTGTCCTAGCTCCAGCCACTGGTTTGCAATGATTTGACGATCTATTTCTGTTCTCAACTTTGTTCCCCGATTTTAAACCAGCGCCAAAGGAGGAAACCCCGTAACTATTCCCCCCCACCTTGGCGCTGGTTTAAAATCAGGAAACGATTTTCCTCCCTTTGCGGCTGGCTTTAAATCGGGAATAGATCATCCAATCATTGCGAACCAGTCGGTGGAGTTAGGCTAGCTCTTCACTCAATGTCTCAAAGATGCATGGGTAAGCACCATACAGTAAATTTTGACCCCCAGGATCAAATAATCAAGACAATAAACTGAACAAACATAGCACTACACCCATTTCTGGCCGTTTTACGAAGTTCTGTATTGTCACAGTGTACAAGTAGAGCTGAATTAACGTTCAGGAGCCACCATACGTAAGGAACATGCCACATATCTCCACATGATACCATTTTGACCAACTGATAATACTAAAGTCTGATGTTAGGACTCTTGAATTGTTGGTGTCCACAGACTTGCACTACTATTTATGAGTTCATTTCGTCCATTGCTGTTGTTATTGTAGGTTTTAAGAGTATCAAAGGCTAAGGCCATATTGCTCCGTGTATACTGTCTGTAAATTGGGTGTGTTCTGTGGTTGATTTTCTGTTTGCTGGACGGAAAACCTGAGTTTTAGGGAGAAAAACCATGCAGTCCTCGCATGAGACCGACTAACTGAGCCACGTTGTGAAAAAGGCCTATAAAATTCCTCACATGAACGATGGGACTCGGAGTTAGGTCTTTTCCACGTGGTGTGGGGAGGACGGCGATTCTACCAACTGTACTACGCACGAGGGCACGTTTAGAAGCAATGCTAATTTATCTAATGCCTTAATTTGTACCATAATTTTGTTTTGGAATAATCATATTGACAGTCTCTTTCATATGTCCCTAGGGATATCGATCTATAAGTTTAGAGCTATTACTCACGATTTTGCCAGGCGTAAATACCTCACTCTAGCGGCTGGTTCAGTAATTGGTAACCATATTCCAAGTCGGTACTGTTATTCCTTGGGAAAAGTTAGATATGTCTGAATGATGAAATGTGTGAAGAGCTTTTCACAGCAGTAAAAGCAAGAATAATTTAAGAAGTGCTGTTCTTGAGAAATACCATGAGGAAAGGGCACGTGATTTCGAACCAATTGAACTAATAAAAATGAAAAAGAAAAGATTTCGGAGAGAGAGGGAGAAGAGAAGGAAATGATAAGACGAGGACATTGTTCATAAGTTGATATATGCCTTGGTTTAATGAATGGTACCAGTGCATCAAAGAAAACCTTAAAATAGCGTCACGAAGTGGAGCGTTTGTTGCGAAAAATTGCGAGCGATTCAAAAATGGCTTAAACGAACAACGTGGATTTGTTTAAAAAATGCAACTCGTTCGAGTAATTTATTTTAATTGCAATAACTTTTATTCCATATTTGTTATCTATTTTAATGAGCTTTCCTATTAACAGACAGTATTAACATAATGACGCAAAGAAGGAAACTTATTCTGTATCCGCTAAAAAAAACCAAAAAAATCTGTCATATTATTGCCATAGCCAAGAAGTGCCTATCCAGTTCTTCTCTGAATTTTGCTAAATTCTTCACTTTTTCAGGCAACTTAAACCAACGTTCCAAACACAATGCCCGAAGGTAAACATCATAAGAGCAAGTTTACTATTATTTGTGCTCTCTGGGTCATGTCTCACAAGTGAGAATATTCTTCTCTCAATCATTTTACCAATCCCTTTTATGATCTTGTGCACCAAAATTAAATCCGCCCTCCCACCAAGAGTATTAGTTGCTAAGCTTGACAGATCACATCTTCTAAGAGGCGCCTTGCAGGGATAATGCTTATCGCTCTTCATCAGTCTAGTCACTCTTGTTTGCACCTTCTCCGGAAGTTTTATATTTTTCTTTAGATGCGGCTTTCAAACCTGGATACATTATTTCATGTGTGGTTGCACCATTTTTATAGAAAGGGATAATGACCGCCCTTTCTCTCTCTCTCTCTCTCTCTCTGCTTGCAAAATTCTAATGACTCAAAGATAAAGCCCCATGTGCTCTTTGAGGTTGCTAAAAATACATCTGTAATTTCCAATCATTTCAAGGAAGTGGTACCCCTCAACATATACAAACTGCTGCGCAATGCTGACGCTGTCTTTGCCTGTGTGCTTTAAAAACAACAGACTTCTCTCCTCTTTTCGGATCCTTTTTCACAACAAAAGAAGAAATAGCCTACAACTTAAGGAAGCAAGCAGACCTAAAGATTTCGCTTTTAGAAATGGCATCAGACAGAAAAACATAAAGTACAGAGCAGCAAAAAACCTGAAAAAACCTCCCTGTAAATATCAAAAATGGCAATTTACTAAACCGGCTCAAGAAACTACTAAATGAGCACATTTATACGGATGACAAAGTTAAAATGAACTTCACACCAACTCCTAAATTTTTATTAATGTCAAGCAAATGTGTTACCAATATGTAAATTATGTAAATGTGTTGGTTAAATATATAGTGCGTGATTACTTCCAGGAAAAAAACAGCACCAATTTACCAAGCCATAAGAAAGATAGGCAAACGGCACACAACATTCATCCTTGATAAGGTGACCCCCCCCCCCAGTCGAAGAAGATTCTTCACGGCAGACGCTACGATGACCTGTATCAAGAATACGTAGATAAGAAGGCTTCCAACGCATGCCTCACGAATACCAAACTCTTCCCCAAGACCGAGGGATTCGTGCTTCATTCAAGACAAGGTAATCAACACTAGGAACTACAGGAAATACATTGCCAAAGACCCCGGAGTGACAGATGACACATGTCGACGATGCTACCTGACACCAGAAACAATCTAGCACATCACCGCGATATGCAGAGCTATCACCCAGATGGAGTACACTCACAGACACGACCAGGTCGCCAGGATAATATCAGAAGCTAGTGCAAAACTACCAGTTGATCAAAGAAAGAGTACCATATTGCAACTACGAATCCTAGGCAGTACTGGAGATCTCTATTCACAAACTATACTGGGATCGTGCCATAATATCGGACAAGCTGATCCTGCAGGATACACCAGACATACCCCATAAGGAAAAGAAAAGGCTACCTACCTCATCGAAATAGCGATGCTGAACACCAGCAACCTCCAGAAAACCATAATTGGAAATGATCAGAAAGTACACAGACCTAAGACAGGAAGACAAAGAAATGTGGCATATGGAACAAGTAACGACCATCTCGATGATGCCAAACACCCTACACAAGAGCCTGGCAGTAATATGGCTCCCAGAGAACACCTACAAGGAACTCCAGAAAGTCCAATCATGAACACCTGTAGGATAGTCTGAGAGTTCCTCGTTCAACAGTAATAGTCGGATATAACAACCACCATGTGCACTTGGTAGCAGTAACCGTCACGAGGTGGAAACTCCATCTATCTTGGATGAATAATAATAATACAATACAACACAACACAATTTATTCATCAAAAATTTGTTTACAATATATGAACTTGTTAAGAAAATTAAATTTCTTGACAAGTAATAAATCATCACATAAAACGGTTTTCCATACAAATTTATAAATAATAATAATAACAATTATCACTATAAAAGAGTTAGCAAAAGCTTAAGATGCCGAAGTTCATGACAAGAATTTGTCATGAACTTCTATCTCCCTAACATTACTAAAATTAAATCCGCCCTCCCACCAAGAGTATTAGTTGCTAGTCACTACCAGTACAGAATAATTGGATTTGCACCATCCGCCTCCCGTTACCTTACACGCTCTCAGCCTTAGTAAATTTTCAGATAGACATTTTTCTAATATCGTATGTTCACTTATTTTAAAACAGTTCGACTTCGTTTCACTATTTCCTCTTCGCACTAATGTGATCAGCAGGAAAGTGAGTTGTAAAATACTTGTCCAGCTCGGCGGCTGTTTTTGATTACGCCATCATTTTGAAATATTGAGATTTTAGTGTACTGTAGTTTTTATTTCGAATGCATTTCTATTCAGGATCACTGGATTTGACTTGCTAATAGCACCTGGCCTTGAGTCTGACCAACTCAAGATACTGAGGAGGAAATACACGTCTACCGACAGCTGGTCTCGACCCCCACACTCCACTCAGTACAGCCTAGCGCTCTTGCTAACTAGGCTACCGGGGTCCTAGTGTACTGCAGTAAATTATTGAGATCTTGATTACCATAGTATAAAAGTTAGGTTATTTCCTGAGTAACAGTGTGCAGCTATCCGTTATGGCTTTCCGTGATTTTAGATCCGTTCTGTCTTTGCTTGAGTGTGTGATTATATGAAGAAAAAAAAATCAAAAAATACTGGCACAAACCAGTGCTATTATTGCAAAACAATATGTTGATATTCTCCAAAATTTCCGCATGCATGTTCTTAAAAAAAAAAAAATGACTGATATGTCAAGAGGATATTCAACAGGATTCAAGCTGATATAAGTCAACGTGTATGTGTATTCCTGACGCACGGTGGCACCGAGACAATTAGTGTATCTCTACCAAATTCATTTTGGTCATTGTGTACACATACCAATGCTTGGTATCCGTCCCTGACACATGGAGCCGAGTAAATCAACTAAAACTGTTAGTACCTTATGTACTATCTCACACCCAACAGCAGTGGTGGAAGACTGGTGGGTGCCAATAATCTTATTACCATCCACAGAGATAGCCTTTTCTTAATTGCGAAAACTGCTCTTGCAAATTCATACAGAGCTTGATAATGCGCACTTTGCGCCAGATAGTCTGCCTCATTACCACTATGCAAATTAGATATAATTAATGAAAGTTTATTTCTACAGTCCACATACAATGGGCAGTAGTACAACACGTGTTGCCAAGTCTCAACGGCTTTACATAAACAAAAGAATCAGGTTTTAACCCAAAATAGTAAAGTTTAGCATTTAGGGATCCATGTCCAGTAAGCAAATATGACAGTGACATACTAGGGAAAAACCAACTACGTTTTTTGTTTTTAAACTGAAACCTGACATCAAGTATGTACATCCTAGTGTAACGCCAGTAGAACTATTATTCCATCTGTTCTGCCATATATCAACTAATTTTTCTAAAATTCGTTTCATTTCTTTTTTGCCATCATTATTAACATCCAAAAAATTGAAACGCAATGCCCTTTCTAATGAAATAACAAATATAAACCAACGGGCGTAATTCCCAACATCAGATTTTTCAATCGTTGCACCCACCCACTGCTAAGTCGCCGGTCTCACTTCCATAGAGGTCTCGAGGCGGCGCTAGTACACTGAAAGTTTATAGAATGACCACTCCCCCAGGTGTGACAGTCCGAAGGGCATCTGCGTTCTAAAAACAGTGGAATTCACGTAAGAGCTGAGTTACTGCTCACGTGCCTACTAAGCTCGTTCAGGGACAGCAAATTGACGAGTTAAAGACAGTTTTATCGATCGAGTTTTCTTATGTGGTTGACTGGAAGAGCTCTGATAGAATCGAAGCAAATCAGTTACAGGTGCGTAAACGCGTAATTTAGGTGCCATTTTTAAAATGAATTTCAAGATTTTTTGTATTTTGAATGCCGTACAGAGATTATCGTTATTTCCTTTAGTTTTAATTAAAATTTCAGAAAGGCGCATTTAGGGCTAGAGCCTCAAGCTGCGAACAAATTTAGACTATGTATATAAAGTGCTTAGCATCATAATACACAGCCATTTCTGAATAAACAGAAAATTTTTAAGGTGGCATCGTTTTAGGTTATAGGTTATAACGGGGAGGGCATCACAATTTCAGAAATTGTGATGCCCTCCCCGTGTAGAATCCCAGAGGAAGAATTCTCTGGCACTAAGTAACAAGTTCCCAAAAATTTCTAACGTTAGAAAAAAGTAACTTCGATATTTTAAAAGTAATTTTACACCAACATTTGTTTGAAATTAATTTATGCAGAGAACGAAATAAATATGAAGGGAAAAGAAAAAGAGATAGGGAAAAAATTAATGAAGAAAATGATGTCAATATTGGTGTGCTTATATGGTACTCGTGAAGGTATTATTGGTCATCCCTTACTTGTGACACTAAAGTTAGTATGAAATTAGATTTAATTATTTTAATTCCCCCAATTAGGGCCTATAAATGTACAGGTGTGGCCAATTGATCACAATTTTTTCGAAGCTGCTATCTTTGCTCTTGTCCACTGGTGTAATAATTGTTTAAACTTGTTGTGGTGCCTAGGTAGAATAATAAATAAATAAATTTTCTGTTTATACTTCGGAACGACCACACGGTCAGAGCAGTTCACAAGATACAGAGAATGCGAGAAACAGCACTGTATTTAGCAGTCACAGTCTTGAATCCCGGTCACTCAGAACATGTGTACTTATGCACCCTCGCCCCTGCGTAATCTTCGGATGCTGCTCGTTCCAAGATCGGATAATGTAATGAAGATAATCCAACGGATCTGGAAGAGCTCTGATAGAATCGAACAATCGGTTACAGGTAGGTAAACGCGTAACTTTGGCGTATGTTTTATCCGAATTTAAAGCTTATTTGCACGTTAAATGCTGTACAACCGAAGGTTCTGAAACTGTAGGTCAGTCGATCCCCTGAGGGATGGTGAGCAACGTAGAGGGGTGTTGCAATTTTTTTAAAATTTTGCCTCAGGTTACGTTAGATGCTGGTCAAATATAGATTAAAATTTAATTATTAAAAGTAACTGTATATTTATTTCTTGTCAAACCCAAACGAATTCATTCGTTTTATCTGTGGGGCGGGATCACGCAGATTCGTTTATCATTTTAGAGAGTCGTAGGGGTTATCGCAAAGGTTGAGAACCCCTGTTGTACACGGATTATGGCATTTCCTGTAGTTCTAATTAAGAACTTATGTCCTCCCCATGTAGAGATTATGAGGAAGGTATGTAGGAGTGGCACACGGGGAGATGCATTTGTTCTGATTTTTTTTTAAACTAGATACAGTTGTTAATAACAGTAGATGAAAGTAATTTTGTTACGGTGCATAATTTGCCCAAATTTTTGTATAAATACCACCAAGATTCACATTATGTTAGATACTGTTAAAATGGCTGCCAATAAATTTTTAATTTATCTAATAATTACTCTAATTATCAAATTACTTAGCTACCATTATCATCTACGTGAAACTTAAAAAAAATCAGAAATTTCGACAAATTCCCTTGATTCGCTTTTCATCTACCCACCTGTCAGCATTAACCATTTCTCAAAAGCTGATTAATTATATTTCTCTGTGAGACGTGCACTGTCCAAACTAATTTGATTTTAACCAAGTTGGATAGTCGACGTCTCGCTGTTGGTGTAAATAATTGCATGTTATGTATCTTAATAATTCAGACTAGAAAATTTAGAATTCAATAGCACTCCGTTGCAAGGGGAAGTGATATTTCCTATAGGAATTAGTATTTGCGTTGTTTTCCTTGTTTTGCGCATTTTTAATTGACTGTTTTGCAGAGTAATTAATGAAATTTACGCGTCTCCTTTTCTCTGATCGTTACTTATTTTTATTATCACGAGATGTTATCATCTCATGATAACAAAAGGTTATCTTTCAGTAATGAATTTATCGCTGCATTAAACAAATTACAAGCTTTATACCTTTAAAAATATGATTATTATAGTCATAATTACAAATTTGCTAATTACTTAAATTATAAGACCGAATTCAAATACAGATACAGCCAAACATATAGTGGAGTAATGCGCATGGTGGTTTTACCGATCGTCGTATAACGTGCGTACCATGTGTACATTCACAGGCAATATCCCTTGTTTCAGGAGGATTAAAATTCAGACCCTTCAGTTCTGTGTGAGATCTGCTAACTTAGTCACAGCGAAAGTGCCGTTAGAAGTTCTTTCAGTCAGCAATATGAATAGACACCAGATCATTTCAAACGGGTGGCTAACGATATAGCCAATATCACGTGAATCAGCTTGCATAATATTGGAGAAAGTTCATTTTACAATAACGTTACATATATATATTTATTTTTTAATTCGTAAACTCTTCCTGTTGGCTCAGAAGCGCAACGTGGCTGTTCTGGGTAAATTTTATCTCACGTTGCTAAACCAGTGAAGAAAGCCATATGGTACCATTACGATAAAAAGTATGTTATTCACACAAACTTGGTTGACATCAAATAAGTAGACTACTTTATTTATGATTTGATTTCTCTGGTTCATCTATGAAATGTACTGTTTCCTTTCTAGAGGTTTCCAGTTTGAAAATATACTGGCCATCAGGATGGGAGTTGGCTGTCCTTTCAGATGCTCCGGTCTGAGAATGAGAAACAACATGGCAGTAATGATGCTACATGGCAGTGAGAAAAGACATTTCTCGATGTCTCCATCGGCTCATTTGGAAGACAAAGATGATGAGGCAGAACTAAATAATCAAGATCCCAGTGACCTACCAGAGAGTGAAAAGCTCAGTCTCGTTATCCTTAGTAAAGTTGTGTGCTTGCTGATTTCCCCCTCGGTGAGTATGGAGAAGTCAGGAAATATTTAAATGTCAATTTGTAATTGATAATTTGCAAGAAAGTGCAAAGCAAGTAGCAAAACTGAACTGTCATTGATATTATCTTTAATTCAAAATAAATGGATGGCAAAGCTTAACGCAACCCTCATGTTTATAAATTTATGCAAAAATGTTAATGTTCCTTATCCTTCATCACAGCTTTACCAATATTTTAGTTTACATATCTAGCTATAGCAACAAAGATAACATGTTCAAATCTTAATATCGCTTACTTTCGAAGTTTTCAAGGGAACTGGGTATATGCAAGGCGATTCTAAATGCCTTTTCCACGGAGTGCACATTTCGTAATACTTGGTTCTACACATTTGAAATTTGTCGGAAAACTAATTAAGAGGAACTGGATTCAAAAAATAATTTTGATGTCATATATTTGGATTTTAGGAAAGCTTTCGACACTGTTGCGAATGGAAGACTACTGTGCAAATTGGAGCAGAATGGTATTAAGGGTAAGTTGCTACAACGGATAAAAGGATGGTTGAGTGGGAGAAGACAGAGTGGTAATCAATGGGTGCTGCTCTTCGTGCACTAATGTTATTAGTGGAGTCCCACAGGGTTCGGTGTTGGGTCCACTGCTGTTTTGTATATTTATCAATGATATTGATGAAGGTATGTCAGGCTTAGTGTCGAAGTTTGCAGATAATACAAAGGTTGGCAGGGTTGTTAGTGACAGTAATTGCGGTATGCTGCTGAAACAGGATCTAGAAAATTTGGGCAGATGGGCTAAGAAGTGGCAACTGAAGTTTAACCTTGACAAATGCAAAGTACTGCATATGGGTAGAAGTAACCCCAGAGGAACGTACCAACTGTGTGGTACTTTCTACCACTTAGGGTGGTAGAAAATGAAAAAGACCTGGGAGTAATTGTGCAGTCAGATATGAAGTTTTCTGAACAATGCAGACAGGCTGCAAGAGCAGGTCATGGGGTTTTGTCAAAGATATATAGGAATTTTGCTAGCAGGGGAAAAGGAGTTGATTGTCCCTCTGTATAAGGCAATGGTCAGGCCACGCCTTGAGTACTGCGTACAGGTCTGGAGGCCTCATTTTAGGAAGGATGTAGATTTACTTGAGCGTGTACAGAGAAGGGCAACAAGATTGGTGAGGGGAATGAAGGAATCCTCTTACCAAGAGAGGCTTAAGTTCTGCACAGTGCAGACAGCAGCAGACATGTTTACAATTCTGATGGGATTTTCCACTTGTTCAGATTACGAACCTAAGGGGGCATAAATTCAAATTGAGGAAAAACAGCTGTAGAATAGATTGTGCGGAAATTTGCCTTTAATCAGCGAGTGGTTATTTGCTGGAATAAACTTCCAACTGTTGTTATGGAAGTTGATAGGTTAAATAAATTCAAGGAGGAACTGGAAAAACATTTAGAGTGGAGGTTTGTGTGAATTTTTTTTTTTTTTTTTTTTTTTTTGGCTGATGCTACCTAAGCTCATACGCATGTTTTCTTGCATCACATGCCACGATTACTATTACTGAAGATATGCCCGAAGACCTCGTAGTTTGAAGGTTTTGGCCTCTAGGTATCGACTGTCCACACAGACGCGCTCCCAGGAATTTTCTTTGATAGGGCTGTGGAGGATCAAAGTCGACATTTTGTTCTAAAAAATTACTCGGTATTTTCATCTCACCTAATATCTTGGGGGAAGGGATTGGCTGAAACCCGGTAGCTATCAACCCTTGAGTGCGTCCTTGATCCTGCATATCACTGATCAATCAGTATGTGAGTCTACTTATTATTCCACACCAAAATCATGGCAATAATGGGAGAGCAAAGAGATAAGATTGTGGAACTCTATTGTACTAGAAGGCAATATCGAGGTCGTACACAGACTTAGTCGATACATTGTGGACAAAGAGCTTATTTGCGTATGGTTTGAACTGTGGATAAGAATTAGGTTTGATTAAATAATTTTCACTTTGACCACTTGAAGGTTGTGCCGTATCTCAGTTACTCTTTGGCACAGTCTCCAAAAGTTGACACGTAATACTTCAGGCAGTCTTCTGCAGATTTCAGGAGAAGTACTACCAATGATATCGGCTGTCACCTTGATCTGTCCCAGTTGCAGGTGCGCTATACTACCGTACAAATGTTTTCGTACTAGCTTCAGTTTCTTCCGTTAAACCACCACTCAATGTTTTCGTACAAATGTTTCGCACTAGCTTCAGTTTCTTCTGTTAAAACATCACTTCACTTTGCACTGGAGTTCTTAGCGCGATTCGAAGTGACTAACCAAAAATATTCATTGCCCGGGTGATGAAAACATGCACACAAACTGCGAATTGTAATCCATGTGTCGTACGGTGCCGGAAATTAATTCTACACTTAATGGGAAATCACAAAATAAAATTACGGTTATTCTTTTGTTTTACTTCATAGCTCACTTATCCTCTATTTTCTTCTTCGGTAAAAGAATTACAAAACTTTGTTCTAGCAGGGAACAGAGGCTGCATGCCACGTGTTTCAAATCACCTTCTTCATATTACGTTAGAAGGTGACGGGAACCCTGTGTGATCGTTGAATATATCACCTAATGATTATATACAATGATCTTCTTCAACTTTATTAAGAATTAGTCTCTCAAACTGTAGTTTCTCATTTTCTTTTTAGTAGCATTTCCTTTCGGAGATAAAAAAACACGTGTTTATGGTGATATATTCACCATAAACACATGCTGAGTTTAGAATTTGCAGTCCTCGCTGTTTGCATCTCGCCGTCTTTACACATTGTGTGGAAAAGGACTGGGTTAGCGTTCTGTCTGGACGGGAGGAACTTTTATCAGCTGTTTTTCATAACGTGGCCGAATTAGTCGGTCACAGGCGAGGGTAGCAAGGTTTTTCTCCCGGAAACTCGGATTTTTCGTCTAGCAAACAAAAGGTTTTTCGTTCAGAAAACAGAAAATTGTGCACAGAACACACGCAATTTACAGACAGTATACGCGGCGCAATATGGCTGCTCCAACGAGAACAACGCAGTTGAAATTAGATTAATCTCTGAACATGAATCTGCTTTTACATGTAGAGCTGTATACTTGCATATGATGTTATTTACAAAAATATTCCTTTGGAGCTTTTGTGTAAGATTCCATTTTAACGTTCAGTTTGTGCTCGTTTAGAATTCATCCATGCAACACAACTGCTTTCTTTTTTTCTGAAGTAACGATTTATAGTACACGTTTTCTCTTCCCTCTTTCAGGTATACCACCGAAAAGTGAATGCTGGAAAAAACATCAGAAATGCGAGTCTTTTCTTACAGAATTATAGGCATTCAAAATTTAGCCCACTTGTCACGAGCAGAAACTTGTTTTGTGCTTTCCGCATTTTTCAGCGATTGATTACGTACAAAGTAAGGAAAAAGTGGGATGAGTTCAATACGTTGCACTTTGCAATAATAGCAGAGAAAGAATCTTGACAGTAGCATAAATTTACCATTTCTGATGATAGATGTTCTCGTCGTGCACAACTACATTTGGTCATGGAAAAATTACCAGTGTAAGCGTTCATTACTCTGAGTTTCGCCTGAAAGTTCTTATTCTATTGCCAGGAGACTACGGGTGGGGAACTTTGCAGCCTTTCCAAGAAAACTTCGCACATCGAATTTAGATGTCCATTTATCAATGGAACACTCTGTTTGATGATAACAGCAAATAGTACGCTCTGCCTTATTCATACAATTGTTGTGAGTATGTCGTACGCAGACCAAAGCCACACATCCGTAGAAAGTTTAACTTTTGATAAAGAAAATATCATCAACAATTTATCAATACAAAACTATAAAAGAGAGAGAGAGAGAGATTGCATTTCTTTAACAAATTATGAACTTGCTAGTACTACATGCACTTCAGAGTGGAACCCACTCCCATCGAGAACTGGAACGATGGAGTCCCGTCGACTGTCACTAAAATAGCTTGGGTGAAATTGCTCCTTCTCTCTAACGGAGTTAGAGAGAAGGAGCAGTAAGGTGGAGGATTCAGTTTCCTGCTCCTTCAGTTTTTGAACCAAAATTCCGCAAATAAGCCTGTCGAGATCTACGCGCAATGTATCAATTTGTTCACCCATCATATTACCTAAAAACAATATGACAATGCTACAAGATTGCTCGCTGTGGACTTTTTAGAGATTGATGCTGTTGTTGGATTTGTTATTTTCTATAGATAGTGCGCATTTTCGGGTTGGTTTGCAGGCTGAAAAACACAAGAAATATTAAAGAGGAGGTGATATAGTGTTTAGGGTCATGCGGCATCGCTCGCTCTCCACGATCAGTTCTCTTGTGTCGTATACAGTACTGTACCTTGTAAAGGCCACACAGTGTGAATGATGTGTAGTTTATGTAGTATAGTACAAATGTATAGTATAGGAACGCGTTGTTCGTGTAGCCTCTAAGCCTAGGGGCCTTGATACACCACCTATACCTAGTAACTATACCGGGCACTTGGAGCTGAGCCAGGTAGTTGGGATTAGATGCTGTGACGGGACGAACCCTGGTGTCTCCTGAGCTTGCCAGTAAGGGTTCCAAAAAAAAGAGAAGTAGAAAGTGGGAGAGCAGTGCAAGATAGGGCGGGACGTAGGTTAAAGTAAGTGGGGAATGTAGACGAAGGCAACTGTCCACAGGTCAGTGGAATGAGGACTGCTTCACCAGGCGAATAGGGGAGGGATCTGACCAAGAATAATGGGGTAAAAGTCACAGGGCAAGATCGCTGTATGTGATTGCCACTGGCGTTCAAGTAGAAGAAGAGGCGATGAAATCCTACCCAGTCCAGGGAATGAGTTAGCAGGTTCCTATCCTGAGTGTCAGGGTTAGCAGAGTGAGAATCCAATGGTGGGAAGTCAAATTCTGTGATGTTTAGCTCATAGTGGCAAGTCCAGAAGCAGCAAGAAGGCAGTTCCCGAGGTCGGGGTGTTGAAGATTGGGTGGGTCAGCTATCCGTGATACCATTGGTTGGTGGAATTAGTTGAGTGAAGCTGTAGGAGTCTATGCTTAGTAAGTAAGTCCTGTGCAAACTTGGAGAAAGCTTAATAGGAACCATATCTCTTCCCGAGACCGGTAATTCAGTTCGCGTGTGGAAAAAAAAAAGTCATAATACGGTTACCCATGAACCGCCCATACGTATTATGTCCATAAACTGATTGTGTTCCCTTGTCGGTTTGCACTGCTTGACGAAAAAGCGAAGTAGGGCTCCCCTACCGAATTTCCGGGTAAGGGTAAAATCCGTTCTTCAGGGTAAAATCCCATATTACGCATTAACAAATGCTACGCTAGTTATAGGATACCACTATTGTCACAAACTGCCTTCTGCCCTGTCTAAATATATATCATACCGTATCCGATGATATTACCTATTACTGTATCTGATGGTATTACCACTATTTGCCTTAGTTACTTTGGCAGGCATCGTTAACCAGTGGGTTGTTCTACAAATGGATAACCCTGTGGATATGTAGACATGTATTTTTCTACTATTTTTTGCATGAAACACATCTTCGAACACGAGCGAGCTGCTTTCCTGTCAATTCGAAATGGATTGACCTTACCTTACCTTACCTTACCTTAGCGGGCTTCCCGAATCTAGTTCGATTACATGCCTACGAGTTTGTTGCTGTAACAGTGCCTAATTTTAACGTAGAACCTTTTCACTATATTTCCTTCTCTCTCTCTCTTGTCGGTCGTTTCAGTTGTCGTCGGTCAGACTAACCCAGGCCTTCTGGTTGTAATGTTTAATGGATTTAGATGTCGCTTTACTGATCGTTCGTTAAGTTTCTGATGAATGTTTCTTGGAGGGAACGCTAAAGGTTTCATACGAAAGAAGATGGGAACTATGTGGTTAGCCAGCTAAATTGGGTCAGGACAGGAAAATTTAATTTCCACGAGTTTAATTTACGGCTGTCTATTGTGCGTGCATTGTGTTTCTAACGACCTCTGGTTAAACGGGGTCTGTTCTGCTGGATAAACGTATTTTGTAACCTATCCATTAACACACTTTCGTTCTCTTAGTGAGTTATGGTGATGGTTTCTAGGTTATGAATTGAACTCCAGTAGCTCCGCTATTGTAATAAGCGATGGCGAATATTTGCTACTAATTATTTTATGACCAGATTTTAAGACAATAGACGATAGCGAAACTAGTATTTGAGTGAAAACATATTAGTCAGCTTGAATTGCACAGGCCTACAAAATGAAATTTATAGTACTCGAAACACATCTTCGAACTATTCTCATATATTCTAGGCGCCTCCGTAGCCAGGTGGGAAGGAGCAGCAGTGCGTAGCACACGCTTCTTGATTAGACCGGGGTTCGAGCCCGTCACCACCAAATACGGAAGATGCGGAAAGGTCAGGGAATGACCACCGCACCGGAGCAATATGGCCTTAGTTGCTAATGCTCCTAAAAACCAAATAACAACAACAACAACAACATATATTCTCTTCCTTGGATTTACGAAGCCGATTTCAAAATCAATATCCATTTTTGAAGTGAAAGTTCATTATGCGCGCCCCAGGCAGTTTTCACACGGGAGTAACTTGCGTCCGTGGATTGACACGAATCGCCACGAAAATGCGACAGGAAATTATTCATTTATCCTACAGCACGGCCCACTGTATAAATCGCACGCGTGTCGCGTTTACGTTTTAAATTACTATATCTCAGCTTCTAGCAGTCCGATTTTAAAAATTTTAAAACCAAAACATTTCTTTCGTCATTCTCTACCTATTTCATAAAAAAATTCTACGTAAAATTTCCAAAAGTTCGGTTTAACCATGAACAACGATCTGACAATTTCAACGACTAGATCTGGAACAACCATCGATGGAGTATTTCAACGACACTTACAAACTTTGAAATCTGGAATTTATGCATTATATTTTAGCACTCATAAATCAATTGTATCGATGCTACCATGTTAAATCTGTAAAAACTTTGCAATAAACTTGTAAGATATTCAACGACTGTAACTTTGAAATAATAAACGTTTCAGAAGATTCTAAAGAAGTTTCACCTAACTTCTGCTATGCATTATCGACACACAATTTTTTGCATCGCTTAAGAATTTTCCACAAATTACTAAATTTTATTCAATTTATCCAAATAACAATTCGCGCCCGTTTTATAATAAAACGGACAACTCGATTAAACTGAAGAAAAAGAATGTTAATACAAAAGGATTTAGAAATTAAATTCTACGTATCGTGTCAAATTAATGTTCTATGTCTTTTTTTTATGCATTCACTAGGCCTTTCCTTTTTCCAAGACCTACATAATCTATCCCGTTCTTCTTTGACTGAACCAAGGTGTTCTGTAAAAAAAAAGTTTATGTAGTAGTGTAAGAAGTTCGCTGGTTGTAAGATGAACTTTCAAATTTATCTTACAACCTAATTTTGCAAATTTTTTAAGCGTTTTTTCATGATTGGCATCTTTTTTATGTCCTTAGAAAATAAAATAAGTTAGAAACAATATGTTTAAGTTAATCCACGCTTTTTTGTCCAATTGTGGATGTCGTTCCTTCAGACTGCTTGTCTGAGACTAGCTTTTCTATTTGTGGTCCAACGGAAATGCGTTCTTAAGTTTGGCTTCAATAAACTTGAAGTAAACTTGGAAATTTATTGCAAGAATACTTAATGCAGTTTCCATCCTTTTCTGAATCCTTTAGAAATTGTTTCATTAACCCTAATTTGATGATGTGGAGTATGAGGTATGAGGTATGAGGTATTGAGGGTCTAGCGGCTCCTGGGATTTCTCCCATCTCCGCGAATGTTCTATGTATCGGTGACAGTACCCTGTCAAAGCCAGAGATTTAGAAGTGTGTGGGTCATGAGTAGTGTTATATGTTGTGCCCATTGTTTATCCGGCTTATTGGCCGCCAGGCCCCTAATGGGACCAGACGTTGCCCATACCTCGCCACGTGGAGGCTAGCCGGGTGTTACCATTGAGTCAATTGTACTCTGGCAGGTCCTGCCACTTACTTTCCTGGGATTTTAGTGGCTAGGACCTAAAATAAAATTGGAACGACCGCGGTTGATTTTAAATCACTTACATTAAAGCACTAATATGGGGTTTGACGCTGAAAGCCTGTTTCTAAAGTGCCTAAAAGGTTGGGCGAAAATTTTTGGTGTATTTTAAATTTGGACGTGTAGGGCTATACGCTGTGCAAGAAAAAGTGCTGGGAGGGGAGAGTGAAGGCTGGGGGGTGAAATAGGAAGAAGAGGGTCGATAGGGTAGGTGACCCCCAATTTTTCAGTGAGGCATGCCCATGCCCCACCAGAGGGAAGAAATGGTGTGGCAGGGAAGAGAGGCGACAGCAAGCCGTCACCTCCCTCCCCTGCCGGAGTGGGAGTAAAAGAATTGCACTGCACAAGAGAGTGCAGAGCATAGAGCCAATATGGCTCCGTTGAGGCAGCAACTTGGAGTTTCTCTATCTTCGTTGGTCTTCTCTGTCATTGATAGCCATATTTTTCCTCAGCTAGGAACACTGGTCAGGTCCATTGTTGGTCTGTTAGCTATGGCTGTGGTTCTCTTCATCATGGAAAGATCCGCAGCTCCATGGGGTTATTCTTGCGATCGCTGGTTTTAGATGATTAGTAGTAAGCAGGTTCCTGGGCGAGGTTCTCCTTGAGTCATCTCCACGCGTGTTCTGTGTCTCCTTTTTTTTTTTTTTTTTTTTTTTTTTATCTTCTTCTGTAGATGGCTATCAGTGTTTTACGCCTACCAAATAGTTTTTGGGCATATTCCTTTAGCTCCCTGTATTCCTCAAGTGAGTCCAATAGATGTGATTCCAAGTTCTTGGGGAGGTAGTGTATTGCAGTGATCAGTCTGCACCTGAGGTCCTCATAATGGGTGCAATCATACATAATGTGCTCCCAGCACTCAAGCTCCCCACAGGCACATCTCGGATCCACCTCAATCCCCAGCGCTGCCAGCTTGGCTTTAAAGACCCCGTGACCAGTCAATAAATAGGTGCTATATAAGCCAGGTTGAAACCAAGTTGGGGGACTGGGGTACATCCTGTCGATGTTCGGAATGAATTTCCTGGTGATATTTCCCTTATTTGAGTTGGCCCAACGCTCCTGCCAAACTTGCATCAGGTGTTTTTGCAGCCTTGTCTTTTCATTTTTTTGTGGTGCATTAACGTCCACAGTATAGCCATGGTATGTACAAGGTATTCCTTTCTCTATGTGGTAGTTCATTCCCCTACGCATGATCTCTAAGTCAAGGGGAAGAGCTCCGGCCAAGACCTGCAGCGCGTGGGTACTGGTTGTCCTACAAGCACGTGTAACTGTCAGTAGGATTGTTCTTTGCGTTGCATCAAGGATGCGTCGGTTTACTACAGTTCCTGTTTTGGAAAACCATATTGCTGAGGCGTAAGTGATGATCGGTAGGAAGGTTGTTTTATAAAACAATGACAGGGTGCGTTGGTTTAACCCCCAGTCCCGCCTGACGATCCTAGCCACCAATCCAGAGTATCTTTTGATTTTGGCTCTGATATAAGTTAGATGGTGTTTAAAGGTAAGATTACCATCCAGTATAACTCCTAAATATTTTAACTGGGTCACTAATTTTATTGTGGTAGGTCCCACCTTTATTTGTGGCGGTCTACGTATATCAAGCTTGCCTTTTAGCAGGACGGAGGACGTCTTTGTTGTTGATATCGTCAGGCAGTGGGTTCTGGTCCAGTTTTGCAATATCAGCATTGCCTGATTGGCCTTTTCCTCTAGCTGGGCCCGGCTATCTGCAGCAATGGTGAGGACCAAATCATCAGCAAAGGCCTGGGAGCGCACATCACCGAGGTGCAAAGCCAAGAACCCATCCAAAACCATATTCCACAGGAGCGGTCCCAGAACAGAACCCTGGGGACAGCCCCTGTGGACATCACGATTCACTCTACCATAAGGTGCTTCCACGATGATGCGTCTCTCGGAGAGATATGACCTAATTATGGAGTATAAGTTGATCGGAACTTGTGCCAGCCTTAGTCTTGCCAGTACGCTCGGCCACCAAATGGTGTCGAACGCCCCAGCGAAGTCAACGGAGATGGCTAGAAGATATTTATTATTGCAGTTTGCTGCTAATTCCGATAGGCTACGCAAGGCTTCCACAGTAGACGAACCCTTCTTGAATCCGTATTGCGATGTCTCTGTGAGTTTCGCTGCCTGGTAATGCTGATGTATCCTTGTGCAAAGTAGTCTTTCAAGCAGTTTGCTTGCAACCGGCAGTAGGGCTATTGGCCGATAAGAGTTTGGCAGGTGGAGTGGTTTGTTCGAATTTTTGGCGTTCCTAGCTGAGGAATGATGTGGAGTAGATAAGACTGTGGTTAGGTTCATCCAACTTTTGCGTTCGAAACTTTTTTTTGAACTTCTTTTAAGAAGCTGTCTCTTCATGACCGCCACTGCTTTCTTGTCTAATGCCGACATCGTGCCACGCCCTCCCTTTAGCATATGAAACGTTGCATTTTAGCGTAACTTGATTGATTGGTCTATATATTTAATTTTATTAAGAAGCTTGAGATTTCACACATCTACTTTGAGTGAACCGAATGTGCAGTTGGAACAAAAAAATTTACTTTCAAGACGCCTTTCAGAATAGTTTTGAAGCAATCGATGAGTAGTTTCCACTCACTTGGTTCGTATATATCCTGGCGCTCCTAAGGCAGTCATTAATCCAGAAATATTGCTGCAATGGGCAAGTAAATGTTCCCGAGAAAAATATGGAATGATCCCCTTTTCACGGTGTCTGTACCAAGATAGTGATATCTCTGGAGAGCAGTTTTTTAGCTTGGAGTCTTCATCTCTATAGAAGTTTTTGGAAGAACCAAATCTCTCACTGAATCATTCTTCTGTGTTGTTTGAACGGTTGGATTCACACACATTTTCAGGAACAATCACTGGTGAGTGGTGACATTACGTTGTATTCAGAATCTGATGATGAAATTGTGGTGAAAGTTTCTAATGGAGAAGGTGTAGGCAGATAAGGCACGTGTATTTTATAGCATATGGCAGATTGGGATACGAAATTTTCTTTTTATTTTTTTGTGATACAACTTTATACTTATCATCCAGGCTTCGTTTTTATACAAAAATATAAGTTCTTATCTTTATATCTACAAACCAATACGATTTAATGATGAAGATATACAGATCCACATCATTTTCGAAATCAAATCCTTCTACTTGAGTCTCATTTTCTCAGCATAATCGAAAGAAAATGAAAGTAGATTCTTCATTAGATTCTTTTCTGGTTATCTACTACATGCTGTTTATCGGCTATACAAATGACACCAGCATTCTTTTTTCCGACTCATGGGTTGAGTGACATTTATTTTTTGATGACCTTCAGATTACAAGGATTAATGTTGCAAAGAGCAAATTTTATTAATTCCATCCAAAACGGGTATTTGTTAAGCCCATGTCAATCTGCTTCTCTCTCTCTCTCTCTCTCTCTCTCTCTTTTTATCAAGGCAGACCCCATCTCTGATTTAGGCATGCATTATTTTACCTTGCATAATTCAAATCATAATTAATACAATTAATTCACATTCTTCCAAAGTGCTTATCAAACATTCTGTTCGTATGTAATCTTTTATTGCCACTAGTACTAGACTATAGAGATGTCATTCGGCCACTGCTTATAAGCACTTAGCTGATAGGCTTGAAAGGGCACAAGTAAAATACATAAAATTTTTCTATTTATCCAGTGCAATCTGTCCACTCAGTGTACTTTTCTCAAAGTACACTGAGTGGACAGAAATCATGGGATACCTACCTGGAAACGAGTAGGCCCACCTTTCGTCCGCATAAAGGTAGACACACGGCGAGGCATTGAGTCAACTAGTTCACAGAAGCGTTTCACAGGTATTTCCATCCATTCTTGCTGCACCGCTGTCCATAATTCAGTTGCATTCCTGGGTGGAGGATCCAAAGCTCAAACGGAAATTTCCATAGGATTCCAAAGATGCTTGCTCCATAGGGTTCATGTCTGAAGAGGGAGGCCATTCCATGGTGGTGAATTCTGTGGAATGTTCTTCGACCCATGTTCTAGTCACCACGGCTTTGTTTGGATGGACACGTAACCTGGACCGTTCAGAGATGCGTCTAGACGTCCCAGAGGTCCCAATGTGTGCCAGTTGAACACGGCCCAGGCCATTACCGACCATCCACCTGCCTGAATAGTTCCTTGTGCATAGTTCCGTGGTACATAGTTTCGTGCACTTTCCGCCAGATACGCACCCTCCCGTCCTCTCGAAATAACTGGAAACGGGACTCATCCAGGGCCAAGTGCCGATGTTCTTTCTTCCAGTTGAGGCCTATAGTCCTGTTTCGTGGTGTTAGCAGTGGGACTCTGGTGGGTCTGCGGCTTTCATAACCTATTGCGGCTAATGATCGCCTGCTTGTCTTGGTGGAGACGTTTCTGGCACCTTCCTCGTTGAAGTCGGCGGTGATTTGTGCCACTGTCGCTCTCCAGTTGGCTGAAACAATGCGAGATAGACGTCGACGGCCACCTTCATCCATCACCTTTCTCCACCCACAGCGCTGTTCACGATGAGATGTTATTCCGGAAGTGGCGTATTCCCAATATACTCTTGATACTGTGAAACGGGATAGCGCAATTTCTGTACCACCTCCGCGATAGAGTGACCTATGCGTCGGGCACCCACTATCACTATCATCCCTCTTTCAAAGTCGGTTAACTCACGACGTTTATCCATACTGACAGCGAATTACCGTCTACGTGAATGCAATGTATCTATATACCTGCCAAGCGGTGGGTTCGTCCACTAGCGAGAGGGGTGACAGTGTCGCGTTGCCGAGGAACCAGGTGTCCCATAAATTCTGTCCTTTCAGTGTAATTACAATAAGCTTTGCTCCGAACAACAATTTGTTCCCGTTTCAATCGAAAGCTGATTGAAACGGGAGCAAATTGTTGTTTGTTTTTCTATCCAAAATAATTAGCTAATAGTGCTATTGATTTTAAAGTACTATTATATTAAATTAAACTTTAAAGAACTATTAAAGTATATTATAGGAACAATACCAATGTTCTCCTGAATATGTTTATCTATCTACATAGGACACTTTTAAAAACGAAGGTTGTCAAAATATAGATGCACGAATTCTTAGTAACATCTGTGTATACGTGTATAATTATTTTTTCTCAATTTCCGTGCAAGTAGAAACACTTAAAATTCAAAAAACTGAAATTAACATTTTTCATGAAATATAAAATATTTTTATTTATTTGAAATATTTTATGCTAATTTAGAAGTCCTCAAAGAAATACCTTCCTGAATTATGTCACTTGAGGAAAATAATCAGGTGGAATCTGATTGTGCTAAATCTAAGCAATGGGGGGGGGGTCAGGGACGCTGCAAATTGTTCCAGTCAATCTGATATTAATTGCGAAGTGCGTGGTTGTGTATGCAAGATGAAGATTCCATCAATGAGTTGGTTTTATTTTTATGACTCTTGGCTACAGTATTTTACAGTTTAATGATGTGTTTAGCCTCCATAACATTAAGGGTATTTATTTCTGTTTGTGCGCGACCAGGCTGTCCTTCATCCGGTAAATTTATTTTCTTTAGCCCAAAAAAGTGATGACTCCTTATACATCTCCTTTTTCTGCGCAATTTGCTGTTGCAGAGTCATATCTGATAGGAAGCCAATCATACCATTTTCATATCGTTTATCATAGAGCATTCTATAAATGTTTAAAATTGCATTTGTATACCACATATATTCTTTAAATTATAACATTGGTAATACTACTTTTAGGTTTCGCTCTCGAAGACAGTATACTTTTGTTTTCTCAGAAATATTTTTTATCGCGATTTTTCGAATTGCGTGCTATTCTCTCTTACAATTTCAATAAAATTTGTATTGAGGGCAGGTTATGAATACATTTCCAAGATGTAACTTGAGAGACTTTGTAGTACATTTGGTAAACAGATATTTGGTTGACATAGCAACCAAGACTAAAATAAACAGCGCAGTTAGAGGGAAAAAAAATCGAACTACACAATCTGCCCTTAGTTATTAATTATTTTGTGTGTGTGTGAGAGATAGATAGAGAGAGAGAGAGAGAGAGAGAGAGAGAGAGAGAGAGAGAGAGAGAGAGAATTTGAATGCTTTAGACTTGAATATTGGTATATTTTTAAGACAAATAATCCATATAAATAAGATTGGAATTGGAGTGGTGGTCGAAAATATTTTAGAATGGCTCAATATTTACAAATGAGTATAGTCTTAAACTAAAACAAAATGATTCATATAGAAATGTAAACAAATGTGATAATTAATATAGAAAAGTGATTGGTCAGCAAACTGATTGACGTAGAGAAAATGCTAATGTAGCTCAGTTTAGCATTGAGAGTACTGACATAAAAACTGTTCTTTACAGCCTTTATCCCTGCTTGCGGCAGTGAGGCAAGCTATCACCGTCTCCAGTGAGGAACTCTGGGAATCTGTCATGTAAGTCATATTTTTTTTATCGTTAATACACAAACGTGTGGGTATAAGTTGTACTATGATTCAGTACCGAAATTAGACAAATAATTCTTCGTAGTTTAAGATAAACCAAACTTTAGAACATTTAACTCCGGAGCTCCAATTTTTTGTAATTATTTTTCTTGTCCACGAGAATAGTTTTTTTTTTTTTTTTTTTTCATTGATCACTCAGATACCCGTTCTGGGCCAGTTCTTATGGTACTCTCGTTTATACGGCTATGTAATGTTCTATTTCTGCAAAAGTGTGTATTCATGGACCGATTTGCAGTCATGCAAATGAAGAACTCACGGGGAGGAGTGAGATCCCCTACTCCCTCTGCCTCAGATCGACTAACTACACCCCTACTGAAGAAGCTTTAAAGAATTTTCATTTACAGTCCTTCTACTGTTTGCATTAATTCCAGCTACTAAGATAACAACAAAAATTGATTATTCCTAGTGGAGTACGGATACTGTTAGATTTCCATCAAAAGTACCATACTTACTCAACGATTGCGGAATATAATTTTATTTGTATATAAATAATATACCGAGGATTTGCGCTTTTCTAAAAAAAAAGTTCTTTTATCATTCGGAAGAACAGTTTGCAATAATAGTACCATGTTCTTCCGGCATGCAGCTAAAAGTGAAATGTTTGAATTTAATATTTTAACTGAAAACATTGTTTATGTTAGCCCTCTCGGATTTAGAGTTTCATGTTTACCAACACCAGTATTTTGTACAAACTGACTTACGCAACGTAAGTCCATTTCATATTCTTTCTGAACTTATATTTTATCAGCAGATCAGTCCACAACCAAATTTATTTTCATTTGAATTTGTTCCATGAATCTCGCGTGGTAACATTCGGAATACTCCCATATTACTCACCCCTCCCCCATCGATGATGTCATGATCAGATGACAAAAGAGTAAAGTTCTGGAACTTGAACCACAGCAGCACAAGCATCTGTGTAAAAAATTTTTTTGTCACGTTATTTCCTTTTTTTATATTTAAGGCTGAAATCTTATCAATTGAAAGAATATCACTCAAGAAGAGAAACGCAGAAAATATGGTGTATTTTTGTACTATCGATTACTCCTTTACAATGGTAATTTTAACTTTCACTTATGAAAATAATATAACCTGGAAACAATGATTCCGAACACGGTAGTTTCAAATATGTACCAGGTTATAAAAGATAACACAGAAATTCAGTAAAGCTTGACTGTTAGCAGAAGCTGCGTATCTAATCAAGTAATGAAGACGACAACGTTCTTGAAACAAGCTTTATCATCAATTAGCTATGTTCCGAAAGAGATTTTGTCAACAACTATTCACTGTCTTAGTGCTGTCATGTTAATACGTCTTTCTTGTCGGAGTGTGCGAGGTGATAGAAGAGTAGCGGATTACATAAAATTAATCTAATATAGGGAGGGACGTTACGTGGTTGTTTTCCCACTAAGATTATTACTATATTTAATACCCCTCTTATACCACGTGAAATTAATAATATAGTTTATTAAGCTATTCGCCTAAACTACTATACACTAACGTAACGTTCCAGGTATAATAATAATAATAAAATTCTTTATTCATAGAAATGTAGGACACGATTCCAGGTAACCAGAGGAATCTTACAATTAACTGGACGCATTACATTCAGTAGATAAAAAACTACGTGGGTACACAGCAAATACATAGAATACATAGACAGTGCAATATACACAGCTAATATTGCAATCAATGGATTTTATAGTTATTATAATAGATTTTATATTGCATTGTAGTACATAGTTATATAATTATTATATCCAAGCTGCAACACATTGAGACAGTCCGGAAACTTTCACAGGGAGTTGACTAATTTCGCTGACAATTGCAGGAATGCTGACTGCACTTCACTATGGATTTGCGCTTTTCTTCTCTGTAGGCAGAATCTCTGAACCACACATCCAAATCAACCTTTTCGGAGTTCAGCGCGCCGATGTTGCTGTTCGGGAAGTGTTGCTTGAAGGTCGAGAGCGTCTGCAGGTTAGAACAGAGCACTGGACGGTTTCTGAGGGCTCTATCAGGGATTTCCCAGATACAGTATTAACGAAGTCGAGAGCAGCGGAGCACAGATTAAGCGCTATTGTGAGCTTCCTCGCATATGTCAGGTGCTGGGCCGGGGTGTATCTCAGATTTATGCAGAGTTGTGATTTTAATGTTGTATAGGGTAGGTGAGCCCAATTGTTGGCCCACTTTAGGACCCAGAATTCCAGACCTCAGAGTATCTTCAGACTGGACATAGGAGCAGCCGACCAAACTTCTATACCATAACTGATGATAGAACTAAAGTAGTAGAGGAGAAATTTTCTGACTGTTTCCTTGTTGTGCGCTCTACAGAGATCACGTTTCATACCCCAGAAAGCCCGTAATGCTCTTGAACGCAGTTGCTGGATTTGTTCCTTATACGTTAGATTTTCGTCCATTACCACTCCTAGGAATTTTACTGCATGAGTGGCGACGAAAACACGTCCAGCAATGGAGGGCTGCAGAGAGGCTGCTGGATTGAGGTCTGCTTGTGCTCTAGGATGATATAGAAGATGATATATTTGGACTTTTCAGGGTTTATTTTAAGCCCAAAATAAGTAGCGTATTCACAGAAAGAGGACAGATATTTGTTCAGGATGATAGAATTCGATAATTCCTCTGCCTGGTCCGGTGACGTGTTAGCCTGGCTTGAGAAGTAACATACAATGTCGTCGGCGTAGGCCATAAACGCAGATATTTCATTCATTAATGGAATAAATATTGCCGAACAAAGCCGTGCCGAAAACGGATCCACCTTGGAGTATACCGACTTTCACCTGTTTTGTGATGCAGTTATTCCCTTGCTGGAAGGTAAGGCACCTCTTGGTCAGCAAATTTCTGAGGAGCTTCGAGACATTACCCCTGAAACCGTAGTAGTTCTCCAGGAGGCACACAAGTGGCTTAACTTGCACTGAGTCGAAGGCCGCTTTCAGATCCAGAAAAACAGCATGAATAACATAGCCTTGCTCCCAGGCTTGAAGGGTTTTCAAATTCAGAGCCTGTGTGCATGTTATCGGCGATATTTGTGAGAGCGCGTAATGTGTATTCTGAGGTCTCTGGAAAGGATCTGATTGGCAACCATTTTAAAAAACAAACACTTCTCCGGGCATTTGAGAAAAGGGGAGGAGATTGAAATAGGCCTATAGTCAGCAGTAGAGGTCGGATTCTGCACCTTACCGATACCCATCCTCACACCGTGCTGTTGGGAGAACAAAAATAGAAACGGTTACAAATTTGAATACAATTTTACAATTAAATTATGAATATTACCATTACGATTACCTATATTCTGATTTTACAATTATAATTACGATTTGCAAATAAACAATTCTAAGTTTGGATTATTGTTAGAATAGAACCGGATATTAAATTAGGCAAATACAAAGAGATTTAATTCTTAATTACGGATAGACTCCTCTTGCCGATGGTATAAGAGTGGTATTAAATATAGTAATAATCTTAATGAAATTAATCACCAAGTCGTTTCACAATTGGAAGCATTTTCAATTGCAATTGAAATTTGACCTTAACTAGGAAAGGCCGAGTTAGACATTAACTCAGGATGAGTTGGGATCACTTTCTTCCATTCTAACCACATGACTTTCTTCCATTGTTCTTCTGTCCAATCACGACGTTCTCTGCATCACTGTAAGCGGATTTTTCTGTTTTTCTCTGAAACAAGTGGCTTCCGAATAGGTAAGCGACTGCCAGTATCCAATTTCTTCACTTCCCTGCGCATGGTACGGTTTGAAATAAGGCAGTTCTGGACTTACTTGAATTCAGTTCAGATGTTATTTGCTTCTGGATTCAGATTCAGATCTTATTCACACTGGACGCCCTTTTTTTTCCCGTACAGTCCTCCTCAGAGTACAATGGCTCCACTCTTGAGTTATTGTTTTTTGCCTTTGAGAGGTGGAAGAACCACTTGATATTCACTTATTAAAAACCTTTGACATGGTTGCTTTTGAAAAATCAGTTGTCTTTCGTTTTTTGAATCGTGGCTTTTGCACTCTCGTTGGTAACATAGTTGGTAGAATCGCCGTCCTTCCCACACCGGGTGAAAAAGACTTCAGTTTGAGTCCTGTCGGTGACGCGAGGAATTTTTATAGGCTTTTTTCAGAACATGGCTGTGTTAGTCGGTCCCAGACGAGGGTAGCACGGTTTTTACTCCTGTAAAATCGGGTTTTTCTTTCAGCAAATAGAAAATCGACCACATAACACACGCAGTTTACAGACATATAACATACGGTGCAATGTTGCCTAAGTTGCTGGTGCTCATAAAACACTACTACAATAGCAAAGATGTTATTTGTGGCTCCTGCTAAACGTGCACCCACGATAAAACCTTTTTCAAAGTCTGATAGATCACGCTTTCCCCCCATTCTGGCTTCAGATTAGTGCAGTATAACAGCCTGTGCAGTCTTTATACTCAACGAGGCAAAAGGTCATCACCTTTTGTCACAGTTTTCTTTGCATCTATTTGCATTTATTCGCATTTATTTGCATTTCTCCTGTTTGCGACTGTCTTAATACAAAAGTTCGTATTTTTTTTTTTTTTTTTTAGCCAGTGTGTGTACAATTCGTGAATGTCCTGTCCATTTCTATATGAAGAATTTTTTGTTTCTTTTTGATGATTTTCAAATTATATTTGAATTCCAGCATACTAAATCAAGCATTTCGTTATTATGGCCATCTGTTTTCGTAGAGTTTCGCTTGAAGGAACTCTCTGAACTACATGCTACTCAAATTCTAAAGAAACTTGTATAGCTAGGACAATAGATACCAACCTTATCGCTGAAATTTGTGAATAATTCAGGGATGGTAAACGAACTGATTATCGTGGAGTAGGCTTTCGCCACCATTTCCTCCTTTACCAATTATGAGTTGCCGCGGTGTAACGCACTAAGTACTAATCCCCTGAACTCCTTCTCCATTACGATGCATTAACTATTTAACTGCGCAGAGATTTTCCACGGCCACTACTACAAAACAGGCCTTATCGGATTGCCCGCAACTTCAAAGCATCTACGTTCATCTCATTGTTCGAATTATACTCCCCACGCTAATGTGTGGTGCAGATGGCAGGCGCTTTGTTCCCCCTCGTTTAATATCCAGATGAACCGATGCGCACCTAAAACTAATGCTCCAGTGATTAGTGCACGCTTGTGGGTTGGATGTAAGTCCGGTAATTTCTGTGTAATTTTGACGTTCGTTCTAACAGTAAACGATCAGAAAATTACAGCCCACAGCACTATCTAGTCGAGATTTCTTTCTCTGTTATACTAAATAGAAGGTGGTGCATACGTCACGCAGTAAAAGTAATGACAGCTTAGAAAACGGGAAGAACTTTTCAAATGATATTGTTTGTAGTTGAATTGGGAGTATCTTTAAGAAGGATAACGCACAGTGGAAGGAAACTCAACGTGATATTTTTGAATTTGTCTCAGATGGTAATAAAAATAATTAATCCAAAATAAAATCGGTCAGTTGTATCTGAACCACACCTTTTATCGCTACTTATTTGTGGCGTTGTGCTAGGGGCTTAGAGGGGAACAGGTATCCTGTGTGTTATCAGACACTCAGCCTAAAACACTGATGGATCCAATATCTCTCTATTACAGAAGATTTAGGAGAAGTCCGGTTGGCCTGCCTCCCTAAAATCCACTCATGCACACCTTCTCGATGGTAAGCCCTGTTACGTCACTTAGGTGGCAACGAACGTGTAGAGTGGTTCTCTTCAAGACGCCTGGTCAGTGTGAAGAGGAAAAGACCAAACCCTCCAGCAATATGAAAGCACGACGAAACAAATGGCCCTCAGTCCCCAGCAGCTTTCACTCTCCCTCTTACGGCAGCGAGAGGATTAGAGTGGAAGCAGAGGGTGCTAAGAATCTCTGGGTACGACCAGGCTGCCATGCACGGAAACTGAACTTGGCCTGTTATAACGTAAGAACACTCATCGGTGAAGACAGGATATAAGAGCTGGAAAAGGAATTAGAAAATGTGAATTGGAATATCATCGGTTTGGCTGAAACAAGAAGAAGAAACGAATCACTTATAAGTTTATCAAGTGGAAATCTGCTGTACACCAATGGAAACAGTGAAAGGAGTGAAGGTGGAGTTGGGTTTCTGGTCCATAAAGATTTTAAAAACAACATTTTGGAATTCAAAAGTACATCACCAAGAGTGTCAAGACTAATACTCAAGATTTCTAAGAGATACAAGCTAAAGATTATAATGATTTATGCACCAACATCGAGCCATGATGATGAAGAGGTTGAAGAAATGTACACCGAAATTGAGAGTCTTCTAGATGAGCAGAAAACCCACTACACTATTATTATGGGGGACTTCAATGCTAAGGTTGGAAAAAGACAAAACAGCGCAGAAAGGGGAACTATAGGAAATTTTGGAATTGGTGAAAGAGGTGAAAGACTTGTGGAATTTGCAGAATCTCAAGGACTGTCAGTAATGAACACTTTTTTCAAGAAAAGGGTGAACAGAAAGTGGACATGGAAGAGTCCAAATGGATTAACTACTAATGAAATCGACTTCATCCTCACTAACAGAAGATATATTGTGAATGATGTTACCGTCCTGAATAAGGTAAATGTTGGAAGTGATCACAGAATGGTAAGATGTACACTTGATATAGATGTAGGAAAGGAAAGGAAAAAACTGACTCGAGTAAATAATACAAAGGTCTTTGAGATAACAGAAGAGGAGAAAAAGCAGTATGTACTGGAACTTAAGAACAAGTATGAGCTTCTGCAGACTGCTGAGGACCAAGATATCGACGAGGAATATTACAACTTTTTGAAAGTGATAAAGCCCAAGAAACCTATAGGGAAAAAGAAATCCAAAGAAGAAAAAATTAGTCAAGAAACACTTGTCATGATGAACCGAAGACGACAAATGAAAAGCAAGAAAAACACTGACAGGGAGAAAATTGAGTATACTGAGTTATGCAAAGCCATTAGAAAGAGACTCAGAGAGGACATAAGAAGATTTAACACAAGAAAAGTAGAACAAGCATTAAGGGAAAACAAAGGATTTAAATCAGCAGCCATGAGCAGTAATACAGAAAGACAAATGATACTGAAACTGAAGAATAGCGATGGTGTACTTATAAACAGCAGAGAAGGCATAATTCAAATAGCAGAAGACTACTATAGAGAATTATACAAGGAGCAGGGGAATGATGCCAGCAGTGGGGAAGATGGATTGCAAAGTAGCAACACATACGACATACCCAATATTCTTCCTGATGAGGTAGAACATGCATTGAAGAAAATGAAGAATCAGAAAGCCCCGGGGGAAGATGAAGTTACTGTAGAGTTGTTAAAATTGGGAGGAAGAGACATAACACAAAAACTGGCAAGGCTCTTCACAAAGTGCATTAGAAAAGATGTGACGCCTAAGCAGTGGAATAATGCAATCATAGTTTTGCTGCATAAGAAAGGAGATAAATCAGAAATTGGAAATTATAGACCAATTAGCTTGTTATCCCACATCTACAAGTTGTTCACAAGGGTCATTACTAACAGATTAGAAAGAATACTTGATGAGAATCAACCGAAAGAGCAAGCTGGCTTTAGGACAGGATTCTCAACTATGGATCACCTTCACGTAATATCACAGCTAATGGAGAAAGCAAATGAATATAAAACACCATTATGCCTGGCATTTGTGGATTATGAAAAGGCATTTGACTCCATACAGCATAAGGCAATGTTTCGGGCACTGGAAAGACAAGGCATTGATACCCCATATATTATGATTTTGAAGAAAATATACGAGAGTGCTACCTCCTTTATTAGACTAGACAAAGACAGTAGCAAATTTAAAATTGAGAAAGGAGTTCGACAAGGAGACACAATATCTCCGAAGCTGTTTACTGCTGCCCTTGAGGAAGCTTTCAGAAGATTAGACTGGTCGCAGAAAGGAGTCAATGTGAACGGAGAGTACCTAAACCATTTACGATTTGCAGACGACATTGTGGTCATAAGCCATGATCCCAAAGAATTAGAGGAAAATCTTAATCAGTTATGCACAGCTAGTAAGGATTTTGGACTAAAGATGAATATGGCTAAAACAAAAGTAATGATGAACAAGTATGCCACAGAAAGGGAAATAATGATTGAAGGAGCAGTAATTGAAAAGGTGGAGTCATATACTTATCTGGGACAAGTTATTAGCTGTAATAATGATAAATGGCTGGAAGTCAAGAGAAGAATAAATTTTGGATGGATAGCATTCAGGAAATATAGTCACATACTGAAGAGCAATATCCCAGTTTGTCTGAAACGTAAAATAATGAATCAATGTATACTCCCCACCATGACTTATGGAAGTGAAACTTGGGCACTCACCAAAAGAATGGAAGAGAAGCTGAGAACTACACAGCGAAGAATGGAACGAATCATATTGGGAATCAGACTGTTAGATAAGAAGAGAAACACATGGATTAGGCAACAAACTCAAGTAAAGGACATTCTTATCAAAACTAAAGAACTAAAATGGTCTTGGGCAGGACACATAGCTCGAAGACATGATGACAGATGGACTAAGAAAATAACAGAATGGTACCCAAGAGGAGCTAGAAGAAAACCTGGAAGACAAAGGCGGAGATGGATAGATGAAATTCATGAGTTTGTGGGTAGTAAATGGATGTCCAGTGCTCAAAACAGAAGGAACTGGAAAGTTGCTGGAGAGGCCTTCATCCTGCAGTGGATTGAAAATGGCTGATGATGATGATGATGATGATGATGATGATGCTAGCTCGAATCCTGGATGTGCGAAACTTGTTCTTGCACACAGCTACGAAGTCCCACTGAACCCAAGATTAAGTGGTACGATTGTCGAATTTCTGGATAAAGCACACATCAGCACATAAATAAAAATAAAATCAATACGCACCGGTAGAATTTAACAATAAAATCTATATTAAATAACTAGGAGTATGTAAACTGGCTAAATATGTTAAACATAAAAACAACTTATAAACACACTGATACAAACTGACATGATGCTTAAAACAAAACAATTAATATATTCAAAATAGACGCATCGGAGCGTGTAATTGAAAGAAAAAAAATGCAAATACAGGGGAGAGAGAGAGAGAGAGAGAGAGAGAGAGAGAGAGAGAGAGAGAGAGAGAGAGAGAGAGGAACGCAAATACTAAATATTACTTCATAGTGAGTAAACTGATTCAGTTTAAGTTACTATTAGTCTTCAATTTTCTGAGAGGATTTTCTATTTTCCCTTATTCGTTTTTGAATATATTTGACTGCACGTACATTACGTTAGGACACGAAATGAAGAACTATAAAATAATAATAATATCAAGTACGATCCTTATAGGCTTTAATAAGATCACACTACCTTTAGGGAAAGTTTTCCCTAGAAAGTTAGTGATACAGCTATTTCTGCTTGAAATAGGACACCTTGTTTTGATGCTCAGTTGTCGTTCCAACAGTAAAGTAAGAGTTGATTACTTTACTGTTGTTCTTAACTTTACTGTTCTTAAAGTAAGAGTTGATTCTCTTACTTTAAGCCAGGAATGGATCATAACAAAGGTTAAACTGGATTCAGATCTAGCTATTGGCCGGAAATAGCGCATTATTCTCCTCAATCCACTGTGTTGACTGTGTAACACGGAGCAAAGTCATGTTACATAATCGAGTGTCTTCTCCAAAGACTTTCACGATGCAAGTAAGAGAGCTATGCAATCCAAGTGATTGTGCATATGTCGCATACATTTGTTCATCTGTTGATTGTGTAGTGTCAACTAAAGGTGTCAACATGCTCTTCGGGCTAATTAATTTTAGACTACCTGGTTAGGGATAAATATTCGCGTTATTGGAGCTTCCATTGGAGCACGGTGTTTCCAGTGATTGATTTTGGGTGTCCCGCTGTTCTTGCCAAGAAAAAGGAATGCTGAAGGTACTTGGCGGGAACCACTAGAAACAATAAATAAATAAATAAATTTTTCGGTTTATACTCCGGGACGACCAAACGGTCAGAGGAGTTCACAAGATAGACAGAATACAAGAAACAGCACCGTATTCAGTAGTCACGGGCTTGAACCCCGGTCACTCAAGGCACGTGTACTTATGCACCCCGCGCGCCTGACCACTAGGCTACGGCGGCCTACCCTTGGGGAGTTGTCTACAGACAACTCCCCAAGGGTTATTGTTTCTGGCAGTGGGGACCCCCACAGTGGTGGGTTCCCCACTGCAAGCTAACATATCCCATCCCCGGAGCGGGATGAGCACAGGAGCGAATTAAGGTCGGTTGAGGCCCCGGGCGCAGAAGAAAATATTGGGCCCCTTAAAAAAAAAGAGAGAGACAGGGAAAATAAAAATACATATTAACCAATTTTTTAAATAAATAAAAAATATTAAAGATTATGTACTATTGATGTTTTATTTCCAATAAAATTTGAATATAATATATGTATAATATAATTAATAATAGCATAATAATGATCACAAAGTTTTGAACTAATATGTTCAACTAATTTGTTGGGGTTTTGCGTGGGCCCTTCAGAAGTCGGGGCCCAGGGCGCGAGCCCGGTGCGCCCGCCGTTAAATCCGCCTCTGGATGGGCAGTTTGACCTTCCTACCGGATCGACCGAAGACATGGACCTGATAACCATCACCAACGAAGACATACTGCAGCTTTGCTGCCAACGCGCCATTGGCGATCTGAACTGGGTACTCTAACCCAGTTCCCTTTAAAAGCTCATCCCCAGGCAGGGAGGGAAAGAGACGGGTCTCTGTCTCCTCCCCTCCCTGCCTCCCCCATACTTCGCCTGGTGGGGCTCGTCCCCACTGACCTCTTTGGGGATGCCTACTTCGTCGTCCCTGTTTTCCCTCAGTCTCCAATCTTCTACCCCCTACTCTAACTAAACCGACCGCGTATGCACCTAAAAATGCCGCCAGATTCTAATCAACGTCTAAAAATTCAAGCGCTTTCTCGTAAACCTCTTTCGCCCTTTCCAAATTCTAGTGTTCACCCCTCCCCGCCCCCTTTTTTTATATATATAGGTCTTGCCACTGAAATCCTCGGAAAATAGGTGGCGGCGTCTGCCAGAGTACTTAAATAATCTACTGGGTGCCTGACCCGCCTCATCGTGGCAAAATGTGAGCAAGGTGGGTCCCAATAGGGGCCCAACGGCTAAATGGTCAACAGAAAATACTATACAACAAACTACTCCCCACACACGTTTTTAAATCTCTGACCTCCAGAGAGTTCTGTGTCACTTACAAAGAATACAACGCAGAGATGGGAACCCCCGGTGCCGTCAGACAACACACACACACACACACACACACACGCACACGCACACTTGTTCCCGCCATCTGGCAAATGCTCTCCGGAGCCATGATCTTATAATTAATAATTAATGAAAATAAAGTTTATTTCATGTATTTATTAGAATTACACTCATTCGTTTTTTGTTTATACAAAAAAGTTGACATAATTCCACCGTGTAAATATTTTTCTTGATATTACAGATTTTATGGTTGCAACTTTATTTTTAGGATATCAGTGTAGTAATGAATGGTTATTATGCGAGTTTTTCAAGCGTCGTTTTGTGGCAGTTGTGGAGTTTCTTCTTTTGTGTGATAGCAACCATATTTCACTCAACCGTGTGACACGTACTTGCTATCACACAAATGAAAAATCACTTTAAAAAAATGTTTTCATCATCATCATCATATATAAAAATATATAATTTTAAATCATATTTTATTACTGGTGAAAATTCAGGTGCCAGTTGTAATTTTAATTTTTATTCTGCTGAAGAACTACAAAAAACCTTCACGGGAAAGACAAAAAAGGAGAAATGTTAAGAAAAATAATGTCCAGCGTTTGGGGGTTTTTATCCCAACTAGGCCATTTATTTCGCCAATCTCAGCATCTCTTTTTTGTTTTGTTATTTTCTTACAATTCATCTAGCAGGCCATGAATGTCAAAGCCATCAATAGCGCGCCATTTTTATTTATCCTGTAGATAGCATGCCTTAAGAAAGCGCGAAGCGTCCTTGATAAGGAAGCATTCTACTTTCATTGTCGTGTAGAGTACATTCTTATATGCGACGTTGAGAAAGGCCTTGTTTTGATTTCCTTCAGAACGGAAGAAACGTTTATGAGCATTTTTCACACCTTGCCTGTGTTAGCTGAGTGAGGGCTGCTTGTTTTTACTACTTAAATCTCTTGTGTTTTTCATCCTGAAAAACACACAGACCGACCATGGATTACACACAATTTATAGACGCGATATATGGATACCTCATGACCTTAGTTGGATCGGCATTTAGTTTAAATAATTCATTCCTGCTGATTGTCACGTGATCAACTGGATAAAAAAAGATTCCGTATCGCGTACAACTAAAGATTGTAAGATTCAAAACTTGCCCGATATCTCAACAGAAGTTGCAGTAGTAGTAATTGGAATGAATAGCGAAAGTGCACTAATTAGAGTCTATTCTTTCCTTTTCTCATGATGAACCGCAGCTAGTCAAGGTAAGGCGCCCGCTTGCTTGCTAATGAAAGTCTTATGGTTCGGTGTCTGTCGTTGCTTTTATGTCAGAGACAGGAATTTTTCTCATTGTGGAAATCTTTTCCAGAGCTTTTAGCACTCTGCATTGAATTTAAAAGTATCCTGCCGTTCTCGGGAGAATTTCTTTTCTGAACTTTCACCACTTTCCTTCATCAATTGTTTTCCTGTTTTTCCTTTGAACAAACAAGCAATACGTAGCGTATAAATATGCATTAATGCTGCAAAAACAATGACGTTCAGCTTATATTTTGTTTGTAGCCACATAAAGATATTTTTACTGAATAATATACGCGGTATAATGTAGCGTATTGTGCCTAAAGTTCAAAAAAATTAAAACAAAAAGCTGTCCTGTTTATACAGTCCTGGTGTGCATTATTATCCATTAATGACGCTAAGAAACTTCATAACAAATTATGAGATATGTCTGAATTTTGTTGAAAAATATATATTCTTATTGGCCAAAAAACTAGAAACCCTCTGCAATTGGCAAAAGCAGATAATTAAACTTCTTAAGTTCCTTATTTTTAAAGTGTTCAACTGCTGGGCAATAAAAGCACTTCCTACTATGTGAGGAGTGTTTCTGTTCAGTTATATTTAGCGTTAGCACGGTTTTCCCTTCTTTAAGTGCCCCAGCGGGTAGCCGATCTCCACTGCAGTGAGACACCCTATACAGACCACTTGCCGGTTGACCTGATTAAGGTGATCTCTAAAATGCTGGTCAACGTGACCTTGTTCTGAAAAGCATTCCGCTGGCTATAATGCTTGGCTGAACAAAATAAGATGTAAAATAAATTTTCTGTTTATACTCCGGGACGACCAAACGGTCAGAGGAGTTTACAAGATACACAGAATACAAGAAACAGCACCGTATTCAGCAGTCACGGGCTTGAACCCCGGTCACTCAAGGCACGTGTACTTATGCACCCGCGCGCCTGACCACTAGGCTACGGCGGTGTATTGAAGTTTTTAAATTGAAAATAAAGTTGTTTATACACCTGCTATCTGCAATGAGGCGCAGAACGGCACGTCGCAAGTATATCGACCAACTGTTTCACAAGAAAATGCGAAACCGTATACACTTAATTCACGCATGTGAAATATTCTGACTTTTGTGAATATTCTGAAATATGTGCCTTGTACATATGAACGCTTACATACTCTGGTGTACTGTCTGCCTCACCACTATGTATATACTCATATCTATTGAATGGTTAATGCTACGTTTTTAAGTTAATTTCATGTTATGTTATCTTTTTGTTATACTGTACATATTTTCATATTACCCTATATATACAATAATTTTTATATATAATAAATAAATAAATCTTTATTTGTCCTACCAAAATTAAAATATAGGTTTACATTGGTAAGAGGCAAATTAAAAAAAAATAATAAATTTTCTGTTTATACTCCGGCACGACAACCAAGTCAGTAGAGTTTACAATAAATCGTCAATACAAATATTTATCGTATTTAGTAGTCACGGGCTTGAACACCGGTCCACTCAAAGAACACGTGCTATGCACTCTCGCTCCTGACCACTGGGCTACGTCAGGCCTAGATTTCCCTTCACGGCAGAAAATGCCAGGGGATTACCATAAAATACGAATAAAAGAATGTCTAAATGTCTAATATATACAAGAAAGGTTAAATATACACGAAAAGATGACATTTAAACTACATTACTCTTCACTACATTTCTGTCTAGAGTCCTGGCAATTGTAATACAAAAGTTCATCTTAACATCACATCCACTGATCAACGAGATATACATTATTCAATTGCGTACACACAGTTCTTGACAGAAATTCACACAACTACTAGGCAACAGTAGCCTCAGCGAGCCACACTGCGGTTTGTTTCCTGTATTTCGGATCTTCTGTGCCCGCCACAGCCAGGGGCTTCCACGGCCTCCTGGTTACATTATAATTGTGCCTCCAGGCACATTATTGTATATAAAGATTGAAAACATATGACAGTGAAAAACCCTCCTACGTAAAACCTTCCTTCCTAAAAACCTCCGAACAGTGAAAAACCCTCCTACGTAAATGGACATGTGCATACGTGAGCGTGCGCTACGTAAATACACGTGCGCATACGTAAATAGACATGCGCACACGTAAATGGTCATGCGCGTGCGCATACGTAAATGGACATGCGCGTGCGCACACGTAAATAGACATGCGCGTGCGCATACGTAAATGGTCATGCGCAGGCGCATACGTAGACATGCGCGTGCGCTACATAAATAGACGTGCGCACGCGCATTAACGTATGTAAATGGTCATGCGCATGCGCATACTTAGTCTATTTAGTATGCGCATGCGCATACTAAATAGACATGTGTGTGCGCATACGTAAATAGACGTGCGCACGCGCATACATAAATGGACATGCGCACGCGCGATTACGCGCAAAAAGGGCTCACGCGGTGATTTAAGGCGAAGTGGGGGAGATAAAAAAGGAATTAAAGTCGCACCTGACAATCGCGCGATTGGCCTTGTGCTCTGAAGGGATATCCGCACTCAGCAGAGTGGCACTCAGAGTGGCAGCAGCAGCACTCAGCATAGATCCCGCCTCCACCAGCATAATCCAGAGTGGGGTTTGCATTATAGCTTGGTTGCTATAATTTCCTGCACACTAGACGTAGGTCAGGAGCGTGAGTTTATGGCACGCGTTCCTTGAGTGGACCGGGGTTCAAGCCCGTGACTACTAAATACGATGAATATTTGTATTGATGATTTATCAGAGCTAATTATGGAAGAAATGGCCCTCTTTATTACTGGATGAATATAAACTTGACCCTTTTACTACATATGCTTTCATCAAGTTAAATTTTTTAAGACCAAGAATAAATCTTTTTATGTTTATGATTTATCTGGAATTACATTTCTCTTGTCCCACTATAATATGCTTAATATTTTCTTTATTTTTGGTGAAAATTAATTTTGGCAATTTATAAATCTTATAATTTGCATATTTAATGCAATTTTATAAATGGAAATCATTTCTAATTTGTCACCAATTGAACATTTCTCGTTTATTTTATACTCGCATAATACACCTTAATTTATCTGTTTCGCAGTTGGCAGTTATTGTGAACTTTATTTTAAAACGTAATGTGAATAATATTAATTAACCCAGTGTACATTGATGAAATACGTTGAAATTTGCATACTGTTTTACACTTTGTAAACGGAATTTCAATCCCCGTTAAGTGTATTTTTTTAAAAAATATAAAAATATAAATAGGCATTTTAGCTTTACTGTAATTTTTGTATTACTTTGGCTGATATAATCTCTTTATTCAATTAGTGAGAAATCGGGCTTTAATATAAATCTAAAGGAAGCCATGAATAGGGAAGAGATGCTAGATAATGACATTGCCGATCCTGTTTTGAACACAGCTTTGGAAGATGCGTTCGTTAAGATAGTATCTTTATCAGCTAGAGTGTCAGGTAAGTTGAAATGATGTTATTTAACACGATATGTGGTGAATTATTTTAAAAAGAGCAATTTCATCCGCAACTATTAAGAAATATTATCACTGTGTAAGAAAAATACACGTTATATTTTTATCAATTGCAAACATAGCTGGTTAATTTTAGTGTTATTAATGAGTATATCTGAAACAGAGTTGGATGGACTTTGGCGTACCATCCAAATAGATTCCACCAGACAGAGCTGCTGTTGAATCGATGTGAGCTATTATTGGCTTTCTTCTAGACTCCCGTCGGTAACGATCTCTGTGTCTTGAAAAACTTCGTAGAACAAAATACTCGCCTCACCTGTCTGCAAATGGAGTCCAGAATTCCGGACATGTTTCGTGAAGTGACACGTGAGGGTTCACACCGGTCACAAGCATAGAGCTGCTTTTTAACTGGCACAGCATTTCATTGTTTGCATAGTTTCTCTAGTTTCTTTCATTAGGAATAAAAAAAAGCCACCTGCTACCTACTCCTCCCACTTGCAGGGGCAATGGAGGTGGATTTGAACTTGGGATACGCAGACGGAAATTTGTTAAAATAAATGTGTTTGAGCTATTAAGCAAATAAATATATATTTCTCAATTAAAAAAAATAAAATAAATAAGATCAGTTTATTGTGTTTGATCAGGAACTATTCGCAAAACTCCATCAGTAATTTCATTGAGAATTTCATTTTCTTGATGTTTCCTAGAAGACTTAGAAAAAACGAAGTGTGTGTTTCTCAAAACACATGCTTCAATTTAAGAGTGAATTCGATTTTTTTTTTGTTTTTGTTGAACCTTATCGTATTTCTGATCTTTTATCAAATAGTCAACGTTGCAGAATCGAATAGGTCTGTGAACGACTTGGAAGATGAAAATTCGGGAGTGCAGATTATCAAGACTGGACGGACCAGGATAATAGATTGTTTTTGGTAAGGAATTGCTCTCTCCCCTTCTCTCTCATTTTTCCAAGGGACAATGTCAGTGGGAGTTGGCAGGAACTCTGACTTCTGTCCTTGCTGTTTTATTCGTCTGTTTGTTTATTGTAGGTTTTTAGGCGCATCATTGACTTAGGCCATATTGCTCCGTACATATTATGTTTGTGAATTGTTTGTTCTATAGTTGGCTTGCTGTTTTTCTGGACACAAAATCCGAGTTTATGACAGAAAAAACCATACTATCCCCGCCTGAGACCAACTATCAAAAAGGCCCATAAAATTCTTCGTCATTGACGGGATTCGGACTCAGATCTTTTCTACCAGGTGGTGGAGGACGACGATTCTGCGCACTGTGCTACCGCGAGGGCCATCTTTTTTGTCATCATTTAGCTACTTGGTTACTAGTCATGTCATCTGTTTAATTTTTTCATGAACATTAAACGAAAGCCTGCGTTGTTCAACTGAGCTAAGCTTGGATATTACTTAGTATAAATCCCTTCTTCATTCAGCTCACTGAACTATTTGATACATACCCAATCAAAATTCACACACTGAACTATTTGATACATACCCAATCAAAATATGCTCATACTAATATCCCGAATATCTTATTTATTTATTTACTATATTTTTTGTAGTTCAAGTTTCATTCCTTTTTGGAAGACAGGAAAAAAGTCTGGAAGGGAAGTTAATTTTTAAAGGAATAGACAGATAACAGTTCTCCTCTGATTAGAGCCTATATTATTAGGACGAAAATAACATACGAACTTTGTTATTTTCGCCCTCTGGATTTGAAATTACTTCTTTCTGTCTCGTTTTAAGTGAATGGCGAGGTGTACGTATGTCAGGAAATGAATCGGAGGTCAGAAGAAAGGAAAGGGCAATTATGATTTTAAATTTTGTCTTTTTAGGTATACACGAAAAGACAGTACTTGAAGAGACAGGCCATCATCTTGCACTCATCTGTCTGAAGACATACCGAAAATCTGTACTTTTCTTTGGTAGCGGTTTTGTTGACTTCTTGGTAAACATTGAGAACATCTACGACCTTCTTATGAAATCGAAGGCATCGAGAAATTTCCTCTTGAGCGAGACATATAGAGTGGAAACTGCCACAGGAGAAGTGGAAGTCCATTATACTACCAGGAGACATTTCATGGAAGCTGTATTTCTTGGAGTGCTGAAGAAGTTAGCTGCAGAATTATTTATGTTAAGAGTCACGGTGAGCATGTCGAAATCAGAATACACAACGGTGTTTCAAGTGAAAACAGTTGAATCGAAACGTCACGTGGAAGAGTCCTTACAGAAGTACACTGAGTCACTGACTTCTGATCCAAAGGATTTAAAGATATCTGTAAATTCGTTTTGCAGAAATTTTCCGTTCCACTTCATATGCGATCGCCAATTACGTTTCGTGCAGATTGGCAAAGCATTAAAACGATTCTTTGGACGACAGATAATGTCTAAGAAATCAACCTTTAGAACTTTCTTCAATATGAAATATCCGAAAATACGGATGGAGTTTAAGGAAATCATGTCAAGGATAAATGTACAGTTTCTTATAGTGATTAAGCAAGTCGACAAAGGATATGAGCATGTTGAGGTAAGATGCTGTTATTTTTTTAAATAGGTGCAAAGAATTATTTAAATATAAGTAACTTCTATCAGCTGTTAGTTTTCACATAAATTTGAAATAATTGCGTTTTCTCCTTTTTGATTTTTATCTAGGCAAAAACCAGCACTTAAACAGTGAAATACAAATACAGAATTTGTTTAAGCATGAATCTTAGATTGATATTTATTTTCTGGTAAATTTAGGGCATGGAACTCAAAGGTCAAATGATTTTTCTCAAAGAATCCTATACGCTACTGTTCTTGGGGTCTCCTGTCGTTGATGGACTGATGACGATGACAAACAGGAGTCTGTACATATCAGATATTCCAATCCACGATGCAACAAGGGACATCATCCTGGTAGGAGAACAATCTCGAGCTCAAGACGGGCTGAAAAAGAGAATGGATAAGCTGAAGACTTCTATACAAGAAGCAAGTTTGGCGGTGTCGGAGGAGAGACAGAAGAATGTAGATTTGTTACATCTTATCTTTCCTTCTCAGATAGCAAGGAAGTTATGGCGTGGTATGGACTTTATTATTTCTCGTAAAAGTAATACACATTTTAGTGTTACGTACAAATTCTTTCCTTTTTTTTTCAAGATGAGCCAGAATTGTGCCATTATTTAAAGACTTATCGCCATTAAAAGACAAATTTTGGAAGGGTATACATGCATACAAATATGAGAAACTTCTTTCTGCTTTCAGTGCCAGCTTCTATTTCTACAACTCGTTACTATTTTCGAGCTTATTTTTCTCTTGTTTCTAAAACCAGCGGGAGAGGCGAGGGAGGAAACTCAGTATGGCATATTCTTTCCTAATTGTGATTCAAGCTACGATCCGATAGTTTATTGCACATCGATTCCTGCTAAACAGTCACACCACGTTTCATAAAGCAAAATGTGCTTTCATTCACTTCTTGTCTCTCTCTCATTGAATTCTCGCCGTACTGTAAATGAATCGATACGGGTGTACTAAAACTAGCACATTCAATTTTAAAAACCACCAGTCTAGAAATACATTAAGAAGGAAGGAAATTAAAGCTTACCCGTGATCCAAGTCAACTGATATTGAAAAGGAAACCGATAGATAAATAAATCTTATTTGCTAGTACCTCATATACTTTTAATTTTTCTGTCCATTCTTCCAATAAATTTGCTAATTGTTATTTGATATCAAAAGATACATAAAAGTGATACTGTCAAAGTCGTTTTATAGAAAAATGGCAATTTATTTATCTTAAAAATTAATTAATCTTAATTTTCAAACGACTTTTTCAGATTCCATATTTTCAAATGAGAGCTGAATAGGCGATAGTAGTTGTGAACATAAGTTTCTATTAAGAGACAAAAAACAGATTTTGTATTTAATTTATAAGATTAGATGTACGATTTTCTGTGGTTGATTCCCACGATCATAAATTCCACCAAATCCACTCATTTGTTACAATAATGAAGATTTTTATTCATCGAAGGAAAATGAACAAAAACATTTTTAACGGTTGCGAAACATAAATAAAACTAAATATTTCACGACATTGCTCAATTCTGCTTCAGTAATGAAATGATTGCTAGTCTGGATCTGCACATCCATACATTTCTCTTGAGTTCTATCAACACATCTGCAGTTACATCTTTTATACACTATGGCGGGCCCTCATGAGTAACACAGTTGACAGAATCGCAGTCTTCCCTACAACGGGTGGAAAAGACCTTGAGTTCGCGTCTCTGAGCGAATTTTTATGGGCCTTTTTCACAATGTGACTGAGTTAGTCGATTTCAGTTGAAAATAGCATAGTTTTTTCTCCCGGAAACTCAGGTTTTTCATCCATAAAACAGAAAACTGACCGCAGAACCCACACACACACATTTTACAGACAATACATCGGAGCAATATGGCCTTAGTCGCTGATGCTCCTAAAACCCCACTACAACAACACAATGTGTTTATCTCTGGTTACAGTAAAGCTTCCATTATGAGTCGCAGGTCTTGCTGCTAATGGAGGGTTGGCATTAACTGTTGATCTTTTACTTTAAGAGAATTCTAGAAAATTTTGTTATTCAAAAATAAAAGTCCGCTAAGTGATTTTTTTCCCCTTCTACCTGAAGTATAGGAATAGCCAGTGGCATTTTCCATTCAACGATTTTCTAAGATTTAACACGATTCAACAGATTATTTTAAGAATCATAATGCATGTGCAAAAAAAAATGAAAGATAAAACTCTGTTGGTAAAGCTGTTTTACAAAAATAGCAACACTATTGGCTCACTTCGGGAGTAATGCCATTTAAAATAAAAAAAAAAACAAAACAAAACTAGAGCACTGTTTTCTCAAAAGATTTCACAAAATGATCCAGTGGGATTTGCTACTGGTTGGTTTTATGCGATCAGAAAGTGAAAGTGTATTTGTAAGTTATTAGCGGCTTCCAGGGTTCCCCCTATATCCGCCGTTTGTTAGGCTTTTTGCCAAGTTGCCGGCTTAGAAAAGAACTTAAAAGAGCATCAAAATTTCACGTATATATTTAACACAAAAAAAAAAAAAATTTTCTTTAAATTTTTTAAGTTTTTGAATTTTGAGAAGAAAAAAAAAAAAAAAAAAATGCATCTGATAGATGAAATATGTAATTAGGTGTGCATTAGTGTTGTGTTTGCGTTGTGTGTTAGCCGGCACCTGGCATTTAGCAGCAGGGGGCTGTGGCAGGTTTGTGTCACAGCCCCTCACTCCCATCCCTAGCCACATGGAGGCAGCCAGGATCTACTTTATCTTAAGAGGACACGGACTGATCCGGTCCTGTGGTTAAGTTTTTGGATGTCTGATGTCCCATCAAGTTAATCCTGTGTGGCCGGGTAATGCATCAGGGAAGGTCCCCTCAGAATTACCAGGGCACACTTTTTTGGTTTTATTTCCCCTTAGATATGAAATAAAATAAAATAAAATAAAATAAATAAAACAATTAAAATAAAGTAAAGTAAAATAAAATAAATAAAACAATTACAATAAAGTAAAGTAAAATAAAATAAGATAATTAAAATAAATAAAATAAAGTAAAATATATTAAAATAAAATAAATAAAATAAAATAAATTAAACTATAATAATATAAGGACTATCATTTACTTTTCGATATCCCTATACCCCATCTCTCACAGGGCTCAGTCCTGGCCAAGAGTGGGAGGGATGTACTATTCCATCTCTTGCAGGGCTCAATCCTGACCAAGAGTGGGAATGATGTGATCAGTTCATATTGGTACGCAATCTGGCATGGTAGTGTCCATTTCTTCTTGTCTTTCTTTTTCCCCTCTCTTCCATTTTCCTTCTTCTTCTTTCTTCCCTTCTTCCCTCCTTCATCCCTCTCTTTTCTTTCCTCCTGGATATGTCCTTGTGTGTACCTTTTCCTATGCAGTCTTAAGCATGGGCACTGGGTATGTTGTTCAGTGTTATGCCCCTTGGTATTAGTCTTTTCTTTCCCTTTTCCTCTTGTTCTTCTTCTTTCCCTTTCCCTCCTTTCCCCTTCTTCCTTCTCTTCCCTTCTTCCTCTTTTCTCCTTCTCTTCCCCTTCCCTTCTTCTTTGTTGTTGTTCATGTCTCAATCTTTGCTTGTTGTCCATGTCATACTATTGTGACCTGGGAATTTCACCCCATTACCTCTGCTCACTTGATGTGCCTTTGGCTTTGGCAATGTTAGGGTTAACTGGCCTTATTGTGCCTGGTACTGTTGATGTGAGGTACAAAGTTTTTGGCCCTTGGTGTAATTTGTGATGTCAGTGTTGCAGTCAACCTGCTTTGTTCTCATTGGCACTTAACTGCTTGCAGGGTGAGATGTCTGAGGCATGGGCACTGGGAATGTGATTCAGTGACCTGCCCCTTGATTTTATTCTGTCTCTCTTCTTCCCCTTTTCCTTTTACTCTCTTTCCTTCCCTTTCCTCCCTTCTTGTTGTCTTCTATGCCTCAATCATTCCTTCTTGTTCTTGCAGTGCTACTGTGATCTGGGACAAATATTCACTACTTGGTTTTATGCGATCAAAAGAATTACAGACAAAAACAGTTGTTTTTGTCTGTATAGTTCCCGGCAGAGAACGCCGCCAAATGATGAAATCGCAGTCGCTCGCCGATGGTGCAATACAAAATGTATATTTGTTGGCTAGTTCCAGAGCGGTATCGTGCGACACCACTTTGGAACTAACCGATAAATGCGTATTTTGCGTTGCACGAGTTGGTTAAGTTTAACAATGTTATTTTTATTTTATTAGCATATAAGTGCTATATGTATAAGTGTATATATGTATACATAAGTATATATGTATAAGTGCATATTGTCTTCACCGTGAGAGTCCGTCCGCATGTAACAATTCGACTTCAGTGGATGCATTTTCATGAAATTTTATATTTGACTATTTGAAAAGAGTTGGCGATCATCCGTTCCAAATATTTTATTAAAATCGGACCAACAGAAATCCGATAATTATTATTTACTTTTTTTTTTTTTTTTTCAAACATTTTTTTGGAAATACATCATGGATTATTACTACTGTATGTACTAATTTGCGTTAAATTAACTTGCATATTATTTTTGATCGTAATTGCTTAACTTTCTGCACGTTAAATCTTCAGACAGGAATGCCGCATTTTTGATACTTTGCTGATATTTAATTGAAAATTTGCAACTGATGAAGATATACAGCCACACTGATGTTACTTGACGGCGATTTCCTTGCAGTAGTCATCCATGCACCTGTTCCACAAATTGATCAAGTATTAAAGTGGCAGCGATTACACTATATTGCCAAAAGTACCCCGACACCTCTAGGATTTGGGGAAACATGAACCATACCCGCCATCCACGTGTCAAGAATAAACATTTAGTTGATTTTTCTTACTTCTGGCGACCTGCCTGTGCACCATCCGTAATTGGTGCTTGTAACGTTGAAAAGTTCTGTTATGCCTATGTGTGGGTCTGGTGGATGCCCGATGAACGTCCACTGTGCATCTGTGGAGAGGAAGAGACGTGGAAGAACCACCTAATGCACCAATGCGACTACTACGACGACCTACGATGCTTACTCATAACGAAAATCAGATATTCTCCAGTTAACCAAGAGGTACACCTTGACACCGAGGAGGAATACAGAGCGCTCACGAGATCCGCCCTACAATTGTTTTCCAGGAGACGAACACTCAATGCTATCCATACGCCAAATTGAGACTGGACAGACCCACAAATTATCCAGATTAGGAAATGGAACACTAAATACTGAACGGGATTCATCCCATGAATCAACCCGTAACTGGCCAGATCCCTGCTGGGATTGGACTGAGACAAGCAAACTGCAGCTCTGCTTCTAAACGCCATTTGGCGATCTGAATAGGGGGAGACAGTCTTCCCGATTCCCCCCCCCCCACTGCCCCCTTCTTTCGTTTGGTGAGGCATGGGCCTGCCTCACTGCTGTTCTGGGGCCACCTTCCCTATTGACCCCATTCTTTTGTCTTTTCCCACCAGTTTCAGTCACCTCTCCCTTCCTTCCTCTGTCTATCCTGTAATGCGCAAGACCCACACACAGCTTACTAAAATTAAAAAGGCCTAAATTTAAACTGAGATTATAAAAACAACTTTCGGCTTTCCTACTTCTAGTGCTCTTCCTTTTTTTTTTTTTTTTTTTTTTTACATAGGCCCTAGCCACTGAAATCCTGGAAACTAGGTGGCAGGGCCTGCTAGAGTAAAAATTACAAACTACTGTGTACTTGGTCTGCCTCCACGAGGCCAAGTGTGAGCAACGTTGGGTCCCAGCAGGGGTCTAGCGGCTAAATGGCCAGATGAACAATGATACATAACACTACACTTACAAAATCCATACACTTTTAAATCTCTGGCTTTTTACAGTGAACTGTTACACCCACAATGAAAGCAACGCGGAGTTGGGGGAACCACTGGTGCCGTTTAACATCAATGTACTTTACACTTTACTTGAACGTCGTTCATAAAGTGTGTTGTCTCAACTGTGAAGTTTGGTGGAGGTGCTGCCACCGTCTGGGGGTTCTTTCTCGTGCTTAGACATTGGCCGCCATCGTTCCTGGAACAATGAATGACATAGAATACATTGCATTTTGGACAATTTCGCACTTCCTACACTCTGGCAGCAGTATCTTTTTATTTCCTGCATGACTGTGCACCACCTCGTGCTACATAGTCCTTGATTTGAACACATGGGCAGTGTAAAAACTACTTTGGCCTGCCCAGAACGTTGACTGTAACCCCACTGAACGTTTCTGCAATAAACTGGACCATCAGCTTCGGGTCAGGGCTAACATGCCTACAATCGGTAGCTGAAATTTTTCTCCAAGCCAAAAATGGTTTGGAGTCTAGTCTACTGACGAAGACTTTGTAAGGTTAAATGCGAGTCGACGCTTTATTAACTATTGCATCAGTTGAAGGTTTTTTTGAAAAATGATACACTGTACTGCTGGCAGGTTATTTGATTTCATTTGATTATTGTATGTATGCAGCGACCATACTTTGTAATAGATAATAGAAATATTTAGTGGTTAGCCAATATAAAAGGACCAATATCAGCAGTCGTTTTATACTACTTTTGATCATATATCAGGTGCCACTCTTCAAATGATAAAAAAATTTAATCAGTTTTTACAATATTAAAATTCATTAACATTATCTGTGCTTAAAATTCAGAGTTTCAAGAGTTGTAATGTTAAATTATAATATATGAATTTCTTATCCTAGTATGCAGACCCTCCTAGCCAAAGCTATTTAGGAGTTACACTGTTTTTGACTAAATTGATTTGATAAACTGAAGGACGCACGGCACCAATCCATTTCTGAAATATACACACTGCAACAGCAATGCCAACCATTTCTAATCTAACGTGGAACAGAATGCATCTACATCTGATTGGTTTTTCTTGTTTCTGTAGAATGCAACATGGAGGTTTGTGAGATTCGTAGCGATGGATGGCTATTGACAGGACAGCCGCAAGCAGAAGTGGTGAAAGTTGTGAACCTATTTAGAATGGTAACTTCAAGGTTGTGGAAAATCATCAGGTGACAGGAGAGGTATATTGAAGGGCAGTGTCAGGGTTGATCAAGAGATTATGCTAGGGTGATTGCTATCTGGCCTTAACAGCGAGACACAAAAGGGTGAAGCTAGTTAGGTAGCTCTCTCTCTCTCTTCCACCCCCCCCCAAAGAACTGAACTAGAATTGCACAGTTCAATTGTCTTCTTCATTTAATCGGTCGCATTGGTTTTCAATACCGGCTTGATAACAGTGTGGATTCCGAAAAATAATTATTCTAAAGAAGTTTCAGCAAAACTGTTTTAGTTCATTAAGCATTTTGGGTATAGGAAAATCTGTATTTACATTTATATTCATTACAACTATTAATTGACCAGAAGTGTTTAAACTTCATTGTTTCTTAGCAATATCTGGATGGAGTAAGATAAGTCAATGCGACTTACGCTGATTTGTTCGGTCTCGTCGATCCAATAATATACAATAAATTATTAATCAAACTGTGATCTGTTTTTAAAATGGCTACAAATTACATATATAACAGGCTGCTAAGGTTTTTATAAATTGTTTCACCTCTAATATGCTTTCTTTGAATAAAGAAGTCCCTCAGGTCTCTGCTATCCCTGTACGTTTGGAGGCTTTATAGTGTTGAAGTCATGTGAATATGTGCTCCTAAGTTTTGGACTTATAAGTGCGGATATAGCAATACCTGATGTAAGAAAATATGTGCCAGTGATAGTATAAGTGGTGGTGAGTTTAGGTGTTAAATTTTGCTGGTCGGGATTGAGAATTTCACAAGATATACGTGATTTAAACTTTTTCAGTTTCACAGATTGTGATTACATAGAGATACATTATCCCATAGAGTTAACATTACACAAAACCAGTTGTGAATTTTCCCATAGGAATAGCATTACCCCATAGACTTTGAATGGGACAAAATGGCTACCAGGGTTTAATTCCATTTTGTGTGTCCTGGGATACCATGTAACATTGAGAGTGACATCTATATGTAACTGTAACCATTTATCAACCACCATATTGTGGAAAACATTCAAATTTCATAGGTTTTCCTTTGGATGGAAAATCCCCATAGGTTAACATAGGATTGACTGTGGGCTTGTTTTGGGCTAAGATTGACAAAACTTAAACAATTAATATCTCCTTATCTATTATGATTGAGGAGTTCATCTTTGGAGGTTGTATTCCTCAGAAAATTACTTATTTTTCTAGATATTTTCCAGCTCCATCTGGTGATTAGGAGCCGAGATATAGAATTCAGGATTTGTGAAAATCAAAACTTTCATGCTGATTTTTCATCCAACTGTATACATAGAAAATAGTCTCACATACATATTTTATTGAATTAACAGTTTATTACAGAGGCTGGTGGGTAGGTGTTTTTTCAGGACAGTCAAGAAGAAGAGGATTTTATAAATAAAGATTTTTTATTACAGGAAGAAGAGAACATTACTAGAACTTAAGGAAAATTTGGTTCTGTTTTCTTTAAATTTAAACACATTATGGACACAGAATTCATTAGTGAGACTGTACGTGACTCAGATGCAGAGGGAGTTTTTTCTGGTGAGGCTGGGGATAAACTGGAAGCCCTCAAGAGACATAAGGGTAAAGGCGCAGTCAAATCAATAAAGGGAAATTCTAAGGGTGACAAGAGTAAGAACAAACGCAAAAAATCTGTTCCTACTGAAAAGGATCAATGTAAAAATGATTCTGAGGGAGGTACTTCTTCTGACTCGGAGTCATCTTTGATTAAATCTCCTGAGGTGTTTAAAACATTAAAAGGTCGTAAGGTTCCCTTGACTCCTCGGGTTGTGGTTCATGGAGACAGGGATAAAAATAGTGATACAGACAAAGACAATGTTGATCGCCCCTCGAAGCTTATTGTGGAATCATCCGCTTCTGTGGAGCTTGAGGGAGATGCAGAGGTTGCTTCTTTGAAGTCGCCTACTTCTGAAAAGAATCAGGGTGTGAGAGAGACTCAGAGATGGGAATCTATATTGAGTCCACCTTCTGATGATGATCCTACTTCAGGACAGGTTTCGGAGGTCTTGGGATTTTGTTCTGCGGTATCTAAAGTTAAGAAGGCTCTCACGGATTTTTTGTTTTCTGAATCCTGTGGGGTCACGAGTGCTGCTTCTAGTCGTATTTTGGGTTTTTGGGCGGACTTGGAGGCAGTGACCACAACTTTACTTGTAGATAATGAACGGCTGAAGGTTCACTCCGCTGAGCTTGAGACTCGAGTTGAACTTCTTAACAATTTGGTGAAGACGCAAACTGTGGCTGGGAGATTATATCCTAGATCTAAAACGTTTGCAAAGGCTGTTGAAGGTGGCTTGTCTGTGGTAGATGAACAGGTTTTGTTGAAATCAGCAGGGGATCGTGAGAGTACTCGCGGATTTGCTCGTGGAGTTTCTGAATCTCGGTCTGATCCTAATAATATAGTTATTTTTCGTCCGGCCGAGGGTTCTGAGATTGATTCGAGTCAGACCGTAAAATCGACAGTAACTGAGGAGATTAAAAAAGAATATAAAAACATGAAAATTAAAAGTATTCGTCTTTTGCGTAATAAAGCAGTACTTTTGGAGACAACTTGCCAAGAAGATGCATGTAAGATAACTGAGAATTTAACTTTTAAACAAGCAGGATTGTCGGTTGAGAAACCAAAATTTACTAATCCAACTGTTTTAATTTACGGAGTTCCTAAGGATTTTACCAAACAGGACATTTTGGAGGATTTGTACTACAAAAACTTTCAGGACTACAATGTCACTCAGGGGGAGGTTAATCAAGAAGTTTCATTTCGGTTTAGTTCGGGCTCTGGAACTAATGTCGTTAACTGGATCATTGGATTCAGCCCACGTCTTTATAAATGGTTGTTTAAGAACAACAGAATCTTTTTGGGCTTTGGATCGCACCGATTTAGGAAGTTCACTGTGGTTAGCAAGTGTTTTCGTTGTCTTGGCTATGGCCACTCTTCGCAGAATTGTTCACACAAAACGGTATCATGTGGCCACTGTGCAAATAGTGGACATATTTTCAATGAATGTCCCAACAAGGACAGTTCCCCTAAGTGTATCAACTGTAAGAGAAGAGGTCGAGACCATGATCATTCAGTTCGAGATAATAAATGTCCAGAATATATCAGAGTTGTTGAGATGACCGACAGGAGAACATACAATGAATAATACAAACCTTATGATTGCCAATACAGGTTATTCTAATAATTACAAGTGTCTAAAAATTTTACAAATCAATGGACAGAGGTCTCGTGCTGTTGCTGATGAAATTAGGGTTGCCGCCTTTGAGGGCAATTATGATCTTGTGTGTATCCAGGAACCTTATTATACGGCACAGGTGGGAGGACATGATCACATAATAGCAGGTTATCCAACATCATGCAGAATAATTGCAGTTTCTGAAGTCCCTCCTAAGTCGGCTATTGTTGTAATAAACCAGGATATTGTATTAACTGCTATTTCTGGTTTGTCTTCTGCCTGTGTTACGTGTGTCTCTGTGTCACTGATGAACTTCTCCTTTTGTTTGGTTTCGGCATACTGTTCTCCTGCGGAAAATTTCCAGATCTTATTGCATCACATAGATAGAATCTGCTCGAGGTATGCTGGGCGAGGATTGGTTTTGGCGGCTGACCTTAACGCTAAATCTCATTTTTGGTATAGTGGGGTTCTTGATGTTCGTGGGTCTCTTTTGGAGGATTTGATTTTGTTGTATAATCTGAGTGTCCAGAATTTACCAGGTAAACCGTTTACCTTTTCTACCTGTAACGGCGAGTCGAACATTGATGTGACCATTGTTTCATCGGCTTATGAGGGACGGATTCTTCACTGGGATGTGAGCCCAGGTTTGGTGAACAGTGATCATAATGCTATTTCCTTCTATATTGCGCCAGAACCTGTGCAGGAGAAGTCTAGTATTGGGAATTTGAGAAGATTCTCAATGGAAAAAATGAAGTGGGATAAGTTTGGCAATTATCTCAAATCAATATACAGTGACCGTAACACATCTACTTTGAATAATTTTAATGCACAGGAATTTGTGGCCCATGTAGAGTATCACTTATATCAAGCAATGATACAGAGTACTACACGGAAGCAACTTAAAGTGACTCCGGTTCCTTGGTGGTCTCGGGAGTTGTCGACAAGACGATCTCAGGTGTTTAAAGCTAGGAAAGAGTTGCAGCGTAATAGGCATTTGTCGGACCGGGATGTACAGCAATTTCAGGATAACTATAAATCACTGCGTCGTGAGTTCCACAAGGAAATTGCTCGAGCAAAAATTGATTGCTGGCAGAGTATGGTTCGGGAGGTAGGCAATTCGGATCCTTGGGGACTGATCTACAAGATCTCCCGAAACAAGCTTATGCACGGAGACATTTATAATACCGTTGTGTCTGAGGGAGAGGAGACTGATAATTGGTATGATACTGTGGAACAAATAATTAAGAATCTTTTCCCCGAGGATCAGACTGAATTGGATACGCAGGAACAATCCAGAATACGTATGGATAATGTCATGTACGAGGGCCCAGCGGAGGCAAGTCTTTTTTCCTTGTCAGAGCTTGAAGCTGCTAGTGCTAAGTTAAGTGTTAAAAAATGCCCGGGTTTGGATTTGATTGAAAATAAAATGATAATTAAGTTCTTTGATAATTGTCCACAAATATTATTACAAATGTACAATAAATGCTTTCTCGAGATGACCTTCCTGAGATCCTGGAAGATAGCACTGCTCAAGATCCTTCACAAGCCTGGGAAACCTAAGGCTGATCCTCGGGCATATAGACCCATCTCTTTGTTGGCAAATCTTGGGAAATTATTTGAAAGACTGTTGGTCCCTCGAATCGTTGGAGGCTTAACGGAGGGTCACATGGTGTCGGATTCTCAGTTTGGCTTCAAAAAGGGTCATTCAACAGAGGAAGCAATTCTAGTATTAATTAACTACATAAATTCTTCTCCTGAGAAGTATGTACCTGTTTTTGTTGATTTTGAAGGTGCTTTTGACTCTGTTTGGTGGGAGAGTGTGCTGGTGTCTCTGAAGGATTCTGGTTGTGATAGATATATTTATGGAGTTATCCGTTCTTACTTCAGTGATCGGCTTGTGAGAGTTTGTGCAAAACACCTTATGTTTGATAAGTATGTTAACAGGGGATGTCCACAGGGTTCTGTCCTTGGGCCGATATTCTGGAACTCGGTTCTTGATCAATGGCTAAACAGATTGCAGGTTCCTCAGTGTTTGCAGGTGGCTTATGCGGATGACTTGGTTCTGGGAGTTGCTGGGGATTCTAGAGCCATATTGGAGCTGAAAATTCAGGAAATTTTGAACAATCTCTCAGAGTGAGCTGTGTTGAACAAATTAATGATCTCATCTAAGAAAACCAGGATGATGGTATTTAAAAAGCACTTTGATTACAAGCGCCCGCCCAGAGTACTGTTGAATGGAAAGCAGGTTCCTTTTGTGTCTAGTATTAAGCATTTGGGTTTGATTTTGGATGACCGGCTGGGTTTTCATCTGCACGTGTCACATTTGAGGGATAAACTAAAGAAATTTACTTCTTTCGTGATGCGTATTTCCAGGAAAGAGTGGGGTCTTAATAAACGCACGATGCTATTATACTACAAGACCATTTTCTTGCCGATTGTCGCATATGCTGCGGGAGTTTGGATGAATGCTGTGATCAAGGTCAAAATTAAAAATCAACTTATGTCGCTGCAGAGATCTATGTTGCTAGCATTGCTGTATGCTCCTCGGACTGTCTCGACGGTTGCACTGCAGGTGATCGCAGGTGCTCTTCCAGTTGATTTATATGTATTGTACCGTGGTATGTTATATGCACTAAGAAAAGGAATTTCGGCTCAGTGCCTGGGCATCTCTATTGACCTGACTGCCAACATTAAAGAGGAAAAAGTCAGAATTTGGAACTCCCTCATTGCCATGTGGAGGATTCGATGGAGCTCTTCTGCATTTGGCGAGACAACAAGAAGAATTATTCCAGCGGCGGATTTTGCTATGTCAAAGACAGTGTCTTCTTGGTTTTGTCCTACGATGTTTACAAGTTATATATTGACCGGACACGGATCTTTTCGTGACAAACTATTTTCAAAAGGATTGGAGCCTGATCCGTGGTGTTCTTGTGGTGATGCAGAAACTTGGACGCACGTGTTGTTTGTTTGTCCTTTTTATGGATCAGAGCGTCGTCGACTTTTCGACGAGGTTTCTCCCTTTACTGAGTGGAGATCCTTTTACAAGATGCATCTAGCTTCCGGGCTCTGCAGAGATTTGCTGCCGCTGTGTTTGCCAGAAGAACAATCATAAGGAACTTTTCAGATCTAGAGTTGGCAGCATATGTGAATCATGCATGATTGCATCCGGGTTCGGGTGCTTCAGTCTGGGAAGCTATTTGTCCGGTCTGTGGCTCCTGAACATGTACCACTACGGTGGTTTTTTTTTTTTTTTTTTTCTCCTTGGTTCTCGGGTTTGGGCGGCCCGAGACCAAGGATGTTGGCACCCAACAGTATTGCACTTCCTCTGTTGGGTGCAGGTTAGTGCCTTGCACTTCAGTATACAATAGTAGAGACAGGTCCGGCTCCACGTGCCCAGGGTCGGGCATCAGCCTACAGCTGAAGATATCAGCTGTTTCCTGATGGCAGAGTGACCTGACATAAACAACATACTAAGTTCATAAACATTTCTTTAATACAAGTTTAACCTTTCCTATACAAAATTTGACTATTTTTCTTTAGTTATAATTAGTGTAATTTATATCTAAAAATGCTCTTGTTTTGAATAGTCAATTTCTTAGCTATGTTTCAGGCCCACTTTACAGTTATCTGTTTTATTTAAAGAATTAGGTGGAGATGGGCATATGCCTGGGAACCACCCCGACACAGTATATACACACACACACACACACACACACACACAGGTCTCTGCTATCGTCCCCTTTCTATTTATTACTTTAAATATAATCATAGTTTGAAAAATCTTCTGGTACACTGCCTGTCTAACGTAGATTATGATAAAGATTTACCATCGGATTAATTCCATTGCGGATACTGAACTCCTTAAATTCTCTTGAAGTGTTTAAAAATCTGAAATGTTTCAGATTTTTTAAGCACTTCAGGAAATCTGAAGACACTTAAATAGGGAATTCGGTATCAGCAATGGAATATTTGAGTCTTGGTACGTCTGCCAAAAATGTAATTTTTAACTTTGCAAGGTGTAATATTATGGCTAAATGTCAGAAACAAAAGTATCCAGAGTCGAAATCACTAGAATTGGACTATGGATACTTTTTTTTTTCAATATAGGTTCTCTTTTGCTCTAATGCATCACTTTTATATCCTCAATACTGTTAAAAAGATATAAACATAAGATTTTATGCCTATTTTATATGCATGTCTTTTTTTTTTGCTATCTGTACGTACTTCTTGTTTTGCCTCTCTTGGTTTGCTGATAATTTGATTAATACAATCAAACCTCCGAAATCTGTCAAGCTTGGGACATAATCCTTGCTGGAACTTGGAATTTCGTAATTTCTTGAATTCGCCCATTTTACTAAATATAATGGGAGAGTAGCGTCGGATAATGGATTGCCAGATTTGGGAGGTTCGAAAAAGATTTAATTATTTTTTTGCTACCTTCCAAAGCACTTATGAGCTCGTGCATGGTTTGGAAGGCATCAAAAACTTTCTAATCATTACTAAGATTATACAGCGCTTTAATATGCAATACAAACCTTTATCATATTTGTTTCATCGATTTTCTTGACTTCATTATTTAGTAAATATTTACTAAATTACGATGTGTTGTGAGCTGTCTCATAACCAAATAGGCTGCGCTTTCATTCTTGAAGGCTCCAAGTAAAAGCTCATTATTCGCATAAATTAATAAATATTAGGGGGAGCCAATCCTCTCAGGGCTTTGGTAGTAATTAATAAATTAGATTTAGATTTATTCTTGTTATAATAACGTATTTTAGGATTATAAATATTCATCTTAGGCCTTTAGCATTTTGCGTAAATTATAGTTTAATCATTTTGACAACGAATACAATCATTAACCGTATTTAGTAGTCGCTTGGGCTCGATCCAAGGTCAACTGAAACGCGTGCGCTGCATCATTTTCGAGCTAACTACGAGAAATAAATTTTAAAATAAATATGAAAATTTATTTCTTGGCCAAAAATAAATTTTCTCTTTGCATTTCAAGATAATCATATAAGGTTAAAGGAGTTCACAAGATAAAGAGAATATAAGAACATCATCATATTCAGCAGTCACATGAACTAGAACCACGGCCAGCTGAAATGCGTGTATAAATGTACTCTAGCGTTTGACCACTCGGTTTCTCATAAGGAAAATATTTAGTGAACGATGTAATAAACATTTACTGTACTTAGGGGCATGGGTGGAAATGTACAAATATAACTTTTTCATGAGATGGTTCTCTCTGGGCAGCGCATTGTGTTTTTAGGGTTTTTAGTGCTTTTACTATATTATATTGTGTACGAAAAGGCCTGGGTTTTTCCTATCCCCATCATCGGACTCGAAGATGAGAAATTTTTATGGTTAATTTCGCAGTGTGGCTGGGTTTATCGGTCACTGTCAAGGAGTGCACGGGTGTTCTTCAGGAAACTAAAAATTTTAACCCTGCAAGCAAGAAAACGGGGCAAACATAATGTACTGACGCTTTTTGACCTTAGTTGCCTAAGCCCAAATTCTAGATGACTGAATATCTTTATAAAAATGTCATATAAAGGTAATATAAAACTGTGACAAAATTATAAGCTGCACCAAATCTGTTACAACTCAGAACCTTTAAGAGATGATATATGATATCGCTGTTTTTCTTTTATTTGATCAGGATCAGGATTTGTTTCCTTATTAATTTCAGTAAATTTAAACACTGTCCCACCATTCTTTGTAATTTCAGAAACTTCACACATCAGTTTATTTTCCTACTACAATAATTTTCAATTCTACTACAAGCACGATTATATTTCTATACAAGCGAGTATGCGTACATTTAAGTAATATAAATAAATGAATATTAGGGGCGAGCAATAACTAACACTTTTTAACAAAAAAATTCTAACAACAAATACTTTTTTTTAGGTGAAACAGTGGAAGCCCAGCAACACAGTGACGTCACCATGTTGTTTTCTGATATCGTGGGATTTACGTCGATATGTTCAACAGCTACTCCCATCATGGTTATCAAATTGTTGACCGAACTGTACACCGAATTCGACAAATTCTGTGGGGAGCTCGATGTGTATAAAGTAAGGATCCTAATCACTATTCGCCAAAGTATATCTTATAAAAACATAAGAAACACGTCAGACATTACAACTCCATCCCGATAGCGCTCATTTCAGATCAGTGACACGCTGTGAAAGAAAACAATACTTTACTTCACCATAAAACTAGTTTCCAAGTGTTGTACATCCCATTATTTGCGCATGCTGCGCTGCGAAGTTGTGAAAATACTTCACGACTGTCCTTAGTGGCATCTTTACTTCTTTACCTGACTATTTCTATTTTTCTTCTTCAGACCGAGACGATAGGTGATGCTTACTGTGTTGCTGGAGGACTTCATCGATCCAGTTCCACGCACGCCCAACAAACTGCATGGATGGCTTTGAAGATGCGAGCTGCTGCACACATCGTTTTGTCACATGATGGAAAACCACTTCAGGTGAGATTAAAATGCTGTCTTGGGGATCGTTTAGATTATTTGAGTAAACTTGTAGGAACTGTCGTTATGCGGTTTCGTCGTTGCAGGTGTGTTTGAGTAGTTCGTTACTAATGTGATGCAGATGGAAAACGCAGCTCGTAATTTGTCCTCGAGACAGCGCCGCGTTTAATACAACAGAAACTAAACTTCAAGACGTTTACCGAGCTGGCGTGAATAAGGAACTCAGCTGAGGTGGATTAGCAGAATTAATTCATCAGATTCTGCAGCCTAGTATAACTAATACATCTTGCTAAGGCAGCTGTGTTAGTCGGTCTCACGCGAGGATAACAAGGTTTTTAATCCCGAACACTCAGGACTTTCGTCCAGCAAAACAGGCAAACTGACCAGAGAACACACACACAGTTTATGGACATATGGGCAGATGAGGTTCTTCCCCAGTAACTCTAATATGACTGTTTTTAATGCAGCACTTGAACAAGACACTGTCCACTGCTGTAAAAAAATAACCACTTTTCTTATTGTTTTACAAAAAAACATTAAATATTGGCTGTGCCACTTCGCGTACGGGTGATCTTTTAACAACTGTACTTGCTTTATTTTTACTTTTACCTATTTTCATATTTTTGCAATGTCTGTTGTAATGCCTAATGCGACATAAACTGTGCGATAACCAGTATGAGTTATTTTGTTTTCTGTATCGCTTTTCTTTGGGATATGAGTATCTGACACCACTGAAAATTAAAAAAGAGCAAAGAAAAAAGACAGAACAGAAGAAAGGAAGCATAAAGGAAAATGTACCTAATCCTATCAGGTGTTGGTAAAAAGGCAAACATAGGAATCTATGGAGTGTAAGGTGTCTTCCCGAATCAAGCCTACATCTTTGTAACCACTTGTTGCATAAAGTTGTAAATTTTTATTAACTTTTGATGGCATGGTGAATGAAGAATGAAAGTCTCGTGTCTTATGGATAATTTTGCAGTCTAATTGGGCGTCATATGGGTGATTTTTTTTTTTTTTTTTTTTTTTTTTTTAGGTAAATTATTCGATTGGCGTGCATAAAGTTTGATATACACTGAATTATGACCACCTAATACTTCGTAGGTCCTCCTTTTGCCCTCAGTACAGCAGCTATCTAACGTGCCATTGATTCAACAAGATGTCGGAAGCGTTCGCGAGGTATGGCCAACCAAGCTGTGTGTAATGCCGTTAGCAATGCAGATATGGAGGTGATTGGTGTATCCAGACGCCTGATATGCCTTTCCATAGTGCCCCACAAGTGCTCTGTGGCATTGATATCGCGGGGGGGGGGAGTTCGGAGGCCAATCGATATGCTGGAAGTCAGAACTGTGTTCCTCAAACCATTCCTGCATAACAAGTGCCCGATGGCTCGGCGCATTGCCATCTTGGAAGACACCATCGCCATTCGGGAAAAAGTGTAACATAGAGGGGTGTTCACAGTCATCAAGCAGTTGACGATAGCGGAGATCACTGATACATTGTTCCACATGAACCAGGGGTCCAAGTTCCTGTCAGTGAACCATGCCCCACACCATACAACCGCCTCCACCGGCCTGCACTTTTGATACCATGCATTATGGATGAAGAGCCTCATGTTGTTGACGCCAAATCCGTACACAACCATCCACGGTGTGCAGAAATAACGTGATTCAATCGACCAGCACACCTTCTTTCAGTCTTCTAACGTCCAACTTGCATGTTCTTTGCACCAGGCGAGACTTTTACACCGATGAATCTTGGTTAGGAAAGGATGCCGTAGGGGTGTCTGCTGGTATAGCCCGTACGTGCGACCGTGCCACGCATGGTCATTCCAGATATTGTTCCGGGTTGGCCCATGTTGTATTGGGTAGTCAATTCTTCAACAGAGCTGCGCCTGTTCGCCTGTACGAGTCGTCGGACCCGGCGCTCACCCCTAACATCAACCTTTGCAGTTTTGCCATCAGGTCGTTGTTTGACCATTTTGACGCCAGTCCTGGTACACTTTAACTACGGCGGCTCTCGAACACCCTACCAGTTCCGCCGTTTGGGAAATCGAGGCACGAGCTCGTCGAGCACCCGCAATCTGTCCTTTAATCAAAGTCCTATAAATCCTTCCTTTTACCCATCACGCTCGGAATTTTACTACCTACTGAACCACTGCCACCTTATCTATGCTACGTAGGTCGACTAACTGCGCACTCTCGTACCTCACGTGGTCAACAGGTCGCATTCAGTTTTCATAGGGGTGGTCATAATTCAGTGATCACTCAGTGTATGTAGTAGAATATACTGTATTATTATAAATATTATAACTACATTGGTACTATAACTAGGGAAAAAACAAACATGTAAATAAATCAAAGTTTTTTTTTATCTAAATTATAAAAACATGTTAATACGTTATTCGTTTTAATATGTCTTATTAATACAGAAATGCTGGGCAATGCTCGAAATAAAATTATAGAGTTATGCAAATGAGTTGATGACGCACATCGCTAATCCATGGACGTGACCTCGATTCCTCACGGTGACAATGAGATTGCTAATTGAGAGAGAGAGAGAGAGAGAGAGAGAGATTATTTATTGTAACTAGATGAATACAATAAAGACAAATGTTACAACTGTCCCATCAGGGCTAAAGGCTCATATCAGAATTAAATAATTAATTATGTACACAACGATATAAAAAGTCAAAATGTGGTATTTACATGCTACATCACATAAAGTTATAATTACAATACGAGTATATACAATATATCCAGTACTATATTTTCAGCATCTCTTCAACCACTTCTACAAGAAAATCCAAATCTACTGGCATATGCCGATGATTTAAAGTTATTTATAATCTCCAAAGCCAGTGATGATATTCGCAAAGTTATCAATGATGCGAATTCACAGATTTGTGAAATCATCGAGTACCTGAAAGATCTCAATCTGAATATAAATGCAAGCAAATCTGCTCAAATTACTTATTCCCTTCAGAAACAACCCAACCACATAGAAATAAAAATTGCAGATGTCCCAATCCCAAATGTTTATGCTCACAAAGACCTTGGAGTTGTTTTTGATAAAAATCTCTCCTTTAATGCCCACTATTTATATGTTGCTCAAAAAATTCAAAAAGCAAAATGGTTAATCAAACAAGAAACAGCAGCGATTCAAGACAGAAAAACAGTCATTAAGCATGTTCAAAGATGCATCTTTCCCATTCTGTCCTATGCTTCCGAAATCTGGTCTGGTGCTCCTCAAGTAACCGTCAAGAAATTCCTTGCCCTAGAATATTGGGTTCTTAGATGGCTCAATAGTAAGCTTCGTTTTCCCCATACAATATCCAGGCAACAGCTTTATAAAAACCTAAAAACAAAGCCTTTGCAACAGATGATCAATGAGTCTGGAGTCATGCTTCTAGCAAAGTTAATCACCTCTGCATGCGATTCACCAAACTTAGCCAATATAATAGCTATCCCCAGCAGGGAAAATTCAAGAAACCAGCAATTCAAATCCAACCTCTCCAGGCTCAAACAAATGGACAGAATGTTCCCCAATGCATCTCTTCACCTCATAAATCATCTCAACATTGATTACAACAGGTTAATCAACTCTGAAGCCTACAGGAGTCAGATCTCCGATAAAATGAAGAAAAATAATCCAACCCAGTAATTGCAACTGTAAGCTAAATGTCCTGTCTGCAATTTTTTAAAATTCATAACTGTTCTGCAATTTTTAAATTCATAATTAAAATTCCTAGGCATTGTTAATATCTATATAAAATCTGCTATGTACATATACTTGATTATTTTATGTCATTCCCGTTGTATTTTTATCTGCCCCTAGCCATGTGCTGTGTTGGGCTTGCTGTATTTGCAATAAATGAATATTTATTTATTTATTTATTTATATACGAATGGCATTCATACCTTCTCTGTGGATACTCGTCTGCGTATCAACAGAGAAGGACTCGTGGGTATGGTAAGACTTAACCCCCACATAACAAAAGAATTTTATCGTAGCAAAGGAGAGCTTGGCAGATGGTGTGGAGAGGAGAACGAGCTTGTTGTTATTATTGGCTTCTGGGATTCGAGCGAGCTGCTAAAACTTCTTACCTATAGGTTTTATTGGCGCAAAACTTATTCAAGTCGGCATTGAGGCGCTGTACTTCCATTAGCATTTGATGTGGGAAGAAGCGATCTGAGATATGAAGTCTCTGATGCTTCGAGCAGAGCATCGGGGTTGACCGAAGTTCTGGCTTGGGTATTCGTCAGTAACACAAATCCCAAATGGACGGTGTTGAGACTTGATCTGTGACCAATTTAACTGTGGCTACCAGTTGCTGTACTTCAATAATATCAGGTAGTCGCTGCATCCCCAGTGAAGTAGCTAAGTTTGTAGTTCCGTCCTGTGGTAGAAGACAAGCTTTCCGGTTAGCCCATTTAAGGAGTCAGACTTCTGCAGCGAGGATGGGCATCTTCGTTGTAGTAGCTGCTGGTGCTACACTTCAGCGGCATAGAGGATTGGGGTATAAATTACGATTCTAATGAATTTCCTAATTATTTAGGATCCTTGACGTAGATTAATTGTTGTTTAGCCGCCCATCGAAGAGAGGTCGCTCTGGACGTGAGCTTGTCTACATGAGCATAAAACCGAAGTTTTGAGTCAAATACTATTCCCAAATCTGTGTGGGTAGGAGTGGCAGATATTACAATTCCATCGAGTGTTGGGGCTATTACTGTAGGGATTGATTTGAGGATGAACACCATTAGTTTTGTTTTTTGTGAATTGATTGAGAGTCCATACTGTTTGAGGTAAGAGGCGATGTTGATGAGACTATTAATGGATGCTAAAAGTATTCAATTTCCATTCTTGCATAGCGGCTGAAGCTAGCTCACTGAGGTTTTGGGAGGGGAAGGGCATGTGACTGTCAACCCTACTGTTTAGAGCATGATAGATATGCTCTATTGAATTGAGATCGGGGGGGGGGGGATCTAACTGTCCATTCCATATGGTGGAATATTCTTCACTTGACGGTATTTGTTCGCTAGGAGAAGAGCTCTACGAGGATATGTGTTATCATCCATTAAAGAGTCCGGATCAATTTCTCCAGCGAACTGGCGAATATAAGAATCATGGATTTCATGATACCATACAGATATGAGAGTTCCTCGTATGGCCACATGGAAATCTGTTTGACTGTAATCAATGTATGACATTGAAGCATTTTGGTTTCCTGTTTTCTCCACATGAAAACGAGCATAAAATTGGAGATCTATCGCTCTTGGACTGTCGAGTACACACACAGCTGGTCTTCATGAAGACCCTTGAATGAAGCCTTCCATAGATGCTATGCGTGAATATGGCCCTCCTGTACACCCAACAAATTCTAAAGCAAGATGCAGTGTAGTGAAATCGTGTGGAGAGGTACCTCATGTGTACCCCATAGGTTAGGGTGACACGAGAACAGCTTGGGAGAAGTTCAAGAAACTGCAAGTTTGAAAAGCGGTTCTACAGTCTGCTTAAACTATTGTTTATTATGTTGTTATTATAAGGTTTTATGCGTATCAGAAACTTAGGCATATTGCGCCGTATATAATGTTTGTAAATTGCGTGTATTAGGTGGTCAAGTTTCCGTTTACTGGACGAAAATCACGACTTTCCAGAAGAAAAACCATGCTACCCTCTTGTGAGACCGACTAACTCAGCCACATTGTGGAAAAGGCTCATAACAATTCCTCCTATCACTGATGGGATTCGAACTGAAGTCTTTTCCACCCGAATGGACAGTGATATACTGTGTTACCCACGAGGGCTGTTTACATGGGCAAGTACATTTGTTTACCTGGCCACTTCGGCTCGGCCTAATTTTACTTCCATTCTCCGCATTTCTCACTCACCACCTCGAAGAACCATCTAAAAGGTACCGTTGTGTCATTTTCACAAGAAATAATAAAACAAATATGGTAATATACTGAGGTTTCGGTAACAGGTTATTTATATTTAGTTATCTTATTTCCACGTTGTAGCAAGTTTTGTGACTTTTTTTACGTAGTAAAACGGACACCAATTTCTTTCATTAATTACGAATATTGGTATGTTTTCATTTGTATTTAAAATGGCAACCTTGCGTGTTTCATTTTGCTCTTTAACCTTCGATCACCAGTACAGTAATACTTTAAAAATACTATAGTTTTATGTATTATTAGCTACTTTAGCATTTGGTCCTTGAGGTTGTCGCAGACATTCTCTCAGATATGCCAGACAAGCTGTACTTGCCACCTGGGAGTCTAAAACGTTGATGGAAATGATATTCGGGTGGCATTCAAGTCAAGTGGACCCAATTTCAGCGAAGTCCGGACGGTTTGTGATACCAAATCCTCTGCTTGCACCTTCACGATGGTGGAACTGTTAATAATCCTGGCTATAACCCCCATGCGCAAGCACACTGTCGGTGACTACCTAGATGTGAACCAACGTAAACAAGGGTCGAGGTTTGGCGCTCACACCACATGGAGGAATGTCACCCCTCTGTGTTACTAGGCAATACTAGGTGGTAGATGACTCTCATCAACCGGTGAAATACCACCACTTTGCTTATTGGAGGCTTGAAGTGGTGGAACCCATGTTTAGTCTCCAGAGCTAAGTTCCGGTCAACCCTTCCCCATCTCTTCCATCATGCAGTATGACTGATGTCTTTTGAGGTTATGATGGACATCATGGCGAGATTCAAACTTCCTTATATTTCGAGGGTACAGCTCTAAAATGGTGCTCACAGGCCGGTCGCTAGTTAGTACACCGGACAGAACCTATTGGTAAATCTCTAGGAGGCTTCCGGATCAGCTAGTGTATAATCTTACTACCTCTAATCTGCCAGATAGTGACTGGAGGGAGTCCGAGTAGTGTGTATGCGGGGAGGGCATTGTCGAGGCCACGTTATATTAAGATCTGGGTATATTCTTACCATTTGTACTCCATATACAAAATTTCATTACTTCATTCAACATGTCCCCACCCCCACTTTTCTTACTGTTGAATATACCATGAATTGTCAAACTAATAGAGTAAGCTTATCTGCGAAAAGATTTAAACCTCCCAAACACTTCCTAGTTCATTTCACAAATATACGTGGTCTCAATTCTAATCTGAACGATGTCCATTTTCACTGGCAGTCTGCCAAACCCCATGCACGTTTTCTGGCAGAATCTCAGTTATCGGTTGATTCAACTACTGCTCATCTCAGTTACCCAAATTATCCGCTGTATGATTCCTTTCGTCTCAAAGGTGGTACTTGTGCATATGTCCTTTCCGATATTCCCTGTCAGAGACTTGGTAATTTGGAATCTCCTCATTTCGACCTTCTTTGGCTTAAAATCTCTCTACCTCATTCTGTCAAATTGATCTGTTGTCTGTACCGTTCTGCCAACTCCAATAATCATCTGGAGTTCTTTGACTTCCTCTCTTTGCAACTTGACTTTCTCCAGTCCAACTTTCCTAACAGTGAGGTAATTTTCCTTGGTGATTTTAATGTTCACAACTCCAGCTGGCTTCCGTTTTCTAGTCACACAGACCCAGCCGGTCGAGATGCTGAGGCTTTTGCAATTAGTAATGCACAGATTGACCTCGCACAAGGGCAAGCCTAATCATACAGCCAACACGCTTGCCATTTTTCTCACAAACAACTCTTCTAAGTACACGGTCGAGGTGAGTGGTCCTTTAGGCACCTCAGATCACAACTTGGTGATTGTCTCTTCTCCATTGGAGCCTTTACCTCATGGCTATTCCCAACCTCGTATTGTTTGGCATTACAAGAATGCAAAAAAAGGATGACTTGCGAGATTTATTTTCTTCTTTTCCTTGGTCTGATTGCTGTTTCAAAACTTCTGATGTCAACGTTTGCTCAAATCGTGTCAGTGAAATTATTCTTGTAGGAATGGAATCTTTTATTCCACGCTCTACTTTAAAATCTAGTCCTTTATCTAAACATTGGTTTTCTAATAAATGTGCTAGAGCTGTTCAAGAGAAGAATGTTGCATATCGTAATTGGCTCGTTTCCAATTCTTCAGTTTCATTTTCTTCCTACAACAAGGCACGCAACAATTGTAAAGGCGTTATTAATCAGTGCAAACTAGATTTTGAACAGGTAAGAGTAGAAAACTTGCTTCTTGCCCTAACGGTAGCCGAGCATTCTGGTCTCTTGCCAAAGCTATCGGCCGCAACTTTTGCCCACCTTTGCAGGCCGGCACCGCTGTAAAAACCAGATGGTTCTGTTGTCACTTCAGCTAAGGATAAAGCTGACCTCCTAGCATCCCATTTTTCTTCCAACTCATGTATTAATGATCTTGGTAAAACACCTCCCAACATTGCCAACACGCTCTATTCAATGCCTCCTGTGGTCTTCCGTCAAAAGGATGTCAGAAGTATTTTGACAAATCTTGATGCTCAGAAAGTTCCAGGTCCTGACGGTATTTCTTCACTTGTTCTCAAAACCTGTGCTCTTGAACTTACTACTATTCTTTGCCGCCTTTTTTCATTTTCTTATTCCTTCTGCTTGGAAATTTGCTCATATCCAGCCAGCTCCTAAAAAGGATGATAAATCCCTCCCATCCAATTATCGTCCCATTGCAATTACCTCTACTGTTTCTAAAGTAATGGAGAAATCAATTAACGCCAACTCTTAAACTATCTAGAAACCTTCCTTCTGATCAATGATCACCGGTATGGATTCGGTCAGTGTCGATCCACTGGTGATATTTTGGCTTTTGTTACCCATTTATGGACAAATTCAATGGAAAATTTCATTTCGGTGAAGCACAAGCAGTTGCTCTTGACATCTCAAAGGCTTTCGATCGTGTTTGGCATAAAGGCCTTCTGAAGAAGTTTCTTATGGTTTTCCAACTGTTTTTTTGTAATTGGTTATCCAGTTTTCTCTTTGACCGCTCACTGAGGTTGATAGTAGATAGCTCTCTGCCGTCTAACCCCTCCACTAATGCTGGTGTCCCGCAAGGTTCAGTCCTTTTCCTCACTCTTTTCCTCTTGTATATTAATGACCTTCTTCCATTGATGGGAAATCTTATCCATAGTTTTGCTGATGATAGCACATTGCATTCGACTTTCCATTTTGAGAAACCTTGTCCTGCTCAATCAGCTTCAACTTCTCGAATATCCGCTACGAATTCCTTAAATGCCGATCTCCAGGTAATTCTCCAGTGGGGAAAAGACGACTTAGTTGATTTCAATCCTTCTGAAACTCAGTCCTGCCTTATATCTCGCAAAAAGGATTCTTCAACTCCTATGCTTATCTTTTGTGGCACTCCGATTTCTAGCAAGATGATATATCTCTTTTGGGGATTACCCTGACTTCTAATCTCTCTTGGCACAAGCACATTACAAATATTGCTTCCTCTGCATCTAAAAAACTTGGTTTTCTCTTTCGTTGTCGGCGTTACTTTTCTTCCAAACAGCTATTCACTCTGTACAAATCGCAAATCCGCTCCGCCATCGAATATTGTTCCCACATCTGGGGTGGTGCCCCCAAAACCTCTCTCAGGCTTCTTGATTCCATTCAGAAGAGGGCAGTTAGTTTAATTAATGATTCATAAATATCTTTTATTGCAGGCAGTGATTGGATACATGCTTGCCTGATGCAATGTTACCCACAACAGCGACAATGCTAGGGGTTTCACATTAAATAACTAATACAGGTAAAATTACATAAGACAATAAACGTATAATTACGTATTTTACATTTAAAATTGATATTAACATGGGAAATGAAAACATATGAAAAGACGATGGCAGTCACTCGTTTGAAGACGAAAGCTGGTCCCTGATGATGCGTCTTCTATACGATTTGTCCTTTATGAACTTTTTGTAGTCCACATCTATCTCCTGGACGTTGTGGAGCATCTCCATGGGCAGGAATCTATCCCCTATTCTCAGCCTCCACGCCACAGACTGCAGAGAGAACAGAGTCTCTCCACTCGCTTTCTCATAGACGCACTGTTTCTGCTGCATGCCTCTTCTACAGATACTTCCATGGGCACTGTTCTTCTGAATTGGCTTCTATAATTCCCGTTCTCTCTTTCAAAACAGTCCGAACACGTGCCGTCACCAGCCAACATCCATTTACTGTCCAACTTCAAACCCACAGAACCAACTTTTCATCTTCCTCATTTATTCATTCAACTGCCGTTTTCTGGAACAACCTTCCTTCATATGTATTTCCTGAAAATTACAGTCTATAGATGTTCAAGTCCAATGTCAACAAATATCCTCTTTCGTTTTCTCAACCTCCAACCCAAGCACGGTACTAAGTACTATTGGTTCTAATACCTCTCGTGTTTCGGGTTTACATTAAAAAAAATAAAAATAAAAAATTCATTAATATCTCTTTATATAAGATACGTAGAAAGCATTAGAACACTATTACATGAGTTTGTTATGAATTTCTTATAACTTGACCATTCACGCATCATACATTTGTGGTTTTAGCCCTCCTTGCGAGTATGGGGACTCAGTATGCCACTTATTTCTATTTCTTAAATCCGTTCACCAGGCTACAACGATCTGTCGGTAACATTGATCGTGGCTTTCGACTTTCATCCTTAAAATCAGTCATAACAAACAAGCTGGTGTAATCATCCACCTTTACACACACACACACACACACACACACACACACACACACACACACACACACACACACACACTTTAGAGACATATACAGGGTGATTCACTACCAGTGCGATAAACTTGCAGGAAGTGTAGCGGGCCCAAAGACGAATCGGAATCACATAGCATTGCAGGGTCCGAAATGCCTTCGTCATGCGGTAGAGGAGTTGAACGGGAAGTCGCGTGAACAGCGATCCCGCTGGAAGTCAGCATTTGCGAACCGTTTCTGTTGAAGAAACCAAGTAGCAAAAGTCCTCCGGAGTGGATAATCCGCAGGCTCCAATGATTGGACGCGTTGTAGATGGTATGAACTCATTTGGTTTGTCGACAGTATCCTCCATACAGTGGATTGGGAAATACCCAATCGTTGGCCTATCGCTCGAGTACTCGTACTCGGATTACCTTCTGCAAGACGTAGGACATTCTCCTCATTGTCTGGCGTCCTCGTCGTTCGCTCTCGATTCATGGTACCTCTCGTGAAACAACCAGTCTCACGTAACCTTCTGTGCACACGTGCGAAAATCGTATGATGAGGAGTACGCCTGTGCGGGAAACGTTCCCGGTACAAGCGCAGAGCGGCGCGCCCGTTACAATCCGCAGCTCCATACGCGAGGTGCATGTCGGCCAGTTCAACGTTTGAATACTCGTCCATCCTACTGCCTCGGGAATCGGTTCGCAAATGCTGACTTCCAGCGGGATCGCTGTTCACACGACTTCTCGTTCAACGTCCTCTACCGCATGACGAAGGCATTTCGGACCCTGCAATGCTATGTGATTCCGATTCGTCTTTGTGCCCCCTACACCTCCTGCAAGTTTGTCGCACTGGTAGTGAATCACCCTGTATACTGTGCAATGTAGCCTAAGCTGCTGATGTGCTTAAAACCCTACAACATTAACAACCATTGAACCCGTACTCAGTATATGATTTTAAGTGATTTCTGTTTAAGGCAAAATTGGATGATTGCCTTGAGGGAAATGGAATGATATGAAGATTCTGTATTATTTTATATATTTATTTTTGTTCGATGCAAAAAAGTTTACTTTTTTGAAGGTTTTCAAGCATTGGATGCATTATTCGGTCATGGCTGTAGTTTTTCATCCTGAAATCAGTCAAACACAAAATACAAGGCCATTTAAAAACAAGATATACACGCCCTTCATGGTCTTTAATCCCTCAAAATTGAACTAAAACAGTCCAACTCGGGTATTTGATTATGAGTGATTTGATTTTTGTTTTCGAGTGATCACAACGAATACTTAGTCATAACACTGAGAAATAAAATATTCCACTCAAAATGAAGTGCCGTTACTTATTACACAACAAAGAAAATTTTAATGTAATTTATATGTTCAAACAAAATGATAAAAAGACCATTAATCATGAGCGCTGAAGTAATTAAGGCCGTCAAGGATCACTATACAGCGTGTAAGTTATTCTGTGATAAATCTGCTTGTTTTTTAGCCAGATTAAAATCTAATTTGTTGGGAGGGCGGAGGAAACCATGCAATCCTCACCTGAGATCGACTAATTTCTCCACGAATAAAAAAGCCCATAAACTGCTTCCGATCTGAATGGGAATCTAAGTCAGGCATTTCTCTGTGCGATAGCACAGTGGTTATATAATCACCATCCTCCCCACACTAAGTGGAAAAGGCCCGGATTCGAATCCAGTGAGCGATTTGCTGTTTGCTGAACGAAAAACCGAGATTCCGGAGGGAAAAAACATGCTACCTTCGTCTGAGTTTCTCAGACGAGGGTAGCACGGTTTTTGAGTAACTCTGCCACATTTGTGAAAAAGATCCATAAAACTTCCTCGCATCATTGACAGATTGCAACTTGGGTTTTTTCCCACCCAGTGTGGGAGAGCGCAGTGATTATAACAACTGTGCTACTCATGAAGGAAAGTAACCTCTCTATTGCCTCAGGGAGGGCACAGACTCAAAGTGATAGCTGACCTCCTACATCGTGGTGTTGGTTGGTTGCACCGAATTCTACAATTGATATCAGATAGCAACTATCTAATATTGTTCATTTTATGACATTAACTCAGCCAGCTTTGCGATTTTAGTGAATTTTAGGGATTTTTATTCCCTTCTCATTGAATAAAATGTAAAGTATTTTTGTGTCTAAAGGCACCAGCGGTTTCACCCATCACTGCCTAACATACACTGTCGTGTGAAAAAGAACACTGTTGAGGCCAGAGATTTAAAAGTGTGTGGATATTGTTAAGTGTAGTGTCGTGTACCGTTGTTCATCTGTCCATTTAGCCGTTGGACCCCTATTGGGGCCCACCGTTTCTCATTGAATAAGTAAAGTGTATTGATGTCAAGCGGCACCAGGGGTTCTCCCATTGCCGCGCCTCATTGAATAAATGGCAACCTCTTTTAAAGGTTACCAGAATTATTTTAAATGCTATTACCTTGTCTTCGCGCATAATAGCCTTTGCTGCTAATGCGCTAATAAAATTGTAAACCAAACCAAACTAAACCGTTGAAGAAATTGTTCTTGTGTTATAGATGAGAATCGGTCTACACACAGGACCCGTCCTTGCTGGTGTAGTAGGAGTTGCCATGCCTCGATATTGTCTGTTTGGTAACAATGTCACCATAGCTAACAAGTTCGAATCTGGGAGTGAACCTATGAAGATCAATACCAGTCCTACAACTTATACGTAAGTAATTCATGTCGTGTATATATATATATATATTTCTTTTTTCGTGTCTGTTTGCCAGTTAATCGATGTGCAGTATTCTTATACTCGATTTTTTGCTCACAGATCAACAGTGAGATTTACTTGATTGTTATCATTTGTTACAGGTTACTTCAAGAAACTGAAGGATTCACTTTCACTCCTAGATCTAGAGATTGTTTACCAAATGGATTTCCTGAAGACATCCCAGGAACCTGCTACTTCTTGGATGACTTCAAGCACCCTAAAGTTGATGTCGGGTCTAGTCTTGAGAAGCACGTACAAAGAGCTATAAAGGAACTGAATATTACAACCGTACAGCCAGTTGTAGATTAGAAAGGTTTTATAGCACGCTTTTTCACTTTAAGTTCTTCACACATCTAATACTGAAAGTGGGCGCACAAAAGAAAATTATATAACGAAGAATAAGGATTAGTAAAGGAAATAGGACTGTGTGAATGACTTTCTCAGAACGACTTGCTGAAGGAGCTTCTTTTAGAGCAAAGAGACTTTACTAAACATTGCGTTAAAATGAATATTATTATTATTGACAAGAAATGGACTATTTACTCTATTCTGAAAACCTCATTTCTGTTTTTATTAACGAAAATTCAAAGCAATACCAACAAAAATAAAACAAAAACTCGATTGTTGATGAGAATACATACACTTTGCCCACACAACATACCGATGTCTCATAGCTTTAGTTGAGTTGGGGCTTAAACAAAACAACAAGGAACCCTAACATTCCATGTTAGTGTTCCCGATAACGCTTGTTAACTCAGGTTATTATCTTTAATACACATGGGGTAACTCACCTGTATTATGTTGCCCTCGTGGATAGCACAGTTGATATAATCACCATCCTTCCCACACTGGGTGGAAATGACCCGAGTTCAAATCCTGTCACTAACGCGAGTTATTTTTATGAGTCTTCTTCATAACATGGTCGGTCTCAGGCGAGGGTAGCGTAACATGACTTTTGTTCCTGGAAACTCTGGTTTTTTGTCCAGCACACAGCACATCGACCACAGAACACACGCAATTTACAGACATATATATGGCCTAAGTTGCTGATGTACTTAAAACCCTACACCAGTAAAGTGCAAAGTGTGTTATTGTCATACGGCACCAGGGGTTTCCCCCATCTCGGCGTTGCTTTCATTGTGGGTGAACCAGTTCTCTGGGAAAAGCCAGAGATTTAAATGTATGAGGGACTTGTTCATGTGTAGTGTCGTGTACCGTTGTTCATCTGGTCATTTAGCCGCTAGACCCCCTGCTGAGGCCCAACGTTGCCCACTGCACGTAATACACAGGGGTTAACCCATCTCTATTATGTCTGTAAAATGCGCGTGTTCTCTGGTTTGCCTCTTTCGCTGGACGAAAAAAACTTGTTATGCTGTCCCCACCTGAGCCCGAGTAACTCAGCGACGGTATGAAAAAAATCAATATTATCGCGTCGTTGACGGGATTCCAACCCAGGCCTTTTCTGCGCTGGAAGGACGGCGATTATATTCACCGTACTAGCGGCGAGGACACTCAACGACTCATAGATGGAAGAGAATGGGAGAGAAAAAGGACGACTTAAATCCCTTCGCAACAGGAGAAATGATAACGTTACATGTTCGCCAAAATTTACGTTATTAAAACTGATAGAAATCATACTCGATATTAAAAAATTTTTTTCCCCTAATCATATATTTTTTGCATTTAATGCCTTAACGTTCATTGGAGGATGATGTATTTTAGAGTGGGTAATTGAATTAGATGTTATTTTGAACGATTTGGTGAGCTATTTATTATGAGACAATACCAGGCGTGGCTGACATGTATTTATTGAAGGAGACAAATTGTCACTACTGCTAAAATGGACCAACTACATTTTACACTGCTCAACAAAATTAATAGAACACGTAGAAAACGTGGTATAACTCGTGCCGCTTGCGATTGTGGGAAAAAAATGGCGTGGTCGTGGTGTTCCATAGAATAACGCTGAAATGAGAGAAAAAGCGAGAAACTTCGACCAGGTATAATGGACATTTATAGGTATGAGAATTACCAAAAAACAGATCACATTACAGAAATCGATACAAGATGCTTGAAAATATGGTCACATGACATCAGTACAGCGTATGATCCCGCCTGACAGCGGTGAACCATGCTCGATATAAGGGTGACTATAAGATTCTGTGGCAACAAATCCCATTCTTCCACGAGCGTAGACCTTAGCTCACCAAGTGATCGAGGAGTTGACTGTCGGCGTGAAATGCAAAGCCCAAGATGGTCCCACGCATGCTCGATCGGATTTAAGTCACTGATCGTGCTGGCCACGGCAGTCGTTGGATATCTTCAGTTTCAAGATATTCCTCCACCACTTGAGCTCTATGTGCAATGGCGTTGTCGTGTATGAAAAGAAAATCGTGCATGAAAAGAAAGGGTTAATGGGATATAAACCAGTGGCTACTTGAACTGAGCCCTCTTAATACAGCCCGGTTAGATATATTTTCATCTATGGCTGCAGCAACCTCAATTGACAGTTGATGATAGGATATTGTAGGCTTTCGTCCTGCTATTAGAGTCAAATAGTGGTCTGTTCTGATTGATGTAGCCTTCTGGCGAACTTGGCCAGATCTTGTAATGGTTCCTGTCTCCTGAAACTGCTTCCATAGTGTGTTTAGGGTCAATGCATCACGGGTTTCTCCCATCTCCGACTGCTTCCATAGTGTCGAAACGCCACTGCGTGACTCATTAAGCCAACGTGCGACCTCCACCTGCGACTGCCTGGCTTCAAGTAATCCAAAGGCTCGCCCTCTCAAAGAGTTATTTAACGACGATGACTTGCCATCCTGAGTACTGGAGATATGGCTATCCCACTGAGAAATCCAAAAGAAAGCCGTGTTTTTATAGATCGATTTCTATTGGACACTCTGAATTTTCATGCCAGGATGGACATTATATCAAATATTCGCCTTCGGCCATACAGTTCACAATAAAATATTCATGAAAAACATTTCGTTCTATTAATTTTGTCGAGCAGTGTAGATAAAGTTCAGTTTCTGAAAATGTAAATAAAATAAAAGGGTAGTGATATACTTTTGGAGTTTTAGTCTTTGTATTTTTCACAGCAGTTGTAGCCGCCCCTCTTATGCAATGAGGACTCAATGAGTCTCAATGAGGACTACAACTTTTCGTTGTTCATTTTATTTATTTCCTAAAAAATTAATTTTATCCAAGCACATTACATAGACGTATTTAAAAATGAAATATCGTGAGATATTAATGTACAGATACATCGGAAATGTTTTTCTCTGTCTTATCATCAGCATGCACCCTCTACAAATCTGCCTACCTCAGAATTAAAAATCATGCTAAGTAGCATTCATCGTCGACACTCTTTTCATTTCTGGATGCCACATTCTTTCTCTCTTGATAAGCTTCTTGAAAGTATGGTTAAGTTTCTAGTCAGGTTTCTTAAAAGCAAGTTCCAAGTTCATTGGAATATTTAATGTTTTAGATTTCCTCGTTGCATGCGCCTCTCTATTAAGTGTTAATTTATTCAGAAGATGTTCCAAGTAATTTAGGTACTACGAAAATTCCTTAATTTATTCTATTAAACATTAGCTTCATGGTACTTTGAATAGACGCTGAAATCACAGATAATCCAATTAGCTGATTTCCATATCGTGTTTTAACGTCTTTGTTTGCGTTAATTCTCATTAAGAACTTGCAGTTATGAAACAACTTTTGAATACCTCGAGATTTTTAAAGGAAGAATCTGAAATTAGCAATCCTTTGAGCTCAACGTTTTTCAATGTTGTTCGAATTAAGGAGTTATTCACGTATCTTTTCATAATATTGGTTTCTTCATCAAAACTGGAGACGTGTTCCTGCTAAATCTTTGATTTTTCTTTTCAGTCTTCACACCAAACTTATTAAACTTTCTAATGTTAAATATTTTTTGGGTTCCAGTATTGATCTAAACATTCTTCTTGTTCGAATATTTCTAAACTGTTTCCTATAAAACATTCTGAACTTTTCAGAACAGTCGATTGTCATTGGATTTATTTATTCTCCATGCTTTAGTTATAAGATTTGGTTTGCAAATTAGTTCTACACCCTAGAATTTTATACTAGGAGAAAAAGAAGTATTCAGTTTTATTTTTGGTGGCATCTGCGGATTTTCTGAAAAAGATTCATTCTCTACTTTCTAAAAGTATTTTCGAGATCAGTTTACATTCTGTGAGTTGTTTCTGAAAAAAAAAACTCAATATTTTGTGGAGTTTCTGTTTAGTGACATTTATTTGTTAACTTCATGTATCAATTATTTAATTCGCATTGTAACAAGCTTTAATCGAAAGATTGAAAGCCAAATTTATTTTGAAACACGCTTAGTGGTTTGTATTATTTTATAGTATTTGGTCTACCTAGAGTTTTCCAAATTCTTAGAGAATAAACCGACTTATTTTAAGGTTACTTTTTTAGGAATAAATCTCAAGACGTATCTAACTTTGGCAGAATCAAAGAACTGTTAAATTTTGTAGTAAGGACAAAGTTTGTATGGTGTTCCGAGGTAACTGACCATGAAGCATCCTCAGTATTATGGGTCTATAAATTGTGCATATGCTGTGCTTAGCTTGCCAGTTTTCTGGATGAAAAACTTGAGTTTCAAGGAGTGAGGGAGGAAACCACGGTACCATGCGAAACAGGAAACTATAAAAATTCCTCGTCCACACGGGATTCGAACTTGGACATTTCCCACTCATTGTGGAAGGATTGGAAGGATTATAACGCAAGCACTTTGTTTATCAATAAGTGCTTTCGTTATTTTTCTGGGTTAGATTCGATTACAAACTGTGATTTAAAACTAATAAATAATGTTACTTTCTATAGATTTTATATCTATAGAAAGTGGTGTGTAAACCAGCTGATAGCTTGTGCACTGCTTAGTAAATAGCCTGGTTTCTTTGATTCTCGTTTCCGGCCGAAATTGAGAAATACCTCCGGTCACTGTAGTAGAAACTTTAAAGAAGTTCTTTCATTTTCCATACGAATTTGAACGAATTCTATATTTTCTGAATGAATTTATGTTGGATGAGAGTTGCATAATCGGTTTTCTGGAAGAAAAACCTAAGTTTTCTGGAGGAAAACTTGCGTGTTTCATCTATTAACACAAACAAAGCCACTACAGAATAGAAGCAATTTACAGACACCACATACTGCTGTCCCATGACCTTAGTTGCCTCAACACAAACTCTGAAAAACTCAACTCCGAAGAATAAGCACCATTCTTTCTGAAAAAGAAAAACAATAAATTTATTTTTTCGTAATTTATTATGTTTATCTTACTGCAGAAATTCCTGGTTTCTCACAGTCTTCTCATACTATGCTCTTTCCTTTATTATTGAATACTGCGGGTTATTATGATTGAGCTTTCATGGTTTTTGGACTTTATTTTCACATCGTGGCTAATTTAGTCGGGTTTATGATCCCGAAAAACAGAAAAGCCAACTGTGGAATATACACACAATGTGCACAAGTGAAATACTAGCGTTTCTTTGCCTTATTATCTGGACTAAATTTAAAGAAAGCCTTAAAATTTGCTAAGACAGCTATAAATTGAACTCTTTTATGAGGAAAGAACAAAATTAATCTCTATGAAAGAGAGAAGCTGATATTTCCATTCGTTCGACGAAAACTCGCTGACAACGTATTACTGAGTGGTGTACGAGGTAAACTGTGAACTACAACTCTTGTTTCAGTAGTGTAGAATTTGCTGTTGTTCTTATTTGGTTTTTAGGAGCATTAGCAACTAAGGCCATATTGCTCCGGGGATATGCAGTGGTCATTCCCTGACCTTTCCGCATCCTCCGTATTTGGTGGCTCACGGGCTCAAACCCCGGTCTAATCAAGAAGCATGTGCTACGCACTGCTGCTCCTGCCCACCTGGCTACGGAGGCGCCGTAGAATTTGCCTTTAACCGTAGCAGAAGCCTTGAGATGATTTTATTCACCCAGGTTTTCCCATCACGCACGAATCGTCTTTATATTCTAAACTGGAGGAGTTTATGAAATACTTTATAATCCAACGTGTAGAGACTAGGACTAACATCAGAAATCGGAACTCTCGTAGGTGTTAGAAAACATTGAGGGATCACTGAATTATGACCACCCCTATGAAAACTGAATGCTACCCGTTGACCACGTGAGGTACGAAAGTGCGCAGTTAGTCGACCTCCGTAGCATAGATAAGGTGTCAGTGGTTCAGCAGGTGGTAAAATTCCGAGCGTGATGGGTAAAAGGAAGGATTTATCGGACTTTGATAAAGGACAGATTGTAGGTGCTCGACGATCTGGTGCCTCGATTTCCTAAACGGCGGAACTGGTGGGGTGTTAGAGAGCCACCGTAGTTAGTGTACTAGGACTGGGGCAAAAACGGTCAAACAACGACCCGACGGCAAAACTGCAAAGGTCAGCGAAAGGTTGATGTTAGAGGTGACCGTCGTGTCCGAAGACTCGTACAGGCGAAACACTGTTGAAGAGTTGACTACCCGATACCATATGGCCCAATCCGGAACAATATCTGGCATGACCATGCGTCGCACGTATGGGCTATACCAGTAGACGACCCCAACGGCATCCACTCCTAACCAAGGTTCATCGGCATAAAAGACTCGCCTGGTACAAAGAGCATGCAAGTTGGACGTTAGAAGACGGGAAGAAGGTGTGCTGGTCGGATGATTCATGTTATTTACTCCACACCATGGATTGTCGTGTACGGATTTGGCGTCAACAACATGAGGCTCTTGATCCATAATGCATGGTATCAAAAGTGCAGGCCGGTGGAGGCGGTTGTATGGTGTGGGGCATGGTTCACTGACAGTAACTTGGACCCCTGGTGCATGTGGAACAATGTATCAGTGATCTCCGCTATCGTCAACTGCTTGATGACTGCGTACACCCCTCTATGCTACACTTTTTCCATGGATGGCGATGGTGTCTTCCAAGATGACAATGCTCCTAGCCATCGGGCATTTGTTGTGCAGGAATATTTAGAATAACACAGTTCTGACTTCCAGCATATCGATTGGCCTCCGAAGTCCCGCCGATATGAATCCCATGGAACACTTGTGGGACACTATGGAAAGGCATATCGGGCGTCTGGATTCACCAATTACCTCCATACCTGTATTGCTGGGCGGATACACGCAGCTTGGTTGGCCATACCTCCCGAACGCTTCCGACATTTGTTGAATCAATGCCACGTCGGATAGCTGCTGTACTGAGGACAAAAGGAGGATCTACGAAGTATTAGGTAGGTGGTCTTAATTCAGTGATCACTCAGTGTATATCTTATTTTAAAGTATAATAGGTTATAATTAAATGATACTTGTCAGAAGACCAAGATAACGAATAAAGAGTTTCCTTTACCCGCCAGGTGTCTCCTCTGTTGGTTATTTTCAAAGAAACGTTCATGTGGAAGCTGTCAGTTCAATTTTATGAAGCAAATGTGGATATTGGTTTATGTGAATATTCTCTCTTTTTAAGTTTGTGTGTGTGATTTTTTTGTGTTGATGTAACTATGTTGTTTTTGTGTTGCGTGACTTAATACATTTTGATTAGTTCGATATGGGTTGCACACACATTTACCGAAACAATTTAAATTTCGAAGGAAACACAGGTAAGCAAAAATTCCAATAATAACTTACCATGTTCTGATAATAGGAGTTGAATTATATTTATCTTAACTGAATGGACCCTCTCAGTGGTTTTGCCTACACACGACAGTTCCTTATTGTTAATATTCGTAACTACAGCCAAAGTATATTTAAATCTTCCATTGTTCTTTAAGTAACATAATTTATTCACTTTGCCTACTTGACTCTACAGATAATCGTGAATTAGATCCTTCCCTCCCTTCCTCGCTAAATGTAGCGTGTTTTCTTTTCAGATGATTACGTTCTTTAAAAGACGAGTACGTATACTGAAGACAAAAAAAAAAGTTATAATAAAATAAAACGATGTTCACACTGTTTCCATTATCATATGATAACCATACAATTCCGCTTTGGACGTAGCCAGATTCACTACTTCTGCCATATTGAGGGATACCCTATTCCACAGGTGAAATTCACGAGATCCAGTTTTCTAAACAGACTTTCCTCATTCATTCTACCCAGTCCCTTCAGTGCCTTTTACACCTCCATTAGATCTCCCCTTAGATGTCTGGTTGTCAAACTTTGCAGCTCACACCTTCTAAGTCGCTCTTCATATGTGTATCGCTTTGCACTCGTCACTAATCTGGTCGCCTTCTTTGAACCATCTCAAGATTTTCTGTGCGGTCGCTAGACCTGAATACAATACTTCAAATGCAGTCTAACGAACGTCTTATAAAGAGGGATTCCTTCTTCCTAATGATAAAGATTTTAAACATATGGATAGGACACAGTGTGTCTTCGTGTCCACCTGTTTATACATGCATTTAAAATTTCATGGCAGATTAAATCATAACACGAAAATATATTTCATCTTGAACCGCTCCTCTTCTTCTATTTTATACCTGACCCCGGGATTTTTTCCCCCAGTAAAGAATAACCTTACATTTCTTTTAATTATCGTTTTTCGGACCATTATGCAATAAGTCCAAATCTTTTTAAAACAAAATGGCCTACCTCGGATTATTAAACATCGTTCCCACTTTCAAATATCAGCAAATTTTGACAGCTTCCCTTAGATACCTATTCTCGACATAATTCATACCAAATGGAAATAGGAAAGATCCCAAACAGAGCCCTGAGGGATCCACTTGTTACACTGATCGACCCTTAAGACTGACCATTTACAAAAACTTTGTTCCCACACTAGTTGTAGGGTTGATATATTCACCGGGTGGGGAAAAAACCCAGAGTTAGATTTCCGTCAGTTGATGCGAAGAACTTTTATGGGCCTTTGTCAACGTGGCCGAGTTAGTCAGTCTCAGTGGAAGGGTAGCATGATTCCCCCTCTCCACCGGGATCTCGAGTTTTCGTCCAGAAAACAGGTCGACCACAGAATACGTACAATTTATAGACATAATATATACGTCGGGATTTGGTCTAAGTCGCTGATGTGCCTAAAATTGTACAACAATAGTATCAAAAGCTCTAATAAAGGTAATGTACAATGTCAAAGATTTCCTTTATTCAACGGTTTAATAACAACCATAGCATTTTACCCTTTTGATAATGCATGACCTCCTCTTTTTAAATTCTTAGCTAAATACAAAAATAAGCTAAACTACGCAAGATTGTAACATTATACAGGGTGTCTCAAAAATATTTCTGTGGGTCCATAATAATAATAAATATATAATAAATAAAGATAATAAGCTTGAACGAACCTTTCCACAGTATCCCAAAGACGCTCTACAGGGTTCATGTCCGATGAACGGGGAGGCCATTCCATAGTGACAAAATCTGCGGAGTGCTCTTCGAATCATGTTCTCGTCACCACGGCTCTGTGGGAAGGTGCATTGTCCTGTTGGAAGAGTCCATTTTCCTGTGGGTGCACGATGACCATGAAGGGATGCATATGGTCTGTAAGGATGAATACGTAATCTGGACCGTTCAGAGATGCGTCTAGACGTACCAGAGGTCCCAACGTGTGCCAGTTGAACACGCCCCATTACCGATCGTCCACCTGCCTGAACAGTTCCTTGACATGACGGGAGCATAGCTTCGTGCAGTTTCCGCCAGATATGCACCCTCCCTTCCGATACACTCTTGATACTCTCAAACAGGGATAGTGCAATTTCTGTACCACCTTCGCGACAGACTCACCCATGCGTCGGTCACCCACTATCATCTCTCTTTCAAAGTCGGTTAACTCACGACGTTTATCCATACTGACATCGAATTACCGTCTACGTGAATGCAATGATGCAGTGTACCGATATACCTGCCAAGCGATGGGTTCGTTCACTAGCGAGAGGGGTGACAACGTCGTATTGCCCAGGAACCAGGTATCCCTTGAATTCTGTCCTTTCAGTGTAGTTAAACATAATATTTATAATTACACAAAGAAATATTTACCTATGACGCCGCCTAGTTTTGGGGTAAAAAATCACTGCTTGCAATTTAAGTAATAAACTCAGCTCCGTGATCAGCAAGATAAAGAGTATAAGGAGAAATAAAAGCTAGTTCACGAATAAATGATCAAACCATAAAAATTCAACAAAAAACTCACTATTTATTTATTTTTTTCAGTGAAGATAGTTTTTGTTATAAAACTTCGCATTCCATATCGTTACATCACTTCTGTTTAAGTGTTTTAGCAGGCAAACTGATATTTAAAGATTTATGGTTTTCTTTCCTTATTTCAAGTTTTCGTTGCATAACGTATTCTTTATATCTTTACGGACTAGCGTTCCTTCTTTTCCCAACTCGCTATCAAACTCTTGCATTCCTGGTACAATGCGTGACCAAAGCTGACAGACACTGAAAAATGCTCTCGTTGTACTGCAGAACACGTGCTTTTTTGTATCCTCAGTACAGTAGCAATGACTGATGATCTTCCTCCTCCTCCGTTTAATTCAAATTCCTAAGAAGTTTTTCTCAGGTCCTGCTATGACTTCAAGACACTGCGTTTCCGATAAATCAGTTCGAATGCTATTGAACGTTTAATTTAAATCGATTTTAAAATAAGTCTGTTACTAAGAGTGTAATGAAATGAGTCATTATATATGGATGTATTTCGATGTAAAATATGTCAAACGTATTGGTATTTATCGTGATAAATTTCATGTAAAAATTTACACAGGTTTTAAAATAATTTCTGATAATCTGATCGGATGTTTTAAGTTAGTTACAATAATTATTAAGTGGCGTTCGACAATCTAGTTTTAGCAGGGGTTGGTTACATTACGATAATTCATCACTAAGAAAGCACAGTCTCTATTCTTCGGCAAATCTAATTCTTAATATATTCTTGTAGGTATCTTATAGGTTCGTACCTTTACGATATTCACTTTATATTGTAGGGATGTGCATCTCACAATAATTTGACAGACACGAGCTATCAGTTATAATTAGAAATAACGAATGTGAGACGAACATCATACAGTGTAATTTAAAGCTAACGAGATGGAACACAAGAGGAAATTTAAAGATTCTTTAAAATTTAAACAATTAAAAGATTCTTTTAGTCGACTCTTGCCTATAATAAGCAATCGAAGAGATTATCATGAAATATTTATGCACTAAAAATAGCCACACATTGCATAAATGTTTTTATATATAATCGCTCGGCTGCTATCATTTTATTTCTTCTTTCGGAACACGAGAAGATTCTTTATATTCGATTTCTCAACAGGAATTGCCTTGCGAATAGAATTATTACAAGAATTTAGAGTTTCACCAATATTTACTAGATTTATATACAGGGTCATTCAGACGGAAGAGTAAATATTTTGGGAGATTATAGTATTCATTATTCTGAATTAAAAAGTTCATATAAACATGTATCTAATTCTCAATGGTTACGGAGATACAGCTGTTTGTTGGAGGTGTTGTTAAGAATGCCGCACATGTTCACACATGCTGAATATGCCGATATGGTGTTTGGCTACGGTTTTTATGGTGGAAGTGCTACCGCTGCTTGTAGAGAATACCGTCGACAGTTTCCGCAGAATACCGGATTCAAGAGAGTTTACACCAAACTGCGTGAGACTGGTACAGTTCCCAGCGGTCACATTTCTTCTGAACGTGCAAATGAACAAACTGTGGATGAAATAGAACACATTCTTCAGTCGGTAGAACTTAGTCCTGCTATTTGTACACGAAGAATTTCTACGCGTATCAGTGTTCCACAGAGAAGAGTATGGCGAACATTACGTGAGCACGGCTTGTATTCATTTCACATACAGCGGGTGCAACACCTTCAACCAGGAGACGATTGGAATTTCGTCGGTGGGCAAATGCTAATCGCCCATTAATATTGTTCAGCGATGAAGCTACTTTCACTTGTGACGGTATCAACAACACCCTTAACTCTCATAGGTGGTCAGACGAAAATCCACATGCCACTGTAGAAACAAATTTTCAACATCGCTTCTCTGTGGTGCGGTATCATCGACAATCATCTTACAGGGCCCATTTATCTAAAATTTCTGCAAAACGAACTTCCACCACTATTGGAGGGTATTCCCTTTCGCTACAAGGATTGGCATGTACTTTCAGCATGATGAAGCTCCTGTTCATTGGCCACCAAGGACTCCAGATTTCACTCCGTTAGATTTTTGTTTGTGGGGGTGAATGAAAAGCGCAGTATACAAAGAAAAGGTGAATACAAGAGACGAATTGCTCGCTCGCATTTTGGACACTGCTGCCCTCATAAAGGAACATCAAGACGATCGATCTCAGAAGTACAATGCGTCATATTACCACAACGGTTGCAAAGTGCATTGAGGTTGGCGGTGGGATTTTCGAGCATTTATTGTGAACTATAAAAAAATTGAAATTATTTGTGTTTTGTGTCATTCAAAGAGTCAATAAATACAAACAAGAAGTCATTTATCGTTCTTTAATACCTCGCATAATGGCTTTGTGCGCGCTAGTTTCAAACAGCTGTATCTCCGTATCCATTGAGAATTGGTTAATATCTGATTTTTTTTTTAAATTCTGACAGGCCTCCCATAGTCTTGCTTATTTTAAAGCACATGCAGTAAGGCAGCTATTCTTTGTGGGTTTGCAAAATTCACTGGTTTTATTTAAAGTGAAATCTCTCCGACAATGGTCATCATTTTCACGGTCCTGAATTATTGTTTGCAAATCCGCACCATGAGAAGATAAATATTTTGAAGACGAGTGCATTGTTGTGGCAGGATAAACCACATTGGGGAAAGAAATTTTTATGGTTTGTGTAGCTTTTATATTTTAGTAATGGCTTTCCAATGTCTTGGAAGAAGAGCACAGAGGTGCAGAAATCTGCGTGCATAAGTTCAAGCGTGCACGATTTCACAAATACTGTGTTAAGTGCTCAGTGTGGAAGTAGTAAATGTCTATAGCTATAAAATCCTCAAATGGGCGCTCCAGTGTATCAATTGAATATTGCCAACTTGATCGTATGTGGATTTATAGCTCATCCCTTTTTTGTAAGGGTTTGCATTCAAATCTGAGCAACAACCAAAGGAATTTCTTTAATGAGTGTTCACGTTGTACTGTAACTAGCCGGTTTCGAGCTGAGGTTTTCTTGATGAGGTGTTTTTGTTTTTTGGGATTAAAATTTTACTCTCATAACACTACATTAAAACGTGCTATATTTATCCCAGTAATGAAGCATACGAGTATGTAATAGTCTACAGCATTTCTTTTAATTTAATAAGAAATAAAGCATTATTTTGGACATGTTTGGTACATTCTCAAAGCTGATATTATAGTCGCTATCCTTCACACAGTGTGATAAAAATCTGGATTCGAGTCCCGTTTCTAAAGAAGAGAACTTGGACTTTTTTTTAGGCCATAGTGAGTTATTCGGTGGGCAGGAGTACCTTTCTCCCTAAACTGAGGTTTTTATGTCCAGTAAATAGTCGCTAGTTGCATTGGCGAATTCAACTCAATATGAAACATTAGTACTTCTTCCTCCCCCTTTAAAAAAAATTCTTAAACTTAAAAAAAAAAAAAAAAACTATAGTATTATTCAAATATTTGTTGAAAAAAAAACGAATTTGCAGTACTGTTTGGGATTTTGTTGTTGAACATGAAATGTTTCCGTGTTTAAAGGTATGAAAAGGGGATATCAACAAATTCTAAGATCAATATCCACCCACGTTTTATTTTCTCTACAGCTGCGTGCTTCTCTGCATAGCACATATTAATGCAGTGTAGCATCCTATCCAGGGGAATTTTTTAGAATAAATATATAATAATAAAATATTTTTGTATAAGTAGACATAAGCCATTCCGTACATAGCAATGAGAAAATTAGGCTTTGACTCTGCATCTATCTTATATCGTGGAGGCACTTTTCCCCGAGGTGCTTCGGTACTGCGCTGCTCTAAATAGGGAATATATACTGCTCCAATATTTAAAATTCATTTCATTACCTGTACAGAGGATTCAACCGTTATTGATTTTGGCCCTTATTAAATTCACTTGAGTTTTTTTTAAATCTTGTATACCATCTCGCATCTCATGTAATGTGGATATATCTCATCACTGGGTTGATCACAGTGCTTACTTACCCACCGACAGACTCCAAGTATCGAAACATCGGTAATGATAGTTTAAATAAATAGCAATATAATCTCCATCGCAGCAGTGCTGTCTCTTAAGAGTTCTGGAATAGTGAGGAAACTCGTGTTAAGTGCCTACGCAATATGAGATCGATACACTATACTTGGTAGAGTATAAACATAAATAATTAAACTGAGATTGGCATTAGAAAAGAGAGTTAGTTTCACATACCAGAGCATTCTCTAGACAGCGTTTCACGATGTTACGTTACTCCAAATAAACAGGTACTTACCTTTTTAAGAAATACCATTACTATTTATTTGAAGTAAGATATCACCGTAATAAGATAATAATACCAAGGAAACATCAGAGGCATCGCATGTTGCTTCATATAAAAGTGATGTGTACATGAATGGTCATAATACACCAGTTCAAAGTGCGTATTTATGGGGCGATTTGCAAAGTTCTGGCCGTAGAGAAGAGCTGTTTTTCAAATATCGAAATACCAGGAAACTCGTTTGTAATTTTTATTTTATTGGAAAAAAAAATTACAAACGAGTAATTTCGTAACTAGGCTTACGAAACCTTGTTTAGTTTGTTTTTTTTAATTGATTTGCAACTATTTTTCGTTTTTTGTCTCTCACGCGCAGAATTTAATTACATTTATTTGGTATAGCAAAATATCGAGTTACCAGCTATAAATCTCTGTATTTTGCTTTGCAGCTGCACATTTCCTTGACTCAACCTTTGTGGTTATCTAAAACGGAATATCGAGCGCGGCATATCTCTTGAGAAACACACGCACCCGAAGTATCTCTTACTTCAGAATGGCTGAAAATGTTTTGCCTTTTTCTAAATAAACATCCTTATTTATTTCTCAAGAGCTCTGTGACCAGCTGATTGATGCCTAATTCACTCCCTCACCCATCTGGAAAAACTAGTCGAAAAATGGTCGGTTATATTTGTTGGCTCAAAACCAGCAAACATACAAACAGAACTTAGAACACTCTAATTTTCAGATACTACATTTACTTTTTATAACTTGCGAATTATCTTGGGGCGATTTCAGATTGAATTTACTTAAAAGTAGATTCAGTTGAGTTACACTGGGTAAAGTGTAACTTTTATAAATGCGAGAAAATTGGAAAGATTATTGAGTGGATTAAAATAAATCTTCCTTTGTATTCTACGACAGCTTTTGTACTCTACTATGCATTTGAACTTATGATACATAAGTCACTAACTAACTACGGTACCCTAGCGCTACAAATAGTCCCCAGTTTAAATCTTACTCAACAAAATCCGATCCTTTCTCTTTTAATTATCATTATCAATCAAAGTTCTAACTTGCTAAGATTAATAAATAAATAGTAAAAGTAAATAACTACACAAGAAACAACGAATTATATTTTCACCAGAATTTTTACCTTATAAAGCAGAAAAATTATCGTTTTGAACCCGCACTAAATACTCTTCATACAGCGTTGCCTTAATGCTAATCTAAAATTCCCAACTAGGATAATAAGAAAAATATCTTACTTCATATTATTTTTCCAAGATGTGGTTGGTCTGTTTAAGAATAATTGCGTGTTTCATTCTTTTTTGGTTTTTTTATTGAAGAAAGATACGCTGAGTAACGCTTTCAAAGATATTTAAACTTGTGTAATTTGCATTTCTACAAGTCAAAATAGGAAGTGTACGAACACTGTCGGAGACTGAATTTCTTTGTCTGAAATTTAATACCATTCATTTACAAATCATGTCACATTCACAAACACTGATATTACTGATCTCACTGTACGCATAAACTTTATATTAACTGATGTAACTGACATGTAGTAGTCTAAACTCTAGAATAAAGTGAGATGGTGATGTAGCGTAATCTTGAAAGTTCTGTTTTTTAATTTTAAAACAATGACAAGAAGAGGTGACAATTGATCCAAAGACCCACATATAAAAATGAATTTTTAGCTCCTTTTAAACATACTGGGCAAGAAAATGTAAACATATGCAATAAAAAATCAAGCATAATTAACTAAATCAATTTTTCTGTCAAGTGCTCTCTCTAGGTACAAAAAGTTCACTACTTGTCACCAGTTTGCAAAGACCAGAGTTCGAATCTCGTTGAAGGCTGAAGGAATTCTTAAAGGCCTCGCCATCAGGGCTGTAGTCAGCCGATCTCAGGCACAGTAATTCACGGGTTCCCCCAAGAGTTGCTCGGATACTTGAAAATGGTCTAATGAAACACGCATTTCTTCCGACATCATATGACAAAACCCATGGTCGTGGCCACTTTGGTCACTGCTTTGTGTAACGCCACCACAATTTAGCAAGGTGCTACATGTTCCTTTCATTTTTTCCAGGAACTAGTACACTCAAATCTTTCGTGTAAAGAAATCGGAGCTGAGTATTTCTTAAAAAGCCGCTGAAGATGGTCATCGCTATCCGGCGCTAAATGAGTATCTAGTGACTACATTGACTTAATCAGATTTGAAAAAGAGGATGCAGTTATTAGCAGGAGGAGCGGGGCTCATAATTAGAAGCAGATATTCACGAACGATGAGCACTAAACAAAGTCGAATCTAAAATTAATGAGAAGACATGTTGGAATCCGATTATCTGATCACAAGACTTAATAAAAACTGCGAAGTGAAGAGAAATTGCCTCGCTTATCACAGTTATTACAACAGAAAGCAATTAATGTTTTTCAAGCAAAAAAACTAAAACGGTCTTTTGTTTATTACTTGTATTAAATAAAAAGGGAATAATTAAAAAAAAGCGCCGATCTCATTAATCCACTTAACGAAAATGAAAAAGTAATTAGGAAAATAAATAAAATACAAATAAACTACATTTATTATCATGAAAAACACAGCACGAAAATTTTAATGGTATAGAAAGCGGAAATATTTTATCTTAGAAAAATTATGGCCCAAACACAATGTTAGTTACTAATAGAAAATTTTTAGCACTAGTTTTGTGAATGTTGGTGGGTAGACCTTATTCTTTAAGGACTAATAAGTGCCACACAATCGTGCAGGTTGAGCAATGTTGGTGTACCTCGTATATTTGGTAAGCTGATGATTTAACAACCAAACCCACTAGAATTTTCATGCGCTAACACTCTTTTTAAAATTTCAAAAAAAAAAACAAAAAACCATAAATAAATAAATGCGGATCAAAATGTTCGCTTTTCTTGGATTAGTAATTATGATATCTTAATCTTTAAGATATCATTATTACGAATTAAAAATTATATCTTATCTTTTGATCGCGTTTAATCAGTTGAATTCTAAAGAACGTTCGGGAAGTTATCAAAGTTTTATGATGATTTAAAGATAGGAATAGAGGTTAACTACCAGAAGTGGGCCATTTTGTTTCAAAATGATTAGACTGATTGTAGATATGGTTTGAAAAATGGTGGCAACCGAAGTTTAATACTGCTAAATGTAAGGTTCTGCACCTAGTGCAGAAATCCAAGAATTACTTATAAAGTAGGGAGAGTGGAGCTAAAAGTGGTTGAAAACGAAAAGATTTCGAAGTTACGATTAAGTCAGACATGATTATCATGCGTGGTAGTCAGGTGGTTAGGAAGGTACTGGTATCCTGTCTCTCATCTACACGATCTTCGCAAGCAGGGAAAAGGATATTATCAATCCATTGCATAAGACGATGGTGACTGATAGAATTTTTCTCTCTTTTTTGGCAGATGCAGAAAAAGTCCGCTTCCTTACATCATTAGCCATTATGATACTAATACCGTGCCACCGTATCCATAATGACGAGAGCGTCCAGCAGCCCTCGTGGGTAGCACAGTTGGTATAATCACCGTCCTCTCAACACCGAGTCGAAAAGGCCCGAGTTTGAATCCCATCAATGACGCTAGGAATTTTTATGGGTTTTTTCGTAACGTGCCTGAGTTAGTTGGTCGCGGGAGAGGGTAATCTGGTTTTTGATCCCGGGAACTCGAGTTTTTTGGTCTACAAAACAGCAAATCGACCACAGAACACATGAAATTTAGAGACATTATAGGCGGCTCAATATGGCCTAAGCTGCCGATGCACCTAACACTCAACAACAACCAACCAGCTTCCAGCGGTATTAAGAATGAAATTCCACAATGAACTTTTGTGCTGAGAATGTAGTTTCCGCTTAATAGTGGTAGATGCAAAGATTACTGAGCACAATAATGAATAGGGAACTATGGGAATATAGTTTGCCCAGTATTTTTGGACTCCGTCCCTATTTATGGAGCAAGTAGGACTACTGGAGTGACCGATTCAACTTCACTACACTCTTACTAACCGACTTGGAAGAAAACCAGCACGTACTGACTGCCATTTTATAGTTAGCAACAATGAGAGTTCAACAAATATTCAGTATTCTTAAGACTATTTTCTAATTTGCTTGGGCGTGATGCGAGACGAAAGCTCTCTCTCCTTGTTGTCATAAAACGATGCCAGCAGAATCATCCGAGACAGTCGTTTCTCGTTTGTTGCCACGAGCAGCTTTTAAGATGACAATGTTGTCACTTTCATTTTCTGCGACACGCATTCGAAGGCGGAAGTCGATGTCAGTCGCGATGAGGACGCAATTGTTTAACATCATATACCACGGCAGTACTCAGTACAGACTTTGAAGTTGCGTTAACTTGCTCAAGTTGAAGGCTTATTCGTGTGTTTGAGTACCTGGGTTTTAAGGATCCAGCGGAACAAATTACCTGGTGAGCATCAGCACTCTATGGCAGATAATCTGACATGAAATTGAAGAGAAGAAAGCAGGGGATGCGTGATTACTGGGCGAAGTCTTCATAACACAACAGTTGCGAACAGCAATGATAAAGTAGACTATAAGTACTACACTATAATTTTTTGTGCAATGTATTATTAGGTGGAGCTCACTTGTGAAAATACACAATTGGACATTGACATTGGATCCAGTGTTCCACAGTTTAGGAGACTTAAACTTCGATTGTTCCACTGGATTAATCACCGAAAGTGCGTCTGTTATGCCTACAACTGCATTCAGAAAATAACTGTAATGGAATTACATTTGAGTTCAAAGATACATTAGACGAAAATAAAATTGTAGATGCTAATGGCATGGGAATAACAGTTTAGAGGCAATATCCTTGTAAAGTGGCTGCATGAATGGGAATCTAATAAACTTATTGAAAGGCAGGTTAATGAAACTCTGGAAGAACCGAAAAAACCATAATGAACCTAAAATAACAGTCGAATATGACTGCAATGGAAAATTATTGAATAGAAATATAGAAAAAGAAAAAGAACTGGATATAGTGTAAGTTCGTGGTAGTGTAGAGCACTGCCATGAACGTACACTGGATATGTTTATCTTTCAGAGAATATCGAAAGGTGGGTAACTTTTTATACACTAAGCTTAAGCGTACATTGAATAACCTTACTAAGTTGAAGTACTTTGTCACAGTGTCACATAGGTCTTGCGCATGAGTTGTGGAAGGGTCGAATCTGGGGCAGGGTTTTACAAGTTTTTACGTAGCAGGATCCTTTATCCTTTTAAAAATTAAAATGTTATCTGATAGAAAATAATGGTAGTAAATGTGCAGTGCTCTGAATTACAAGTGGGATCCCTCAGGGTTTTATATTATGGAATTTATTTCAGTTTTCTTTAATGATATTAATGTTGGTATTACAAGTTTCGTGTCAAATTTTGGTGATAATATTAAGATGTACAGGATTGTGAAGAATGAGCGTGATAGTGTGTTACCGCAGAAAGACTGAAACAAATTATACAACTTATCTTAAAAATGGAAATAATTCAGAGGTAAATTATTGCATGGAGCAGAGAAAGTAGCATATTTAACGCTGGTGTGGTTGAAAAAGGCTTAGGTTGCATACAGTCCAATATGAGGTTTCCACAACGGTGTAATAAGAATGCTAATTAGCCCGAGGTGCACTGTTAATTATATACAGGAAATTTTCCAGTAGAGATGGATTTAATTATCTCGCTGTACAAATCATTGGCGAGACTACATCTTGAACTACGCATCATTTCGGCAGAGATAACGAACTGCTTGAAAGAATACGAAGGAGGACATGAGAGGTAACGCTAAGAAAGATTATATAAGACAATATCACAGGTGGAAATGGACACAGGTGGTTGGGTGGGTCTAGGAGCCACCCAATCACAGATATACAAAAGAAAGATTAATGTTGGAAGAGACTTCCGTTTTGTAAGCTGAGAAGTTTGTCAACTGGGCATTTGTGTGAGGACTTGACTGAGGTTGTTAAGACCTTTTAAAAGGATTAAGCTAATAACCTTGAAGATATTTTCTCTTTCTAGGATTTCAAGAACCAGAGACAGATTCAAATTAAGGTACGATAACCGGTAGACTCCTGTGAGAATTTTTTATTCAAAGAATAATCACCTATTGGAACGGGTTATCCCCTAGCCTTGTGGAGTTAAAGGGATATATAAATTTAAAGACGGATCAGATAAATATTGTTAAAAGTAGATAAAATATAAAAGAAGCATTCCATCTATATATAATTTATCACTAGAAATAAATATCTCTTTATTTCTAGTGGTAAATTATATATAGATGAAAATTTGTGTACATAATTTCCAACTGGAAGTAAACAGATGTTGAAATGTAACGTTGATTAAAAGTGCTTCATTCCGCTCTTTAAGATTACATTACATTTACATTATCTAGACACTGAGGCGCAAGCCACAAGCTTTGCTTTCTTGCGGCATTCTATGTATTAATACTAAGACTACTTAAATCAACAAATTCTGACGTAAGAGGAACATATGATAGAAGGAATACGCCAGAAGGAATGGACTGAATTATACCACTCCGCTACAGAATGACTTTGGTAAACACCATTGGTATATTATAATGGGATCATCCATTATAATATACTCAGGGAAGTCGCTAGTTGGAAATGCACAAATGTCTCTCCACCTTGCAAAGTCAGTCTGAAATGGGTAATTGCGGACAAAGGAAATGTCGATCCATTTTTAGGGTGATGGAGGGAGAGAGAGGGATATTCTATATAAACGATCTTCTTCGTTGATAATGGGAGACAGCAGACCGACGAGGAACCATCCGGATTTTCTTAATTATTCCATGAATGCCATGGGGCATTGTCGTGTGTTTCTAAAATTACCTCTGACTAACCTATGGCAAATACTCCCCAACATGACTTATGGAAGTGAAACTTGGGTACTCACCAAAAGAATGGAAGAGAAGCTGAAAACTACACAGCAAAGAATGGAACGAATATTAGGAATCAGACTCTTGGATAAGAAGAGAAACATGGATTAGGCAGCAAATAAAAGTAAAGGACATTCTTATCAAAACTAGAGAACTGAAAGTGTCTTGGGCAGGACACATAGCTCGAAGACATGGTGACAGATGGACTAAGAAAATAACAGAATGTTGCCAAGAAGAGCTAAAAGGAAAACTTGGAAGACAACAACGGAGATCGACAGATGAAATTCAAGAGTTCGTGGATAGTAAATGGATGGCCATTGCACAAAACAGAAGGAACTGGAAAGTTGCCGAAGATGCTTTCATCCTGCAGTGGATTGAAAATGGCTGATGATGAACCTATGGCAAAAGCCTCTGCTGAATTCTATGAATTCCACTGTGTTCAGAAACTTTGTGCTTAATGTTACAACAATAGACGTTTTCAAAAATAAAGTTGGGCCATCTACAACAACAGGATTACTCTCTCTGTTCATAGGTAACGATAAATTTATGTAACAGCTTGACATAATTTAGTCATTTTTGTTAACTTTTCAAATGCGATATTTTCTGAAGTTTTAACGCTTTGATTAGTATTAATATTAGCTGTTTTATTACCATCTCAATTAACTTTACACACATTTTAACGATGTTTTATGAGAAGCTGTAATATTTCATCAATTTTTACGTAAAAATAAGGATGAAATTTGTAAACACGTTTCCTACTTCAGCGAGAATATAGTTAATATTTAATTTTTATGGATGTTTTCTCTCTCAGAGCACCGCACGTTCTCTTATTAATGCAAAGCAACAACTTGTCGATAGAGTATGGCAACGATGAATTCAATTACGGAATAAAGGCGTGAAAAAGAGTAGGATGGTTGGCATATCAAAATAAATTGGAAGTCTGCCTCACGTGTTTTCGAAAAATGACGCTTTCATAAAATATGAAGTATCCCAACGGAGCAAATGAAATTACCCATCTGGAAGCTTCACATAGTCTGCATGGTTGATGTTGCCTGTAGGTAAAGGTTATTTGTGACATTATCCAAGTTTATTCTACAAGATACATTGTGTTGAAGTCAGCAGGATTTTCAAGATGTATTTGTATTGGCTATTTTATGTTTTTTTGTTGCATAACCTATGGTCATAGCGGACCAGTTTTTATTATCTTTATCGCGTAATGTCTTTGCAAGTGTGTGTGCGCGTGCTCACGAGCCTTTTTTGCAAGATGAGTGGTTGGAAAAACCTTCCAACCACTCAAACCTTCGCTAACTCTCTACAGGTGAAAGTCCTTTCTCCTGAGATTTGGCGAATTACGGTGTAATCCTGATTGAACAAGCAGTTGAAGAATTTCTTTAATCTCCAACTGTATCTGAACCGTCGAAGATTGAAGAACTGCATGATTCTACGTGGAAGTATAAAATACAAAAATGTATTAGGCTAAGTTTATGTAAGTTAATGGCATGTAAAATTTGTTAAACCTTGGCATTTACACAGATTTGATGATAGACAGATGAAATCGGCCCGATTGTCTTCCAAGGTTTATACGCATTGCAGAGAAAAGCAGTTGAGACTGCTGCTTTTTGCGATATATATAAGTTAACAAACTCAAAACAGATATAAATCATTGTTAATTCGGGTCCAATTTAAGGATATTATACTATTGTATAACCGTGGACCAGAACTGTGTAATGTAATCGTTTAATGCTCTATATTTTTTCTGTCATGATAACTTCATGTATATGATATAACTGGGTCTGTAGTAGTCGGTCATTTTCGGATCACTTAAAATAATGTTCCACAAAAGAGGATTAGTAGAAAGTTTGACCTTACTCAAGGACTTGATAACTGAAAGAATTTCAGTAAATTGGCAATTTCCCAAAGAAATCAGGCCTCTCATTGGACCTCAATTGCCGACTGTCGCAATTCATTTTCGAAGGCAGGCAAGTTGTATTTTCAAATTCGAGGCAGAGTAAAAAAATTCGTGGCATTCTGATACCTTTTTCACTATTGAAAAGAAAGAAAGATCAACAAGTTAGTTAATGTATGCAATGCGTTAGAATTTAGTAAGCAGTAACATTTCATGATTTATAATAAAAAAGCAAAGATAACGCGCCTAATAGGCGTACTCTGAAAATGAAGGAAACTATTAAAAATAGATGCTAAAACATGGACAAGAGGTTGAACTTTGAATCTTGGAAAGCCGATGATGACGGATGAATTTCTTCTGGACTTTTCTACCTTAAAAGAAACTCAATGAGTCTTCCACCTGTTAAAACCTCGAGGGACGGATTTCTGCACTTCGCTAATTCCAGCTTTTGTACATCGGAATATTTCGTCTTCTCTTTCAGCAGTTGGGTGTTATAAGGACAAACATCAATTCTTCAATTAATTTAAATCAATGTTACTTACAAGCTGCCTCCTTCCATTCTGCTCAGTGGTTCCATATTAAACTCGACAACAAAACTTGAATCTATCCAGTTTGACCCAAGTGTTTAGTCATTCGTGTCATTTAGGTATAAACAACAAATCAACTGCGATCCTGTACTTAATTTAAAGCTAATTCAAAATAGATTTGAAACCCGTCCTCCCCCAACTTCTGGTATATGTTTTCCGCTTCGATAATTCTCAGCACTAATATTAGCAATCCCATTTAGCCTAATTCAATAGAAGTCAACATTTCTATACAGCTTTAAAATATGCACCAATTACGCAGCATTTGTCCTCTTTAAATAGCAACCATCCCACTGTGTAAGGTAATTTCCATTTTGGCACGGTCCAGTGCACTCAGTTTAATTTAAGGCTTATCTTATCTTTCAGAAAGCGCATTTAATATTGAAAACTTTCAAACGCAAAGTTACCACCAAGAAGGCAGTTTTCGTGTACGCAAAGAAGTCAATTACTTTCACCAATCATACAACGCAAGGGCTTTAATGAGAAAAGCGAAAACGTGCGTCTGAGTTCATAAAACCCAAAAGATTTCCTGCGGTGTAATGAATGAAGGAAAATGAAACTTATCGTTATTAAGGAGGATCCGAGCAGACACTCTGAAAAGAAGGAATTCTTCTTGGCGTTAATTCTCTAAATCCCTTATTTTCTTTCTCAGGCAGCTCAATTAAGAAATAATCCATCACATTGTCTAACGTAGCACTTCATGGTTGTGTTGGTGTTTTGATCACCGCGCTGGTTTATTGTTGATGTGTAGATTTTGTTGGAAATAGTGGAGCTGGTATTCAATTTTAAAAATGAAATTGGCATTTCTTATTGAACAGTAAAGTGTCATCGAAGTGAAAGGGAAGAATATGTAGTGTTGTGCTGATTCATGCTCCTGCTTGTTGCTTCTTAAGGTGCTACTAGAGATGTACTGCGCGGATTTGGTGCTTCAAGAGAGATCTGCTCAGATTGGTATTCAAGAAGGAACTGCTCACTCTGTTCCTGTGCTTTGGAAGATCCGTTATTTACCACTTGATTTGCGCTTGAGACCTGATTGTGATTTTTATTTAATGTTTTTTGGATTAAATCAATAAAGAGTAACTTTATGAAAATTTGGCCGGGACCGCCTAATACAATTAAAAAAAAATGTTTTGCGTTTGTTGCAGATGCTTTCAACTGTAGAGAAATTTTCGCTCATGTGGTAGCAATGAACATTGGCCAGGCAAAATTTTGAAAAAGAAAAAAATGTAAATTGGCCGAAATGCGAAGCTTAAAATTGCGAAGCTCTCTCTCTGCTGTATCCGAAAATAGTCGAACTTCTGGTTTTCATATGTTTAAGTTACTTAAAGATATACATATTTTGGTTGTGCAAGATTTGGTTTTAAGGATAACGCAAACGCTCAAAATGTTGTGCCACGACTGCCTGTACTCTTCACTAAACATTTCTTTTCCGACGAAATCAAGAAAACTTGTCACTTCCTAGAATAAATATGTAAAAATAAGATGTGATTTCACTTAAAAGTATAGCATTATCATGTTTCTAGAATAAAACGTTTTGAAGCTGCGCTGAAATTCACTTTATTTATTGGACTGCCTTCTTATGAAAACGAATGCGTCATGGCAGTGAAAGGTCGTGCGTACGTATTTGTGTCATTAGCTGTGAATCCCGCAAACTGAAGATAAGACGGGACTACACTGCTCGCCAAATTAATGGAACACGTAGAAAACGTGGTGCAGCACGTGCTGCTTGCGATGAAGTAGGACAAAATTTCGTATGATGTTGTACCAGAGAATAATTATGAAATTAGGAGACGGCGAGAAACTTCGGACATTTATAGGGGTTATATAAGAATTACTAAAAACTTCACATTAGAGGTCGATACAAGATGCTCGAAAATATAGTCAAATGATATCAGTATGGCGTTAATCCCCCCAACTGCTAAACAGAACGGACAGCGGTGAACCATGCTCGGTACAAGGGTATCTATAAGATTCTGTGGCCACAAATCCCAATTTTCCACCAGCGCAGGTCTCAGCTCAATGAGAAGCTGGCTGTTTGGCGTGCAATGCGACGCCAAAGGGTGTCCCACGCATGTTCGATCGGATTTAAATCTGGTGATCGTGCTGGCCACGCCAGTCGTTGGAAAGAAAATCTGGGTCGACCACACCCCTAAAAAGTTACTTAATATGGTTCAAGGAGCTGTTTTCGGTACCTCCGCCCAGTTACAGCACCCCTATCAAAAACATGAAGGGCGCACCCATTGATCATGATTCCACCCCACACGAGACCACCGCTCCACCTTAAGTGTCCCTTTCTCTGATGTTAGAGGGACAGTACTGCATTCCTCGTTGTCTCCAGATGAAATAACATCTAGAATCTGCTTGTATGCTAAATCGGGACTCATAAGAACTGTACACCATTTGTCAGGGCTCCAGATCACATTGTTATGGTACCAGTCTCGACAAGCTCTGTGGTGGTTTGGGGTTAATGGCCAGCTCTTCTTGTAATGATTCCTGTGTCCTGAAACTACATTCACATTGGCGTCATGGATGCAGTTTCAGGAAACGGGAACGGCTTCAAGTCGTCCAACAAACCGCCATCCCAAAGAATCATCTAAACGACGACTGGCCATCCTGAGTACTGGAGCTCTATATCCACTAAGCAAGCTAAAAACAAGAAAGAAGTGATATGGTCGCAACCAGTGTTTTTATAGGCATGAATATTTTACATAATGTGCGGCTCTCTAAGATGGTAGATCGATTTCTATTGGATACTCAGAATTTGCATTGCAGGATGCCAATTATATCAAATATTCTCCTTCGGCGACAGTGTTCACAATAAAATATTGATGATAAACATTTTGTTCTGTTAATTTTGTCCAGAAGTGCATATTCCGCAATAGTTCAAATAAACAAACCGAATATGCCATAATAAGTAGCCAAATAAAGATCATTCACTTAAAGTTTAGTTTTATTTCTACTTTTTGAGTTAGGAATATTTCAGTGAGTAGTAAACGCTACTCATTGAAATATTCCTTACTTTTATGCGTGTCTGCAGTACATTAAGATATTGATACAATATTTTAAAGTAAACAGTTAGTATCACAGAGTGCGCTGTTCGTAGTTGATTCCCATTATAGCAAGTAATGTTTCATATCACTCACGAAACTACTGGATGATGTTGTTTCTATTGTACAAAAACAAAAAAACAGCCAACAAATTTGATTTGTTTTATTCATCACGGTGAAAATTTGTTGAAATGTCGTTTGAAAGATAAACTTGGTATCAAATATATAAATTTTGTTTCAAACAGCTAAGAGTTATTTAAACAGGATTTATGGTTTACATTTGCTATATTTTCAAATCTCATCAAGCAGATTAACACGAAATTAGGTAATCTTATTGTAATAAATGGAAGTTTAACTGTATTCTACACAGCTCATAAGAGTGGATCGTATACGTTGATTATTTGTGGTCCCCAAACCAGAGGTTGATGCATTGGCTTTCATCGGTATCTTCTAAAACGCCTGAATTTTTCCAAAAACGGAGTTATCCGTTCGGATGGACTATTTTTGTTATAAATCATTTTAAGCGCGAGACGAAATAGATATAAAATTTACAAAAAGACGTACTGGGCGTAACTTAGAAACAAAACTCCCTTAGTTCCTTTCATTTTCCAATTTAAAAGACCCCTCTAATTGCGTGAAATTTGACAAACTACACATGTCCATGTATTTCTCAAAAATGTAAATTACTTAATTACTTCCATTTAGAGGCTTATTTTAAATTTGGCGCCCTTCACATGCGCGAAATTTGAAACTACTAATGGCGCTTCCCGCAGCATAGCGGCCATTTTGAGAGAATACCGGGTTTCATGTTATCATCTTTATGATGTGAAAACAATAATAAATGTTTTAAAAACAGCTAGAGAAAAATAATAGATGTTTGTTGAACTAGTAGGAGAGGAAAAACGAATAATCTGAAATTTTAAATAAACGCTGCGACGGCACTTGTCTGGTATCCTACTATTCTTCAAGCAAAGTTCAAATAGTTGCAAAAACGGTGGCTTGGCACCTGATAGGTTCTCGCATTTAAATATTTTTAAAACTAAACATCTTTATCTGTTTCTGTTCTTTCCAAATTCGAAGAAATTCTTCAGGGAAGTTTCTTTTTCGCTATAGAGTTCTGTACTTTCACAGTGACACGAAGCTGGGATGAACCGACGTTCTAGGCGCCGTCCTTCCACAGATACAGACATGTATTCAGAAAGGGTCCGCGCAGTATCACAATGATTGTATTGATCAGCCTCCCCGCACCAGGTGGAAAAAGCCCGGGTTCGAATCCCGTCAATGACGTGAGGAACTCTTATGTGCTTTTTTCACTCCGTGGCTGAGTTAGTCGGTCTTAGGTGAGGCAGCACAGTTCGCACCTCCCCTGTGGTTTTTCGTCCAGCAAAACAGGCAAATCGACAAGTGAATACACGCAATTTATGGACATATTGCACATGGGCAGATCAATTAGTTTTCGGGTGGCCCTAATATGACACTTTTTTTATATTTAGGAACGTTGAAAATTTTCTGAATTTTAATAATATAGTTTAATTAACGCGGGAACGTTATTTTCGAGGGGCACCTGTGAGTGCCAGACTACTATGTTATTGAAATATTAGAGAAGATGCCATTAAGCAAAACTAAATTTGTAGATATCGGTGTGCATGGAAACCCACGCTTTAACAATGAACAGAATTTGTACAAATTATTTTTATTATAGACTTAAACATACGCTTTTTAAATCAGACTTTTGGTGCCACTACATTTCAATTAAAGTAAAAGAGTAATCATTTAGTGAGAAAACGCTGGCTGGGGACCATAATTATTATATATTTTCACTTATAAGAGACAGCTTATTTGGCGATTAAGTGAAACATTTGTATCTCGAGTAGGTGTTGATGCTTGAATAAAGTCTGAAGTTATATGTTATACCAGAAATAATGTTTAGCTGTCTTTCTTCCTTCTGTAGGAAGGAAAAATATGTTCTCTTCTAGTTGGTATGCTGGGGCAAACCGGAAAGTAACGTCTTCAATGTTTGACTGAAGTTAGGAAGTTACAGAAAAGAAATTGTTCATAGTCTATTTCTCAACATAATCTGTCACGAATATTGAAACATTTATCCAAACATTTCACGATGAAACCCTATTGCAGGGGTTTCATCATGGCAACACAGTTTTCGCACTGCTGCATGTAAACTCATTATTGTTATGGAAATATTTTCTTGAACGATGTTAAGGTGAGGGTACATATCAGTCTGAAGGTGCTAAATCTTAGCTGTATGAAGGAATACTGCTGAAGGACCAATTTGCTGTCACTTGCGCAGTTTGTAGTCGTCCATCGTCGTGAAAAGTGATGACTATCATTTAGAAATTTAGATACATTATGAGCATTCGGCCAAAGTCTTTTGCAGTTACAGGATGATTGCCTTTAATGATGCGTCCAAATTCAGTAACATTAAAAACAGTGATAGATGCGTATGAGTGACAGGCCATTGTTCATTCCAAAAGTTGCTTCTTCCTTCCTGAAACTAACGACATCATTATGAACATTTTAGAGACAACTAGAAAGTCTCTTACACTGTAATTTTATATAATCATTAAATTTATTGATGGTATTTTCATATCATGGTAGGGCGAACACGCATTTCGAGCTGCTTTGTCATATAAGCCATAATTTCTATTTTAATATATTACTGCAAGAAATGTAGTAGAAATGATTGACTTCCTTTCTGTTTTCACAGAAGGGAAGTCAATCAGCTCATTTTCATCTAATTTGTTTCATAAAACGGTAAACTGCAGCCATTATCAACCCTCTGCAGGATGGAAACCTCCTCAACAATTTGCTGAGGGAAATGGACCATAATCTGCCACGCTGGTCCATTGCGGGTTGGCAGATTGACCGTATTTAGTAGTCAGGGGCTTGAACCCCGGTCTCTGCCGCATCTAGTTTTATTAAAATTATAACTTTGGAGACCTTAAATTCCAATTTGCCCTCGTAGAAAATCATTCGCAGCATCAAACAGGCGCTTGCTCAAGAAAAGGTCTCAACAAGCGGTTCATTCAAATAAGCTGTCAATCTTTTAATTATAAAACTTCTTAAGCGCATACGACATTATGGAGAATGAACTGTATTCCGCTGTTTAATCGAACAGAAAAAAAATCAGTGCTCAGAGTGACTCCCTGTGTTTAAGTGATAATTTTCCTCTACAAGTTCCGCATAGTTCGTGATTTCATTTAGAAATCGAAAATAGAGAAACGACTGTAATACATGCATTTTAAGTGAACAAAACCAATACATAACCACCATCAAATAGAGACCATTTAAAAATCGTCCACTGAAATAATTTCCTTACTTTTTTTTTGTGTGCACATCTACAGTACGTGAAATTAACGGTGCGCCATCTTGAAGCAAACGTAAGTAAATGTCTGGAAGAAAAATGCATCGTGCGATCTTTGTGTACAAGTGCTCAAGGTAGGATAGGATTACGGGCTGTTCTTTACGCTCAGTTTCCTCAAGAGATTCACTGGGATCAGCTTCGTAGTACAGGCTGGTGATTGCTCATCACTCTTGACGCCACGAATCTTAGGGGAATTGTCCTCTGAACTGACGGTTAACTGAGGTAGTGTGTAGCTAACAGTTCTTTGACATGCCTCCTTAGATGACCTGTCTGTTTTGTCAGTGTCAGTCATCGTGTGATTGTTCCACACTGCCGATTTCTTGGAAGTAAAAAATTCCTGGAAACCACAGGAACAAAGCTTATCACAATTAAATCTCTTGGTCCTGCTTTTATCCGAGTTACTGCTGCCCCACCGAATCTGTTTGGAGGGTTCCGAATACAATAATGCTGTGGTGGGGGAAAGGCGAGAGGAAAGATCGGAGGGAACAAGCTTGTTAGAGGTCATCTTGCGTCTCCCTAGCAACACCGCTCGCCACTTCCTCATTCTAGGCAGGAAGTGGCCTGAGTTTATTGGTGTCGGGGACTGCTCTTCTTCGTAAAGATTGAGCACTTCGGCAACTTCGGGCTTTCGCGACATTATGGAGCAGTGTGATACATCGACGCTAAATTCAGGATCGTCGTAAGGGGTGACGTCAGATCTTTTCTCTGCACTTCTGAGGGTTGTGTTGGCTGTTGATGTCTCTAGGTTCATTTGTATGCTGCAGACGGCGTCTTCTGCTGCTACTTCGCTGTAGCGGCGGCGTTCAAAGGCACGTGTGAATTTATGCGCTATACAAGCGACCTTCGAATCCCGTGTCGGTGTACCCATGATGGATTTGACCGATAGCCTGTCTTCACTTTCGAGAGGCGTTTGTAATGTCACCTTACGAATGCTCTTTTCTCCAGGGGGAAATACAAACACCTTCCCTCTGGCCTTTTTTCTGCTGTCGCCCGAGCTGCATTTAGAGAAAGGACTGGTTGGAGTTGCCTGCAAGAAGAAAAGAAATTAAACATCTTAATAATGTATTCATTTATTTTTATAAGGTAACAGCAATCAGTTCTTCTTCCCACACTTATCCTTAAATTGTCTCTTTTTATATTTCTGTTTTATAGCTTTCAAACAACTTGCGAATGCTATTTTCTCCTTCTATTTCCCGATCCCCCATTCCATTGAAAAGGTTTACCGTAAATACGGCCAGCTGTGTGATTGGACACAGGGATGGCCGTATTTGGGGCAAGTTAGAAACTTTTCTCTTCTAATCGAACAAAGAAATCAAAATATTTTTATTTAAATTGATATTTATGTGCAAAAAGTTTCATTTCATTTGTGAAAAATTAATATTAAAAGTTATTGTAATACTTAAAATGGTTCTTTGTTGAAGAGTGCGTGCGTTGACCATCAAAATTTACAAATTATGGGAAAATATTATATAACTATCTCAAATACATAAAAAAAAAAAAAAAAAAAAAATGAAATACTTGCCTGAGAAATAATTAAGTTACTGTCTGCTGTCTTTGGTGATATTTGAGGAGATGGACTCTGGACTGAGGGACTCCCTGAGTCATTCGGAGTAACTTGATCTGAATGCACCGGGGAATTCGTAGGCGATTTAAAGAGGCCTCCACCCGTAGAAACCGTCAATCCAGAGATGACGCTCGCATCTGCATCGCTAGAAGGCTTTGACACAAAATAGCATTTCACGGGCAAGTTTGAGGCATCTGCATTTTCCTCACAGTCGTAAAGCTGCGTCAACTGGCTAGAAAAAATAGATTGGTAATTTTCGTTCCATCAACTCGTACACTCAAATATTACTCTACTGAAATAAAAATTAGGAAAAATAGCGAGGCTTTGGAGTATATTTAGAAAGAAGCATCTCCTGCTTCCAGATTTTTTCTGCTTCGGTAGATTACAGAAAACTTTAGATGGAATTTGTTAATTACTTGTTATTCTTCTACACTGCGCAAAGGTATGAAAATAAATACCCCCCTAGAAATTTCTCACAGCTAAAGTAGTTTGCATAATCGATCTTCCCTGGCCAGCTGCGTAATCTTCCTGTATATAAATACTGTCTTGCTGATGTATAGTGCAAAGAAGTCAACCCTTAAACGCATCTAGTTTTCCGTCCTCTGCAATGTATATGGAGATTAGATAGCGAATATTTTTGCGGCTTATTTGTGTTGGCTTCAAGGGGGGGGGGGGGATATATCCAACAATAAAAGCCAGTTTCAGTGACCATCTATAGTTCTCAAAGAAATGTGGGAATAAATTAGTCTAGAAGGTTGGCGATAAACTTCTCCAGACTTCCAGTAATTGAAACGGAGGTCCCATCAAAATGGGAACATGCCAGCTAATGTGCAATGGTAAAATCTGTAAACAAGCAGAACTGCCTCTTAAAGTCATGCGAATGCTACTTTTTGAAGAGCCTTCTTCAGGAGGGAAGATTTTATAAAAGTGAGATGTGGAGGCCATTACAACCAGGAGTGCCAACTATTAGTGTGGACTTTGAAAGAAACACTGCATCTCAGAGCGGAAAGCGTGGAGGTGTTGGTTCGCTTAATTGTGTGCCCAGATGGTTATGTCCTTAGAGTGGATGCAAGCGCTTATTTGGCTTGTAGAAATCGTCGCACGGTAATGGCCTGTTTTCACTGGCTTTTAGCTTATTTGGCTATCGGGGAAACAGAGCTGCATTCTCTCGCGAGAAGCAGAAAACATTACTTTTTTCAGAGGAAATCTATTAGTTGCCATGATGGCCATCATTTTATAAACAAACGTTTTTGTCCTAAATTGCTAATTTCTGGACCGTGCTCGCACGTATAAATTTAAGAAGCTAACGTGGAATTCTAACTCGGATAAATTTTCATTAATGAAAATTCACGAATAAAAAAAACAGGCAAATGAACGTAGCAGTGATCCAATACTGGTCATTCTTGCTCAAAATTACATTCAGCTCTCTTAGTCTTAGCACAACTTGGATGAAAAGCATTATTTATAGTAATTGCCATTTGTTTTGTCTTAATTTCTGTTTGGACAATGCACTTTGCATAATTTGATGTTCGTTCAGTATGCACTATCACTTTATTTTGTCAAAGGAAATTCAAAATGGGTGTAATTTTTCTGGCATCCCTTTCTCCAATTAGTTATTAGTTTAATGGAAAGAATAGCGATACTGGATTAACAAAACATGCAGGTAAAATAATAAATGGACGCCAGATGTTCCCATTGCTTTCTTTGTTGAACTCATTCTCTTAATAACAAATAGTTATTAAGAGAATGAGTTCGAGAAGCCTGATACATTCTTAAACTGTCCATTTTTAAAATGCCCTTTATATCAGAGCTTGATGTGAACCTCGTAGCGCACGAAATTACTCTAGTTCCAAACAAGCTTTTTCCCCAGGGAAAATATAGAAGCGTCTCTTATTCCTTCCAGTTTTACGGATCGTCGATCGTTGCCTAGTTGTCATCCTGGAATTTTTTTTTTGTAGTTTCTGTACAGAACAACAACACTGCTGCTCATTATTGGAGCCGCTGTATATCATTTTGAACAGGTAAAGTACACTTAAAACAACGGAATCATTAAATGTCACAAGACAAGTGCAGCTGTAAAGTTTCAAGCGTCGTTGGTATTTGAACTGGAAAAAGATAATTGCGTGAAGGGAAAGGATCCGAGTGGTCTTTTGTAGTTATTGTTGGGGCTGCCTAAGACTACGCTCTACCATTATTGAATGATCAGATAAAGAAAAAATCGATATACGATTCTAGGCGTTCTCGGCTTTACCAGAATAACGTTCAACGGAAATATTTCCTTTCTTATGTGATTCTTAAGTGGGAAAACTGCGCGACTTCGTCTTTCAGTTATGAGCATAGTCTTTATGTAGGCTTCTGCTTGTTTACTTATCTAAAGTAACTGAAGTAAACTTCTCTTGGGTTGTTAAAATCGAAAGTAGTTAGACTAAATTCGACTAAGCGCGCGCGCACACGTACAAACATACAGCGAAGCAGAGAGACAGAGAGAGAGAGAGAGAGACTGAAAATACTCGAAAATTGGACACAAAGAAACCACTGGAAAGAGTTATGATGTCAGGTTAGTTTATTTTATCTGGAGTTAAAACGGCATCTTCCCTAGGAAAGGTGAACTTTGAACTCTAATGGTTGATATGTTCAATGGATGCAAATTCATGAGGCCTATAACATTGCGAAAAACAAATACTTTTTTTTCTGTCATATATATCGAAGTAAATTAATTTGAACGTATTTTTTGTGCTGATTTCAAATATTAAATCAGTTTTATACAAACATTACAATAGGCGACACCAGAGCACTTTATTTTTCAAAGATTCGTTATCTCGATTACTGAACTAGAACGTAACTCCTGATGATTTCCTGTTGTATTTCGCCTGTGAAACATCCATTCTTAGCGTCCAGCAGTAATCAGCGGGCATGCTTGGGTTCCACTTATCTTGGTACTTCTTTTCCGTTGTAGAAATCGTTTGATGGATATGATCCCTGTGCTCATCATAACTACTAGCTTTTCTCGGAAAAGTCCAAATGTGAATCCACGAAATGAATCTTTAGGGACGTATTACATCCCGTAACTTCATAAGCTCTGAGAAGCTCATTAATTATTTCTTGCTAATTTTAAATCCATGCAGTTTGTTCAACTTCATTTAACTGTTCTTCAAAATATTCATCTTTAATCAGTTTTCTTATTTGGAGTCCCAAAATCTGGACATCTGGACTGGATGGCCAATATTTATAGTCAGATTTTTTCTCTTCATGAAAGGAAACCTTGCTTCTATAGAGCGAGGGCCAGTTCAGAGTCTAATCGTACTCTAAGGAGTTTTGTATCGGCTTTCCATCTTTTATCAGAAATAATTTTTCATTCTGTGAAATTTTCTCATCAACACAACAAAAGTAATCTTAAATGATATAATAATTCAGAGTGGAATTATTTGAATTGAAATGCAGGGTACAGTATATAGTTGTTTAGTACTTATGATTTGCGATGACTACAGTAATTCTATAAGGTTTTTAGAATTATTGAGTGCTTCCAAGGTTCTGATTGGAGTAAACTATAGGTTCTAATGAGACATGTAGAAATTGATTCAAATATTACCTGCGTATAAATCAAAACCGCTTCCCGATAAAAGCAGTATTAAGAACATCTCTGGAATCACCGTGATCGCAAAAGTCACGAACTGTTTTAGTGAAAAAGTTACTGTAGTTTAAAGCTTAATGGAATTAATTAGGTCGACACAAGTGGATGGTGGAAGTAACCTTTCAGAGAGCGAGCGAGTTCCTTAAAAGGCTCGGCTATCTTCTTCATCAAAAATAGATTAGCTGCCTAGGATTCCAACCCAGGAGAAGAAAATTGCAACCGCCAGAACCGCAGAGTTATTAATTGCAATTTGCTCCGAGGTAGCTTTGGACATGAAGTTTCGGTCTATTTTGTCTGTTAATTCTGTGTAGGTTTGCGGGATACAAACCACGTGCGTCTGAGACCATGAACTCTGTTACCGACATATCGGGAACTAAGGGGAAAATTTGGTAGAACATGAAGAAATATCAGGCAGTGGGCTCTGTCGAATGACAGTTTCTAGATGTATGGTTAGAGTTCGCTTAAAGAATTGGCTGCATAGGTGGTCATCTAGATGAAAACGTCTGCTAATTTTACACAGTGGCAAGCCAGTTATGGTTCAATAGCCGTAGCAGAACTGATTACAGCATACTGTTATTTCTCGGTGAAAGCTGTTCAGTTCCACTAAAGCTGAGGCGTTTGCATTTTTTCATAGTCCACCGTTAGGCATCTTACTGTAACCAATCCAAGCCAGGACCTAGTCATTGTAAGAAATGAATATTTTTACAATGACATATAAATGCATGTTATCTGTGCACAATCTATGACTTGAGTAGTTTCCCAAATCCAACCAGTTATTATATAGTAAATAAGAAAACTGTCAGCATTTCAATCCACCTCCCCATCTTTTCAATTGGAAAAGCAATCTACAATTGCTATTTGACAGTGTTTTCATGTGTGATATATACATAAAGCAAGCTCGTCGTTGGGCCCATGAAGAAATTAACTATCTACTGTTCATCTAAGATTGCTATCTGCTCTTTGCTTCTAACATAAAATGACTTGCAGGAATTCCAGTCTAGGAAGGCCCTTCCTTCCCATTTGGAGATAGTTGCAATCTCAAATGGCTTGCCCAGTTAATGGCCTTCAAAAGTGACGGTTGCCATTTCCTTCTGCTAATAGCAATCTTACTGGTCATTGATGAAATAGGTTATCCTCTACTCCTCCCTTTGACCGTAGCAGTAGTACAGTGGTAGCGATTGCGCTCCTTTCACATCGTTTGGGAAAAGGCGTGGTTTCGAATCTGACCACACAGAAAACATTTTTTATGGACTTTATACACATCTTGGAAAGGGTTAAAAGATCTTTACTTCGGAAACTGAGGTTTTCATCCGACAAGTAAAACGATCACAGAATGCAGTCAATCCAGAGTGCAGTAGAATAGCGCTTCATTGCCGTAGTTGCCTTGGCTAAAAAACAAAATTCTTTGCAGGACTGTTCAGTGGAGAGATAGCAATTATCTCGTCATGTAATATGACTTGCCTGACTTGAAAAACCGTCTTCACGTACTCAGCAATCGATATAAAAATCCAAAGAACTCTACTCCGTGACGTATGCAAGTTACAAATTAAGTAAAGTTTATTTTTAATGTTATTTGGACCTGAACACTTTTGCAAATAATGTGAAATTATTCATTTTTAGTATAGCGCCTACGTGCTATACTAAATTCAGCAGTGTCTTTTAAAGCTGTTTAATACTCGACACTGCGTAAGGAAACTTGAACTAAAAAGTAAAGCTTTATGTCTGAAAAAGGCTCTGTTTTACGAAAGAAAATAATGAGCCCATGCGAAAAACATGACAGTCCCAATATCCTTGACATCAGCGGAAAAGAAAAATACAGCGTTTTCAAGTAAATTGCATTTTCAAACGTGGAAACCAGTTAACAAACACACATCGATCATAAAGCCACCACTAGAAGGACTGGAATGATAAATTCCTTTAATCCTCTAATGACCTTAACAATAAAACGAAAGATCAAAATGGTATAATTTTGATTCCAGCTTTATTTTCAATGTGAATTAAATGAACTCAATACTTTTTGATGCTCAGAGCTCATCTATTCGATACTTGCATCTGCGTGCAGTTATTCAAAAATATTGTATGAACAAAGCATTTGAAATAAGAGAGAGAATGATTTCAAACAAGAGAACTTACAATTATTAGAGGAAGAGTTTATTAAAGTTTTTCGCCATTAGTTTTTCGTTTGGTAGGTGATTCATACTGTAAGTTAAAATGTAAATCTCTCGCGTTAAGTTCTTTTCCCAAAAGGTTATTGCATTTATTACGCATTTCCAAATTCACTACTCAAACAGCCAAAATTAGTCAAATATGAGACTACTACTGAAATATTAAAACGTATGAAAACACTGCAGAGTTATGGAAGTTTGAGTATATTTAAAACAATGAAATTTTACAGTTTAATTATTTAAAACTCATTAATACTAGTCTAGTTTCTAATATCCTGCGCCAAAGAAAAATGTTACACGGTTTTATGCCATCAAAACTAAATAGTCAACTTTTAAGTATCGAATGCTTACCTCAAATAATTCACTTTCAAAAATAAAGCGGTTGGTCACTGACCAAACAAAAAACGAGGTGTATGTTGCTGTTTATTTATGATTCACACCATTCTAACAGCTGCTTCAGTGGGTTGTAATCCCGTTAGACAGTGGACCAACACTTTAGTTTAACATTGAACAAGCTTAAAGGAAACTGTCATAAAAACATGCAAAAGCTTTTTGACTTTTTCGCAACGTGGCTGAATTAATCGGTCTCAGGCGAGGGTGTCATGGTTTTTTATCCAGAAAACTCGAGTTTTTCGTCCAGCAAACAGAAAATGGATCACACAACACGCGCAATTTGCAGACAATATATACGGAGCAATATTGCCTTAGTTGCTGATGCTCCTAAAACCCTATTACAACAACAAGATGAGCCCTTCGCCTTCCTTGCAAAATATTAGATATACACTCAGTGATCACGGAATTATAACCACACCATTCGTAGTGGACTATGCTGCATAGCTTGCAGAATAAAAAGACGAACAACTTCGTTCCCTAGAGCAGTGGTGATTTTGCATGTGGTCTTGCGAGACAAAGTGATAAAGTAGCAGACCTAGTAAAGATATCAAGGAATTTGAAAACGGCATGATTGTGGAGCTCGTGAGGGTGCTTCCATATCAAACTATTATATTATGGCCACCGGGTAAAATCTTATTTATACCCATGTGTATTGTGTCTGTAAATTGCGTGAGTTCTCTGGTCGATTTGCCTGTTTTGATGCACGAAAAAAAAAAAAAAAAACACTTTCTGGGGCGGGTTGTTGTTGTTTGGTTTTTAGGAGCATTAGCAACTATGGCCATATTGCTCCAGGGATATGCGCTGGTCATTCCCTGACTTTTCCGCATCCTCCGTATTTGGTGGTGACGGGCTCGAACCCCGGTCTAATCAAACAGCGTGTGCTACGCACTGCTACTCCTTCCCACCTGGCTACGAAGGCGCCTCTCTGGGGCGGGTGATAAAAACTTTATCTATGCTTGAAACCGACTAACTCAGCCACTGAGTGAAAAAGGCCCATAAAAGTTCCTTGGATCATTGACGGGATTTGAACCGGGGCCTTTTCCACCCGGTGTGAGGAGGACTGTGATGATACCACTGTGGTACCTGCACAGACGTGCTTCCATATATATATATATAAAACCCTATTATTTTTAGGCCACCCGAATAATTAAATTCATCTTTCGTGCTGTGTGTCTTATGTCTGTTAATTGCGTGTGTTCTATGGTCGATTTGCCTGTTTTGCTCGACGAAAAACCCCAGTTTCTGGGGGGGGGGGGACCTTGCTATCTATGCCTGAGACCGACTAACTCAGCCACGGAGTGAAAAAGTCCACTTAAGTTCCTCGCGCCATCGACGGGATTCGAACCCCAGCCTTTTACACCCGGTGTGGGGAGTAGAGTGACGTTACCGCTGTGCTACACGCACAGACGTGCTTCCATATCAGAAACGGCAGTCATGTGGTTAGGGTGTACAAAGAACAGTGACGAAAGATTAAAACCACCTTCCGCCAACCGAACTGTAAAGGATTACGCATGGTTCGTGGTGAGCGATGGGTGCAGCGCGTTTCACGGGCTGAACGGTAGGTTATTGTGCGACAGTTAACTTCACAGTACAATATGGAGAATGCAAGAACGATGTCCCAAATAACGAAGCGCTGCACACTCAGACTTATGGGGTTTCCATACCAAACTACTCAAGATATACCCCTCTCCTCGTTGCTGATCATCGTCGACGGCGATGCTGTGGTGTCAACAGCACGCTGGTTGGGCACTGGAGGACTGGACATGAGTGTGCTGTTCGAATGAATCCAAATACTTGGCGCAACGCTTTCGTGTGTGGCGCAAGAAACACGAGTCCATTTACCCATCGTGCATGGTCAGTGCCCACTATCCAGGCAGGTGGTGGTTGCTTAATATGGGCATGTTTTTCTGTCAAGAACTAGGATCCCTGGTGCATATTGACCAACGTTTCACTTTTGAAGTCTACCGGCAGCTCTGAAGAAACCATGTTCACCCTGCCATGTTGCATTTTTTCCGGATAGAAACGGAATCATCTAAGGCGTTAATGCGCCATATCATCGTGCTTGCACTAGTGGTTCTAGGAACACACTGAAGACATCGCTATCATGATTGGCCTCCAAATTCGCCTGACTTCTCAATTCAGTTGAACATCTGGTTGAGCTCCGCTTTGCAGAAATTTTATGTGCGAAAGATCTTTTCAATTCGGCGATCTGTTCTATTTAATATGTGTACGGCATGTCGAACTGTGTCTGCTTATGCACTACAAGTTTTGACAGATCGCCTACCACCGGATTTACACTTGGCCTTTATATCAGTGGGTTATCATCTAAGAAATGGGCTGTCCTATAACCTTTTGTCACTTGAAATAAATTGTGATGCGTGTTAGAAAGAGGAAAGGAAGCTTCTATGGACAGAATTGGTAAAACGCTCCATATAATTTATCTTTTTCCTGGACATGGTTCCTTTTTTTTGCAAAATTAAGGGAACTCGGAATCACAATTAATTGAAGAAGCTCCTAATCTCCACTCCCGTACTCCTGGATGTGAACAACTGCTAGTACAAAAGAATATTTTTACGCACTTCAAAATTTTGCAGTCCAACTATTCAAGAGGAGGAGGATCTTGTTGCAGTTGGAGGAGCATGAGCCGGATACTGAATGACAGTTAAAAAAAGGCTTGAAAAGGTCATACCGTGCTACATTAGAACGGGATATTATTATGGTGTACAGGGTGGACGCAGGATGAGTGGTACCGTTCTGATTATAGATGGATGTCTACCCTGTGTCTAAGGAACGTCAAATGCATACTCCAGATGCCTCTTCCACTAATAGGTGATTCAGAGCAGTTCTTGAGGAGACGCTGACGCTTTTCGGGCAGGTTTGCATCGGAGAAATTGGGACTCCGGTGGAGGGTTAGACTACCACGATCAGCCTGTTGGATTCCATTATGGTTACTTCTTCGACGGATGACTTGTGTTGTTGTGGTTCCAGGGACTGTACGTGGAGACTGATTGAGGTGACTACAATAAATAAAAAGAAATCCAATTGAATGCCTGAGGGATGTTTTGGAAAGGGAAGTGAGGTGTATGGACACGCAACCGTCACCAATCCCAAACTGTGGAACGCCTTGCAGGCAGCATGGCTGTGGATCCCGACTGTCTTCTTCAGACATCTGGTGGAGTCGATGTCTAGAGGCAGTTATCCGTGGGAACGGGCCCAATAACCTATTAAGTAAGTGGTCATAATTCAGCGATCGCTCAGTGTATTAAGAAACTGTGCAGTTCAACTGTTCCAAATAACTTATTTTTTATTTACATTAAGTAAGACTTTTCGATGATGAGTTCTTTGTTTGACAGTTTGCAGCTGTTCTCATTCTGATGTAGTTCCTACGATCAGAGTAAGCGTAAGTAATTTCAAACTAATGATTCAGCGGGGGTGGGTAGTCGAAACAAAAGTCCATTGAAATTGCGAAATGAATATTCGCTTTCCTCGGCCATTAGCCATTTAGTGTACTGGAAACATTCATTTTCCAAGTTGCAGCAAGCACGTATACTTAACGTTCTGGGCGTGAAATGCAAAAGAATTCTCAGAAATCTGCTCTGGACTTAGCACTGCCAATCTTTCCGACTATTCACTGACAGCCCCATATACATTTGTAAATGCACGTCTTCTAAATTCAGTTTCTATTTGAAGAACATGAAAGCTACACCTCCAAAGTAAGGTACGTTATGTGAATGGCACCCGTTTGGAAATGCCTATGTTCGAATTCTATTGATGACGAGAAGAATGCTTTCAAAAATCTAAGATACATCGACCTCAAAGTAAAAGATATAAATTCGTGAACGTATTAGATGTATTCTTTCTTTATTTTTTTTTACTATTTTTGGACTGGGAAAAATTTGAATATGATTGATTATTGTTTATTTCTCTTATAAGTAGCCAACTCTCGTTTATCAACGGATTTCCATTTATTGAAATACCTGCGAACAGTACTCGACAAAACCAGGAACGTATTCTGTTTATTTTATCTTCGCTTTGACAGCTGTTTCGAGAGTTAATAAGCAAGATAAAAGCTAGTTATACATTCAAAGGCTATATGGTACAGTATAGCTCGTTTATTGGGAGGTGAGCAGAAGGAATTCATTTCACATCAGATAATATAATATATTTTAATAACGGACGTTTCACTTGTGAACAGAGGTCCCATAAATTTCCATTAACCACCATCAAGGTGGCAGTGTGGCAACAATCTCTTTTGGCCACGGGAAATCACCTGCTGGTTAAATACGCAGTTGATGAAAATCCCTCGATACCACGTTTGGCACTTCGTAATTACCACCGATTAATTGAAATTTATGCTGGAATCGGCTCACAATGATTAATTTCTCCAAAGATACAGAATCCCCGGTACTAGATTTAGTGCCCTGTAGTTATAACAGTTAAAGATCGTTAGAACAAATGTCACAAGTAAACAGTGCAGAGAAGAATAAATAACTGTAACTCTCGCGATACCTTTGAATTCATATAGTTTTACATCTGGAGTCAGTCATTGTTTTCCAAAAATTGAGTGACGTCATCAACGGATTCTTCGCTGGAAGCGCTCCCTGACTCTTCGTTTTGTCTTCATGGTCTTTGCTAAAGTTCTTGGGTATCCAACCGATTGATAATTTTCTTAGCATCAACGTTCGACAGCATCAACTGCACGCAGTTGTATTTTTAAACATTTCCTTTTGACTTCTTTTCTTCTGCACAGTTTGGGAAAAACCACCTTATGTTGCTGATCTTATGTGATTTTCTTTGTGTGAATAAAGAAGCTCGAAAAAGAAAGAACTAATAGATTAAGTTAGTGAGGAGTCTTATTCAGTTTGCTCGCTCGTGTGAGATTTTAACCTCATGGTGGCAGGTCATCGGGGACTCTTTCAACAATGTTTTTCATCTCATTGTAACAAACACTCTCTGCGCCGAACAAACACCTTTCGAAGTTTGGAGAACAACATCCCTTACACTTTGACGGTATTCTCGTGCGGTCTTCGCTGATCGCTTTATACAACGGAGTGAACACGTAAAGCCGTGTATCACGTGTTCAGATCCCACAGTAACAACGCCAGTAATGGGAGTAGTTGCCGCATAGAGCTAGAGGGGAGAAGTTGATCTACGACCGCAGAAAATCCATTTTGTATAACAGTTTTTAAAAGAGGCAACTCGCGGTCGCGAGTTAAGCCGAAATCTAAAGTTTCAGTGGCAGTGAGATGACCTAAGGATTATAGATAAATCTTTAATTCTCAATACAAAGAGCTGCACCAATATTCGATAAACGTTATGGTTTTAGTCCATTTTTATTCCATCGTATAATTAACAAATATGGAAAGAAAAAAAAAGTTACGTTATGTAAAAATATCACCATGGACTCAAATTAGTACCTTTTTAATTTACTAAGAATTCAACTTATATTCAACACTGCTTTGATTCATTCACTTCTTAACTTAATGTTTAACGTGTGTTAAACGTTAAGTTAAGCAGTGAATGAATCAAGTGGAACGAATCAAAGCAAGTATTGAATCTAAATTGAATTCTTAGTAAATTTTCAATACAGAGTGAAGCGTAATTAGGCTTCGTGATATTGTCTGTAATGACAAAAAAACGGTAATATTAGGGCCACCCAATAACTGACTTATATGTCCATAAATTTCATGTGTTCTGTGGTCGATTTGGCTGGTTTGCTGGACGAAACGCCAGAGTTTTCTGGAGGTAAAAACTTTGCTGTTCACGCCTGAGACCGACTTACTGAGCCACAAACGAAAAAATCCCATAAATATTCCTCGTGCCATTGACGGAATTCAGATCCAGGCCTTTTTAGACCTAGTATAGTAGGACGGTGTTTATAACCACTTTGCTACCCGTTGCAGCCCTCTATAATGGCATAGGTACATATTGGTATCCAATTCCCTCAAGCGTGCGCTCATAAGTGTAATGTGTGTGTGTTTAATGGCCGATTTACATGTTGTAGGGGCTGAAAAATCCAGAACAACTTCCTGGAGAACCTCTGCACCCACTGCCTGAGGTCGGCTAACTACAGACTCGATTGAACATAAGAAATTCTTCCAGTCTTCGACAGGAATCGAACACAAACCTGTACGAAGGAGTGGCAGGTAGAGGTTGAAATTGCAACCAATTACAATTAACACATTCCTGTTAATTGTGGTTTTAACAGTTTGCCACACGGATTGCCTGTAATTATCGACTCCTTCTAGAGAGAAACATTACTATCAGCATACTTATGCTCCACCCAGTATAATAGGAAGAGGTTTCTGTGTTTGGTATTATCAGATTTTGGCAGGTCCATGACAGACAGAACTTCGTCACATTTCCATTTCTCCCTGTCCGTAACCTTCTTCAGCCCATTATATCATCAGCATCTATAAACTCAGCCCCATTCCAGCTCTTCTCCTTCCTCTCTCTCTCCCATCAGTACATGCCCAGTCCAATTTTTTTTTATTTTCCTTAATACTTCTATTTATTCCTCATTACTAATCCTGTCTCTCCATTTCACCCTTTTAAACCTGCTCCACACCCATATCGCAAAAGCTAATATCGTCGTCCTCCAGCTACATAAAGCTGTTGTTGTCGTTGTAGGATTTTAGGTACATCAACAACTTCGGCCATATTGCACTGTGTATAATATGCCTGTAAACTGCGTGTGTTCTGTGGTCAATTTTCTGTTTGCTGGAAGATAAACCCGAGTTCCCGTGAGAAAAACACAATGAGACCGATTAACTCAGCCACGTTGTGAAAATGACGGTAAAAATTCCTCGCGTCATTTATGGGACTCGGGTCTTTTCATCTGGTGTTGGGAGGCCCATGATTATACCAACTGTGCTACTCACGGGACACTCCATACAAAACATTTTAGCAACGAGGGCTATGAAGCCCTTATTGCTTTGGCGTTTAACACACGTCTTCCTAATAAAAATGTGTGTTATCTCCTCTTCTGTGCCTGATATCAGCAACTCTACCTTTATACTGTGTAAAGTGTATTCGTGTCTGACGGCACCAGGGGTTCCCCCATCTTCGCGTTGCTTTCATTGTGGGTGTAACAGTTCACTGCAAAGGCCAGAGATTTAAAAGTGTATGGATTTTGTAAGTGTAGTGTTATGTATCGTGTTCTTCTGGCCATTTAGCCGCTAGATCCCTGCTAGGGCTCAACGTTGCCCACACTTGGCTCGTGGAGGCAGGTACATAGCAGTTTGAAATTTTTACTCTGGCAGGCCCTGCCACCTAGTTTCCTGGGATTTCAGTGTACGGCCTTAAAAAGCATCGCAGGAGTAGACACTAGATTCTTTAATGCCTAAAAGTTTGCGTACTTAGATTAATTTAGACATTGTTGTCACTTGAGGGTGGGTGGAAGTCATAGTTCTGATATAGCTCAGTGAAAGACAAAGTTCAGTGAGGGGTCAGTCTTGCGGTCGCTCGTGGGACCTTTGTCCTTTCAGTTTATTGGTGTTTTGTCAACGAGGTGGATGCAATTTGATAGTTTTTTATTTTCTATTCGAAACGTAATAGTACTGGTGTGCAGAACTTAAGGACCAACACTATTTTTTAAAGGTTACCACCACAAAATCTGTACTTAAGGTACTCTTTACTGATGAGAGTACATTCAGTCTCAGCAGCGATTCTGGACGTCAGCTAATCTGGCGAGAGGTTGGCACACGGTATCACCCCGCAAACATCACTGAAAGGCATTGATATGGCGGCCGAGGTGTTCTCGTCTGGGGAGGCGTTATCTTGGATAGTCTCAGGCGTAGATAGCAAGGTTTTTCCACCAGAAACTGAGGTTTTTCTGCAAACAGACAAATCGACCATAGAACACACGCAATTAACAGACATAAGACACAGCACGGCAGATGAATTTAATTATTCGGGTGGCCTAAATATAATAGTTTAGTTTTATTTTAGTAGTTATCTTGGATGGACGTACACAACTCCAGATACTGGAAGGCGGTACTGTAACCGGTGCACGCTACTGTACTGAGGTAATCCTTCACCACGTGCATTTCTTCTGAGGTACTATTAGCCTCGAGTTCGTGTTTCTGGATGATAACGCCACACCCATCGGACTGCAGCTGTTAATATGCTTTTGGAAAGTGAGGATATCGTTCGTATGGATTGGCCTGCCCGTTTCACCGTTCTAAATCTCATCGAACACATATGGGACGCTCTGGGGAGACGCCTAGCGGCACGTCCACACCCACCAGAAAATGTTCACCGCTGAAGATGGCGCTGACAGAGCAATGGACGATGTTACCGCAAGAACTTATGTTGTTGTTTGGTTTTTAGGAGCATTAGCAACTAAGGCCATATTGCTCCGGAATATGCGGTGGTCATTCCCTGACCTTTCCGCATCCTCCATATTTGGTGGTGACGGGCTCGAACCCCGGTCTAATCAAGAAGCGTGTGCTACGCACTGCTGCTCCTTCCCACCTGGCTACGGAGACGCCTGCAAGAAATTATCAACAACATTGTTCTAAGTATGGGCAGGCGGTGCAAAGCCTGCATCGACATTAGGGGTGGCCATATCTCCTACTGAGGACCACCTCTTCCCTTTGTTCCATCTTTGGCAGTGATGCATCTGTATCATGGCAGCCAGTGCTCTGTTGCCATTTTTTAATAAAGTCCCTCTGCACCTTTTTGTTTCCGTTGTTTCCTTCATCATTTCTGTACCTCACGAGGTTCCTTTGGTATGCTTTTCCCATATCCAGACCACTCCTATGAGAAGCTACAGGTGAAAACCTGATTGGTCCTTAAATTTTGCACACCAGTGTAGTTATAAAGTCTGGCCATTTCCCTTTCCCATATATCTGTCTACATATTTTTGTTAGTTCCTTTGTCCCAGCATTTGCCATCGCTTCAAGTATTTCCATCGGTATCTCACTGATTCCAACTGCTTTCGTTTTTTTATTTTTCTTCAATGCGACTCTAAGCTTTCTGTCAATCATCGTTGAACTCAGTTTATCCTCATTCATCCCATATTCCTTCTCCTCCTCCCCTTATCCTCTCTTTTGGACCTACCTCTGTCATACAAATCCTCTATATATTCAGTCTACGTACTCAGTACGCTGTCCTTATCTTTTAATAATTCGTCATCTCCAACCGCAGTTCCGTTCTGTCTTGGATAGTTCTCAAGTTTAGTATTTTAAATACTTTTGGCGTTCAAACATTAAATCATACTTTCTGTTTCACTACACTATTTGCTTAACCACTACTATTGTTTTTCATGTATTTCCTTCGTTTCTTACGGTTTCCAGCACCAGTTCCTTTCCTATATGCTCAAGTACCTCAATAATAGCATTTCTTGTTTCAATCCCATTTTGATCCACGTCTTCGCTTTTCATCTTGCTCCTGAATTTTTCTTCAATCTTTCTTTAAAACCTTCCTTATCCATACCCTTAGGTTTTCCCATATGTCCCTGTTTTGTTATCTTTCTTTGCCTTCTCAATCCTCTTGCACTCTGACTTCCATAATCATTGTATTATAATCGTTATTAGGTCTTGGGCATGCATGCTACTCTTTTACATTATTCCTATAGTAGTGGGTACCTTCTCACAGTCCCTGGAATTTTCCAGGTATGTCTCCTTTGTGATTCTTAAATCTTCTTCGTCACAATCCGAAGGTAAACCACCATCATAACTCTTTTTGCTATCCGCTACTGCTATCCTATCGATAGCATATTCATCCTCTTTCACCAATTTAAACCCGAAAATGAAACTTTAAATCCTGACTTCTAAATCTCTCTCTCTCCTCTCAAGTACCTAGTAGTTGCACATAATCTTTATTGATCTCCCCTAAGTTTCCTATATTCCATCTCCACCTTCTTCCCATTTTCCATGTTTCTTTTTTTCAAATTCTACTTCTTATTTTTTACGACTTTGTACCCCAGGAGGATTTCACTTAAGAATAACAACCTGGAAGGCTTCATATCTTTCGCTATCATCATGGGATTTCAGCCCTTGTGGGTAGCATAGTTGGTGGGATCGCAGTCCTCCCCCACACTGGGTAAAAAAGACCCTGAGTTCGAAGCTGTCGATGACAGGAGGAATTTTTATGAGTCTTTTTCGCAACATGGTTGAGTTAGTCGGTCTTAGGCGAGGTAGCACGGTTGTTTCTCCCGGAAATTCTGGTTTTTCATCCAGCAAACAGAAAATCGACCTCAGAACACATGCACTTTAAAGACAATATACACCAAGTATTAACGCCTTAGTCGCTGATAAAGCTCTACAACAACAACAGGGGATGTTTTAACCAAAATCACTAACTTTTGATTTCTCTGCCAACATATATATGGAAAATATAAAGAAATCACGTTGATTTTTTTTTTTTTTCATGCTTTGAGAGAGGAGGCGCACTGCGACTGCCCAGTTACAGAAGTTAACCCCGAAAAAAAGAATGACAAAGGAATAAAAAAATAAAATAACTAATTATAAAAAGAGAAGAAAGATTTATAATACTATTTTTAAAAGTACTGAAGATTGTTTTTTACCTTTTTGTATCTTCACTGACGTTGACTCGACTGGGCTGGCTGTGACTCTCCAGCTGATTGGCAAGAGTAACTGTGTTCCCAAAGAGACAGTACCTTGGCATCTTTAGGCCCACAACCCCGGCCATTACTGGTCCGGAGTGGACACCGATTCTTATCTGCCAATGAAAGTTCGCGTATACTAACTAATTTAACTTTCAGTTAAAGAAAACAAATTATTATTTGCAAATAATAAAAGATAAACATCTAAGTCAAGACTGTTTATAATTAACATATGCAGTATTATTTTTTAAAAAATTGTGATCTGATAAGGTTTATCGGATGTATGTTACGCATAAAAAGTTCATCGATTAAATAACACTGGTGGGCCGCGTGCACAAAAAGTCACGCGATCAATAAAGGGTTCATGCGTGTCAATGAAGTAATTCTCGAGCCGAATTTGTGATACTTTGATTTAGTTTTTGATGGGAAAACAGACATTCGAACTTTTCCAGTTTTAATGAGCACCTCCTTCATTAAGAAGTTCTGAACTCGATCGAAATAACAAAACAACCTTTAGGCTGCTTCTCAAACATTGCAAATATTAAAAAAACAAACTAAGGGAATTGCGTTAGACTGCAAACGCGATTTATTTTTGAAGTGGGAACGCACAGATATGGTGATCGCATGAGTCCATTTTTCATTCTTTTAAAAAACAGTGTAATAATAATTAAAATGGGTAAGAGGAGTACCGCATTTTTGTGGGTAGTTCTAAGGCCTTCTGCCAAATACAGGAAGAAATAGAAATTAAAATAAATAAAATGATTGATAAATCAATAAATATATAGTACGATAATCAAAATTTACATTTATGAAAATAAATCAAATAAAATAGAATGGTGTGATTCTTCGTTCGTTTATTTTTATTTAATGTGTTGATTATTTCTACCTTAACTTTAAAGGTCAACGACAAATAATCGTTTATTATGTGACGTTATATTATACAGTAGATATAGTTTGCTGCTGAACTCTCAAATGAGGGCCACAATAGGGAAAGACGAAGATTTACAAGCCGATTCCAAAATTGGCGAAGCAACTAACAGGAATGTCGCCTGTTGGATCTCGCTCTGTGCAAAATCTGAAATGAACGTAATTGTTTTCGACATCTGCGACGCTCTGTCGGTTTACTAGCGATGGAATGTTAGACAGCTTAAAGGTTAGAAAATCGAGGGCTCTTACAAAGATGTTATAAGATTGAGCTTCGAGATTTATTTGCCTCAGACTGTAAGGGATTTGTTGCGCGTAGAAAGCCTAAGGGCTACTCAGACATAACTTGCGAAGGCATTTTATTGTTTGTAGAAAACATACTGCGACTCATTTGGCCACATCACTTTAGAATTCATGGAACTGTGGTATTGACTTGCGTATTTTAAGGTGGAATTGTTTATAAATGTTTTTTTTTTTTTTGTTTTGCTATCGTTTAGCAAATGTGTAACCACCAAATAGTATCGAGTCGTGAGCATCTAACGTACTGCGAACGATGGGTGATATGTTCTGTGTTTGAAAGTTGAGGAGTGTAACGTCAAAGTTCAAAATATGAAAGATGTGTAGTTGTTACTGCACGAAGATTTACTCTGGAGAAAAGAACTTCTGGTGTTCGCTGCAGTTGCGGTACGTGGGTCTGTACAGGATATCCAAAAAATCTCCTTTACAAAACTAATACGTTATTGTGTGAATAGGGTACATGATACAAATCTGAAACTACATCCAGGTGATAGACGATATTTTCAAGTTTTTATTCATCAACTAGAAAATGTGCACACTGCAGTACATAGCAGCATAATCCACTTCCTAGGAAGTGGATTGAAAGAAGAATCTTCATATCCCCCACAATCTCCTTCTCCTGCTCTGACTCCTTTAGATTTTACTCTTCTGGGGTTCTTGGAAGACCAGGTGTATATTCGATCTATTCCAGAAACTATTATGGATCTTAAACGATGCACATGTGAAGCAATCGACCCTGTTGATGTTGTTGCGCCGAATATTGTAGGAATTAGATTACACGAGGGGGACATTCGCAGAGTAACTAAAGGTGCCCACATCGGACACCTCTAATTAAAATTTGAAGCAATTTTCCATCAGCTGGAAGTGGTTTCAGGTTTGTATCATGTCTATTAAAATACTATTATCATAGTAACAACAGCGGATCGCATCCCCGAAAGGATGAAACATGATCTGTAGATGAACAATATTGGAAATACCTTCCAGTAATACGTTGCTCATAGAAGATATATAATAAATCCACTTATTGGAAACAAGTAAAACTGTTCAAATCTTATTGAGCATCCTCCCATCCCACTGTAGTCTTGATAACAAAGCTTAAAGCCTTCCCCATTATTATGTAACGAAATACTTCTATTACTTTTTATGACAAAACTGTTAATTAAAATTCTTGGGGCCGCGTCTCCTCCTCTTCTTGTGCTGCGCAATTCCTGAATGACGCTTTAACTAATAATGTTCACATTCCCAGAGTCAAAAAGCATTTTGATAAAACTTTTCACCGTTTTTTTTAGGGTCTGTGTTTTGATAAATTGCATTGCCTTAGGCCGACCGCTCGATTAATTCAACTATCCCTGCTGGTGAAAGTTTTTAGGTGTCCCTGATTAGGAGGATTTATCGCCTTCTGAATTTATATTATCCTTTGTTGCCCTCCCCATAAGCCGTTAAGTCCACATTGTGAATACGCTATTTTTAATTCTGGTTAATTTTGTTGCTTTCAAATGACAGCCTTGAGAAACTACACCAATACGAGTTATGTTACACGAATAACTTATTATTCTGTTTATTTTTTATAATATTATTGGCAGTTTAATTTAATGTGAGTCATTTTATGCAGACAGTGTAAAACTTTAATTTACATTTACAATTTTCAGCCTGATATGAGCAAAAACTACTCCATCAACTGCCTAATGCTCAACGTTTCTCAATTTATCTCAGCAGAAGCAACTCTGGCTGCGCTATCTGTTGTGTTATTTCTTCCTTGACATCCAGACGTGGACATTGTTATCGACATAAATCTGGCATTTTCAGACAGCGCTGCAACCAGGCAAGAAAAGTTTGCCAGTTCTCCTCTGGGAGTTTTTAGTCGATCATTGACTTTCAAATCGGATGATACAGACCTTGTTATTATTAAGTGGTTTCTTCACTCTTGCTTCATATTCCTTTCTAGCTTCTGATCGATCTGTGCAAATGATGCTAATCTACTTGAATCGGTCTGGAGCATCTTACAAGGTTGATTGCTGGCTCGCATAATATCCGTAATCAAGACAGACTAATATTTCTTGAAACGGGAACGTTATCAACAAGGCACTCGTAGATGGACGAGACCCGAATTTACAAACTTATTTCTAAATTACGATAAGTTATTCGATGTTTATTTTGCTGATTTCCAATTTCATCTTTTTTTTCACAGTTCCTTTTTGTTTCCCAATAATGATCTCAAACATTCTACAAAAAACATGAACTTGCTTTTGTACTAACTTTTATTACGTGCATTTTTCATTGAGTGAGCAGAAACAAAAAAAGAACATTCTTGACTTTCCCAATGTTTGTGATTTATTCCTTCGTTGCCAGAGGCCATTAAAAATGAAATTATTATTATTATTTCTCCTCTATGAGTTATACTAATACACACTTGGTTACAGCCAGCCTTGATCTGGTAGAATATTTTATACATATTCTATAACGTATATAATATACCACCTGGTATTTGGGGTTTTCATTTAATCACACGATTAGCAGCATTTAAAGATGTATTTGGATTTATGCATTTTGAAAACTTCCATCGCATAACCTTTCTAATTCTACCTGGAGGTTTGAATATGGCAAGGTTTTTTCCAGATTTGCGAACAGCAGTTTTCTCTTAAGATTTTGTGAAAATGGGTTCTGGAAATAGTTAGCCATGCGAATGCGTTGTGTGTTATTAAGCAAAGATGTAAATTTTTAAAAAGTATTTTCTCAAAATTACCAAATTGGGTAAAAAAGCAAGAATATTCGATTGGGTAAAGTAATACAAGCCATGTTTGACTTTAGGCAGTCACAGAAGATTACACGAGACCACGAATTTTTTAAATGATCTTTTCTAATCTCTAAGAATTAGGAAAGAAAAAAAAAGGAATATTCTCCGCCTGCCACTTGGTAGAATTTTCGAAAAAAGAAAACCAACGTTTTTCTTACCTGAATTGGAAATCCGTTTATGTGAGTTACAACAAGGCGAGTCACTGCTACCATTGCCAGTGCCATTGCAACGGTCCTGTCAGCATGGTCGGCCACAAAGTTCGGGACACCACCGACTACTACGTAGGCATCTCCTATTGTCTCGACCTGAAAAGGAGAGTTCACATTAATAGGATTGTTAGTGGAGAAAATCACTGTAATAGTTTAAAGTTCACCTTGTATAAGCTGGAATTCGTGGTCACTTTGCGTGGACCCTTAATTCTAAATTGTTAAAGTTTCCGTCAATAACTATTGGTTAAAGACTTTACAGTGGGTGCACAATTACTCGAACTTCTAATCGGCAACGACAATTTTGGAAAAACTTTGGCCTTAATTCGCAACCGGAACGCTTTTCGGTATAATTCAAGCATTGTTTTTCACTTTCAAAAAGCAATTAAATGATTTTTAAAGCTCAACGAATTCTTTCATTAAGTCAGAAAAAGGGTCTCTCAAATAATGAACAAGAAAAACGGAACCAAAAACTGAAGTTTTCCCTTAATTTTAATGAACTTAATATTTAATGAACTACTTAGTCAAAGGCTTTGCCTAAATGAAGGAAGATAGTGTCAATTTGTCCTCCCTTATCTAACGCCTGGGATATATCTATATAGGTGATCGTCCCTATAAATCCGTGAGCGCAAACCGACAGATTAAGTTTAATAAATTTGAACAGCTGCTTCAGTACAATGGATATTCTGTTATCTTTAAATGTATATTTAATTGACTGTAAATGTTGGATAAAGAGGAGCCTCTTTTTTTTTATAAATAGGAGAGACGAATACCTTTTTCAATCGAGCGGGGTAGATTTCACGCTGAGAAGAGTATACACACAAAAATTAAACTAGTCATGCTAAAGATGTGCTAATTCCAGAAGTGCGTAGTATGCAATTGGTCGTTCAAGCTTAGTACGGTAAGTTTCGTTAAAAAAAATCGAGCAGGGACCGATTTCTCGTATCCTTAAGTCTTCAGACCTGCACTACACTAACTTGGCTCCAGACAGCAAGAGTTACCTTCTCTTGAAGGTAGGTTCCTCATTAGTGGGGCCTCTTTTCAGGAACATTGTTTTAGACACAAGGTTCGTCAACAGCTTAAGTGCACCATTAACATCGCCTATGCTGACGATCTGGTTCTTATCTTTTCTGGCAAGTATGGCCCAAATCTTGAGTAGAGTGCCAACAACACACTTAATAATCTGGTAAATTAGGCAAGTCGTAACAAACTACGTATATTCCTAAAAAACGAAACTGATGATATTTCGAGGTAAACTCGATTACAAAAGATCACCAAATATCAGAATTGAAGGTGAAAAAATCGGTCAGTTCCGCAGATAAAATATTTAGGCATTCTTCTGGATGATCGACTAAATTTTACTCTACATATTAACAATATTATTATAAAGATCAAGAAGTTTACAGCTGGTATTATAAAAATTACCCGTACCAAATAGGGTCTGAACAGGAAAACATTTCTTCATTATTATAATGCGGTATCATTCCTGTTGGTTGCTTTGCGTCTGCAGCTGGTTCCACATGGCTACTTTAAAAACCCACAAGATAAATTGATCTCCTTGCAGCGATTCATACTTGTTGCCATGCTTTGGGCTTGCGAACAGAATCCTCTGCTGTTCTGCAGGTTCTATTGGAGTGTTACCTCTCCACGTCCATGTGATATATACAAAGACCTTTCCTACAGAATTAAGTGAAATTCCGATAGAAATTCTAGGCATTACCTGTGATGCCATGAATTGATTTTTGGATGTTGACAACCTGCTGTCAACATCCAAAAAGCAATTTATCTCCATTTTCTGTGCATGTGTTGTTTAGTTGTTTCTGGCCACTCTGACGCCTGGAATTATGATTTTGTATTTTTGAATTTCCTGTATCAGAGTTCCTGTATCATCACAGTGTACCAAGACGAAGTTGAACTAACCTTTTTGGAGCCTCTGTAAGATACTCTACATGTAGACATTAGCTTATGATGAATATGCGTGTTTGAACACTTTGAACACTGCAATTTTGTACGAGATTCTCATATTCGATGATTGAGTTGGTATTTAATGAAGTAATTATTATTAATAGTGTGACGTCATTTACTTATGATATGCTATTCTCTGTTGAATTTAAATTAACTGGTTTATTTGACAGTACATTTATCACACCTCGTGAGACTAAAAGGTATACGCTAAAAGAGCGTGCAGCCTTCTCTATTTCACAATTGCTTGATCATAATCCTGATTAATGGCTTATTGTGTTAGTCGATGAGCCCCTGTTTGCACATGCTGCAATCTCTTTCATTTTGAGAGAGAGAGAACGCTGATAGAAGTTTCTGCTTCTCCTAATACAGTAGTTCACATTTCACAGAGCCTCGGGCATCACATCAGTGTTTTTTTCTGTCTTTGGAAGATGACTGAGTTCATTTCGATGGGAAATTTCATCAGTCCTCAGATGGTGAGTAATTTTCAAGAACGTGTTCGTCACTACTCTTAGATTCCACCGAGAAATCTTTTAATTACTTTAATCAGCTCCAAGGAATATTTTTCATTGCAATTTCGCGTTCATGTTAAAGCGTAAACAAGAAACAGTTGCTGTGTAAACAAAATGAATATGATAAACAACTGCCATTGAATATTACATTAAGTAGCATAACCCAGTCGCATATAGTCAATATTATAAATTTATCGTTTACTATCCCCTCATTTGGATTACTGTGTACACAGAGAAGCCCGGAAATTTGACTTCAGAATTAACTGAAGTATTTTGTAATTTATTCCAAACGGTGCGTGACAGCTAAAGGTTTTTATGAGTCCCTGGTTTTTGTTTTGTGATTTTTTGTAAGAATTCTGTCTTAGATGCCACCGGGTAATAAAATAGCTGTTATTAAAGCGTGAAAAAGAAAAGAAGAGAGCTGGAGAGCCTCTAGGCTTTTTCTAAATTTATTTTTTTATATTAGAGCAATCTCATAAAGCAAACTTTCATGTATGAAGTTCAGAAAGTTTCTTTTCTGGCTTGTAACTCAACTGATACCTCATTTTTTTGTTCTCTCTCTCTCAGTCATCTAGAATTTAACACCAGAACTGTATAAATGTTAGGAACATTGATTGATTTACTGGATACTTAAAATGTTTATTTTAATTCGCAATTAAATAATTTCATTCCACCGCGTATGATTTATTATTCCTTCCTCGCCATAAACTTCTTCTCAGTAAGAAGTCTGTGGTACGTTATTTGGGAAGACCAGGTCGTATTTACACAGATATTTCATGCGACTGGCATTTTTCATATAAATTCCTACGAAAACTGTGGGAGATGATATTTGGCTTTATCAAGACACCGAGAAGCGTGCGCTTATCGCATGCGCAGAAACAAACGGCGATGATCAGTTCCGAATTGATTGAAATGGTATAAAGTGTATGAAATGAAGTAGCAATTTATATAGCGACCTTCACGATATTAAATTTCTGTCAACGATGAAATCATGTTCTTCAGAGTTTTTTCATTGTGCGCTTGTTTTAAACTGTACCCGCTTTTTCGTTTCCACCGCGATGCTCAACCAAACGCATGAACGATCATTTTTCGCTTCATTACTTTGCCGTTGTGATTGGAGGTCCTGGAATGGAACAGTGGATCCCTTGAAATCGATAGACTACAGAAGTATCTCTGCCCTTGTAACCATGCCAATGAAAAACATAACCCGTAGATAAACCTGAAAAGATGGTTGGAACTAGTTTTTGTCGTCTTATGTGCTTATTTTCCCATTATAATTTTGTCTTCACATAACGCTTTTGTATCCACTGGGACCAGGAATAACCCGCATGATCCGAGAGACATTTGGTGCTACAGTAGGGAGAGAAACATAGAGGGATTCGTTTTTGTGTATCTTTGTCCTCACCACGTTTACTAAATTAACTCTAAGAGACACGAGTCATTCATAAAAACCAGCCGCTGTCGTTAGGATGCTTGAGAAACACCACGTGCTAAATATTCGTTACGTGTATTGCTGATACTAAATTGGCATCATTTGTATACCAGGGACAGCGAAGTGTAAGTGAGAAAAGCAACATAATGGGTAACATTTATTTAAAAGTACAGGCATTCCGCATCTTAAGCTGAAGACGTTGTTAAAAATCGAGTTTAAGGCAGAACCTATTTTCTCACATATGCGGATTTCGGAAGCTGCTAATCGATTCAACATCAGTATTTTTAGAGATCATCATCATCATCAGTATTTTTAGAGATACGTGTCAGTATCTCTAAAAACTATTCTGTCGAGTGAATTTATTGAAAGGATTACAGCACAGCCCTGTTTTGTTTCATTTTTGCAATTGAAAGCATCGTTTTCGTTATTTTTCTATTATTCTGACTTTTTAGACTTTTTCTCATATTTTTCGACTTCTCAGATTTTTTCGACTTTTTTTTCGACTTCTCAGATTTCTTTCGACTTTTTTAGATTTTGAAAAGACAATTTTTGGATGATTTTCATAAATAAATGATAAACAGCACGAAATCATTTGAACAGTTGAACAAAAAGAAACTGACAACCGAATTTATCATAAAGTTTGATATTTATTTAAGTATTAAAAACGTTAATTATATATTTTTTCAGAAATTTGGGCAGAAATATCACTGCAACGGAAAGAGTGCAACTTCATATGCTTCGTAAAAGATCAACATGTCACTGCCTTTTTAATCTGTGAAAGATCTCGGTGGCTGTGGAAGTATTTCGGCAATTGTTCGTTGACCGCATCGTTCAATTAAACCTGCTTTCAGTTTGCGATCAAAGTTCTCCAAACACTTCGAAGTCACAAGGCTGCAAATCTCGGATATATGTTGCCTGTTCCAGACTTCCCATTCTATATTGTCTCGGTCCTTATACGCCCCATCCGCTTACAGTCGTAATACGATTCGCAGAATCCATGCATGAATCACGATTCATGCTTCACAGTCGGTATTTGCCATGCACACTGACACTAAACATATTGCAGCAGCAGCAGCCTCCATTCAAATTGATTCAATACCTTTCTCGTCGTCTTTGGTTTGTATGCTCACAGCTATTCTCCCCTTTCCATGAATCGTAGATGGCAGCTCGCTGACTGACTCTTCACCATACAAGTACAACTTTTTCACCTCGCGACTTTCAAATGTTTGTAGAATTTAAAGAAAAGTTAAATGACTGAACTTTTAACTCTGGCGTTGAACTGAAGGATGCGATTATAGAAATATGGACACAGAACGAACGTGTTCGTTCTGTGTCCAATTATAAAGCGACTCAGAAGCCTATGGCAGATATAAGCTAGTCTGTAATCAGGTCACAAAGGAGGTTAGGCAGGCGAAGGCAGATTACGAGAAATCTTTGGCAAAAGATGCTAAGAAAACAGCAAGGATTTCTTTACTTATATAAACTCTAAAAGGAAGGGGATAAATCTGATTGGTCCACTTGACATCGATGGTTCGACTGTTGATGATCCTGCTCAGATAGCAAACCAACTGAATGAGTATTTTGCATCTACATTCACACATGAGGAATTATTAAGGTTTGAAAATGGCAGAAGGTTATCAAATTGTAGCAGGATACTTAATGATTTTGGAATAACTGAAAGCAAAGTGGAGGATAAATTGTTGAAGTTAAACATAAGAAAAGCACCTGGGGTGGATGGGATCTATCCAGTTATATTAAAGGAAGCGGCAAAGCAACTAAGCAAACCCTTAGCCATAATTATGAGAGCATCGTTGGACTCAGGTGAGGTTCCCACGGACTAGAGATGTGCAAATGTATCCCCAATTCACAAAGGGGATCGAAGGGTGACACGAGAAACTACAGACCAGTTAGTTTAACTTCTGTTCCCGGTAAAATAATGGAGTCACTGGTTAAAGATGCATTGCAGGATCATCTAGACAAGACTGCAGCAATAATTCAGACACAGCTTGGGTTTGTTAAGGGGAAGTCTTGTCTGACAAATTTGATAGGATATTATGATGTGGTTACAAAGGAACTGGATGCAAAAAATAATTGTGATATCATATATTTGGATTTCAGGAAACTTTTGACACTGTTGCGCATGAAAGACTATTGTACAAATTGGAGCAGAATGGTATTAAAGGTAAGTTGCTATAATGGATAAAAGGATGGTTAAGTGGGAGAAGACAGAGGGTGGTAATCAATGGGTGCTGCTCTTCGTGGACTAATGTTATTAGTGGAGTCCCACAGGGTTCGGTGTGGGTCCACTGTTGTTTTGTATATTTATCAATGATATTGATGAAGGTATATCAGGCTTAATGTCGAAGTTTGCAGATGATACAAAGATTGGCAGTGTGCTACTGCAGCAGGATCTAGATAAATTGGGCAGATTGGCTAAGAAGTGGCAACTGAACCTTGACAAATGCAAAGTACTGCATATGGGTAGAAGTAACCCCAGAAAAACGTACCAACTGTGTGGTACTACACTTAAGGTGGTAGGAAATGAAAAAGACCTGGGAGTAATTGTGCAGTCAGATATGAAGTTTTCTGAGCAATGCAGACAGGCTGCCAGGGCAGGTCATGGGGTTTTGTCAATGATATATAGGAATTTTGCTAGCAGGGAAAAGGAGGTGATTATCCCTCTGTATAAGGCAATGGTCAGGCCACGCCTTGAGTACTGCATACAGGTCTGGAGGCCTCATTTTAGGAAGGATGTAGATTTACTTGAACGTGTACAGAGAAGGGCAACAAGATTGGTGAGGGGAATGAAGGGATCCTCTTATCAAGAGAGGCTTAAGTTCTGCAAATTGCAGTGGCTGGAGACTAGGCACCTGCGCGGTGATTTGATTGAGTTGTATAAGGCCTTGAATGGGTTGAGCACGCTGAATTCTGATGGGATCCTTCCACTTGTTCAGATTACGAACCTAAGGGGACAAATTCAAATTAAAAAAAGACAGATGTAGAATAGATGTGCGAAAATTTGCCTTTAGCCAGTGGGTGATTAATTGCTGGAACAAACTTCCATCTGTCGTTGTGGAAGTTGATAGGTTAAATAAATTTAAGGAGGAACTGGACAGGCATTTGGAGGGAATGGTGTGATTTTTTTTTTTTTGGCTGATGCTGCATAAGTTCATACACTTGCTTTCTTTCATCACATGCCACTACTACTACTACGTTGCTGACTGCAGTAAGATAAATGTGTTAAGGCCAGTTGTTGGGTCTGGCAGTATGAATACGGATATATGATCGAAATGGTTTACTTCCTGCAAGTTTTTTTTATATAAAAAAAAATGTATGGTGACTTCAAACGCAAAATTGCACTGTAACCTAGAGTTCTAATAATAGAAGTCAGCAATATCATTGTAGAAGAATGTAGGCTGCATTACAAGTAACTTCTCGATTCTCTATAAAGAAGAATCTTTTCTTTGCTTGCTTTAAAATTGCAGATTTGTACCCATAGCGTTTCGATTTATGCAGCAACTGCTATCCGTGGTTACTTTCAAATAAGTTTTGCGAAATTGCAAACTGTAATAACTGAATGGAATGAACACAAATGTAATGTCAGCGAAAGGAATTATAATACTCATATAATGGGCTACACTGTACCAGAATGGCGACCATCACTTACCACTCTTCTGGAAATGCTTGGATTTGAATCTCATTGGTAACCAAACAAACTTCAGCCCTTTTCAAGTGAAGAGAGTGAGCCGATCTTAGGTGATCCGGAATCTTTCCCGATTTTCTCCATTTTTCATCCCACAGCAGGCAAACCATCCATAGAACAGAAACCTTTTTACTGGTACATATACCGATATCGTATGATCTGAGTTGTCATGGTGCTAATTCAACACCCTCCCCTCAAGTCCCGTTTTATTATGCGTACGAAGATGACGCTTTATGTTTAAAACAACGAAGCTACGAGGAAGAAGGTGAACTAGCACACGAGCTGGAGAAAACAAGACACAGAAGTCACTGTTTAATTTTGTGCGCAATACTGTAATCGTTGATCGATTTGTCAGATCATGTCAATGTTGAAAAATAAAATCGGTGGTTAGAAGAATAGTTTCTTGTAAAAAAAATGTTATTACCTTCCCATTTTTTTTGAATTATCGAAATATGTTAATCTTTTTCTTGAACTGAACAACCTTCATGGGTCATTATTGACATAATCCCTTGATCGCCAACATTTAAAGCAAGTAACACAATAGTATAAAACAGACAACTGCAACTTATAAAAACTGGAGTTACTTTGACACGCACTTTAATACTCACTTATGTGTGACGTCATATGTGCATGAAGTTTCAGTCGAATTAAAGCTGCCGGTGATCGTCTGTCAGCTGGTTTCTTCATCAAGTGACAGATCCTGCTCTCATGCAGTCTTCCGCTCCATAAATTTTCTGCTGCAGTGAAATGTGATAATCTTAAGCAACGTTTCGGTTCGAAAAAAACAAAGAAGGTTACCCACGCCAAGGACACGGCTGTATCCGTAGGCGGGCTAAGCAGCGTAACTTTTCATTTCAGTTTAATTTCATTTGAATTTAAGAGCGTTGTTTATCCGATTCTGGTTACACTGCTCATTAACCCTGTTTAGTAAAACCTGGAGTCCTTGACATCTTGAATTTTTCAGGTTCAGCGAGGAATAGGTGGCGGTCAATTGGTTCAAAACATTGATTTGGCTCCAAAATAAAATTTTAAATGATTTATAATTTTGGGCATAGGTTTCATTTTATTATGATTTCACCATTTGTATTTTCCATAACATTTTAAATCATTTCTTTGTTTTGTAAGCTTCAATAAAATGGCCTAACATCAAAATATCCTTGTTTGGTAATGACGCCAGTTTGTATTCTTCACCCCTATAAGTAACGTATTGTATTTTTTGTTGAACAGTCTCTGTATGTATTCCTTCTTGAAATTCACATTTCAGTTGGAAAGGTCTCACAGGCACTAACTTCGAAATTAACTCTTTAATCATCCCAAAGTGTGTCAGTGGGAGTAAAGTTGGCATTTTTTCCTGGCTAGAAGCTGTGGAGTCTCCAAGAATGGTTCTTGCGGTAAGCGTTTCCAGTTGGCTCGTTATTGTGATCAGCAGTGATGACTCATCTCGATCCTTCAGAGAACTTTTTCCTGCAATTCTTCTGGGTCTGATAGTTTAGGATGTTGTTCTTCTCTTTTTAGAGGACGAACCGGTAAGAAATTCTTGAGGGAAAGACAACTGATAATTTCCTTTTATATGTATCGACGATGAAGCATTGGCGAAATTTTCAAACTTGGTTAAGACTAACAGCTTGCGCTAGATAGACGCACATTGCACACTACTCAATCATGGATAATTTTCAGTAGCATAATTATTCAATAATTACTATATATAATTTCCATTTTCTTTTTTTTTATGATGATTTTAATTCGCTAGGAGGATGGTAGAACAGCCTATCCGAAACTTTTAAGATTCATTGTTTCACTATATCACAAATCATTATATCGTGAAACATTGAATTAATTCTCTGAGCATTCATACTACGTCATTACTAATTTCAAACACGAAATGGGGTTATAAATTTTTTAGACTGCATTTGCAATATTGTATTCTAGTCTGGAGATTGCAGCTAAAAAGTTACCGAAATTCTGGAGTGGGCTTACAGAAGAGTGACCACATTGGTAACGATTATAAAGCGATACATATCTATGAAGAACGTCTTAGAAGGTGTGGACTGCAGAGTTCGGCAACCAGACAGCCAAGTGGAGATCTAATTGAGGTGTATAAGGCATTGAAATTATTGAGTAAAATCAAGGAGGAAGGTTTGTTCTCCCTCGTAAGCGAAACACAGAGCAGTGGACACAAATATGATATTTCAGGAATTAATAGAATACTGGATTTAATGGAGTTCATCTATGAGCAGCTGATTGTCGAACATTGGAATAAGTTACCACACAACTTTGTGGAGGCAGCGTGAATCTGACTAAGTTTAAAACTCTATCAATGATATTGATGGATGTATCAATGGTATTTATTAATGATATTGATGAAGGTATATCAGGTTTAATGTCCAAGTTTGCAGATGATACAAAGTTTGGCAGGATTGTTAACGACAGTATGCTACTCCAACTGGATCTAGATAAGTTGGGCAAATGGGCTGAAAAGTGGCAACTGAAGTTTAACATTGACAAATGCAAAGTACTGCATATGGCTAGCAATAACCGAAGAGAAACGTACCAACTGTGTGGTACTACACTCAGGGAAGTGGAAAGTGAAAAAGACCCGGGGATAATTGTGCAGTCAAATATGAAGTTCGCCTTTAGACGCAATCGACCATAGCACAAGCAGTGTAGACGGGCTACCAGGGCAGATCATGTAGTCTTCTCAATGATATATAGGAATTTTGCTAGCAGGGACAGGGAAGTGATGATTATCCCTTTGTATAAGACAATGGTCAGGCCATACCTAGAGTAGTGTGTACAGGTCTGGAGGCCTCATTTTAGGAAGGATGTAGAGTTGCTAGAATGAGTACAAAGAAGAGCAACAAGATTAGTGAGGGGAACAAAGGGGTGCTCTTACCAAGAAAGGTTTAAGTTCTGCAAATTGCAGCGCCTGGAGAGTAAGTACCTGCGAGGTGATCTGATTGAGGTGTAGAAGGCCTTGAATGAGTTGAACAAGTTCAATGCGGATGGGATTCTTTCTCTTGCTCAGATTGAGAACCTGAGGGGGCACAGTTTCAAATTGAGGAAAGACAGTTGTAGAATAGATGTGTGGAAATTTGCCTTTAGCCAGCGGGTAGTTGGTTGGTGGAACAGACTTCCATCCCTTGTTGTGGAAGTTGATAGCCTAAATAAATTTAAGACTGAGCTGGACAGGCATTTTGAACGAATGGAGGGGTGAAATGGGAGGGTTTTTTTTTTTTTTTTTTGCTGATGTTGCATAAGCTTGCTTTCTTGCATCGTATGCCTCTAGTGATGCTAATGCTAAAGCAGAAATGGATGATTACCTTATGGGAATAGTATGAATATTCTGATTTATTTGAAATATTATTATGACTTTTTCTCCTTGTGTAACTTTTTTCATTCCGTGACGAGTACTGGTACCAGGAGGATAGGGTGGATGGTTATGCCCGGTTACTATTATTGTTATTATTACTGTTGATCGAGGAACTCTGACTATCCTACAGGTGTTCACGATCGCGGCTTTCTGGAGTTTCATGTACGTGTTCTCTGCGAGGCGTATTTCTGCTAGGTTCTTACGGAGAGGAGACTCTTTGTCACCATGCCGGTGGTTACACGGTGATCAGGAGGATCATTGTACTTCCTGATCTTTTCCAATTAGGTTTGCCGGAGGTTTCGGGTCTTGGCGCATTATAGCCTTAGTTGCTAATGCGCCAATAAAATCCAAACCAAGCCAGAGGTTTCGGATGTTCGGTACCGCTATGTCGATTAGATAGGTCGTCTTTTCCTTCTTGTCAACGAGGGTTATATCTCGTCTGTGTTGCGGGATCGTCTTGTTCGCTATTATGGCGCAGTCCCAGTATAGTTTGTGAGTAGGAGTCGCGAGTACAGCCTGGGGCTCGTACTTGTAATACGGTACATTTTATTTGATTAATTGGTATTTTTGCGCTTGTTTCTGATGTATTATCCTGACAACCTGGTGGTATCTATCAGTATATCCCGTGGGGACTTGCTGGATTGTTTCTGGGTGGTTGAGGTAACATCGTTCGCATGTGTCATCTGTCATTTCGGAGTCCTTGTCAAGGTATTTCCTGTAGTCCCTGATGGTGATTACCTAGTTTTGGATGTCGAGCATATCTTCGGTCTCGGGGAAAGCCTCCGCTAGTGGCCATGCGTTTAGTCGGTCTCAGGCGTAGATAGCAAGGTTCCCCCCCACCCCCCAGAAACATGTTTTTCGTCCAGCAAACAGACAAATCGATCATAGCACACGCAAGTAACAGACATAAGACACAGCACGGCAGATGAATTTAATTATTCGGATGGTCTAAATATAATAGTTTGGTTTTTTAGTGGCCATGCGTTTACTGGCACCTGCCATACCGGCATCCGTGGGTATTGCACTACATCCGGCGTGTGCTGGATTTTAGTGCGATGAGCACTGACAGTGAATTGTAGACACTGACCTGGGTCCTCTAGCCTAGGGACTGGCATTAGGCAGCAGCTGCTCAGGTGTTGGCTGCTCCCTGCTGCAAAGAGGCCTGACACTAACAACAGAACACACACACATAGTACTAATACATACATCAACACTTTTCAGGCCAATTTCGCAGAGGTTCTGCGCCGTTACAGGTGAACAAGGTGGAGATGGGCATATGCCTAGGAGCCACCCTGAATCAAGAACGTACAAAAATAAATAATAATAAATAAAATAAAAGTGGCCATGCGTTTGGAAGACATCTTATCTGCGTAGTCTTAATGGAAGTCATTGTAATGTCTACCATGGAGTGCCTTCTTCGCCCATCTTTCTATCATTGTTTGTTCTATCTGTGTGAGTGTGGTCTCCTTGTTGATGATGAGAGGAGTATGTGCCCTTTTTCCATCTTCTTCGTGGCTTGGAAGATTGGAGCTGTGTTTTCCTGAAATAATCCCACAGGTTCTTAATCGCCTTCTTCCGTTTTCACTAAGGTCTGTCACACCCTTCCCTCCTTCCGGGATATTTTCAGTCTTTTGATTGCCAACTTCGGGTGGCGATGCAGATTGTTTGTTATCATTATCCTGGTCGATCTCATAATCTCCTTCAGTTCCTTCAGTGTTGGTCTAATTTATGATCCCGAAGGAGTATGTCAGTACTGAGACTGCGTAGGTATTTATGGCTCTGACTATATTTCCACCATTCAGCTTTGTTTTTAGCAGGTTCTTCGGTCTCTGATGGCATTTCTCAGTCAGACTGGTCTTAATCTTCGTGCGATCTAACTCTTCAACCTGTATCATTGCCAGATATTTGTAGGTCTTTCCCTCTGTTATGTCTTCAATCTGTTCACTGGTCTTCAGTCGAGTGCATTTCCCTGACGCAGTCCATGGTTCTTGCATTTATCTAGGCCAGATTGCATCCTAATGTCAGTTTCTAGTGTTGATTACCTGGTCTTGGATGGCGAGCATGAATCCTTTAGTCTCGCGGAAGAGCATCTCGCTCGTGAGCCATGCATTGGAAGCCATTTTATCTATCTGATCTTGATAGAGGTCATTGGAGTGTCTTCTTTGCCCATCTTTTCTAGCTTCGTTTGTGCCGTCTCGGCGAGAGGGGATTCCTCGCTTATGTTGAATGGGGTATGCCGCTTGTCTATCTCTCTTACGGCCTGGTAGATAAAAATTGTAATTGCCATGTAAGAAAATGTCCGAAGTTTCATATATTCGTATTAGTGAATACGCTTCTGGCGACATAATATACTGGTAAAACACAGTTTCCAGTTTATCCAATGTAAAACAAAATGATACGCACAATAGAAATAATCCAGGGAATAACAATATTAAAAGCAACTAGACGGTTGTCAAAAGAGAACAAACAACGTCAATGATCACTGACAAGCTCGTTGGCAATCAATGTCGATTGGCGACTGTTAAATAAGATCGCCACTTCAGTTTTAATTCTTCGCACTTTCGAAAGTCTAAACATTCCTTAATTTATTTGCCGTCGATAATGGGATTAAAATAAATCATTGCTGGTCTGCAGATAGGAACAAGCAGTAAACCAAACACATTAGCGCGAACCCTTTAAGTAGGTCACAAGGAGTAGCGAAGTTGTCAATTTTCCTTAGCGGAGGAGAATTAACGCGTAATTTAAATTCTGACAGAATTATGATACCGTTATCGAATCTTCAATTTCAGTATTGTGCGTGCGGACGTGCCGTGATTGAAAATGGGATTTCAAAACTGCGAACGCTTTCGTCAGCTAATGAAACCGTACTGAGACATCTGATGAGACATCCGTGGTCTTCGTAAAGATGAAAATCCCCACGATTTCTCTCTAAATCCGCTAAAATAGAATGCGACTCTGCCGGAATTGGTTCAAGGTGAATATTATGATAAAATGTAATTAAATCCAAATCATTTAACTAATTAAAACAGAACGAATGATTAATTCTTAAGCTACAGCGTTCATTTAATCAGTTTCTTTCCGTTTTCAATTATTGACTTCTAGCAATATCCTACTCAAACCTATAGAGTATTTGAGAAAGGCTGACAAAGTGAGATTAGTGTTTATGTACTGGTACAAGGTGCTACCCACCGTTCAACTACCGAAGAATTTAATATGCAGAATCCACACTTGCCTCCAGTTGATCAATCAACTGTGGACGACTAATAAACCGCTTTGAAGAAACCGGAAGTGTTGCTCCTCCTCCTCCTCGAAGTGGGAGACCAAAAGGTGTAACTGATGAAGAAATATCGGTGATAGTACTGTCGCGAGCAGCTTACAAACAGGCCAAAAACATCGACGAGGAAGTAAAATCAAGAAACAAGGGTTAATCAAAGTTCACTGGTGTGCATTCTTCGAAAAAATCATTTTCACCCGCATAAAGTGCAATTCGTTCAGGATTTACGTGGTGACGACACAGATCGACGACAAGAGTTTCGTGAATGGATATTGCAAAACAGAGATTTATCGATCTTCTTCAGTGATGAGGAAGTGTTTTACCTAAGTAATAACAACAATAGACAATTTTCGATATTGGTCAGACAGTAATCCTAATTGGAAACGCCTAACGTACAAAATGACTCCCGGGTTATGGTGTGGGCTGGAATATGGGATGGTCATAATTGGTCCTTATTTCTTTGACAACAACGTTACTGGCAAAACGCACTTACTTGAATTTTCTGGATGATGTTCCTTTACAACGAAGGACCATCGTGTTCTTCCAACGAGACGGAGCACCACCGCATTCATTGGTTCTGCGAAACTACATCAATAAACAGTTCCCCAACTGGCGGTTAGGTCTACCAGGCCCGGTTGAATGGTCACTCAGGTCATCAGACCTCACAACCTTCGATATATTTTCTTGGGGTCATTTGAAGTCTATTGTTTACTAGAACCACCCAAGAAACATTAATGAACTTAAGGAAGCAATATCATCAGAACGTCGTGAAGGTACAAAAGAGAACAATGATACGTATCAAGGTATCACTTACACAAAGAATTCAAAAGTGTTTTCCAGTTGGAGGTGGTCATTTTGAATATCTATTACAATAAAAGTAATTTACTCCATGGTTTTCAATTTTTGACTCGCTCTGTATACTGATATCTATCCACTTTACATGTGGGGAGAAGGATCGACTAGTCATGCCCAGCAAGACTTTTGTCGCTGATTTATGAGGCTTCGACCTACAAATATTTGATAAACCTTCTCTCATCTTCGTGGATTGATCTTCAGCTTTCGTTGCCTTTAATATAAGTTTGCTATTATTATCAAATAGGTATATTTGAATATCTGGTGAAATTCTTGATATTTTGCTCAAATTGAACTCTTTGTTTTTCTATTCTAAACCAGCAAACAGTGCATTAAACCAATGTGTGTGTGTCCGCAACTCAACCCAGCAGGGTTGAAATCCATTTCCATGTGAAATTTATGTGCTTTTCGTTTCTTCTCCTGTTAATGAGAAATTTCAAATTAAATTTCTAATTAGGGATAGAGGTAATGCCGAACAGATTTTTTTGTTGTTTAAACATTTTGAGTTTTAATTAAAAAATATAAATTAGCATTAGAACGATATAAATCGTACACTTAATAAGTATAAACAAAGATGGCAGCTTGGATATCTTTCATGCTTGTTATTTACCTTGTATACCTCGTGGATGCCGGACAAGGTGTCAAAATGTAGATACAATCGATTCAGCAGCCTAACCACATCCATGGGTGCCACATTCTCGTTCCCGCACATCGAAGTGAAACCGACAATGTCCGAGAATAGACACGTGACCATGTCGTATCTCTCGGCTTCCACGGGAAGATCTTGACACAGTCTCAAGGCAACATTTGGTGGAAAGATGGACTGGAGGACTTCCTCCGTTCTCTTCTTATCGTCTCTTAGTTTTGTATCGAGTACCTTAAGATGGTTGGAGGCCTCGTCTAACTTTTCCACTAATTCCCTCTCCCCTTTTCGGTGGTAGGAAAAGAGCACCATGTCCCTGGATCGGTCGTGGATTGGAAGATCGCTGAAGTAGACGCCAAGGTCCGCCATCTCTTCTAGGTTTCTGACGCGGGGTGAACAAAGAAATAAAATACTTCCCGTTTCCGGAACTGAAACCATTTGGCCTTTCAATCTGAGAAACAAGTCATTGCTTTTCTCGGTGGAAGATAGTACTCCAGCTTTAGTCCTCACCACAAACACAGTATTACAGTAATGGAGAATGCTCTCAAAGGAACATTCGATAACTGGACGGCAGATTATAAATAAGTCTGTGAACTTAACATTCCTCTGGAGTTTCCAAATTGTCTTCGTTAACCTTAAGATGGTCTTTCCCGCTTGTGTAATGGTGAAGGTCCGATCGAACATCACATGGAAGGGAAATGCCTTACAAAACGTTTTAACCCCAAATGGCATATCGTTGGGTGAACTACTCCATCGTTCCATTAACTGAGGGGTCAAGGATACTCGCCTTCCTTGATGTTCTTCTTGAGCATTGGTCCGACATATTTCTAACACCACATGATGTTTGTGTCCATTATCACACACTTCTGCAGTGTTCACTGTGACCTCCGTGTTAAAGAACTCTTTGGCCACCACTTTTACGAGTCCGCGAACGATGGCGTGAAGACCCGGACGCTCGCTGTAGTAATGAAGCAGCAGAGTTCCTCGAGGTCCTGGAGTGACTCTGAACGAAGGAGCTCTCATCCCGGGATATATGGAACCTAGATGATCGTGTAGATTGTCCAGGTTAGTCAGGAAGTCCGCCAGATTGCTCCCCAGGACACGAAGTATCTGGTCGAACCCATTCTGCTGGCAGTAAGTAAGAAAATGCTGGCCGAAAGCTTCAAGACAGGAGTCAATGTCTAAGCCTAGAGAAACAGAAAATAGAGTAAACAACACATCAAGCTGCATCATAATTAAGGTATAAATGTAATATGTGTTTTTTGAATTAAAAAATAAAAGTCGGGTGTGAGAATCTCTTGAACCGTTTTACTTTAAAAAGTGAGTCAAATGGAAACCATTGATTTTCAAAAAATTCTGGTGTTATCGAGATATTTATCAGCAGCATAGAAAGCTCTTTTTCCATAATATTACCATCTAGAGGCTCATCTCGATTAGATTCCCATCTATTTTTGGATAGCGAATTGCTGTCCTAATTTCTCTCTAGACAAGATCATATCGTTTTCGTTTTCTAGCCTTCTTACCACATTAGCTATCGTTGAGTGTTGAGATAACCATTTTTGCTTGCTGCATTACACAACTGGACCAAATCCACCACAACCGCATAGGCTAAGAGTCTTATGGACGTTAGGGACTTGTAAACATTACACATTCAAACATACTCAAATCATAATAATAAAATTAAAAAAAAATAATATAAAATAAATAAAGCTGATCATGAGCGATACATAGAAATACCTATTATCTTGAATCCTGTATTTTTTTTTAAATCTTGAAGTGGGCATCTCTTTTCATCAGTAGCGAGTTGAGGACAACGGTTCCTTCAATGCTTGAAGAATGTTTCAAGCAACTGTAAGAAGACATTCACTTTGAAGTTATCAATGAAAGTTTCCAGATCGATCCACATACATCTGCTGTTTCTGCAAATATATTGGTTTAAATCAGGTTGAGAATGCGATTTCAGACGACACCAAGATTTTCAGCGCGCATGAAATAGATTTTGGAATGTCTGTAAACAATCATGGACACCTCACCTCTGTTTTTGAAGTTCCCGATCAACATTAAAATAATGGTTATGTGGTAGTCAAAAATCTACATTCCTTTTACGATTTCTGGAATTTGGAGAGAATTTAGTAATTACCAGAATGGCAGGAAATTTTGCGTGATGGTCATATCAATGAGTAAGAAGGATAAACATCGTCTATATGTTATGTACTTAGTGGCATAGTATTTAGAGTTAGGCGCCACATGTGGTTTCCCACATCTGCGCCGTATGTACTCTGTGATGGAATGCAGAACTACTGCATAAGCCAGAAAAAAGTGTAGTGTCTGGTTTATGCAGAATTGTGTTATGGTCTGTTGTTGTCTCTGGCTACTTGGCCGCAGGGCCCCTAGTGGAACTCCACGTTTCCCGCCACCGCCACTGGGAGGTGAGCCAGGTTGCCTTCATACTCTGGCTGATCTCCGCCAGGGTCGTCTGAGCTTTCTGGACGGAGACCAAACAAAAAAAAAGGGAAGAGAGTGGGGAAGATATTAGAAATGGTGGATTCAAAGAAGGCAAAAGGAGGAGGATGAGGAAAGAAGGCATCCTCCAGTGGAAAGAAGAAGTGGAAAGGGAGAAGTAGGAATCACCTCTGGTCTGGGAGCCCAGGAAGGCCAGGGAAAGGAAGACAGCTTGCAGAACAAGGAAGGTCTGCAAAGTTGGGAAGGTGCAACGGGAAGTGTCTGAGTTTGATTTCTAACAGTTCAGTGCCGTCATTCCAATGTGGAAGATGTCCAGTTGGGTGTTCATTCAGTTCTGATAGTGGCCGGTAATGAGGGAAGAGCAGACACGAGGAGAGATCATAGCGGTTTCAGGAACGTCTGGCGTGGATATCTATGTTGTGGGATCAGACGTGGAGAGATGATACCAACGCCTTCTGAAGACTGCTGAGGCATACCTGCTAAAAGCTAAAAGCGCTTCCTTTGATTTTAACAGGTTGCTTTCCGGGCCGAGTGTGAATAAATTTATATCCAGTAACAGTTGATTACGTAGGTCCAGGTAGATGTTACACGAGTGCATTACGTGGTGCCAGTCCTCCACAAACACAATGGGCATCGTTTACAAGCCCAAAGTCCTGAAGTCGCTTTTTGAATGACCCATGTCCTGTCAGAAGAAAGGTAGCGTGTAAATTAGGGAAGAACAAGCCATGTCTTTGTTTGTTGAGGTAGGAGACACTATACAGAAATAGCTTGGTAGTACTGCCTTTGGTGGACTCATCACAACGGATATGCCAGAGGGAAACAAGTTCCTGCCAAGTACGGCGGAGTTCTTGTTTCGCATCTGCATCGACAATAGTTTTTAGTCCCAGGAATTCAGTTTCTTTGTTCTTTCTGATGGCATGTGAAAGCGCTGTAAAGGCCACTTGGAGGTCAAGGGGGATACAACCTGTTAATACTTGTAGTGCTGCTGTTGAGGTCGTTATACAAGCTCGAGGCATTTTTAATGACATCAAGAGTTGTATCGGCAGAATAACGTTCCTAGTGCTGATGATGGGCAAACGATGGAACCATACGGCAGCGCCGTATGTTACGAACGGTACAAAACCAGCTGAATAAAGAAGGTGGAATGCAGGTCTCTTAAGACCCCAGTCTTTGCGGGTGAAGCGAGCAAGCATATTAATATAATTTTTGGCCTTCTCTTTCATGGACTTTAGATGTGGCATGAAAGTTCTGCGATCGTCTAGGGTGACACCTAAATATTTGAATGAACGTTGATTCTTGAGTGCATGTCCTTTATAACGAATGGTTGGTGGTCTGTTGATGTCAAGACGGCCTTTCAGAAGCAGGCTTCTGCTTTTATCTGTAGAGATTTCCAGCTTATTCTCTTCAGCCCAAACCGACAGGGCATTCAAGACTGTGTTGGCTCTGGTCTCAGTAGCTGCACGAGTAGGGCCCTCAACAACGATAACCAGGTAATCTGCATATGAGAGGTGTGGGGGAAGTCCTGCAGGAGCCATTCATCCAGAATCATATTCCAAACAGCTGGCCCTAGAACAGAGCCCTGAGGGCAGCCTCTGGTGAGTTCGCGGGGATACTATGAAATTTTGTTTTCATGGTTAACGTTTCTGTTATAGAAGTAATCTGTAAGACATTTGAAGATGTTGAGGGAGCAACCAGAGTATAACATCCTCTACTGGAGGAGGAAAGGGATCTGAGAGTTACAATACGGACAGATATATGAAATTTTCTGAAGAGTGTAAACAGGCAGCCAGGAAAGCCCACGGCGTCCTGTCAGTGATCTATCGAACGCTATCCTGTACAGATAGGGAGGTCATAATCCCACTGTATAAGGCACTTATAAGAGAGCATTTGGAATACTGTATTCAAGTATGGAGACCTCATCTGCAAAAAGACATCGAGCTTCTTGAAAGGGTCCAAAGTTGGAAAACTCGAATTGTGAGATCCGGAAGAACGACTATGAGGAAAGACTCCGATTATGTGGGGCTACAGAGTTCCAGGCACCTCAAGGATGACCTAAATGAGGTTTATAAGACTCTGTGTGTGTGTGTGTGTGTGTGTGTGTGTGTGTGTGTGTGTGTGTGTGTGTGTGTGTGTGTGTGTGAGAGAGAGAGAGAGAGAGAGAGAGAGAGAGAGAGAGAGAGAGAGAGAGAGAGAGAGAGAGAGATATTAGTAAAATGAATGAATTCAAATTACAGGGCTTGAGATTTAGATTAGATTGTAGGAAGTTTTCTTTTAGCCAGTGAGTCTTTGATATCCGGAACAAGTTGCCCTCGCAAGTAGTTGAGGCTGACAGTTTGAATAAATTGAAAGGTCTATCGGATACTTACTTGTGAGGAAGGAATCATATAATTTGTGTTTTCTTATCTGCTGGTTTTTTTTTTTTTGCCGCTGCAGCAAAAGCTTGTGATTTCCTTGCACTATATGGTGACTACTATTACTATTTCCTAGTGCTACACTTTAAAATATGCCAATTCCTAGTCCACTCGCCATAAAGAACTTTAGAGTTGAAATATCCATCTGATGAACAGCGCAACGATTGTGAAATCACCTAAGGTTGCTCAAATCATCCTAAATCCAGTGGAAGGTCCTCGACATCTTGTAAAAAAATAATGGAATTTAGTAGAAGCTGGCTGTAAGATACTGCCTGCGGGTAAGCGAACCACTATTTTCGCATTTTTCTACGTAGTTTTGTGCTACTTCTCAAAGTTTGCGCTACTTCTCAAATATAATGGTCTTTTTTTGAAGAAGTTGATATTGATCACAGCGTGACAGAGCAACATATGTTCATCGGCAAAGAAGTCAGAGGGCTGTTTGGCATTCCCAGTGGCGAAGAATTTCCATCGATTCCTACAGCTCACTCAGTTCAAAGGAAGACCGTGAAAATGAGGCATTTGTTGTAGAAGATTCACCAGTTGTCTACGAAAGTTACAAATGGCATGTCTGGAAGAGACTTAAATATGCTAGCATTTTCTTTTGTTTGAGTTGCAAGGTGTTTCTACTGATTTCCTTACTTTGCTTCTATGAGATAGCAGAGCAATTGGCCAGCCCTATTTCAGCAGGATTGGTCTTTCCAGGGAATGAATACATTACATACAATGCTTTGTGGCATTATTTACAATGTGTATTTACAGTATTCACATTATACGATTTTCAATGACAATTTTTCTTCAGAATTTAAGTTTCTGGGAAAACAATGAAAAAGCTAATGCTTTATTCATAATCAGCTTATCCAAAATCATAAAAACACAGAAATAAAAGACCAGGTTAGAGTGGCTATCACTGCACCTTATATGGAATTTTAATGCATGCTTGTAATATTTCGCCCTAGTGGGCAACACCAGGCATATTAATACCGTCATACCCACACCGGATAAAAGGCCAGGGTTAAAATCCTGTCAATGACGCGAGTATTTTTTATGGGCCTTTTTTTCACTACGTGGTTGAGTTAGTCGGTTTCGGGCGAGGCCTACGTGGTTTTTTCTCCCTTAAACTCGAGTTTTTAAACAGGCAAATCAACAACAGAACACACTCAATTTACAGACTTATTATGTACCGCGTAATATGGTCTAAGTCGCAGGTGCGCCAAAAACCCTACAACAACAACAACAACAGCAGGAATATTTCAGATGATAAAACTTGTCAAGTGACACCTCATTTAATTCGGATCTAGGCTGAGAATGAAAGTTGGGTTTAGTCCGTGTCAAGTAATAATGTTTATGATGCTGTTCATATTGCAAATATCAAAAAATTCGTATTTCTTATCAGTATTTGTGCTTCACACATTCCTTTGTTCATCTCTTAGTTTATGTTGTGGAAACTACACCACCAAAACGTATATCACATGTGTCCATTTCTTCCATTCTGATTTATCATGGTAGTAAGGATAAATTGTCAACTAATATCAATGTCTTTGGTTCACGCTGTTTTTCTCATAGAATGGCTTTTAAAGCCGCTCTCTTATTCAAAATGGCATGTCCCGTCCTATCATTTTTCTTCACTGACATCGCCCTTTTATTTTAATGGATTTCTAGTCCGATTCTGTTTCCCTCTGAATGGTCTATTTTGATCGCGCAGTTCCCATTTTTTCCAATGGTAATAAATCCTAGAAATACGTTGTTTTCCGAACATCAGTCAGTAAGTGAAAGCTTTATGAGAATATTTTATAATACTAAATTCATACTAGTTTTCTTTGCATTAAGAAGGACCGATGTATATAAAATCTCCAATATATCATGATGTACTGATACCAGTGCATCATGTAGCATATGGATATGCTGACAAGGTACTGTTCGTAGAAACACAATGGTCCTATATCTAACACAAGCTGTTCACCATTTTCTTTATTTTACTATGCGGTCCCGGCCAAACTTTGGAAACCCCGCCGTATATTTACTCATAAAAACACACATATACACACGTCACAATAAAGTTTCAAGTCAACTGTCAAGTAACAGATTCTTCAAAGATCAGGAATAGGTTGAGCAGTTCCTTCTTGATGACAAATCAAAGCAGATCTTTCTTAAACACCAAATCCTTGTATAGAAACCAGTAGTGGCACACGCAGGAACCACATGGAGCATGATACGAGAAGACACACAGATTTAAATCCAAAGAGCATAAAGATTCGAAATCCCTAGCCCACAGATTGCGAATTCGCAATGTCTCGCAGTTGTTGGATCTCATTTGCAACCTGATGTAGAAATATGCAACTGAAGCAAACAAATTCACCGAGCCCTATGAGCCAAGCCAGCATTCACTAGTGGCTGATTTACGGTTAGGTATCACAGACAAAGAGGGACACCAGCAAAAGTCAGCTGACATCTTAACTGACTCGAAAACATGAGCGAGTTATCTTGACATCATTTTCAGAAGACAGAAGGAGTGCCCCAAGAGATATACATGGTCGACCAGCATAGGAGATGACGGCACAGCAGCTCTTTTACACGTTTGCGGCCACTTCATGACTTAATATGCTCTGCTGAACTATGCACCGTAGGCTGAAGGACTGTGTTTTGTATGCAAGACTATCTAGGATTTCTGGTCTTCATCACCTACAAGAGCACATCCATATCAACTAGCGTCGTAAGCATATCAGTTGGATATAATCTCCAACATCTCATGCATTGGGCCGAATCTCCAACATCCCATGAGATATTGGAGATTAGAAGAACAGTGGTCCACATCGATAAACAGTGGTCCAACATGCTGTTCGCGGAACATTTTGGATTCAGTCTACAATCTGATTTTCGATGTATCTTCATCTGGAGAAAGGTAATCCTGATACTAATCCATAAATATCTGGGGGACGGACCACTATGCGGCGGCGATGGTGGCTGTTTAGAATTTGCCCCCCAGGAAACTAAGCCCATGTGGCGTCAATGTATCTTATCTGTAACTTTTTTTGTATTCTATGATCGGTTTCTGTCTGCTGTGTGAAACAACCGAGTTTCCTGGGAAAAAAAAAAAACAAAAAAACATGCAACCCTCACTTGAACACTGTTGTGGAAAAAGCCTCTATTTTGTAAGTTCCTCTCTTTGAAAAAATTCAACTCGGGACTTTTCCACACAGTGTGAAAGAACACAGATTCTAACCCTTGCGCTGACCGCAAGGGGAAGGAAATAGTCTGGAAAGGCATGCAATAAATGCACAGACTCCACATCTTCGGAAGAACTGTGACTGGTATTGGGAAGAAATTGTTGATTCCTATGCCAGACTGTTTAGGAGTACAGAAGATGCAGTTCTTTGTAATGGACGCTGCTCTCCCCATACAGTGTAAGTAGTGGAGGATTTGTCAGAATGAGAGTATTTTATGAAATGAATTAGCCAGACTGGGATCCCATTGAATATGTAATGGGTTCCGTGGGATGGTAAATTTAGTCATCATCAATCCCTACTCTCTAGAACCATAACGTACCAAATTTCTTTGGTCAGTATCAGTTATTTTGCAAACTTTAGAACTTTTATCATTTAAACCTTAATCCCCCCTATCCCTATGGAATATTATTTTTTTTTTAAATGCGTTCTCCATTCCCATTTCATGCAATTTTTATATTTATACTCGATGTCTCATTATTTTATTAATCTTTATATTTAAGCCAATTCAGTGCCAACAGTATTAGCAGCATAAAACGATCTTCCGAATATATTTACATATATTTAGCGATCAGTAGTAAATGCAGGTAGGTTACCTTGTCTTTTAAAGATTTTTTTCAACTTATACTGCATAATATCAGATGAGTTTAAAAGAAAGAGGGAGACTTCGTGAGTAATTCTTCACGCTCACTTCAACCAGTGCCTTTCTATGAGATTACTTGGAATGGTATTGGTAACTTAAATACACACGTGCAATAGTCCTAAGGTTTATAGTAAGTAGGGAGCCATTTATACGTGAAAAAGAGCGTTATCTATTTTTCACAGCTCAAAAAAATATCGATGCTTTTTTCAATGTGAAACTTAAGTTCTCAGAGGATTGTGGAAATTTACGAATTATTTCGAGGTATCTGTAAAAGAGTAATTCGTTATTTTTATGAAAAATAACGTGAATATATTCTTTAGGTTTCCTTCTTGTGTTTATTTCTCCATTCCTCTTCTTCATAATATAAAATAATCAATAAGAGTTCAAGGAAAGTGCCAATAAACGAGTTGGAAAACAGTCCTCGTGAAGAAATGTTCAATATGGGTTTTGTGCAATGATATGGTGATGTAACCTAACTGCAGAACTGAAAGTCACAGGCTGCAAGATTATTTGGGATTCAATACTCTTTCTTCTCTACTGCCGATTTAACATTCTGAAACATGTACATACTTATGATGGACATTTTTTGAGGGACGTACACACCAAACATGAACACAGCTGAAGACATATTTCATCGAATTTTAGTTTCCAAACATTTCTATATAAAAGTTTAACGTGATACCTGCTGTACGAAACTTACACCATCTTGTAGGGGAGAAAAAGGGTGATCAATATTAGTTCCTTATCCTCGTGAGAAAGAGAATAAATTTTATTTTTTCGAAATAGTCGCTAATGCTAATTTGGTATAATTAGGAAAGGGCGTTACTTGTGACTTTCCATGGAATTTTTCTCTCAGAATAACCACTCTTGTAATACTTGGATATTTTTAGAAAGTTGGTTTATTAAGCCTTATTGACTAAATGTCGTTTCGGGATCTTTGCCGGAGCTCCATCATCAGACCACGACTGTACTGCTAACAGCCGCCTGTCTTGATGAATGCCTACATCTCCTTCATTCCAGAATGGAGCGAGGCAGGAGGCTATTAATGGTACAGCTGTGGTCTAATGATGGATTCTGGCAAGGCTCCCGAACCGTTAGCAATTGTATAGCACATTTAATCAATAAAGCTAAATAAACTAACTTAAAAAAAAAAATTGTGTGCGCCGAGCATGCACACATAGCAGAAGTTAAGTGAAACTTCTTTAAGCGAATATTTATCCCTTGACCGAGGATCCCGTATCAATTGTATGAACGCTGTAGGCGACGAATCTGCATGAATGGGAGCCTCGGAGATACGAGACCTTCCGCTACCAAATCTAGTTTCGGCAAGTGCTGTGGCATCGGATCATATTTAAAACCATTTGACTTCGATAGAGCCGGAATCACTTCATTCTTGAGAGAGCCACGACAGCTGTTACAGGCCGACATTTGACTTACATCTTCATTTGGACATGCTGTTTGAAGGTGATCTCCAGCTGTTGCAATCTTGACATCGTTCTTGAACCAAACCAGATCGCACACGGAACAGACTGAACCGAAATCATTATTCAGGAATGTACGTTTAAACTGTGCGTGGATGCTTCGGTGTTTCTTAAATTACTGTTGCTTACGCCCGTTAAGCGTTGAACGATTTGATGGAGTACTTCTGATAGTCGATTTTGGCTTCTTCGCTTTTCGTTTACGACTGTGCTTCGAGGACTTTTCATCGTTTTCATTTGCACTTTCAACTTCCATGACTCTTTCTTCCAAATTCGCTTTCGAAATAGCTTAGAGCTCTCCTTTGTGCTCAATGGAGATGGTTTCGGTGGTCGCATTGCATGTGCTCTACACGCCTTACAATGCTCACTATCAGTCTTCGATATGTTGATTTGTACATTTTTTCCGTCGAAATTTTTGTTAAATACCGTGCAGAATGGCTAAAAAGAAATAGCATGACGCAATCAGTAGGTGTACTGATTGAGTCATGTGTCGCTCGTGCCTGGTACGGAGTGGTACAATGGTGGTGGTAGGAGAATGAATCATTTCGTGTCGCATTTTCTTGGCGATTTTTTCAATCAGGACGCATTGCACTTATACATGCTCTATACGCTTGACAACGCTCACTACAGTGGACCCCACTTTACGAAAGGTTCGCTGCACGATCAAATCACTTTACGGTAGACACTCCATAACAAAATACCGTTCACTATACTCTGAGTGGACAGAAATCATGGAATACCAACCTGGTAACGGGTAGGCCCAATTTCCGCCCTGATAAGGGCAGCACACGGCGAGGCATTGAGTCCGCTAGTTCAAGAAAGCGTTCCACAGGTATTACCACCCATGCTTGCTACACGGCTGTCCATAATTCCGTCGCATTCCTCGGTGGAGGATCCAAGGCTCGAACGGACCTTTCCACCGCATCCCAAAGATACTCCACAAGGTTTATGTTCAATGGGGAGGCCACTCCATAGTGATAAAATTTGCGAAATGCTCTTCGAACCATGTTCTAGTCACCACGGCTCTGTGGGGAGGGCATTGTCCTGCTGGAAGAGTCCATTGCCCTCTGGATGCACGATGACTATGAAGGGATGCAAATGGTCTGCAAGGGTGGACACATAACCTCGACCGTTCAGAGATGCGTATAGACGTACCAAAGGTCCCAATGTGTGCCAATTGAACAGACCATTACCGATCGTCCGTCCACCTGCCTGAACAGTTCCTTGTTGACATGACGGGTGCATAGCTTCGTGCGCTGTCCGCCAGCTGCACACCCTCCCGTCCGCTCGAAATAACTGGAAACTAGACTCATCGGACCAGGAGACTCGTCTCCAATTGTACAAGGTCCAGTGCTGATATTCTTTCCCCCAGTTCAGCCGTAGAGTCCTGTATCGTGGTGTAAGCAACGGGACTCCCGTGGGTCGGCGGCTCTCATAACCTATTGCGGCTAATGATCGCCTAATGGTCTTGATGGAGGCGTTTCTGGCACCTCCCTCGTTGAAGTTGGCAGTGAATTGTGTCAGTGTCGCTCTCCAGTTGGCTGAAACAACGTGAAACAGACGGCCACGTTCATCCACCACGTTTTATTCACTATAATTCCTCTTTCAAAGTCGGTTACCTCACGACATTTATCCATATGGACATTGAATTACCGTGTAGTGGATGCAGTGTACCTATATACCTGCCAAGATGTGGGTTCCGCAGAATTTTACCACCAGAAACGAGGTATCCCATGTACTCTGCCCTTTCAGTATAAGATATGTAATCAGCGCCAGTCACTGTGATCACGTTTACGAATTGAATTTTAATTCTATTAACGGCGATTCTAATAATCGAAAATAGGAGGAATATTATGCACAGAATATAAGAGTAAAGATATAAAGCACAGATTTACACTTTATTACCTACCATTTAACAAAATTAAATGATACTTGAAAATGGGAAGAATATTTTCCACAGGTTAACAAAAGAAAAAAGAAAGGAAGGCAACTACAACGGATATTTCTAGTTGGTTATCGTTCCAATTACTAACCCATCTTAACTTCGATGATTGCACGAAAACCGGGGGACGCCTCCGTAGCCAGGTGGGAAGGAGCAGCAGTGCGTAGCACACGCTTCTTGATTAGACCGGGGTTCGAGCCCGTCACCACCAAATACGGAGGATGTGGAAAGGTCAGGGAATGACCACCGCATATCCCGGAGCAATATGGCCTTAGTTGCTAATGCTCCTAAAAAGCAAATAACAAACAATAACAAACGAAAACCGGGGAATGTAGTCTGGTACGACAGAGTGCATACAATGTGCTTAATTATTGCAACGGTCGCATTTTCGTTGCTTTTTTGTCAATCCACGAACGCAAGTTACTCCCATCTGAAAACTGCCTGGAGCGCGCCAGAAGAAGTTTCACTTCAAAAACCCACGTTGTTAAAAAATGTGGTTATTCAGGGAGAAAAATTCCAAAGTGTAGGCAGATTAAATCTCATTGGTCACAAAAATACAACACAAGAAAGGAAAGTCCGTCTAATTTTAAAAGGCCGAAACAGAATTTGCTGTTCTATAATTTCCTTTCTCGCGTAGAGCCTAACTTCATTATCACTGGTTTTTTTTTATCAGAATTATCACTAGAAACTAACTGAGGAGGAGTCAGTTAACACTGAAACAGATAGCTTAATATTTTTCCGATACATTTGTTTAAAAATAGAGCAACAGAAGGCAATGCGTAGTGAAGACGAAGGTCGTTGTTGTGGTGCAGGCATTACGACCATTGCATTTAATAGGTATTCTCAATCCCAGGCAGAAACGGAAGAAAGAATTTGAAAGGCCTAGTTTTCATGCTAAAATTTATTCCTTTAAACTCCAAGACAAACAGCGGGACTGCTTTGTCTTTAATAACCGCAGTTGGACATCCTCTCTGGTTTACTGAGGATGTTGAACTACCTATTGCAGGGACTTCGTAAATCTAAAACATGAACAGTGTTTCTTCACATAACCGGATAGAACTTAATCACGAAATCACTTGCAGTTTTAATTTGGCTATTCCGAAGAAAACACAAAAATTCTTTTTAAATGCCATTTAAAGTCTAAGTTAACTGCATTATTTTCCATTGTGGACTTCTGTCTGCGTCGTTCCATCAACCCAGCATGATCCTTCTGTCGATCAAAAAGGCTGCCGTTTCTTCAGACTGTCAAATTGTGTATTCTTTTTGTTTGGGGCTGAGGGGGAGCGGGGGATGTTGCCTGTACTTGCATAAAGCTCAGTTCAAAAATTTGTCCGTTATGAAATATAAGAATTGTAATTCTTGTACCAATCTTTAGTTATGAAAACTGTCTCCTGTACATTGCAGACCAGCGCGATCACTTGAAATTAGAATGGAAACTTCGGGAGACCAACCCCACCTTCTTCGCACTTAGCTAGCTTCTTAAATTTACAAAGAAAACTATTATAAGAAATTGAGATGGTCTTAAAAAATAAAACACCTACTATATTTTAAGTAGACCTACGCATTTTTGGCGTGAGGATTTTTCCATTATACACGGGTCTATTGTTCAATTAAAATACGCATATGGCTTTTAAAAATAAAATAAAATAACATCAGCGATTTAGCAATACCTCCTGCAGCCTCGCTAATCTATATACTTTTTGTTAAAAAATTGATTTTCCAGTTGACAGATTCATTCTTCGTCTACTCGTTTGATTTCAGCATTCAAATTGAAACGACTCTCTTTGAAAGCTTTTTGTTTTCAAGGACTTAAAACATGGAAGTCATGATGAGAAGTCTGGCTTGTACGCGGAATGTCCCAGTTCGCTCCCAGCACCTTCTTTTAAAGCAAGGGCCGATTCGGTTTGACAACATGTGAACGGCATTATCATGAAGAGAGATGATCGCTAATAACTGCACGCTGAACCCTTTTGGATGCAAACAAAGAGCTGAACCAGTACGTTAGGATGTTTCTTTAAGCATAGCATACACCGTCCGTTCCCCCCCCCCATCCTGCTGAAAAATGGCACCAGTGGAACGTGTTTAAATTGAACAGCTCCACGTGTTAACTGTAATATAATCCCATAACGTCACTTCCTGTTTATTTTATAATATTTCGTTTATGCGTACATCTAAAACAAATCTAAAATTCCTTGGGCCATTACAGCATTCTAGTACGTCTTTCAAGTTAAGTTTAAAATATTATCCTTCATTCCGTTACCCATCACATTCAGGTTGTTATACAAGAACACGATTTTCGATATTTACTTTTCTTTTTTGTCCACTTGGATTTGTAACTTCATCGGTGTTTTGCATTCAGCAGTCTAACCAATCTTCTTAATAGTCGTACCTTCGCATTCATGAAAGAGTAACACAATAATTGAGGCTGTTTTTAATAAAAGGCCATTTATTCTGAGCTTGATCGAAAACTTTCCAGCCAACTGATGGCATTCTGGCTGTATTCTCATAAAAAAAGTTGTCATAACCCAGCAGCTGCTACTCGGTGAGTAGAGCGATGCTTGTTAACAAGATGAGCCGGACTCCTAGCTTTGTTCTCTAGTTTCATGCAAATCTAATGCAAGGCTTGTTTTAATAAATAGCTCTTTGACACAGAGCAGTCGACAGTTCCTGATGCTTGGTTATTGATCTGCCGTTTAGAATTCTGCACGGTGGCTTCAAAAGATGATTTAAGCTTTTGGAGAGCAGAAGTCAAAGAAATTTACAGTAAATATTCTATCATATCCGTTCAATCTTAATGCGTAAATTTTCGTCATGCTGGAAGTCATTTATATTAGGACAGAAGCAGGGTGAGTTATTTATTCCCATAGTTCCTTCAAATAAATGGCTTCGCTCATGACTTATGGAGTCTCTGCCATTCCGATATACCTCAAACCACCTAGTAATGATCTCACGTCTCCTTTGGAGCAGACAAATACCTGATTACTTTTTTTTTCTGGCTGGGCGCAGACCTCATTCGTTATTCACGATGCACGAACATCTGTGGAATTCGCTGAGAAATGGAATGGCTTCTTTCGCCGAATGGCGTTGGGGATGTTCCCCAGAAATCCACCTTTGATTTTATTTATTAGACATTACGAAACTCTTTGGAAGAGTTACGTGTTTTAAATTAGTAAAATAAAGTTTCGAATACAATATGAAAATGTAACGTATTGGAAAAAGAGTGAGTCACTAATTCTGAACAATATATAGCATTGTGGTCCGAATTTCCTTTTATCATCTCAAAACAAGCGAGATTTATGTATCGCTCCAGCTTACAGACCTACTTGGGGATTAAACCCACATGATGTTCACTCCCTGAAGATTCTGTATGATTGTGACACGCTTTCCACTCTTTGAAGAGGTGAGCACGTACATTCATCCTCAACTCACGTACGGTACTGGGTCAAAAATAATTCCTATAAGATATAAAATTCTTCAAGACGAAATGTAAGATTAAGCATCTTAAATTTTAAACACGTCCCGAATTTTAAGCGTGGAAAACTTTACACTTTCTTTGACCAGTTTTTACTTGTTGTATGAATGTTTTTGATCCGACCTTCTTTCCAGAGTTTATGCATTAAGATGTCTGCAAAGAAAATTTAAACTTTTCTTAAGTCCATTTCGGAAACAAATGCTTGCAAAAAGCAAATACATGCAGCTTAGCTTTTTTATGCCATTGTATATTCCCAAAGTTAACATTCGCTGTATAAATACCTTCTCTGGGGTACACGAAATCATAAATTTCAACTTCTTATGTAGTTCTGGAGAACTAAGAGCACGTAAATGGCAAAAGCGTTTTCTTTGTAAGGGGAATGTTCATGAAAAGAGCCTGAAGGGGGGGGGGGGGAAGCATCTGTTCGAACACCCACCGGAGCTGAGAGTTAGCGGGTATACAGTGGGAGGAGCGAGTGATGTGTAGAAGTATGACAAGCTGCACGAGACGGGAGAAGAGGTAGCTGATTGAAATATGGAGTCATAAAAACAATGCTTCCTTCTTAAATTTGGAGCACGAGAAGTGAAGCTTTATAGACCACTTTGCGGTTCCAAAGGAAACGGAAGAAATACTATTTTTTCTTTTTTGTGACCGAGAGGAAAGTGAAAAGAGAATTGAAAAGAAACGTAAATGCAGTGCAGCCCGAGAAAAGTGCAGGGATTGTGTAAACAGAACCCATTAACGTGTGAAATGAAGGAAAAAAACGAGACGCATTAAACTCTATGGGGGACAATTCAGGAAAGAGTATTTATTGGTTCGGAATACTAAGAGGAAGGTGGTTCACAAAACAAGTCCGCGCCTTTACAAGGTGGAATTGCATTCGGATGTTCTTCAGAAGAAATAGAAAAGCTTCTTGTCTTTCGAACGAAGAAAAACTTTAATTTCAAATGCTGCTGTAAATTTAAGGACGTATTCGAGATCTCAGTTGAGAGAGGAAAGAAAACAAATAAAAAAAGGGGGTTTCGCATTCAAGCAGAACAAACGATTGCTCTTTAAGTGGATATATCTGCACGGATAGCATCAATAACATGGCGCCAGTACCATTCGGAGCTCGATTCCAACCATTCTTACGAGATTTGAATTCCTTGTAAAACGATAGATTGCTCTTATTATCATTTTCTATGTGGCCGTGCTCGGGAACATCCCAATCATATCGGTAAAGAAATGCTTGAAAGAATTAAATCCTTCCTTGACAGTAATGCTTTAACAAAACTGGGTTCGCTGTTCAAATTGCATTGAAAACAGACCTTACGTAAACTGTGATCCTGAAATATGCTGTTTAGGAATCATCAAATATTCGAACAAGGTTATTCGGAACACGGTGGCAGATATTTGTGCTAAACATCATAGTACCCTAGTAAAGGCTTTCTTTTTGGAATGATTATTATATATTTCAATATCAAGAGATTCATTATAAAGTAGACGATGCTTTTCTAAGAGAGGAACTCTATTACCTACTACTTCCGTTGTGGCTTTCACTAGTTTCATCGTGAGATCATCGCTGTACACTCGGTGCATAAGAAAAGAACCACCTCGCAAACGGATTCCAGACTTCTTCCTGCAACAGAGAAAAGAAAGCGGTCGTGAACTGAGAAGTAATAATTGATGGGGTTGGTGACTGCATTGCAGACTTTCCTCTCCTTAACCACTAAAGTAATTAGTTAAATAGAAAAAAATGGACGGGAGTTTTGTGATCTGTGTGTGGGAAATGTCTCTTCCAACCAGACATTCAAATAGTCCCTTAATTGGCACTTATTTGTTAGGAACAGGGGGAAGGATATCAAGCTGACTCTACTGTGGTTTATTTGGATGGGTGTATCGTGGTAGGTGTTTTTTTGGACTTAGGATATTTTTTTTCTACCGGTTTTCAAGATGAGATGATTCTAAAAAGAGAGAGGTGATTCTAAATTCAGAATATGTCTTTGCTAATGACCAAAGACGTGTGACTGAACTTTTATGTTCGAGAGCACACGTCTTTAAATTCTGGGGATGTGAAGTGTCTTGAGTTTTTTCCTTCTTTTATTTTTTGAATGCGTTTTTAAATGTCATGAATTTTTTCAGCTTTGCACAGTTTAATATGTCTTCTTATTAAATATTTTAGTCAATATATTTTTAATGAAAATTAAATCGAAAATTTAGTGAAAATATTGGCTTTGAAGCCAATAGGCCTAAGGATAAAATAAGATTGATGAAACTTAAAATATAGTAGACTGTGCTTAAAGGTAAGATTATTATTTTTTCCTCAAATTGATTATGATTTCTCACTGCTTCATCTGGTTTTAATTTAAAAGAAGAAATCTCAATCATTTTATGTGAAGTCCTCATGTCAAATTAGCCATGAGTTGAAACCATTCCCCATCTGGAGCTTCTTTTATCAAGAATTATCTGAGCTATACCTAGATGTATATGTAACATCGCCCATTATGTCTGGATGGTGGCATCATGACTGGATCTGTCCTTGCCATAAACAACCTAATTGCATTTATGCCAACAAATCCGCTTCTGTACAAAGTTTACCAATCATTCTATTTCCTTTTCAAATAACTACGGGAGTTACATATATAACAGAATGAAAAGGAATTCTTTAATGAACCACTGTAACAATCTTACTGGTTTTAGTTTACCTACCAGAGTGCACTGGCTAAAATCATTTTTCGTTTTACCTGGAATGGACCTTTGGCATTATTAACGTAATTGCGCTTCTGCAGGTTTAGATGAAATGCCAGTATAAGGCAGTTCGGCTAGTTATCCTGCATTGTAGACTTTCATCTCTTTTTATATTGTAAATATTATATCAATTTGCAATGGCAATTCATCAAAGATCAATCAAAATCGAACATGGCTGTATATACAGAACTATCTATTTAGCGTACATTATTTTGGTCAATGATATGTACCGAAGTAACTAAGGAGAAGGAGCTTTATTTTGCATCCATTTCAGTTTTGCATTACAATTTGGCAGTTCAGCAAGACATATACAAATAGGCTGTGCGAAATGAGGGAACCATTTATGGCGTTGTGCAGAAAGTCGAAGCGTTTTTGACATCTCCTGGAAAATCTCTGCCGAAGTTTCCAGAACAGCGTTGTCTTATGAGAGTGTACATTGAGCTGTGAAAAGTTGAAGCTGCATGCACAGCAAATTCAGGTTGTATATGAGCTCAACAGATAAAGAAACTGAGACAGCAGTTCTGTGACAGAATAGTGGTTTCGGGACTTGCCAATCGTTTTCAGGGGTTTGGGCTTGAATCCCGTCAAAGACTACAATTTCTAAAAGTCTCTTCAATCTGGGCTGTAGTTAGCCGATCTCAAGAGAGACAGTAGGTTTTCCCAAGTAGGTTATTCCAGAATTTTTAGCCAGCACAACATGAAAATCGGCTCGTGAACAAAAACGTATACAGACAACATAACACACACAGTAGTGCATTAGCATCTAAGGCCACATTCGCCTTAGATGCCAATGTGCTAATATTAAAACGAACTCTCGTCAATCAAAATGGTGAATAAATGAAACGAACATCGGCTAAATGCTAATTTCATTAGTTGGAGTTCTCTACCACTTTTACTCCAAACTGTTGTTTCATTTGCTTTACCAGATGTTGCGTTATCTTCTTAAAGAATTCAAATAATAGCGATATTCCTGTAGTGATAAAGTCTCACAGTTAATGCATGATATGATATGACAAGACTACCTCGAAATCCTAGCTATAGGTAGGGAAGCAATTCCATTTCCTTTCGTAATCATCTCCTTCTTCATCCTCCCTCCATCCTTCTATATTGAGTGACTAATCCTAATTCGTCCACGTGTATTTCGTCTGTTCAACGGGCGTGTTCACAAATCGATTAGTATGTTATGCAGGCAGAAAAGCCAGAAACAACTCTCGCTGTTAAAACCTTGCTCCTCTGCCTGAGTTTGCTAACTATAATCCCGATTGTAGAAACGGTTGACGGGAACTGAATTCAGACCATTCCGAATGGTAGGAGTCACGGAATACATGCAGATATACATTTAGAAAAGGGATAATCTGCCTTTTCATAAGCCGAAATCAAATAGGCGACATTCTGTACCTACATATAAAATAATAAAATAAATAAATTAAAAAAAATTCACACAAACATTCCCCCTAAATGTTTGTCCAGATACTCCTTGAATTTATTTAAGGAGTATATAAGTTATTCCACAACGACAGATAAGTTTCCTCAATTTGAATTTATGCTCCCTTAGGATCGTAATCTCAGCAAGTGGAAGAATTCCATCAGAATTCAACGTGCCCATTCAAGGACTTATGCGCTTCAATCAGATCATCTCGCAGGTGCCTAGTCTCCAGCCGCTGCAATCTGCAGTACTTAAGCCTCTCTTGGTAAGAGGATCCTTCCATTACCCTCAACAATTTTGTTGCCCTTCTCTATACACGCTCAAGCAAATCTACATCCTTCCTAAAATGAGGCCTCCAGACCTGTACGCAGTACTCAAGGCGTGGCCTGACCATTGCCTTATACAGAGGGAAAAATCACCTCCTTTTCCCTGCTAGCAAAATCCCTATATATCATTCACAAAACCCCATGATCTGCCCTGGCAGCCTGTCTGCATAGCTCAGAAAACGTCATATCTGACTGCACAATTACTCCCAGGTCTTTTTCATTTTCTACCACCCTAAGTGTAATACCACACAGTTTGTACGTTTCTCTAGGATTACTTCTACCCATATGCAGTACTTTGCATTTGTGAATGTTAAACTTCAGTTGCCACTTCTCAGCCCATTTGCCGAACTTTTCCAGATCCTGTTGCAGTATACCATTACTGTCATTAACAACCCTGCCAACCTTTGTATCATCTGCAAACTTCGAAATTAAGCCCAATATACCTTCATCAATATCATCGATAAATACACAAAACAACAATGGGCCCAACACCGAACCCTGGAGGACTCCACTAATTACATTAGTCCACGAAGAGCAGCACCCATTGAATACCACCCTCTATCTTCTCCCACTCAACCATCCTTTTATCCATTGTAGCAACTTACCCTTAAAACCATTCTGCTCCAATTTGTACAACAGCGGAACAGTGTCAAAAGCTTTCCTGAAATCCAAATATATGATATCTAAATTATTTTTTGCATTCAGTTACTTTGTAACGACATCATAGTATCCAATGAAATTTGTCAGACAAGACTTTCCCTTAACAAACCCATGCTGTGTCTGAACTATAACTGCATTCTTATCTAGATGATCTTGCATCGCTTCCTTAACCTGCTACTCCATTATTTTCCCTGGAACAGAAGTTAGACTAAAATGTCTGTAATTAATAATAATAATAATAATAATAAATTCTTTATTGCTAATAAGTACAGGACATGTACTAGAGACAATAATACTCAACACGGCGACATGGCCAGGAGTTTTACATTATAAATGAAATTAATTGGCAAAAAGGAAAAAAAAATACCGTTACATGTAAATTATGAGTTACAAACATATAAATTATAATAATGAAAAATGAGGACTATTACTCGTGTCACCCTCGGTGAATTGGGGACACATTTGCACATCTCCAATCCGGTCCATGGGGACCTCCTTTGTGTCCAAGGGAGCTTTCCTAATTATGGACAAGGGTTTGCTTACTTCCTTTGCCGCCTCCTTTAATATAACTGGATAGATCCCATCCACCCCAGGTGCTTTTCTTGTATTTATCTTCAACAATTTCTCCTCCACTTTGCTCTCAGTTATTACAAAATCATTAAGCACCCTGCTGCAATTAATTTGATAAACTTGTGGCATTTTCCTTTGTTAATAACTCCTCATGTGATAATGTAGATGCAAAATACTCATTCAGTTTGTTTGCTATCTGAGCAGGTTGTTAAAGACAGTAATGACAGTCTTTGGTTGGTTATCCCGAATTAAATAATTATAGCATGCCAAAAACGATGCTTCATGTCCTGATTAATCTTTGTTAACCTTAATGCAGATCCTGACCAGAGAATTGTTGGTATGAAAATACGGAGGGTTCTCTAATCAATTTTTTTCCCATGGCTACTGCAAGGCTTTTCACTTTGTAAGAACGCACTGAACGGTAAGCAATTTTGAAGGCAGAGTACATTTTTGTTGTTCTCCTTTGTACATTAGCATGCATTTGTTTGACCTAACGCCGGTTGAATTAATTTTGAATTGTTATATTTATTTGAGTATTTGCACATAGGGATGTTTTTCTTTCTATGTTCATACCGGTTTTCCCACTTGATTCACCCTCCGGAATATCAATTAAGTTTCAGATTTTCCGGTTTAGATTGAATTCTAAGAGAATACCTGAAACAAATAGATATTTATTTAAAGTATACCCAGTATAAAATAAAATAAAATAAAATATTTCAGTAGCTTTCGGAACTCGTGTCCCTTTCTCAACTGACAGAATTTTTAAATACATTACAAGCAAACTGTGGCACGTTACTCATTCGTCATTGTTGTAGCACGGACGTGTGCTGCCTTGCGCCAGTGATCATCCATCAATAAAACGGTTGTCTCCAGGATTGGATGTATACGCATGCCTTTCTGGCGATTTAATGCCTTAGGGTTGTTCATTATGTTTAGTGACTCTAGCCATAGGCGGTGGCGAAAGTGTTGCGCGTGGTCCACTATCTCAAAGTCGCGCTTGGGGTCAAGATCGTGGTTGGTAGCCCAAAAAAAATGTTCTGCAAGCGCGGACTGGTCAGTTTCGGCAAGCCGGATTGCTCTGTCGTGTTCCTTGACGAAGGGACACGAGTTCCGAAAGCTACTGAAATATTTTATTTTATTTTATACTGGGTATACTTTAAATAAATATCTATTTGTTAAACTATGGACCCCAGTACTCCAGGCCCATTTGTCACTAGAATACCTGAACTTCTACAAGCGAGGAATTCCAACTCAATTTAACGTCTCTCTCGTTATTGATCTGCTTTCTACCTGAGTTCGCCTCCAACCAGTTATCTCTGCAGTTATTTGAATTCCATTTTCGCTGATGTGTTCAGAACTCAACGTTGCATACCCGAATTTCAGTTTTATCCACTGTTTATCCATTTTAAATGCGGAGAATGTTTAAAATGGTTTCGCCCACAGAAGGAATTTTCCCGTTATTTGAAACTTTCATAACTGCGTTTCAATAAAAGAAAGAACGATCATTTTGGTGTATAAATCCAAATGCTAAATAACTGCCAAAACTCGATTAAGCATTAAAAAAGGTATTACCACGTGACAAATGCACGTTTCCCTATGGCGCATACTTTAGTACGTGTCTAGAGTAATTAGGCAGTAATTTACTGCAACCTTTTGCGAGAGGTAAAGCAATTAGTATCATTTCTCTTTATTTTTCTGTGACCTGAATAACTTTACCGTGATCTTCATTTCAAGCAAAAGAAAACCCTGTTAGCTCATATTTAGAATAAGAAGGGTAAATCAGTTTATTACAAGAAAAAAAATCAATGAAAGTTGTCGAAAACAACCTACTTACAATATCCGCTGCCAGATATCTGCTCCGAACCTCTGCACAACCAGATCCTCTAGAGCGCAGTGTACGAAGCCATACTGCGGGAGAAAAGTGACAGAGAACGTTAGCATCAATTAAGACTTTTGTACGTATTCTTTGTTTATTTCTAACGCTGTTCTAATTAACAGAAAAAAAATTAACTGAAAATGTTTTCCAAGAAGCTAAGTTACAATACATTGAAATAGAATGAAACGATGCCCAAGAGAGCATGAAGCATGTATGCAGATACAACATGGCCGCCTATTTTGATTATTGTTATCTATTGTGTCTGCACAAATGACGGGAATTGTTGTAATATTTCTATGCATGATTTTTTAAAGCTAAAGTTTAATTTAGTTTTTATTTAAGACAGACAGAAGGAACAAACAGAATTTATAAACAACTAGCTAGCTCATGGGACATCTTAGAAAGAAACAACTTCTTTTTAAACGTTCATTATTAGCCAGTGTTTCATCTAGTAATATCTGACTCAGTGATTTCATTTTAGGAAAAAATCTGCTTCATCATCAAAGGAATTAAGAACTTTCGGATTTGCTGTGTGTCTTTGGGATTTTGTTACAAACCAACCAAAGATAGACAATATAGTCGGTTCACCTCTACATCATCTTGTCCTTCAGGTTTTTGTAATATAAGAAACAGACTACCTCATTTTGGTCCTACTAGGAGACAGGCTATTTCTTATACGTTCATTAGTTGTAACGGTTTTTAAAAGCTTTTGTACTCCTTCCTTTGTCTTGCGAAACACAAAAGATTATTTTATCACTGCCATTACAAAAGCATTGAGTTCGGAAAACATAGTCCATTGTCCAAGTTGTATTGGCTAAGTATACGGGAAAGATGGTAGTGTCGAGACAAAGTGTGTGTGGGGGAGGGGGTAAATAAAGACATCTTCCTTTTGCATACTACAAACAGCTTTAATATTGTTGTGTTCTTACACAAGCCGTTTTTTGGTTAATAATTTTCGTATTTTCTACGTCTCGTCAAGGTGCTGTTCTGCAGGACTACATTATATTAAAGAAAGGTGGCACAAAAGCCGTTAATGCTCACACAAATTCTGGTAGATGACAGGACAAACTCAATCTTTTCAAGTATGGGTAAAAGTTCCGGTTTCTGAGGGAAGCGCACAGTTTTTCACGATTTTTCCCGGAGTTTTCCATCCCGCAAACATATGGCTTTGGTTGCTTTAGCGCTAATTCAAAACGGATTTAGTCCATATCCATTTTTAGTACAGATCTTTTGAATAATGTCTTGTATCCAATAAAGCTTTTACGATACAGGAAATGAAAATAGAGATAGTTAAGAACTCTGCAAAACGGTTTATTGTTTTGCAGAGTTGTTAAATTTTCATCGTCTAGTTTATTAATATTGCAGTGTCTGTGTTGTGTGCTGTCACGCTTTCTTTCAGCTTTAATTTCCTGAAGTGCAGCCATATATTACTTTCGTCAACTCGGCTTCTAGAAATTATAGCCTTTCGATGCTTTAGGAATAGCTGGAAAGATGATGGAAATCACCTTCCACCAAAACCACTTTCCCTGAATCTAATATCGTTATTAAGTCTTTAAGTAAACCAATCTGCCACCAAGAAGCAATATGTTGGTATAGTTGGTGTTTTATCCCAGTTAATAAGCTTTGGTTTCGCGAGATCTGCTTCTCTGGAGAATGCATGTTGGAAACTCGTTATTGGAATTCTTAAAGGTGAATATGCCGTTCGAGTTCTTCCACTGAGATGAGAAGAAGCCGGGATAGGTAAAGTACACTGCTAAATTAATCTTTTTCTCGTATAATATGCATGAGAGTGTTTGTAAACAAAGGTTCCCTTGTTCCCGCAGGACCATCTTGAAAAGAGTGCCTCGCTTTAGGCTTCACTGACGGGCTTTGATCTCGATTTTTCTTTAGGAAGAGTATTTCTTTAGTTTTTCTTTATGCCGAAATATTCCAAATAATTTGGATGCAGTAATGCATTAGCCAAAATACCTGGCAGCAATTCGAGACTTCGTAAGCTGGTGTTATTCTGCTTTAAAAATTCCCGAATGCGATGCGTTGAAGAAGGATTGGCTGTTTCTTAGGAGAAAAGGTTTAAAAACACTTCGTTGATCGTTCGTTTAAATTTATTCCAAGCAGGAGGATCTTTAATATCATAAATGTAGGAAAACGGTAGGAAGGACTTCTAAGCCGAGAAGGCACTGAATGTAATGTTCACTCTAACAAAACATTTTGAAATTTTATTTATTGGCAAACATATATGGAGGGAGGGAGGAAGCGAATCGTATTTCTTTCTCAATTATAGTTCCCTCGTACAGTGAGATGGATTCGCAGACATGCCATTATTACAATTGATACCAACACTAAACGGTGGCAGTTAACTGATTAAGTAACAACGCGCTGATGAACAAGAATTCCTCAGGTGGGCGTAATATATTGCTGTAGTTTCTTCATAACATACTTTTCATTTGAACTCGTTAAAAATTATGAAATTCAAACTTGTACAAGTTAATGTGAGCAAAACGAACTCTAGGTTTTCTAAATAACATTGAAATAACATTGAATTTGCAGCATTCAGAAGGATGATCGAATGCACATGCAAACCAGCAGAGACGAGTTGCGCCGAGATATACAAATTATTAAAATACGGGGCCAATCTGGGGAAGCTTCGGCTGATATAAAAATGAATGTAAGAAATCGTGGAGTTCAAAGCAACGCTTGTGTGACGCAGTTAGCAGGCTTCTGTATCACAGAAACCGATTTTAAGAGCACAAGGAGACTGGAAAGAATGACAAAATATGACATTCAACATCGAATATGACGTCTCAGCGACTTCGACAGAGGGTAGATCATCGGCCTTCCAGAGGCTGGATGGTCGCTTCGTCATGTAGCGAAATATGTATTGTCACGTGCAGCTGAACGTGACAGCACCACAGCGAATAGATGTTGGCGGCAACGAGAAGGTACGACTGGTCGTAGAATGGATACTGGAGCATGACGGAGGATTAGAGACGAGAGGATCGTCTTATCCGTTGACAGGTTTACACCGCACCTACAGCCACGCTGGCTACCTTCCAAAGAGATGCGATATTAGCTGGCTGTCACTCCATAACCGTCGAACCATTGCACGCCGACCGGCAGAAGGGAGTCACCGTGCTATTGCATCAACTACTTCTGATCTCTGCCGGTCGTCAACAGCGTCTGGAATGGTGCAGCGCACGGGCTACATTGAATACAGAATGGCGTCAAGCGGTCTTCGGCGATGCACCCTTCTTCTGCTTTGGATTATTATGATTGTCGCATGTAAGTGTGGAGACGATGTGGTGAATGCAATGATGCTAGATTGAAATCGTTAAGAAACTACCAGTGTTCCTTCTGTTTCTAATAAAAATCTGCATTATATACTAATGTATGTTTTGCAGATTTTTATGTATATGCAGATTTTTGTTGAAAATATCGACCCCTTGGTCGATATTTTCAACAAAATTCTAGAAAGTGGGAAGATCCCAGATTTTTGGGACATGTACTATGTCCGTTCGGTCCCTAAGTGCAGAGACCGTAAGCGGCCGCAATATTTTAGACCTATTGCCATCAGCTGTGGATTCCTTAAGACATTTAAAAAAGCAATTCAGCCGTCCATTGCATACCACTGTTTCAAACAAAGGGCCCAATATCTCCGTAGATTGAGGGGGAGATCTATATATAGCAGCCTCATGGACACCCTTATAAGGATCCAGAAAACCGAAATATTCCAAGAACGACAGGAGACAACACTATGTAAGTTTCTTTGATATACAGCTCTAGTCTCCATTCTGAAGAATTACTTCACTATTACAGGAAATACTCTCAGTATAATTAAATCAATCCTGGAGCATAGAAATTTCATCATCTCACATCACAGCTACATTGGAAAGTGCACAGCTAATATCGGTGTTCCAAAAGGTGGAGTCCTATCCTGAACCCTGTTCGCAATAGTTCTTGAGCCCTTTCCAGCATTCCAAACTGACTTCCAGTAATACGTTGATGATTTCAAAATTTACTTCAAAATTTCAAAATTAGGTACTTTGCGCTATTCTGCAGGCAAGTAAAAAAATTCATCAACTTGAGCAACATCTGGCTTCAATCGGCAAAGACAGCTCAAATGTCTTTTAGCTGGTCTGGGGTTAGTATAGGATGAGGAGCCTGACATTCCAGGCTCATCTCCTGAACATTAAAGTAAAAATGTTCTCTGCAATGTAGGCAATCCTCCAGGAACTAACGGGGCTACATGGTGCTGAATGAATCAAGAAATACGTCCTCTCCTATATCTATCCCATACCGCTATGCACAGCAACTATATGGCCCTCTGCGCCTACAACCCATTTCAAACAGTTCCTTAGCTCCTGAAATGGTTCAACCGGCGAACTGGCAACCAGTATATTATTTCTAGGGCCTAACTCTATATATTTTTTTCTTTAGAACAGACTTGATAACAGTAATAAGAGATCTAACAGTACGATAAACATTGATATAGATTCAAACATTAAAAGCATATGTACTAAAGGGGTATAAATTAAGTTAAATTACTAGTACAACAAATAATAAATCAATTAATTAGAGAACAGAAAATAGTAAAACAAATAATAATAATAAACTACAATAATTAGATGAGAGCTAGTCACTTTTCACTTTGAGAGAAAAGGCAAACTTGTGTATAGAGTTCATCAGTGATTGGGAGTTGTCAAAGTCAATGAGAGAGTCATTTGCTGATTCTGTTCAGTGGACTGATCTTCATAAAGCCAGTGGTCGCAGAGTCAAGACGAAACAGCGTAAGGTTCCTGACTTGTCTACAAGGAGCATTGAAGTTGATTTTGCTAAGGATATCAGATGTTTCATAGGTTCCAGTGATTACTTTGGCTAGAAGGGTGATATCAGCAATAACTCTTCTCGTGCACAGAGTCCTCAGAAGAAAGTAATCACACAGCGATTCATAGTACACTGAGTGATGAAATAGAGGATTACGGAACGTAAGGTAACGGACAAAATTTTTTTTGGACTGCTTCAGTTTTGTTAGTTAAAGTCTTTGTGTGAGGATTCCAGATGGGTGAACTGAATTCAAGGATTGGCAGAACAATAGTTTTATAAAGGATTACAGAATATCTGTAGTTAGTTTTTTAACTTGTAGGTGGGTGCCGTTTGATAAATCCCAGTGTTTTGAATGCTTTGCTTGTGATTTTAAGGACATGAGCATCGAATTTAGCACTGCTGGAGAAGAAACTTCCCAAGCCGATCACCTTTCGATGATCACAAAGTTAATACTGTATTCCGTATTTATTATTTGTGGAGATCTACAGGAGGAGAAAGAGATTACTTTGCAGTTCGAGGGGTTAGAAGACAAGCCATTCAGAGAGAGCCACAGAGAGAATTGGAGGGCGCATTAAAGCAGTTGAGAATCGGTAATCTCCTTCACTGCTGAGTAGATCTTAAGATCATCTACATAGAGAGCAACTTGAACATTGGAGGTGCAGATGAAAGTGGGAAAATCTTTTATGAAAACAATGAAAAGTAGAGGACCTAGGGGGTGGAGCCTTGAGGTACTCCACTTAGTGGTATAAAATGGTCCGAGTTCAGTTGATTGATGGATAACTTTCAAGGAACGATGCGTAATATAGAACGATACGTAATAAAATTTAATGAGTAAATGTCCTTTTCTCTTGACATCAAAATATCTGATGCAAACACGCTTTTCGTGATGATTTGTTCTTGTTTAAACATTCTAACTGTATATGATTGACCACTCTTACGTTGAGGGACTTTTTTTTTTACTAGCCTGCTGTAATGTAAGAAATCAGGGGGGAAAGTGGGCGCAGTTGTACTGTATATATTCATTATTATTATTATTTTGCATAATTCAGAAAAAGTCCGCATCCTTGCATCTTGTAAAGATAATCTTCACGTACCCGTACAGTGCTATGTGAAGATTATTTTTGGTTTAGATAAGATAAATTGGCGACTTATTCATCTAGTTAGTCGATCTCAGGCCAGAGCTACACGCCAATGGAATACTCGAAATCCAATTAGGGAATTTCTGTTTGGCAGAAGAAAGGGATTTGTAATCGGAACTATAAATCAGACCACATTGATTAGGATGTTATACGTAGACGTTCTGGAAGTCGGTTATAGAATATTCTACAAATCGCCAAGCTGATTTATAGGACTTACTCTCGAAGGGAGATGTCTGCAGAGAGAAAACGATGTTTTAAATCATAAATGTCACACTTGGAATAAATTACCTTAATATTTCACTGAAGATTCGCGTAGTGGGAACCAGTGGAGTTTCATCTTGTGTTGCACTTGTATCAGTGGCCCCAAGCGCAGGAGAAAGTAAAGAAAATAGAATAGAAAAATAAGCAGGAGGGCCAATAAAGATTACTTAACGCACATATGAAACGGAATAATGGTTACTTTAGTTGTGTAATTCTGTTTATGTGAGCTTAACCTAATATCTGAACATCTTTTAAGGGAAATACTCGTCATCCGATAAAATTATTGGGGTCACTTACCTGTGCTAATATGTAAGAGAACCGTCATGAAGATGGTGTAATCTTGTTATATGCAATATCCGGAGTGCATTTATAAAGCTACCGAAGTGCATTTTCCATGCTATTCACTGGGTAATGTCTTGCTGGCAGCTGCGCCATAGCAGTTTTACTGACGATTAGGTGAACCTTTATTGTTGGTAAGCAAAGGTTGTCGGGTCATGTGGAGGTGCGTTAATCAGGTCACAACCGATTGTAACGCGGAAAATGTTGGGAAGGAAACATCCAACAATATAATGGTTTGAATGCTTTGGGACATAAGTTTTCATTAAATAGTTAAACTAAACCATTTCTATTACCACAAAATATCTTTTGAGACTTCATAGATTTTAGCTTCGCATTGTTCTACTTGACCACTGGCACGATCTTGTCCTATTGATGATTTATAGAACAATATCCTGCAGAAATGAGGAGATCATAATCCCTGTATACAAGGCAATCGGAAGACTGCATTTGGAATACTGTGTCCAATTATGGAGACCTCATCTGAAGAAAGATACAGAGATTCTTTAAAGGTCCAAAGATGGGCAACTCGCATGTTGAGATCGAAAAATGGGCGACCGCACGAGGAAAGACTTCGATTAGGCGGCTACAGAGCTAGGCAACCAGGCACCTTAGAGGGGTTAGCAAAGTGAATGAAGGAGGAATGAAAGAATGAAGTCCCACCCCCTCCAAATAAAAAAAATAATAATAAATAACTGAAAAATTGTAAATCTAAAAATTTGATTTCTGGATTGTTATCGCTCTTGTTTTATTTTGCATTTTTGAAACGATTGAAATGGAGAGGCATCTCCTTGCGCGCGAGAGCATACACAAAAACCCAGAAAAAGAATACCGTTTGGGAAACTTTTATGAAGCAGTGACCCTCCCCAATACTTGGGTGTATACATTTTTGGACTTCGTTCTGGGCATAAAAAGCGTCCGTAAATTTCACTTATATTCAATGTATCCTACATTCATTTTGAATCAAAAGTTTTTTTTATTTTACTTTGAAAGAAAAATATTAACTGCCATTTAACAAATTTCTCTTTTAAAAGATGCTAAAAACAAAATTGGAATAAAAAATACGTTTATTAAAACATAAATGCGTGCTGTAATAAAATATCCGTAATCGATAATTAAATACAAGACTTGATTAATATTTTGTTTGAAAGTGTTTTTCTTTTAAAATAACTTTAAAGAATCTATTAGACATCGTAATCCTTCAGGGTTGATAACGCTGAATGATGATCTCGATCATCATTAACTCTTGACCAATATTTTCAATCGGATTTAGGAACGGACTGTTACTCGGTCACGAGAGAACATTCCCAAAATGGAAGCACGTGCCTCGTCACTGAGAATTACTTTTACCTTGAGGCGTCATTGTCAGTTTTCGACTCAATCTTGGAACAGTTTTAATACCGTTAGTAATTTTGTAGTTTTTAAATAATAGCTGCAAATATCTGGTACTACAAATAATTGGCATCTACCAAATATAAAACAGCAAACAACTGACGAAAAGTCAGCAGGATGTTTTAACTTTGAACTAAAAGCAAATTATCCAGTATTAAGTCCTACTGTAATACAAGAAAGAAATACAAATAGCTCCAGCAACCGTTCAGAGTTTTTTTATTCTCTTAGTTTTCAACTGCCGGGCAATGTCCCTTCCGACGACTACACGTTTCTTTGTCAAGAGTAATCTCTGGGCTGGCATAGCTCCTTAATTCGACTCTCCATCTTGTTTCCTGTCTCTCTTCTCATTGAATGGTGTCCATTCTGCAGCAGTCGTCCATCCGTTATCATTTCACTCTCAACAAATGGTCTTCCCAACTTCCACTAACGGCTTTTAGTTCTAAAAATTGCATCTACTGCTCGTATTCATTTCAGTTCCTCATTTCTTACCGTCTCTTCTTGACGCCTCAAATATTTCTTTCCATGATTGCTAAAAACAACCATCTCAGAGGATAATAATAATAAAAAATTATACATTCAAATACTGACTTATCGTGAAACCCAGGTCATTGGATTTTTCGGCACCTCCGTCGCTAAATACACTTCATTCCTCAGCGCTCCAGAAATCCTTTGAAATATGCCATCAACCAGACGAAATAAGGCGGGCCATAATTAACATATCAATTAAAATTAGCAAACACTGAGAAACAAAGACGGTAAAAATTGAAATAATCGTGTGGATTATTCTTAGAATGCTACTGAGGACTGCATTAAATCCCAGTGTCTTTTGCAGTATGTTTGTCCAGGGACGGAACGATGTTTTATTGATTTTTCTCAATTATCTCTGCTGAGAACTGGCCTGTCTTTCAGACAAATCAAGACATTCCGCAATACGCGTACAAAAACTCTTTGTACAGTTAATGAGTACAATAGCGTGCGCGAATGATACTAGAATTCTCTGCAGGCGTTGCTTAATGTATCGTAATTACGAAGAAACTGCATCGACGATAATGAAATATGATTTTTTCCTAGCAGTGTGAAAAATCCGCGCATTAAATGTTTCTTGACACCAGACGTAGGAGTTGTACGAAATGCCATACGTTGACATCTAATTAACGGTGGCAAATGGCTCTAATTAGTTTTCGAGGATTGATTTGTGAACATCTAATTAAAGAGGAAACGCGGAGGAATTGACGTGGCCGAAGGTTTAATGCCGTTGCTGCAAACTGTTCACTCTGTTAATCGCTTTTTTTGAAAATATTTGAATCTTGTTCATAGTTACATAAATTCAAAAACGAGTATTTTAATTCGTATAAATTGAGAAAGAATTAACTGTTTGGCCCCGCTGTCTGCTGATAAAAACAATGCTGCGCGTGCAGGTGTAAGCCATTGTTTACGTAACAGAAGGTGACACGTGGAAGGACATTGTTAGCTCACATTGTTGCAAAATTCGTTTATTAGAACAACGTGAGCTCTACTTTGGCGCACCGATGACTTGCGTTGCTGCTGAGACACAATGTCACCAAGACCTCCGGCAGATGTTGCCAAGTGCCTCGTGTTAGGGCGAGCTGCGGGCAGCAAATAGAACGCACACAGTGGCTTGATAATATCAATATTAACTTCGAAGAAAGAACAGGACTCTGATGGAACGAAACTGAAGTGGAAGATTCTGATGTCACGTGAACCTCATGACGGATTATCTTCTGGCTAATAAAACAAGACGGATAAATCTTAAGGGATTTGCGATCCTCCGTCAGCGAATGGCGATCTATAGTAGAGTCACTGTTCGGAGTAAATATACTGATAAATAATGCACGTCGTGAATCAGGATCGGATTTCCATGTTTCGTCGCCCTCGGCTGCTTGCCTGCTACGGTTTAACCTATTTATTTTATTATTATTTTTTTTTTTCTGGAAATGCGTCAAGATCCGTCTAATCAAGTCACGGGGCTTGAACTTATGACACAAAAGGCAAGTCATGTAGTCAAGTCAGTAGCCCCATCCACCCTACTCTCCTTTATATAATATTTTTCTGTTCATTACGTACGCCTACAGCAAAATTCATTTGCGTAATGTTCATCTTTCCCAATACATTGCCTCAATACAATCTTTCTCTCTCTCTTCATGCCGGCGTAAGTGATCCCCTCATCGCAATTTAAAATTTTAATATTTCAAAAGCACCCCATGATGAAATCAGGCAAATATGTAGCTATCCTATTTCGTGGATAATTTTATCGCTATTGTTAGTGCATATTTCGAAATCTTTTCGGTATTGATTTGAATTTCCAGTGTAATGCATGCGGTTGTAAGGTTTCATCTTGCACTTAGCAAATACTCGTGGAAGATGCTCGCTCTTCTCTTGTTATTTCTGTAGAGCTTGGGAAGCTCTCATGTTCACATAGTTTATTAAAAGTTTTTTAACCAAAATAATTGGATTTTGTTTCTACTCAATCGTATTTTAATGGATTTTTCATTCTAAGTGCAGTTTATAAAGTAAATCGTATTCATAATTACAAAATAAGGTTTTTGGAAACGCATTTGAGCAAGCATTGTTATAAACGAAGAAGTTAATTAATGTACAGTGCGTTGCATTTCAGGCGCTTTCGATTTTTTTCTTTAATTAAATGTTTTTTTATGTTTTCATTTTCTGTTTTATAGAATAAAACTTTATAATTTCACACTCTGGAAATAGTCATTCAGTTTAATTACAACTGTATGATATTTAATAGTCTCCTCTCTAGGGTATATATATTGTCCTTTTTCTCTCCTTGTATACTTATACTGCATATCTTCATAAGTGACAATGGTTCTCGAGTTTTACATAGCACTACACGTGAAGCATGCACGAGTGAGTCTTGCATAGCAGCACACGTGAAGCATGCACGAGTGAGTCTTGCATAGCAGCACACGTGAAGCATGCATGGACCATCCAAAGCTAACAATACCGCATTAAAACTACATTTAATCTCTGAATTGTTTTCCATAAAAGTTGTATGGAAAAATAAATAATAATTGCCGGATTTCTATTGATCTGATTTTAATGAAAATGGCTTTGCAAATATTAAAAGCCCAAATGTAAAATCCGTGCAATTTGAACTGTACACGTGTTTTTCACTATCCATAAACCGTGAAAAAAAAAAGACAAAAAACTGTTTCTGAGAAGTCCGACTTTCAAAGGGAAATAAATTGAGCATTTTGTGTCAAGCCTTAGCATGGCAACGAGATGCATCGCCGACCATATTTCTACAGTTTCTTCTCCACCTGCAGTATAACGAGTGTTGTTGCCATAGTTCAAAAGTACAGCTGAATCAACAGCCATCAAAGCATAATGAATACCGCATAGACCTTTTCTAGTCACGCCACTAAGCGAGAAAGTCATTTATATTTCCACTTTTCCATCACTGAAGGATTATTTCGTCCGAAGGGATCACCGGCGTCTTACGTTGCATTATGGTCCTTATAAGAAGTCGTCGGAAGTCGGTTACGACCACAGTAATGCGTGCCTGTTGCCACGGTTACTGGATCTGGAACGAATTACGTTTGTGTCTACATTAAAGGGGGAAGAAGGAGTTCGGGGGGATGATCTACACTGTCGTATATTCTTTACGTGCAGCAGTCGGAAGAAGACCAAATTCTGCTTTACGACACACTAGGGAGGTATAAGGGATGATCAGTTCTGCACGTAAGAATTGCGATTTCTTTCAGAGACTCAGTACGAGTACTGGTTTAGGATAGCCAACGGATCACAATATAAACACGTGGTAAACTTCAAAAGGATGGCAATGTTCTGAGATAATCGAAATTTTATTCTAATTTGCAAGAAAAAGCTTTTATGTCTTTACTGAATGCAATTTTCATGACGTACTTTGAATCAGTTAAAGATTTTTTTTTTTTTTTTTTTTTTTGTCTGGCGATAGTTGGTGTGACTCTGGAATTTAGTTGTGCATATCTAACGTACCAGTTGGGTGGTACGGAGCAGTGGAGAAAGCAAACAACCTTGGGGATAGTTGCGGTCTGATAGGGTTTTCTGGGCGTTGTAGATGTGCAGCTAGGCTGGCTCGTGGGGTTCTGTTAGTGATATATGTAGGAATTTTGAATCTGGGTTGGGGTGGTTGTTCCGTTGTGTTGGGCGTTGCTTGGCCGAATCTTGGGTGTTGCATGCAGATCTAGGTCATCATTTTTTGGGTCTGTTGGGGCGAGTAAGGGGGAGGAGCGGTCGGATTGGTTGGAATAGAGGGGCTCTTTTCGTAGGGGGACATCATTTCTATAATTTGCCGTAGCTGGAGGCTGGACGCCTGCTGGGTAACCTGATTTAGGTGTATGGGACCTTGAGTGGATTGAATTCTGATGGTATCCTGGAGCATAGATCGGGATTGGGGAAATAGCTGTGGAGGGATATCTGGGGGTTTGATTTCAGCCAGATAGTAATTGATTGTTGGAGCAGGCTGCTGTTTGGTGTTGTGGGGGTGAGTACTTTGGGTGGATTTAGAGGTGGAGTTGGACAAATTATTGGAGGGGACTCGATAACTGATTTTTAATGCGATCATTGTTAATAATATTTAAAACGAGTGAGTATTATAATCAAAAGGATTTCAGAAATACCAAGAAATATACTTTTAAATGGATTATTAAGGAATTTTATCGATTTATGAAGGAAAAAAAAGAGTAAAAAAATCCACCGTAGAATTTAAGGTAAAATTTATTCTTACGTATGAAAGGTCAGCGTCGCCAGGAATTTTCCTGCGTGCAGCGTTGGTATTTCTTTCATCGTTCTGTGTATCGTCAGCCGCGAAAGATAACAAAAAGCAGTGGCAGCAAACAAAAGTTCCTTCATTCCATGTTTTCTTCTCTTTCATCTACCCGAGGTTTCTAAGAAACGCGCACGAGAGAGAATAATGGAGGAAGAGTCACCTAATCTTGGAACTCTAGTCCTAGATGTTATTGTACTTTAATTCGTTGGCTAAAAGGATTCATTTGTTCTTAATTCTGTAATTATGGGGTGCTGGATCAATAAATATTGCTGTAAAATCTAGATTTGCATTGTCGCTTTAACTTTCATTTAAAAATCATTCATTTACAAGAATAAAAATAGCATTGTCCCCCCTAGTGGCAGAGTTTCCTTTCTTACCGCGTGCCACGCGTTATTAAAATTCATCGCGTGCGTGTATAATATTAAAATTTAAAACTGTTGTTTTGTAATGCGTTGTCAGAACTCTCCGTGGCAGAAGTACTTAACGAAAATTAACTAAACTTTTGCAGTTCCCTCTTCTTTTACGTTTTTGCTCCTTTTAATATTAACGTGTACACGAACCCGCGTGCATCCAGATCTCACTTCAGGGATTAGTTCAATTAAGCGGAGCTGTAATTTACTTCTCGCCGAGTCAGTCAGAAATTATTTCTGGCTGCGGACATCCAGATCCATCACAGATGTTTGGATCCCTTCAGGGAATGGGGCTTTAAGCCTTCTCGTCCCTCTCCTCTCCTCAAACTTGCTTCTGCCTTTTCTTTAAGGAGGAATAAATACGCGCGCAGTTGAAGCGGCTATTTTTAATGCATTGAACGAGCGGTTTCGATATCCTCCAGGACACGACGCGCTCATTAGCAGTAGTCAGAGGTTCTGCAACTTCCGTTGGAGTTTATCGCGTGGTACTGAAACGCCATCTATGAAAACTCTAATTACAGAACGACTCGATGGTGTTTAATCATAATTTCTTTTTAAATAAAGAGCAGGGTTGAATGCCATTAAAATCTCCCAACAGGAATTCACCACATCGATGTTAAACCAACACAAACACGCGCTTAAAACTGTTAAATGCGCATGGTAGAAGTATTCTGGCTTCTTATTATCAAAGGCTTTCTTCTCAAGGAGCTGTTTTGGCCGAATACCCAATGTTATATGACAGAATTATCAGTCTTCTACCACAATTCGTGTAAGTTGCATACCCGGTTGCGTCTGCGCATTAACCACCAACCGATTTCCCCGCTATATTAATATGTGGCACATTTAATCCTTTCCGAAAATAAATTGAACAATGTGGGAGAGTTTCCATCATACACGTAGGACAGACACCACCAGAAGACTTAGCCGGCAAGGTTTTATATCGTTATTGTTGTACCAACAGACATCAGCAAAGTTAAACTCCTGAGACTACCTTTTTATACACAAAAACAAATTTAAAGTAGGCCTATAATAAAAGGACACAAATCTTCCATGCTCGGCTAAACTTCTTTTTTCGCTGCTGCTCCATTATTCCTTTGTCAAAGGCACTTTAGCTGACAAAAACAAGAAATTGGACGATGTTATTGAGCAAGTAAAACGGGTCAAAGAGTGAACTAACGAGACACGAAATGTAAGCCTTTATTAAGGAACCGACAACAATGTGGAACGTTCTTCCGTAATCCTGTTCATTGTTGACGTGACTGGGAACAATAAAGACCCGAATTATCTGGCAGAAGTTAATTGTTATCTATCTGCTTTGCTATCGGCTGCAAGTTAATCTCATCTAAAATACTTAGGAACTAGCAAAGCTTTCTGAAAGGATTTTGCGTTGGCACGTGTGCTGACTTCACTCCGAAGATAATAAAAGAATTCCCCCTCATCCCCGGGAAGGTGTTATTTTATAAGATTATTTGAGGAAAACCAAAAGAGAAAAAATAAATAAAAATAATTTTAGTATCAATAGAATGGTCCCAAGATTGGTTTTAGGATCATTCCCCTCCTCCCCCAAAGCGGGTACTATCCAAGTGACTTCAGCGATGTCCAGCTCAAACAGCACCTTAATTAATGCCTCTAATTATAATTCTTATTTATCCGCATAGCGATAAGCTATACGAACTTTAACTTATAACCGAGGAAGAACAATCTTTTGTTGGTTTGGACAGACGATGTTTAATTAAGGGTCTTTCTCATTTCACGAGAGTGTGGCGTTCATTTTCTTGGCTGTACTTAAAGACACTGTTGAGATGAAAGAACCTCATTAACTGAGTGCTCTTAAAATTAGTGTTTAATGAAACGTTTGACCTTGATGTAGGGGGTAGCGCAGTATTGCACTCGATGTTCGAATTTCTTGCGGGTGGAGTAAAAAAAAAAACTCACGTGGAGCGATTGAACGTCCTTTTCTCTTGCCTTTTCCCCCGTAATCTTCTCTTATGTGGAAGTCTGATTACAGCCTTGCTCGACAGACAAGAAACAGTTGAGAATGCTTTCTCGTTTGGGTAGCGAACGGAGAAATATGCAAATTGTGTGTTTGGTAGAGCGGTGGGAGAATTGCATCCATCACTCGGTGCTTTACAGCAAATCCCGATAACGATGCTGGAAGCACAAAGGAGTGGACGTAATATCCCACTATTTGGAAATAAGCCCGAAGACATTTACTTTAGGCGCTGTCAGTGCGACAAAAATTGCGTGCAGTGAGGGCTCTGTAGGATTGAGGGTCAGGCTGCCTTCCATATGATGGAGAAGAGGCAGAAGTCATTTACTGGAGGATTCGCGCGAGAAAACAAAATGATCGCTTCGGGTTTATTTTACTGAAATCTCACAGGAGACGTTTACCCACCCGAAAAATGCTGTTTTTATTTTGTTTACCGATTCATTTAGATTTATACGCAAGTGTCGTATAAATCCAAATTAGTCCAATGCGCCACCAGAAGGATAGCACCTCTATCCCTCTGGCACCGCACGTGAAGACCTGCCAATTCCTAATTCACCATCCAGAAAAAGTGTTTTCAGAAGTGGTTGATGATCTGGTAAACATGATAGTTGAATTAAACCTCAATAGTCCTTTTAAGTAAAATATCTAATCCAAGAAGCGGATCGTTGGTGAGAAACTTGGGCCTAACCAAATTCGATGTAGAGTTCCTGACATCTGAGGAGAATTCATTAAACTGGATCCCAGCTGCAAGACTTCCACATACGGAAAAAGAGGTAATTCAAAACGTTTTTATTTTATTCAGAATCCCTGTTGATTTGATTGGTTTCTATGAAGGAATTGGTATTGGTCACAATCCAAAAGAGTGGCATCTTTTCATAGACAGTTCAAGTAAAAGTTTGAAAGCTATGCTGATTCGCATTAAGAACATACACCCAACCAATCCCGTTGCTTACTTTGTTCATCTTAAAGAAGATTACTGATATACGAACCATGTGTAAGAAAAGATCAATTATGACAATCATAAAGAGGATGTCTGTGGGAACTTCAAAGATGTTTGGATTCCTCCTGGTTTGCAGTATGGTTTTACTAAGTTCCCTCGCTTTCTCTGCCTTTGGGACAGTAAGGCAGAATACGCCAAGTGTACCATTTTGACAGTTCGCAGATCACTAGACAGAATGCGTCCTTCAAGAATTTTGAATGAATCATTGCAATGTGAAATTAGGTACAGAGTAAAGGAATTTGCAGAAACTCTATACGTGGAAAACACAATTGGCTCAGTTTGATCTGCTGGAATATAATGTTTTGGGAATTTCGGATAAAATAACATGAATGGGCAGCAGGAAGATGATTGGCTCGCTGAGAAATCCTTTACAATATTCATCTTTCGTTTGCTTTCTGCGTGTATACTGACTTGTCAGCAAGAGAAAACTCTGGGGTTTCATAGGAAAATTTTGCGGGATAAAAGCGCAGTAACACATGACAAGCGTCATAAAGAACTCACGCGCGCAGTACATAATGACACAGCCACATGGCCGCGATGTCATTATGTACTCTTTTGCAGTCGTTTTTGGTTCTCTTTCCTCCCACCCTAACTTCTGGCTTGTCGTTTCCAGAACGAGTTCTTACTCGGCACGGAAAGATTTTCTCCGGATGTCTGTTCGATGAAGCAGTGCGATATCGCAGCTGTTTCAGGCAGAAACTTCAAAGGTTTAAGTTCGCGCTGTGATGGTTATTTTTCCATTGCGGGCCATTGTGCGGATAGCGTGAACGAAGCCCGCGGGATTCCATTTTTATTCATCTTCCAGTGTCTAATATCGGCAACTAAATATTTTTCATTGCAAGATTAAAAACGCGCATGAATTCATCCTAAGATTATTTTAAGCCCAACTCGTGAAATATAAAATAAACTCTTTTTCTGTTCGTATCTATTTTAAGAACACGAGAATAGACATGCGCAGCAATTTGAATGGAAGCAATCAGCCATTTCCACCAAGAAAAGGGAGAAACAATGCCTGTGGTTCATACTTGGGTGGTGTGACACATTTTTGTCTAAAAATGCAATATAAAAATGCGATTTACTGATTTTTAGAAATAACTCAATTATTTTGGATATTTTAGAGCTAAAAATCCCATAACCGTAAGATTCCTTTGCTTGGAGGAATAATCCATAAAGGGTCTCTTCCTGAATGACTATGTACTTTATGTGCGTGTTGTCTTTATCAACCATTTTGGAATACATAAGCAAATAAAAGACTGTTGCGATGAAAAATATTTCCACATAATTTATCTCAAAAGGAGCGCCATTATGACGAACTACGTGAAGATCTTACCACAGTTCCGGAAAAATACCGAAGTACAGTGTTAAAAGGACTAGCCGATTTCCCTATTTTGGTTCTCCACTATTCCGTAGTTCCACTCTATACAGCGTCATCAGATTAGTCTGAATCGAGAAGTTGACATCTAAGACATGGCGGAGAAGTACAAGAAGCTTTGCCAAACGTAAAACATCTTTTATTCTGTCAAAGGAGAACAACACTAACGTTTTCTGTTGTATAAACCGGACACTGGGAACTACAGACCAGTAAGTCTATTCTCTCAGTGGACAAGGTTTTCACGAAACCTCTCACATTATGACTGGAGAATACTTTTGACAGTCTACTTCCTGTTTCACCCATTCATTCAGTCCTAAAGTTTGTCCAGTTCAGCCTTGAATTTATTTAAGCTATGAACTGCCACAGCGACGGATGGAAGTTTGTTCCAGTAATCAACCAAGAGATAAATTTCCGCACATCTATTCTACAACTGTCTTTCCTCAATTTGAATTTATGCCGCCTCAAATGAGTAATCTGAGCATGACGAAGAATCCAATCAGCATTGAGGTTGCTCAAACCATCCAGGGCCTTATACACCTCAATCAGATCACCTTACAGGTTCCTAGTCTTTTCCAGACGCGGCAATTTGAAGAAGTTAAGCATTTCTTGGTAAGATCGACCCTTTGTTACACTCGTTAATCTCGTTTACCTTCTCTGTACTCGTTCCAGCAGCTCTACATCCTTCCTAAAATGAGGCTTCCAGACCTGTACGCATTTCTCAACGTGTGGCCTGACTGTTGCCTTATACAAGGGGATACTCACCTCCTTATCCCTGCTAGCAAGATTCCTAAATATCTTGACAATACCCCATGAACAAATTTCTAATAGAAGGTGTCAGATGAGGAGATACTTGGTTAATGTGTTTTGATACTTTGTCGTATGTTTCGGAAAATGAATTTGAAGGAATAAACAGAAAATGTTGACGTCATTCAAATATTTCCTTTGATATCTAACAGGGCAAGGTCCAGACCTAGCAGAAAGTTGATTACAGGAATTGAATGTAATCAGCAAAGAAATATGCCAAAATGGGTAGGACTGAACACATGGTGACCTTCATACTTGGTGACTAACCGGGAGCAGATGAACTAAGTTAGCCATTAAGTGGAATTTACTGTTGGAAAGAGAAAACGAAGAAGAGACAGAAAATGAGGGATGAAGTAAAAGCTCGCGGTGGACAGCAGTGGGAAGGAACGGGTGCAGGAAATGATTGAGCACTAATAAGTACAAGCGTCTTGATTTCAAAATGTACGCTATCCTAAACGTATGGCTGATTTTAGGTTGTAACCGCATCCAATTCGTCAATCGTGTTTTCTCAATACGTGCTTTCGAAAACATGGGGTATTCTCAAAATTTTAAGAAGCTGAATTGCGTAGATCTTAAAATGGTAGATGTCCTAAAGTGTGTGAGAAGAAAGTCTGCCGTTAAAGTCTTTCTGGATATTCTGTGCGTGCCGTTGTTAATGCTTTTTTATAGATTATTATTTGGCTTAGCAATAAAGTGGTATTTCTTTTGACTGAATAAGACAGCGGAAGCAGTTTCTTTCTATTCTCGGCGATATTCTCAAATAAGTCTTTTGCTACTATCGGATGCTGCACGCATTCGCTGCTTATATACCTAAGTACCCACACAATACGTGATGTTTTCATGGTAACAGACTGACTGTGCCTCGACGTTTAATGTCCAAGTCATAGCAATGACAGTTGAGACATTGGGTCAGAGTAAGATAGTCTGTAATTCTATTATAGTTTTCAGACGATCGTTTTCTTTGATTCTTCTCACAACGTCTTTAAGAACGTTCCTTTTGACGAGCAATTAATATTGCGCTCTCCTTTTAGAAAACACGTAGTTTGTTTAGAAGTTTGATTTGCAGCCCGTAGAATAGGCCCATTTACATTACCAAGTTAGCGACATGAAACACAAAAGAGATGGGGAAGATGTACGAGAGAAACAGAAGCACGCAACCTCCTATCAGATCTTTTCATTAACCCAGGAGTCGACAACCTTCTTTTCTTTGCTAAGTACCAAAATGCTTTGAACCTCAGAAGAGATCATCCTGAGGAAAAGAAAGAAAGAAAGAAAGAGAGAAGTTTGGCTCATTTGAATATAAGCTTCTTAATAAGAATTAATCAACAAACTACGAATCAGACTGATACAGATAATTCACGCGACGAAAAGCTTTTTCGGAGATTTCGATGGTCCCAAGTGCTAAGAGACTAGTAATACAAAGGATCTAAAAGAGTTGAATTAGTTGTGCTCATTTTTACTTGTGTTCAATTGATGTTTTAACTGTATACTTGTGCCTACCCACACCTACCAACTTCTCTTTAGAGTAAAAAGAGTTACTTTGCTAGTTTCAAGAAGATGCTTAGTTACTAGGCGGCACCGCTCTTGTCTCTTCTTGGCAGGGAACTAAAAGAAGATTTTCCAGGACTCAAAGGAGCTGACACGGTCTACACAAACTTGTTAACCTCTGAATTCTAGGATCTAGCTTCTAGTATACAAGAAAATTAATGAATGTTCCTCTATAGGTCCTCCTTTTGCCCTCAGTGCAGCAGCTATCCGACCTGGCATTGATTCAACAAGATGTCGGAAGCTTTCGGGAGGTATGGCCAACCAAGCTGTGTGTAATGCGGTCAGCAATGCAGGTATGGAGGTGATTGGTGTATCCAGACGCCTAATATGCCTTTCCATAGTGCCCCACAAGTGCTCTGTGGGATTGATATCAGGGGAGTTCGGAAGCCAATCGATATGCTGGAGTCAGAACTGTGTTCCTCAAACCATTCCTGCACAACCAGTGTCCGATGGCTCGGCGCATTGTCATCTTTGAAGACACCATCGCCATTCCGGAAAACGTGTAACACAGCGGGCTGTACACAGTTGACGAAAGCGGAGACCACTGATACGTTGTTCCACATGCACCAGGGGTCCAAGTTCCTGCCAGTGAAACATGCCCCACACCATACAACCGCCTCCACCAGCCTGCACTTTTGATACCATGCATGATGGTATAGGCGCCTCCGTAGTCAGGTGGGAAAGAGCAGCAGTGCGTAGCACACGCTTCTTGATTAGACCGGGGTTCGAGCCCGTCACCACCAAATACGTCACCACCAAATGTCACATGATACATGAGGATGCGGAAAGGTCAGGGAATGACCACCGCATATTCCCGGAGCAATATGGCCTTAGTTGCTAATGCTCCTAAAAACCAAATAACAAACAAACAGCATGATGGTATCAAGAGAGCCTCATGTTGTTGAGGCGAAATCCGTACAAGACCATCCACAGTGTGCGACTCATTGACCAGCACACCTTCCAGTCTTCTAACGTCCAATTTGCATACTCTTTGCACCAGGCGAATCTTTTACGCCGATGAACTTTGGTTAGGAGAGGATGCCGTAGGGGTCGTCTGCTGGTATAGCCCATGCGTGCGATGCATGGTCGTGGCAGATATTTTTCCGGATTGGCCCATGTTATATTGGGCAGTCAACTCTTCAACAGTGCTGCGCCTGTTCGCCTGCATAAGTCATCGGACCCGGCGCTCACCTCTAACATCAACCTTTCGCTGACCTTTGCCATTTCGACGCCAGTCCTGGTACACTTTAACTACGGCGTCTCTCGAACAAACATCCCACCAGTTCAGCCGTTTGGGAAATCGAGGCACCAGCTCGTCGAGCACCCACAATCTGTCCTTTATCAAAGTCCGATAAATCCTTCCTTTTACCCATCACGCTCGGAATTTTCCTACCTACTGAACCACTGACACCTTATCTATGCTATGCAGGTCGACTAACTCCGCACTCTCGTACCTCACGTGGTCAACGGGTCGCAATCAGTTTTCATAGGGGTGGTCATAATTCAGTGATCACTCAGTGTGTGTGTGTGTGTGTGTGTGTGTGTGTATATATATATATATATTGCTTGGCCTTCAAAATCCCCAACGCATCCAAACTGCAAAGGCAATCGCACTGCCTTCTCAGAAGATTGTGATACATGAAACGTGGAAAGAGAAAATCCATAAATATAAAACTGAGCATAAAGCATAAAAAATTCCTTTATACCTCTCCTAGAAATTAGTAAGCCAAATTAGTATGGCTTTCGTAAAGCGAATAATTATTGAATTTTAAGATAAAAGAGAAAACAAATATCCGCGATACCTTCCTTCGAATTCAATACCTAGTGATGAACTGCCTTGACATTGGAAGGGGGGGATTTAGAATTGTTCCATGCCCTTTTCAATGTCAAGACAATCATAGCTAGGCGTTGAATTCGAAGGAAGGTAACGCGGATATTTGCTTCTCTTTTATCTTAAAATCCAAGAGTTATTGGCTTTACGAAATCCATACTGATTTACGCTTACCAATTGACGTCTTGACAATATGACAGTATACCCATGGATTTAATGATTCTGGTAAGAGAGGACATTTGCCGAAATTAATTCAACACGTTCTATGCCATAAATCTTTCAATCAGATATCAAACTGCCCATAAAAATATATGTGCAAGAAAAAGGATTTCCTCAAGGCTTGGTCCTCAGTGCTACTCTGCTTTTTAACATCTATAAAACTAAATATTCTAAGAATGATATCTGCAATAACATGGAGAACTCACATCACGCTTTATTGCGCCTATATCGCGGACAAGGTGTAGACTGTATCACGTGTCATTGTCTATACAGCAGGTAGAGTCAGCGTTTGGCAGTGCTGGATACCATACATTGCCTTGCCTACCACGTACCGTGGAAGATTATTTAGCATCATCTGTGCTGAAGCCTACAAACTTCCGCTTCATCTCAGGAGACAAATGCTCTTGTTATACTACACCTGGAAAATCCATTGATGGTAATTGCCCTCTCTGGCTACATCTTTTTAGTCTGTAGGATAACTTTTATAGAAATAAACGGAGGATAAATAACTGAAAACCGGAATAAGATTACAAAATATAATACCAAAATATGGATTGAATATTGATAACATATTCCGAGATATTCTATGCCAAATACTATGCCATTACAGTTGACTGTGGTTCGAACGCATGTGATCGCTAAATGCGATAAAGTTCTCATATCTCTTATTCTCGATTTTGTAAATTCACTTATTTGCAGCCCTTTTACAATTCAAGAAGAATGGTAAGCACGAGAATATATCAGGTACGCGTTTGAGTTGACAGTGGTTCCGAGCCCAGTGAATCGCAAAATACGGCCATAATCATTGTCCAAATTCTTATTTAAACTTCTCTGCCTTCTATCCCTAAAGTAGTATAAAAGGCACTTAATCCTAGTAGACAATTCAAACAAAGCTTCCTCAAATCAGCTGGTCTCTATAATCACATGTAGTCACAGACTACCTTGCTAATAGTTTTGAAGAAATTTACAAAACAGATACAGCGGATGACGGGATGGAAGGTAACGAAAATTTTCTTCTCAATTACATTGATACACTAAGAGTATTTGAAATCAACAAAGCAGAATTGTTGAGCACAATCCACAGTATGAAGAAGGGCCTCACACGAGGCCCGGACGTTATCCCTACTGTTTTAAGAAAAAAATGTGGAACCACACTGTAAAGGCATTACTTCACTTAATAAAATTGTTCTTTGAGAGTGGAATCTATTCAGCTCAACTGAAAAAGGCCTTTGTTACCCCTCTTTACACAAAAGGAGACCCATCTTCACCCAACAACTAGAAACCAGTTTGTCAATTAGATACACTCTCAAAGATAATTGAATCTATTGTAATGAAGCAGCTATTTAACTTTATGAAACTTAATTTGTCAGATTATTCTCACGGATTTATCAAGGGTCGTTCCACCTGCACAGATATGATTTCGTTTGTTTCGATTATATCCCAGGCGCTTGACGAAAGAAAACAAGTCGACTCCATCTTCCTTGATTTAGGCAAAGCCTTCGACAAGGTAGTCCATCAGAGAATAATCAATAAACTGCATCGCTATGGTCTCAGAGGACAGGCACTAAATTGAATTGCAAACTACTTAGAACGTAGAGAAATGTCGTTGACATTTAAAGGTAAAATCTCATATCCTTTCAAACCTGAAATTGGTGTCCCACAGGGTTCATCCTTAGACCCGCTATTATTTCTTATCTACATCACCGACCTTCCAAGCATCCTTGGAGACTACCAATTCAAAATCAACATATTTGCAGACAACATAAAACTTTATAAAGCAATTCGCAGTACCAATGACTGCATCATCCTAAACGAAGCTCTTCAATGAGTTATTCAGTGGTTGAAGGAGAACAAAATGGTAGTCAGTGAAAATAAGTGTGAGCTGATGAGCTTTGCTAATGCACACAAGAAAAACAAACTTAATTTTTCTTATTGTATCAACAACAAGGCAATCAAAAAAGTTAGTACAGCCAAAAATTTAGGTATCTTTATTAAAGAATCATTTTCCTTTGATGTCCATGTCTCAAACATGCGAAGGCAGCTAGCAAAAAACTAGGTTTCATGAAAAGAATTAATCGAGACTTCAATCAATTGGCACTTTTCGTCTTTCTCTACAAAATCTGTGTTAGACTAGCCTTAGCATTTGCCTCACAGGTCTGGTCCCCACATGCAGCTTACCAAAAATCAGAAATTGAAAATATTCAAAAAAGAGTAATCCAGTACGTTTGCTTTAAAAGTGGCCTTGAATACAATGAGAAATCCTACCAAGAGTGGTGTGTATTCTTTGGACTCGAAACGCTGGAAGAGAGAAGAAAAAGCCGACTTACTCCTTTTTAACCAACTGTTAAACGGTACCCTGAATTGCCCTCATCTCGACTCACAAATAAATTTCAGCGTTTCCATCCTGCAGTGGGTTGACAATGGCTAAAGATTTATTTATTTATTTATTAATGCGCAGCCAGTTGAAATGAGCTGTTGTCCCTGCGAAGTTGCTGCTGTAGAATCGAAATGCTGTCTCACAACTTTGCATTGCAGTTATAATATTTCATTTCACTATAAAAATGTTTAAATTTGCCCTTTTATGAAGTCTTATTACATTTTAATTTGCCTTTTTGGTCCGTTTGTCACATTAATTAAGAAGATTTTCTTAAGTTCTTTACTTCTCGTTTCTTGCCTTTGAAATCTCATTACTGTTCAATTTAATCCCATTTCTGGGATGTCTGCTTATACCTTTTTATTTTAATCTCGTTTGTATCAGCATTTTTCATTTAAAGAGCAATGTTTGCCATTTTTATTACTGCTCTCCATACATTTAAGGATTTAGAAATGTCTTCTGAATAACGCAAGCATTCTTTCAGATTCAGTAGCTTTTCATTTTATGACGACAAAGTAAATTATTAAAAGGTGACGTCTTGTTATTTTAAATGAAATTAGTAAAAATGATTTGTATTTTAAGTTTTCATGCTAAAAATTTGAATGGACCTCTAATTTTAAAGATTATCGGAGTCTCGAAAAGCTAATCTTCGAGTCGAAGCAATAAATATATGAAAGTGATCTATTGCCATTTACTTCAGAATAATTCTGCTACTTTATTCTAAATCAGTTAGAACACGTGTGGCAATCCCATTTATGGGTCATCCCTAAACACATTGAACACCTTTGTTAGACGTGTTATGATCGTCCAAATTTCTAGATCTCCATGAGTTCTTTAAATTATTCTATTCTTCCTTAAGTTGTTTTGATTTCACCTGTTCTTCCTTGAATTATTTTGATTTATTGAGGAATTTCTTCTATCCTTGAGATCTCCTTTTATGGTACCACTTCTGCGCTAATGCACAACAGTGGTACAGCTCAGTTGTGCTAATGCATGCTATTTTTGCGAAAGTTCATCTGTTTTTCACTCTGAGTTGTATCCTTTTCATCCACCTCTGTTTTATTCAGGTAGACTTGCATGCTTTTTTTTTTTCGGAGTGAACTTACTTATCTTACAAACGCAACTTCTCAAAGAGACTGTGCGTGCATGCCGAACTATTCATTGTTTCATATATCCTAACGCTTATCGTTATGTGCAGACACGAAGATTCAACTCACTGAATCTATTGGCGGCTATTTAAAAGTTCTAGTCTCTTTTTCTCTTGCTTGCCAAACGATTAGCCAAATATTTCTGAGTAATATTTTTTTTAAAAAAACTAGGTTTAGCTCTATTAATCATAGTATTAGAGTGATGAATGATGCAAGAAAGCAAGCTTATAAAGCATCAGAAAAAAAAAAACTTCCCACATCACCTGTTCATCCCATCCAATAATTTGTGTAGTTCTTTCTTGATTTTATTAAACCTACCCGCTTATACAGCAACAAGAACAGATGAAGGTTTATTCCAACAAACAGCCACTCGCTGGCTGAAGTAATCCGCATGTCTATCCTGCAACCATCCTTTATCAATTTGAATTTGTTTCCTCATGTTTGTAGTCTGAACAAGCGGAAGAATCCCATCAGAATTGAGCACACTCAACCCAATCAAGGCCTTAAATACTTCAATCAGATCTCCCCGCATGTGCTTAGTCTCCAGACGTTAGAATTTGCAGAAGTGACTCCTTTCTTGGTAAGACTACCCTTTTGTTCAACAATCTCGTTGCCCTTCTCTGTACTCGTTCTAGCAACTCTACATCCTTCCTAAAATGAGGCCTCCAGAGATGCGGCCTGGCCATTGCCTTATACAAAAGGATAATCATCTCCTTATCCCTACTAGCAAAGTTCCTGTACCATTGACAAAATCCCATTAGCTGTCCGGAGCCTCTCCCATCAGCCTAATTTTTCTAGATGTTGTTGCACCAGAATGCCTTCATTGCTGTCGTTAACTATCCTACCAACATTTATATCATTTAAAAACTTAAACATTAAGCCTGATATGCATTCGTCAATATTATTAATGAATACAGAAAACAACAATGGGCCCAGCATTGAACCTTGGGAAACTCCACTAAAACATTACTCCATGAAGAGTAGTGTCCATTAATAATCAGTAGCTTTTTCCCCACCAACCATCCCTTTATCCAGAGCAGTAACTTGTTCTTAATGCTACGCCTCTCCAATTTGTACAGCAGTCTTTTATGTGCAAGAGTATCAAAATATTTCATAAAATACAAAATATCTGATATCAAAATTATTTTTTGCATCCAGTTCCTTTGTTACTGCCTCACAGTATCCATCAGATTGTTCAAAAAACCAAACTATTACATTAGGATCACACGATAAATTATTGTACATACCCATGTGTGTAGAGTCTGTAAATTTGCATGTGTTCTCTGGTCGATTTTGCTGGACGAAGAACCCCACTTTCTGGGGGAAAACCCTTGCTATCTACGTCTCAGACCGTAACAGCCACGGAGTGAAAAAAAGCCCATTAAATCTCCTCGCGTCATCGACGGGATTCGAACCAGGACCTTTTCCACCCGGTGGTGGGGGAGGACGGTGACGATACCACTGTGCTACACGTGCAGATAATCAGATTGGTCAAACAAGATTCTTAATGCACGAAGAATCGCTGCTGATACTCAGCTAATGTGTGAGTGACCAACCGATATATTTCCAGTCAACATCTGGAAAGTTGAAACTCTATATTATAAGCATTTTTAACAGTTTCTGTAAAGACATTCACAGACTCACACATTCACTAGACCTCCTACTGTCATTTCCGTTTTCCCAATGCTTATGTTACACCAAACTGAATCAACATTACAGTGGACACAAAGATGAGTAACCGTTGCAACAGCATAGTCCTTTCGAGAGGTCCTGGTTCGATTCCCGTCGACGACAACACGAATTTCTGAAGTTCCCTTCAATTTTACAGGAGAAGGGTTCCTCACGTCAGTTCTTCCGGATTTTTAGTCTGCACAACGTGCAAATCGGCCTGCAAAAACGCGCATATTTAGATATGTGTCTAAATTGCAGATGTGCCCTAAATCAGAAAAACGGACAAGAAAATTAATCTTTTTTTATCAGAATGCCGAGACACCTGCCCGAACTGTTAAAGAGCGGTACACACATTGAGTGAACCAATGGCATTCGAATCCGATTGCCTCAGAAATTTCTCTAGAATTTCCCGATGGCAAAAGCTGTTTTGCATATAAATATGATTACATTTGAAATTTATTGACAACTGCTTGCTGTTATGGTGTTTCTGTTCCGAATCGAACTCCAAATTCATGCATGAAAACACAGTTAACGCATAACGGATGGTCATCATGGTAATACGTTACATTAAACTGCATTCGACGCACGAACCTTCGTCAGCTGACTCACGGGAGGGAGAAGAGAAAGCGCGGGTAATGGAGTATGATTCTTTAGAGGATGGAGATTTAAGTGTACTCCCTCTAGACGTATTGAACACATTTATGCCAGTGACTGCCGAGAAGAGAAACGTTTTGTTTATTCCGTAGTCGTGTTTAAGTACGAGAGTGAGTTTAAAATCGATAAACTTTCGATGGCCCTATTTATCAATAAGTATTGCCTAGAAGAGGACACTTCAGATTATTTATTGACGCCATAATCGAAGAAAACTAACAAACCGGTTGCGTATGCTTTCGTTTTAGTGCCAATGAAGGGTTTATGGTTAATCTCTTTAAGTAATTTGTCAACCACACTTTTATCGGGGATTTCCGAGCTGTCTTTTCATAATTGTTTCAATTATTTGTAGGAATCTATTTTTAAATTTGCTCTGCTATTTGAGTTGATTTATCTTCCACCAGTAAGTCCCTTTTTCTCAAATGAAATCTCTCAAGGGAATATTGGTAGGTAGGAAAGCAAACGAATACTTCTATAGAACTTTATCGTGTAGGAATAACTGGTAATCCGATATTTTAACAACAGTGGGCCCATTTCCATGCTGGACGGGTTTTTCGTTCAGTATGGAACTTTTCTTATAGTCAAACGGAAATATTTTGGTGACTCTGACTGTATTTTGTGTTGCGATCGATCAGCACCTACTGCAAAACGATTAGACTTTCATCTGTTTTATCCTTTTATCTCTCTTTCTCTTCATTATAACTGTTTCATATTTTTAGGGTTATGAATTGTCCCGTGAATAAAACTTTTATTTAATCCTAATGTTTGAAAGAATAAACAACACTTTATAGATTTCGTATTATTTGTTTGTTGTTGGGTTTTAGGAGCATCAGCAACTAAGGACATATTTCTCCGTGTATATTGCGTGTGTTATGAGGTCTCTTTCTGTTTGCTGGACGAAAAACCCCAGTTTCCGGGATAAAAATCATGGTACCCTCGCCTGACACCAATTAACTAATCCAAATTGTGAAAAAGGCCCGTAAAAATTCCTCACGTCATCGCCAACACTCTAACTCAGGTCTTTTCCACCCGGTGTGGACAATCATGGAAAAGACCTACGTTGGAATCCCGTCAGTGACTCCCTAGTTGATAGCATTGTCATCATGTCCTCACACCGAGTGGAAAAGGCCTGGGTTCGAGTCTCGTTGATGACATGAGGAATTTCATGGCCTTTTACACAACGTGGCTGAGTTAGTCGGTCTTAGGAGATGGTAACATGGTTTTTTCTCCCGGAAATTCGGGTTTTTCGTTCAAGCGGCAAACCTACTGAAGGATATACACAATTATAGACACAGTATACGCATGCCCCATAGCCTTCGTTGCTTTGATTGCATTTTATACTCAAACTGCAATGGATTGTTCCAGAACGACGGCATCCCTGTTAAGGGACAAAACGTTTTCAAGGATAGCTTAGAAAGTACTTTGAATATATGTTGCTGCAGTTTCCTTGGCATTCAGATTTTAAAATAATCGATAATCTCCTTGATTATTTAGAAAGAAATACGTGATAAATCCAAAGGGGTGTTCTAATATGCCAGGAAGCTAAGCATTCCTTGTTAAATCAAATTGGGGATTTCCGTTGTCGTTAAAGCTAAAAGAAAATCAACTTGTTCTTAATTACATTTTGAATATTTTCGTAGGATATTGCGTTTTAATTCGATGATCATCGTTGGCAATTAATAACAGAAGTCAAACCCTAAAATAGAGCTGCATTTTCATGCTCTTTTTATTAGCAGATCGATAAATGGAACAGGACATAGACATGAGGCTTTTGCCCTAAATTATCGGTGTTTGAAATTGCACACCTTTTGCATCTCGTATAATTTCGAAATGAATTATTACTGGGGTGTCAAGTTCTTCGTTGACGGTGTGCCTGTTCTTGTATCGATGAGAGACCAAATTGACGAAATGATCTTGGAGGTTAATTCTACATTTCAAATAAGTAACAATATGCTTCTCTTACGAAGTCTTTATGCACGTGTTTTGTTATACGCGTGCGTTTGCACTTGTTGTACACGCCTCTGCATGAAAGCTTCAATGCCTTTCCGTTGCCCTTGACACGCACTTCGTACGCTCGTACCCGTGGTTTTTTTGACACGCGCACGCCATTTTTCTGTGGCTACGAACTCGTGTTGGTGCATACATGGATCGATTCAATTCTATGGATTTAGAAACGTGCGTTGTTCCAACACGCGTAGGAAAATGCGAGCATAATTACCCCTTAGAAGTGAGATTTGTTAGTTGTACAATAGCGACACAACTTGTTTGACAGCTTCATATTATACGAACCAATACCATTGCATCAGGACTGTCTTAATGAAACTAGCTTGTGCTTGTACCGCTTATCGATATTTTTATACGAACCGCGTGAAAATGCGGCTCTATTTAGGCATGGCGATTTTCTGATATAGACAGGAGATGTTTCTAAGAGTGGTCTGTGAGAACATAAGTTTACTACAAAACATGTTTGTGTTGTATATTTAACAGAAGTGAAAGACTACCACGAAATTTATAAAAATTTCCTTATTTTAATAGTTGATAGAGACATAAAATACGACAACCTGGGAATAAATTACTGTCATGTTAGGGCCACCACCCGAGAACTTCTCTGCCCATGTGTAATATGTCCATATATTGCATGTATGTTCTCTGGTCGATTTGCTTGTTTTCTGGACAAAAAACCTTGCTGTCCGCGCCTGAAACGGACTAACTCAGCCACTACTATTTGTTTTTATGAAAAGAGCCTATAAAAGTTCCTCGCGGAACACGAAAAGTTCAGCTGTACAGAGTATATATGAAGAATTCAACTTTGTATCGTCCGCACTCTTATAATCACTGTCCTCCCCACACTGGATGGAAAAGGACTTGGTTCAAATCCCGTCAATTCCCGCCAGGCTTGTTTTGCGCCAGCCAAAATGACAATAATAAATAAAATAAATGAATAAATTATTAAATAAACTATCCATGGGATTCCTTCTTCACGTACCTTACCTATCCAATTGACCTTTGAATCATCTCAAGCGTCCAGCCTCACCACCATTCAGCTTATTCCAGCAATTAATAACTGCTGGCTACAAGAAATTCCCACAATCCATTCTAAACCTCTTGTCCCATAATTTGAATATATAGCCTCTATTTCCGAAATCCTTTATAAACAGTGAAAATTTCATTTTACTATTCCCTCTCACAACCATATAGATTTTTGTCAAGTTCCCTCTAACTTTTCTGGTTGCCAAACTCTGTATTCCACTAATTCAAAGTCTTTCCTCACACCAGTGTCCTTTTGTGGATCGCACTCACCAAGCGGGCTGCCCGTCTTTGGACCCTTTTAAGAAGCTCTTTTTTTTTTTTTAAGAACGGCCTCCATACTTTGATGCAGTACTACAATTGAGATTTCACAACTATCATGTGAAGTGGAATTATTATGACCTCCCTATCTCTACAAGCAAATGTTCAATAAACCGTTGATAGAACATCACGAGCCTCTTTGCCACCTATACACATTGTACGGAGAACTTCATGTTCATCCGCATTCAATCTCACCACGTTATACTATAAACTTGAGGTATAGTAACAGTGCTATATGACTTTCGATGCTAATTTGTTATGCTAATCTAAGTAAGATATTAGAGTGGGTAGTATGCCGAAGACTCACTTGTATACTATCGCCCAAGTACTTCAGGAGAAATCACTCTATTTTGGATGTACACGCTCAGATAGAAACAAAGATCAGGAATGCTTTCATTAGAAAGCCGCACCTAATTTTCACAAATATTGAAGTTGCGAAAGCTTATAATCTCAACGTGGAAGAGTGGGGTCATTCTAAATATTTAAAGAGCTGGATTTAGAGATAATATTCATAAATTTATAGAGAATTTCCTTGCTTTAAGAACCTCCAAGTTCGATATAAAGCAGCCATCTCAATTCTCAACAATGCATATACAGAAAGAAGGAATCATTCAGAGTTCAGTTTTCAGTGCGATTCACTTTGCAATTAAAGTGAATAATCTAGCTAAAATCATTCCTTCAAACATCGAGATATATATATCGCTCGAGTGACCCATTGTCGCTCTTCGTTTGGAGAGCGACAGTGGGTCACCTGTTGCAGATGGGGCAACACAGATGGGAGACATTCACCAAGGGGCAGGTTACACGACGATTCATACCGACAGAGAGGGTCAGCCACTATCTATGGCCCTACCATGGACCTAACCAGCAACTGTCGCTCTCCGGTTGGCAGATTCCTTAGACATCAGACGACCGCCACAAATAAAAATAGCAGGAACCACCATTAAATTAACAAAGCAAATAAAATATCTGGTTATTATCCTGGATGCAAACTTATCCTTTACACCCTACCTCAGAGAGAAACTGCGGAACTACCGCACTCATAGCAAGAGTATATCGCAGGGACTGGGGACTCAACAGAAAAAAACTCTGTCCCTTTACTACAAAACAATCTTCATCCGAGCGATAACCTATGAATCACCAATTTGATTCAAGAAAGCAGAAACCGCGTTCAACAAAAGACTGCTGGACAACATCCAAAGAAACATACTGTTAACTATCACTGCAGCATGCAAAACTGTGAGCACTCATGCCTTTCAGGTCCTGGCGGGAGTCATACTACTGGACCTTGAGGTAACTCGCTGTGGGCTGATGTATTTACCCTCAAAGGACATGCCAGCTACTATCTATGGCCTTACCCTGGACCTAACCAGAAATCGAAAAACAGAGAAGCAAAGAATCGTGGCTCACCTGTTGCAGATGTGGCAACACAGATGGGAGACATCCACCAAGGGGGAGGTTACACGACGATTCACACCGATAGTTGCAAAGATGTACCCAAAAGCACCATCATGGTTCTACCCAGGGTTAAATACAACCTACTTACTGACGGGCCATGGCCCATTTAAGGAAAAACTCAATGCACTTGGGTTAACAGAAGAGTCTACTTGCATCTGTGGGGAACTGGAAACTTGGCAGTATATCATGTATGACTGCGAAAACTATGAAGAACACAGATGCAGACGTGTAACCGAGATCAGATACTTGCCAAAAGTCCCAGTGTACGATCTTCTGGATTCAGAAGATTAGCATTAGCAGGGGCATTTGATGCAAGAAAGCAAGCTTATGCAGCATCAGCCAAAAAAAAAAAAAAATAAAATAAAATAAAATAAATAACGACTTCCACTTCACCCCTCTGTTCGTTCCAAATACCTGTCCAGCTGAGCCTTAAACTTATTTAGGCTATCAACTTCCACAACAAGGGATGGAAGTCTGTTCCACCAACCAACCACCCGCTGACTAAAGGCAAATTTCCTCACGTCTATCCTACATCTGTCTTTCCTCAATTTGAATTTATACCCTCTCAGGTGATTATTCTGAGCAAGAGGAAGAATCCCATCAGCATTGAGCATGCTCAAACCATTCAAGGCTTTATACACCTCTATCAGATCACCTCGCTGGTGCCTAGTCTCCAGACACTGTAATTTGCAAAACTTAAGCCTTTCTTCGTAAGAGCACCCCTTTGTTCCATTCACTAATCTTGTTGCCCTTCTCTGTACTCGTTCCAGCAGCTCTACATCCTTCTTGAAATGAGGCCTCCAGACCTGTATACAGTACTCTAGGTGTGGCCTGACCATTGCCTTATACAAGAGAATAATCACCTCCTTATCCCTGCTAGAAAAATTCCTATATATCATTGACAATACACCATGAGTTACTCTTGCAGTCCGTCTGCACTGCTCAGAGAACTTCATATCTGCCTGCACAACCACCCCCAGGTCCCTTTAATTCTCTACCACTGTCAGTGTAGTACCACAGAGTTGATACGTTGCTCTGGGGTTGCTGTTTCCCATGTGTAGTACTTTACATTTGTCAATGTTAAACTTCATTTGCCACCTCTCAGCCCATCTGCTCAACCTTTCCAGATCCTGTTGCAGCAGCATAGTGTCAGTAGTGTCCTTAACAACCCTGCCAACCTTCGTATCGTCTGCAAACTTGGACATTAAGCTTGATATACCATCATCAATATCATTTATAAATACAGAAAACAATAATGGACCCAATATTGAACCCTGAGGGACTCCACTAATAACATTAGTCCACGATGAGCAGTGTCTATTGATTACCACTCTCTGTCTTCTCCCCCCTCAGCCACCCCTTTATCCATAGCAGCAATTTGCCTCCAATGCCACACTGCTCCAATTTGTGCAGCAGTCTTCCATGTGCAACAGTATCAAAAGCCTTTCTAAGATAAAAGTATATAATATCAAAGTTATTCACTGCATCCAGTTCTTTTGTGACTGCATCATAGTATCCAATCAAATTGGTCAAGCAAGACTTCCCCTTAACAAAACCATGCTGTGTCCGAGCTATAACTGAAGCCTTGTCTAGATGATCCTGCAGTGCTTCTTTAACCAGTGCCTCCATTAATTTTCCTGGAACAGAAGTTAAACTCACAAAATGATGAATACAGATGAATACAAAGCCCTCAGCCGCTTCGCACTAGACGCCTTCAATAGAAGACGAACAGAAATTGCAATCCACAATCCCTAAATAGGTGCAGTGCAGCAAATAAATAATATAGAAATAACTGGACAGCACAGAGGGAATGGTGGAAAGCAATACCAAGGGGACAATGCATAAGGAATAGACACCAAACAGACATAACATACGTCAAGGACTTGGAGTAACACCAGAGCAGAAACACCGAAATGACTCCTACAGGAAAGGAGCGGGGAACCCATCAAATGGGAACTACCCCCCTCCTAGGAAGAATTCTCACTGGGCATGACTCTGATCACCATAGTCGGGACAAGACTCACATATGAGTGAACACTGGATTGGACTTAGCAGAAAACACTGCTTGTTGCCTTTAGGCGATCTGGGCAGGGCACCCTTGCCCGGCCCACTCTTTCTCCTTATCCTCGGCGGGGGGAGGGGGCGACTGTTCGCCTCCTCCTGCCACCCCTCTTCTGTTTTCCTGGTGGGGCATGGGCATGCCCCACTGATCTCCTGGAGCGTCTTCCCTATTGGTCCCATATGTCCCATTTTTCCCCTCAGCCTTCAGCTTCTCCCCCCACTCTGACTAAAACCTGACAACGAATGCCCCACACAACAAAATCTAAATGTTCAAAATTGCGAATCACCCCTCCTTGGTCTCTAATCTTTTAGCGTCTCACCCCATTAATCGCGCGCGCCCTCTAAATTTTTTTTTTTTCTTTTTAGATCCTAACCACTGAAATCCCAGGAAATTAGGTGGCAGGACCTGCCAGAGTGTAAATATCAAACTACTGGGTGCCTGGTCTGCCTCCACGGGGATAAGTGCGGGCAACATTGTGCATCAGCAAGGGTCCAGCGGTTAAATAGCTAGAAGGACAACGATACATAACAGTACACTTACAAAATCCATACACTTTTAAATCTCTGGCCTTCCCAGCGAACTGGTACACCTACAATGAAAGCAACGCGGAGATGGGGAAACCCCTGGTGCTGTTTCACACTAAATACACTTTGCACTTTCTCCGGTTGGCTGAAACAATGCGAGACAGACGACGACCACGTTCATCCAACACCTTTCTCTGCCCACAGCGCTGTCCACGATGAAATGTTATTCCGGAAATGGCGTATTCCCCATAAACTGTTGACACTGTCAAACGGGGGTAGTACAATTTCTGTACCACCTCCGCGATAGAGTGACCCATGCGTCGGACACCCACTATCATCCTCTTTCAAAGTTGGTTAACTCACTACGTTTATCCATACTGACATCGAATTACCGTCTGCGTGAATGCAGTGTACCTATATAAATGCCAAGCGGTAGGTTCATCCACTAGCGAAAGGGACGACACGTCGCGTTGCCCAGGAACCATGTATTCCCATGAATTCTGTCCTTTCAGTGTATGTGAACAATGTTCCACTTCCAATGGTCAAAAACAAACGTTCTCATTCTTGATCTGACACTGAACAGAAAATTATATTTTTAAGACCAGATATCAAAACGCTATATAGTTTGTTTATCAAAATTAAATATACTTGGAGATTGGTCATCCATGCATTAGGGTGCAAACAGACATACACTGTTGCAACTATGTAAATATCTTGTTAGATATCGAATAGATTATAGTGCACCAGAATCTGTTCAGCGAGACAGAATGCTTGTTCTCCACAAATTAGTTGTCACCCATGTTGTGTATGCGGGGTGCATCGTTGAGACCACATTATGTCAAGGATTTGGGTATATTCTTACCATGTGTACGCCATATCCAAAATTTTCATTACTTCATACAGCATCTCCCCTCCTACATTTTCTTACTTCTGAATACACCATGAATTGTCAAACTAATAGAGAAAACTTGTCTGCGAAAAGACCTAAACCTCCCAAACACCTCCTAGTCCATTTCACAAATATACGAGGTCTCAGTTCTAATATGAACGATGTCCATTTCCACTTGCAGTCTGCCAAACCCCATGTACTTTTTCTGACAGAATCTCGGTTAACGGTTGATTCAATCACTGCTCATCTCAGCTGTTCGAATTATTTGTATGATTCCTTTCCCCAGGTGGTACTTGTGCTTATGTCCGTTCTGATATTCCTGTCAGAGACTTAATAATTTGGAATCTGCTCTTTTCGATCTTCTCTGGCTTATAATCTCTCTACCACATTCTAACAAATTCATCTGTTGCCTCTATCGTGTTCCCAACTCCACTAATCACTTGGAACTCTTGACTTTCTGCAGTCAAAGTTTACTAACAGTGAGGTAATTTTCCTTGGTGATTTTAATGTTTACAACTTCAGCTGGCTTCCGTTTTCTAGTCACGCAGACCCAGCTGGTCGAGATGCTGAGGCTTGTGCAATTACTAATGCACAGATTGACCTCGCACAGACTGTTCATTCACCTACCAGAATACAAGGACAATCCTAACCATACAGCCAACACGCTTGACCTTTTTCTCACAAACAATCCTTCTAAGTACACGGGGCACTTCCATAGCCAGGTGGGAAGGAGCAGCAGCAGCAGTGCGTAGCACATGCTTCTTGATTAGACCGGGGGTCGAGCCCGTCACCACCAAATACGGAGGATGCGGAAAGGTCAGGGAATAACCACTGCACATCCCCGAGCAATATGGCCTTAGTTGCTAATGCTCCTAAAAAAAAAAAAATAAATAAAAATAAAATAATCTAAGTACACGGTCGAGGTGAGTGGTCCTCTAGGCTCCTCAGATCACAACTTGGTGATGGTCGCTTCTCCAATGGAGCCGTTCTCTCAACGCCACTCCCTCCAACGCCTCGTGTTGTTTGGCATTACCTTGGTTTTCCAATAAATGTGCTAAGGCTGTTCAAGAGAAGAATGTCGCCTATCGTAATTGACTCCTGGGCAAATCATCAGGTTCATTTTCTACCTACACCAAATCTCGCAACAATTGTAAAGCAGTTATTAATCAGTCCAAACTAGATTTCGAACAGGCTAAGAGTAAAAAGTTTGCCTCTTCTCCAAATGGTAGCCGAGCATTCTGATCTCTTGTCAAAGCTATTGGCCACAAAGTTTGCTCATCTCTGTTCCCACCTGTGTCTAAACCAGATGAGGCTATAGCCACTTCAGACAAGGATAAAGATAACCTACTAGTATCCTGTTTTTCTTCCAACTCGTATATTAATGATCTTGGTAAGCCACGCCCACCATCCCCAGTACGTTCCATTCAATGCCTCTTGTGGTATTTCGTCAAAACGATATGAGAAGTATTTTGAACAACTGATGCTAAGAAAGCTCTAGGTACTTATAGTATTTCTCCACTTCTCAAAACCTGTGCTTCTGAACTTACTCCTGCTCTGTGTCGCCTTTTTTCACTTTCTTATTCCAAAGGTAGAAAATCGGCTTGGAAATTTGCTCATATCCAGCCAGTTCCTAAAAAAGGGTGACAGCTCCCTCCCATCCAGTAATCGTCCCATTGAAATCACCCCTAATCTTTCTAAAGTAATGGAGAAATCAATTAACCGCCAACTCTTAAACTACCTAGAAACCTTCCATCTAATCAACGATCGTCAGTACGGATTCCGTCAGTGTCGATCCACTGGGGATATTCTGGCTTACGTTACTCATCTTTGGACAAATTCAATGGAAAAGTTTGGTTAAATTCAAGCAGTTGCTCTTGACATTTCAAATGCTTTTGATCGTGTTTGGCATAAAGGTCTTCTAAATAAGCTTCCATCTTATGGTTTGCGAACTGTTTTTTCTTTGGTATTCGGTTTTGTCTCTGACTTTGGTTGATGGTAGATGTCTCTCTGTCTTCTAACTTCACCACTAATGCTGCCGTTCCCTAAGGTTCAGTTCTTTCTCCCATTCGTTTCCTCTTGTATATTAATGACCTTCTTCCATTGACCTGAAATCTTATCCATAGTTTTGCTGATGACAGCACATTGCATTCCACTTTTCATTTTGAGAAACCTTGCCCTGCTCAAACTGTTTCAATTTCTCGAATATCCGCTACCAATTCCTTAACTGTTGATCTCCAGGTATTCTCCAGTAGGGCAAAGACAAATTAGTTGACTTCAATCCTTCTAAAACTCAGTCCTGTCTTATATCTCGCAAAAAGGAAGAATCCTTTCTTTCTTCTGCTTCTGCTCCTATGCTTATCTTTAATGACACTCCGATTTCTAGGCAAGACCATATATCTCTATTTGGATTACCCTGACTTGTAATCTCTCTTGGCACAAGCACATTGCAAATATTGCTTCTTCTGCATCTCAAAAACTGGGTTTTCTCTTTCGCTCTCGGCGTTAATTTTCTTCCAAATTCACTCTGTACAAACCTCAAATTCGCTCTCTCATGGAATATTGTTCCCACATCTGGAGCGGCGCCCCCCAAACCTCTGTCAGGCTTCTAGATTCCATTCAGAAGAGGGCAGTTAGGTTAATTAATGATACATCTCTAACAAAGTCTCCGCACTTTCTGTCTCATTGACGTTCTGTTTCTTCTCCATGCCTTTTCTATAGATACAAGTACTTCTGTGGGCACTGTTCTTCTGAATTGGCTGGCTTCTATAATTCCCACTCTCTTCCAAAGCAGTTCGAATACGTGCCGCAAAATGTCAACATCCTTTTACTGTCCAGCTTGAATCTCACAGAACCAACGTTTCTTCTTTCTCATTTATACCTCCAACTTCCGTTTTCTGGAACAACCTTCCTTCATACGTATTTCCTGGAAATTACAGTCTACAGAAGTTCATGTCTAATGGCATCTTCTCACCCTCCAATCCATGCACGATACTAAGTACTATAGGTTCTATTACCTCTCGTGTTTGGGGTTTTCATTAAAAAACAAAAAACACTACGCAACTGATATATAACTTACATCATACTGCTTATATGTGGAAGCAATGGAGTTGTAATGGAAGTTCTTGGTATCTATGGGGAGTATTTACGAAGCCTCCCACAAATTTGAACTGGGAATATATTTGATCAGTAATTCCAAGATCTTTCTGAATGGGAAATTGATATCCGCACCATATTTTCAATAAATATAACCTCTGAACCTTTTTAAAAATGTCATTTGACTTACTTTGATTTACTTCTTGAGGTAAAAAAAAAACAATTTTCAGTTTTCAGCATTATGAGATGCATGCGCAACATATAGAAGCTACATGCCTCTCATAATGCTAAAAATAATCATATACCAGCCGTATACAGATGGATCTATAATTGTCATCTTGTGGTTACCCGAGAACAAACTCATCAATCCATATGTGTATTCTCTGATCGGTTAGACTGCTTTTATGGATGAAAAACTCGAATTTCTGTGAGAAAAATCTTTGCCATCTTCGACTGAAAACGACTCACTCAACCACGAATGGACAAAACTCACAAAAGACCCATTGAATCCGAATTCATGGGTCTTTTGTGAGTTTTGCTGGTGTGTTTTTCTGGCAGTTTGCTTCTTTTGCGAGATGAATATGAGTTTCTGCAAGAGACTACTTGTCTTGTGGGGGGGATTTGACTTGACTAATACCATAAACATTCTACAGAGCAACTTACGATATTTATATATAGCCCTCGTGGGTAGCATAGTTTGTAAGATCGCCGTTCTCCCCACACCGGGTGGAAAAGACCTGTGTTCGAATCCCGTCGATGACGGAAGGAATTTTTATGGGTCTCTTTCACAACGTGGCTGAGTTAGTCGGTCTCAGGCGAGGTTAGGCATCGTTTTTTCTCCCGGAAACTCTGGTTTTCGTCCAGAAAAACAGAAAATCAACCTCAGAACACATGCAATTTACAGACAATGTATGCGGAGCAACATGGCCTTAGTCGACGATGCTCCTAAAACCGAACAACAACAATATTTATAGCTCATAAAAATGACAATGACGCAATTCGCAATTACTCATTTCTCCCTCATTTTTTTTCTCGAGACCTTGTCAACGTATGGGTATAAAATTTCAGGAAGGATAAAACACATCTAGTCGTTTGTTTTGAAAACAGGTTGCCTAGAACATTTTTTTTGGAAGAAAGGAAAAATAACTTAAAAAAAATGTCTCTGGAAGAAAGCTGTTTGTACTCGTGCTTAACGCGAACTCGATATGCGTTCGTAGTCCAGTTCTTTTGTAGCTTGATCTGCACTCCTGTACAACCAACCACATTGTTCTCGAAGCTTCTGTGGATATTTTTAAGATCAGAAGTTCTTCTTAAACTAATCTTTTTTAAGCGTGTGATTCACGGTTATATTTATCGCAATTGGCTCTTGACTTTTGCTATCGAGAGATTGTGTGAACGCAATATAGTTCCTTCAAGTAGTCGGATAAAGAAGTTGGGAAGATCGAAAAAATTGCGGACGTCTTGTAAATATATAAAATTCATTGATCTTGCATCGTGAGAGACTACACCAAATTGTTTGCATAGTTTAAGATAATCTATGTGAATATATTGAATGCGTGTTCGGAAGCACAATAACTTCAACAATTTGATGAGAATTCTTTCGATCGAAGTTTTTGTGTTTTAATGGGTAGGAGAGCCGTAAAATTCCACAGAGCTGTTTGTATATAACAGGAGACAAAGGCCTTTAGGTTTTTACATGCCGTAAAATAGGAAGACATGCACTTGCGTTTATAGACCATTACCAAGAGCAATTATGCACTTGGTAATGACCTATATAGACTCTTACTAAGGCTATACATAATATAAATAAATAAATCTTTATGTACTAACAAGGGGAGTGCAAACTTACAGTCTCCTAATCAGCATAAGCTGAATTCCCAAGATACCCCAACAGATGCTGATCTCCTTAGCAACGTTGACCATCCCTCGTTTTCCCCCGTCAAAATAGTACAATCTCCTAAGCCCTCAGACCATACAAGGAAGTCAACTAAAGATGCCTCCGCCCAAACGGATGACGCTTCCTCTTTGTCCCCCCTGCCTTCAACAGCCCCAAACAATGATCGCTCATCTGCCTCTCTGGAACAAATGCTGAGGAAACAATTTAGAGAAAATGAAGATATTAAACAACATCTTTTTCGTATTGAAGATCAGCAATGTAAATTCTACCACTTGCTTCTCGAACTAAAGGCTATGGTCGAAAGCCATCCGGTGCCTCACCCTTCTTTTCATCAGGCCTCTGCAGTTCCAGCCCTCAGCCCAGAAGCTGAAGAATTCGTTCCAGAAAAAACAGCTGCGCAATACCAAAAATCAAGCTGTAGCTCTCTTTCTGTCCGAGAACACAATCGTGCTTCCTCGCAACGTGTTGACACAGGCAGACAACCTATATCCACCTCTATTAGTAATCAACAAAAACCAAGCAATTTGTACGTGCACTGTCAAAATGATCGCACTGAGCATTATCCTGAAGTGCCTTCCCATAATGGCTTGCCTACAAACTCCCCAAGTTTTAAGTTTCCTCGCAAAAACAACAGAAATGCAAGCATAATAGGAACAAGAAATATGCAGTCTTGTGTTAAAATTAGAAACAGAAATAGTTTGACGCTTAGAAATAGTAACATTTTTGTTAGCAGGCTAGACCCGAATACTACTTCCCAGCAGATGGACCAACTACTATTAGAGTTAGAAATTCCAGGTAGAGCGTTCAAAATAAGAACGAAACATCCCACATATTCATCATTTAGAATTGAGCTAAAGGATTGTGACATACAACAATATCTAAATCCTGATATCTGGCCAAATGGTCTACTCGTCATGCCATTTTATGGAGCCATTGGAGGATCGCTCAACAACTCTAGTGAAAAGTTACCATCTAATTCCCAATCTGCGCAATTCTCTGCATAGCTAGAGAATAATATTCCTAATTCTCATCCTAATCCATCATTTAATTTGCCATCTAATACATCTGTTTGCAAACATCCTTCTAACACAAATGTCCATCTCAGCATTTTTCTTCAAAATGTAAGAAGCATAAAAAATAAACTGTCTACGCTTATTTCATTAATGGTTGAAGAATCGCATGACATCATATGTTTAGTTGAAACGTGGATGCAGGAATCTTTACAAGATGTTTTCCTACTGCCGAAGAATCTCAGCTACACGCCATTCATGACATCAAGAATTAATCGTAGAGGTGGTGGGACAGCAATAATTTTAAAATCCAAATTTAAAGTTTTGAACACATACAACTCTAATACTTTCAACTTTGAAGGAATTTCCCTACTAATTCAAGTTAAGGAATCTCTGCTTCAAATTTATAATATTTATATTCCGCCTGGACCTACTGATGACATCATTAATGAAGTAATAACCTGGATCACTACTGTTCTTAAGCCTCAAACTAACATCATTATAATGGGCGACTTTAACCTTCCCCTGCCCAAATATAATCTACAAATGAAGCTGCTGTCTGACTCATTTTTAGTTCTAGGAGCAAACAAAATCAATGTCCCTGTTACAAGAGGTAATCAAGCGCTTGATCTTGTATACTCTAACTTTCCACTGCATGAAAAATCTAGTACGAACATTACATTTAAATCTGACCACAAAAGTATAGAACTGCAAGCAACAATTTGCTGCGGGAATCCTCGCCCCCCTCTGGAAATCACTAAAAGAATATCATCAATTAAATTCCTTCAGAAAGAAAAGTTTTTGCAGCTCTTAAAATACTACCCATGGGATTCTCTCAAAAATATTCCTATACAGGACGCCACCTTTCTTCTTATAAAATGGCTGAATCAACTGAAAACAGAGTCGGCATCCAAACTTGTTAGAATATCCTCTCACTCCAAACCTTGGTTCAAATCCCACCTGAAACCATACTTTAAAAGTAAGCAAAAATACCACAGACAGTGGAAGAAATACGGCACTTCATCAGCACACATAAAATATAAAAAGAGCAGAGCTTTGTTTCAACTCAAAAAAATTCAGTCATACAAAAATTATGTTATGTCCACGCTAAAGCACAATAAAAGAGCACTATCTACAAAAACAACAGCTACCTTACAGCATGATCTAGTTGTTGAATGGATAAGATGCAATATGAAAACAAGCAGATCTGACATTTTCACTGAAGGTATACAAAACAGATTTATAGCATTTAATTCCTATGAACAAGCAGACAAAGTGCAACATGATGTGTCTCCGAATCAAGCCCTGCTAATTAACCAACTTGTGAACAAAAATACAGTTCAGCGTGCAGTTAACCAAATACGCCCAGATAGTAGTGAAGGCCCTGACGGCATCCCTGGTTTTATTATTAGATTGTCCAGCGTATACATCATTGATTCGTTAGTGCATATCATTTCCAGGTGCATCTGCCAGCCATTCCTTCCAAGACAGTGGAAAACTTTCAGGATTACGCTGATTCCTAAAAAAGCTTGCAGAAATAACCATCCCGGCCATCGACCAATTGCTATTTCGTCAATAATCACTAAAATTATTGAAAAAATTATGCTCCCATATCTTCAACATGCAATCTTCGCCAAGGCACCTGTCAATATGCATTTTGGTCCCAGAGGGCGCTCCACAACAACAAGCTTAGCTGACACCATTGTACGCATCCAAACTGCATTTCAAGACAAGGCACAATGCGACGTATTTTATTTTGACATCAAAGGTGCTTTCGACAACATAGATCTCAAAAAAGCTTTTCAAATACTAAAAAATCACTTTCTCGTTGACACAATGATTATTTCCTATCTTCAATACAGCCTAAATCGCAGACTTCTCCTCTTCCCCACTAATACTGACGATATTCTCGTCACAACCTCAACAGGCATTCCCCAAGGAGCCGTTCTCTCCAGTACGATATTTTCAGCATCTCTTCAACCACTTCTACAAGAAAATCCAAATCTACTGGCATATGCTGATGATTTAAAGTTATTTATAACCTCCAAAGCCAGTGATGATATTCGCAAAGTTATCAATGATGCGAACTCACAGATTTGTGAAATCATCAAGTACCTGAAAGATCTCAATCTGAATATAAATGCAAGCAAATCTGCTCAAATTACTTATTCCCTTCAGAAACAACCCAACCACATAGAAATCAAAATTGCAGATGTCCCAATCCCAAATGCTTACGCTCACAAAGACCTTGGAGTTGTTTTTGATAAAAATCTCTCCTTTAATGCCCACTATTTATATGTTGCTCAAAAAATTCAAAAAGCAAAATGGTTAATGAAACAAGAAACAGCAGCGATTCAAGACAGAAAAACAGTCATTAAGCATGTTCAAAGATGCATCTTTCCCATTCTGTCCTATGCTTCCGAAATCTGGTCTGGTGCTCCTCAAGTAACCGTCAAGAAATTCCTTGCCCTAGAATATTGGGTTCTTAGATGGCTCAATAGGAAGCTTCGCTTTCCACATACAATATCCAGGCAACAGCTTTATAAAAACCTAAAAACAAAGCCTCTGCAACAGATGATCAACGAGTCTGGAGTCATGCTTCTTGCAAAGATAATCACCTCTGCATGCGATTCACCAAATTTAGGCAATATAATAGCTGCCCCCAACAGGGAAAATACAAGAAACCAGCGATTCAAATCCAACCTCTCCAGGCTCAAACAAATGGACAGAATGTTCCCCAATGCATCTCTTCACTTCATAAATCATCACAACATTGATTGCAACAGGTTAATCAACTCTGAAGCCTACAGGAGTCAGATCTCCGATGAAATGAAGAAAAATAATCCAACCCAGTAATGGCAGCTGAAAACTAAATGCCCTGTTCTACAATTTTTTAAATTTCATAACTAAAATTCCTAGCCATTGTTAATATCTATATAAAATTTGCTATGTACATATACTTTATATCATTTCCTCTGTATTCTTATCTGCCCCTAGCCATGTGCTGTGATGGGCTTGCTGTATTTGCAATAAATGAATATTTATTTATTTATTTATTAATATAATATATTCTTCAAATCCAAGGTAAAAATGCAAAGATATTTGCTGCCTTCTGCTGTAATACGTTGGTGAGCATAAATCAATGGACGGTCATTTATTTATTGAGTTAAAAATCCCATCTGCAGTATGTTCTTACCTGCTCAAAGATGTAATTGTATGCCATTGGGTGTGTGATATTGGTGGTAACTTTGGGATTTGTGGTAGTAATTTCTGGTACTTAACATACGCCTAACTCACGTTATTCATTTCAATCTGAATATGTGTTGCGCGTGGAGAGCGTTTTCTATTAAAAAGTTTGGTTCATTTTACGAGAATATGTGATTGGCGTGTCTTTAGAGTCCATCAAACAACGTTGCTTAGAATCTGTGGATAAAAAAAAAGAAGTAAGTTGCAGCCATTATCAATCCACTGCAGGATGGAAGCCTCTTCAACGATTCCTGTTGAGGGAAATGGACCATAATCTGCCACGCTGGTTCCAGTACGGGTTGGCATCTGGATTTATTAGTCAAGGGCTGGTAACCCGGTCCACTCAAAGAGAGTGTGCTACTGCACTCCCACTCCTAACCATTCGGCTACGGAGGCCTCATTCGTTTATAATTCACACGAACATGAACGTGTTTAGAATTTAAATCGTATTCTGTGATTAGCTTGCTAATTCTGAAAAACCCAAGCTTCCGAATTTTCAGAATTAGCAAACTAATCTCATTCAGCAACAAATTGCTTGAAACACTCACCCGAGATCAACTAATGAAGAAGAGAGAGAAGAAGAAAACACAATTTCGCCTTCCCGATGAGAATTATTTCCTAACCTCCGCCAGTGACGTAAATTTCCAAACTGTGCTACAGAGCACAGACGCTATCCACTGCTAATCTCCAGTTGGTATCACAGCGGATAGCGATCTTTTGTAAGAAAGGCGCTATCCACTGCGCTGTTCTTTCCAAGCCCTACCACTAGTCGTCAGCACCTCTCTGAAAGAATTCCTAACTAGGTTTCAAAGCGAAGAGGAACTACATCAGTGATAGTTAAGCTACCCAAACCACTTCTATACGACCCTTGCCCTTTCAGAATAGTACTGATAAAGGAGATGTGCGGCCAGTAGAGAAGTGTCCCTGGCTTGAATCCTTTAGCCCATCAGAATGAATTCAAACAAAATAGATAAACTCTTTAAATAACATAGAAAAGAGTAGTCCTCCATGAAAGCGAAGATCAGGTCCAGTTGTCTTGTTGATGAGTACATAGTGTTCATAGTGTGCATAGTATTAGGGTCAGGCGCCACCTGTGGTTTCCCAAATCTGCGCCATATGTTCGCTGTGAAGGAATACATACTACTGTAAATGCCAGAAAAGTGTTGTGTGCTGTATATGACATATTGCGTTAGGTTCTGTTGTGTGTCCTGGCATTTGGCCGCAGGGCCCCTAGTGGGACTCCACGTTGCCCGCACACACCAGTAGGAGGTAGCCAGTCTGCCCATTATTCTCTGGCTTGTCTCCGCCAGGGTCGCCAGAGCTTCCTGGACGGAGAAAAAAAAAAAAAAGGTAGAGTCGGGGAAGTACAGAGTGTACGCAAGAAAGGAGGGTATAGCTAGAAATATGGAGGATGTAGGCGAAGGTATCCTCCAGGTTATCAATGGAGCAATAAGCGCCATCAGTTGTAATGGGAACCCGGGAAGGACGATAAATAAGACAGCAAGAGAGCCGTGTGCAATTTGCCACTGAGGAATGAGTTGGCCCATACGCCAGTTGATCCTATCCAGGTTAAGATCGGTTGGCCAGTTAGGTTAGGATCAGATGTTTGGGTTGTTCCTATTTTGTGTTGGCAATAGGTGCTCCGTCTTGTGAAGAGGGCTTGTGCAAACTTGGTAAACTCATAGTAGTAGTTTTCTTCTGTGATGAATAAGTGTTCATTTCCTTGAGGGTTATCTTGTATACGAGTAAACAGGATGCTGCGGAGGTCCTCATAGTGTTGACAGGTATATACTAGATGGTTCCAGTCTTCTATTTCACCACATGCACAGTAGGGGTTGTCAATGATTCCCATGGATGTTAATTTATGGTTTATTGATCCGTGTCCACTGATGAGGTAGGTGGTATAAAGACCAGGAGAAAACCAAGTTGGAGATTTAGGAAATACGGCATTCACATAAGGTATAAATTTCTTGGTGATTGGGCCCTTGTCGGTAGCAGTCCATCTGTCCTGCCAGGTCTGAAGTAGTAGGATGGCAATTTTTTTCTTTTCCTGCCTGATTTCATTCAGGTTATTGATGGAGTGTCCAAGGATAGTTGCTGGTATACCCCTGGATAGACAGTAGTGGAGGCCCCTTCGAATAACCTCCAGATCAAGCGGAAGGATGCCCGCAAGAACCTGAAGGGCTGGGTTGCTAACTGTGCAGCATGCTCTTGTAATAGTAAGAAGGATGGTGCGCTGGATGGTTCCCAGTTTACGTTTGTTGTTGTAGAGAGTTGCCCTGCGAAACCAGACCCCTGATCCATACGTTATGAAGGGAAGGAAGATTGATTTGTACAGAATCTTAAGGGTGTGTCGGTTCAATCCCCAATCGCGACGACTCACCCGTGCAATGAGAGCAGTGTAGTTTCTCACTTTCGCGTGGAGGTGTGCAAGATGCGGAGAGAAAGTGAGCTTAGGGTCAAGTACTATTCCCAGTAGTTTTAACGTAGAAACTAGCTTGACGGTTTGGCCTTGAAGTTTGATAGTGGGGTTTCTAGTAGGCTGCAGTGATCCCTTCAGGAGAATGGATTGTGTCCTTTTGGGGTTGAGAGCCTTAGTTTGTGTAGGGCTGCCCAGTTCTGAAGGATTTGAAGTGCCTGGTTTCCTCTGGCTTCCAGAGAAGCTCTGCTGTCAGCCTCAATCGAGATGGTCACATCATCAGCAAAGGCTTGTATAGCTACAGGACCTAGGTCCAGTCCAAGGAGCTCATCCAGGACAATGTTCCACAAAAAAGGACCAAGGACTGAACCCTGGGGGCACCCTCTGTAGATTGACCTGGTAATTCTTCGGTACGTTGAGGAGATTGTAATTTTCCTATTTGATAAGTAGTTTTCGATGCATTTGTATAAATTTAAAGGTATATTTGCTTGCCTAAGTCTGCGAAGGATACTTGCCCACCAGAGCCTGTCAAATGCTCCTGCGAAATCTATTGCTATTAGTAGGTAGTATTTGGAGGTAGAAGTTGAGACTGCAGAGATGATCATTTGCAGTGCGTCTTCTGTGCAACGCCCCGGTCGAAATCCAAACTGGAAGTTGGACTGGAGCCCAGCTTTGGTGTAATGGTCTTGGAGCCGTACTAGGAGTAGTCGTTCAAACAGTTTACTGACCATGGATAAAAGGGCAATGGGTCGATATGACTCTGGTTGTTGGAGCGGTTTAGACGGATTTTTTATGATCAGTTTTACATTGGCGTTTTTCCATTCTTCTGGGAAAGATCCATGGGACAAGCACTTATTGAAGAGGTCGAGTAGAAACTGGATGTTAATTTGGGTGGTCTTTTTAAGGACTTCGGGTTCAATGAGATCTGGTCCGGGACATTTCCTCTCTCTCATTTTGGTAAGAGCCTGCTGCAGTTCATCGGTGGTAAATTGGTCTTCTACAGCATTGTTGAAGTAGATGTTGTTTGCCTGGCATATTTCTTGCTGTTGTACTGTCAGAGGATCAGTATCTGTACCAAAAAGTGTGTCCAGAATATTGGCCATAGACTGCTCCCACGATGTAGTCATAGTGCCGTTTGGTGTGAGAGTGGATTGGATAACTTCGCCCCTCGGGAGCTTGTTGGTGGTGATGCGGTACACCACCCCCCAGGGTTCAGTATTGCCAGTCGTTTTGACGAGTCGTTCCCAAGATGATCTTTTACACTGCCTTATCGTTTCTGACTCTTCGATATTCTTCACGGAGGGTGTTGACCTCATTTGGGGGCCAAGAGGTACGAGCTCTCTGAAAGGCTTTTCTTTTGGAGTGTACAATTCGGCGAAGGTGCTCCAGCTCTGGGGACCACCATGGGACGGCATTAGGCATTGGTCTTTTCTTTCTAATTGATTGATTGCAGGCCTGGATGATGATATCTGTTGTGAGCTTTTGATGTTGGTTGGGGTCCAGTGCTGGAAGATCAGAAGAGTTGTGGTTCTGGATCATGGTCTGCAGCGTGGAGCAAAAGATTTCCGAATTGGCCTTGTTTATGGCATAGCGACTAATATTGTAGTGAGGTGGTGGAGTTGGATCAATGGATCTTGTGAGTTGAAATGTAATAGCTCTGTGATCTGAGGTGGTCCAGGCCTCTTTGACCTGCCACCCAGAAATTTTGCTGGAAATGGATCGTGTAGCTATGGAGATATCTATTGTGGATTCCCACAGAGTGCTGGAATAGGGGCAGGTTATTGGGCTTGTTCAGAACCAGGAAGGGAGAAGTGGCCAGGAAATGTTGATGAGTACATTCTTCACAGTTCTGTGGATGTCCCAATACGAGCTTCCTCATTATACAGCTTGTTTTCCTGACATTGAAGTAGTAGCTAATTATAGCTGTGAATAATGAAACACATTTTGATCTGTATATGAATTGTTGGAAGATAAATTCATTAAGGTCAATTTCTACCAAAGTGTAACCCTTTATAAATATACGCTTGGTATACCCAAAGTAGGATCTCCGTTGAAATGTTCATACATCATTCCAGATGGAACTGGCGACATTTTGTTTCTTTCAGATCAAGGCCGTCTATTTATAGACTGCCCTGTTGAGACCCAGTAATCCAACAAATCACTGTGGGTCTAGTGAAAACAGCGATTATAGTGCTAGGCGACTAATTTTCTACCAGCAAGGTTGGTTGGCCAAGAAATCGTTGGAGGTGTAGACAATTGTTTTGATATAGTAAAAATGTCTCGAGGGCTAGCAAAAAGACGAAAAATTATCTCCAAAGAAAAGTATTAAAACACTCTCAAGAAAGTCAAGGAAATATCACCCTGTGGGGTTTTTACTTTATAATCGTAATGGATTTCGGGGAAACCACTCGACGTCTCGTTTAGAAGAGTAATAACAGGAATCTGCATACAGATTATAAAATAATTAAAACTTTAATTAAAATGACAAATGGCAGTATTCGGGGTTTATTATTTCCAAGGCTGACCGCTAAATCTTTCCTTCATGAGCTAATGATGTCTGGACTGGCTTTCATTAAAGCTTACTTGAGTAATAATGCTGTCGCTTAGAGAAACTGCTGAGACGAAGAAATGATGATTTTATTTACAGATGAAAGCACCGCATGCCCACACAAACGTGGCAGCTACTCGACAAGCTTTATCAACAGAATCTTCGTGTTATGCCTAACTCTGTATAGAAATATCAGAAGAATGAGATAAAGCGATACAAAAGGCTGCTTTTCCACCATTGGAATGAGAGAAAATAATTTTCCTGATAACGTTTGTAGACTCGATGATTTGTTTGGGTTTCGGGCTGAGTTTCATTATTGCGGAGTTGCAACTAAAGTGTCAGCATACCGTATCTGTTGATGGTGTGTGTTAAGTAACTAAGGCTATAAGGCGACAGTATACTGTGTCTGTGAAATGCGTATATTCTGTGGTCGATTTTCCTCTCTGATAGACGATAAACACCAGCTTCCGGGAGGAAAACCATGGAGCCTTCGCCTGAGAACGACTAACTGTCAGAACCTGTGAGAACGTGAGAAAAAGCGCATACAAATTCCTTGCATCATTCAAGGAATTCGAACCAAGGCCTTTTCCACTCGGAGCGTTGAGTGATACTATCCACTGGCTACTCGCGAGGGCAACTGTATCTGCAACCGAGTGTATTTTGCTATCTGTTTGCTTGTTTTACGAGATGAATATCAGAATTTCTGAAAGAAAAATTGTAATCGTTGTCGATACCCACTAACTCGGTTATTGTGCTAAAATCCGTTGAGTGGAAGAAGAGCAACTGTATACCACTATCTAGCTGTTATGGCGTTCTCTTTGTCCAGGTACTTATTTGGATTAATTAAGAGGTTTTATGATGTAAAATTGATCCCGCTTTAGATAGCCATTCCATTACATATTTAATGAAAAGGACTCCTTGGCTGAATGGATGGATGTTTTCCTGTTTTCGATCCGAGAAGTTCTAGTTATAAATCCGTTGGCAACAGAACTTGTGCTTTATTTCAAATGAGATCATGTAAAGGGTGTCTCTGAGAAGAAAATAATGAACGAAGCCCTATATGCCCTCGTGGGTAGCACAGTTGGTAGGATCGCTGTTCTCCCCACACAGGGTGGAAAAGACATGATTTCGAGTCTCTTGAGGAATTTTATGGGCCTTTTTAACAACGTGGCTGAGTTAGTCGGTGTCTGGCGAGGGTAGCATGACACTTTGAAACAGCCTCATGTAGTGTGAAACTACCATTTTAAGTGATACTTTTATTTGCAGTTCCTGCAAATAAGTATATAACAAAACATATTTCTAATGAACATGAAAATCAATCAAATTAAACCCCCATTAAAGTTTATCTTCCATAATCTGCTATTTAACGCCAACTCTTAACTATGGAAAATATCCACAACGGGACTATTCAGTGCACAAGGCCAGACATTGCAATCGCATTTTGCCTCCTCCTCCTGCTGTATATTACTGAGTGCCACTGGACACAGCGGTATTAGTTGGAAACAAGGTAAATGCAAATCAGATGATGGAAATGTCAGTGTCCCGTGTGCACGTGTATATTTTCCCTACGTCAGCAATTCGTTTTCGAAATTTGAAATTCATAGGAGTGTCACTCTCCCTACAAAAACCGATAATTCCGAAATCAGACAATGGCCTCATTTCGGAATCACAGCCGAAGTTAGTCCATCTTGGCGAGGGTGGGTTTCGTGGGATTTCATCCCGCAAAACAGGTAGACCGACAATAGAACATTTTTCTTGGCTAATATTCTCAAACAAATTATCTGGTTTCGAATAAATCTGTATAGAAATTCACATTGGTTGTTTCATTGAGATATGAAGTATCGACGATAAGAACGCGCCATCCTTTAAAATCATGTCGAAAAGTTCGAATTCGTGATAACCAGGAGGAGAGAGAAATCTGAAATATTTTTGTACATCTGTAAGGGAATCATCAATGCATGCATAAATTTGTGCTAAGGAAACATTAAAGTGTGTTCTAAAAGATCCATCATGGATTGCTCGATATTTCTGGAATTGATATAGGAACAGGATTTCTGGATTCACTGTTTCTCATGGGGAAATAACCGGATTAACCGGAAAAGAAAAGAACGCTGTCCCCTCAAGTAGGGGACAGAGTTCATAACAGTAGAAACGTCATCAAAGCGTCAGTGACCCACTACCAGCTTGTACGACACTTTGTACACAGTTTGGACAAAATGCCTCATTTCTTCTCTTGTAAACTCGGTGCCTGGAATCATTAGAGCATAGCAAAATTTGGATTCGTCGGACCACATCACAACTTTCCAGTCGTAAAGAGTTTTATACCTTTTAGACCATATTAGCCGGACTTTTATTTTATATACGATTTCAAACTAGCACAGACTGTTGAATAGTGATGCAACACATGGCTGCTGCATTACTTTTCAACAGTCACCAGGATTGTTTAGACCCTTGTGTCACTGCAGTAGAAAAGGATGGGTAAGATTGCAGCTTTTCTGAATTTTCGAATTGCTATAATACAGTCTTGTTTCTATAATAAAAACTTAAGAATTATTGAAATGAATTAAAAAGAAGAGTTAAAGAAGGAAAAGCACCACCTCCATCCCAATATTCTAGGCTGGTTATCCTCTCAAGTACTAGAAGGTATCCCACAGTTGGTGGGATCGCTGTCCTCCCCAAACCTGGTGGAAAAGACTTGAGTTCGAATCTCATAGATGACGGGGGGAATCTTTATGGATCTTTTTCATAACTTGGCCGGGTTAAGCAATCTCAGGCGATGGTAGCATGGTTTTTTCTCCTAGAAACTCGGTTTTTCGTCCAGAAAACAGAAAATCGACCTCAGAACACACGCAGTTTACAAAGAATATACATGAAGCAACATGGCCTTAGTCGCCGATGCTCCTAAAACCCAATATTAACAACTAGAAGGTATCAATTGTTTTTTAAACTTTAGTGATCGGATGAGAATCAGCATATTCAACAAAGACCATACCGAGATTAGAAATATTTTATTTACGAGGACTCTATTTCAGCAGTTCTCATTTTTTCACTATGGTGACTGAAATCTCTATTACATTTGACCTACTTAACCCCTTCGAAAATTGGACTGGGAAGGAATGGGCAAACCAGGGTCCTCTCTATGCAGTTTTTTTTAATATTAATTCTTATTGGATCTCTCTCTCTGTTGTTATGCTTCAGGTTTCTCAGAACTCCTGCTGTCTTTTATAGAAATATCTGAACTTCCTTTGCCTTTTTTCATTTCTTGTCATATTAATCCATCTTTCCAATTCTGGAGAAAGAAACCAACAAATTATCTTTCTTTATTAACGAACACTTTTCATAAATCACTTTATCACAATTGCTGAGGTTTGCAGAAAACAACTTTTTGCTCTCGAACTATTATCCGAATGAAATTATGTAAAGAAAAAATTTACTCTTGGCATTACGTAGCTAACTGGTGAATGGGAGAAAAAAGCATTATATTTTCAGAATTCTGAGGATCATTGCAAATTTTGTGGCCTTTGGAGGGAGGAAGCATGTCTTAACCATGCTTTGCTGGGCTTAAATTGCTAGTATTTTAGTGTTCTACTTATTCCTTCTTTATACAAAGAAAAAGCAGAACTGAGGAACTTTTGAAGAGGTAGTGAGCGCAAATGTAATTCCAAGACTATTGAAATAAAGAATTTCCTTTATAGTTTGAATATTTACATCGTGCAGATGTTGTGTTGTTATTCTAGAGCCAATCAACACAGAGTAGATTACTCGCTAATTAGCTGCATCTCGTCTTTGGTGGAAAGATTAAATTAGATTTAACTTTCTGACATATAAAACTTATATTTCCATCGTACGGATTATAAGCACCCTTAGCATAAACAACTCCCTGCTGAGGAAGGATAATTAACTATCCAAAACGGTATCGTGGTAGTTTATTCACATCCATTGTGAAATGTTCGCATCCTGAAATAATTACGTTAATTTAAGCCCCGGAATGCTTCTGAAATAGAAAGCGGGATTGCTTTGAAGTACTGTTGTTCCTTAAAATTTGAAAATTTTCTTAAATTATGCAGTTAAGTCCTGGGATTTGTAATCGCGTGCTCTAATTTTTAAAGTAACGTAAACGGACGAACACCGATCTTTAGAACACAATCATGGCTTAGGTCATCTTAGAAATAAACTCATCTACCCAGAAGTTCATTGTTTCCTTCTGTTTATTTCGATTTTTTTCTTTGGCTTTCCATTTTTAGACTACTAGAATGCAATTCTTTTGATCCCTTGTATGTCTAAGTCGATACAACGAGTTTATAAAGAAAACTACTTTTCTTTTGCAATTTTTCAAGAACTGCTACAGTTTTGATGCCGTAGGCTGGTAAAATCTCCTGCAGATCGCTGCGTTGAGTTCACGCAAGGGTATCTGTTTCGAGGGATTGTCACGAATCACACACACAAAAAAATATAACTTTTTTGTTGACGTATTTGCCGTGTGGGGTTTTAATAATGGGGTTGGGATGAATATTGAAATGTATTTTAAATAAAGATCTAACTTTAGACTGTTTTCTTTAGAAAAAACCAACAGGTTTCTTTGAATAGATTCAAAGGTATTCTAAGCCATAGACTTCGCAATGTTTGTTAACAAAGATACTTAACAGACAAAATTGCCAGATAATTTGCCAAAAAGTTTTATCCATTCAGTTCATTGGAGAAAACAATGGGAAATTTTGAACAGTACAACACTGCATAATTGCCCAAAATTTGTCTTCAGTGCTATTTCATTGACGAAAGTTTAATGATGGCCTGTTTGAATAAAAGCCTTGCTAATGAAATCCATCTGCTATAATCACTATTGCAAGAGAGAGAGAGAGAGTTGTTTTAGACACAATTTACTCTTGTTCGTTAGCTAGCTAATAGGCAAAATATGTTTGGGAGTTACTATCGAGATGTTAACAGAAACAGAGATCCTCATTAATTCATCTTTTGTCAAACGAATTACACGCTTGATGAATATATAAATATTCGCTCGCTACACAGAATATCTCATTTAAAAACGTGAACCCGTGATATATAGAGGCAAGATTATGTACATTAGTTATTGTACGTAGTTTCAGTTTCCCGGTGGTTACCTAACTATTCCCATTAACCAAAAAAAGGTAAATTGCTTCCACCTTATGTGCATCTAATTACTGTGCTTCGGCTACCACCGAACGATGCAACAAGTACGCGAGCATATAAAGGATTAAGGCAATGAAAGCATTACTCCGATATGAACTGTGCCACTCACCATGACTGTAGAATCCTAAAGTGATATTCCGCAGGTTTTAGACCTCGGGATGGCATGTGGGAAGCGATCCTCTCCTCCTGGGCATCCCCGTCACAGCCGACTGTGAAACTCCTGATGCTTTACCGGTGGAGAGACATAAAATTCCGGTTAGCGCATGCGTATAGAATCGAAAGACACGGAGTTGTGCCTGGTTTAGTGTGATTGATTTCGCCTTGTTTCGAAGGTATGCTGGAATCTTTGCGCAGGTGATGAGAAGAAATGCTGTCTTAATTAGAGGAATAAATTCCATCCTTGGAAATGTCTGCTGGTCAAAGACTTATTTGAATTGCCTGCATCCACCGCGATCTGGGCGTAGGTGAATAATAGCCAGGTGTGCAAAATATATTATTTGTATTCAAGGCTTTGCACGTATCAGCCAAAATATTAGAAACTTTTGCCTCAAGATTGAGTGACCTCGTGTCCTGATTACAATCCGCTACAAGTCGAAGCTTTGAGAGGGTGTCCGGATAAAACTCCTATCGCTGTACGTCCCTATTTGTGTACAATAGAAATTCAATGTACACAAATAGTGTACATTGGAAAATTCTATCTTAAATTGGTTGAAAATTCCTTTCCTCTACCTTACCCAATATCATCTTCATAAGGCCCTCAATATTATTAATTTCAAAAACTATTTTCTGCTCAGTTTTGTCTTAATCAAATTCTCGATTAGCTTACGTCTTATTATTGTCCAGTACCTTCTTGAATAAAATTTCACTTATTTTGGCCTTGGCCAAAATAAGTGAAAAATCACCAATATTTCGCTATCTTATTTACACATTCTTTCTGCCGCTTTGTACATAGTTTTTCTTTACTTTTCCTTTGCTTTTATCTGTGTAATGTGGGCATCTGCCACATACTACTTAGTGTTATTACTTCCATATGCTTCTTACCACTATTCCCGCCATTGTCTGCTTGCTGCTCTATCCTACATTAATGGTTCTTTGTTTTAAATTTGGTTTCTCAGCTGTATTTGCTTTCTTTCGATATATTTTGGTTTTGTTCCTCTGTCGTGTCGACTAAATTACATGCCGGCTTTCTGTATACCCCCCCCCCTTATACCTTTATTTTTATATATATTTTTACTTTGGATATCTCTAAATAATTTTCGCTCTTCTCTTTCCCTTAATTCTGTTTATTAGTTTTACTTTTTCCTGGCACGTACTTTATATTAGAAACAGTGGACATCATTTTGTCGTGCAATTCTGGTGGTTGACACATGAAGAGACGCCTCGATTGTGAGATACGGGACAATATAATTATATATAAATATGTATTTATATATAGTATTTAAACTGTATTAATTTTTTTTCACCTTTTTAGTAGCTATACTTCCTACTCTTATACGTTATTATGACTAACGTTGTTGAAGCAGAATATTCTTATTGTAACAATCCACAGCCAAAAATCTGCGGCAGAGCTGGACAACCACTCTGGGTCCTGGTCGTCTATTGAATATAGTCGAACTGGGTCTCCGGTGCTAACGCAATAGACTTCCTGAGGGAGTAGCTGTGGATGTCATGGCCACATTGACTGCACGGAGATTTCATGACTGGTGGCACGAATTGCCATTTTTAGGCAATGAAGGGGCACGTTTTTGTGGAGCAGGCACGGCGTTTTAAATGTTTAGTTTATATTTTCTGTTACTCACCAGTTCTTGGAGGTTCCCACTGATCTCTCTCTTGCACAGTGTGAAGAAACTGCTTAGGTAAGAATCTGTTAGTTATTTGGGTTCTAGTTGTTAGCGCTCGTTGTGGTTTGCTTAGAGACATGGTCGAGGAATACGATAAGAACGCCCGTACTCATTTTTATTGTAAAAATAACATTTTTCTGTGATCGAATAACTACGTTGCTGTGAAACTTGGGGAAGGTGGATTTTGGTGTTGGGCCATTCTGTCAGAATTCCAAAATTTTTCAAATATTCTTTTCAAACTGGATTCAGAAGTCGAAGCCCATATCTCCGAGTGGAATAGGACAACTCGACAGACATTGGACAAGATATATCTTTTTAGTAAGTGCAAGTCACTGGTTCAGAAAAGCTGTTGCCAGGATCGGCTCAACACGGAGAGCTAAACAGCAGCTTGCTGAGCTAAAAATTTTACATGCAACAAATTTTGGATAAAATTAAACTGAAAATATGGAAATTTGTTTTAACTATAGTTAGATAGTTCCAGATGAAATTTTCCCCAACACGAACGACGGCACCTTCAGAGACGGTCTACACATATCTCATGCTATCACGATGAATTCGCATTCAGGTACAGTCTTCTTCCGTCAGGAATTTTCTTTTGCAAATACATCCGTTCCCTACACGTTTCCTTTTAATATGAGTAATCAGATCTGCAGGAAACGCGTAGGTAGGATGCGTACAGCAAACCGTGGCCGATAGGAAACGACGGACAAAGTGGGCTAACTGTGCAGCCGAATTTCATTACAACCCATTGGTAGATTTTATTCATTCAATAACAAATACCAAGCCCTCGCAGTAGCATAGTCATTATAATTCGTCTTCCCGCTTATTTCACAATTTGGCTGAGTTAGTTGGTCTCAGGCGAGGATTGCGTGCGTTATTCTCCAAGAAACCTCGATGTTTTGTTAAGCGATCCGACCAAAGTATACACGTAATTACAGGTTCGATCCCGTCGATGACGGGAGGTAATTTTATGGGCCTTTTTCACAACGTGGCTGAGTTAGTTGGTCTCGGGCGTCTCTTGGTTTCTCCTGGAAACTCGAGTTTTTCTTCCAGCAAACAGAAAATCCCCCTCAGAACACACAATTTACAGATAATATACACGGATCAATATGGCCTTAGTCGCTGATACTCCTAAAACCCTACTACAAAAGCAACAGGCACGAAATACTGAAGCCTCATTGCCTGCTTTGGCGCTTCACGCACACATAAACAAACCTAATGAATGTTAGAAAAGTGTTTTTCAGTAATTTCAAAGAAATAGAATGGAATAAAACTGAGTACAAACAACTGAAATAAATGCAAAACACTGCTACAAAACAGCACCCTTTGGTAGTGGTTATGTTTATTCCTTTTTTTCTGGGACTACGGTTACTCAAATCATGAGTATTGTACATTTATCATCTTCCTGGTTATTTTAAGCGCAAGTCCAGTTTCTCTAATTCGTAACTTCCTATTTTCACCTCACAAAGAGCGGACTGCTCCTCAACTTCAGTCCATCCTCCTTTTCCCTCTTTCTGTTCCTTCTAACTCGTACCCCTGTTCTATGTTTCCTCCCCCCCCCCTTTTTTTTACTTGGCCTTTGTCACGAAGCTCAGGCAACCCTGGCAAAGGCCAGCCAGAGTATAATGGGCAGCCTGGCTCACCTCCCAGTGGTGGTGGCGGGCAACGTGGGGTTCCCATAGGGGCCCTGCGGCTAAGCAGCCAGAGACAGAACAACAGAACACAGCACTATTCTGTCACAAACCAGACACCACACTTTTTCTGGCTTTTACAGAGATTCTGTAGTTCTTCACAAAGTACCATGGCGCAGATGTGGGAAACCACCGGTGGCGCCTTCCACAAAACACAATGCTACTATGCACATTATTTGAGTTGAATAAACAATGAACCATTTTACTACAAAGCTTGCATGTGTTAATTCAAATGAAAACAATAACATTTATTTTATTAAATCACTTTATTAATTCCGATTTTTGCAAAAAGTTCCGATTGTTTGAAGGGACCATCTACAATTCTAATAAGAATAACGTTTTCATTTTAAGAATTACGTCAGGTTTAGCCAGTGCTGCCACTTCATGGGAAGTTAAATTCCAGGAGATTTTATTATAATTTTTATTAATTCATTTTAATTTTATTTTTTTCTATTTTTATTTTAAGGAAATGAGACCAGTTTATTTATTAATTAAATAACATACTCGCTATTTAATCTTAATTTTATTGTCATGATATTGTAAAGTGACAATAAATGGCCTCTTATTAAAATCCGTTATTACTAATGGCCATCTCAGTGTTCGAATCACGTGATTGATAAAAATAAATAAGTAAATAAAAATAATATATTCTTGGAACTTTATTTTGTAACCTCCCCTGACCCTACGTGGTCCTCCAGAGTATTACCAGCAGCTGATTCAGGCAGGGGTGGCAACGGATATTTTAAGTAAAATTTTAACGCAATAATGGCTTTAAAGTAAGGCAATCTGTTCCACGATAAGAGGAAGACCATCAAAGTGAATCAATTTATTTTGAGTCACGCACTACCTTCTGAGATTTGACGAGACTGAGTGTCCATTAGTACGCGAATATGGTCATAGTGGCTTGCCAGTGTCAGTTTCCATCAACCCGTGTTGCAACTTTGTGTATTATAATTGCTGATGTTCGTAATTAAGAATAAAACTAATTTCGATGTGAAACTTTATTTGGTCCAGATAAGTGCGAAATTGCGACTTAATGAACAAAGCACGATTAACGGTCACGAACACGCGGTACATTAACAACGTCGAGAGAGACACCAAGAGGGCGTTGATTAAAGGTTCGTAATTTACATTGGACCCGACAACTTGCACCTTCGTGTGTTTATTCTTCGTTGGCACCATGACACCCAACGCTAGCTAAAAGCGTGTTGCATCGTGAAGGTAAAATGGCTTTCATAATTGCACGATTCTCCCCAACTCAGGACATCTAATCTTGCCAACAGGTTTCAAGATTAGTCGCTAGCAATAACTTTGTTTACGTGGTGCATGGTGATTGAATCTACACTGTGAGGGTAGTTTACTTTCAATTACGTGCAGAATTGTTCTTTTTTAATGGATAAACTGGAACACCACGAGAAAAATTCCTTACTACTTTGAAAGATGTTGGAAAGTTTTCATAAGACTTGCTAAACCCATCGGTATTATTTACATATTAAATATTTCATATTGAGATTAATGGAGAGGAAAATAACCCACCCGTGTGTATTATGTGTGTGTGTTCGCAGGCTAATTTGCTTGTTTTGCTAGACAATAAACCGGATTTCGGGAGAGAAAAGCTTAATGTCCTCTCCTGAGACCAACTAATTGAGCCACGATGTGAAAAAGTCCTATAAAATTCCACGCATCATTGGCGGGATCAGAAACAAGACCTTCCCCACAAGGTGTGGGTGTCCGGGGGGGATGGTGATTACGAGCACATCAGCAGGACTCGGATTTTTTACCTTCGTAAAGTTGGAGAGCAATTGCTCATCTGACTATTTCAACTCAGTATAAACCAATCATCTCGTTTAAAGACTACTAATTCAAAATTTGGCAAAATAGCGCACGTTGTGGAAACACGCACGCTTAAGGTTTCCTACTGTTTGCATTTCGTGACCCAAGAAGAATTAGAACTTCTGGTTACAAATGTCATTGCTTAAACTTTTAATTAATTTCGTGACCTTTACAGGAAACGGCTGCCTTCACGGCGCCATTAGTAATCTCTTTGTAGTTAATTGCTTTTTTATGTTGCACGTTTATTTTGATTCGATTGGCGTTTTCTACTTAATGGAAATTCGCTCGTTCCAGTCCATTCGTAAAAGGTAACAAAACCTACCTATTCAATTCTTTTATATGGAGTGGATTATTACTAAATTTGTGTGCGGCATATTTCTAGCCTGTGTTTGCAAAAATAAAAAAATAAACAAAAAATTCCTTCCGGCTTAATGAAAGGAATTTTTATGATCTTTTTTTCATACCATGGCCACGTTAGTCGGTCTCCAGAGTCGATGGTTTTTACCTCGCTGGCAGAAGTTTTTCATCCAACAAACAGACAAGCCGAACGTAGAGCACGCACAATTCATAGACACAATACACTGGCACATCATAGCCTTATTGCTTTGGCACAAAACATTAATTTGAACCCACTCATTCGATCAACTCATTTGGAACTCGCACTCTACGTGATCATCAAGGAGTGCCAAAAGATAATTCGTCAATTTCGATCTACAGGGGTAAATTTTAACGTACTTGTTGTAATTTTCATGATAATGCTGAAGTATTCTCTTTTATTTTATTATTTTGACTTGTATTTGTCAATTATTTAAAGTCAGTAATTTAAAGAAACTGAACCATTACTGTAAACAAAGGCATATTGACTAGATTCAACGAAAATACATGTACCTATTAAGCAAGTATATGTCTTAATGACCATTCAAAACTGGATGGTTAGTTAGTTTTCCAACCGTTTTTCGTATACGTAATGGTAGACGACTTTTTATCCTTCAACTTCCAGTTAATTAGCGGTCTACGCTTCTCTTGTTTGGCCAATCTTCCATTGCACAAAGATGGACCTACGACTTCTTGAATTTTCCTTCTCGAAATCCTGATCTAAAGCTTCTCTAGCTTCAGTGGAAATAAAGCATAGTTAACTTCGGAGTTAGCGAAAGGGTCTTTTAGCCAATGCATTGCTTTTCAACCCACCATGCTGGCTTTTCAGCACTGGAATGTATTGTTTTCAAAAGCGTTTCGTCTTTGAGAGCGCCATAAACTATTTCTTATCCTGACGTGGAGTATTGTTGTTATTACAGCAATCTGTTCTTGAATAAATGAGTTCCTAGGAGTTCACCTTACAAAAAAGATGCTAGTGTTCAATATCCATCGAGCAATATTCGCTGCGAAAGACTTTAAACGTTTTAAAAGACTTTAAATCTTGAGCGCTCAATCATAAATGGGATCAAAATTTAACATCTGCATCGTGTGTCCATCACACCGACGACAGCTGAACTTTATCTTCCGCCTTATGACGGTAGAACGTTGTTTCCAAAAGTTTTACAAAGTTTTCTTTTGTGTCTGGCTGTTTTACTTCTCTGCCACACGCGGGTGTCTATCTTAAGAGAGTTGGTTAGTCAAACTTTGCAAAAGAGCTGCAGGCAGAAGTATCCACTCCTTTGTGCCTTTCAAACTCGGCTATTAACAAGACAACCTTTTAAGTTTGGCTCCTTTATTATTACATGGCACATCCTCGCGCAGCACGAAGCTCACCCCGCGTTGTCAGATGCAGATGTTTTCGTGTAGTGCATTATTGTTGGAAAATGATAAATGGAGTTCAGTGGTACGTGCTAGAACTGAAATCGTTTGTGATCATTGCTTTTATTGTTCTGGAAACACTAAAAAAGAATGAATATTGGGAGATGGATTTACCACTCCATAACGGTCCTCGTGATTAAAATGTTATCTGCGTAATTTCACCGGTCATAAACCGAAAAAATAATTAAATTATCAAGTGGCTGATACTTACTGAAAATTAATTTGTAGCTCAACAGTTTAAATACAGGGAGGATGGATAACGTAATTTTGCGATTGATGACAAAAGGATGCGGTTATATTTTAATGGGGGGGTTTTAACGAAAGCTCGGTTTTATCGGCAAAACAAAGGTGGGAGTTTCTTTCTACGCATCCATAAATCGTAATTCTACCACAGAAAACCGTATTATGTGTGCGCGGGTGTGTTTTATTATATTAACGAGAACATTGTCGTTTCCGAATGAGATTACGTACTTTCAGCGAACAAGTCTCAACCAGCGAAAGTGCCGAGTGTTCAATAACTTAGACATCAGGCAGTCGTACGTGAAAACAACAAATTGGTGTGACAGACCAGTAACGAGGTAGCTGTAGACGGATATTGTGAGCAATTAGATGTTGGTTTAAATTAGTTATCGTGTCAAAGGACGAAACGCAGGTTATGTAATAGGAGCTGCAACAGCTGTGGCACTGCCAGTAACGTATCAAATACCAACTGCTTCCGTCTTTACAATATTATGGTACATGCTACTCCGCGTGTCAAGGAATAACTCCGCAGCAACGATATAAAAGGAACGAGCTTCTTTAGTTAGACAAAAGTAAAATTAACGGAAGGTCATAAAACACGTGCTCGTTTGCGAAGTCCATTACCAGAGAGTGTCATCGTGTTAATTTTAAGTATTTATGCTAAAAATTATTCTTTCTGTGACCTCACAGTAGCTTATCAAATTGCTCACCAGGCCTCCATAACCGAAACATGCTGTGGTTAACTTGTGCTCACATCTCTGCTCCAAATGGCCCTGAACACACCCTTAATTATTACGGACCCAACAATTTTCCCTGGCACAGAACTTACAAATTCGTGGTTATCCATTTCATCTTTTTTACTTTGTAAATTTGGAAAGACATTAGTACGTTTTCAATGTTTTAGAGACTGTATGATTCCATGGGTGCTCTTGTTCTTGTAGTGACGGGTTTGTTCTCAGCAAACTTCTTTGCTGTTTGTATTGATATAATCCAATCAGCTCTTGGTGCCTCTTACAATTTTTCTGCGTTGAATTTTTCATTGATATTGGCCATCGTGGGTAGCACATTTGGTAGAATCATCGCCATCCTCCTCCACACCGGATGGAAAATTCCTGGGTTCCAGTCCCGTCGATGATGTGGGGAATTTTTATGGGCCACTTTTTCACAAAGTGGCAAAGTTAGTCTTCCGGAAACTCAGTTTTTTACCCAGAAAACAGACCACAGAACACAATATACACGGAGCAATATGGCCTTAATCGCTGATGCTCATAAAACCATACAACAACAACTACTTTGAAAATAAACAACTTTATTTACGCTAATTTTTACCAAAATGTCAGTGTCGAATCTGAAATTTTTCACATAATATTATCGAAAGAAAACTCTATCTAGTGCATCTAGCCACTTTTTTGTCATTGATGTTATCAGTGATATCCTGAATCTGGCCAAAATGTTCCAGGCCTTGCCGTATTCAGGTGCGAAGGTCTATCAACCACAGAACTCGACGAATACCATGAAGTACAACTGTAAACTCAATCAAGGGTATCATCAGCATAATACCCCTTCCACAAGTTGCACAGATTTTGTATTGAACTTGAGCAACAAACAGTTATCTACAGAACAAGTAGACCTGGTGACTCTGGGTATGAAATTTGCTGTTCTCCCAAGAAACCCACCAATCACTGATATTGCCTTAGGCGTAGAAGTGTGTTTAACACGTTTCCCTGAAGATGTGGCAAACACAATTCGTCTAGAAACTGCAGCAATTTTGCACCATGCTCGCCCTGCTTCTTCCAATCTCAACCACAAACAAATTTCTGCCCTTAAGACACTGAAACAAGACTCATCCATCGTCATCCTACCTGCAGATAAAGGACGTCGAACAGTCGTAATGAATCGCGCAGATTACGAGAAAAAAGCCTTGCTGTTTTTGCAGGACACTTCTGTTTACCAACCCTTAACCGTTCCTCCCATCGTTCCAAAGCTTTGGAACGATGGGAGTCGAAAGCGAACATCCTCGTCAACAGTTGGCTTAAAGAGAAGAAAATAACAGAATCAACACGTAATCACCTCTGTGCCTCCGACTGCCAGATTCCACAATTCTACGGACTACCGAAAAGTTCACAAAGAAGGTACATCGTTAAGACCCATTGTCTCCTGTTGTGGCTCACCGAGTTATGAATTAGCTGAGGTTGTTTCGGGGCTCCTTTCTCCCCTAGTAGGCAAGACCACCAACAGTAGTGAATTCATAGAATGGATCCGAACCATATCCATCTCACAAGATCAAATCATGGCTTCATTTGATGTAGTTTCACTTTTAACCTCCATCCCAGTAGAACTTGCCATCACATGTTCAAAGCAACTCTTAGATAACGACCAAACCCTTGGCTGCAGAACCAAACTAACACTAGACGATATCTCCACCGCCCTCAGACTGTGCTTAACAGGCGGTGCAATCATGTTCAACGACTCCATTTACCAACAAGTACACGGCACAGCCATGGGTTCCTCGGTTAGTTCGGTCACGGCAAACATCGCGATGGAGGAATTAGAGGGTCGTGCATTTACAAATGTACCAGATCCCATTACCTTTTGGTGTCGCTACGTGGACGATGTGTTCGTGGTTTTCCACAGAAATTCAGGTGACCGAATCTTAGACCACTTCAATTCTCTGTCGCCTTTCATAAAATTCATCATCGAGCTAGAGTCGGACAACACCATACAATAGTTAGACATCCTTGTCCGGCGCGAGGGCACGCGCTTGAACACAACTGTCCATCGTAAACCAATGTGTGCACACGCGCGCTTCTTGCCATCTTCTTGCCACTGCACGAACCTTTCTAACTCGTGCCTGGACACACTCTAGCTCTATAAATGAGAGGCGCACCGAAATTGTTAAAGTCAAGGCGGATCTCACGAGGTGTGGCTATCCCATCAATACCCTTGACAGGTGTGACCTACAGACACACGGCCAAGTAGCGACCAACAGAAACATCCAAGGTAATGACTCAGCCGCGAGCGCTTTTATCCCATACTACCCAAACCTATCACAACAGGTTTGCAGAGTCTAAAAATCACATGGGATAAAATGCGTACAACTCCCAGGCAGAAAATTACGATCCCTCATCTCTAAAGTAAAAACACCCGTCCCCATCTTACTACAAAGCGGATTGGTCTACCGCATCTCTTGCCGTGACTACACTAGCTGCTACATCGGGGAAACTGGGAGACGGCTCGAAAAACGCCTTTCTGAACACAAAAGAGCAATCCGCTTAGCGGATGTGGAGTACTCAGCTATTGCCGAACACGTTTGGGCAACCCACCACGACATTGACCCACACCGCGATGTCGGGATTGCGGATACGTCCCGCCACTATCGATGACGCGCCTGGTTGGAGTCGTTGAACATCAAATGCTCCAATACCTCAGTGAACAGGAACAGTGGTTGTGAAGTCCACCCTATCATCGAAACAGCAATCCTGACTATTGACAAACGCTGGCAACGTCCGCATGCATCACAGCCACAGGCTTCAACATCCAACAATCAATCAGGCACTTCACGTACAAGATTGGCAGTACACGCCCTCATGCTCCATTCTTAACTGTCAGTTTAACAGGAAGGTTGACAAAACAACAGAAAGCTTTTTGTTTGTATGTATTTAATCTAATATATGTATATTTCCTATTATTAAAACTTGTCACAATCTATTTTTGTATCCGTTTTCGTTCTGTGTTACAGTAATTTTAGTTTTGATAATAATGAATCCAGAGCGCACAGGCCTCTTTAATCATATGTTTCTATTTCATAATTAACCTAACCTCTGTCTTCTAATTGGTCAAGAGCTTATCTACGGGCAGTTTACTTGACCATAGTATGGGCAAAAATTACACGCACTCATATGGAAACGAATAACAATTCCTTTCGTGAAACTTGTCTCGCTTTGAATCTTGCTTTGAACACTGTGTGCAATGAGGAAGGCGATATTCCCGAAATTCTCAATACTTTCGTCGATTTAATGTACATCGAAACCAAAGAAAAATGCTCATGTACTGAAGACAAGAATTGAAGCTAAACCGCAGCTTAACCTATTCCATCTTGTAGCACATGGATCCATTTCCAATCGGACTCATTTACATTAATTATCCGTCTCAGCGTTTGTCTGTCTACTTCCGTGAAAGTACAGCGGGAAAGATGCGACAAGTCCTCCTAATAGATGTGGAAATAAACTTCCGTAAACCATTCTCCAGCTTCTTTGTATGAACAGAGAGGAGTAGAAGATCGCTCTGATTACTTTGAAATTAGAATCGCAGAGGCTGCACCAGATGGAATTTACTCGGGGTTCATTTGCATATAAACCACGAAAATTTTTCCTAAAAGATATCGCGAGGAGTAAGTTGAAACATCTCGATGCAAATATCTCAATTATATGCCCTCTTACGACTTCATTCCACGGAGTGGGATCGAGCGTCGAGATCTTTTTACTTGTTCAAACAATTTATTTTTAGAGTTTACACACGAAACGAAGACTCCAAAAGCTTTACATCGAAGAGAGTCGCTGAGACCACTAATAACAGTTCTGTGGGCGGGAATAGTCTACAACTTATAAGTTTCCATACGTACGTGGGCGTCTCGTTGAGGGAAAACATCAGGAAATTAAAAGTGGAGAGGGAACGTAGAAATGCAGTTGAAGTTTCTTCAAGAGATTTCTTGCAAAAACAATATTTTACCACCACCCATCAGATCATAATAAGTAAATATAGATATCTGATGTTTATTTACTATGAGATCGATGCTTAAAATGACCCTATATAAGGGTGGGTTACAAAACCGATGCCGCATATATACCGTACGTATTGTATATATTCTTCTACTCCAGTTGGGCAATATATTATCGATGGACGATACTATCAAACCATTGGAAACTTTAGTTTAGTCTTGGAGCTGACCCATGGGTTCACCTAGAGTCCACAGAATTGTTGGGTGTCAAGTATGAATAATCTGGAATTTTTAGAAAAAACTGGAGGTCGTGATGGTGCCTAGATTTTCTGACATTTATCCTTCAACCATTAATTCTGCTGAATATGTTAAGAATATTTTGAGCTTTATGGCACTGTAGAATTTGCTTTTTCAATTGCTTCATGGTGTTTTAATTCGCAATAACTTTTTATTCTTACGTTTCTTTCTGCGGCGAACTTCTTAATCAGCAGAATTACTGTCGCCAGTGGCTAAATGTATTTTTGGTTACACTTTTCTCTTTAATTTGTCGAGCCTAATATAATGGAACTGCGCTTGAAATCAAGCTCCAATGTTTTAGATCTTTCAGCTTTCTCCAAAGTGATTAATATTGCAATTAATAATCGTGAATCTTAAGCAAGGAAAAAAGCCTGGAGTTAATATTACAAAAGTCATGTGCATTTCAGATACATCACAATTTTAGGTCCAGCGTGCATTAGTCGATATATCCTTTTTTCTTCTTGGTAAGGACCTTCCAGGTTTCTGTCAATAGTTCTTTTAAACAATTATTCGCTTTTAAAATTTAATGGAAACGCAAAGTAATTACAACTCCCTGTGATGTTCAGTACAGAATACCGACCACTTACAATGCTAGCCGAACAAAATTTTCTTTATTGATTAGAAAAAATCTTAGAAAGATAAAAATATACAAACACTGGTACGCCATATATTCAAAAGAGGCGAAGACTGAAAGATAAATATTGGAGAAAAAGAAAGTAGCCATCTGATGCGATTGATAAACTCAGCACTGAAGAAAAGAAGAAAAGAATATCTCTCTCTCTCTCTCTCTCTCTCTCTCTCTCAGTGCAAGAATTAGTTTTAGTTAATTATATTTTGGCTCTGTGTCTTTAATGTGATAATGAGGAAGAATCGATCAGGTATATAGTTGGTATGTCAGTCTCGGAGACTGAATGTACAGGGATTTTAGAAGCGTGTGTAATAAAATACGTGTAGTATTTGTATAAAATACTACACGTATTTTATACAAATAAATGATCATCAGGAAGGACTGAGCGAGTATGGGATATTTAGTCAGCTGTAAACCGTTTGGAAGACTATAAGACAAACGAGTACTGTAAGTCTGCACATGGGAATTCTCCAACAGTATCATCATCCAAGCATCCGAAGAGTTAATTTCTTCACTGAACATTTTAAAAGTTGTAAACAGGTGGCAAGTATCCTGTGGTGTGAATTAAGAACCATCTGAGAGGAGTATATCCCAAAAGGGAACCGATGCTCAAAAGTTATCTATGTGAGAATTGATGCTCAGCACCGTAGATAATAAATGAGGTATAGAACAAGACAAGACAGCAGGTTATGAGAAAACGATATACTAAACATATTAAATAAAATTCTAGAATTAAAAGAGTGTTGTTACTACCAAATATCTCAATTTAATTTAAAAGGAGTCCGTGATATCACTCTGATATTTAACTTTATATTGGTAGAATTTTTAATGATTTTTAACTTTCTTCCAATTAATGGTTGCAAATCATCAGGGGACTTCCATAAATAGTAAGGTATTCCTAGAAACTAATTAAGGATATTAGCACGAATAATACAAATATAAGTATGAGTAAGTTGACATATGTAAGAAGAAATCGAATAATTTCATGAAACTTTAATAACTTCATACATTGAAAGCGTTCTTCCTTAAACGCAACCTCTCAACTGGATGCGACCACGAAGTAAATATCTTTATTTATGACATGAAATAATTTTTATTGCGGAGCTTACTGAATTTTATTCTTGTTAACTGAATTCAGACAAACTCCCAATTGTTGACTTAAATTACGAACATGGATGAATACCTGGGGAAAAATCCCCTACAAGTAGACCATCGATTTCAGTTAGTGTTGAGCAAAATGCATTTCGTATAAATTTTAAGTTCTTTCGCAGAGCACACAGAGAAAAATAGTTATACTGATTTGAATTGGAGTTAAGAAACGGGGCAAAATCTATTTAAGTTTCTTGCTCATTAAATTAATAAACTCTCCAGCTAATACAAGAACTGAGAGACCTTGACGTACTTAAGCACTTAAATTAAAGATTAAGCCACTATCAATCGTTTTAATAATATATTTTACTGAAAACGAAATTTCTTCAGTCAGAACCGTAGCTTTTGTGCCAATAAAATCGAAATCCATCAATCTTAAGTCAGGAATAATAATAAAAAAAGTGACTTTTATAATTGTACACTCAAGCGATGGAAGTTCTTGTTTTTACTCAGTATTGTGCAGATGAACAGTAAGAAATCGTTGTATTGTAAGTTTACTCCCCTGCCAGCTAGTAAAATTCCAGTAACTTTTGACAAGAGGAGGGTAATATATCTAATAACTGATGCCTTTTCTTGTAAACTTCGCCGTATACATCACAAACAACACCGAGAAGCGACATTCCAGGGGCATGATACGAATTGAGAGAGAGAGAGAGAGAGAGAGAGAGAGAGAGAGAGAGAGAGAGAGAGAGAGAGAGAGAGAGAGAGAGAGATAATCTTTTATTACCCTTCACGGCCATAAAGCCAGGGGCTTACAGTTTCCCAAACTTGGGAAAATTGAACAATTATTTACAAAAAGGTAATTTTACAAAGAAAACATATTATAATACAAAGGAGAGAACTCCTTACGAGAGTTAAATCTGCTTGAGCTGGCTTAACATCGAGATAAGAGCACCAGCTCAATCAGACAGGAACAGGTGCAAGGTATACATCAGTCATTGCTGATTAGTCGTACTCGTCATAATTTTTTTCCGGTAAGTCCGGTCAGCAGCGAATTTGTTCAGGTCGGCGTCCAGTGCCTGGGTTTGCTTGAGCATCTGCTGAGGAAGGAACCTGTCCGAGAGATGGAGTCGTGCTGAATGCGAGTAGAGCTCGGGATTGGCCCTAAGGGCAGCAGGGGGGGGGGATCCTCCAGCCACAGGTATCCCAGAATGAAGGTGTTGCCATTATGCCTGTTATCATCTTGACTGTTGCTAGGAGGCGTTGGTCATCGATTAAGGTGGGAAGCCGTGGAATTCCGAGAGATTTGGCAAGCTGTGTGGTACGAATCAGAGCTTGAAGGTTGTGCTTCCTGTTGGCCCACTTTAGGAGCCAGAATTCTGTGGCAAAGAGTGGTTTCTTTATTGACGGTGCCGCTGACGCCCAAATTTCAGCAGCATAGAGTAAAGGTGGAAAGATAACTGTTCTTATGTACCTCACGGTTATCTTTTTGTCTGTGATATGAAGGAGATGCTGTTTTGCTATCCACCGGAGTCTTGAAGCACGTGTGAGGAGCATATCCATGTGGGCGTTGAATCGAAGTTTTGGGTCGAATACAACGCCCAGATCACGATGGCTGGACACAATTGGGATGAGGGTGTTGCCGACCGAAGGCTGGAGAGAAGAAGGAGTTTGCTTCAATGAATACACCATGAATTCGGACTTAGCAGGATTGATCTTGAGCCCAAACTGGCAGAGGTAAGATGTGACTGTGGTGAGAGTGTTGTTAATTTCCACTTTTACCAGATCTAAGCCCTGACCGGGAATGATGGGAGTGAGTATCTTGATATCGTCCGCATAGCTCAGTAGACATCGAGAATGTGCAACCAGTGGGAAGATAATGGATGAAAACAGAAGGCCCGAAAGGACCCCTCCTTGTGGGACTCCTGCGGTGACGGATCTAGTAAGGGTGCGATCTCCTGTATGAAGCTTTATAACTCTGTTATTCAGAAGAGAGGAGAGAAAGCATAATATGTTCCCTGTGATCTGGAAGTGGCATTCCAGGAGAGTGAGAAGTTGGTTTACTTGGACGGCATCAAATGCAGCCTCAATGTCTAAGTAAGTCACAGCTAGTTCCTGCCTATTCTCCAATGCTGACAAGATAGTATTCGTGGTGGCTAGCAGATTGGACGAATTGGTGGTTACGATAGCCAATAAGCGACTACACGTAGTCTATTAAATTGCCTGCGCTCAAAATGGTTTGTAATACAAGACAGAAGTAATATTTACAAAAAGGAAACAATACAGAAAAGGATACTTCAGACGGGGGCATCACTATTGGCTTATCAGTAAATTCCGACTTCACCGGATAGCTTGTGAGCAATGCAATGAAGCGAGATTTGCAGGGGCACGCTGCGAATTAGTAGACGTATAACTGGTTAAAAATAGGCTATTATATTGCCCATACTCAAATTGCTTTGTAATACAATTTTATTCAGAAGCACTAATTAGAAAAGACAATAATAGAGAAAGGGATTCTTCAGACTAAGGAGTATCACTGTTAGTTTTCTAGTGAATTGGACTATGAAGTACAACTAATGTAAGAGTATGTGCAGTAGCAGTATATAAACATTTATTTACGCTAGTGGTATACACAGAGTGGTTCTCGGACCCCATACCATTAGTGGGCAGTTTGTGGGAGTTCTTGAGACTTGAACTTCTGGTAATTACGTGTGCTATGAATGGCTTACATAATAAAAAAGGCAAGCGCACTAGTCACTGACACTACACATATTCTGGACTTTTACAGAGTTCTATTTAATCACAGTGTATCACGGTGGAGTTGAATTAATGTTTTAGAACCGTCCTAGGTAGGATAATATACACGTCTACATATCACCAAGTCTGAGAGATAAGATTAACTAAAGCTTCTGTATATATGTACGAAACTTGCCTCGTTTACTAATCGTAAGGCGTGATGCGTGTGGAAAGGATGAAATTAAAATAGAGTGAAACTGAAAGCATGATTGAAATAATGCAAATTAAAAGAACTGTACTCAAATAGTCCCGTCGTCTTGAACATTCTTTCTCAGGTAAAATATTATCATAATGTTTTCTTTGTACAATAAACAGGCTCTCAGTTCAATAATTACTAAGCTTCTTTCAGTTATAGCATTCACGACATCAACAATTTAGATTTATTTTATTCAGGGTAAACCAGGTTGCAGTGCTACTTCGTTGGCAGTGCCTCTGGAAAGGTATGGACCAAGCACCGCAGCTAACACTAAACGAATTTCCGTAGTAATTACTTCAGAACAGAGATCATCCAACATAAGATTCAGCTTTCATCCAATATAAGATTCAACACATCAAGTTGAAATTGAAAGCATTGGTTGCTGGGAAATTCACTGCTAAATCTTTGTACTATCAAACTGGCTGCAGGTTCTTCACCTGCTTTAGCTTTATTTCTTATTTTCAACAATGAAAATCCTTCCAAGAAAAGCGCACTTTTCAGAGCATTCGAAGCTTTTGTAAGTCTGCATTCTTTTCTTTTTCAGCTTTTACTCTCATCTATTTTAATTTCGCTTTCTAAACATATCAAACTTTATGGTTAGTAAAGGAGGAGAGTCCGCATTATGTATTGAAGATTAGCTAATCTTACAACAAACAGAATTTCTCCAGACTTTAAGTGATTATCGTTTTCCGTGGATCAACTATAATTAATGACACTGACAAAGTGGATCGTGGTGTTGACTCTCAAGTAGCACAGGGGGTCCCACACCTCCACTAGCAAAGTTCATCAGTGGGATAATGTAAAAGAAGCATGAAAACTCATATGATTATGTGAAGAAGAGGTAATCAATTTATCATGGCTAAATTATATTAAATTTAACGTCAGCAACTTGAAAATTTTAACTATTTGTTTCTGTATGCCCACAAATGAAACATTTCAAGTTATTTTAATATGTTCGTGACGCCAGAATTTGTAGTTACAGTTACAGTTTGCGCAATGAACCTATTGCGATTATTACTCATGGATCCGCTTCGTCCATTCATAGAATTAATGTTAATCCCCTTCAACAGCTAATAAGAGATGGAGCATTGACACTACTGCATTTAAAACATGTTATTTCAATTTTGTACCTTCTTGTGGTTTCACACAGCGTATACAGCAGTATAAAGGTGTTCAGTTATTTGATAAAGCTTTACATCTTTATTGGCATTTATTTTTGATGTAGTAATCGCAACGAGAAGGGGGAATGCTTGGGCATTTAATCCTTGAGATTGGAAGAAATAAAACCTTCCAATTTTTAAAAAAAGACTGAACGATTTGCTTTTATAACTACGAGAGAGATAGATGAAGGAGCTCAAGAATTTATTTGGATGTTAAAATGCGAGTACCTTAAGAATTTTCTTGGAATTTCTTTATTTTAATTCAAGGAAAACAGATAAATATGAGAGGCAAAAGAATATCGGAAAAAACGTTAATCAAACTTTAAAAATAGAAAATAAGAACTTACCACAAGAAAGAAAAAAACCTGAATAAAATCCACACATCCTACTGTTATTATTGCACACCCAGAATTGAACTGAACCATCGCGCCTGGTCATGTACAACTCTCGAGAGTAGCGCAGTGGATAGAAGGGTTATTCACTCTCATACTGTGTGGAGAGGACCTGGATTCTCGTCTCGTCTCAATTTAAGAGGACAGGGTAACTCTGTTACTGCCATTTTAACCCCATTGTCGAATTAGTCAGTCTAGAATGAGAGTCGACCAGTTTTTCATGTTGTCTATACACTGCAGTTTCAAGACACGATATACTAACGCTTCACAGCCTTTGTTGTCTGTCATAAGCCCTAAAAATCCAACCCTAAACAACTTTGTTTTGTTAACTTCTACTATTAAAACAGAAGGAAATGCACGAGAAGCCTTAGTGAGAAACCACTGCCGACTGCTTCTCCAGGATCCCCCCCATCCCGTCCTCCAACAAACTGTGTAACATGGTTGCTAACTTTAAATCGAAGAGGTCACGAATTGCTGTAGAAGTGCAATTTCTCAGATGTCATACGGTTGATGCTGAACGACTACCTTAATTTGTGGTATTGCGAAGACTTTCTCGTTAAATGGCTTTTTACTTAAATTTTACAACGAAATATGCAATTTAAACACCAAAACACAAATGCTCAATTTAAAGGCAGTTCCCCTCTTCATCTCCACTCGCTTTTGATAACGTAATTTTTGTATTATTGCTGTTATTATTATTTAACAAATGGAAAAATATCTAATATAGCATATTATAAAAGTAATTTTCATTTTTGAAATACATACGTACGTACATTTGCTATAAAATAAGAAGCTTTGCAATGGTTTGTTGGAAAGTACATTATTTTAAACTTAGTAGTCGCGAATATGTGTATAGTATATTTTGTCTATAAAAGCGAGTGTTCACAAGCCAAGTTGCACGTTGTGCGGGCTGAAAAACCCGAATTAATAACTTACAGGGAACCCTACATCCCTTGCCTGGATCGGCTAATTACAGCCACCTTGAAGAGGAGTTTAGAAATTCCTCCAGTCATTGACTGGCATCGACCCCACACTTCTCAAAACAGCAATTTTGTGCCAGCTAAACTGTCACAGAGAGCTCTTGGAAAGGGTTGAAGTTTACGCTTTGATTTCACTTGACATCTTCGGGGTTGGAGTTTTATGTCATTGCTGGGTTGTCTAGCCACGCAGGATACAATTGCTTTTCATTACATTAAAAATGAATAACAATTACAGAGGAGTTGTTTATTTGGAATAGCACGTTGAGTCAACTCGTGGTTAACATCTCAGTTTCAGTGATCGGCGGAAGGACTTCTCACGGAGTCTCATTTCACATCAAATGAAGGCAGGCTTGCTGATACTAATATAAACTGATTCCTAAGGAAAGCTGAAGATTTTTAAGAAACAATTTTTTTCTAAAAATAAGTGGGCAAATTTAGATTGCAATTTGTTGGCTTAGGTTAAAAAAGCAGAAGCTAGAGGAAAACTTGTTTTTTATATCTAATACTTAATTCCAATGAGAGGGATATCCCAAAAGTTGGTGCAATATTTCGATTACGTTGATATTGCACAGATTTCAAACCTATGAAAGAGACCCATTTATAAAACTCAATCGATTGTGCAACTCGTAATTATAACAATATTATAAAATTCATCTAAAAGAATGGTTTTTTTTGTTTCAATTTGCCACAGTGTGGGAAATTTCTCTCGTAAATGTAAGTTTTGGTGTCATACGTCATTGCGGACCATCCCTATCAACGCGAATTTATAACATTGCGTTTCTCCGCTGCCATGTACCTGTGTAATCTAATTTAGATCTTTCCGTGCAAGTTTCCTACTCGTAACAACGCAACCTGACAATGTAGTCGTATGTAAGCAAATTTGCATAATAATATGTATACTTAATGCAAATACCACTTTATTTTGTGGAAAGCGCCAAGGAAGACTGCTTTCCATCGCAAATTTCGATTTGCTAGCACATGCCTTATATGAGGTTAGGCGGTGTGTACACGCGAATATGTGTTAAGCATCAAAGAAACTTAGGCTATGAGGCGTGCATATATTGTCTGCAATTGAGCGCAATCTTCGGTCGGTTTTCTCGATTAAAAAGCATCGTGGAATCCTTGCCCGAAACCGACTAACTCACTCAGCCATGTGGGGAGACCGCAAGGTGGCCGGTAGTACAAGTTGATGGTAAATTGTGCTCTCTAAAGTAACTTAAATTTAGTAAAAAATCTAGATTATTACCCAATATGATAGATATCATCTTATAGTGGACGCCAAATGCTTTCCAATCATACGGGTCATGGAGGCACTGGACTTATAGCAGATAAGTAACTTTTAATTTTAATTTGTGTTTGAACAATTTTGTTAAAGCCGAAGCAAACTACTGCCATTGTCTTGACCGGCTGAAGGTCACTGGTGTGAAGGTAGCTTTTTGGTCGCTATATTGCCTTCGGCAGTGGTTGCCCGCCCGCGACCACCTGTAGTTAACCCAATTGACTTAAAAGTTATTGTTCTTCCTACAACTCTACTGCAGAACAGTAAACTGACTACCCTTCCCCAATTAATGCTTGATTTGTCATCTGCTGCTTATAGCTCTGCATAATGGCTGGAAAAGTAAATGCACATCGTAGAGCTTCACTGCGTTCCTGCAGGCAACCGCACCAGTCCTCGGGGGAAGAAAACTCGGAGGGGGTTCCCTCCTCGATCGCGATGACTAAAAACAAAATTCGGACCGCGAAACAACAGGCTTCCGCGGCAAATGAACACGGCATACCTGCCGCGGGCAACTCTCCCGGCGGCGACGATGCTGATTGTAATGGGGTGAACAGCGATTGTGATCCCGCAGCATCCACGAAGAGACTTCCTACCCTCGAGAAAAAGGTTCTCAAAAGACCAGACGCATCTGGTTCACTCCCCCCTAAACAATGGGAGGATGAAGAGGAATGGGATGAAATGCCGAATTTATTCAGCAAAGATTTTCCCAACCTGAACATTATACACAAACTGAGGCGCAAAATGGAATACTGTCTCAGTAACAAAAACAGCAACGTCACCAGGGCCGTAGTATTACAAATTTCGCGCTGCTGGGGCTCTTTAGAGAAGAAGTTATATGAGGTCATTATAGAAAATGAACAGCTGAAGGCCACCAATGCCCAACTCCAACAAACTAATAAAACTCTATCTAAAGTAACTAAAAATCCAACTATATCAGCTCTGAATACCGGGCTACCTTCCAACCAAGCTTCTAATGAAGATACTCGGCACCAGTTGTCTTATGCTGCCATGCTCAAACTACCTCAGATCCCCACCACACAGAACAAGCATATGCTGATTATAAAAGCTAGAGAAGGGTGCGACATCCCAGATAGCGATGGAGTGAAGGACACCGTCCTAAAGAAGATAAAACCAAAATTAGACAATCTCCAAATCAAAAACATTCGCAAAATTCGCGACAAAGGGATAATATTGGAAGCAGCCACTAAGTCAGATCTAGAACAGATCAAGTCTTGCGGCACAGCTGAAGATCTAACTCTTACCTTTGAAACCCCTAAACTCAGGGGACCAAGTTTAATTGTGTTTGATGTAGATGGCTCAATCCAGAAAGTTGACCTACTGGAGGAAGTATATAACAGAAATCTCTTTGAATCCATGAGCAAAGAAGAAGCCATTAAGGAGATGAAAATTCAATTTTCCACCAATGCACGGACTCGCGGTCGACTTAATTGGGTTATAGAAGTGTCCCCCAGGATAAGGAGATTCCTACACAGTCAGGATAGAATTTTTCTGGGCTGGTCATCCCACAGATTCAGAGATTTTGTACCAGTCCTGAAATGCTACAAATGTCTTGGTTATGGGCACACCTCTGCTAAGTGTCTTAAAAAACAACCAATATGTGGGCATTGTGCTGAGGCAGGGCATCTCTACAAGGACTGTCCCAACAAAGCCTCACCTCCTAAATGCTCAAATTGCAAAGCAATTAACAAACCCTACGATCACTCTGTGCGGGATGGAGCGTGCCTTGTATATAGAAGAGCAGCAGATATAGTACGCAATAAGACTAACTATGGAAAATAGGATGCTCAATCCCCCCTCTCCCAGACTTCGTATAGCTCAAATCAATGGCCAAAAATCCATCTCAGTGGCAACACAGCTTCATCCCCTAATGGACGAGTTGAATCTAGACATTCTTCTCCTTCAGGAACCATACTGCGTCCGTGGAAGGGTCTCTGGTTACCCCCTGGCTTTCAGGAAAATCCAGACGACAAACCAATTGTGCCTCGCTGCTATCATCGTCCGCAATCCAGACTTAGTAGTAACACAGATAGAATTACTCTGCACTCCCCACCTAGCGGGGGCTACAATAGAAGGCAGCTTCGGCCGTATTGCGGTCCTAACAGCATACTTCCAATTTGGTACAGATATCCTCCCGCACATAGCTCGACTAGAACAAGCTCTTGACCTCCTGGAGAACACTGATGTCATCATAGCCGCAGATTCGAATGCCCGGTCAACACAATGGTTCAACACCTCTACCGATGCAAGAGGAGATATGTTAGATGAATTCATTGCCTCACGCAGCCTTGAAATCATCAACAGACCAGGACAACCAACCACCTACTCTTCGGGAACTGGAGAGTCTAACCTGGACATCACACTAACTACTACTTCTCTTCGCAATAGACTCCTCCATTGGCAGGTGCATGACACAGCCACTACTAGCGACCATCGCCTCATCACTTACAGTGTCACCGATTCTGCCCTCCCTCGTCAAGTGCCTATCCAGGATATTGTAAGATTCTCTACTAAAACAGCGAACTGGGACCAGTTTGACAATGTAATTCAAGATGCTCTTCATGACCCAGCTAGCAACTTCTACCAATCAATGAACAGTGCGCAGAAAATAGACTTTGTGCAGAGTCTGCTCCTCAAAGCTTCAGAGGCTTCCATGAAAAAATGTTCCAGGAAACCAAGATCTGTTCCATTGTGGTCGCAGGAACTCACTAACCTGCGCAATTCTCTGAAGCGCGCTCGGAAAGAATACCAACGCAAGAGAAGGACTGAACCTGCTCACATTGCAGAACAGTATAGAGACCGATTCAAAGCAGTCCGCCGTGAATATACTAACAAAATTTACCATGCCAAGCAAAGCTCCTGGCGTTCCCTTGTCGAGACTGAGGGGAACCGGAATCCGTGGGGTTTAGTCCACAAACCCGTGAGGAATAAGCTGGGATCCACGGATGTCATACACTCTGTCCGCTCTGATGACTCGTCTGAGACTACACACTGGGAAGATACAATCAACCGGATTCTGGATGAACTAATATATCAGGACAACACCAACTCTGATACTGACATCCACAGGAAGATAGCAGTACAAAATTCCAGCTTCCAGCCAGATATTATGGAGGAACCATTCACAGAGGAAGAAGTCGATGCAGCAATTAAAAAAATCAAAAAAGGTAAAGCTCCTGGTTTGGATTTTATTGAAGGCGAGACTGTGCAACGTCTCTGGGCCATAGCTCCAATGATACTTCTTCAGCTCTTCAACACCTGTCTGAATGAGGGTAACTTTCCATCACGTTGGAAGCATGCTAATCTGAGGCTCTTACCTAAGGATCCCACAGGTACCTCCAAGGCATATCGCCCGATTGCGCTGCTTCCCATTCTCGGCAAGGTTTTTGAGAGACTGCTGCTCTCCCGCTTCCAACCCCGATATGAAGCCAGTGGTTTGGCATCCTCGCTTCAATTTGGATTCAAACAAGGGTGCTCCACATTTGATGCTCTATCCCAAACCCTCAAAGTTGCAGAACAGTCGGATGCAACTTATGTACTGGCAATCTTCATTGACTTCAAAGGAGCTTTTGACACAGTGTGGTGGCCGGGCGTTCTTCAGAGGGCCAGAGTCTCTAACTGCACTTGGAATTTCTACCACTGCCTCAAAAGCTACTTCTCTAACCGCAAGGTCAGCATCAAAACAAAATATCACTGCATCACCCGACATCTAACCCGAGGCTGTCCCCAGGGCTCCATCCTGGGGCCAGCTGTCTGGAATATGATACTCGACGACTGGCTCCTGAGGGACTACCCACACACTACTCAGCTTTCTTATGCCGACGACATGGTTATTATCATTGAGGGCCCCACCCGCGCCACCATAGAAACCCAGGCTACGGTTGTTCTCGCTGCTCTGTCCGTATGGGCCACGGAAAATAAACTCTCAGTCTCCACTGAGAAGAGCAAAACCCTCCTATTAAAAGGCAAACTGGACTTCTCCAGACCTCCTACCATACGTTTTAATGGCCGCCCCCTGAAAAACTACCGATCGGTGAAGTACCTAGGAGTAATTTTGGACGACAGGAGAACTTTCATTCCTCATATCCAAGCTATCAAAGAAAAGATAAAAAATTACATCACTATGTTAGCACGCTTTACCCGCAAGGACTGGGATCTTAAAGGACCAACTCAACGCCTTTTATACTCAGCAGTATTTATACCAATTGTTACATATGGAGCTGCAGTATGGTACCACCGAATGACTTTAGTGCATGCTCAACGTAAAATTCAGCAAATTCAACGACTTATGCTACTACAAATGACCCGCTCATGTAGAACGACATCAACTGCCGCCCTACAGCTACTAACAGGCCGCCTCCCTTTGGACCTCCACGTCGCTTTTATCGGACTTTCTCATTCCATCAAGAAGAATAAGGAAGCTGAATTCCTCACTATTCAAACCCGTACCGATACCGATATCAAACAGGAACATAAACGTGTGTGGCTACAATTCATAAACTTATGGCAAACCCGCTGGAATAACTCCCCAACTGGTGCAACTACTAAACTTTTCCTTCCTGTGGTAACCTACATCAACAAGCAACGTTCCACTTGGTTCTTCCCTAACGTCTATGCTTCCTTCCTATTAACTGGCCACGGGTCCTTCAAGAGACGCCTTCTAGAGTTCGGCCTAGTCGAGGATGCCCTCTGTACCTGCGGAGAACCTGAAGACTGGGATCACGTGATGCACTCATGCAACGTATACTTAGATCTAAGAAACCAACTACTCCTAGACCTCCACACTACATCACTTCGGCCAGAAACCAAGTTATTGGAATCTAATGATGCCTTCCGTGCACTGACCAATTATGCCAACGAGGTCTTTCGTCGTCGCTGGCATCACCTGCAACTCCCGAACACTACTCCTGGATAACCTCCTCTAGACAGCAACTACCCAGCACCGGAAACTTCCAGACATGAAACTGCAAATGGCGGACAGCCGTCGACAGGGCGGACAGCCCTGTCGACGCCGCTCCGTGATTCTCCATTGTGACGATCCTGGACTCTTTAATTTGAACTTTACCTATTCACTTCTTCCTACCCACAGTCTTTCTTCAGGACTCCCACAACTGCACCTAGCACTCTTCCTGCTCCGTTTCGCCTGGGAGGATGCCTACGCTCTGTCATCCTCGCTATCTTGTCTGTCTTCCACTTTCCTGTCTCTTCTCTGCTCTTTCCTTGGCCTTCCCCACTCTCGCTCCTGCAAGAGTGTGGACGGCCCGTCAGATGTCTTTTACTCCCTGGTCCGGCTCCTCGTGCCAGTGGACGGATGCTGGGAGGCTCCTTCCTGGTGATCGCGCCTCCCAGTAACGAAGAGGCCAGTCAAACAACACAAACAAAACACTATTCACACATAACCCACACTGACTGGCTTTGCTATGTTAACAGAGTATTTAACGCGGATTTGTGGGAAACCACGGGAACCGCATAACAAAAAACACTATGTCCACTAACTCAGCCATGTTGTGAAAACATTTCTAATAGTTCCTAAGATTCGAACCCAGGACATTTCCACTCGGTGTGGGATGATTATAAAATGTGGTAAAAGTCTTATTATTTTTTATCAATCAAGAGAACTATTTATTGATAAAATCCACTTTAAATAGAAACAAGTTGTAAGGAAACTCTTTAACGTATTTTGCTTGAAATGCAAGCTTATTATCCTGCTCTGAATTGTAAATAGGAAGTGTACTGAACAAATTTCTCTCTCTCTCTCTTTCAACTATGGGCTGAAAATCATTCAAACCCTCGATAATCCTCTTGTCTGCACGCCCTAATTCAAATACCGTCAATAATGCCAGGAAGTTTTGTGCGGTTTCTTTCACAATGTGGCTGAATAGCTGGTGTCATGCTAGGCTTATAAGCTATAATATTTTACAGACATTATATACGGCTCAATGTGGCTTAAGTTACAGATGCCTAAAACAGCAAACTAAGAAGCATTCCTTTGTCAAGTGTTGCCCGAGTCTCTCACGGCAGTACTATTCCCCCAACTTCCGTCCCTAACTTTGGCTGGTAGGTCCTACCATCTTAAATACTTTCCAATGCTCCTAGCAGTCCTCCATTCATGGAGGGTGGGCTGCCTCTGCAGGGATGCCCCTTTGTTCTCCGTTTCTTCTGATTTCTTTTTGGACATCTTCCTATCATCTCCCTTCCTTACCTTCACCTATCTTCCAAGCTTGTACTGCCATTCCCGCTCTCCTCCTTCCAACAAAATTATAGCAAGCGACGCCAAGGTTTGCTCGGCCAGGACCTTATAACTCTACTTCCTGGTCCACCTTCCCGTGGTCCTGAACGTCAACTAGGGGACTATGGAGTTCCATGGAACATTAGTGCTCTCGGTGCCGCTTGACCTATACCACTATAAACTGCAAAAATGGCAGTACCATCATCTTCAGCTTTTATATTACTGTCAAGAAAGAGGGATTAACTTGATGAACAGAATTAGCTTTTCTCTTACTAGACTATTTTGCGTTTAAATATACTGAAAATAACGAGGCAGTCACTGAACTGAAACTCAATTAACAGACACGTTACCACTGCTAGTGTCTACACTATCACACTGGTTACTCACACCTGAACCGATGCTACCATTTATGTAGTAGAACAACACTATTCGTGCCGCTGTTGGTACGTACACTGTGCTGCCATTTTATTAGGTACACCTACCTAGTAGCGTGTTCAGCCTCATTTAGCTTTAAAAACAGCCTGAATTCGTCTTGGCATGGATTGAACAAGATGCTGAAAACGTTGTGCAGGAATAGAATACCACGCAGACATATGTGTCACGCAGTTCCTTGGGATTCGACGGAGGTGTAGGCCTGCAGCGAACAGCCCTTTCCAGCTCATCCCAAAGATGTTCAATAGGATGAGATTCGCGGACTGAGCTGGCCACTGCAGTAAAGAAAAGTCATTGTCATGTTCCCAGAACCATTTCATAGTGATTCGGGCTTTGTGCACCGGCGCATTATCCTGTTGGAAGTAACTATCTGACTGAGAATAAACTGTCAACATGAACGGATGCACTTGGTCAGCAACGATGTTTAGGTATGATGTGGCATTCAGACGTGAATCTATGGGTATCAATGGAACCAACGTGTGCCAAGGAAACATTCCCCACACCATAACACTGCCCTCACGACCTTGCACAGTAGTCGTCACGATGGGTCCATAGATTCATGTTGTTTTGCGCCAAATTCTGAGCCTTCCATCAACATGATGAACCAGGACCGTCGACTCGTCAGACCAAGAAAACTGTTTTCCAATCCTCGATCGTCCAGTACTGGTGTTGCTGTGCCCACAGTAGGCGTGCTCTATTTCTTCTTCATTGATAACAAAGGTACGCGATTTGGCTATTCGCGACAAAGTGCGACTAGTAGTCCGTTGCGATATTTTGTTCTGCGCACCAAGGTTGTATTCTGACGTGATTTGCGACATTGTGGCCCGTCTGTTTGCTTGCGCAATTCTAGCCATCCTCCTCTGCCATTCTTTGCCATTCTTTGGTGTTAAAACCCACCTAAGGAGGATGGAGTGTGTTATTGGTACTGAAGGGGGGAACAATGTGAATGTGAAATCGATCTGTACGGATCCTTTTTGCAAATAGAACGTATTTAGTGATTTGGTTATAGGGAATTTATGTTTTTGTTCTTTGGGAGTGGAGTAATCGTCTATTAATTATTTAGAATCCTTGATGAGACTGAAAACAACCGAAATAGTATTCTAGTATCGTGTTTATAAGGGTGTTAGCGTGCATAGCTAACATCTTAAACTACTTAAGCTTGATCTAGACGCATGCGCCATCACAGATTCCATTTATCACTATAAATCCCTGGCTTTGCCGTTATTCGAGGAAGGGTATTATATTTGATATTCAGAGATCAATAAATTGAATTGCCCAGAGCAGTGTCAGCTGCAGAAAAACGTGTATTTTATAGGAAAATGTAGTTTCTTCTTACCAGTACATTATCACTTGTACGCTCGATACAGTTTATTACTGTTACCTACAAAGCGCAGCAGGCTGCGTAACATTTTTATCCGTTGTCCATTAAAATGCCATCTAGATGTTCCTTTATCGTCTGGAGGGTTCGTTCACCTGGATAAATCCGATCGGATGGACGGGTACTCTAAACCTGCGATGGAAATCGCTGTACAGTTTATTGGATGCGCAGCAGAGAGGATAATTTCAGTGACTGCTTTACTACAGCAATAATTTTGGGTTAAGGTAAGTCACCCATTACGAATTTATTCCAGCGCTAGAATTCCATGAATTTGCTATAATCTCCTCATATTCGAGGACGAGAATTTTCTCATTTAAAGTTCTCTCTGCAGAATCCAGCTGTCAGTTGCATTCCTGGAGTAAACAGAAACCGAACGAACATTACAACAAAACTTCCCTTCGTTTTCAATAGCAATGCTCGTATTGACTGACACTCGGCGATGAGCGGTTAAGTGCAGCCGAAGCCTACGACATGGCTTGAAGTAGGGATGCTCCCAGAAGGACTAAGAGAAATCGACAAGCCAATTAACGCGAAGAATATGACGATTGCTGAAGAGAGAGGTGGAGATGCAGCGGACAGACACACTCGTAATCTCGTTCTCTCTTACACGATATTATATTATCTCCTTTCTCTCTCGTGCTCTTCCTCTGCACCTGGAACTTCTACATACCATACACATTTTAACTCTGAAAATGCTCGATGAATATTAGAAAATTTTATAATGGTGTTCTGCATTATTTCATAAGGTTTGTTTCATATATATTTAATTTCAGGGAGGTTTACTCTCATAAGACTCACTTGAAAGGCTTGTTATAATCTCCCAGAAGGGAGGGGGGAGAGAGGGAAGCCGCCTCGGGAGATTCCATTACAAGTGAAGATGAAAGATGACGCAAGAAGTAGTGGAAAATGTGATGATTAAAGTTTGGGAATCTCAATAATACAAAAAATAAGGAAGAATATTTAAAATATGCATTCATTGGCATTGTTAGTTGACTTTTCTTCTTATCAACAGTGCTTCTTGTGTAACTTAATTCTAAATAATTTAATCATAAAAAATTAAACAGTTTAAAAACGTAATGATCGAATTTATGCTTTGGATTACAAAATATGTCAAGAAGAGTATGCGTTTCAAATTTATTGCGATAATTTCATATTTGCGAATTTAGTTAGGGGGTCAGTATAGACGGTAGGGGATTGAATTCAGCAGACGCTACTTTGACCATCGTCGATGCTTTTATTTTCTTGACCCAAAATGCAATTGAAGATGATCGATAACAAAGGCCAACAGAGAGCAGATGTGGTTTGGGCAGTTGGCTAAAGCTACTTGAGCTGTTTTCTTTTCTTGCCGAGTATAAATCAAATAAGGTAATTGTTGACTTTGCCACCTACTTTGTGCTGGGTCAGCGGAATTTCAGAAATACGCCCGGACTTTCTAATTTTTGTTTTTGAAAACTCGACAGCAGAAGTTTTTATGCTGCCCAATTTTTCAGCAATTTTTCTTAATGATTCAGTTCAGCTAGACATATTTCCATTTAAAGATAAAAGCTATTAAGAATATCCCATTGTATTATGAAGTTATTGTCCATCAATGTATACCACTTTGTCCCCCCCACGATGAATTAACGAAAATAAATAATCATCTGTCGTTTTCAATGTCTAGAATAAGTAGATGTATCGGCTGCTTTCGAGTGTTTTTCTTTTGGAATAATTTCTCAGTGAATCTGAAAGTTATACACTGAGTGGCCACTTTATTAAGTACGCTAATCCACTTACCTAATAGCGAGTAAATCCCACTGTAGCGCTCAAAACAGCCTATAATGGCATGGACTCGACGAGATATCGAAAGCGTATTGTGGGAATGCTGGTTCATGTTGACTCAACTGCTTCCCTCAATTTTTTGCATATTGGATAGTTGAAGATCTCTTCTTCGAAGAGCTGGTCCCACCTCATTACTCGGGAGGATACCGCAGAATGCTTGGTCCATTTCTCATATTCCTGGAACTAGTTCTATACAATTCTAGCCTTGTGAGATAACGTATTATATTGTTGGAAGAATCATTCAGGTGCATACATTGAGTCCATAAAGGGATGCACCTAGCAGGAAACAATTCCCAGATAACCTGTGACATCTAAATGTTGTTCCTCTGGTATCAAGAGTCCATTATGTATCATAAAACATTCTTCCCACCATTACACCGCCATTACCATTACCCTGAATTTCTGACACATGGCAGGGTCCATGGACTCATGCTGGTTTTGTTATATTCTGATTCTCCGATCAGCCTGCAACAGTGGAACTGAGATACGTTAGACGAGGCAATGTTTTTCCAATCCTCCTACTGGCCGGCGTTGGTATTTCTCATTCTACCTTCCAGCTTTTTTTTTCTGAGAGAAGCGGAATTTGGATCGATCGTCGGCTACGATACTCTATCCGTGCCAAGATACGAAGAGTTATGTGTCCTGAAATATCTCTTTGGTTAACCCTGTTGCACCAGGCTGTTTTTTGATTGATTACAGTCTATCCTTTTTATCCTACACAAGTCTTGTAATCAACGAGCTGTTTTCGACCACAGAATGGCCGTTAGCTGGATGTTATCTTATTATTCTACCAATCTCAATACACTCGAGACACATTCGTATTAGCATGGTTTCATGCTAAGACACATGAGATGTCATTGTCGTCGAGATGATCTTATATTGCGTTGGCCAGTATTTCTTTAGCTGCTTCCATATGGACTGGGGAGACGTTGGCGCTCTCCAGACTAAGGAAAAGTGGCAAAGAATATTCACTGAATCCAATGGTGATCTCATTAATATTACTAGTGGGTGGGTGCACTCACCTGCCTCTTCATTCTTCTATATAATTGGATATTCATCATCTGTCCCCAGGGCTTTACGCTCTCTCAGCCTAAACAGCTTTCCAGATCGGCGCTTCTCTTTCTGATATCATTATGTATCAGTTATTAATCCACAGTCTCTCAGGGCAAATAATTAAAAAAATAATAATTGAAAGGCAAGGTTGCCCGGATTTTTTTTAAATTTGCAAGTGAGCACAGCAAGCTCATCCCTGTCGGTCTCTTGGAGCTTACAGAGTTTGTTGGTCTTAAAGCCAACGTAAAGTTTAATCAAGACCTAACTGTACCACACGAATACGTTATTGGTTGGGCCTCCTTGCCGTACAGTTAAAATACAACTGCAACGTTCTTCAAGATGAAACATGCAGCTTTAGCTTTTGCAAGTTCCTTTTTTTTTAATTTCTCTTGTTTATTTAATATTTATTTTATTTTTTTAAACTTAAAATAGTATAGAGATGCGCGCTGTTATAATTATTTCGATATTTTAAAGACATTTTAAATTTTACACTTTTATTTTTAATTCTTTAAATTATTTTAAATGTTCCGTTTCATCTGTGAATTATAACGGATAAATCTGATCTGATTTATAACTTTATAGAATTTTATGATCAAATATTAATTTTTCTGGAATAATTTTAAGCCATTGTTGAAATAAATTTAACGATTTCAAATCCTTCGTTCATGGCAGAAAGGATGAACATCTTTTGAACAGTAAAAACAACATTAAAATGTTTTTACTGAGGATAAAAACCACTCGCTTAGTGCACACTAAGCAGGTGGTCTTTATAAGATACGTACTACCAATATCTCAAGAAACAGATCACAGACTTTTCACTTATTATATTTTTGGAAAAAAAACACCAAGAATGCAAAAAAATCTTCATTTTTTTATAGGTAGCCTTTTCATTCCATCAAATTAATATCGAACGAAGGTACCTCGATAGAGTTGCCGTGCTGCACGCGACAATTCTCGTAGAAAATATTATTAAGAAGGATATAGGGGAAAAAGCCTTATCAAAGAACAAATCCAATGAAAAAAGAGACGGATTTTTCTGCCATACTCGTATCTATAATGGATTACTGAGACGTGCTTAGGAGCACCAATTTGAGATCAAAGGCTGAGAAATTAACGAATGAATTAAATGCTTTTATCCGCCATTTGACGTCTTAATCGTATTAGGAAACTGGTTTGAAGATTTGACACCGAAACTTTCCTAAATAACGGAATCGTAAATTCGCACGTAAATATATATTTATGTTCGCATTTGCAAGTAAATACACGTTTTGGTGAACCAAAGAGACCGTTAATACGAAGTGTGATCATTTGAAGAGATATTTATGAATTCGAAAGTTCGTGCATGAATTTTAATTTAGCTTCTGGCTGTTAGGCGCATTTCGCAGTTACATGAAAGCATCTGCTACCCTTGGGGTTTTTTTTTTTTGTTTCTTTTTTTATTTGTAAACATATTCAGAGCACCACTTTGACTGAACGGATTTTGATTAAAATTTTATTGGGAACCCTTAATCCGGGATTGGACAATTTCAGTTGCCACTACAATCAAACAAACTAGGAAACTTTTTATGTCAGCTATATTAAAGAAAAATTTGGAGAGATGCAACTTTTATTGATAAATACTGTATATAAAGTTTGCTGTATGACTGATTATTACTCGTATTTGGTGTTCTGTTAATCTGTGCAAGTCTTGTCAAGTTTCGTTGGCCGCTGGCATCAACGACGTGTTTTTGGCTGCAGCTGTTGATTCCGTCAGCTGTTGTTGGATCATCAATACACCCTAGACAAGGTCGCACCTGGAAACCCCAGGAGGATTGAGGTCAGTATTTGTAAGAGGTACGTTCAAGTTATAAGGTCTCCAAAATGAATTAAAAAATAATATTGCGACTGCTTTATTGCGACTGAATAATATAAAAATATTGCGACTGCTTTAAAATGATAAGAAGTCAATTTAGAAGGGTATCAGAAGATGGAGCAATATACAACAAGGTACATCGATTACAATGCTCAAACGGCATAGTATGTTTGTAATACTTAAAATGGCGGTCTTTAGCCCAAAAACAACATGCAATTGCCATTTAAGGGAGAAACTCGTTGAAATTCATCGAGCAATGTTGGGAGTTTGTCCTGACAGCGTTACGGATGCGAAAAATGTGCATATCTGGGCGCTAATGTTTCGTAAAGGACTGAAGCCTTGCGAAAACAAAGCTCGTCATCCAAGACCTCGAACCAGTCGTTCTGAAGCCAATATTCGCCGGGTAGAGGAAATTGTTTTGGACAATATTTCAACAGCTACACGTAGCCGAGTGGTCACGAGCGAGGGTGCATAGCATGCGTTCCTTGAGTGGACCGGGGTTCAAGCCCGTGACTACTAAATACGATAAATATTTGTATTGACGATTTATTGTAAACTCTACTGACTTCGTTGTCGTGCCGGAGTATAAACAGAAAATTAAAAATTAAAATTATTTCTGTTGGCTCCGTGCATACTTCGCGAAGATCTGAGTACCCAAGGTGAACCATTCCCCCGGCAGCTTTCTCAGGAACAAAAAGACATTCGTGTCAAGCAATGTTCATTGTAGAGATGCTTCAATGAAAGGTTGTTTCTTCTCCTCGACTGTAACATGGATTAGACACGAATCCATTGTTCGATCCTGAAACCAAGAGTCGTTCCGCCATTAGGAAGCATGCTGATTCATTCCCACTCAAAAAGTTCCGTGTTGCTGCAAATGCAGAGAAAATGACGGTTGTTGTTTTCTGGGATATTGATTGACTCATTCTTATGCATTGTGTTTTAAAGTACACTACAGTGACAGAAAATATAATCTATACGAAATTCTGAAGAAATGTTGGAGAAACGTTTTGCATTCAGAACGATGTTGGCTTCGCGCCATTGTGCTGCTAAGGTGTCTTTTTTCACAGAAAACAAAACTGAAGTTATCCTACATCCTCCATACTGGCGTGACCTTTGCTTCTAGTTAGTTTTGGTTGCTTACAATGATGAAGGATGTTCTTCGTGTTAGAGAACTTCGCCTAACTGAGTCTTACTGGCACATTATATCCATCGACGTTTTTGCTCCATTAAAACCAAAAAAATGGTTTTAATGGAGAAGCAGCTGCTTCGACCATTCCAAACAAGCCTTCACAGCTTGGAAGAAAAAGTATCAAAAATGTGTGTTACTACTAGGAGATCATGTTGAAAAATGATTTCTATATCTTTTATATTTTATGAAAAATAAATTTGGGCACTTTATATCTTGAACGCATCTCGTATTATAGTAGTATAAAAATGGATGAATGATGCAAGGAAGCAGACTTTTCTGCATCGGCCAAAAAAAAAAAAAAAAAATCTATCTTTCATATGTACATCATAGCACAAAAAAGTGGTTCTCCAATTCCGGTTTGAACTTACTAAACTATTCGTCTCGACCACTAAGGCAGGATTCATTCCAGTGATCTACAACACGCTGCCCGAAAGTAATTTATGAGATTCAGCCCTCTGTTACTCCCCAAAAATTGTGTATTTGCGACCCCTCTGGTTGTACTCTCCTTTGCTAGTGAAATACGCTTTCCTCCTTCGTTTTACTTATCACCTTCAGAGTTTATATACCTTTATCACATCCCGCTCCCAAGACGTCTGGTTGTCCAGCTTCATATAGTTCGCATCTTTTAGCCCTTCTTCACGTTGACATCGATTAGCCCTGGTCATCAATCTGGTTGCCCTTCTTTGAGCCCGTTCTATAAAATCTATGCATTTCTTCCAGTGTGGCCTCCAGACAATATTCTAAATGCGACTCCACAATATTCTAAATCCACTTTTACTCCACTCCCTCTAGCTTGTAATGCCAGGATTTCTGTCCCTCAGATACAAAACATTAGGTTTAGAGGCATAAAACGTTTCCATTTTCCAGGCCAATTGTACAGCCGATCTAAGTCATTTTAAAAATAAATAGCCTGGTTCTGGTCGTTAACCAACCTCCCTATCTTTAAATCATCGGCAAACTTTGACAGTTTCCCCCCGCAATCCCCCATTAATGTCATTAAGGATTGTAAGAAACAAAAGTCGCAATACTTATTTCTGCGGGGAATTTCCGAAGTACTTTGGATGGATGCGCGAAAAAGCTTTTAATCTTTATGGAAGTATTTATTCTCAGTATATTTATTCAAACTATCCGCTTCCATTTGTGAAATTGGTAGTTTGAATACATTTAAGGAAGGATTAGATGAATTGCCAGAAGGGATGTACAGATGAGGGTGGTTTTTTAAACATGCTTCCTTCCATCATTTGTGACTACTAACACTATTGCTCATAGCGGCGCAACTGGTACTCATTATCAAGTCACGTTCAAAGTAACTTAAATCTTTTGTCTTACTCATTCTCGCACTGAAATGCATACATAAGGAATCTCTGCATATTTCTCCACCTGCTTTACATTAAATGGTAAGAACACGTGAAACTGTTCACGCAAATAAATAAATAAATAAAAGGAGCGCGCCGTTTTCATGAAAAGGCTAAGTGTACTAAATAAAGTGGACACTCAGAGTTTCTGGTTTTATTCTACTGAGTTTGCCCATTGTTGCTAACCTTTGATATGTGGCTTCACTAAAATCGTCAAACCGCAATGCCCTAAAAAAGAGACTCTCCCCTACAGAACTATAAATTCCCACCCACCCGAAGCTAAGGGACGTGTGAATATCAGAATGAGAGTCAATACCGCTAGTGGACATCACTGCCAGGTTCAAGGACCCGTTAATGATGGCCTCTCTGATAAAGGTCAACATTTCCCATGGTCACTTCGGCGATTTGACTCTTTTCATGCGTGTCGCAGTCGCTCGACCTTCTTGGTGCGTCCGTTTGGAGTAGTGACGCGCAAGTGCGAGATAAAAAGTGCAGACAAGCGATGAAAACTTGCTGGGGAAGGAGGTAATGTGACGGAAAATGAAATAGAAGGACACGGGAATCTAATTTTGACACTCTATTCTCGTGAAAATGGTTTTTTCCTCTCCTCCCCTGATGGATTGGTTTGGAAGTGAAACGAAGTTTTTCTACTTGTCAACTGTGAGAGGTAAGTTACCTCGAAAGAGAAGAAAACTTTGTTTAACGTTCTCATCTCTGGCATTGCCCAGGAATGTGGCGAGTGGACTTCCGCAAATGGCCTATTAGCATGCTCATCTCGCATCCGAAACACGGGCAAATAGGAACATAATGATGTTTCTGGCTTGTCGCGGCAATTCTTGGTGTTGGTGAGGTTTTCCCGGATGTTTGTGCATATTTCGGTCTTTATTTTGTGTTCGGCATTCTCTTCTTTGGCGTCACACTTAAAGAAGTCTTCTAATTTCTTAAAGAACTCGGGTGAACTCAATTAAATACCTTAAATATTTGCATTTGAAGGATTTAAACTATAAACTTCTCTAGTTAGTTTTTCTGTTTATGTACAAAACACATGACAAAGATTATTGCGCTGTCTACCTTTTTAAAACTTGGTTAATCACATTAATGGAAACATCGCCAGTTGCCAAGGCTACTAATGCATCTGGACCTTTACTAAGATTCGTTTGTATAAATATCAAACAGCACTATGGTGCTTTTATGGTGTGGAAGGGCGTGTGTTTATGTTTACGAAGATATTAAAGATATTCCTACGCTTTCTTTTCTTGTTTCCCAAGGTATTGCTAATGTTAGAATTTTATTTAAGAATGCTGAAGGACTGATATCTCTAAAAACATGCCAAGTTTTCCAACAGCAGATTGCTTTTGTGATCAATTCAAAAGAAAGTGTGAAAAGTAGCGTATGTATCATATCGCCATGCATCTTTATGAAATAATCTCTCTGAACCACTAATATATAATCCCTTTGGTTTAGGAGCTATTATATCACACGTTACACAGAAGTTTCATCCTAAAAACTGCAGCCTTATAACTCTACATACTTTCAAGAAACTTCATTGTATGACCAGGGTTTAACCCTTCCAGAAAGAAACCTTTTATTCTTGGTTATGACAGAAAGATATTCTCGCTTTATTATTAATCAGTCATATCATATTATCCACGCTTTTTCTCTTTAATCAAGTCGGCTTAACACATCTCCCTGTCTTGTTTTTTCCAGAATGCAAATTGCCAGTGGTGTAAAGGAAATTAATAACGTTCTGTCAAGGAACTGAACGTGCACACTCGATGAAAGACAGCCTTTGTCTTTTGCATGAAAAGAGATATTGCGATTTTAATTACAAGCCAAGGATTGATAAGTAATGCTCTTTTCTCGTTCTTCTTGAAAGCGTCATTTTTTTTCTGTCTCTGCTTGTGAGTTTCGACATGATTCTTCTTGTTCGTCCATAAGAAATAGAAGCGAGTTGCCACGAGCTCGTGCGAACCTGATGTTAGACTTTGGAGAGTATGCTAATTCGGTTATTAAATCGCTTGTGTGTGATTAACAGTTAATTTCAGAGAGAGGGTGTCCATTGACAACTGGTGAACAGCACACCGCTTCCGGGAAAGAGAATGCGTCATAAGAAACTACGCTTCTTATCAAACATCGCATCATAGACAGCATGTATAAGAGAAGAAGCAAAATTCTTTTTTCTTCTTCTCTTGTATTTTCCACCTCTACCCCCGCTCCAGAATTCCTAGAAGAAAGCTGCTGCAAACAAAAAATCATTCAAATGATCACTGAAAGTCTTTCTATACATTAAAAAGGTGGCAAACTGAGTCTTGTTTGGCTAAATTTTGTTAGTAAGTAATCTAAAGACTGAATAATCGCTTTGATATTTACACACGAAAGGTGGTGTCATTTAAGTTAACTATCATCGGCTCGCCACCCGGGTCTCCCACATTTGCAAGTCCTTCTCATCTGATTGTTGTACAAAGATTGCAACATCTAGTTGGTTTGTAACACAACAAACGGGACCCAACGAGGTTAATTTAAATAACAATCATCATGACATAAGTTAATTAGTGACATTTGGCCACGTGGTGGGGGCGAGTTACCATCGCCACCACGAGGAGATAGGTCATTACTATCTATGGCAATCTAGACCTCCTCCAGAAACGTCTTAACAAATTCAAAAATGGGTCACATAACAATCCCTGAGTCAGAGCGAACGTCTCCCGTTCCAAACGAGCACGGCCGCTCACAAAATGCGGACATTGCATCATGATGTGGAGCCTTGTCTCTGGCTCACCACATGAGGACAGGTCTGAGACAGCCAAGCCCAGCCGGAACAGCCTGGACTTCAGCCATATCCAGTCAAGAGGCAACAGACCTATCTAAGCCTCTGGTCTACAATATGAACGAAGGGCAAGAAAGTCTACAAATGCATTCCTTTCTCAGAATTAGTCAATTGTTCTTTCCAGATAGTATAAATTCATCATGGATTCGCCTTCGCACAGATGACAAAAGCAGGCTATCAGCCAGCCCCCCAACTCGGCATGACCGGACTCGCAATAATTCTCTGTGAGCCCCTTTCTTCAGGGCATAAAGTAGGTATGACCTCACCACGCGCATCTTCTCGACTAATATACATATTAGCATTAGCATTAGTAGAGGCATTTGATGCAAGAAAGCAAGCTTATGCAGCATCAGCCAAAAAAAAAAAAAAAAAAAAAAAACTTCCACGTCACCCCTCCGTTCCTTCGAAATACCTGTCCAGCTGAGCCTTAAACTTATTTAGGCTATCAACTTCCACGACCAGGGATGGAAGTCTGTTCCACCAACCAACTACCCGCTGGCTAAAGGCAAATTTCCGCACACCTATCCTACATCTGTCTTTCCTCAATTTGAATTTATGCCCTCTCAGGTGATTTGTCTGAGCAAGAGGCAGAATCCCGTCAGCATTGAGCATGCTCAAACCATTCAAGGCTTTATACACCTCAATCAGATCACCTCGCTGGTGCCTAGTCCCCAGACACTGTAATTTGCAAAACTTAAGCCTTTCTTCGTAAGAGCAACCCTTTGTTTCATTCACTAATCTTGTTGCTCTTCTCTGTACTCGATCCAGCAGCTCTACATCCTGCTTGAAATGAGGCCTCCAGACTTGTATACAGTACTGAAGGTGTGGCCTGACCATTGCCTTATACAAGGGAATAACCACCTCCTTATCCCTGCTAGAAAAATTCCTGTATATCATTGATAAGACACCATGAGCTACTCTTGCAGCCCGTCTGGCACTGCTCACAGAACTTCATATCTGCCTGCACAATTACCCCCAGGTCCTTTTCATTCTCTACCACTGTCAGTGTAGTACCACAGAGTTGATACGTTGCTCTGGGGTTGCTGTAGTACTTTACATTTGTCAATGTTAAACTTCATTTGCCACCTCTCAGCCCATCTGCTCAACCTTTCTAGATCCTGTTGCAGCAGCATAGCGTCAGTGGTGTCCTTAACAACCCTGCCAACCTTTGTATCGTCTGAAAACTTGGACATTAAGCTTGATATACCATCATCAATATTATTTATAAAACGAGAAAACAATAATGGACCCAACACTGAACCCTGAGGGACTCCACTAATAACATTAGTCCACGATGAGCAGTGTCCATTGATTACCACTCTCTGTCTTCTCCCCCTGAACCATCCCTTTATTCATAGCAGCAATTTGCCTCCAATGCCACACTGCTCCAATTTGTGCAGCAGTCTTCCATGTGCAACAGTATCAAAAGCCTTTCTAAGATCCAAGTATATAATATCAAAGTTATTCTCTGCATCCAGTTCTTTTGTGACTGCATCATAGTATCCAATCAAATTGGTCAGGCAAGACTTCCCCTTAACAAAACCATGCTGTGTCCGAGCTATAATTGAAGTCTTGTCTAGATGATCCTGCAGTGCTTCTTTAATCAGTGCCTCCATTAATTTTCCGGGAACAGAAGTTAAACTCACAGGTCTATAATTACTTGTGTCAGCCTTTGATCCTCCTTTGTGAATTGGGGTCACATTTGCACATCTCCAGTCTATGGGTACCTCCCCTGAGTCCAAGGAAGCTCTCATAATTATGGCTAAGGGTTTGCTTACTTCCTTTGCTGCCTCCTTTAACATAACTGGATAGATCCCATCCACCCCAGGTGCCTTTCTTGTGTTTATTTTCAATAATATCTCCTCCACTTTACTCTCAGTTATTACAAGCTTACTGCCAAAATTTAACTCACCTCTGGCATTCCCCTACATGAATAACTCATCACGCGTGAATGTAGATGCAAAATATTCATTTAGTTTGTTAGCTACCTGAGCAGGATCATCAATAGTTGAACCGTCGATATCAAGTGGACCAATTTGATTCATCCCCTTCCTTTTAGAGTTTACATAGGTAAAAATTATTTTCTGTTTTTCTTTGCATCCTTTGCCAAGGATTTCTCATAATCTGCCGTTGCCTCCCTAATCTCCTTTGTGACTTGGTTACAGACCACCTTATATCTATCATAGGGTTCCATGTCACCTGATAATTTATATGTATCCCATGCATTTTTCTTCTCTGTCATATGTCTCATTAGTTCATATGACATCCATTTAGGCCTAAACTTGAACAATATTTCTTAGTTGGTATGTAAAACCTAGTAGCTTCCACGATAAGTTCTTTGAATGCTTCCCATTTTGAATTTGCTGTTGGTAAAATCATCAGTTGGTCCCACTGAATAGAATTTAAATACTGTCTCAGACCATCGTAGTCGCCTTTATAAAAGGAAAAACCCTTTCCTTTAGCTATGATGATTGTTACCTCTTTGAGTAAATCCCACTTCAGCACACTGTGATCACTGCCACTTAGTGGTTCATTTATCTGCAGATTCTTAATGCATGAAGAATCACTGCTGATAATCAAATCAAGAGTATTACTCCCTCTGGTTGGCGCCCGAACATGCTGATGTAGAAAACAATCATCCAATAAATCCACAAAAGCCTTGCTAGTGTGTGAGTTAGAGAGAGAGAGAAAGAGAGAGAGAGAGAGAGAGAGAGAGAGAGAGAGAGAGAGAGAGAGAGAGAGAGAGACTTGGACCACTAAAAAGGGACTTTCTCACAGGGCAATCGGTGGTTCTCCCTTCCTAAGTTTTTCGTTCAGCATAGCAGGCAAATCGATCAGAGAGCACACAATTTACAGACAAAATACACATGGGTAGATGAAATAACTTTCTGGGAGACCCTATTAAATAGTTTTCTGCCTTCCTAAGCCCCCGGTCTCGTATGTCATGATTGGAGTATAGATATGGTCGTAGAGGAGGTGAAGGGCCCTCCCTGTGATACTCGAATCGATGTGAGTTACTCGCCAGAGCTTGACGTACAGCCTATTCACCTTTTTTTTTTTTTTGTCAGATGGTTAGCACAAGAAAACTCAAACGCTCCTGAGGCAAACACCAAGATACATATATTCTGGGCGACAGACCCCCAGAACGACAAAGGGGTAGTCGTGTCCAGCTAAGCCGATCTTTCAGCAACAGAACAACAAACTTCTGTGTTGAAATCTCCAACTTCAAGGCTGCCCAAGCCTTAACCACCGGAGTACAAACTGGAACATTTTTATCTAATACTAATATTAAAAATGTCTCTTCAGCATGGACACTACAACCGAGTTTTTGGACCAGTCAGGTATGAAAATATGTCTTCTTTATGTACGCTGAAATTTGGGATATCTTATGTTGCGCGCGTTTCGTAAGAACTTCTATTTCAAAAATGTTGTTTCAAATTCTTTATAAAAATGTTAATATTTTAAAATTGGTGTTCTTCTAGAAAGAACACCTGAAAGAAGTCGATAGTCTAATTGAATAACAGGCGTACCATCTGTTACTTGGTGTGCTCCAGTACGTTCTCTTTTCACCACACCTGCCACTCAACATACCCATTATGCAAGTGCACAGCGTCAGTTCTAATCTAATTCTGAATCGCCAATTTATCGAATTTTTATCTTTGATGCAGGAAGCTGCTTTTTGTTGAAATTTAAAATTTGAATTATCCGAACTGGGATGTCAACAGTAGGAAGCTGGAAACCATAAAGCCTAACGTTCTGTTTGTTGTTATTATACAGATAGGTGCTGACATTAGCTGTAAGTTGAACTGTATTAGCATTAGCATTAGCATTAGCAGAGGCATATGATGCAAGAAAGCAAGCTTATTCAGCATCAGCCAAAAAAAACAAAAAAAAAAAAAAAAAAACCACTCCCATTTCACCCCTCCGTTTGTTCGAAATACCTGTCCAGTTGAGCTTTAAATTTGTTTAGGCTATCAACTTCAACAACCAGTGATGGAAGTCGGTTCCACCAACCAACCACCCGCTGGCCAAAGGCAAATTTCCGCACATCTATATTATAGTTAGCTTCTGGATATCTTGTTTATTATTGTGTTTTAGGCTTCCCCCAAGGAAATAATGTGTGTCCCAGATTTATAAAGTGTAGATGAGTCTCTGGATACCTTTTTAGGTCTAACAGTGGAGGTTGTTGAGTAAAAGTGATTTTCAAAAATGAACGTTGACGTTGTTGTTTTATGTATTGGCTTAATGGCTTCTGTATAAAGGCTTATGTTATTCCTTTAACTGTCAGACACTTATTTCATTTTGTTGTCTCTTCTACCCAGATTTGGGTAGAACAGATCCTAAATATAGATTTTTGGACACTTGGGTGGCTGTTTGTGGCAGAGGGGACACTCGCTCATCTTTTATGTCTGCCGATATCCAGCCATTTTGAAAAATTTAAATTTTAGGCTCATGTTCTAACATTGCAACTTATTTGTTACTATGGCTGCCATATTGTCTTCTTCAAAGATCAGAGCCAATCAGGCTCTTTGGAGGGAAATTTAGGTGGGAGCGTTTGTAATGGGCGCCACCATCTTGCTGTGTGACGTTATAACTGGAATATTGCTATTGGCCGATTAATATATGTGAAATAAATGTACCTTGGTTTCAAATTATTAGAAGCTCTTGTATATAATGTTTAGGGATTGCCATGGTTACAACATTGTGTGCAAAGGCGGATATTACTTCCTAAAAGTCGCCATTTTTACTGGTATGCAAAAGAAGGTTTTTATATATACTCCGTACCATAATATTGGTGTTTTTTTTTTTTTTTTTTTTTTATAAATACATAAATATGATGTTTTTTTAATCCAAATTACCTATGCATTGACTTTATGGGCTTGGTTAGGGTCCCCATACCCGTTTTGAGTTTTAAAACTGTGTATTTGGATCACAAAATAAAGTTCAACTTCAATTTCAAAAATTGCCATTCAAGTGCCACTTTGAGCTTGTTTGCGCTGTCATCCTGTGTATGTTGGACGGACCGTGACCATAATTTGCAAGCTGACAGAGGAGAAATTTACTTAATTTTGCAAATTTTTACAGCGCCCCCTGGCAGCAAATAGATGAGATAAATGACCTCAAACCGTCGGTACTTTTTAAATATGTTCACCTTAAAAATCAATGGAGATGACTATTGTAACTGTGTTTGGAACTGTCTACTGTACTTGTTATCTCACTTTGTGGAACTGTTACCCAAGTGAATGACTGGTTTTTGGCCATAAACGTTTGATTCACCTTATTTTGACTTTCATCCGGGGACCTCGGAGCTGTTCCTTCCATTGATTCACTTCATTCTGATTCTAGTGTTAAACTAGGACCTTGATTTTACATTCAGGAATTGTATATTGGTATTTTGATCATTTACTGTGTTTTTATTTTTAATCTTTTAACCTTTTGACTCGATATGAATTCGACACAAAAGGATGGTGGATAGTATCCCACCTCTTCTGACTCCATCTCAGGTATTTGATGGTTCCGCTGTTGGTACTTCTATTACAGTTTTACCTGAGCCCAGAGTTGAACTTACTAGAATTGATCCGAAGGATCTTCTCCCATTAAGTGGACCTATGCTTGAAGTTACTTCTGATTCTGCTGTTGCATCTTTGGTTAATCAACCTGTTGAAGCCAAAAAACCTGATGACGCCATGTCTTTGGCCTCGCGTTCTGTATCATTCCCTGATTAAGTGTTTTCGTTACATGCTGCTCTGACAGAAATTCTCAATGAAGGCGGTAGGCTAACTAAAAATACCATAGCGGATATACAAGATATTTGGTCTGCTATGGAACAACTTACGACGAAGGTGATTCTCGATAATTAGAGACTGAAGGGAAATTTGGAGGAAATAGAACATCAATTGAATTAAATGATAAAACGCACAGGTATTGCTGCTGATAAAGCTTTTAAGCTATGCTCAGGCCACGAGCCTGTACACCCCATCGGGTATGGCTAAGAAATCCACATCCTCTAAACCATTGAGGGAAAAGCACGTTATTCTGATAACGGCCTCTGAAGGAAGCTCGTTTACAACTAGTGAAGAGGTTAGGCAAGAGGCGAGATCCAAACTTGCCCCAGAAATTAAAGACGTCAGGATCAAGACGATGAGGAAGATACGTGCCACAGGCATTCTCATTGAAGCTGCGTCCTCTGGTGATTTGGAAAAGATCAAAAACTGCACCAAACTGCAGGAGAGTGGTTTGAGAACAGAGACAATAGGAAACTTGAGCCTACAGTAGTCATTGATGACATTCATAAGGATACCAAAATTGAAGACATTATTGATGACCTGTACATTAAACATCTTAAGAATATGGGACTCTCCTTTGATGAGGTTAATCAAATGATTAGACATAGATTCTCCACCCGCCCAAAACCTAATAAGTCTTGCATCAACTGGATTCTTGAGGTCTCTGGATAAATCAGGAGATTTCTTCTCTCCTCACATAGAGCCTACCTGGGTTGGACGTCCCATGCCGTCAAAGATTATACCATCGTGCCTAGGTGCTTTAAGTGCCTATTCTATGGTCATATAACTCGTGGCAGTACTCAAGAGCAGCAAACCTGTGGGCACTGTGGTACAACCGGACATAACCTCAACGATTATCCCAATTTTGATTCAGCGATTATTCCAATACTCAACGATTATCCCAATTTTGATTTGCGTTGCCTCACCACAAGACGTTTACGAGGGGCTAATGGGGGAAACTCTGGGGTCCGTTAATTTTAACATATGAATATGTTGTTATTATACTTAAATATGCATGCTATATATGCATTTCTATTTCCTCTATCTTATCTCTAGGGCATTAAAATAGATGGATAAAAGTAACTAAGCTTAGTTTAAATATTAAAGCAATCGAATAATTAGCAAAATTACTGCTAAGTATAATCAAGACATTTGGTTGTCCAGCTAAAAAACACAAGATCGCGGTATACATGATACTCGAAAATACAAAAATTTGTATAATGTCAAATAAAAGTATTTTTGCATAATATCTTGGATGCGGCTCTCTAGAAAGACTTTAATTTGAACCCATTCTGTCTCTCGAATCTTTAATTAACACTGCTAATGAGTATAAACGAAGAACAAAATAAAAAAAAAAGAATTAAAAGTTAATCTGTTATGCAAATCACTGCGGGAGTTCCCCAAGGCGGAGTCCACTCCGGAGCATTATTTACTGCAGAAGACATAAAAGAAGACATAATCTGCTATGCTGACGATATTAAGCTACACACACAGATTAACCCGGGGGAACATATCTCAAAAATTAATCAAAAGATCAATCGAAAGCTACACGACTTAGAATCTTATCTCCATCAATTTGGACTACTTATTAATCCTGCAAAATCAGCCTAAATTGTCTTTTCTTTGAAACACCAACCCACTGAAGTCAAAGCTTCCCTAGATGACATTCTCCTTCCAGTGGTAAATACACATACGGACTTGAGAGTCGTCTTCGATTGCAAACTGACCTTCAAGCCCCACATTGACAAGCTCATAACAAAATTCTGCAAAATGCGGTGGATTACCAAACAACAACTTCTTCATGTTAAGGATCTGGATGTGACTCGGCGGTACGTATACACCTCTGTGTACTCCGTCGTGTTATACGCCTCAGAAATATGGGCATCTGCAGGCCCCACGAATATCAAGCGTGTGTACTCCTTCCAATATTGGCTCCTTCGTTAGATCACACATAAACATCATCGTCCACCCCAGCAAAGAACAACTGCAATGGCAACCGCATTGAACTTTGCGCAGATGTGGGAAACCACAGGTGGCGCCTGACCCTAATACTATACACTATGCCAAACCTTATAATGGAAAGACGCCTCACACTAACTGCCAAACTGACCACTGGAATAATATCGGAGCCAAACATATGGGAACTGTGCAGCTGGAGAATCCCTCAACCCGGACTGAGGTCAGCTCCAACACTTATAGCCAACCATAATAGACTAGCTATTAGCGACCGCTTTCTTTCGAAGGCGACCTCTACAATTTTGTCAAGGATCGCAAATACCGGAGAGAAATCCTTGATGACCTAAACTCAACCAGGCAAACTGCACAGTAATGTCGCAGTATAATAAATTTAAAAAAGGATGTCTGTATTGTATTTAATGTCAAAAATACTTTATAATATCTTTATGAATAAAGTAAAAAAAAAACTTTATTCATAAAGATATTATAAAGTATTTTTGACATTAAGTATTTTTGACTTTATGAATATATTGTGAATAATTTAACTGAAACTTATTATATTGTTGGCCCTGGGGGATGAATCCGAACTTCGATGTGGGCCCCGTCCTCAAGACCTTTGTCCACCAATCAATGTGAAGCCCCTGGCATTCCTGCCGTGAAGGGTACATTGTATACATCCTTTTGTACACAATAAAGATTATATTATATTTATTTACTTATTATTATTAAAACCGTTCTTAAACATATACAGGGTGTTCCACGACGTATTGTCTGAATTTCAGGAGCGTGTTCTACCGGTGATTTAGAGAAAAAAATTTTCCTGTAAACCAAATATCGATTCGATACCGTTATTGAATTAGATGCTAGTCTATCGGAACGAGCCAGCATTTTGTAACTGCGCAACTCTTGGTCTCTTTATAGATTTCAGCTAGTTTAGTTGTTTGCTGTTGCAGAGATATTCAAAATCCCGAAAACATTTACAAATGGAGAATACGCCGATAAGAATTTTACATCCAGTTTCTGCAAAGGAATGATAGGGTGCTGTAGCAGAATGCCAACAGCGAAATCCATGCCAAAAACGCTCCACATCGCAACGCGGTACACAATGTACACAGAACTTTGAGGGGGTGGAGATTGTTCTTCCCACGAGCGAATCCAAAACGTCGTGAGCAACAACGACTTGCGGAAGATTGCTCTGGTTTCAGCGCAGATAAGTCCAATGCAGATATAGGCAGAACCATGACGATTAGTATTGCACTGACACAGACACATGGAGGTATGGATTTTACACAACGATGAGTTTCATTTGTATCTCCTCCAGAGAGTACAGCACCACTTACTGAGAAATAAAAGCCCCTCAATCGACACCATGAATTGTTTGTGAATGTTTAATAAGGTGTTTTTAATAAAGATAAACTGAAAATTAATTTTGTGTTCGTTGCTGCATCATGTTTTTTTTTTATGAAACCCCCAAGCACGAGAGGTATTAGAACATGTAGTACTTAGTATCGTGCATGGGTTGAAGTTTGAGAAGATGAAAGAAGGTACTCGTTTACATTAGATTTGAATGTCTGTATATTGTAATTTTCAGTAAATAGAAATACTATTATGAAAAGAAGTTTTTCTAGAAAACGGCAGTTGAATGAATAAACGGTGAAGATGAAAAATTGGTTCTGTGAGTTTGAAGTTGGACAGGAAATGGATGTTGACTGGTGGCACTTGTTCGGACTGTTTTGAAAGAGAGAGTGGGAATTATAGAAGCCAATTCAGAAGAACAGTGGCCATGGAAGTATCTGTAGAAGAGGCATGCAGCAGAAACAGTACGTCTATGAGAAAGCGAGTGGAGAGACTCTGTTAGAGATGAATCATTAATTAACCTAACTGCCCTCTTCTGAATGGAATCAAGAAGCCTGAGAGAGGTTTTGGGAGCACCACCCCAGATGTGTGAACAATATTCCATGGCAGGGCGGATTTGCGATTTATACAGAGTGAGCAGCTGTTTGGAAGAAAAGTAACGCCGAGGGCGAAAGAGAAAACTAAGTTTTTTAGATGCAGAGGAAGCAATATTTGTAATGTGCTTGTGTCAAGAGAGATTAGAAGTCAGGGTAATCCCCAAAAGAGATATATCATTTTGCCTAGAAATCGGAGTGTCGCCAAAGATAAGCATAGGAGCAGAAGAATCCTTTTTCCGAGATATAAGACAAGACTGAGTTTTAGAAGGGTTGAAATCAACTAAGTTGTCTTTGCCCTGCTGGAGAATTACCCGGAGATCGGAAGGAATTAGCATTAGCATTAGTAGAGGCATATGATGCAAGAAAGCAAGCTTATTCAGCATCAGCCAAAAAAAAAAAAAAAAAAAAAAAAAACCACTACTCCCATTTCACCCCTCCGTTCGTTCGAAATACCTGTCCAGCTGAGCCTTAAATTTATTTAGGCTATCAACTTCAACAACAAGCGATGGGAGTCTATTCCACAAACCAACTGCCCGCTGGCTAAAGGCAAATTTCCGCACTTCTATCCGACATCCGTCCTTCCTCAATTTGAATTTATGCCCTCTCAGGTGATTATTCTGAGCAAGAGGAAGACTCCCATTGGCATTGAGCATGCTCAAGCCATTCAAAGCCTTATACACCTCTATCAGATCACCTCGCCGATGCCTAGTCTCCAGGCTCTGTAATTTGCAAAACTTAAGCCTTTCTTCGTAAGAGCAACCCTTTGTTCCATTCACTAATCTTGTTGCCCTTCTCTGTACTCGTTCGAGCAGCTCTACATCCTACTTGAAATGAGGCCTCCAGACCTGTATACAGTACTCAAGGTGTGGCCTGACCAATGCCTTATACAAGGGAATAATCACATCCTTATCCCTGCTAGAAAACTTCCTGTATATCATTGACAAGACACCATGAGCTACTCTTGCAGCTCGTCTGCACTGCTCAGAGAACTTCATATCTGCCAGCACAATTACCCCCAGGTCCTTTTCATTCTCTACCACTGTCAGCGTAGTACCACAGAGTTGATACGTTGATCTGGGGTTACTGTTTCCTATATGTAGTACTTTACATTTGTCAATGTTAAACTTCATTTGCCACCTCTCAGCCCATCTGCTCAACCTTTCCAGATCCTGTTGCAGCAGCATAGTATCAGTAGTGTCCTTAACAACCCTGCCAACCTTGGTATCGTCTGCAAACTTGGACATTAAGCCTGATACACCATCATCAATATCATTTATAAATACAGAAAACAATGGACCCAACACTGAACCCTGAGGAACTCCACTAATAACATTAGTCCACGTTGAGCAGTGTCCATTGATTACCACTCTCTGTCTTCTGCCACTCAACCATCCCTTTATCCATAGCAGCAATTTGCCTCCAATGCCACACTTCTCCAATTTGTGCAGCAGTCTTCCATGAGCAACAGTATCAAAAGCCTTTCTAAGATCCAAATACATAATATCAATGTTATTCCCTGCATCCAGTTCTTTTATGACTACATCATAGTATCCAATCAAATTGGTCAAACAAGACCTGCCCTTAACAAAACCATGCTGTGTCTGAGCTATAACTGAATTCTTGTCCAGATGATCCTGCAGTGCTTCTTTAACCAGTGCCTCCATTAATTTTCCTGGAACCGAAGTTAAACTAACAGGTCTGTAATTACTTGTGTCAGCCTTTGATCCTCCTTTGTGAATTGGGGTTACATTTGCACATCTCCAGTCCATGGGTACCTCCCCTGAGTCCAAAGAAGCTCTAATAATTATGGCTAAGGGTTCGCTTACTTCCTTTGCTGCCTCCTTTAATATAACTGGATATATCCCATCCACCCCTGGTGCCTTTTTTATGTTTATCCTCAGCAATTTCTCCTCCACTTTCCTCTCAGTTATTAGAAAATAATCTAGCTCACTGCCAATGTTTACTTCACCTACGACATTCCCCTTCCTAAATAACTCCTCATGTGTGAATGTAGATGCAAAATACTCGTTTAGATTGTTAGCCACCTGAGCAGGATCCTCAACTGTTGAACCATCAACATCCAGTGGACCAATCTGATTCATCCCTTTCCTTCTTGAGTTTAAATAGGTAAAGAACTCTTTTCTGTTTTTCTTTGCATCCTTTGCCAAGGATTTCTCATAATCTGCCTTTGCCTGCCTAATCTCTTTTGTGACTTGGTTACAGACCAACTTATATCTATCATAGGCTTCCATGTCACCCATTAATTTGTATGTATCCCATGCATTTTTCTTCTCTGACATATGTCTCATTAGTTCATCTGACAACCATTTAGGCCTGAACCTTGAACAATATTTCTTAGTTGGTATGTAAAGCCTGGTAGCTTCCAAGATTAGTTCCTTGAATGCTTCCCATTTTGAATATGCTGTTGGTAACATCATCAGTTGGTCCCACTGTATAGAATTTAAATACTGTCTCAGACCATCATAGTCGCCTTTACGAAAGCAAAATCCCTTCCCTTTGCCTCTGATGGTAGTTACCTCCTTGAGTAAATCCCACTTCAGCACACTGTGATCACTGCCACCCAGTGGTTCCTTTATCTGCAGATTCCTAATGCATGAAGAATCACTACTGATAATCAGATCAAGAGTATTACTCCCTCTAGTTGCCTCCCGAACATGCTGGTGTAGAAAACAATCATCCAATAAATCCACAGAAGCCCTGCTAGTGTGTGAGTGACCAACCCACAAATTCCAGTCAATATCTGGGAAATTAAAATCCCCCATTATAAGACTCTCTGATTTACTGGCCCATTCTATTTCCCTGTACAGTATCTTATTATACTCATCAGAGTCATTAGGCCTATAGCACACTCCTACTCTCAATTTTGATTTACCTATGCTTAGGTCACACCAAACTGACTCGACACTGCCCTGTCCATCAATGTCGACTGGCTTCACTTCCTTGGATTTTATGTGTTTTTTAACTAATAGCATAACCCCTCCTCCCCTCCTGTCCTGTCTATCCTTTCTATACACATTGTACTCCCCAAATTCCAGTTCTGCATTCCTTATATCTGTGTGACACCACGTCTCTGATATCCCAACAATATCTGCCTTTGATGTTTTGAGCAATACCTCAAATTCATCAAATTTATTTACTAAACTCCTAGCATTGGTGTACACGCAAGTATACCTGCACTTGTTTCTATTCTTAGCTACCCTAACACAACCCATGTGTTTACTTGTATCACAATGACTTCCAGCAGTCTCTGAAATATCCTGCATCTTGTTTTTCAGGCTTCTGCTCATTCCAATAGAAGCAGTGCAAGAATCTCTTTCACCTCTGCCAGTGGCTACTGTCAATCTATTGGTCTTTGTCTCCCCACCAAGCTAGCAGTTTTCCGACGCACCTAACACTGCCTCGATAGCATCAGCAAATATTCTTGCACCCTTTCTATTTAAGTGTATCCCATCCCTGTAGAAGCAATCTCTCCTGTTAACAAGTACATTCCAGGCTGAAAAAAATTCTACCCCTTGAGCCTTGCCCAATCTTTCCAGGGCCGAATTGATCGACAAGGCTCTCATCATATACTCCCTCCTATCGTGTCTGGGCATAATTGCAGACACTTTCAAATTTAACCCTACTTCACGGCTTTTTTTCAACAGTGACCTGTACTTGTTAAGTAATTCCGCTGGTCTCCTACTCTTAATGTCATTAGTGCCAACGTGTACAACTATATCACCTTTTGTGCCCTTAAAAGATGATATCTGCTCTACAACGTCATCAACCCTTGCCCCTGGCAGACATACCCTGGTCCTGTTCCACCTATCCTTTTTACAAAGCATGTTTCCCGTTTCCCTGACAATAGAGTCACCAACAACTACTAGTTCCTGTGGGACCAGCGCATTCTGCCTTGGGGGCTGCCTCTGTGTTGCAAGATGACCAAGTGCAAGCTCTGGCGTTGATGTGGGCAGCTGAGAGCTTGATGGGCCCTCAATTTATTTCCTTCGAGGGCATCCACCCTGTCCTTCAAGGTCTCATATAGGCCCATAACAACGCCGAGTTGTCGCCTAATTTCCTTGCACTCCTTGCATCGTGCACACACAAAGACATCCCCCATGGCAGTATCATGTCCCGTACCCGATTGCTCCGCAAACATCAAGCAAACAGTGCATCTTAAAAGGCTGTGATTCAGAGGGCAACTGCCCCCCTCAGTTCTCCCCTGAGTCACAGCACTCCCATTAGCTTGAGCCTTTTGCTTTGCTGCTCTGGTCAGAGTCATGATTTCGATTTAAATGTCAGTAAAATTACAATTTCAGAACAAAATTAAAACCTTAAACTTGTATCTTAACCCAGTTATAACGCTATATTTATTTTTCAGTATCGAGTGTTATCTACGAGTTCCCTTTATATAACTTCCGTATCAAGTATGTATTAATTATTCGTTACGTTTGTACTCTAAGTCGTTATATATATATATATATATATAGTTAAAAGAACAATTTAATTGACAATGAAGCGGATATTCGAGAATTTGAATTGGTAGCGGATATTCGAGAAGATGAAGCTGATTGAGCAGGGCGAGGTTTCTGAAAGTGGAATGCAATGCGCTGTCATCAGCAAAACTATGGATAGGATTTCCAGCCAATGGAAGGTCATTAATATACAAGAGGGGGAAAACCTTGGGGGACACCAGCACTATTGAGAAGTTAGAAAACAAAGAGCCATCACCCTCAGTGAGCAGTCAGAGAGAAAACTTGATAACCAATCACAGAAAGACAGTTGGCAAACCATAAGATGGAAGCTTGTTTAGAAGACCTTTGTGCCAAACACGATCAAAAGCCTTTGACATATCAAGAGCAACTACTTGTGTTTCACCGAACCTTTCCATTGAATTAGTTCATAAATGGGTAACATAAGCCAGAATATCACAAGCGGATCGACACTGACGGAATCCACACTGGCGATCGTTGATCAGACGGAACGTTTCTATGTAGGTTAAGAGTTGGCGGTTAATTTATTTCTCCATTACTTTAGAAAGAGTAGAAATAATTGCAATGGGACGATAAAAGGAAGGGAGGGATTTGTCACCCTTTTAGGAACTGGCTGGATTTGAGCAAATTTTGAAGCAGAAGGAAAATACCTTTGGAATAAGGCAGTGAAAAAAGTCGGCAAAGTAGAGGAGTAAATTCAGGAGCACAGGTTTTGATAACAAGTGGAGAAATACTATCAGGACCTGAAGCTTTCTTAGCATCAAGATTTGTCAAAATCCTTCTGATATCCTTTTGACGGAAGACCACAGGAGGCATTGAATGGAGCGTGTTTGGAGGCGTTTTACCAAGATCATTAATACATGTATTGGAAGAAAAATTGGATGCTAGCAGGTCAGCTTTATCCTTAGCTGAAGTGACAACAGAACCATTTGGTTTTGACAGAGGTGGAAGCAGAGATGGGCAAAAGTTGCGGCCAATAGCTTTGGCAAGAGACCTGAATGTTCGGCTACTATTCGGGAAAAAAGCACGTTTTCTACACTTAGCCTGTTCAAAATCTAATTTGGACTGATTAATAACTGCTTTACAATTGTTGCGAGCTTTGGTGTAGGCAGAAAATGAAACTGAAGAATTGGAAACAAGCCAATACGATATGCAACATTCTTCTCTTGAACAGCCTTAGCACATTTATTGGAAAACCAGGGTTTAGATAAAGGGAGAGATTTTAAAGTGGAGATTTTAAAGAATAAAGGATTCCATTCCTACAAGAATAATTTCACTAACACGATCGGCGCCTCCGTAGCCAGGTGGGAAGGAGCAGCAGTGCGTAGCACACGCTTCTTGAATAGACCAGGGTTCGAGCCCGTCACCCCCAAATATGGAGGATGCGGAAAGGTCAGGGAATGAACACCGCATATTCATTGAGCAATATAGCTTTAGTTGTTAATGCTCCTAAAAACCAAAAACAAACAACTGACACAATCTGAGCAAACAGTGACATCACAAGTTAGAAAACAATAATCCGACCAAAGGAAAAGAAGAAAAGAAATCTCGCAGGTCATCCCATTTTGCATTCTTGTAATGCCAAACAAAACAAAGTTGGGAATAGTCATGAGATAAAGGCTCCATTGGAGAAGAGACAATCACCAAGTTGTAGTCTTAGGTGCCTAAAGGACCGCTCACTTCGACCGTGTATTTAGAAGGGTTGTTTGTGAGAAAAAGATCAAGCGTGTTGGCTTTATGGTTAGGATTGTCCGGTATTCTGGCAGGTAAATGAACAATCTGTCCGAGGTCATTAGTACTGTAATTGCAAAAGCCTCAGCATCTCGACCAGTTGGGTCTGTGTGACTAGAGAACGGAAACCAGCTGGAGCTGTGAACATTAAAATCACCAAGGAAAATTACCTCACTGTTAGAAAAGTTGGACTTGAGAAAGCCAAGTTGAAAAGAGAGTAAATCAAAGAGTTCCAAGTGATTAGTGGAGTTGGGAGAACGGTAGAGACAACAGACGAATTTTACAGAATGAGGAAGAGAGATTTTAAGTCAGAGAAGATCGAAAAGAGGAGATTCCAAATTACCAAATCTCTGACAGGGAATATCGGAATCGACATATGCACAAGTACCGCCTTTGAGGCTAAAGGAATCATACAGTAAATAATTTTGGTAACTAAAATGAGCAGTGGTTGAATCAACCGATAACTGAAATTCTCTCAGAAAAAGTACATGGGGTTTGGCAAACTGTAAGTGGAAATGAACATCGTTAAGAGTAGAACTGAGACCATGTATGTTTGTGAAATTAACTAGGAAATGTTTAATCATACTGAACTCAATAACGGTGTTAAATCAACGTAAATGTTCTATAGACCACAGCTGTAGTCTATAGAACATTTGGCTCCAAATAGCCACTGAAATCGCTATTAACGTTTGCCCAAACGTATGGGAAAAAAGCCACAAATGTGAAAAAAAAAAAAAAAACTCAGAAACCAAGATCTGAAAGATTGAGCTGAATTTACTTTTGGCTGCGCAAACCAAAGAAGGAGTAAGATTTAATTAGTCTGGATAGAAACCAATATCAAAGTATTTTAGACAAGTTAGGTCACTGAGGAGAAATCGATTTCCAGTGTGATGGCGATGCAGATAGTTCTGTGTTTATAAAGCTGTGTTTGGTGATATCTGGATTTCTTCTCTTGTCGAAGAAGGTTTTTTGCTTGCCTTGTTGGAACCTCATGGTATGTGTAAATTCATTTTTTAAGAAGAAGTAGAGGCACAGTGACTTTCCCAGATTTGATTTCGCGAAGTGACATCATGGTAAGGGTGGTTCATTTCGTTTCTTGAGGCTTAAGATAGAACACTAGTATTTGCGGAGTTGAGAGCAGCATTTCCTAAGATGTCATAGGGAATAATACTCTTAGCTTTCCAACTATCTGTTCACGTTAGAAGGAATGGAGATATTTTGGATTCAAATGAGAAATCTTATTACTCGGAATAGGATTTAACGACTGAACACTAAAGCTTTATAAGAAATAAATTTTTAGACAGTTTATGCAGAAGTGATGTACTGGATTTGTTTTAAATATTGTTTGCAAACTAATGAACAGCATCCCATCAGTGATGTACTTGTTCTTTCAACGTTCTTGCAACAATTTTCAACGTAGAATACCACAATTTAAGTTTTAAGAAACCACACTTTATGACGTGAACCCTGTGATTTCCAAAATCTTACTTAGTAGCACATCCGCGTAATGTCCAACTTTAACTCAATCATTATTATTTTTGTTTGGTTACCTTAGATTTTTTAGCTCTTGAGTACAGCTAAAAAATCGAGTATCCTGAAACTTTCTTGTGGTTGTAATAAGTTAATTCTAGTAAGCACTTTACAAGTACAACGTTCTTTGGACATTTTACTACGTTAGAAAAAATATCAGAAGTCCCTTCTTCAAGACCCTGAAGCGCGTGAGTTATTTATGCACTCTTGCTCTTTGAGGACCTTTTTTTTCCAGTTCGTTTTTAAACCACCCCGTTTGCATTGTTATTTCTGAGGTTCAGCTTTATTTCTGTTTTTTTCCCAATTTGTTTTTCATCTCTTATGTGCTGCGATAAACCTTTTTAAAGGAAGTTAACTTTTTCTTCTTTCCGGGCCTTTTCCGATTTAACGAGTAAGAAGATTCGTGATCCGATTACTGACATGGAAGAACAGATAATTACGCAACTTAAAGGTTTGTGCTCTAAGCTCCACGCTTTTACAACGGTTCTGTTTTCGAGACTTTTAATTACAGAGGTTACTGCAAGTCACGAGAGAAATTGCCTTTCTTTCAGAATCACCTGTAATTAATTCTGTTGTATTTTTTCCCTCTCATATTGAATAATGGATGTGCCACCATTTAGGTTATCTTTTTTGGCCGCATTTCCTAAAAGGAATAAAAAAGAGATCTCTTCTCGTGTAGTCTAAGAAACATCGCACGCTCTTACTGGAAATATTCTCACCACCAGGTAATTGCTGATCACCAAATGAAAAAAGTGTATTGCTTCGATGTATAAAAACTGAATATATTAAAACTCTTAATCAGACGGTGGAAGTGATTAATTTATAAGAAACGCAACGAAGTTCTAATAAAGATAATGTTAGTTTTATTAATTAAGTTACCGATTATGTAATTCTGTTGACAATTGATATAACATGAAATGGAGATCCACCTACTAGCAGAATTGTGAAAGAAAATAGACCAAACTGACGTTGAGTTGTTATCCGGATGGAGATTTCGTTCACAAACAGGTAAAAAAGGACCAATTTACCTGCGTGATTTATCTTCCCTTTTTAAAGTTTCTCTTTTAAGTTATGTTCATCATTAGGAGCCTTACAATATCGTCAGCAGCTGAACGTGAGTTGTTAAATCTCCAAGGATTTTGTCATCTCCAAACCCCAATATATTATCAGACTTCTGTGAGTTGAAGTCCCAATTATGGAGTTTCTTGTGTTGGGTTAGGTTATTGATCCCAACATTTTCCATATTCACGACGAAGCTGGACTTTCTTATTACGCTAGAGGAATTTTATGTCGAGGGATATCACAGTCGTAAAAAAGTAGAGGGAAAACGATGTCGCTTTTTCCCCTCTCAATTCAAAATATGTCGATGTAGACGCGAACTGTGAAATTGAACTAGAATTAGTAAAATTCACCTTTCTGATATAAAATCTGTTGCCTTTTTTGATGTCTATTACATTCCCTTAAAATATACGGATGCTGTACTTAAATTTAGCCCTCGCAGGTGGCACAGTGGATATAAGCATCCTCCTTCAACACCTGGTAGGAATGGCATGAGTTCGAATCCCGTCAGTTAAGAATTTTTAGGGGCTTTTTTTAACATGGCTGAGTTAGTTGGTCTCACACACTGTACTGATGCCTCATAGCCTTAGTTCCTTTGGCAACTAACGCGCACTGAAATTGAAAGCTTCGTCACGTCTTGTTTAACTCGTATTGGACTTGAAAGTTTGGAAAAAGTGGTGATGATAATGATGAACTATGAATGTTGTTATAGCGTGTTTATTTTTGTACACGCCCTGAATAAATATACAGGGATAATTAGAATAATAAAGTCATTCATTCTGGTGAACAGAAGATTAAAAATTAACGAAAGTTAGCTCTTGTATTAACCACTCAGAAACAAAGAAACACGCACGGAGAAACTAGACCAGAATAGCCACTAGCAATGCGCTGTCACTCTGAGCGATTAGAAGCTTTGTAGCGTTGTCTCCTAAAATATATCCCTTAAGAACCTTAGGATCCCCTGGAGACAGTTTCTGCATGACAGCTGCTAACGGTGTCGATCAACTGAAAGGGAACTTTATTTGTCAAAACACTCTTGTGTGACCACTGGTCTGGTCATTCACCTGATTTTCCACTCACCTCGTTTAGGAAGAAACTAGTTCGAGTCCCATCAATTAGAGACAGAATTTACTGAGGTCGTTTCAAGTAGATATGAAAAAGCCAACCCCAGGCAGAAATTGTTGGAAATTTCCTTGGATTTTATTTGTTAAATTAGTAAATTGTTTTGGGAATACACAATTTACTGAAACCCCACCCCCTAACCTTCATGGCTTGAGTTGCTATGCCAATGATCTAAACAACCGAAAATACAAAATTTGTGGTCATCAGGGCGCAGTTTTTGTATCACTACATATTCATTGCTTTCTGAAAAATGTGATATATAAGAGAGTTTACAAAAATCTGTCTCGCTTCTGTCGTGTTGGTTGTCTCATTTAACAACCCTTGAGCGACCTCAACGGCGCCTTAATGGTTGGTATTCGAGCAACATGACCCTCAGCATCAATATTCCCAACTGTTTAAATGCCTGATAAAAGTTTGACGGCTCTGTGGAAATGAACCAAGCCAGTAAGCGTACATATCATGTATTCTCTTAAAGATGTTGTGGTAGGTTTGCTGAGGATGATCTGCAACACATATTGTCGATACTGTTAAACTACATCAGAATGAAAGAACAGTTCCAGATGATTTGCGTGTTGCTGAATCTGGTGTTTCTTGTGTTGACTGTGTGGCCTCTTGTTTTATGACTTGTGGCGCTGTTCTTTTGAAAACTCAATGTTCGATGACTGCGGATTACATCTACAGGTATGTAGATGTAATCCGCTATTAAACATATATGTAGCGGTCATTTCTGAGTGAGCGAGAATTGCATTTCGGTACGATTAAGCAACCTTGGATATGTTAAACTGCCATATTAGATATTAACGGACCTTAACTTTCAAGATGGCGGTGCGCCTGGAATGCAAAACTTTAAAGAAATTCCCAAGAACTCAATAACAGATGTTTAAAATGCATATTTGTATGTCGGCGCACAGCCGAGCAATAATCAAATCGCATAAATTCTGCGTACCATGCCTGCATAATTCAGTACAGCGAAACGACAGAATTCACGGTATACCTGGTTCCTGGGCAACGCGATGCTGTCACCCCTCTCAGTGGACGAACCCACTGCTTGTCAGGTATATTGGGACTGCATCACTGCATTCACGTAGACGGTAATTCGATGTCAGTATGGATAAACATCGTGAGTTAACCGACTTTGAAAGAGAGATGACAGTCGGTGCCCGACGCATGGCATGGGTCACTCTTTCGCGATAGTGGTACAGAAATTGCGCTATCCCCGTTCGACAGTATCAAGAGTGTATCGGGAATACGCCATTTCCGGAATAACATCTGAACGTTGACAGCGCTGTGGGCGGAGAAAGGTGGTGGATGAACGTGGCCGTCGACGTCTGTCTCGCATTGTTTCAGCCAACCGGAGATCGACAGTGGCACAAATCACCGCTGACTTCAACGAGCGATGTGCCAGAAACGTCTCCACCAAGACCACCAGGCGATAATTAGCCGCAATAGGTTATGGGAGCCGCCTATCCAAAAGATCCCACTGCTAACACCACGACACAGGACACTCTACGCCTCTACTGGGTGAAAGAGCATCGGCATTGGACCTTGGATGATTAAAGAGGGGTCCGATGAGTACCGTTTCCAGTTAATTCGAGCGGACTGGGGACATATCTGGCCGAAACCGCACGAAACTAAGCACCCGTCATGTCAACAAGGAACTGTTCAGGTAGGTGGACGGTCGGTAATGATCTGGTGGGTGTTCAACTGGCACACATTGGGACCTGCGGTACGTCTAGACGCATCTCTGAATGGTCACTGTCCAGGTTACGTGCCCATCCTTGCAGACCACCCTTCATGGCCATCGTGCACCCACAGGGCAATGGACTCTTCCAACAGGACAATACGCTTCTCCACAGAGCCGTTTGGTGACTAGAACATGGTTCGAAGAGCATTCCGCAGATATTACCACCATGGAATGGCCTCCCCGTTCATTGGACATGAACCCTGTGAGCATCTTTGGGATGCTGTGAAAAGGTGCTTTCGAGTTTTGGAACCTCCACCCAGGAATGCGACGGAATTATGGACAGCGGCGCAGCAAGCACGGATGGAGATACCTGTGGAACGCTTTCGTGAACTAGTGGACTCAATGCTTCGCTGTGTGTGTGTGACTGCCCTTATCCGGGCGAAAGGTGAGCCTACACGTTATTAGATAGGCTCACCTTATTTTTGTTCACTCCGTGTATAATAGTGCTTCAGAATATGGAAGACAGCACGGATTGCAATTCTATTGTATTGGGGAAGAGGGTCTAACTGGAATCATCGTGCCCAGGATTTGCGGCATTCTGGAAGAGGACGATTGTGGAGGTTAACCACTTAGTAGAATTTAGCATGACAGTGTCACAAGTAATTTTCACAATTACTGAATGAATAAGTTTTTCCGAAATTTTAAGGATCGAGCAACGAACTGAAATAAATTAGAGGTTTTCTGAGTTATAGGCTTTCAAGATGCGTTTAACTGTATAGTTATTCCAAGAGCAACGAACGCAACAGAGGGATCACTGAATTATGAGCACTTTCCAAATAACGTGTTGAGCCACTGTTCGCACGGATAACAGGCGCTATTCGTCTTGGCATTGACTCCAAGTCTAAAGATGTCCGTAGGGATCTGCAGCCATGCTCCCTGCTGGACTTTCCACAGTGTTGGAATAGATGACTGTTGCGTGTCCATACGCCTAACTTCCCGTTCCGAAACATTCCACAGCTGTTCAGTTGGATTGAGATGAGGCGAATTTGGAGGCCAATCAAGTTGGGTGATATATTCATTGTGTTATTCGAACTACTTTTTCACAGTGCGGGCCCGATGACATGGCGCATTATTGTCTCGGAAGATCCCGTTTCTGTCCGGTAAAAAAAATACAAAATAGCAGAGTGCACATGGTCTCCTAAGAGCTGCCGGTAGGTTTCCGACCTAAAGTTACTAGGCGGAGTTGAGGTAAACCTATTTGCTGAAAGACAAAAAACGCTATAAGACCTCATCTGTGAAACGTAGGTCCATAAGCACTACGGATCCTAGTTGTTGTAGTAGGGCTTTAGGAGCATTGACGACCAAGGCCGTATTTCTTCGTGTATATTGTCTGTAAATTGAATAATGAGATCGATTTTCTGTTTTCTGGACGAAAAACCCTTGCTTTCTTGAGAAAAAACCATGCTGCCCTCACCTGAGACCGACTAACTTAGTCGGTCTCAGGTGAGGATCTCAGACGTGATAAAGGCCAATAAAAATTCCTCCCGTCATCGACTGGACTCGAACTCAAAAACTTTTCTACCCGGTATGGAGAGGACGGCGATCCTACAACCGTGCTACCCATGGCGGCTCTTAGTTCTTGCCAGCAAAATATGCCCCATATTTAGCAACCGCAGCCACCTGCCTCGATAGTGGGCACCATGCACGATGGGTCCATCGACTCGTGTAGCTTGTGCCACACACGAAAGCGCGTTGTACCATGTGTTTGGACTCATCCGATCAGCACACTCGTTTCCAGTCCCTCGGTGTCCAACCAGCGTGTTGCTGACACCTCAGTATTCGCATTCGACGATGATCAACGGTGACGAGAGGGTGTCTCTTGGGTCATCTGCTGTAGAACACCATACATCTGAGTGTGCAGCGCATCGTCATTTGCGATATTGTTCTTGTATTCCCCATATTATATTGCGATGTCAGCTGTCGCACAGTGACCTGCCATTAAGCCTGTACTAAGCGCTGCATCCTTTGATAACCCCGAACATCTGCCTTGCGTAATCCTTTACAGATCTGTCGGCGGGAGGTGGTGTGACCCGTTCGACGCCATTCTTTGTACACCTTAACCACAGCAGACCGTGAGCAACCGACAAGACGTGCTGTTTGCGATGTGGAAGTACCCGACGCACAAGCTCTCACAATCATGCCCTCTCGAATCTCCTTGATATCTTTACTATGTCTCATCGCTACTACTTTATCACTTACTTGCACACCGGATGTAAATTACCACCGCTCTAGCGTATGAAGCTGTTCGGCTTTTTATACTGAGAGCTATGCAGATCAGTCCATTATAGATAGGGAGGTGTTAATTTAGTGATAATTGAGTGTATCAGAGTGGGTCTTCAATGAAAGGACTGCAGATGTGAATAATGAAGAGGATAACCCATGTTAGGTTACAGTTCCTAGTTCTTTACAGCAAAACATGCCCCACATTAAGCAACCACCGCCACCCGCATGGATAATGAGCACCATACACGATGGATCTATGGACGAATGTCGAATAATTTTGGGAAGTTGTGTTATGCAGTTTGGCACTCATCCCGTTGGCCATGATTTTTGGCTTTAGGTTATTGATATCGCTGTCGGTTCCATCTTGTTATTCAAAAAATAATAATCGTGAGACAATCGTGATATTCTTTTATAAACACCGTATGACGCTGGAGAGCTGAACACGCTTTGGGTGGGTGGACATATTTTGGTGTCTACCGAGTGTATACAGGATATAAAATTAGTCAACTAACGTATACCTCAGTGTTATAATTTTTGTGTTTAAGATTCGTTCGTAATTAGCATGTTATTGCAGCTGGAACTAGAATAGAACCGCTTGTAAAAGAGGGGACCTCTTATATGCATTATTAATCAAGAAGAAACCATATGCGAAAATACCGTACACAACGATAATTTTTCTGAATAAATCTCTTACTAATAAATATTCGAAATATGGTCTTTCTTTCGCTCTTTCTTCTTTTTTTAACTTTAATTTTCCACAGTTGTTTCTAACTGCTGTATTGCATGAAATTGTGCTTCACGGTACGAAGGATAGTTCTCTGGCCCACAAAAGATACGGAAGTTCCTCATATCTAGTGGGATTTGACTACAATTTTCAGGATTGCAACCATCGCTCAAATGTCTGCCACCAGCAACATCGTCACTAATTCTGGAATGCATCGATTCACTTGGATACAAAGCCTCACAGTTGTACCGATCCGATAGAAGCTGTCTTCCGTGTCTTTGATTGTCTTGTCGTTCATTTTCTACTGACGTGATCAATACGAACAGACGGAAACGCTCCACACTGATCGCGCTGTTTGAAATTCTGTCCAATGTTCTGATTTTCACAGTTTATAAAGAGACATCTACCAGCTACGCAGAATTAAAAGTCACGTGTCTTATGCTTTCCAGTTATACTCAGCATATCCTGTGTACTTTAAGTGTTCACTTGCGAAATACTATTCATATTACCAGATATTAAGATACTATTTGAGTTGTCATAACATGTGGCTGGTCCTTGAAAAGAGTCATTAAAATTAAGCTATATTTTGTACCCCCTAAATTCAAACGTATATATATACTTATATAATTCAACACACCCAGTTACCAAAATAGTTGGTCTCACCGATCGAAGTTCTATTTTGGCATGGTTGACTGCTTTCCAAATGTGTACGATGTTTGAGATGGAAGTCTTCAGAATGCTGAGCTCCAGAATCTGTTGTAGGCAGGGATGGATCCAGGCACGGCTCATAGGGCTTGAGTCCTTGGCCCCTTTGAGTTGAGAGGTCCCAAATACCCAACTTTATTTTTTGTGTAAAACTCTTGATAACCGTTAATCATTTAAAAATTCAGAGCAGAAAAGGTGCATTAACATTCCAATCGTGAAAACCTCGCGGTTTAAAGCAGCTTTTCAACCAAAATGCTCTACAGATAGCGTGGTTTTCGCTATTATGATGTTAGTAGTAGTGGCTACTGCTCTAGCTCTGACACGAACCTGTAGTATCCCACTTTTCAGAGTTTAGCAACGTTTGAACAATCCAAAATCTAAATTTGAACAACCTAAAATATGTTCCTAAAATATTATGTATTGACACCATGATTATTATCTTTGCTAACAATAACAAATGGAATATTAATGAGAGGAACTAATAACTCGTCTTAATTGACCTCTATATTACTCAGGAAGGGACCACATTGATTTAACTGATTGTGCCATGCACATTATACTGATACCTAAAAATGCCCACTAAGGACGCCAGCCCTGGGGCCCCAAGAATACAGATCTGCTCCTGATCGTAGGATAAATTCTTTCCACTGCATCCCACTACTTGTTCATTCAAATTCTCTGTGCTTATGCTTCACAGCCCTCTATAATACTTATAGAACCAACCGCTTGCATAAAATATCTTTATTCCTCAGTAGCCTAATATTTTTGTCAACATAGTATTCAAGTACGTTAACTGTGTACAGCTGTTTATTCAACCTAATGCTCTGTTTGTCAGCTGTCAGAGGATAGAGTTACTTGGGTGACTCAGACTGTATGACTTTGGCTCCACGTAGCCGGATTTTCTCAGGAAATAATTCGAAATGACCATCTTCAGGAGGATGGCATAAATAATAAAATACCCTAAAATAAATCACTGATTTACTTTAGGGTATTTTATTTTCATAAACAAAATTCTGTTCAGGCTAGATTGTGAATATCCCTGATCCATTGAGGAAAAATAGAAGGAACTGCAGTAATCAAAGGTCCTTAAAAAGGGATCTGTCTAATATAAAATACATAACCAGACGGTGGGCGGAAAGCATACGCAGAACGATTTAAAATCCTTTCTTCATTCAACATAAGTATGCAGTTGTGACTTGCCTTGAGTTGGCAGGTTTCCAGAAAGTCCATGTATCAAAGTGGCTACCCAGACTTGCCCTATGTTGAGCCCACATTCTTAAAGCGTTCACGTACTGTCAAAAACAAAAGTTTAGGTTAATTGCTCATAACAAACCCACATAAGGGAAATTCCATCGCGTGTAGAAGAATCTTTGGCGTAGTATGCTGCTGCAGCACAAAGGATGCCTTCGTAAATTAATTAGCGAATAATTATTAAATTGAATGATAATTTTTATTTTATTTTAAATCAAATGGCTGACGATTAGGCTTTGTTTTTACAACATTTATTACAAATTTTCATTGTTAGATAAAAGAAAAATCTAATTTATCTGACTATACACACGAGCCAGCACTTAAAGTGCTGTCTCGTGAAGATACTTGAATGAATATCTAATGAGGCTATAAAGATAAGATAATTATTAATAAATTTGTGATTGGATATTAATTGGCTAAGTGCATTTGTTTACAAGTTGTGTTTAATCAGTTTTATAATTCTCTATAAAAATTTCGCATTACAATGGCGCCATCTATGGACTGTCAATGAAATCAGATGTTTAAACGTATTTCAATTATGTTTTAATGAAAATATATAAAAAAATAATTATTTAATGATCATTCACTGTTACTCGTTGTGGATCGAGGGATTGAATGAACGTATAAGGAAACAATAGATTAATTACTCTCCTAGTATTTCGCTCAAGATAGCGTGTGCTTCAGACATAAGTCGCGGAAAGATTTGAGAAAATACTTTATCCCACCCAGCAAGATCAAAAATAATCCGAAATATCGGTAGTTATAAATATTCACGAATTTCTCTTCTCTGCTCCACGCACGCACGGACTTATAATTAACTCTGGAGATGTTTATTGAGTTGTCTTATTTAGGAGTGATTTGTTGAGTCTCCTTCATTCCTGCCTTAATCTTTGCGTCTATTCTGAATTGTTCGCAATAGTGTTTAGTTTCCACCTTTGAGCAATCGTACTGATGGAGTTTGACATTACGCATTCCATGTCTATAGGCAAAGATTTGCTACTAAATTCCACGTGTCAGAGTAAAAGGAGATCCTATTTGTATCAGCTCTTTTTCGGTTAAAATAGGTCTGTATTTACTTTTATTTGCTTAGAAATGGACGAAACGTATTAGCATCAAACTCAAAATTCAAATTAAATCGGCAGTCGAATTTAATTCAGAGACATTTGTAATATATCATTTCTGTGCAGCTATTGGAAAAAAAAATGACATTGTATCCTAGCATTCAAGTCTGCAATGCATAAACTAATTGCGAACTCAATCCAAGCCACGTAATCGAACGACCAACCATCTTAAAAAATTTATTGGTACACGAATATCTTCTTCAGTGTCTCGAAAAGCAATCTGAACTTTTCTAATCTTACGATACAGTTCGCGTTACTCCTCATCAACTCTACGGAAGAAACCTGCTCTGTAACTATGACAACTAACATTTTTATTTAAAGATATCTCTGGAGAACTGTAGAATAGCAAATGCGTATTACCTTTCTGTGGTAGAGACACGCAACAAACACTGCAAATGCATTTCTATAACTATGATGGGATTTTATGCTATAGAAAACGAATCTGCATGAAACTAAATTTGGATATTGTAAAACAAAACAAACAAAAACAAAACTGTTGTGTATGTGTGTGTTATTTCTGTTTTATAGAGTCGGAATTAATATTTGGTGAGGCGAACATTGGTTGTATCACTGGAATGGACTTTTAAAGATTTATAAAATCAGATTTATTTAACATTTTGATTTGAACTCCATTGCTAAAGCTATGTTCCTTCATATTTTCGTATTTCTTCCTTCCTCCTTTCAACTCCCCTCCTCCCCGTTTTGTTTTGTTTTTTTTTTAAACAAATTTATGCATTTGTAATTATTTTAAAATTAAATGTAAACATTAATTAAAACATGGTAGATAAAATCCTTTGCAAAATGCTAACGCTCGATCACATCATATTCCAGATTATTATCAATATTAATAATTATAATTATCATTATTAATCATATTAAAATATTATTATTAATGTTATTTTTAATATTTAATAATAAATATACTATAGATAAATACATATATGTATATATACAGATAAAAATAAACGAATAAATACAAATAAAAATAAATTTGTATAAATACAAATGAATAAAAATAAAATAAAATAATTATAATTATAATAATCATTATTAATCATATTAAAATATGATTATTAATATTGTTTTTAATATTTAATAATAAATATGCTATAAATATATATATATATATATATATATATATATATATACAGATAAAAATAAATTCGTATAAATACAAATAGACAAATAAATAAATAAAATAAAAAATAGATACATATTCATATAAATACAAATATATATATACATATAAATGTAAATACATATAAATATATACTATACGTAGATCATTAAAACATCGTAAATTTCATGTTTTAAAGATCTATACTGCGAGTTTTATATTTCCATAAATATGCATAAATTTTATAAGAATAAACAAAGTGAAAAACAGCACTGGCCCCAGTTCTACACGGTATACATTCTAGGGGCAGTGAATACTAAATTAAAATCGATACTGTACACGTACAAAAATAATTCATATGGTAATCGTAGAGTCCGGCAGATGGCGCCAAGCTCGATAGTTGTAAATTTGCCAAGTTTCCAATCTAGAAGCTACGAGCAGTGATCTGGCGAGCCATGCGACAGAGGCGGATAAGTGGGCTGAAGTGAGCGAAAGATGTATAGGTAAACGAGACTGCAATTAGATTATCGCCACAAGGACATCTTTGTATGATTCTGAAATATCTCGTTGTAAGGACAGTACTTCGTCGTTCCATCCGGAAGTCCAGACAGTAAGACTCTTCGCTTTATTTTTGCAATTTCCGTCGCAGAGAACAATTCGAATTTGACTCAACCCCTGCGCATTTCCTACTGCATCGCTTCTTTCCAGTTGCTACTGGCAACGATTGACCGCTCGCTTTAAAAAAAACTAAAAACAAAAAAAAACCGATACCGAGCAAAAACAAGGCGTAGGTTTGATATTTAGGAGTTGTTCTGGAATCAGGAATATGCATCTTTCAAAGTCGATTGTTTTTCCATTATCGGTGTGTTTTGCGCTAATTTTTTTGCCGTGTTTCACCGATTGCCAGTTTTCGGACATCGAGGGAAATTTCTGTAGCAGAACGTGGCCGGAAGGCAGTTGCTGTATGGGAAGACAAGACGAATGTGCAATACCCATAATGGACACGTTTTGCTATTGCGATGTGTTCTGCGATCGTCGGGAAGGAAATGACTGCTGTCCAGATTATTGGGAACACTGTCTGGGGGTGCGACAACCGGCAGAAAAAACAAAACTGGTGAGTGCGATTTTCTTTCTTTTTCTTTTGTAATGAAAGTATTTTTGTTAAAAGTGCATATATAAAATGCTATTGTATTAATTTAATTTATGAATAAATGTTTATCCGTTAGCAACTGAAATATTTGAACGGATATACGCGTGGATAAGAGTATTCATAAGAGATCTGTGCAAATAATCTGTGGCTTGAACGATAAATATTAAGTAGTTTAGGGTTTAAATAAACTTTATGCTAGGTATCAGCTGATTTTTAAGATTTTAGGACATAATTCCAAATATGTATTCCGACAGGAGCGTTCCTAGGGTATGTGGCGCCCGGGTGCCAATTGAAACTTGACGCCCCCTTTAAAATTTTCTTCATATGTGTATGTAAGTTTCAGGTTTTCAGGCGCCCCTTGAATGTTGGCCTCCGGGTGCATTGCACCCCTTTCACCCTCGGGATGGCTCGCCCCTGTATTTAGAGCAGAAAATTCAGACGATAATTAAAGCTCACTTAAACAGAGCGTCTTATGTTTTGGAAAAAAAAGTAAAGTGCAGCCATTATCAACCCACTGCAGGATGGAAGCCTCCTCAACAATTCATGCTGAGGAAAATGGACCATAATCTGCCACGCTGGTCCAGTGCGGGTTGGCAGATCGACCGTATTCAGCAGTCAGAGGCTTGAACCCCGGTCTACTCAAAGAGCGTGTGCTACTGCACTCCCGCTCCTGCCCACTCGGCTACGGAGGCAGCATGTTTTGGAAAAGAAGTGGTTAATTCACTTCTTCCTCAAGGAGTGACGCATCCACTTAGCGTTGATGCTGACTTCCTGATGAGAAGTTAAACACATTGGGATGGTGCAAAAGCAAATAAGGATCAAGATTCCCTTTAGAGGGGTTGGGGGACAGGAATTGGCAGCCTAAAATATTATTATATATTAATATTTTAATGTACGATCATCTACACTCTGTTGCATTAGTAAGATTGTGGAGCACCCTTCCCCCTCCCCTTCACGCACGCACACCTCCTGGGTATCCACTATCTGTACATTATATTCAGAGCTTCTCTCTTGTATTTATACAACTATAAGAAAGACACTTGCGATTTTCGATTTTTTCAAAGTACTCAATAGTCTAGAAAAGAAATATTAAAGTTTAGGTTGCCAGGCTTTGTAAACTGAGACGCGGTTTACTCTCATGTCTACTGATTTCTAAATTCACCTGCTTTTGTGCTTTTAAATATAGAAGCGAAAACTTTTAAGATATATTTAATTTAGAATATATATATATATTGCATTTATTATAATGTGGATAATAATAGACTGAGGATTCAGAATTTAAGGATAATCTCTTTTTTTTAATTCTTTGAGCTTTCTATAAAGCATTTGATACTGAAAGACCCGCTAAAATAATTTCATTCACCATTTATAACATTATAAAATTAGGGGTTAATTTTCCATAGAGAATTTTAATGTAATTATTACTGCAGCCAAGAGATGGCGCCACTATACGGCGGTTATAGACTAAAGTTGGTTATTTATTTGTCTGCTTCAATTATTCAATAAAAATTCTAGTCATTCTTCTAACATCAAAGAGCCTTGGGCAAGTTAATTTAGTACGGCTTATAAAAGGGGAATATAACTTAGACTACATTTAAGTTTCATGATATATTTATATAAATGATGAATAACATACATATTTTTAAATTTATCTGCATTGCACGCATATTTTTAGACCATTTTTAATTCTTTATTGTTTCACGTGATACCCGTTTGTTTTCATAATTAATGATTGAAAGAGAAGGTTTGTATGTTCTACTGGGCATAATGTCTCATAATAAAACTAAACTCAATCACTGTCCACTCTGACAGATGAACATTCTTGAAACAAAATGAACCGCGAGGCCACGGATGATTAAATGTCCTTGAAGTACTAACCTTGAATATTGACTAAAAAGGCCAATTTTTATCTGACGTTTTCCATAAATAAAATTTATCTGAATCATCAATCATAGCTACTAAGTGACCTCAGAATTGGGGCGGGCATTCAGTACCACCCACACCGGAAGGATAGCTTAACTGCGCTAAGGATTTTCAAGAACAGAAAAGCTGCTATCATTGAAACACGAGTTGCGGATGTTTACGTAAATGCAAAGTGCATTCCTTTGCAGTGTCGTAAGCATTGAAGATGACCCGCTTATTTATGATTCGTTTCATTTGCTTCACCTTAAGAATTCGCGAAGATAACCGTACATCCCACACGGTTTAACTCTTCCCCTCAAAAAGAGTTTTAAATTTATATTTTATTCCTTTCACGCGTAACTTCGTCACAAACATTTTTGTGCTGACCTAATATCTTAGTGATAAGTTTACAATGTAGGCTGCTGACGTAACGAAACTATTCATTTCTTATTTCAGATTTATACCTGGAACAAGCCACGTGGATGAGGACCCAGATTCATCTGCTCGTGCTGCTTCTGAAATGACACGACACAAAATGGAAATTCCTTAACCGGACTCAAACCTTTATGTATATATGTGCTTCTATTATCAGTATGTATCGTGACTATGCAGTACATTAATTCTCAGACTTTAACTGTCCTGTAAAAGTAATTTGAAATGCCCTGCAAGCAGTAGTGGCCTTGCTTGAAGGTCTCCACTTATGCATTTAGTCATTAACGTTTTCTAGTCTGCCCCTCCCTCATCTGTATATGAATTTTCTCGCGCTGCTCTTAATTTACTGTTTATTATGTCGATGCTGAGTGTTTTGCATTGTTTTTTTTTCTCTATAGAGAGACTTAATGGATGGTAAGGTGAGAAAAAAAGGCAAAAGCTGTTCATGCGCAGTGGTTGCTGTTGATAGAAATAAGCGAGGAATTAATGAAGCTGAAGTAACTGCTTTTTTTATTATATGAACGATTGTATTTGCTAAAATAAATGAATGATGCAAATTCTGAATTTGGTTAATGCGCAACGATTATATTCATAACACTGAGAATTGTTACTGTCATTGAGAATTGTTATAAAAAGCAGGGTGACCAGGGTTTGCTAGTTATAATCATGCGATTTACCACTACATAAGTAATAAAAATATACAATATAAAGTATAAATCTTACAATAAACCACAACTTAAAAAGGACACTTCACATAAACGTTCAGGAATGTTAAAGGAAATAAATTGTTTCATAAGAAAAAATAGCATATAAATAAATAAAATACAAGCTAAACAGACCGATTAAGAAAGCAAGGGTATGAATCAACTTTCTGAAGTTATTTTTTAGAGAGAAATAACATCAGCGTCAACAAATAATCAAGATCATGATGGAAGAATGTTCTTGTTTATACTCCCGCACAACCAACAGGTCAGTGGAGTTTACAATAAATCATCGATACAAATGTTAATCGTATTTAGCAGTCACGGACTTGAACCCCGGTCCACTCAAAGGCGCGTGCTCCTGACCACCCGGCTTCGTCAGGCCTTAGAAGCAAAGTTCAATTAATCATAATAATTTAAACGCCGAAGAGGTAATGTAATATTATTGTGAACAGAAGTAGGAAATTCCGATCTTCCTTAAACTGTTTCGTGCAGTCAGCCTCACACATCTGGATGAAAAATCTACTGTCAACTTATATCCCAACGCTAGATGGCGTTGGGATATAATTGGACAGTGGACCGCTATTAAGTGTCATTCCCTGTACTGCTTCGATTGGTACAGGATGATCCAAGTAATTCCGACACGTTTTCTACATTTGTAATGAATGTAATAATGAAACTATCAAAAAAAAAAAAAAAAAAAAAAGCGATGGAAAAACAATACGGATGTTGTTAAAAAAAAGTGCACTTTGCATATTTCGGGATAAAAACCTTGGCGATCAAAATAAACCACTGGTCTACACAAATTTGCCACACGGGTGCTGAACATTTGGAATCAAGGTAAGAAAATAATAAAAGGTATTATTATTATTCTCAATATATGGCATAGCCTTGTATGTACACTGAAAGGGCAGAATTCCTGGGGTTCCTGTGCACCGCGACGCTGTCACCCCTCTCGCTAGTGGACGAACCCACTGCTTGGCAGGTATATAGGTACACTGCATCACTGAATTCCCGTAGGATAATTCGATGTAGTATGGATAAACGTCGTGAGTTAACCGATTTTGAAAGGGAGATGATAGTGGGTGCCCAACGCATAGGTCACTCTATCGCGTAGGTGGTACAGAAATTGCACTGTCCCCGATCGACAATATTAACAGTGTATCGGGAATACGCTATTTCCAGTCTGCCTCGCATTGTTTCAGCCAACCGGAGAGCGACAGTGACACAAATCACAGCCGACTTCAACGAGGGAGGTGCCAGAAACGTCTCCACCAAGACCATCAGGAGATCATTAGCTGCAATAGGTTATGGGAGCCGTCGACCCACCCGAGTCCCATTGCTAACACCACCGCACAGGACTCTACGCCTCAAATGGGCGAAAGAACATCGGCACTGGGCCTCGGATGATTGGAGACGGGTCTCCTGGTCCGATGAGTCCCATTTCCAGTTATTATTTCGAGCTGGCGGGAGGGTGCATATCTGGCGGAAACCGCACGAAGCTATGCACCCGTCGTGCCAATAAGGAACTGTTCAGGCAGGTGGGCGGACGATCGGCAATGGTCTGGGGCGTGTTCAAATGACACACGTTGGGACCTCTGATATGTCTAGACGTATCTCTGAACGGTCGGTCCAGGTTATGTGTCCATCTTTGCAGACCATCTGCATCCCTTCCTGGTCACATGCACTCCAGGGCAATAGATTCTTCCAGCAGGACAATGCGCCTCCCCACAGAGCCGTAGTGAATAGAACGTGGTTCGAAGAGCATTTTGCAGATTTTACCACCATGGAATGGCTTCCCCTTTCATCGGATATGAGCCCTGTGGAGCATCTTTCGGATGCTCTGGAAAGGTCCGTTCGAGCTTTGAATCCTCCACCCAGGAATGCGACGGAATTATGGACAGCGATGCAGCAAGAATGGATGGAAATACCTGTGGACTGCTTTCGTGAACTAGTGGACTCAATGCCTCGGAATGTGACTGCCCTTATTCGGGCAAAAGGTGGGCCTACCCGTTACTAGGTTGATATCCCATGAGTTCTGTCCGCTCAGTGTATAGTCAGGTATAAGGCGACTATACAGTGTAAAGTTAGGTAAATATGGATATGGTGCATCCAGATCTACCATCTGCTATAAGACCCATTCTATATGGACATAGTTTCCTTTCATCTTCTGCGTTAGGAACTCCCAATATAATTTTATCATCAAGTTATGAATGTAATATACTCTATATGGCGACAGTCTCTTCATGAAATGCAACATCTCACATAAAAGGAGTTAATGATTTGATGAAATATTTGGATCTTCAAAAGTCTCTGCAGGAATCAGGGGATGAGTCCAAGCTATAAACTATCTCCCCCAGAAGCATTATTTCCTTGATGTGACACTTTGAGAAGAAGTTTATTTCATACTTTTCTCCAGATTTCCTTGTTTATTTCGCTGTACAATATTTCCTAATTAATGATTGCATTAGAAGCTCCAGTATATGATTCAAGTGAACAATGTTGGAGTTCTCCTCCATAAGGAGAATATTTGTGTTTTTCTCCCAAATGTAAGTTCTGCTTATTTGAAGGAGAAATATGAAAACACGAAGGTCCTTAATGCAGTCATGTATGAATGGTGACTGGAATGTGGTGACTAGACTGTTTGTTTTGTGAAGACTTGGAGGTGTGTATGTTGTTGTTATCAATCGGTTTTTTGCTAATCCATCCTTCAGCATTGGACAAGGAAGGAATGGCCACGCAGAGACAGTTTCAAAAGCACGTTGTCTCATGAACGTCAACACTTGATTGAAAAAACTCTCATATTATATTATAAAAGTAAACAAAGGCTTTCGTGAGATATTTATATTTCATTATCAAACTTTAGGTTGAGTCTCTATCCAGGCGAAACCACGTTCATAAAGAATGAGCACTTCTAAACCATTTTATGAGCATCTGACCACCCGGAATTAGCAAAATGTAATAATAATAATAAACTGTATACCCAATAAATGCGCTGAAATTTGTTTAATTCTTCTCGAGGTCCAGTTCTAATCCCTCAAGAGAATGCCGCTTTTTAAGGTCACCAAATTTGACATCTCTGCATAGTCATAAGGTACCTATTGACCCCAAAGATTACATTCAGGTCTGTTTACATTTCGAGTATGTGCAGAATATTTGCTTGGATTATTTGTATTTGTTTAGGATTGGTGTCGAGGCATCCAAGACAGTCTGTTTATAATGTCCGAAAATTGCATTTATTTCATAGTCGGTTGTCTGTTTCTCTAGATGAAAAACCTGAGGTTCAATGATGGAAAACCATGCGACTTTCCCACTGAGACCTTCTTCCCGAAGTCGTGGGTTCTGATCTCATTTCTATGGGATTCGAACCCAGGCGTATTTCTGTACTCTGTGGAAGGATATTTAATTTAGTCATCGTACTAGCCACGAGTTTGTTCTGCCATGGGGTTTACTCCAGTGATCAGCTATTGTCAAGTCTGTTCTTAAAACACAAGCAGCCTGTTTTCTGACATAGTTAAGGAAGGACGTTACGTGGTTGTTTTCCATTAAGATTATTACTATATTTAATACCACGTTAAATTAATAAATATTTTATTAGGCTAGTCGCCTAAACTACCATACTTTAAGCTGACGTTTCAGGTATCTTACCGATACCCATAATCAGACCATTGTATCAAGTTTTCCATCCTGGATTCGGGGTTGTGTAGTGGAAACCTGGGGTGACCTTTTTTCTCATACTCTGGACATCAGTGTTGGTGTGTAGGCTGGTTCTGGTGGTCGGTTGTATGTGGGCTACTCCTCCGAATATCTGACCTAGCATTATCTTGAGGGATTAGAACTGGACATCGAGAAGAATTAAACAAATTTAACCCATTTAATGGGTGCAGTCTTTATTTTATTACACATTGCTAATGTCCGATGGTCCGGCGCTCATAAAATGGTTTAGAAGTGCTAGTTCTTTGTGCACTTGGATATGCCTGGACAGAGATTCAACCTAAAGTTTGATAATGAAATATAAATATTTCACGAAAGCTTTTTCACGACCCTCCCCCCAACAAGTAGTATTAAATATATAGTAGTAATAATCTTAACAGCCAGTTATCATTTTTATCTTGTATTTTTCCTCAGTAATCAATTTCCAAAAGAGCGTACGCAGTTAAGTAAAATAAGAACCTCCCCTAAAATGTTAGAGGATGAACTGTTCCAAATAACAAAAGGCGGACTGAACTACAGCCAACAGTATTCAATACCTGCTAATGTATACGAAATTTGCAAACTGGAACAGACCAGTAACTGTACCAAAGGTGGAAAACACCATAGTTTATTGGTGTTTGAAAGGAAAATGATACTTAGTGCTTCTCCCCCACCAGATATAGCAGTACCTCTTTTGGGTTACTGCGAAGTTCCTGTTACGAAGGTATACAATAGTTACGACACCCAGCCATCACAAGCGACGTGGTAGAAAAGGAATGTAAGGTGTTGAAAAAACTCTGGAACGAATACAGTGAATGGAGCGCAACCGAGACATTTTATGCAGAATAAGGCAATATACCCTCCGCTGGTTGGGGTATGGTGGCAGCAGCCTCGCTGCTACTCCACATCGACAAACGCGATTTGCTTACCTAGTCATAATTGCAATGGAACAGCTGAACAAAAAACATGAGATAATAGACTCACCATGTGTAGTTGTGGACAGCGCAGTCGAATGGGAACAATGCTTTCAGCTTAGAAAAATATTGCAGATCAAGTGTACCAGGTAATTCCTGTTCTTTCATGTTGAAAGATGTTATTAACTGCGATAAACTTTTCAACATGTGATGCGCTCACCTGGTCGAATATTTCATCTTCTTCCTCACATTCAATTTCGATTATCTCAAGCTCATCGCGAATCCCGGAAAGAGAGATGTACGAAGTGTGGATCCTCCCCGTGCCACTGTCCAGCAATTAAGCGTTACTCGGCTAGATGTATTGTGGTCATATCTATGGATGTTTTTACCATATCATAACATCCTTCTCAAGGTATGTTCGAGTTATTATCAGCGCCGTGTGAGACACAATGCGTTATTAGATAGGTGGTCATATTTCATCAGTCTCCTGAGTTTATAATATACGAGTTGTCTGTTGATACTCTGATAATCAATCTTTTAGTGTAATACTGTAATAGAGATTCAATTAATAACTCTAACACATACGATTATCTCTGGAAGTTTTGATTTCAAATATGCCCTGAAGAGTCAAAATCCCACTTTGGACCTTTCAGGACATATTCCTCATTACTTCCAACTTCTTACTAAACAGGAAATTGTAGGACGACGGCATTATATTTTTGTATAGTGAGTAACTTTTGTGCAAATACGCAAATATCTATAATAATCTGAAGTTGCATACACTGGATTAAAATAACAAAAGTGGAATCCTGCGAACACCATAACCATTATACGATCTCGTAATTTTTGGTTAATTTCAGTTCATGTTGTGCAATCCAATGCAGGATTCAGATTGCACTCTGGTTTTATATAAGAGACTCTTTACTGATTTATTGGTGCATCCACGTGCGTGTGGCATCCAAACACACGTTGTCCTAGCTGGTTTTCACAAGTAATCCCAGTTATCCTACTAAAGAATTGACACCACGATCGCTGCAGCAGATTTATCTGATACGTTTATCTTAACTTAACCTGGAAACGACCTGCCAGGAGAATATTTTCTGGGGGGGAAGATTACTTTTGCCATTTAGGCGTGGACTATCAACGGATCAACCATCCATGTCACCATTACATATCCCATAAGTCTTCCCAGTACATTCGCGATTCACCAAACACTTTAATTGACTTAATAAAACGTGATCCTTTGCTCGTCAAGTATTATGTGTCTCTGTTCGCCTCATGATCCCTTCTTAGATATCTCCGTTTTTACCATCGAAACCCCCTCGCGTGCTGCAGGTCATTACTTCGTGACTGGGTTCGTAACACTTGGTGTCCGTATGCGTGTGGTCTAGCAGTGTACCCGAATATGTTGCTTCTCATGTCTGGTGGGAAAGATAAAAAAAAAGGGACTACATGTAGGTTCACACTCGGGATCATAAATTTCACTTTAAGAATCTTAATTACTGATTCCAAAGCAATCAGCGTCATTATTGGCAGCCATTGTGGTACAAATGTAGTTTCTTCACTTTGGATTCAGCTTTTATCGACGTAGTTGTCCTAATGGACAGCTCATGAATTGATACACCGAAGGAATGTTAAAGATACGTCCCGTCCTGTCTTTTGTGACCTTTCCGAAGGTGAAAGCCTTATTGGATGAGAGCAGCCTACTAACCTGTAAAAGCTTGATGAAAAGATAGTCGCACCTTTGGGCATTAAAGTACTGAATCTGTTCGAGAACGTCAACAGAATGGAAGAAATTGTCTCGGACAGTGCATACGTACGAATAGCCCTCGTAGTTTTTAAAAGATTAGCTGATTGACTTTGGTTTTATTGATAACTTTCCTTAACACAGACACGAGACAAGAAAAGTTATTCACTTGTGATATTTAAGGCATATAATAGATTGAACACGTGTATTGATCTTCTTGCTTTGCTGAAATTAAAAGTATGAGGTGAACCCGTTTTCTCTATTTACAGGTAGCTGGGAATGAAGAAACATGGGTTTCCACCAGGAAAGATGCGACGCATAAAAGATGTTAGTGGGTGGAAAAAAGGATGGTTGGCATTTGGCAGGTCTCCTGTTAAAGAAACAGTTGAGTTTTTGGGGTTTCAGAAAGTAATAAGAGGAATGATGTAAATTGAAATCAACTGGAAATCAGCGGAAGAATTTCTGTTGAAACTCTGTGCCATGTGATCGTGATCGGCGACGAATATTACGTTTATTAAGCGAAAACCAACTTAAGGCAAGAACTGTTAAAAAAAGATTAACCAAGGTGAAAAGGGACAAAAAGTTAACCAAGATTAACTTTTCGCATAAAAACTAGAAGAGTTTTTTTCTTATACTCTAATGATGCAGGCACCGAGCTTACAGTAAAAACAATGAGGCATTTCATCCAGACTGTACGCAAGGGTTCGTACAAGGTGGCGGGTCAATGACGCTTTGGAGATGTTCTATCTGTTATGAACTGTCTTCTACTTGAAATATCAATCCAGGTGAATCAGGTTGGCTTAAAAAATATCCTGGATGATCTGGTTGCGCATTTTGCTGAACATTTGAGGGACACTCATGATTTCGACCCTCCTGTACTCCCGGATCGCAACTGCCAAGTTCATGGGACTTCTACTATTTTAAACTGGCGCAAGGAAAGCAAGAAGAGATGGTAGGGAATTTAGATTGGTGAGCCAAGCTACTAGACTTCAATCTTATTGAGAACGTATGGAGCTACGAAAGTGAAAGCACAAGAGCATCCACGAAACCTGATTGAGTTACTGACTCAATTGTTTTCAGTACAGTTCAATATTGATATATTGTGTTTAATGGGTCTACTTGGATCCCTATTAACCAAAATTCATGAAGTGTGGATCATGGTAAAGTAGGGATTACATGTTATTAATTGAAAAATTACTCGGTGACTAATTTTTTTTCAGGTGTCTTCATATAAAAACACTTGCTGTTTTACAGTCGAAAATTAATTTCAAATATTATTGCATTTTACCAGTATAAAGTTCCTCTTTAACACGAGATATCGCTACTGTGCTAGTGTTACCTTATGAGTAGTTTTTTTTTATTTTTAATAATTAATAAAGTCAAGCAGAGTTTGTTCATTAAGTTAGGTGAACGTTCTTTTAAGCTGACGGATAAGCGGGTTAATAAAACAGAGGAATTTGCTAGCTAATTAAAAATGTTTGAAATAAAAGAATTACAAAATAACAAACTTTATTCCTTAATTCTTTTGTGAATTTCTTTGCTGAAAGGCTTGAGGTATTTGTGACGATTTTTATCAGATAAAACGACTTTTATGGCTGCTGAAATAACAGTGCTCAGTGAACCGTATATTTTTCATTCTAGACTATTTGTGATCACGCATGCTACCTCAGATATAGGAATAAATCCGATCCCTAAAAGACTTTCCTACGCAGAGGCATTTTAACTTTAGTAATACGCCTTTGCAATACACTTTAACATCTACCAATTCCATTTAGGATTGGAAATGGCAGATGTTTCTTTGTATATCTCTTGCTGATGATTACCTACCTTTTATGCTACGTTGGATAAAGAAAATTAAGCTTAAATATGTAATAACAACGTTGAATATGTCTAAGAAAACCTGTTCCTGATCTCGCTGTAGGAATTCATAAACTGACTCCTTTAATTTGAGAAAGCTTGACACGCAGAAGCGTAGCACTTCAACTTTTCAGCAGACATATTTCGATACCGTGTGCATTAGTTCAGGAACTCCACAATACAGCGCATAAGGATGTGGTAATAATTATACTGGAAAATATAATATCCACTTCATCAGGGTGAACTTTTTTTCTGCCTAGTTAGAGAGAGAATTTTTTAAGATGACTGTCTCCTTCATTTTAGCTTGATTCTTCTAGAGACACCTAAGTATTACAAAAACTCATTATAATTAAGATAGATTAAGGTCGATGATGTCAGTCCGACCTGTGCTAACAAGCAGATACGTGTAGTGCAAAGAGCGACTGGCTGCCAACATCCGACAACGCCATGCAGCCAACTGATAGCAATTGAAGCATCGTACCAGTTTAGACCTTGACTCACATCATCTTCACCGTACACAAGGGACACCGACAGACACTCTGGTGCCAGGAACGTTCGGTATTTAAAGGATTCACTTTTTTGACGACGCACACATGCTAACAAATGGGATGTGTGCAACTGAGATGAGGCTGCTGGTCAGCGATGTTATATAAGGAGCATCCCTGTGGAAAAGCTGACTGTTATGCTACAGGTGTGCCATAACGGGTGTCTCTGATCAGCAGGTAATTTGCATAACGATAATAAAGGCTCTCGGAACCTGACCCATCGACTTAAAGGTGAGCGATCGACAGTATTGTATTTTATGATTTTTAAACTATGAATGCTGTTAATGCAAAGAGATATAATCGCATTTACGATTCCTATTTAGATGGTACAGTTCTGCTTTTAATGCAGTGAAACAGTTATTCTCTGACACAGTCTTGCCAATGAAGATTCAGCGTTGTTTATTATTTTAGGCATGCGCACAACGTATTTAGTAGGATTATTTTAAAGAATACGAGAGCTTTCTGCTCTATTTCATAAGCCCACGCCCCTTCCCCTCCCCAGACCCTTCAAAGTCATTAGAATTTAAAACAAGAGCTACCAACATGTTCCCCACTTGCTATTTATTGTATTAAAAATGCACGTTCGTTCTTTCGATTTCCATTAATTTAAACAAAGCTGAAAAGTGTCTGAACAAAATGATTGCGTTAAATTATTAAAAACGCTAAATAATTTACGTTATTTCGCGTTTTTAATGATTAAAACTTAATTTTCACAGAAACCCAACTAAAAATTATTAATATTTGTTTAAGATTGGCATGCAGATACAGAACTTCTCACAGTGCGTGTTCGAATCTGCACGACTTCGCAAAATACTCGGTTCATTGTTAACTGAGCCATATCCGACTGTCATAACAACTGGCTTAGTTAACTCCATTTGGCTTGTTTGTTGAGCATTAAGCCGAATTTTATTTATTTATTTATTTTTAATAGGACAGTGTTAGCTACTTTGAAATTAGGCCAAAGCCGCCTTTGCCCTTCACGAAATAAAAGCATGATCAAGTGTTAGATTCTAGGAAGTAAAATGTTCATAAAATGCGTTTATTGTTCGTTTATGTTGTAATTTTGACGTTTTGACTGCTGTTATGGCCTGATTTTATAGATTTCTACAAAATGTCTGCAGGAAAGGTCTTAGGAGTGGTACAGAGCCTAAGGCATCAGAAACCATTCTTGTTAGCTACGTTGCTTACGATGTCTTCATCAAAATTTCTAATTAAATCATCTGGATTCGCTCACAAACCTTTCATATTTTAATAATAAATCGAAAGTAGCAGCAAAAATCATTCTGTGAGCATTCAAATGTATACGAAGTTTCCACCCAAACATTTCCAGACTAGTTTCAGCGGCTATTACTTAGTTTATTCCTTTGACTAAGTTGAAAAGCTTTTGAGATAACTGAAACCCACTTTTCGGTATCTCTTTACAATACTACTTTTATTGTTGTTGTATATTCAAAACGTGGCCAAACATCCTCCCTTTGAATTTAAATTTTAGCCATGAAAACAAAAGTAAATCTCAGGGAGCTAAACCGAAAAGGTACTAAGGCTAGAGGATTAGGAAGATGTTGTTCGTGGTCAGAAATCGTTGTACGAGGAGGAATGTGAATGCCACTCAACACGATTTCATTTGGAAGAGTTCAAAATAGCTGAGAAGCAAGCAAACTAATTTGAATTGACGCCAAACTGATCACACTGATTCCCTATATAAAGTGCTAAGAGGTGGTACTTTACATGAGAAGTCAACTTTGTGTTCTAGAAAATAATTTAATTTCAGTAATGCAAAATATACATTCTCATTTTTAGTATTGCTTACCATGCTCTACCAATAACTTACCAAGCCATGATCTATGCATGGTAAATTACTTGATAGTGCGATTATCGGGTTAATTAATAACAGTATTGCCTTCATGAAATGAGTTGTCCACCGTTGTACCACTTGGGATTGAGAAAATCTCCATTATGTTGAGAACTCTTCGCATTCCACTGAGGGGCCACTTGGCATGTTTTAGCAACCGTTGAAATCCATTGCGTATTCAATCACGTATGATTTATACCGGTTGGAAATTAGTTCATATTCCCTTTATCAGTGACTATTAATTGGGCAGTTTCGTGTATCCAATCTCCAGCTACTTTTAAGCCACATCAACACTGTAAAACAGCGATCTCCAAAGAGTGGTCTGAGGACAACCAGATCTGGACAGAATCTGGGCTGGTCCACAGTCACTGGTCTTTCAGTCTATGAATTTACAGTAAATATATACAGTAGTAACGTCTCTGAAATGCCACTCTTCCAGAGCATTAACCGATCTTACAAATTTTGATGTTTTGTTAGTTTGCTTAGGGTAAAGTATAGAGTTAAACGCGCCCTCTGTTCCTTCTAAGAGACTGCGATTTTCGATGCAGAATTAAGCCCCACTCATTGCAATTAAATAAATATGCATCACTTAATTTTATCAATTGACTTTCACTGAGATTTTATTCTTAAATGTGTTAAGAATTACTTTTAGAGTTGATTTGGACCCAAAGAAGAAAACAAAACTTAACATTTTGAAAGAAATAAAAATTTGCGGTAAATAAATAAAACAAAATAAATTGAACTGATCGTTATATCAGGACAAATGTGGTCTACGTCTGGGAGCCGTGTCCAAAATCTAGGGACTGGGGTAGACGTATAGTTTAAACCTTACACGATTGTAAAAATATGACTAAAAATTAGTTCCACAATGTAATTTCTAATCGACAATGGCGAATGGGGTCTGTGGATTATCCAACCTTGTTTCACACATCAATAAGAACTCAGAACGATGTATTGAACTCAGAGCGCCTTCTAAACCACCTGCTAAATGAAGCGATAAAATCAGACCGTCGGAGAGATGAAAGTGAGTTGTATTTGTCAGTGTGGTTTAAGACGTCAGTACAATGTTGGCACCTATGGTCTTTTCGATATAGTCCTCAACACAAGTTCTTGCGTGTAACACCCTTTCATCCCATAAAATCAGTGTTTGTGGCTTCTAATGAAAGCTCAACAATTCTAGAACTCCAAAAGCGCCTTTCATATTTTCTATACGACTGGATAAACTTCCCATTACCTCTATTCATGGCCCGTTACCCTTCAGGGATGCAATCGCAAAGGAGAGTAATAAATAGAATGCTAAAAGAATCAAATAAAGCCAATAAATCCTCGATATGGCTTTGATAGTACGGGCTTACTGCCACGACAGTGCGCGTGCTTTAATAACGACCCTACATCCTTCATGTGCTGCTTGTAAAATTCAAATAACTCAAGTCATTCATTGTGATTTTATTAACAGCTTCGGGACTGTAGTTGCTAATAAAGCATCCACTTGAGACACCTTGCCATGTGGGTAGTTTGTGAAGGCATCAACCTCTTGATGTGAAAGGACCAGACATGTCGTGCCACACCCCTTGGTCATGAATTATTTATAGAGCGCACCATCTGGAAGGAGGGAGTGATGAATGTTATCTAAGAAGTAGCTCCTAAAGGTGGTGAAAGTATCGGGTGGGGTCTAGGCCACTGAACTTCTCCAAGAACTGCTTACCAAGCTGTCTCGTAGAGCTAAAGTGTTGTCTCCCTCCTACTTAAACTGTCTTCCCTCTGACGGGTGACCACAATGCCAAGTTCATTTGGATTATTTTAAAAATTGCACTGTGGAAAACAAAGGGATATCTGTTAAATTGTGTGTAGTCTATGATCGGTTGTCTGCTTTCGAGATGAAAAATCTTCTTTCTGTGGGTGGAAAAGAACATGCAATCTTGATGGATTAACTTGGGCACGGTGGCTGGGAGAAACCCATAAATGTTTCTCCTTCAAGACTGGAACTGAACCCAGAACATTTCCATATAATGTGGAAGGACAACGACCATTCTACTTTGCTTGGGGCGAAAGACAGAATTTTTTTACTTCACACGCTGATTAAAAATTCATTTTTCGAAGAAAATTTACGTGTTTTCTAGGCCTACTTGATTGTCCTCGAAGATCAATTTGAAGGTTACCTTTTGGCAAATGAAGCCAATTGCCTGAAAGCTAGTTTTTTTCGTTTGTAAATGCAGAATATGAGTAATATGACAGCTTCGATTCAAGCGTGAGCATTCTTATCGCTTGTATGACTTTAGCAGGATCTAAGATTCCACAAATTGCGTTTATTTGGAAAACTTACACATGAGATCAGTTGAAAGATATTTCAATAGCCTTTAAATCCAGTAGTATTTTTAGCCCAGTTCTTTGGCCTTAAAAAAAGAGTCCCCCCACTCTTCGACCTCAATATCTGAAAAATTACAAGAGGACCTGCATAGCAAGCCGAGATCTATGGATAAAAATTTCGTCAGACGAGTCCTGTGTTGTATTCATAAAAGTATCATCTTGTTTTTTTCTTTTTAATATTAATCCTTGGAGTTTTAGGTGGTCCCACCTTTTTGATGTTTACTTTGAATTCGAGATTTCATATTCACGATATGGACTTACGATCTGTCGTTAATAATCAAATTCTGTTGTTAAGTCCCTAACCAGCGGCTTGGATGTTTGACAGACAAATCTGATTGTCATAACTGAGAGATCTTATTGCTATTTGTCAAACTTTACCTAAAGTTCGAGACCCGCTAACAAAATCATAAGTAGGAACACCAAATAATTCACGAGATAACATGAGGACTCTTGACCGAATACAGAAAAAATATCGCCATTCACCAATACAGCTGTTTCGGACCTTACTGCGTTCACTTCAGGGAGGAGCTAGTCAAACCAAAAACCAAGTAAACTTATACCTTTCTTATTTATACAAGATGGTCAATTATTCTTAAAGAATCGTTGTCCCCAGGTAAATCGTCAACCATCAATGGTTGTCCCACCATAGGTAGGGACACTAAATATAATTATTTGTTGTCCCTGCTTTTAGAGGGTTTTTGTTTTGTTGTCCCTACCACCATAGGGAGGGACACCAAATGTAATTATGTATTTAGGTAATGTCCGACCTTGACACTGAGTAACGATGACTTCATTCATGGTCAATAAGTTTTCAAGGCATCGGCACTTTGTGCATTCTTTCACCTATTGGTTCATGCCAGTCTTCGCGTTTACCACATTGGTTCTTCGCTACAACGGGCTAGGAAAGGCCCTAGTTCGAATCCCGTCAATGACTCGAAGAATGTTCACTCAGTGGCTGAGTTAGACCCAATTCAGTTTAGTTTAAATTTGCTTTCATGGTTCTGGTTAGTACACGAGATGCTGGAAAATGAAGGGACGGACGAATTATTTCATCCTCATTGTTTTTAGGTGGTGTGATAATGTATCTCTAGCAGAGGCGTGCAGGGAGTTCATTTGAAACAGCGAATACATGTAGTATAGTTTTTAAGTATCATTTGATTTCTAAGTTATCGCTTCTATTAAATAAACAAATCTGCATTTTCAAGATGACTTCATCAAATCAACATTGTATTATAAGAATATAATAAAATACGCGCTTTTGGCCAGACTGTAGCCAAGTGGTTATCGTATAAGCACCAAATTTCACACAGCATATGTTCGAGAATGCACCAAGCTACGATTATCAGTCAGTTGTTAACAGTAAGTGCTGTGTGGAAATTATAAATCGTTGTAAAAACAAGTTCTAAGAACAAAATGAAAATATAAAATAACTGGTGGCTCAAAGTTTTATTTGTAAAAATATGATGTGGATTTATAGGTGAAATGTCGAAATGTTTTGCGAACTTCCCTGCGTAAGATATTGATGACTCGTTAAACGAAACAGTGCATCGATATCTGTTTTGTTCATGTACGATGAAATGCACCATGAGGGCAGTGAAATGTGAATTTATATTTCATCGAAATCGAGATGCATTTGTTTTGGAATTTCAATTAAGAACTCTCGGAATACAATGGTCCTTTATTACTACGCTGACTTAAAATCGTTTTGGTGGAATTTCTTCTAACAATCCACGAATCAAACGGTGAAATACTCAACTCTCCTTTCGATATGGCAATGTTACCTAGATCAGCAGTTCTCCACATGCAAATGTTTCTCCCCTGTATCATTTGGATGCCGCTCATAACCCTTTTTTCTCAGTCACTAGTCCTAACACCTTAGCACGCTGTCCTTGGTGCCAAAACAAGGCTGGAGGAAATACCAAACATATTTGACACACTTTTCTCTGGCCCAAGGATGATATGCAGCGCTTTTTTTTTTCTTTTACAAAGGGTGCAAGTCGAACGACTATTAAAAACGGGTGTGAGAAATCGATGGCAAACAGCGGTCTGGATACGGCCAACCAGCACCCTCAAGTCATTAATTAGAATGCCTGATTTCTTGAGGAAGGTTCTCCATTAGTGAGCTCCTGAAGTTCATCACACCAAACAGAAATTCCAAATCTTTCAGATTAGTAAGTCACCAATACATCGATACAAAGGTGAAGGTAAGACACGATTTTAAGTAATTTATTTTTTCAATTTCTAATCGTCACATTCTGTTAAATATTAACAAATATTGATTATGCCTTTGTTTCTGGTCTACAGGTCAAATTTTCTGATGACTTGTTTATAAACACGCTTTGATTTGTCTCGATGGCCGAAATCGAAGCTATCCAAGAGCACGCGCAGCTATTTATGCTCGTGAATGTTATCTGCACTATTAGAGATTTTTTTGCGCATTTATTAAGGCATTGAATTACTGCGAGAAGCTTTGTCTCAAAGGTAACGTCAACTTTATACCAGCACGAGAGTAATACAGGCGATGCCCTACTGTTTCTTTATTTTAAGATTCAAATTTTGCGTTCTTTTCCTTTTTTTCATCACAAGAAAACAAGCGTGTCAACCCCTCCGTAAATCACTCCAGACTAAGAAATATCTTAAACGGTTGAAGACGAATTCAGTGCTCTAGGGATTATTTATAAATCAAGTCATCTTTAGATAACTTTATTTGCTATTCACGTATTCGCATTTGACGAAGGAGGTTGAGAAATTGTCTTCTGAAGTGCTTGAAAGAAGCTGAAGGGGAACAATCCGGAAATTACTGATGGCCTATTTCGATGAACAATAAGTCAACAACCCACTACAGGGAACTGAATGAAAAAAAAATCTTCCTGTTTTAAATAAAGCACCTGCCCTGAAATTTAATAATTTATTGGTTGGTTGTTTAAACCTGAATGGTGTTTGTACCCAACAGTTGGGCAGGCAGAACTATTGAAGGGTCACTTGGCCATAATTAATATGGAACAACTGGCTAGAAGGGAAGCAGCCGATTAGTGACACCAACTATCTATCTCAGTGGAGTTTTCTGTAGCTCTGTTATCTGGTGTATGAAATTGGCTGGTCAACTAGAGTGCGAATTCAAATGGGCAGTATACATGGAGTCAAAGCAGGCTTTTATCTTGTCAATTTTTATTTAGTTTTGTTTTTGGATGTGAAAACGGGCACATGCATAATGTTATACTCAATACGCTACACAATAATACTAAGGCAATTTCCCTCCCCCTTGAGGTTTAACCAAATACGCTCTTACATAACTGGAGAAAGAAGTGACCGAATTCTAATCAGGTTTATGGCTTGTCGCCTGTCTCTTCAGGAAATAAACAGCCTCAAATGACATAAGAAAAGGCACGTCCTTATATCAAAAGTAGAACAAATGAAACTACAATTATAGTTGACTTTTGTCGATATAAATCCGGCGGACTCAATTTTCCTTCTAAGTATGGTGGAAGTTAGGGATATTACACCAACATATTTCCCGAAATATTAAATACCTCATAGCTGATTACACAACGCATCTTTTCTCCAGAAGTGACATCTGCTCTCAGGGATACATAGTTCAATAATTACCGTCCGTCCACTGGCCCTTGTGGGTAGGACAGTTGATATAGTCATCGTCCTCCCTACATCGGGTGGAAAACACCCAAATTCGAATCCTGTCAATGACACGAGGAATTTTTAAGGGCCTTTATCGCAACGTGGCTGAGTTAGTCGGTTTCAAGAGAGGGTAGAATGAGTTTTTCTCCCAGAACTCGCGTTTTTCGTCCAGCATACAGAAAATCGATCACAGAACACACGCAATTTACAGACATAGTATATGCGACCCAATATGGTCAAAGTAGCTGATGCGCCTAAAGCCTACACACCCAACTACCCTCCACGGTGATATAGTGGTTACGCTACGTTTCTGGGCTCGATTTATCTCCAGATAGGTGTCCTTCTAAAGGACTTTTCAAGAAGGAAATCGGTCTCGAGGATGGGGTGTACGATTTTAATCCTCAAACAGGCAAGTTGACCATATAATACATGCAGTTTTCAAGACTTAAATTGCGCCCCCGAAATTTATTCTAAACAATCTAACCCAGCAGTAATCGGATCTGTTCAATAATATCAAATTAATCTTCTCGACTCGTTGGTTACAATCTGGCTCTGTGTTTTTCCCTACTCCTTAAACAATACTTTGGTTTACACAGTATGTTTTAAATTCGTACGTTATATATATTATTTTATGGTGTATAAATGTTCGTAAACCGCATTTACAGATATGTATACATCTACAGGGTATTATATAATGATATAATTGAAGCATTTCCATCTGACAATTGACAGCTTGTGATTCACCTGCCCGATCTCCCATTGTATAACGTTAACTGTTAATATTTTATAATTTTTAATATTAATACCATGCCATTCCTGTAATGCGTGTAGGCTTCAAAGATATTAAACAAACCAAAACAAACACTGACTTCATAAATATCAGATGGGAGGGATATTCCAGACATACACGACTCCATTTCCGGAAAGTCGGAGAAAGGACATTTGTTCTGCTACCTTGACATGAGTTATGAGTCCGAGATGCCCACCATCCCCCTAGTCACCTTGTCGGATCGATGTGACAATCTGATTAGAAGTGGTGTAGTAGAGTGAGGCTGCCTGGACGTGCTCTGTAAATGGACTAAGGAAGAGAACGGAGAAAAAGGGGAGGTACGATGAGAGAAATGCGATCACGAAGTGAGAACAAATTACGATCTGCTTTTTTCGTAGTTAAGTAACTTCCTACCAACGTTGGCAACAACATACCCAAACAGAGCTGGTAACTAGGCCGCTCGTACAACAAGCCTGACAGACCTTCACCCTGATTGTGGGACCGCATCCTGCCAGCTGGCTCATGATGCTTTCCTAGAAATTTATTTCTTACGGTTTACCTTGGTATGGTTCCAGCCGCGGCGGTAAAGCACTAGTTTATAATAACATTCGGCCAGCGAAGACGGTATTTATACAATCATTGTCTTTATTTATACGCGATGATGAGTAAAAATAAATATTACGTTTCCGGGATTTCAGAAGAAACAGCATTTGTAGTAAACGGTTCCAGTGATTTTACCCTAATCCTTTCGATATCATCAGACAAGATGCGCGCAGAGGTTTCTTGAGGCTGTTTCGATCAGCAGTCTGAGTGGTTATGAAAACAGGCATCACATAATCCACGTATGAATTGCGTTCTTTGAGTAAATGACACTTTGACTGTCGCATTAAGAATGTTAGTCTAGAATTAATTCCTCGAAAGCAATCCATTGGCCTTGGATGGAGGAGCAGTTAACGTGAAAATGCGAAGTGTGCCACAGGAAAAGAACAATTGCAAAATTGATTTTATTTATTGTTCGCTTTTAATTTTTGTTCGCTTTTAATTTTAAATAATCGCAACCATAATATTAACACAAGCCACGACCATAATCGCTTCATGGTTGCATAAACCTTACAATTATATTTATTTTATATTTTATACTAAAATATAAAAGCTGTTAAAATAAAATTTTTATTTTTAGCTAACAAAGCTTAGAAATAAAAATTAAATTTAAGAAAATAAACTTAACTTTTATTATTCATATTATTTTATAAAAAAATATTTCATAATTAAGAGCGAGAGATGCTTTTTCGATTCATTTGCAAAACACGTTGTTTTGACAGATGCACGACACAGATATCTGCAATAAAATAAAAATAACTATCTTGACAGCGGTATAGTTTGAGTGCGTATGTACGAAACATGAACGTGATTGGTTATTCGAAATATTCATTATCAATTTAAGACTGAGTTTAAATAATAATTTTAATAGTTACTAGGGGTTTCGTCCCCTGCTTGCTGCGCTCGCTTCTTTTGATAAAATAAAATACTTACAGAAGCTTTCGACTCTGTGTGTGTGTCTCTTCCTCAGCTATGAATACGTTACTATATCTATATAATATCTAAAAATTACGATCGTAGTGTGGGAGGTATCATTTCATCTGTATCTCATATTGTGCTCGTCCTTCACAACGAGTTACCATGTATTGCACTACCTCGAATAAGTAACGCTTCAGTTATAGAGAAGACTATTGTGTCTTATTCTGGGTGGACCCCACCACCCAGACGGCGCCGTTTCAAAGCTAGTTGGCTTTTCATCGGTGGGTGCCTTTCACACTACGATCGTAGTTTTGCTTTAAGAGTTGTCTATGGTGTATCTACACCGATATTATATTGATATAGAATCTTAAACTCTTAAAATATTATGCCTTGTTGCATTTAGTTTATTTAAATAAATACGTTAAATGTCGAAATCAAGAATGGTACCGCGTGATCATGTTAGATAAACATAGCGCGTGACCACGTACGTATTAGCACGTAATCCGCATCTCTCTTCTTCCATTGGCTGAATAAATATCATTAGGAGGAAAATTATTTTAATGTATAGAAAGATATTTAAAACTTATCGGCCTATCTAACGTATAATTATTTATATAATTTGAATTAACGAAACGTTTCTTTACATAACAAAAGTAATTATGTCTAGAAACTCTATTCATTTTAGTATATTCAGATCAATTACAGCTTCTCATTGAAATAAATTCAAATCAACGTTCAACGACACATTTGTGCTGGTGTACCGAGAGGAGCAAGCTATCCAAGGTTATCCTTAAAAATTGCACAATATTTCTATTCTCTCTGACGAGATGTTTCTCTTTACTGTCAGTAATTTTAGACAGCTTTCTCGTTGACTGAAATAGACCTACTTGGGGTATATACCCTTTCCTTCAGTGAACGCTAAAGAATCTTAAGTTTCACGTGCGATCCAGTGACAATACAGGCCTCCCTTTGATACTCAAGTGTGCTTGAACTGAACAGTGTTCCTCTCTGTCTGATGCTCGTACAGTAACCAGTTGAAGTTGCCGGTTGCACTGATAGACACAGAGAGAGAATAAACGGAAGGAGAAGGAGGAAGTAAAGATAATTCAAATTAAACTAACCTACATATCAAAGCTTAGTATGCCAAAGGCTTCTAAACAGAACTGTCGATCCAGGAACCGGCATTCACTATGTTTATTCCTTTCGCCATATTAATTACACACGTACAGTCAAAGCTTGGCGAATGAGTCAAATCATCCCTCTACATTTATCTGACTTTATAAACACATTCTAATGTGCCATTTATTTTAAGAGTTTGTTTATGGTTGCTACTTTCATTTCATATTTACAATAAGAGCCCTCTTTAAATTATTATTTAATCTCCTTGGATTGAAAGCCAACGTTTGTTCCTTTGCAGGATACACCTCCCGGATGTAGAACAGTGACCTTTAATTACTGGCAGAGATATTACAGAGCATGTTAAAAACATTTATTGAAATTACAAAAGAGTATGGATTGTTCGCAAGGTTTGTTGCTATAAGCTGAAATCATACTGGCAAAGCAACTTAATCTAACATGCAGTTACTTTGGGATTAGGCCTTTGTTGTTTTCTGTATTTAGTAAGGATATTGATGAAGGCATATCAGGCTTAATGTCCAAGTTTGCAGATGATACAAATGTTGATAAGATGGTTAATAACAGTAATGACGGTATTCTTTTGACAGGATCTAGAAAAATTAATCAAATGGACTGAGAAATGACAATTGAAGGCTAATATTGACAAATGTAAGGGACTGCATATGAGTAACAGTAACTACAGAGTAACATACCAGCTGTGTAGTTCTACGCTCAGGATAGTAGAAAATTAAAATGGCCAAGGGGTAATTGTGCTGTCAGATATGAAATTCTCTGAGACAGCTCATGAGATTTTGTCGGTGATATGCAGGAATTTTGCTAACAGGGATAAGGATGAGAGTATAAGGCAATAGTCATTCCATTCCTTGAGTTCATTCCTTCATTTTAGAAGGATATAGAACTGCAGGAACGGGTTCAGAGAAGGGCAGCGAGATTGGTGAGGGGAACAAAAAGGGCGCGCTTACCACGAAAGTCTTCAGTTCTGCAAATTTGCAATTCTGGAGATTAGGCATCTGAGAGGTGATCTAATTGAGGTATATAAGGCTTTGAATGGATTGGGCAAGCTCAATGCTGATGGGAATCTTCCTACTGCTCAGACTACGCACATGAGGGACCATAAATTGAGGAAGGATGGTTGCAGAATAGATGCGCGAAAGTTTGCTTTTAGACAGAGGGTGGTTGATTGCTAGAACAAAATTCCATCTGTTGTTGTGGAAGTTGATAGCTTAAATAAATTCAAGGAAGATATGCTGTATAAGCTTGCTTTCTTGCATCATGTCCCACTACTAATAGTTTTACTAAATTCATTTGATATCTTCATCACTCCCCAATCTCTTGACTTTCTTCCTTTGAAATTCTGCTTGCTCCAATCTCACTTAAAATCCCCAGCTGTCTCCAACTTTCCATTATACCAAGCTTGGTCTCTACTCAGCATCTCTACTAGCTTGGTCACAAGGTGACCAAGCTAGTAGAGATGCTGAGGCTTTTAAGATCAGAGCAAATTGTACATTTATCGAATATAGCTCAAAATATCTCAAAAGCGTCCCTAACATCCTCTATCTTTTCTCCAGCAACAATAACCTTTAAAAGTGTAGAGTTAATGCTAGTTATCATCTAATCATTTTAGATGATTACGATGAATTCTCCAGCCCATGGAATCCCTTTCTCGTGGTCATTCTTAGATTGGCCTTTAAAGTAGGACGATCCGTTTCTTTTTCTCTTCTCTTTCTCGGACTTGTTTCAAGCAAAATCAAAACTTTACGAAATACTAGTGTGCATATTTTGTCTACGCACCAGGCAGTACTACGACGGGCATAGTTCATCTTTACACATGAGGATATGTAGAGTCAATAATTTGTTCGTATATGCGGGTTGGTTCATTTTGAGTAGACTTGAATGAACATCAATGTTCTCTTCATTTGCAAGCTGTTCTGGACCTTCTACAGTGTGAATCGGCTAGAATCTAGAATCGACCCACAGATATGAAACTCTCTCTAGTAACCTTCTTCATATTTAAAGTTAGTGGAGAATTCTTTATATATGCACATGAACCTGACGTTTGCTCGTTCAGATTGCAACATTCTGGCATGCAACACAAGACACTTCACTCTTAGCACTACTTCCAATTCTACTCTTCTCGTCATTGTACTTGTTCAGGCGAATACAGACACGAATATGGGTGTTGGCACTGCTACCTTTGGCGGTTTCGGGAGGTAAAGATCTTTTCGAGTACATCTATCTTTTTTTATAGTTGATACAATTCAATTATCAGAGAGGTATGAATAAAAAAACCCAAATAACTTTATCCCTTATTACACTCTGAAACTCGCTCTTTATCTAAACCTTGGTTTTCCAACAAATGTGTTAAGGTCGTCCGAGATAAGTATAAGCATATCACAAGTGGCTTGCTAATGTGGTTTCTGAGAGACGTCACACACTGAATCTTATAATGAAATGGCACTAAATGAACAGATACAGAAACATTTAAGAAATTGCTCTACATTTCGATTAAATTGCACTAAATGAACTGATACATTGCTCTACATTTCGAAATATTTTGATTAAATAAATGAACATATACAGAAACATTCACAGGAAATTGCTCTACATTTTGAATTCCTTTTTGAATTGTTAACTTTGGAACTTACAGAAGTAAGCAATAAAGAGGTGTTTGAAATAATAACAGTATAAAATGAAGATTTTTTTTTATTAATGTAAAAAAATTATATTTTGTATAATATAAATACGCTTACTTTATTGTTAATAATTTCTGAAGCATCATAGTTAGACGATTTGATTCTTGCAAAAAAAAAACCACCTGTATTATAGATTTGAAGAACTTTTTGTGTTTGCGATTCACAAATAAATTCCGCTTCCTGTCACAAGAAAATCTAACCAATAAAAAAAAAAAAAAAGAAACGAACATGTCAAGTTCGTTTCTTTTTTCTTTTGTTCATTAAATATATTTATTTTCCAGTTTTAGCTAAATTTTCTTGTTAAATTGAGTGTATGAATCTCTCTTAAATCATTCTCGCGTACCTCAAAGAAAGCATTCATTTCGTTTTCACAGTCAACAACTGTAGCAAAAGAAATACTAACTGACGCAAAGAACCACAGGACGTATGAAAACATCAGCCCAAGGAAATTGTAATTTGTTGATTTTCTGGGCTATTATTAGCGCACCGCCGCAGTTCTAATCCACTTGGCTGTCGGTCGGAATTAGGAGGAACCTTCACGCTAAACGAATCCTCCCCCACTTATTATCGTTATGACACAACGTTATAATTTCACCCATCAGACCATACCAGATATCCGCTGCACTTGGGAAAAGGAGCGTACACCAACCTACAAAATGTATAGGCACGCCATATTTGAGCTTTACTTTGAAAACACTGACTAGAGATGGAAGCCAGTATATTTCTCTACCACATATTATTCTGTCCTGCAAATAATACGAATCTTTCGGATGGCAAATGGACTTATCACGAGGTCAGGGTCAGCTCCACTTTCCACAGCGAATACACCAGGTGTCAAATATTACATTTTGCGCCGCGTTCGAGTGACCGTGTTAAAATTCAAACGAAAATTGTTATCTCCCGCGTGATGACATATTTAATGGTCCCCATTAGGATCGGTTCCGCGTGTTTTCCTGCGTGCGCTGTGTTTGCTCGAAGCGCACCTTCCTCCATTGTGTGTTGGCGATGAGCATCGGTGAGCCCCCTCCGGATGCTGAGCAGAGGACAGCTGCCTCTCTCGCGCTAACAATCCAATAATTTACGACTGCTGGCATTCTTGCTAATTTTGCGAGCGAAGGGGGCTATTACGGGAACGCTGCACACACAGAGGGAAGTAAGGTGATAAATTAAATAAGTAGGTGCACAGAAAGAAGGCGGGAAATGTTACAAAAGACAGAAAGCGTCCTTTGAGCGTTAATCAGGCCTTGGCCTTCTCCTCCACATAATGTTGATAATATTGTAGGTGTCTAAGATATATATATAAGGATGGATCACTCAAGTAGTGACTATATTGTGCCTTCGCGCTGCAATATTGAAAGGAGGGATTCATACCGGGTCATCCTTAGTAAGTCCAGTTTTTCTGCCTTTTATTTATTTTTTTCTTTTTCCGTCTGTCCATGTACAAAGAAATGAAATCCTCAAAGTGCGCAAATTAAGGTCTCTCTCAAATTATCACTTCATACGCATCTAATTGTAACTGAAATAATTTAAAATGTATTAGCGTTTCCATTATATATAAACAATGCAAGTAAATAAACACAATTTTGTAAATTTAGTCTTTTATAACAGTAAACTTCAGACTTTTGTCCATTTAATTTTAATAATACAAAGGAAAGTATCGCTATTTAAAAGAATCTAAAAGTTTATTACTTTAAATTTTATTTTGATCTAAATTATTTGCACTTCTTTATACACTTTTTATTTTTTTTTATCTTTTTATTTAAATTTTGACTGAGTAGTAAAGAAATGAATATATTCCTGAGGGATTCTACTTTAGGGTGCTTTTATTGTCTGATTTTTCAAATTCCTTGTTTTTTTTTTTTTTGAAAATTGTTGTTGATTCAATTCTATGATAATATAACTGCCGATTTTTGTAGATGCAATAAAGGCGCAGAACTGTAAGGGCTTTCGCTGCATCGAATTTGTCTTTTGATATGTCTGTGTAATTCGACCTAACGATATTCGAGATCATTTAGCGGACAGAAACGTATATGGTTTTCTTTGATTTATCTCTCTCTCGGTTAAACCACCTTGTGTCACATCATGTAAGAGGTTGACTGATGTTAATAATGAAAAGCAAAATAATCAACTACAATGGGTTTCCGGCGCTTCAGTTATGAATGAAGTAATCGTATTACCATTTTGGCAAATTGCTCTTGTTCTTTATGTCTCGTACAGTTATTGCGTGATTGGTCGGATCCGTCCAAAATAACAAAACTAATAAGCCCGTCCGAATTGCGTGCAACTTTTTCTTTTAATTAAAGGTTCACTGAAACCAGACGGCAAAAAAAAAAAAAAAAAAAAAGCACTAAGTTTTGCAACGTTTCTTTCAATGGGTAACAGTTGTAGACACCTAATTAAGGTGTGGTCAAAGTTTTCCCTTTTTTTTTTTTTTGTCTCCTACCCACAAGCAGTATGTAAGTTCAGGTGCGGAACAAAATAGAACACCTGGATTATAAAAACATGCTCGAAAGAGACGGGTGTGTCCGAAATATATTAATCAGGTACAGGTAATTATGCTGCCTATGACGTCACTAAATCTTCGTCTCAGTCGCAAATGGGAAGTGACAGCAGTCAGGCTAAGGAAACAGGACGCGTCTGAAAAGCTGACTACGTATTTGTTTATTTTTCACCCATAAGAACCGGTAGAAGATACTCGCTGTTGGTATATTGGCGTCATTCACAAAATGCTTGCTTGATTAAGCAATAAACAGAGGTTAAAATGATTACTTAATGAAGAACATAATTTAAGTGATTATTTAAATTTCACTTTTTAATTTCTCCCTCCCTCTCTGCAGGAGTGACTTCATTTTTCAAGTTGTTAAAGTAATGGTTGGTGGGGTTAAGGGTTGGAGGAGTGGGCGGAGATACCTCTTCCCCCTTAATGCAAGCCTTATCGTCTCTTTGGCCGTACACGAAGCAGCGTCTTATGCAGCCACTCATTGTCATTCATTTCAATTACGTACACGTCCGACCAGTGGCAATTTGTTTCTTTTGTCTTGGCTTATTCCGTTATTCTGGTAGTTTTTTTTTTTTTTTTGAGGTGGGGGAAGAAAGCTATTCTGATATCCATAATTTCTCTAAGACTGTCCTTGTTCTTCTGAAGCGTTTTGTTCCTTAAACAACAATTGCTAGGCTAGTACTAAACAGTACCAGTACCTCCTATTACCAGGCTAATACAGAATTACCTAAGCATCAAAATAGTAACTCCCTCGATTACACGAATTTTGAATTTCTTTTAAATTGCAAATTACGTTCTATTTATTTATATATCATTAATTTATCTAATTGGTTTATTTTATTTTGTTACATTTTTTTTATCGATTACTCAATATACGGTTATTTTATTTAGTAAAATTTCTAAAATTTAATAACTGCAATATTATTGTTTAGCACTTCTTCTGTTTTCTAAATATTACCTTATTGAACTTAATATTTCATGTAACCTTTGTATGTGACTACGTTGAAGAGAAGTAAAATAGTTGAGAGCTCAGTATTCGATTTCTTAAACACTGTCATAATATATGCGAATGACGTAGAGAGCGTTATCACAGTCGAAGATCTATATAACGAGCCCCCATGAATGAGAAAATGGTCGTTATATCAGAAGGGTGTTATATCGATCATTCATAAAATACCATTATCTTAATAAGAAATTGGCAGGGACCAACCACATAAGACGTTTTAACGTGTGGGGCGTTAAAAAGAAGGTCTCTATAAAGAGCTTCGACTATATATAGATTGCTATAGCAATCTATATATATATATATACTGCCCTACCATTAATATCCGGACACCTGTCTTTAGACAAAAAAAGAGCTTTTATTGTGCTATTTAATATTTTGCGCTGAAACCTTCTGCTTTTATAACGGCCTTCAATCTTCGCGGCATACTCCCAACCAACGTTTTATAAATTTCAGGTTATATGTTCCTCCATTCGGCCTTTAACGCAGCCACCAGTTCGGCCTTGTTCTTTGGGCGATCTCGACGGGAACTTACCTGACCATCCAGTACATCCCAAAGATGCTCGACAGGGTTCAAATCAGATTCTGGGCTGGCCAATCCAACTTTTCCACACGCATGTCCTCAAACCACTCTGCTACGACCCGAGCAGTATGGCATGGCGCGTTGTATTGCTGATACAGGTATGGGCCTTCCACGAAGTATTTCCATAATTTTGGAAGTGCATAATTGTCAAGACTGTCCTGGTATTCCACAGCATTCATTTTTTTGTCGATAACGACTAATGGGTCCAAGCCAAACCATGAAAGGGAGCCTCATACCATGACATTGCCTCCACCAAACTTCATTGTTGGGAGGATACAATCAGGATTCAGGAAGGAACTGTTCTCTTGGCATTCGCCACACCCAGGAACGGCCATCGGACTGGTAGAGTGCGAACCTCGACTCTTCTGTCCATAGGACTGTTTTCCACTGTTCTACAGTCCAGGATTCACGCTCCTTACACCATGTATCAGCGTCTGGCATTTGTTGAGGTGATCAACGCTTTGTGAACAGCTGCACGCCCATTGTAACCCATATCGTGGAGTGTCCTTCGTATTGTACTAGTGCTGACATTAGTCCCAATCCTCTCACAGAGGGTTTGTGGGACTTGAGACAATGGGAAATTACGATTTGCGCGTACAGTTCTTCGCAGAATTCTCTTGTCCCGTTCTGTTAGTTTTCCAGGTTTACCAGGCCGGTTTTTGGCAGATTCAGTCCCATTCCTCTTCCATTTGCATATGATGTCGCTAACCGTTGACCTAGGAATCCCCAGAGTGATTGCGATGTCTCGCACAGAACGCTTGCTTATGTGGCATCATTCCACGTTGGAAGTCTGTTAATTCTGTTGAACGTGTCATCTTGCAAGCCCATTTTTGCAATTATCTGTTCGAAGCCAAGTGTGCATATTTATAGCAGGTTCTGTGACGTGTTGCATGCATAGGATCTGTTTCCCCATCCATGGAGGGATGTCCGGATATTAATGGCAGGGCAGTGTATATATGCATATGAGGAAATTACACTTTTTATTGTACGCATCAGCTAGTCCCGTTGCACACTTCTTCCACGCTGCCCCTCGTATAAATTGGAGTGATGGTTATTAAAAGTAAATTGTTACTGCAAATTAAATGATGGTTAATTGATAAAAAAAATATACACTGGTTATAAATGGACGTTCATGACTAACATATATGGACCCACGGTTAAAGATTCTGATATTTATTCATGACATTATGTTAATTTAAAAGCCTTAAATAAATTATTCAGATGTTTGGGGGAAAAGGAAGTTATGGTACAGCATCAGTAATTGCAAGCCCTTGAAAATGGATACTGCAGTCCTGATTTAAGAAACTTCCCAGATGAGAAGCTTTCTAGAGATAACGATAGTTTAACATGTTTTCTGAGCAGTGCAGGCAGGTTGCTAGGCAGCCAACATGTACGCCTCTGGCCGTAATATAGAGGAACTTTCGCAGCAGCAATATTCAACTACATTGTATAAAGCAATAGTTAGGTCACGTCTTGAATATTGCTTTCAGGTTTTTAAAGAAGGTTGAACGTGCTGGAAATGGTACAGAAAAGAACAATGAGGTTAGTTATGGTCACAAAGCGTTATTATTACAGAGAAAGCCTCCATAATAACAGCCCTTTGTGATGCTTGGCAGCTAGGCATCTGCATGCTGACCTGACTGAGTTATTTAAGACTTTTAAAAGGTTAAGTAAACCATAGACTGTTGGTGTCTTTTTCTCGGGAAATAATCCAACGGAACACAGATTTAAATTAAGAAAGGACAGTTGCAGCCTAGTTAAAAGAAAGCAGCCAGTCTTACAATTACTCTTAAGTTAAAAATGTAATTGATTACTGTGATAAACTCCCTCTTCATCGAAGTGGTAAACAAATTTAGAAAGGGAAGTGGACGTAGATGAAACGAATAAAAGAAATAAACGAAGAATACAAGGGGTGATCGTTACCAAGTCTCTCTCTTGCATCATTTTGCTAATATTAATTAATGCTAACAGATATCTTCTTGATTTTTCAGTTGTGACTTGAGAAAAGTTTTATTGGCTCAGTGTGTGTATACGAAACCAAGCTGGTTAATTCATAACAAAAGATCTACTTTAAATAACGCTTATGATTCTATGACTCTTTCTTTTATCTGGATGATAGAAAAGTAGGTCAGGGTGATGGTGGCCTTCAGTAAGCACTTGTTCTGATAAAGAAACGTCAAAGGCACCCTTCCGATACTTAACATGGTAATTAAAATACGTTTCAGTATTTGTTTCTTGTGTCGTCTCGGTGATGTAAGGATTACGATTAATCAATTAAGCCCGATTAAATGCTGAGAAAGGCAAATCTTGTTTCAGATGAGACGTTTCTCAGTCATATTTCACTTTTAGTAATGCAGCTAAAGGCGTGGCCTTTTCATCGATGATACTAAGTATCAAATCAAACAATTTGGGATTTTCAAACTTATTGGAAGGTTAGTAATTATTACTCACGAGAAGCACAGAGTTACACCGTGACCGTCGGCTGGCACCATGTATTTGTTAGACTCACAAACAAAAGCTTTTCAAGCTGTCCAGTAATATTTTACTGTTAACAAAAAAGTGCATGCAGCTTCTGATCTTGAGTGATACATCATCGTTTTTATGGCAGCTATGATTGCTGCCTCTCCGAAGTAGAATATTTATCACAAAACTTTTGGTGGCAGTGGCATATTTGCCCAATAGTTCTTTAGCTGTGGCAGGTCCTACCACAGCTAAGGTTGGATAGGATAGTCAAATGTGGTGGTAAGATTGTCAAAAGTTTAACTATTGTACCACAAAGGTTTTTTACTTTGGTAGGATAAGTCAAATATTGATTTATTTACTTGGTTTATTTATTTTATTAAACTTATTTACTCAATATTCAATCATATGGCTGATTATTTATCAAATTATTTAAAATTTAATAGATGCAATATTGTTATTAATTATTTAATATAAATATCTATTCTTATAAACAACTATTTGCCTAGTTTCTCAGATCTGCAATCCATTTACCGCTGGCGCTTGCTAATTATCTCTCACTAATTAACAACGTCAATTAGAGATCGTTCAGAGTACATTCCTAAATGAGTGAACCATAATTTAATTTAATCCGCCAGATATTAATTTTCTAAATAAATGAGAAATATATTCTGGAACTGGTTTGCATAAGACGTTATTGACAGAATGAGCGCATAATAGAAGGAACTACACTTAATCGGGTGAGAAATGAAGCGAAACCATGTTAAAGATGAAGTGTGAAGAAACAGCGCACCCACGACAATGGACTTCAACTTTCCAAAGTGACCCGAACATGACGAGAACAATCATTCGGTGATTGCACGTGAGCATGATGTTCATAGACCGGACGATTATTTTTTGAGTAACATTTCGATTGCATAAAAGAAAACTGAAAGGCCGCAGCAGACAAATGTTAGCACGACATCATTCTTTGTGCTTTCCCGTCTTTTTGCACCCCCTGGCGTTTCGCTGCCAACGGTGATGCTCGCAGAATAAAAAGAGCGGTATGTAACCACCTTTTCGGAATGCAGGTAAAGCAGGTACGTGCTGACAGTACTACCTCCTCGCGCGCATGCAGAACTTGCACTTCTCGGGTTCGTGCTTAGTTTTGGTCTGTCCACGGTAAGTTCATTGATTAAATACTGCGGAATGGGTTCGTGTTAGTTGGGTTACGGGATTGCTTAATAAGAATGTGTCTTATTTCTACTATGGCCATGTACCAGCAACAGCTAAGGGCGTCTCTAGTGCCCTCTGGGTACCCTTTTTATTACCAATTTCACGCAGCTTTGTTTTAATACAGGGATTAAATTATTCCGATTTAATTGTTGGTACTGTATTGTTATGTTTGATTTTACTACTGTATTGTTATGTTTAAATTATTGCTATTATATTGTTATGTTTAATTGTTGGTACTGCTCTGTTATATTTTAATTGTTTGTACTGCTCTGTTATATTTTAATTGTTGGTGCTGCTCTGTTATATTTTAATTGTTAATTCTTGATGACTATTCTTTTATGTATTTTTTTTTATATGGACAATGTTTATTGTTACGTTAGCCTATGTCACAATTTGATATAGTTTTATGATATGGAAGGATAAATCAGAATGCATTTACACTAGAAATTTAGCGAGTGATGGCCCAGCTTTTCTTATTTTTATAATGCTTCTAGGCACTCTTACTTTTCTATTGGATCGATTTAGATCAGTAATAATTTGTTACCGGAATTACTTCTATAACTAAAATAAGATTTATAGGAGAATCATAAGAATGAAATTCTGATTTCTCTGAACACTTATAATAATGCTGATCTAAACCAGCGAAATCTATGGAAGGGATAAAGAGTAACCGAAGTATTCTGAGAAATGAATTTGATACAGTAATTAATTAATTCAAAACAAACAGCTTCCCCTTCTCCACCACCGAATTACACGTTTCTCATAAATTGCTTAAATTGTTTTATATATAAAAAAGTTAATTTTTCAGGTATCAATGCAATTTGATTTTCACTAATAGACCATTTTTATATTTCGTAAGCGTCCGGGGCTTTATGACCTTTAAACATGATTCTGTTCTCCAACAGTGTTGGAAGCAGCATGTTTAGATAATTTCTTACATTGTATTCTAGCATGTACTACAAGATAATTATTTGAAGAGAAACAAGGCGCGACGTCGCCTTACCCCAAGACCTATATGGAGATGTTTAGCTTATTACAGCCTACTTTATCCCGTATTTGGCTTTGCAATTATCCACTTAATTCATTTATAGATGTGTGCGCTCTTCCTACACTTGTTACATCATCTCCATCTATTTCCTCGTTGCATCATCGAGAGCGCAAACTTGGTGAGTGTTACATAACTCATCACGTCGGTAAACGAATACCAAGTGCCTTGACCCTTTACGAGTATTTATAAATCGGTAGCTTAATTATTCCCAAAACGCAGAACTGCATCTTAAGTTGAATAAGACCGTTGTAGATTAAAGCACAATAGGTTTTAACGTCTGTAACCGAAGGCGTCCTCTATCGGTAATCTGTTTTACCAGACAGTGACAACTTAATGACGTATACGCCCCAAATAGTAGACCAGAAGGGGGGAGGGTGACTATAAATACACAAAATCCCAGATATTTATTTGCTACATGAATAAATTTTTCCCGCGTCTTTTATACAAAAGAAAAAAAAACTGCATTGCTCATGCGCCACGCTGGTCCTTTCTGCATCCACAGCACGCGTATCGCGACCGCAGCAGCACGTGGTATTGTCAGGTGTTCATTGTTACGTAACTCACGTTTCTTCTGGATCCGTACTGTGATGACCAACGTGAACTAGTAGCTGGTTCTGCGCCTGTGCTTCAATCGGCTTGTTCGTGTTGTAGTGAGTAACAGAGATTTACTATTTCGGGGTAAAGGAAACCCCCCGCTGTGTCCCCCTTCTCCTTATCACCTGAGCTTAACATTTATCGATGGCGTCTGCGCACAAAACAAATATTGACATTCGTCTCAACCTAATCTGACGCGCATTTCTTTTTTTTTTCTCTCCATATTTATATAGGTCAGGACTGTTCAGAGGGACGAACACAAAAGGTGAATTAAGCGCCGAACAAAAAGGTGTTTGTAAGTCAACCGTGCAGATAGACAAAACCTATTTCTAACTAGGGGTGCTTAAGTAAGGCTCTTTTACTCTCCCGGTGGACATGAGAACTCCAGACGTCGTTTTCATTGTGTTGGGGGTGCTCCTGTGTGGTTCTTTGACAAGTGGCTATACCGACGACCTAAGAGGAAGTTACTGTCGCACCCGCAGACCGATAGACTGCTGCCCCGGCAGGAACGACGCTTGCACTGTACCAATACTCGGCACTCTTTGTTATTGTGACATATTCTGTAACAGGACAAATGGAGCGGATTGCTGCCCGGATTTTTGGGGACACTGTCTTGGACATCCCGCGCCACAGCCCGTCATTCGACCCTGTAAGTAGTGGCATGGCTCTTTTTTTAATGTATGTGCGGGTGAAAGGGAGAGCGAAAGTGGTAATCCCTTCTTTGAGAGAGGTTTAGCAGTTAAAACGACTTTTAAATCTTGAATTAAAATTGTTGAAGTTGCCAAATTTTTCTTAACTAGGGATTTTCTTAAAGTACTTTGATGGTTTGCTGAACATACTGTTTATACTATAATTACTGTATTAAGGATAAAGGGCTATACCTGTCGAAATGGCCGAAAATTTGGAATTAAAATTAAAATTAGTTTTAATTTTCTTTAAAAATGAATTTAAGCTACTTCAAGTCCAGTTGTTACTATTTTTATTATTATTATTAATAAAAATTCATCAGAATCGAAGGCTATATTATGCTGGTGTATATTAAGTCTATAAACTACTTCAAGGGCCTAATTGCACGTGGTGCAGGTTGAAGAATCCGGAATAACTGAATGGGAAAATCCCTACTCCTCCGCCGGCTAACTACAGCCCCGGATGAAGAGGCCTTTAAGGATTTTTCTGTTTACCAATGAGATTCGAACTCAGACCCCTCTCAATGAGTGACAAGTGATGAAACTAGTATGCTGGTAGGAGTGGAAGTAGGATATCTTTGTGACCTCCTACTACGAAAGGCATTTTTCAGGATAACTAGTAATAAACACGCGATGCGTTATCAAATACAGGTAACCCTCGTATAACACGGTAGTTAGGTTCCTATAAAATGTCTTGTTGTGCGAAACCGTGTTATACGGGACTAAGAAAAAGTACACAAAGGGGGTTTACGTTCCAAAAGATAACAAAAATACACTATTTCGTTAATAAAATGTTAAAAAAACTAACAAAAATACACCATTCTAGATTTCGTGTATCTTATTCTCTCTTTAAAAAATCAGTAATCTGGGTTTGTTTGCTTCTTCTTGATAAATCTTTGTGAATTTCTTCGTATGGAACTAAGCATTTTTGAAGCACCCTTTTGAAATTTGGGCTTCTTGCATTCCAGCATCTGCATTCAAAAAATAAGATTCTAATTGCCGGCTACCTTTATGCTCTCCCCTTTGGTTTTACCTCCGATGCCATTTGCACCAAATCCGATTCGCCAGCCTCTTTTTCTACCAGTAATTCTTGAACGTCTTCAGTAATCATACCTTTTTATTTTTCCAGGAGCATCAGCGACTAAGGCCATGTTACTCTGTGTATATTGTCTATAAATTGCGTGTGTCCTGAGGTCGATTTTCTGTTTTGATAGACGAAAAACCCGAGTTTCCGGGAGAAAAACCATTCAACATTCGCCTGAGCCCGACGAACTCAGCCACGTCTTGAAAAAGACCCATAAAAATTCCTCCTGTCATCGACGGGATTCGAACTCGGGTCTTTGTGGGGAAGAGGGCAATCTATCAACTGTGCTACCCACGAGGACTTTCTGCCCGTTCGACCACATTTCCCGAGTGAACTGACTCTGGCCATATATTTTTCACACGCATTTAGCGTTGACGGTTTTACTTTTTTGAGCGATAAAGCTACGATTCTGATACAGTCCACAATTGAGAAATGTTTCCATGCCTCCATTACCTCAATAGATTCGGAATCAATTTTATCCAAACTCCATTGTAACGATTTTTTAATGGAATAAGTTTTAAAGGTTGATATAATGCCTGAATCTAACGGCTGAATGAAAGAAGTTGTAATAACCCAGTACAACTGTGGGGGTAGGAACATAACTTCAACGTTTCGATGACTTATATTTTTGGATGGCCTGGCGTGCTATCCAATAGTAATAAAACTTTGAAATATAGATTTTTCAAGAAGTTGAATAGCACAGAACGTAACACGGGGATTTCCCAACAAAATAAGCGAGGATTCAAAAAAAGTGGAAACATTGAAAAATTACTTCCAACATAATAGCAGGGTTTCCCCCTGCACAAAAGTTCAAAAATACCATGTTATGTGAGGTTTACCGAAATTCTCTAACCATGCTAGAGCGAAACCGTGTTGTATGGGGGTTGCCTGTATTTATAACCTTGTATCCCAAAACGAGATGGCCATGAGAGATTATATAAAACTTGAAGGAACATAAGAATCAATCTGAAAACAAAAAAATATTTCCTGAGTGGCAAGAGCATGATCAAAAACTTAACTGTCTAACTGTGTGTTAAAAAAAGAAACTGATAATCATAGAAATGATGAAAGATTCATGTGCGATGAGGCACTGAAATAGCTAGATGGATACCAATAACCGGTAAACCTTGAGCTACCCAGCAATCCTTGAGTATGGAAATGCATCTTTGTTGCATCATTTCTAGATATTTGCCGAGTGACTAGTTAAGTACGTTGGGATGCCATTCTGTTGTCTCATCTCCATAGAAACGAAAAGAACACGAGGAAGAGGGGGATAGAATGGCCACTTTTCTCCGTAGTGCTTCATCGGCACTCCACTCTAGAGCAAGCCGAGAAGAGAGAATGTAAATGGACACTGTGTGCGAAGTACAATGACCTTCTATGTGTGGAATGGAAGGACAAGAAATTAGAGTGACGTAGAAGACAGGTTTTCGTAATATCACTTGTGGACATTGACCTTAACAAAGACACTTAGCATTTTGTTTCTTTTGACACAAATAAAAAGAGGTACCGGAGCTGTTTAAAAAGAAAAGCAACGAGGAAAAAAACAGCGTATCAACACGGAAGTGCTAACGTGCCACACTCACGGAAGAGGAGGGAGCTTTTCGTGAGTATTTAAACGTGCACAATGCATTCTGATCTAATGTCAACTCGCTGTGGACGACAATACATTTATTTATTTTACTCGGGTTTCATTCGTGTAATGGGTTCAGTGGGAACGAAGTGGGGGGGGGGAGGATTCAGACCTTGTTGATAGGGATTCAACTTTGTGATGACAAATGCCTTTGAATGTTTGGTTTTAATCGTTAACATCAGTAATCCGAGTCTGAAAAATAGTTTCAACTTCGTTTGCCCGAAAGGAATCAAGGTCTTCACGCTTAAGACGTCACAAGAAGTAATTAGATGAGGGAAGAAACTGATCTGGTGGATTATGACTGCAAGTGTGGAGAAATTTGATAGGAACTGGTTGAGTCTATAATTTGTGTAGATTGTCTACGTAATGAGTACTAATTAGTAGAATTTTAACTGCCAAACATTTGTCGAATGTAAAATCTGCTATTGCAAAGCTCTGGAAAAGTTTCGCTTAGCCATACCGCAGTACTGCAATATCGTTTTCTTCCTCAATTTTTGATAATAAAAAACACCTACATCGAATAAAGTTTTGATCAAGTGCACTTTGATTTTTGTGTACAGTTTCTTTCGTTCTGTATGACTTCATGAAAACTGTGACAGGAATTATTTCTGACTGCTTGGAAACTTTTTCAAATTCTTTTCCATCAAGACGATGTAGATATCTGAATAGGTGGTAATTTGATGTAGCAAAGTCTGGCATGATGCAGGCCGTCGTGGGTAGCACAGTTGGTATAATCACCGTCCTATCCACACCGAAGACCTGAGTTCGAATTCCCTCAAGACGCGATGAATTTTCATGGGTCTTTATCATAACATGGCTGAATTAGTCGGTTTAATGGAGGGTAGATGCTCGGAAAGTCAGGTTTTTCATCCAGCAAAGAGCAACTCGACCACAGAACACACCCAATTTACAGAAATATTACATACAGCGCAATGTGGACTAAGTTACACACGCCTAACACTTTATAACAACAACTACTGGCAGATATGAATTTTTTCCCACCAAAGATTCACGACATTTCTGTGATCTGAGCAATATGAGGACGTTGTCTTAATGAAGCACAACACTCTTGCGATCATTTAGCGGAAGATGTTTTTCTTGTAATGCAACGCTCAGACTTTAAAGTTTCTGGCAGTAAGCATTGGTTGAATTGGACTTCAACAGGTCAAAATAAGCCACGCCTTAAATATTTCAATAAATGCTTGGAAGAAACTTCTTTTCAGAAACATTTGAAAAGGTATCTAAGAATATGAACTGAATATTCTTCTTCGGCAACAGTTAGTCGGTCCCGGACCATGAATGAAATGTACTTCTTTCTGTTCGTTTTGGGAAAGTCATACCTTTGCGAAGAAAGAATTTTCTCCTCAAAAATCAAATGCTTCACGAACTTAGTCCATGAATGGGAGAAAACCAAGTACATATAACTTGAAGTCATTTGTATGTAGTTCTGTTACGCCTCAGACAGCACTTGTAGCGGGTCATTCATTATAATTACGGGCTGTGGGCGTCCACTAGCATTCTGCGACACATCATTGGCTAGCGAAGACCTAACACTGATGCAACTTACGGGTGACCTCACGATGATCCTGATAAAAGCCAGCAGGAATGTTAATCGTAAGGTTACATCATCAACTAATTCGGCAAGTTCGTCAACCTCGTGGGAGTGCAGTTCCTTCTTCTTCTTCCCCAAATTACAACGAATGCATTTTTTTTTTTTAAATGCGCCATTTTGTAAGAGAGTTGAAGCTCCTCAAGATGCTATTCCCTTCAGGAAAGCTCAAGCGTTTGAGAATTTATTGCTTTATGCTCAAATTTCGAGTGTGTGTGTGTGTGTGTGTGTGTGTGTGTGTGTGTGTGTGTGTGTGTGTGTGTGTGTGTGTGGAGCAGGTTTGCTGGATGAAAAGTCCGAATTTATGTGAGAATAAACATGGAACCATCGCCTGAGACCCACTAACTCAGCCACGTTGTAAAAAACCCCATAATTTCCTCGAATCATTGATGGGATTCGAGCTCAGACCTTTTCTACTCGATATGGGAGGACTGTGACTATAACCACTGGTTACCATCGAGGGCCAAAAGCAGCAGCAGATGGCGCTTTAGTAATCATGTCGAACTGTTAATGAAGTCACTGTGTGCCCATCTTAACAAGTGATCACTAAAAATTCTAGATACTCATCTTCATTCTTTCGTTTTAAGACCCCGCATAATGCGCGTGCATAACGTACACCTTTACAGAAAGTTTCGCAAGCGGTGTCAGGATCAATTTGTCATCTCAATGGACACCGTGGAAATCGGGGCTTCTATTTCTTTCTTTTTATAATGATAATTTCTTTCTCTAGACGATGTAAGTTTAAATAGCCAAGAAATCCTTTTAGATATTTACAATTACCGCCCGCTTTCAGAGAGATATGCATCGCAAGGATATGATCTTAATGGATTTCGTCGTGTTTTCCTTTAGCAATATCACCTGTTCACAGACAACTTTCTTTTGTTTGAGTCATCACGCAAGAACAAACTCCATATTTATCATATGAGTTGGCGTCCGAGTGCCGCCAAGATAAGACCAGTTGTATCGAAGGTTTGTTTGCTCTCCCTCAACCAAGTGATAACATGAATTGAAGTTAAAATTGTTATGAAAGCAGAAAAGGTGTTTTGGAAATGGCTTTTCTTAATCTTCGTGAATTTTTCAGCTGCCTATCACAAAGACCCTAATGTCAGATACCAGTGGTGCCATCTGCAGCCAAAGCAAAATAATGATAATTAAATTAAGTTTAATAGTGTTGATCATTATCGTATCTAAGTTATGGGCTAAAAATGATTACATTCATTTTAGTTATTGATAAATACAAACGCCTAAAGGAATTTGATGTATCTAAATTACTGGAATGATTTTTATATTTTTGAAGCTAAAATCTCTGTAAACTGAAATTTAAGCTGATTCTTTCATCTATGTACCTCAAAATTAATCGTGGCTTCCACGTATAAGTTAAATGTCGAATTAATTATACGGCTTGGCTTTAGTGGAGGGATTACACGAGCTTATTGAACTGCAATTAAATGAAAGGTAATTTGAAAATTATTATTGAATTTTTATTGAATTTTAATCAGTTAGTAATACAGATAGTTTAAAAACGAATTATTATAAAGTGAATTGAAGATCAATTATTTTATTCTGTGTTACTTTTCAGCTTGCATTAGCGGAGGGAAAAGGTATCACGAAGGGCAGGGCTTTAAGTCAAATTGCAACAAATGGTAAGTTCAGGTGTTTATTACAGATTTGAAATGAATGATAAAATTTCTAGATCGATGAAATCAATAGAATAATCTTTACAGTTCTGATGGTTTCCTAATAATTAGGAAATAAATATTTCGAATACATATTAGCCATAGGAAATTCTATCTCATTCACTCATACCAAAGTTCAATCTTTCCATTCTTAGTCTCTGTTATGAATTAAGTAGCCAAAAGCTGCATTCAACCATAGCACATGACGAGTCCAAGACTTATTTTCAAGAATTCAAATGCGCATCGAATAGATCCAGTTGTCTGGGCGTATGGATTCGTTCAGTTCTTCCTTTCTTCCTTGATTGACAAACGTGAATCTAAGCTAAGTAACAGTAGGCTTTCTGGACTGTGTTGATGGAGCCTCAAACTGAATGTTTTTCGTAATACTAACTACAGATAACACGAAAATTTTGGATTGTATGATCAAATAGATCTTTCCAAGATGATATCATGGAGTCAACTGAAGTCAAGGTAATCAGGAGTGCATTATTTATTTTTGAATAGCAATTCGCATTCATTACTAGCCTGTAAAAGGAATTTGGGGGTACAGTGCTTAGGACAAAACATTCATCTTTTAGGATAGTCCACCGTTCGTAATAATTGCAGTCTCTTCATACGCTGCGGCATTGATAAACCAGAATTGTGAATTCTAAAATTGGCGGGTTGTTTTTATTGGGACACACTGCTGCAAGCTTCATGCTGGTAATTCTGACAATGGAAATTAAGTTTAAATGAATGGGTGTCAACCATTTCCGCTTATATCAGGCTACTTTAAGGATGATGGATATAGCGAAAAACGGAAATAGAAATCTATCGTTAGCTAATTAAAGAGATTTTGTGGAGTCATAAAAATGCCAGTTATGCAGCAACAAATGTGCTTTGTTCCTATTATACCGTGATTCCATCTTCAATTTTGCTTCTTTTTTAAACTGGATGATTATAGAGCGGCTTTTCGACAACCTTCAATTTTCTTTAGTTTTCCATTTATCTAAATTACAATATCGGTTATTTCTAATACAAACTTCCGCGGATGTTTTCTTTTTATTAATTTCTCTCATCTTATATTTTTCAGTTACAGACGAAATATTATTTTTATTGAAGCTGTTGATGTGATTACGATATCACTAATGTCTAATACATCATAAGATTTTGAAAGAGTAAAATAAGTAGTCTTTCCTCGTCGCTTCTGTCACATAGTGTAAGAATTCAAATTCTATCCCATGAAAGCCATTGCTAATTATTTTATTAATTATCCCAACAGGAGCAAAGTGATTAGTATTAATCAGCCAATTTCCGCAGGCTCAGTTTAATCCCTCCACACCCCTTTCACTTTATGTTGTGATTTCAGCATCAACGACTATTCAGACATACTTGAACTCCCACAATGCACCGCTTTCGAGTCAGGAGGGTCACTGATGTGTAAACCGGAATTGCCAATCCATTTCGCTTGCAATCCTTAAACCTATCTCATTGTCATGCTACATGAAATAAAGGTCAAAAAGATGAAACATTACGCCACGAAAACAAACTCAGACAGACAGACGCACACACTACATCCATCCAGCCAAAGAAATGGAGGCAACAGGGGAATTGGCTGTTTAGCAAGACGAATTACAATGGTTGGATTGCAATAAGGAAATATGCATAGCAAAGGGTTCTGCGAGTCTCGAATACGTGTTCTTGACAACGTATGTGGGTTAAAAGAGCAGTTGGGTCATGAAACATTAAAATATCGTAAAAACGTAGTGCATCGAAATACATAAATCTAAGCATCGAAATATGAAATGCCAAAGTAAATTTAGAAAAACACACATTTCTCATGCAGTGTAAACACAGATTAAAAACTTCAGCATCTTAACGTATAATATTACTAAGTGTTTTCTTCTTGACCAGTGATCCCGACCGTATCGGTGAACAGTATTTGCCAGTTACATTTCAGAAAATCAGATTAGTGTCTGAGAAATAGAAAATAGTTTAGTGTCTTTAGACTTGTGGAAACTGCATCAGCGGATGTGATCAAATGACAAGCAACAGTCAACTCCGGCACATCTGATAACGCATCGTGTTGTTCATAAACCGCATTACTCCATCTTGAAATCAGCTGCTACGGAATGACCATGTTGAAAGAACCCCCCGGAGGTTGGGAATACGATACATTTTGGTTCTATCAATTGATCGTGATCTCGTCAGTATTTGATTAGTTCCTTAAAGAGAAATCAGAAGTGGGTCACAGTTTTGAAGACCTGGAATACCTCATGGGAGGAACTTTGTACAGCCGTCCGAATGCAACCAACTGCAGTCTCAAAAAAGACTTTAAAGACCTTTTCCGTAAGGATCTTTAAGAAATTTTAGTAGCTGTCGATTAAAATCGCATTAAGTCTTTAACAAACGAGTAATGAACAGCAAAACCACCACTCGTACTGTCATGGATACAATAATTTAATACAGCGTTGTGTTCAATTACTGAAATGGGTATCAGTAATTCCACTTATCTTCCACTTCCAAACCAGTCTAGACATCTTTCTATCTGGCACTTCCGCCTGGAGATCTGGTTCTATTTGCCTAAAAACAAAAATTACTCTTTAAGTATATTTCAAATTACAACCCACAGAAATTGAAGTCCAATGCCAATAAGTACCTTGTGTCTTCCCAATCCTCAACCACTGACAGTATTTGAGTATCAGACAACAGACTGTGGAAGCTATTTTATAATGCCACACATTTTACGCGTTTCATTGTATGTATTTTGTTAATAAACACTTTTTTTAAGGTTATCTTGCATATATTCTTTATTGTAGAAATTAAATCCTAAATTCCTATGCTATGTGTATTGAGAACCTCAGTTTACATCTAGAGTTGGGCACAATATAGCCTAAATAGCCAGTAACTCCCATAGCAAAAATAATAACAACAACATCGAGAGCTTATTTTATTCTATTTAGAACAACCTATCCTTCAGATTGAGGTCAGTAGATGGTAGTACCTTAATATACTGTACAACGTTCAAATGATATTACTTCCTTGTTGATTAACTACATTTCAGAGACAATTTTTTTTTTTTTGTCTCTGAAATGTAGGTAATTTTAAATTGAATGCAATCGTAACTACCATGTGAAAACCGTGGCCACTTGCTCTCCTGACACTGTGCTCTTTAAATAAGTAGATGGAATTTCTTCTTATACATATATAAACTTAAAATGAAGGTCCGGAATTTAAAGTAAGATCCAACATATTTTAAAACAGTATATCCGAAATTTTATGGTTTTATAAAGATAAATGAAGGAAAACCCAGTTTTATTTCAAGTTGAGTGGCAAGTTGATCTTCGTGAGGTCCAAACAAAGGCACTGGAGTTGAAAGGCCTTTGGAGGAAGCTTAGCACGTTTTCTTTTAACCTCCCTACAATACAATTAGGAGCTTGATGAAAGGGCAGCTTGGAGGGTTGAGAGCGCAGTATCCTCAATAAAGATGACGAAAGTAACAAAGCCCACACTTCAAAACCCACTAGGTGGTTTCTGCCCCAGGACTACGAGTTGGGGTTTAAAGACAGCGTTTGGGGAGGGGGATTATCTGGCAAGGTAATTGATCACTGAGTACAGTTCATAACTTTGACTGCATATTTGTGACGGGCTAAGAGACCACACATCGACTTCTGACGGGCTAAAAGACCAAGTATACCGACCTACCACACAAACTCTTTGTAACCCCCAGATGAACAACTGTAGTTTTATACGGCATAATATTATTAAAGCCAATAAGCTGATAAATTAAATTTTGAAATACAAATGCCCTATACGTATTTTAAAGGAGAAAAGCTTTAAAATAGTTAGTTTTATTGAAAACAAAACTAATCTTTCGGTTGACTTATTTTATTCGCTGTTTAAAAATTAACTAGAGCTTCGCGTTAATTACAGAACAAAAACAGATCGAAGTTAAATGAATATTTGACGGTGATAAACTGTCAAATATTCGTCTTACTTCTTTAAAAGCTGTTGCTTCTTTGACTGAAATAAAAACGTTTAATGGTACAATCAACCCTATCTCTCAGCACTCCTTTTAGATTCAATACATACTCACCAGCCAAAAGAATTAGAAATCTTTATTCAGTAACCAGTAGGGCCACCTTTTCCCAAATTACATCCCGTACACGTTGTGGCATGGATTCTATTTGGCGTTTTAGGAAGTTTAGCTCCAGATTTTGCCATTCCCCATTTTTCCATCAGGATATTTGTAACTGTTGTACTGTGGTCAATAGAAAGCCAAACTGCCCTTTCCATCATATTCTAGACATTCTCAATTGGATTCAGATCTGGAAAATTAGGTGGTCAAGGTAGATGGTAGAAATCTTGGTAATGTTCTTCGAACCGTTCTGACATCATTTTTGCACGGTCAATAATTGCGTTGCTTTCTCGAAAGTATCCATTGAAATTGTGGTAAAAATGAAGAAGTGCAAAGTGAAGCCAGTCCGATATGACAGAAATATATTCGTTAGAGGTAATACGACGTTCTAATGGTATGAACGGACCCAGTCCATAACAACAAAACATATTACACACCATGGTCACACACCCAGCCACTTGAGTGAACATTGGAGAGTCTAGATACATGGCTTTGTGAGGTTCACGCCACATCTTCATCCTACCACTGGTGCAAAAAAAGTGTGATTGGAGACAAGTCAGACCACACGATTTTTTTCACTATTCCACAGTCTAGTCATGACAGTGGCGTCACTACTCCAATCGATCTTTCGATTTTTTACTGGGAGAAGTGGTTTTCGAATAGGCACGCGACTACTGTAATCCTGATTCTTCAACTCCCGCCACGGTGGGTGGTCTGTGAGATGAATGATATGCCTCTGTGCGGATGTTGGTGGGCTGACCTGATGAAAAACATTGCTCTTTGGGGACGGGCATGGGCGTTTCAGTGGTTAGTCTGATGGTGAAAAGTTCTGTCTCCTAGTTACACACCCGTGGGTTACCTGACGAATGAATGGCTGTGATTTTGCTTTGGTCAGTGTATAACAGATGTATAAGTGAGTGAACGCTGTCTTGTGGCCCTTTTGATAGAAGATCTGAAGTTGTCTGCGACTGGGGAATATCTCGTACAGTCGTATGCAACTTATATGAATTAAAGAGCCAACTGTGAAATTGATATCAATGTTTAGGTAGGAACAGCATTTAGTGGCCAGACTTGAGTTTGAATTTGTGATCCATCACCCTTGAAGCGCACCTATCATCTTTGGGTGGCTGGGTTCGTGTCGGAGAAACTGGGGATTCGTGCGATGGATTAGGCCAACGTCCCACCGCGAGCCTGCTGTTTGTGATGGCGATGGATGGATAACGAATCGTTGCTTTGCTTCTTAAAGATGTTGGTTCGAAGTGGTCTGCCACTCAGCTACGTATTCTATAGTAGTTAAAAAAAATTAGTAATTCGTTATTGTTGTAGTAGGGTTTTAGGAACATCAGCGACTAAAGCCATATTTCTTCGTATATATTGTCTATAAATTGGGGGTATTATATTGACGCTGTGTATTATATTAATTAGCACGCTGGTAGACGATTGATGCTGTATTTTTGATATCATCCGTATGCTGGCAAACGATCACCGGCCGTCTCCATGTGCCAGGAATGATAACCAACTGGTGGTAGTTATGTTATGCTGGAAATTACCTGTACAGTATTGCGATAGATGGTGGGGTTGCAGGAAAGTTGGCTGGGACCGCCTTCTTTAATAAATAAATGAATAAATAAAAAACTGACGCCGCATAATTCAGTCAGAAATGGGTCTCTTTGCATAAATAGGATTTTTCAGTCATTTGATGCACATTGGACTTTCTATTCTGACACAAAATTCGCTTTAAATTCACGCAGCTTTATTCTTGGAGTACCGACTTTCTGCCTCATTTCTTCCTTTTAGAGCTGCGTTCTGCTTTCGTCTTCCACTCAATGCATGCCTTTGAGTGGGTTGCTTTTGACAAACCAATGATTTCCTTTGTTTTTTCAAGCGTGGCTCTTAATAAACGTGCTCCAGCAATAACACCTTTCTGAAAATCGGAAAGATCAGCTGTCTTCTCTATGACCGGATTAACTAAAAAGCCACCTGAAAGCATTCAGTATTTATCTGACATCAAAAAATTGTGATTATACCATGTGACAACTTAACTGCATACGTATTTAATCATCTGTTGACATTAACTGCAAAAGGTTTCTAATTTTATGGCCAGTAAGTATATAAGAGCGAGATTAAAAAGTATAAATTAAGGCTGTCCACCGTTTTTGAATATTAAAACTACGAAAGGTTTATTTAACAAAATATGAGTAATCTGCTCTGGCAGTTCCTTTCTTTTAATTTTTTTTTTTTTTTAACGAAAATTCCTTTTGTAGTTTTTTCTTCGGTCTGGATAATAAAGACTTTTTTTTTTCTTCTTCTCTTTTTCGTAGCACGTGCAAGCAAACCACTCCAGGCGTGGTCAACATGGACTGCGAAGAAAATGTCTGTTTGGTTAGGACGGAGTTGATCGACGCCGTCAACAGGGGGAGTTACGGGTAAGTCAACATCTGTGTTTATCAACACCGTGGGCTGCTTGATTTGCTGCGTTTACTCCCTTTTGTTTGCCATCTCCATTAGAGATAAGACGCTGCGATGACGTAACAGCTCTGTGGATGCATCCAAATTTTTCTATCGTCATTGGCTGTGGAGCCAACTCCGTTTTTTTTCTTTTCTTTTTTTTCCCATTCTCTTTATTTTTGGCCGAGTATCTTTATGGCTGCACTTGAACAAAGGTTTTCTCAATCTGCGATCATTTAAATGCCCAAAAGAAATTAAATTTTTTGCTTTCTTAAGTGATATAAGTCAGCCGTTTTCCAATTGGTCACTTATTTATCTTTTTGTGATGAATCAGCGTAGCCTTAATAAGAGATACGGTCTTTTTGTTTGTAAGTGAACCTTCTTGTACACTCAAATTACATTTTAAAATTAAGAATACGTCATTTTACCTAAAAATTTCTGAAATTTGAGCAAACACACGCAATAATTTTGAACATCAAGATTGGAGAATGGCTAATTTTGATGTTTGAAATTTTGTGCATATTATCTGGTGCCATGCATCCCACTGACCCCCTCCCCTTTCAGGCATTTAACGTGGTAACACGTTATGCCTAAAACAGTGAGAGTAGCGTGGTTTTTTCTCCCGGAAAATCGGGTTTTTCGTCCAGAAAATCGACATTATACGTCACAGTAAAGCATCAGTCTCTGATGCGCCTAAAACCCTACAACAAACCAAACCCTCCCTTCATTAAAGTAAATTATTTGCATTTAGATGATCAACTTATTTTTACATTATGGAAATTATCTCATTCTGTAATGTTTTTATCCATATTTCTTCTCCAGATGGCGCGCGTCCAATTATTCTATCCTTTGGGGAAAGACATTAGAAGAAGGAATAAGATATCGACTTGGAACGCACAGGCCATCGCGACCGGTAAGAATTAAGAAATATTGAATTGCTATTGTCTATAATAGGATCGAAAAGTTGTCAAGTTCCCCACACAACATAAAAGTAAAACGAATATTATTTATCTCATAGCATTGTAATATTTTACCTTATTGTTGATTTATCAGAGACGAAATACGCACTTTGCTTCTTTCATTAATATCTACCTCTATAATCCAGTGTTTGTGGAATTGTGTGTGGTCTAAATAGATCGTGTAATTTGAGGGATACTAAACTGCGTGACTTACGCGTTTTTGTTATCAGTTAGTTGTGATGCATTTTCTTGTTCATGAAGATCACAAGATGAACAGTTTCCTCCCAATTGCTTGCACTGATGGATAGAGTGGCAACGTACGATCTCGACATAATAATATTGACTAAGGCTTGCAGTGCGATTCCTTTATAAAAATAAAAAAAGTGTTCCTGAGGAGCGTCATTATTTTCTTTTCTTAATTTGATGGTTACTGTATTGATAAGATTGAGACGGATCCAAATTGCTGGATCAGCAGAAAGCATCGCCCCTTCACTAATATATTTGATTCTTTGCTAACCTTGTTCCATTATCTTAAGAGAAAATTTGAGTGTACTGCAACGGACGAAGGAGTAGAGACTACGACTGTAATCTCTATAAGTACAAGAGTCTTAATTCCATCATCTGTAAGTGAAGAAGCTCCACAGGGATACAAGGCACTAGGCGGTCGAGCCATCAGCTGACATCTGGATTTCCAGCCTCGACAGTACGTGAGGGACTATGCACCACTCTGAAAATGTTTCTCTAGAGGATTCACCATATCTCCAGGCTTTGCGATTAAAGATAAAAATGCGTTCACTTTGCACAACACTTCTTTTCATGGTTGGAGGCAGCGCGATACTGTGGCTGTCCAACGTGTGTATTTAGCAATTTAATTGTTCCCTCCTCTCCAATGAACCATCAACTTAATAACGTGATTAAGCGGCAAGTTAGATATTTTTCTAGGCATTCTTTGCCAATCTTATTTGATATTTAGATTAAAATTTAGTTATTAAAAATAAATGGTACATTTATTTCTTGCCTAGCTTTAAACCAAATGATATCGTTAGTTTAATTTATGGGGAAGATTTTGGTATCGTAGTTTTGAGACCCCTAGGGTATCCTATTACCATCTGGAAGAACGAAATATTTAAATTTCATGGATTTTTGTTTTATTTTCAGACTCTGGAAATGAATGAAATTCATATCGATAGAAATCGCAACCTACCGGAGAGTTTTGATGCCCGGATAAAGTGGCCAGGATTAATCCAGCCAATAAAAGACCAAGGGGATTGCGCTTCTTCTTGGGCTGTATCAACAACAGGTGGGTCTTCTCTTAAGTAATCCTTTTTGATTATCTTAATAATTAAATGTTGGCGATTTTATTGAAGTTAAATGGAAATTTTTAGAGATTTAGTTATTTAACTGAAAATCCAAATAGCTTAGCCTCCGTTGCTTGAGTTTATGATCAGTCACTTGCATTTTAGTTTGTTGATGTTTAATGGATATATATATAGAGAGAGAGAGAGAGAGATAAAAACAGAGAGACTGCAAAAGACTTCACGCAGACACAATTAAAATTTGCATTTTGAGTGAACCTCTTTTGCGGGTGATTTGCCTTTGGGATTTCTGCGAACCAATGACCACTTATTTTATGCATTTTTCCCCCTCTTCTCTTCTAAGAATCGTGAATTAGCTGGCAACTTTTTCAAGCAGTTTTTTTTTTCTTTTTTTTCTCTTCTTATTTTAATTCTCTTTTAATTGGCCCAAGAATAATCTCTTCGTGGTCATTTTCCTCTCTTAAAACTTCCTTAAGATGTATGAAGTGCTGAATTACTTCGAATGTCACTCATTTCGCTTTTCTTTTTTCATTTCCAGTTCGTGTATCTTCCTGTTTTTGTTCATCCCTTTCAGCAAAGACGAGATTTCTGATTTTGTAATTACCAACGTATTTAATGAACACTCTTATCTCATAAAAAAAAAAAAAAAAAAGAATTATTTAAATAGAGATTAACTTTTCGAAAATCAAATTCTCCAATTTGTGTCGGCTGACAGGAAATGAAAAGAAATATAAACACTGTAATAATACATTAGTTGATCAGATTAACTAGTTAATGATAAAGCCAGCCATTTTTTTTTTTTCTATGCAATCAGGAAATAAACAGGAAATATTTCTTGAGATAGCCACAGGTTTATTATACAGAAAAATGCAGCGGTATCCGGTGTGAAGATTGTAGAAAACATATAAATAAAGAGAAGAATAACACACTAATACAATGATAGTTAATTTCAAACGAGAAAAATCCAATTCAAGGGTAAAAAAATAAGGTATTTATGACGTCAAAAGTCCAGTATCATGAAGAGAATCGCAGAGAGCAGGCATTTGCAGGAGACATCATCACACACAAGAATTGATGAGGACATCTTTAACCTTGAACTCGTCCGTCAACCATCCAACCTGTTCCAGATAGCTCTGTGAGACTCTTTCTTGTCTACAGCCATATCCAGATCATACTTGTTCATAAGTGCCATAATTCTTTTAAAGAAGGGGTTCTTGGATATCTTTTATGAAACCAAATTACGACACAAGGTAGTGTAAAATTCGCCATCTTATTTTGTAGATGCGAGGTGGTAGTACAAAATACCACCTCGCAAGAGATTCCCGCTGCGCAGTTCTCCTGACTTCAAGTATTCCTCCACACTCTTTTAATTTCAATGGCATGAAATTTCATGCTATTATTCTCTGTGAACTCTATTCACCAGTCGTTCGCATCAAGATGTATAAACTAATTGAGGATTACAACTAAAATAAAAAAAATTGCCTGTGAGCCACTGCTCTAGATCGGCAACGTTTAAAAGTGGATAACTGGGTTAATTAAATGAAATCAATTCGTGAACCACCTTTGGCACGGATGCTCTAAGTTACCGAATTCTGCTCTAGGTAATTTTATTTTGGTTTTGCTAATGACCGAAAATTGAAGGTTTAATTAATAATTTATGACCATCGATGGGCTGTTTTAATTTGAATATTAATTTCGGAATAAAACAGAATAGTTTTCGAATGTGCTGTCAAGTAATTCGAACATTTTGTGGATCTTATTGGTTTACCAAATAAGTTGACAAGTTAGCGAGACAAATGTGAAATATTTTGTTAAACGTACATTAATTTTATATCGTTAAATAAAATTATTCTTTTTATCTCCAGTCCAATACAGGGCCATTTCATCTAACAATTATAATCTTCTTATATTATCATTTGACTCAGTCAAATAGGTTATATTTGTCTGAGTTATGTTTTTAGCATTTAAGGAATGTTAAAAAAATAAGCATTTTTGCTAAATCCGGCAAAATTCATAATGAACCAAATGGCACTTCATATTCTGTAAACAGACCTACAGTCGTTCGCTGCTGAATATTAACAGAGCAGACAAGTGTGAGGTGTATTTAGTGTCTAATGGCACCAGGGGGTTACCCCCACCTCCGCGTTGCTTTCATTGTAGGTGTACCAGTTCACTGGGAAGGCCAGAGATTTAAAGTGTATGGATATGTGTAGTGTTATGTTCTGTTGTTCATCTGGCCGTTAGCCGCTGGACCCCCGTTGAGGCCCAACGTTGCCCACACTTGGTCCCGTGGAGGCAGAGCAGGTACACCAGTATTTTTAGATAAGTACTCTGGCAGGTCCTGCCACCTATTTTCCTGAGATTTCAGTGACTAGAACTAGGGCTTACAATACCGGGATCCCGGTCATTTTTTTCTGGTATTGATACAAAAAATACCGGTTTTTCGGTATTAATTTAAAAAAAAAATCTTATGATTTAATCACATAAAGGTTATAAAATCACCTTTATGTGATTATGACGTCCTTATCTCTACTAGCAAATGTTCGATAAATCATCGAAAGGACACCATGCAACATTGCAACCTGTCCAGAATTTTCGGACAACTTCATATCTGACCGTATCGTAACTCCCAAGTCCCGTTTCTCCACTACTGACTTTAGTTCAACTGCACCAAGTGTATAAGTTATTTTGGGATTGCTGTTCCCCATGTGTAGAACCTTGCATTTTGCTGAATTAAAGCATAGCTGCCACTTTTCTGACCATCCCGGAAGTCTATCTAGGTCAGTCGGAAGAAGCTCTGCTTGGCAGCGATCATTAACTACTCTACTGATCTTTACATCATCTGCAAGTTTAGACCTCGCGCCCTCCATAGATGTCATTTAAGATAATCAAAAACAACAGTAGTCCCAATACTGGTCCTTGGGGAACCCCACTACTTACATTAACCCCCAATCTGAAGAATAACCATCTATCACAACCCTCTGCCTGGTGTCCTCAAGCCATCGTGCTATCCATCGAAGGATTTTCCCTGTGATTCCAACCTGCTCCAGCTTATAAAGTAACCACTCATGTGGGACTGAGTCAAATGCTTTGCTGAAATCCAAATAAACAATGTCGAAATTATTCTCTAAATCCAGCTCACTAGTGACCTGTCAAAATGGCTAACCAGATTTGTTGAACATGTTGCCTTTACAAAACCATGCTGTGTATCCTACAGAATTCCATTTCCATCTAAATGATCCTGAATTCCACCCTCGATCATTGCTTCCATGATTTTAGCCACTACTGAAGTTTGACTGACCGGTCGGTAATTTCCCGTTACACTCTTAGAACCGCTTTTATGTTCCAATTTACACCAATCCAACGGAATCTCTCCTGAGTCCAGTGATGCTCTCATAACTAGCTTTAATGGTTCAATGCACTCACTTGCCGCCGCCTTTAAGATTATAGAGTATATGCCATCAACCACAGGAGCCTTACTCGTCTGTATGCGCGAAAGTTCTCATTAAATAATCATTTGAAATTTCAATATCATTAATTACATTTTTTTAAACTTCACTTCCATAATATCTCATTGACAAAGGGTTTTTTTATGTAAATATCGATGCAAAGTAACTGTTGAGTTCATCTACAACTTCAGCTATGGCATCTAATACTATCCCACATCCATTACATAAGGGTCCAATCTGATTTGCCCTTCTGTTCTTTGTATTTATATATGTTAAGAATTCCTTAACTGCAGTCTTTGCTCTCTTCTTTATTCCTTATCCCCACTCTTTTGCAGTCTCCAAGACTCAGTAAAGATACTACAGTGAAAATTATACTTCACTTAATAAAACGTCTTTCTCTTTCAGAAAATTACGAACATAATTGAACCATGGAACAGAACATCAGTGTTCCGCAAATTCTTTCCAAAATAAGAAATTGCCCGAATCCAATGAGATTTTAAAAGATGAACTTGAGTCGCAAATTAATGAAATACTTTTAACTGTTTTTGCTAAAAAAGTTCAAAGCCTAGAAAATATGGACTGAGATCGTCTACGATTATCTCAGTACCAGAATAGAATCCGAAAGGCATTTTCTGTCGCTAATGAAATACTGTATGTACCAAAATTAGATCAATTTTAAACGATCATACTATCGATTGCTTGTTTCTTAAGAGCTCACTTTATTCGGACAGGTAGTGTGGATGCTTAAATCTAACTAAACTTTGCAGTAACAATATGTATTTTTTTGTTTTTAGAATAACTGTATTTTAATGATTTTTGTTTTTGGAATACCGGTATCCCGGTTTCATAAATAAAAAATACCGAAATACCGGTATTAAGATTTTGACCAGTATTGTAAGCCTTAGCTAGGACCTATATTAAAGGGGGGATTGGGGGGAGATAAACGCTAGAATCTGGTTAGGCCGAAAGAGGTTCCAATTATGTGGAGTTTGGCATTTTAAATTTTTAGTTGTGTGGGGCACTCGCTTTTCGCTGGCGATATAGGTAGAGTGGGGGGGGGGGGGAAGGCTGAGGGAAACAGAAATATGGGGTCGATAGGGAAGGCGACCCCAGGTATATCAGTGGAGCATGTCTATGCCCTCCCAGAGGGAAAAGACGGGGTGACAGGGAGGGGAAGGGACAGACAGACAGACCATCCCCCACCAGAGATGGGGAAAGAAAGTGAGCCAAGCAAGGGAGCCCCACCCAGTTCGCCATAGTGACAATTTGCAGTGCCCGCCAGCAAGTGCAGTCCGATGCTCACTCGTTGGTGGGCCTAGTCCTCTTCTAGGTGTGTGGGTTCTATTTGGTGTGGGTTCATCCTGGGAGCGACCACATCCTGGCTGGTGCCACTCCCATTGATTCTTAGGTCGATGCTGTTTCAGTAATACAATGTATTGGTGCGGTGCTCCATTTATTATGGTGCATATTGCTCCGTAAGGGTCTGGTGTTTGTGCTTGCCAGAGAGAGAGAGAGAGAGAGAGAGAGAGAGAGAATCTTTAATTCCCTTCACGGCCAAAAAGCCAGGGGTTTTGCCCTTAGTATTTTGCCGTCATTTCCCGGGTTGATGTTCATTATCAGTTTGCCTTTATTATTTGTCGTTTTATATTCGTTGTGGATGGCTATTTCTGTTCGCCGTCTGTTGAATACGTCAAGTGCAAATCGGCTGAGGGCTTTGTATTCATCTTCTGAATCCAGTAGATGGTGCTCTTGTTTTTTTGACAAGTATTGGATCTCAGTTATAAGTCTACTTCTGTGTTCTTCGTAGCATTCACAGTTGTGCATAATATGCTGCCAGGTTTCAGGTTCTCCACAGATGCATGTGGACTCTTCTATCATTCCTAGGGGTGCGTTCAGTTTTGCTTTAAATGGGCCGTGGCCCGTCAGGAGGAAGGTTTTATTTAGCCCCGGGTACATTTTTGCGACTTTCGGTATGAAGCTTCTTGTAACTTGACCCTTTTCGACATTTCCCATCTGTGCGGCCAAATCCGCAACATGTGAGCCGTTATTCTTTGTTTCTCTGTCGTCTGGCTGTTGGTCCATGGCGAAGTCATAGATGGAGGCAGGCACATCCTTGGACATACATGATTCCGCATCTAGTCACCTCGAGGTCCAGCGGAAGAGCTCCCGCAGGAACCTGTAGAGCGCGGGTGCTCATCGTTTTGCAGGTCCTGATTATAGTTAACAGTATGTTTCTTTGGAGAGTGTCCAGCAGTCTTCTGTTGACTGCGGTTCCGGCTTTCCTGAATCAGATTGGAGATCCGTAGGTGATCGCTGGGATGAATATTGTTTTATAATACAGGGACAGGGTCTTCCTGTTGAGTTTCCAGTCCCTGCGATATACTCTTGCTACAAGTGCTGTATAGTTCCTTAACTTCTCTCTCAAGTAGACGAGGTGAGGTTTAAAGGACAAGTACTTAGATACTTTATTTGCTTTGCTAGTTTAATGGTGGGTCCTGCTATCTTTATTAGCGAAATCTTTAACATGTGTGTTTTCCCCCAGTTCTGTAGGGTTTGTAGCGCTTGTTTGCCTGTGTTTCAAGTCCCGTTCTGGAGTCCGCTTCCAACAATAAAATGAGGTCATCAGCAAAAGCCTGACTGGCCACGTTTCCCAGGTCCAGAGACAAGAAGTCATCAAGGACCACGCTCCACAGTAGCGACCCTAGGACAGATCCCTGCGGACGCTTTTAACAACTCTTCGGAAAGTTGTGACGACCTCAGTTATCCTATCCGACAAATATGCCCGGATACTGTTATACGAGTTTTCTGGGAGTGCTGCTTTCTGGAGTCTGCCCAGGACACTTGGCTACTAGACGGTGTCGAAGGCCCCGGCAAAATCTCCAAGTCACATGTACATGGCACCAGCTTCGACGAGCTCTGTGGTGGCTTGGGGTTAAAGGGACAGTGCTATAGTGTGGCATAGTGTTTTGTAAAAGGCGCCACCAGTGGTTCCCCACATCTGCGCAGGGATTAATGGGATATAAACTAGGGGCTTTCTTGCTTAGAGTCCACTTGAATTCAACTTTCTTGACACAGTTCGGTTGGAAATGTTTTCACCTGTGGCCGCAAAGACTTCAAGAGACGGTTGATGAGAGGACATCGTAGGGTTCCGTCTTGCTGTTTAGAGAAAGATGGCGATCTGTTGTGGTTGATGTAGCCCTCGGACTACCTTGGCCAGCTCTTCTTTTAGTGGTTCCTCTCTTCTGAAACTGCTTCCATAGTGCCGAGACGACATGGTGCGATACGTTAAGACAATGTGTGCGACTGCCCAGATTCAAGTCGTTCAACGGCCCGCCATCTCAAATAAACATCTAAATGATGATGACTTGCCACCCTGAGTACTGAAAATGTGGCTACCCCACTGAACAAGCCAAAAACAGGAATATAGTACTGTGGTCACAACTCGTGTTTTTATAGGCATGAATAATTTGTATAATGTGCAGCTCTGTAAGGAAAGATGTTCTTTCAGGTGATGATCGATATCTATGTGATATTCGATTTCGTATGTCAGGATGCCTATTTTATCAAATATTTATGAAAAACATTTTGTTCTGTTAATTTTGTCGAGCAGTGCAGTTACAAAATGACTGTAATATTCATGACATTTTTGGTTGGTTGGTTGATTGTTGTAGGTGCATCAGCAACCTAGGCCATTTTCCCCCGTATATGATGTCTGTAAATTGTTGGTGTTTTGTGGTCGATTTACTGTTTTCTGGAACTGGAAAGATCCGATTTTCCTGGAGGGAAAACCATGCTACCCTTGCCTGAGTCCAACTGACTCAGCCACGTTGTGAAAAAGATCCAATAAAATTCCTCGCGTTATTGATAGAATTCGAACTCGGATCTTTTCCACCCTGTGTTGAGAGGACACTGATTATATCAACTGTACTACCAACGAGGGCATTACAGTTTTGGAGAGGGTGGTTCGATTCAAAATTTAATGCTACGAGTATGTAAGTGTTTTTGTATGCGATTATTAAGAGTGCCTTCCTATTTGATATATATATATTTTTCAGCCCTAGCTTCCGATCGGCTGGCAGTGCATACACTGGGCACTGAACGAACAACGCTGTCTGCCCAACATTTGGTTTCCTGTCAGAATCGGCGTCAAAAAGGTTGTAAAGGAGGTCACTTAGATCGAGCCTGGTGGTATCTCAGGAAACATGGGTAAACAATAAATTTTATTACTAATGATATAAAAAATGTTGGTGAATAATTTTCACAGTAATTATTTAATTTAGTGTACTAGAACATTTTAATCCTAATTGTGGATAATCTAAGAAATGACGTAATGGACTACTTACTATACCCTGAAATTCTAAGCAGAATCTTAAGCCATTACGGTTTCACAGCTGTCTAGTGCTGCCATCTAGTAGCTCATGACAAAACTAAAAGTGCCGCCATCTAGTAGCATAATGTAAAACTAAATGTGCCGCCATCTAGTAGCACATTTCAAAACTGCTCTTGTATTGCTAAATTTACTTTTCCTTTTTACACACTGTTAACGTTAGTATCATTGTAGTTCTTTTAATTCTTATAAGAATATATGTCAAAGATAACTAACTAGAAGAAATACCGGTACGTTTCCAAAATATTATATTCATGTAAAAAATATTAAAATCTTAATATTTTACATATAATATGGTATTTTTTTCTATGGAAAATATTTTTCTGTTTTAGGTGCCATCCGGCTGAGTACCACCGATACAATATTTATGAGCTTCGTATGATAATAATCAAATTAACTTAATTTTCAGTTTGAAAAAAAAACAAAAAAAAAACATCGTTATAGCTTCTCATGCGCTTAGTCAAAGTCACCTAAACTTGCACCTTTAGGACCTCTTTTAATATTAATTGAACCACAATTACTGTGGTTCAATTAATATTAAAACTTCTATCTTTCTTAAGTTTTCATTAATTTTACTTTCTTTCGATTTTTATTTTCGCTAATGATATTTTTATTTATTTTTTTTAAGACACCCCTGATATAATATAAGTACAATTAGTCTTATTTGTGTTTGACATGGCAATCAATTAGCCAACTATAGTTCAGTTTAAAGTTCAGGTAAAATGAAACGTCTATTGTATGAATAAATTATTTTTTTTTACATTTAATACGCCAGTACCAATCTACATCTTTTAAAGAAAGCATGTGCTGACTCTTCGTCTTCAGTTGATAGTCATCAATTATTTTCTTCGCTGAAACGTGAGCTTTGATTAGGGATTTATAACATAACTTATAAGAAAATCCAATTGATGTATGAATATAGGAAAGAAACCTTCACATACACTCTTGTACACTGCACGTGTATATTCATATATATTAGGTATTCTGTATAAAAAAAAGTGTCGACACTTTAAGAACAAATTACTTTTTTATAGTATGCTTAGTAAACATTAGTTCCTTTTGAAAGATCTCTAGAATAAAGATTTGTTTATTTCTGCATATTTATTTTTCATTTTTAAGCTAATAAAGCCTCCCTTTAAATTTTATTTTCTTCTGAACTTAGCGTGGCGAGTGAGAACTGTTATCCATACGTGAGTGGACAAACGGGTGAAGAAGGAACCTGTCAAGTCCGTCGAATGGGAAGACACAGAGGCAGAGAACCTCAGGTTGCTTGTCCTAATGGAAGAACAGATCGACTTCATCACTCCACACCGCCTTATAGAGTTAGCCCTAGGGTGAGACTTCTTATCGTCCTAAAATGATTTAAATTTGATCATCACTTCACGCATCTGATCGTATCTACTGTACAAACTAGACAATACCAGTTATTGAGCAAAAGAAAAATATGTGATATAAAAAACATACGATAAACGTAGTAAAACAAAAATGTATGATGTATAAAGTAGAACAGGTAGAAGATATAAATAGAATAAATTGTTTTATAATATCTGTATTAAAATAATTTGTATAAAATATTAATCGCTGATACTGAAGGCTTTTTTTCCAGGAAGAAATTATTATGCACGAGATATACACCAACGGGCCTGTTCAAGGTAAGTTGATTATTTTTAATTATTCTATCACCTAGTAATTAAAAGCGTACGAGTTTATGTGCTAGTTAATAGTATAATAAGAGAGCTGGACTCGTCGCAATTTATGTCATAGACACAGTAATGAAAATCCATTTTCATTGAGAACTTTCACCATTTTTTTCAGCTGCCTTCCGTGTGAGAGAGGATTTCTTCATGTATCGTAATGGTGTTTATAGATATTCCCATCTTACCAGGCATCTTGAAGAAAAGTACAGACAACAAGGATGGCACTCGGTCAGGATAATCGGGTAATGCATTTTGGTTCCTTTAATATCCCTCATTTTTTTTTTAAATTACACATTTTTAGTTGAGATAAATGAAATCAGTTGGTTATTAACATTCAGCCACAAAAAGAAATTATGTTGCATTAACATTTTTAATCAGTCTACATCAACAGTAAGAAAATATTCTTAAGAGAATTGTCTTTTTTGAGTATTTTGATGGGCATCAAATAAACGCAAATTTATATGAGTTTTATTTTGGTATCTAAATTAACTCAGTTTGGAATAATGAAAAGATTTTGAACACTTTAATTCGATGATTTAAAACAGGTAAATTTTATTAAGTCTTAAGATATTTTTATATTCCATCAGCCCTGTTTTTGATTTTAAATATTTTGGTTGTAAGTCTTTTTTAAAATTTCATCTGGACGAATTCATTGCAGATTTTTTTTCATCTTTCAAAGAGGCAAACCGATCTTTAGAAGTTATCAGCTTATGTCCACTGATATATGTGACATTTTTCGCCTTAAATGAGTTTTAAAGATAAAACTGATGGATGTACTGTGGTGCAGTCTAAAAAAGAGAATTAACAACAAAAGGGTTTTTTTTTTCTGTGTAACGTAATCTGCAATTAACATAATTTTATTATTAGATGGTTGAAATGAAATTATTTTCTTATTGTGTTGAGTAAAGTTATTGTCGATGTTTATGTGCTTAGCTACAGATCACATTTTAGGGGTTTTTTTTAGAAAGGTGGAGGAAGATTGTGCAATGGACGTTTGTGGTCTTATCAGTTTTTGTAATTTCGGTTATTATCAAGTTCAATGCTCATTTTCATTAACTAGATCCTTTACAATCTTCATACATTATAAATACAAATTTACATTTAAATACAAGTACAACCTAACAAGTACAGAGCAATGTTTTTTTCATATTTACATACATTTTTATTACAAATATACATAGATACTTTCTATTTACAATCATCGCATTTTGCGTAAGAAACAATTTTAATTATACAACTTCACTTGCAAGCAATAAAACACAATAAAAGATATACTATGTATGTATATATGCGGATGTACTTGTTTTGGGTGGCACCTAGACGTTTAGTCGAACTCCACCTTGCAAAATCTGTGTTGAAAAAGTAACTCTGATGTCTACACTCTACAGCGATCAACACCCGGTCAATCACTGCCCATTTCTAAGCATGACGAGTTGTGCCTAGTTCTATTATCTAGTGCTGCTGCACCAATTTGTCGTCCAGTGGAAGGAGTGCAATACCAAAGGACAGGAGCCCTCAGGCTGCCCAACCCGAGGGAAAAATAAATAAATAAAAGAAAAATAATTAAATAGAAAAAATAATAAAATAATAATAAACAAAAAAAATTAATAAAAAAATTCTATGTAAAAAAAAAAAAATTATGTACAGTTAATACCATTTTATACATTCTATATTATTACTAATTTAAGAACACAACAGTTAGTTTCTAGGTTAACAGTTGTAAGGTAGAAATATAATTTCATGGAATAATGTCTCCTGTCCACTTTTAGAATTAGTAAACAAGGTGCGTCTTCTTTTTAAACCTTGTCAGAAAAAGATTGGAATGCTGCAAAGTTCTTGGCATCTTGAATCAAAATATCGAGGTTGTCAGTCCTAATAGGTTGAGTGCTGTTAAATAGTTCTTGTCTGAAGTCGTCATAAGCCGGGCAATGAAGCAGAACATGCCTCCAATCTTCTACTGCCCCACAAAAACACAAAGGGTCAGGTTCGAGTCCAAATTTACACAATTTATCCCGCAGTGAACCATGTCCAGTTATTAAATATGACGTTGTCATTGAAGGATAAAACCATCCCATAACTTTCTTATTTACAGCAAATGTTGCATCTTCAATGAACTCCCTGGTAGTGAGTCCTGTTTCACTGGATTGCCATCTGTATTTCCACTTCTCAGTGAAATTTGTCCAAAGATTAATTTTCTCTTGCCGAATGTCCGTGGCCGGATTACTTGCAGTGTCGATGATTTGAGTTGCCAAACCTTTCTTTAAGTTAGAAATCATGCCTTGGTATGCCACATAAAGGTCAATCGGAATACAACCTTACATCGCTTGTAATGCATTGGTTGTTGTTGTTCTTCAGCATCTGTGTGTTGCCAATATCATCTTTCTCTGCAACGATAAAAGTTTGGCCGTCACTGTGACGTGAGTAACCCCAGGAAACCATATGGCAGCCGCATATACTACAATTGGCAAAAATATAGCCTTATAATATAATGCCAAAGTTTTGTGATTTATACCTCATTCAGCTCTTGAGAGCCTAATCACATTGGCAGTAAACTTCTTAATCTTTTCAGTTAAGTTCTTTACGTGGGGGATAAAAGAAAATTTATCATCAATTAAGAGACCAAGATATTTATTTTGAGAAACATAAGGAATTTGGACATTGCTGATATGAAGTTTAGGAGGTCTGTTATAATCCAGTTTATTATTGAAGATCATGCATTTTAGTTTTCGTCTCAGAAATTTTTAATTTGTTTATTCTAGACCATTCCAGCAAATCATCCAGGATTTCTTTCCCATGTGTTTCTAGCAAAAGTCTTGAACTGCCTGATATGCATAGCAATAGATCGTCGGCATATGCTATTTTATTGCAAATTTGACTTTCTTTTCGTAACCATTGGTCTGAAACAGAATTCCAGAGGAGCGGCCCAAGGACAGAGCCTTGTGGGCATCCTCTGGAAATGAATTTTGAAAATACCAAGTGTTGCGAGATGACTTTTATCTGCCTATTTGAAAAATAAGACCTAATAACCTGATATAGTAAATCATCACATTCTGTCTCTCGAAGTGACCTGAGGACGCTCTCCCACCAGAGTGTATCGAAAGCGCCCTCAAAGTCGATAAAAACAACCATCATGTATTTCTTTTCTGTAGTTTTACATAGATTCACCAAATTTCTGCTGGCATCTTCAGTGGAGGAGGCTTTCTTAAAGCCGAATTGTGAATTAGAAATCATATTACTTGCAGCCGAAACCTTCTGCATCCTAGGCGCTAATAATCTCTCATAAAGCTTTCCAAGTTTTCCTAGAAGGGATATATGTTGAGAAAAGTCCCGACTATGGATTAAATTTGAGTGTTTTTTTTCTTCTTTATTATTTGATACTTATTCAACTCTCCACACATTTATCCAACTACTGGTTGGTGAGAGTTTGTTAGAGCAGCGTGAAATAAGAAATAAGCAGATAATTTTTTAATTAATAATAAATAATTCCGTTTTCCGTTTTTAATTTTCCAAATTACAGGGAAAAAAGTACAGAATAATCATCGCTGGCAATCGTGATTGTATAAGTAGCTCTTTTCACTCTTTAGTTTGGTGCGTAACTTGTATCTTAGCATAATATAATATCCAATACCGATGTGCTAGTAATGCTGTAATTTAATTTCTTAAATTTAGATACCTGCCTCTAACTTTCAGTAATAAATTGGGGATCACATGATCCCTTAAGACAGTGCATTAAATATAAAAGTGGCATTTTATCAGTGTGTTGACGCCTGATTTACTTTACCCTCTCTTTCTTCATGCAGTTCCTTAGAGACAGCAAATACTGCATTTTTTATCTTTCTGTGTTGACATTTGCCCTTGATATAAATAAAAACGCTCGCATGAAAGACGTGGTGGCCAAACTTCTGCTCTCGCAGTTCAAGAGGTGGGCGACTTCCAGCTGCAGTATTGCCCTCACAGCCACTCATCTTTTATTCATTTGCAGTAGTTCGTGCATTAGCTGCTAAAAGTGCCTCTAAAACCTTTCCTTTTTTTATGTATAACTGACGGTCAACTGGCAGTCATCTCAAAGCACATTTTCAGATATCGGGATAATCAATTCGCAATTCTAGATTTTTAAATTTCATCTAAATGGTTACAGTTCCCAAATTTTTGTAACTTTATTTGTGATTAATAATTATCTCTTTTAATTTTCTCATATTGTGTTTTGTGCTGCCTTACAGGTGGGGAGTCGATCGATCAAGTGGAAGACCAATCAAATACTGGGTATGTGAATAATTGTGCATAGAATACATACTGAACTGTAAAATCGAATTTTTTTAATGAAAATTATACTAAAATTGTGATTATTTTTTATAAACGTTTATTTTAAATTCTTAAATGATCAGAGCAAGTTTTTATCACACTGTTCAAAAACATTATCACCACCTACCTAATGGCGGGTATGTCCTCCTCTTGCCTCCAGCATCGCCTCCACAAGGCGAGACATGGACTCTGCAAGGGTTGTGAAAGTTGCAGGAGGTACGGTGTACCATGTCCCAAGGATTGCGTCACGTAGATCTGCTATAATCCGTGGTGGAGAATCCAAACGTCGGATCTGTCAATCAACGTGATCCCAGAGATATTCTAGGTAGCATCTCGAAGTCACGTTCATGTTCGGTGAACCACTCTTGAACAATACCAGCAACGTGGGAGAGCGCGTTATCCTGTTGGAGCACATCTGTGCCATCCGGGAACACGGTCATCATGAAAGGGTGTACCTAATGACCCACAATGGATAAAAAAAAAAAAAAAAAACGGTCATATTAGGACCACCTGACGACTAAATCTGTCCATCTGTAATATGTCCATAAATTTCGTGTTTTCGCTGATCAATCGATCAGCGAACATACGACTGACTAAACCAGCTATGGAGTAAAAAGAATCCATAAAAGTTCCTCGTTTTCTTCCCAGGAATATATCACCCATACCAAAACACTACCGCCATCTGTAAGTCTGTTGTATTAGGGCATTGGAGTGATTCCTCTCCTCAGTTTGTCGTTGTACTTTCCATCTGCCGCCCACACAGAATAGCAGGAAACAAGTTCATCGGAAAAGGCAACATTTTCCCAGTAGTCAAAGGTCTACCGAGGCGTCGTTGGCGATGGATAGCTGTCAGCATGAATACCTTGATCGGGCGCCTACTCCGGTTGCCCATACGTAGAGTTCGTTGGATCGTGGTTGGAAACACCGCTAGTTGTCCCTCGTTAAATCCATGGTCAGTCATACGCCATGGATTTATCGCAGAGTGCTGGACAGATATGTCCAGCACTCTGCGAACAGCCAACAAGATTCAGCTTCCATAAGACTGCCCACCCTTCATCTAGTACCCGACAATCTTCCCTTTTTCGAAGTCTGTCAGATCACGTTTCTTGCTCCCATTGCAATCAAGTACTTCTTATGGACTGCATACCACGAGCCGGCAGTATCACATTTACCGTGATACTGTATGTTCTTACCGTGACACGTATACCACTAGGCGGATCGCTGGATAAAAGAAAACTTCCTACAATCTAAACCTCAACCTTTTGTGATTTGAATTTATGACCTCTAGTCCTGGAATGCTTTAGAACGGTGAGAATGCCACCTTCATTAATTTTACTAATCCCTCTCGGAGCCTTATAAACCTCAATCAGGTCACTTCTGAGGTGTCTGGTAGCCAAGCTCTGTAGCCCACATATTTGGAGTCTTTCCTCATATGGTCGTCTTTCTGCCGATCTCACCATTCGAGTTGCCCGTCTTTGGACCCTTTCAATGTCTTTTTTCAGATGAGGTCTCCTTATTTGAACAGTTTCAAATGTGGTCTTGCCTTATACAGTAGGACTATGACCTCAATATCTCTACAGGATAATGTTTGATAAATAATCTATAGGACACTATGGGTTTCCTGACTGCTCAGTAAAGAAATAGAAGTCTAGTTCTTAAAAACGATTACATGATTTGAAATTATTGGGTAATGAAATCAAGGGACAGATAAAAATAACAAATGTCTAATTAGTACGGATCATCAAAGCCACTATATCTTTTACGCTATACAGGTACAAACTTGAAACAATTCCACTTTTATTGATATATGCAACAGGTGCCCATGAGCAGGATTCGGCAAGATTCCATTAGATCAATAGTATAATGTTTTTCACTACTCAATTAAAGACGATCAATTGTGCTGTATCAATGTGGTAACAAAGTATAATCGAGCTGGTCTCGTAACATCTGGAATCTTTGAGGATCGGCTCTTCTCCGCTTCAACATTGTCTCGGTTTGGAGAGCCCGAAACGTCAACTAGGCGATCATTATCTCCCGAAGGTGATTCTTCTAAAGAAGCACCATCCATAAGTAACTCCAGAATCCATCAATGTCAATTTCTGTGGTACACAATCTTCTTCAGTATGTCTCCCCTAATAACATTTCAATTATTTCCGCTTACTACGCCTAATAGGTCCTAAATCTCCAGTGGAATTTTCATCCCTCACACTCGACATTGTCACCAGTCTACCAAACTATCCAGTAAACGAATGTTATACAGTTTAATGCTGTTTATGAACCGTTATGACCCAAAATAATCACAACACAATTCCTGTGAATGCTCATAAATTCACACACCAGAGGGCACTTAATCTTAACTCAGTCCTAACCAATGAAACTAAGGGAAAATCTACAAAATTGTAGTCACAGCATCCCCCACCTGCTCACTAGGATAACCCAATTATATAGAAAATTATAATCTGTTTCAGAGATATGGACATGTTGCATTGTAATGGTAAAAATAACAAATAACTTTTTGAATTTTCTTAACAGCTCTGCGCCAATTCTTGGGGCCGACTGTGGGGAGAAGATGGCTATTTCCGCATACTCAGAGGAGAAAACGAATGTGACATTGAGATGTTCATCGTTGGAGTGTGGGCCAAGCAAGATGAAGTTGACGAGAATTCCATCATTAGCAACGTCGTTCATCGAAGGCACACGTGATTTCTTTAGCGAGATTCACTTGACGTAGAACAAAACTGCCATTTTTGCTTTACTGAAGAAAACCTCTCAACTGAGGAATGCCTGTGGTTTAGTGGGAAAAAAGCTCTACTTCTAACACTGCCATGAATGTGTTCTTGTATTGTAGTCAACTTATTAACTTCGTTTTGCATAAAATGCTCTTTTCTTGACTGGCAGAATTCATGCAGTAGACTCGTATCAGAATTCATTTTCAAGTCACTGCCAGCCTGGACTAGCTACGAACTGAAGGGATGCTCAAAATTCACCGCATCACGCAATTCACGCCTTTCTTCGAAATCACTGTGGAAGAGCTGAAGGTATTCTTGCAGCAGTGAAAGTTTTCGTCCCTTAATCAATCACCCACCGTGACGAGTAGACTTAATTTTCTTTGCATTCAATTTCGTTATATGTTTCTCATCGAACTGGTGGTGGCACCATCTATTTTGCTTTGGAGTAACTAGCAGTATACAAACTTATGTACCCGCTCTTGATGTTTATTTTATTATTTTTTTCTTTTTAATTTTAAGTTCTTTGGACAACATGAAACTGTACAAGAAAATTCAGAAATAAACTTGTTGTGTAATGTATTAAACTGTGTTTAATTCTTGAACCGACTTTAGGATCTAAAATGAGCTTCTGAATCAACTTTTTATCGCTTGCGAATTTTCAATAAGTGGACCCCCCTTTACAGTATGGACGATGAGGCTCCATTGTCCGTATTGCAAGAAAGGGGGGGGGACCATATTCCGAATTCTACACAAAGGATCTCCTTCTTAAACCAAAATAGTTATTTAGAATAATAGAGATAATTCATCCAACATTAAAGTTCAGTTATACTGACTTGATTACTCCATTATGTTTTAATTGGAAAAAAAAGAGAGAAAACATTATGAAAATAAAGTTAACACTCCTGCTGGGATTTTTTCATTCCCTACCCTCCTAAACTTGGTTGTTCGTTTTCAACAATTTGTGTAAAAACTATAACTGAGATAAAAACGGGCATTCTGCGAGCAGAAAAAAAACCGTGAAAACGGTGAAATAAAGTTTTTCTGGTGGGTGGGATAGAGCTCCAAAAAGTCAACCTAATTCAAAATCCCCAGGAAAAACAAAATTAACTTACGACCCAACCAACATCGAAATGAATACGTTCATCATTCGATCATACTATGAAATCTCCAAGCTATAAACCGATATGACAATGTACATGTCGAGAATACATACCAAGTGGTTGGAATGATTCCAGGATATTCAGGTCGGCGATTAGCGGACTAGACAAGGACCATCGTCACGACGAACCTACTAGCTCCTGCAATCTTAAAAAAAATCAACGTGAGCGACCAACTACAAAGGATATGGACAACCTAGAACCAGAGAAGGAAGATCAAGAAGAAATTCAACCGAAGGCAGTTTAAGCGGAAAGAGACGAGGTCATGATATCTAGAAAAGAACACGAGTGGAAGAAAGCCCTAACAGAATTGGAGGGAATGGACTCCACAGAGTTTGATACCGAAGCAGAGACCCAGTAGGATCCTCTGGAGAGTCACAGACCAACTTAATCGCAAATAAAACAACATTACCTCAACAACAACGGTGCAACACTAGAAGCCATCCGCACAGCCGTGTGCCGTGCCGTGCCGTAATAGCAGCCACTAGGATTAATGGAAGAGATACAAGAGAGCAGCAGCAGAAGAAACGAAAAAATAAGGAACCGCCTGCTTGGGAAAGAAGACTTCAGTAGAAGATAGAAGAATTAAAAGTCAAGTTAGACAAATTGACCAAGTACCAAAGGGGTAAGAGGAGTAAATATTTTATTTGAAAAGTGAAGAGCATCCTCAAGAGAGACAAAGTCCACAGAAAGCACGAGACCAATAATCACCGAATACGTAGACACACTGAAGCAGAACCTCCTCGCACTCAACAAGAGACTGCACAGATACAAGGAGAGCTCTAAGAGGAAAATAAACACCCAAAGTTGAAAACTTTGGTTTTCTACGAAAACCAAAGAGCCTTCTAGAGGAGTATCGGACAAGACAGGAAAGACGGAAACAAACCACTCGAGCAGAAGACGATCGAGGAATTCTAGGGAAACATATGTAGCAGGGAAGTAAGACATAATAACCGAGCACCCTGGATATAACCAGAACGGAAGAAAACCAGGGATGCATGAGAGATGGGAGATTCGAGAAGAAGAAGTACGGCAGTCGATCAGGAAGTCCTCCAACTGGCGAGCCCCAGGAACAGATAATGTCAACTACTGGTACAAGAAGCTCACTCTGCACACACAAGCACCTAGCAGAGCAGTTCACCCAAATGATAAGTCGCCTAGAGACAATCCTAGATTTTCTTACAAAAGGAATCGCATATTTGAAGGCAAAATACAAGAAACCCGGCGAAACATCGGCCGATCACCTGTACAATGTACAAAATTCTAACCAGCTGCATAACCAAGAAGATATCAGGCCGCTTGAAGAGCCAGAACATCATGGCCGAAAACAGCAGCAATGATGCAAGCGGATTAGCAAAGGATTCAAGGTGCAATTAACCATTGATGCAAGGTATAATTAACCATTGATGAGTTATAGAGCAAACCTACAAGAAGCGCAGCAACCTGTACACGGCCTACATCGATTACCACAAAGCCTTCGACTCTGTGCCTCATAGCTGGCTAATAGAGACCCTGAAGATCTACAAAGTCAATCCGACAGTGAAAAAACTTCCTAGAAGCAACCACGACGAAATGGAGTAAATCACAACCAGACCGAACGCCATCAGAAGAGGAATCTTTCAGGGAGATGCCCTAAGCTCACTGGTTCTGTCTACATTCAACTCGCTATCCACCATGATCGACAATAGCAAGTACGGATATAACCTCAAAGAAGGAAGGAAAAACATGTACATCCTCTCCCACTTGGTGTACATGGATGACAGCAAGCTCTATGCGGTAACCGAGAAGCAACTCCAGCAGCTACTCCGGATCACCGAAGAATTCAGCAATGATATCAGGATAGAATTTAGTCTAGACAAATGTAATGAAGAACCACGAAATGAGTCAGTGGAAATTAGTCTGCCGAAACTACAAGCTGCAGACTGGTAAAGAGATCGAAGCCATGACAAGGGCAGAGACCTACAAATTCCTAGGATGATGCAGGCTCAGCAGTTAGAGCACAAGGAGATCAAGGGCTGCCTAATCGAAAAATACCATCTGAGACTCAGAAACCTGCTCAAAGCAAAGTAAACGGAGGAAACAGTTAAAGCCATAAACACCTACGCAGTCCCAGTGTTAACATACTGCTTCGGGATCATAGATTGGACTAACACCGAGCTAGAAGATATCATGAGAAAGACATGGAAAATGATGACCAAGAGCCGCCAGCATTACCCGATGTCAGCCGTGGAGAGACTGACAACAGCTCGGAAAGGAGGAAGGGGCCTGATAGTCCCCATCGAGAAACAGAAGACAGCGATAGCTAATCTCAAGGATTACTTCCAGAAAAACACAGCAGCACTCTACCAAGCCATGAGGAAGACCGACAAGCGGCATACCCCCACTCAATCCAAGCGGCATACCCCCACTCAATCCAGGCGGGACCAGTGAACTGGTACACCCACAATGAAAACTACGCGGAGATGGGGGGAACCCCTGGTGCCGTCTGACACTAAATACACCTTACACCTTACACCTTACTCAATCCAGGCGAGGGTCTATTCCCGCCCAGACGGAACAAACGAAGCTAGAAAGATGGGCAAGAAAAATACTCCATTGTAGACACTACAATGACCTCTATCAAGACCACATAGATAAAATGGCTTCCAATGCTTGGCCCACGAGCAGATGCTCTTCTTCGAGACTGAAGGATTCACCATTTGCCATCCAAGACCAGGTAATTGACACCAGGAAGTATGTAGACATGTTTAGTATCTCATATAGGACGGCACCTGAACAAAAGTTCAACTCTGCCTTGGTACACTGCGATGAATACAGAACTCTGTAAAAGGCTAGACGTGTGTATAGTGTTATGCTATGCTTGTGTAGTGTGTATTGTCGTGTTGTTTAGTTCTTTCTGGCCATTTTGTCACCAGGAAGGAGATCACCTAGAAAGCCTGCCCAGTGGAAATATAGAAAATATACCAGGAACTATAGAAGATACGTCGCCAAGGAGCCATGAATGTAGGATGACACATAGTGATGATGCTTCTGGCCTCAGAAACGATCCAACATATCACCACAGGATGCAGGATTATCAGCCTGAGTACACTCGTAGACACGGTCAGGTTAATACATCAGAAGCTAGCGAGGAAATACTTGTTGATGAAAGAAAGTGTATCGTATTACAAGTACGAACCCCAGGCCAAACTAGAGACCCCCCACGCTCAAGCCGTACTGATACAGCGCCATAATAGCAGACAAGACAATCCAGCACAACATACCGGACATAATCCTTGTCAAGAGGAAGGAAAAGGATAGCTATCTGACCGGCATGTCAACCAACACTGAAAATCCAAGAGGAAAATATCAGGAAGTACACAGACCTAAGACAAAGACATATGCAAGAAGTAGCGACCATTCCGATCAAACTATTATTTTTAGGCCACGGAATAATGAAATTCATCTGCCGTGCTGTGTGTCTTGTGTCTGTTAATTGCGTGTGTTCTGTGGTCGATTTGTCTGTTTTGATGGACGAAAACCCCCAGTTTCTGGGAGGAAAACCTTCTATCTACGCCTGAGACCGACTAACTCAGCCACGGATTGAAAAAAGTCCATTAAAGTTCCTCGCGTCATCGACGGGATTCGAACACTTTTCCATTCGGTGTGGGGAGGACGGTGACGCTACCACTGCACTACACGCGCAGATGACCATTCCGATCATCGTATCACCCACCGGTATGGTTCCAAAGACCCTACATGACAGCCTAGCAGCAATACGTCTCCCAGACAACACCTACAAGGAACGTCAGAAAGTCGCAATCCTGAGCACCTGTAGGATAGTCAGAGAGTTCCTCCACCGACAGCAACACCAGACATGGTTTTGTTGTTGTAAGGTTTTAGGAGCATCAGCGACTAAGGCCATATTGCCCTGTGCATACTGTCTGCAAATTGCGTGTGTTCTGAGTTCGATTTTTTTGTTTTCTGGATGAAAATCCAGATTTTAGCAAATAAAAACCACGCTACCCTTGCCTGAGACCAACTAACTCAGCCACGTTGTGAAAGAGACCCACAGAAATTCCTCGCGGCATCGACGGAACTCAACCTCAGGTCTTTTCCACTCAGTGGGGAGAGGATAGCGATCCTACCAACTGTGCTACCCATGAGGGCAACACCAGACATAACCACCCTGTGCACTTGATACCAGTACTCATCACCGGGTTGGAATCCCCCACAGGGAGAAATAACGTAACAATAATAATAATAAATAAATAATAATGATGGTGGTTTATCTGTTTTATTTATCGTGTTTGATTCTCCTTCACGTGACTGTTCACTTTCGCGTCACTTATTTCCAATTCGCATTTTTAAAGAGGGCGTAGTTGTGTATCAGAGGGGAGGAAAACTTGGGAAATAATATAGTGTACATGCTGGAGGTTCCAGTTTGTTGCTCACATAACAATTATCAGAGCGTTTTGCGTCAAGTGAAAGATATTCGTAATTTATTCGGTAAAATTCGATAATTGTGTTAAATACGCGACAGTGGTCTCTGACTTTGGTGTAATAAAGCGCATTCTATTCTAAGAATACAGTTCAAAGTTCACCCCAATGTTTCTTGTTGTTTGGCCCACCCCCGTCTCCTTCCTTGCCGCTGAATGAACTTTCTTCGTCCAAAGCTGATACTCGTCCAGCTACTTTCATTTCTTTTCGATGTCTTCATAACTCACCTTGACTGTCGCTACCCGTTATCTCGTGTGAACTTCTCGTGCCAACAGACAACTCTAATCACCCCTTCACGTTGAGGCATTCCACGACTGTCGTCTTCTTGTCCTTCAGCGCCGCTAATGCCATTTCACCTGTCCCAATGAGGTACGTGATTCGCTTCTTTTTTTTTTTTCGAGTTGCTCTTCAGAGCTGTTCAAACTGATATAAAATTGTCTAAAACAATGAAATGGACAGAAGAGTAATCTCCCCTCTTTCAAATTTCACCATTACGACGTTTCAAGTAACAAATACCACGATGGTATTGGTACGGTATCTAATTGTTCGGTTACATTTATAGAGGGAATAATTTTGTGGAAAGGACTGACAGCTGCGATATGCAAATGATTGCTATTCTCGATTATTCGCTCGCTTGACGCATGTTTTGACATTGTTATTAACTTGACACGTTATTAAGGTCAAGCAATTTAACTAGGAACCCCTAATAATACTTACTGTGTTTTTGAACGTAATTTAACCTCATCCGCTATTAATTTTAGGTTAAGTCAAGGTAATTAAAGAATATAAAAGTTGATTCTTCACAAACGTTTTCACCGTTTTTGTTTCACTTTAACAATAAAATTACAAAACTGATAAACAAACTTTAATAACAAACTAAAATTAAATTACGTGTAATTAATTGTCTGCAATGATTCGTCGCTAATACAAAGAAACACGAAATAAAGGGTAATAGACTGTGATTCTTCATTTTTACTGTTATATGATAAATCTAAATAATAACGGGACATCCTTCAAAATGTTGCACTTAGGACGACAACTTCGGTGCAAAGTGAGAAAGAAGTAAGTTGTGCTGTGCTTATCGTTGTTTCCAATCTAGCAATTCAAAGTATTCTTTACAATTTAGATAGTACTTTGAATTATCGGATTTGGGGTATTTCTCTGAACCAGTAACGGCTATAACTCTGTCAGGGACTGAAGAAATTCTGTCTTTTCGATTTAGAACCGTGGTTAGATCTGAAGCGGGAGTGGATTGCATAGTTGAGTTATTGCGGCCTTTTTAGCCCATAAATACCCTTGTGCTAAGTCGTAATACATAAATAAAGATCAGATCTATTATCATATGAAGTAATTAGCCGCTGGCTAAATGAAATACATGAATCATTAGCTCGCTGCTACTTATTCCATCCAACAAATCGTACTCAAGTTTACTTGAACAATCTTGAATTTGATTAACTTGAAATTTGCATTAATTAATCTGGGTCCGCAAATATCCAAAGAATACTTTTTGTCTAAGGGCGTCCTCTGAGGTTATCATGAATGACAAGTAGATCTTACATACAAATGAGAAATGATCATTTTGAAAGGACAGACAGTTGAAATCCTACTGGAGTGGCCTAATACCACACTTCTATCTTTTTCTCTTCCTTTAAAATAGCTGTTAGTTCTGTAGTCGCATTGGGTATTTTAGTCACGTTCTGACTCTCATTCCATTTCAACTCCCAGTTGCTCTATTGAAGTCATCATGGAACTCTGACAGTTCAGTAAAATTCTCAAGGTTCTTAAACTAGATGCTTAATACTTTAATACGTGCTGCTCGATTTGTTGAATCTTTTCAACGCAGACAGAGGATCAAAAGTATATAATGAAAGTTGTTTGTAGAAAATGCAAGTAGCAGAATTGATAAGTCCAGTTTCGAAAGAGGGAATCCAGCTTAAGGTTTAAGGGAATCCAGGGGAATCTTAAGGGAATCCAGCTTAAGCTTAAGATTTATCGATGTTTAGAAGTAGCCTACTGGGTAGAATAATTGGACTATATTCTTCTCTTTCCTTCTCTATTCAGAATAGTTTATGGATCAGCGTTTAAGATATGTCGGGAATATTCGAGAAGTTTCGGTTGTTGCACAGAATAGGAAATAAAAGTGAAGTAAAAAACAGTAGAGAGGATTTCCATGCAATGAAGGCCACTCTGAACGGTGAACTTTTTTCAATAGAAAGGTAGTGGACGTAGTGTATTTTAAAAGCTGATTTACAATATGCAGTCCGGTTTTTCCTAGCGCTCTCATTGCAAGACATTACATATTTTAGATTGCTTGTGCAAATGGGTTCCACTTGAACTCACAGCTGACATGAAACTAACAATTTTCTTGTTGCTGCTTCAGCGCAAGAAAGCAAAGGCAATGTTGGAAAGTAACCTTTGAATATCACGTAAGCTTTGGATTTCACCAAGCTGTAAGCCTGAACACCCCTTCCCTCCTCCCCTTAGAGCCTCAGAGACCTCCAAGAGATGCCCTCTGATGTGCTAGGTTGCCAAGTCTGTAGCCCACATACCTGAAGTCTTTCCACATATGGGTGCTCTTTTGCAGATCTCACCAAGCGATATGTTCCCCCTCTTTGGAATCTCAATAAGCTGTCTTTCAAGTGCGTTCTCCGTACTTGGACACAGTATTATAGAGTGGGATTACGACCTTCCTGTCTCTGCAAGAAAATATTCTATAAGTCATCGATAGGACACCATGGGCTCTTCTTGCAGCCTGCTCTACATTGCGCGGAGAATTTATATCGTATCGTAACTCCGCTTCTTCCTCCAGTTTTTAATTCAATCAATGTAGAAGTTATTTTGGGATTGCTGTTCCCCAAGTGTAGGACTTTGCATTCGAAGCTGCTGCATGTACAGCAAACCCAGACGATCACAACTTTGGTTATCACCCCATGAACTTGTGCCGCAGACATCGAAACTCCCACTTGGTCAACAGAAGATTTTTCCTCTGTCTGGTAGAATACAGTGGCATCCTCCATTATGATCTTTAACCTTCTGGACAAAGGGTTAAAGTTCATAATGGTCATCACGGTCATTAATTTTTTACGTGTGATTTAAATCTATCCTAAAAAGTCCCCACGAACTTTTTAGGTCACCTGTTAAAACATGGATATTATCAAAGGAGTCTGTGGGATGAAAAACCTATATTTCCGCCAGACACTGACTAACTACAGTCAAAATTGAATTGGAAAAAAAGAGAATTAATAACTTGTTCTTTATTAAATACCCAACTTCGTTTAAGTTGAAAACAACAAATAACCACAGCGAATGGGCAAAATAATGGAAACACCTGTTGTCAAAATAATAGTTTCAGTGATGGCTGTGTGACGTATTTATGAACATGCAGAAATGATTTTTTTTTTGTTTCTTGCGGATATTACTGTGAAGAAAATATGTTAACGTTGATGTTTATTTAGAGATGATATGAAAAGGTATATGAACTAATGTGACCCAACTGTCTGAATTCCAAATATGTCGAATTGTTGGTGCACGTTTAGTAGGGGCATCTATGACTAAAACTACTGATTTGTTTAATGCATCCGGAGAAACTCTATCGAAAGTGAAGACCGCATTCAACAAGTGTGGAAAAACAAAATCTGATGGGAATATTTGTGGCAGAAAATCGAAGCCGACTGAAGGAGACCACCGGACAATGAAAAGGATTGTAGAGTGAAAACATAACACTACTGCCTCAAAATTAACTGCAGAACTTAGTCTCAGCAATCCAGTGTCTAGAAAAACAGTTCGGCGATAACTTCATAAGCTGAAAAAAAATGGCATTGCTGCTGTTGCCAAGTCACTCTGATATATTGCTAGAAAGAGTATGCAGTGGTATAAGGACCACAAAAACAGGACACTTGATTGGAAACGCGTCATATTTTCAGAAGAATCATCATTCACACTTTTTACAACATCACGGATAGCTTACTTTTGGCTAATGCCAAAGGAAGCGTATCAGTTGACTGTCTTGTGCTAACTTTCAGACATGGTGGGAGAACAACAATGGTTTGGCCAACAACATCTTGGTATTCTTTAGGTCCTATCATCTCCCTGAACGGCCGAATTACTGCCACTTGTTACTTTGATGTTCTAAGTGACCAAGTTCTCCCATACGTTGAATCCCACAAACGATTCCATGTTTCATGATGATAATGCTCCAATACTCGCAGTCAGATGTGTCCAATCTTGGTTTGAGGAGCATAAAACTGAGGCTAAGTCGCCCATGGTCCTGCACAATCACCAGACTTAAACATTATTGAGTCACTGTGGGCATATTTGGTGAGGAGAGTGAGAAGCAGATTTCCTCCACCTTCATCACTCAAGGAACTTGAAACCTTCCTCCATTAAAAAAAAAAAAATGTCGAATTCTTTTTAAGATAGTTCAAGATTTATTTGGATCTATTCCACGTAGAATACAAACTGTTTTAAAGAAAAGAGTGGCGGAACACCATATTAGTGCATACATGTAACTCTAATCACAGACATTTCCATTATTTTGTCCACCTCTGTGTATCTAATGCCGAGCATTACATCTGAAGATCATGGAGTGAGTGGTAATATACCTGGATTGATACACATATTGCAAGGTTCACCTAGATTGCCGCCACTGCCTGACCATAAGACTAATCTTTAAGCTTAACCAAAGGTAATAATCAGACATACATTAATTATGGTGAATATTTGCTTATTGCCTGCAGTTGAGCTTAATGGTGGCACTTCTGCAAATGCACTGTTGACCAAATGCGTGAGATTCGATCAAGTCTACTACAATTCTCCAATTTTGCACGAAATACCTATTCTCAACATTATTAAATGAAAAATGTTTTTTGGAACTAAAATCCCAAGGTCTAAGTCTCGTTAAAATCAAAAGTTCGCTGAAGAACACTGTTGAAAGCAAATGTAATTCGTTACAACACTTAGCAAAACAAAAAATTCTACAGAAACCAATCTCACACCAATTCTATTCAAATCGTATAAGGTTTCTGGATCAAGCAGGAAAGGTATTTGCACATCTCCTAATGGAACACACAAATTCTCCACCCACTTACACAAATATTTCGCAGGAAGATGGCAGAAAAATAAAGTATTCTGCATTCTTGTTTGGAGAATCTTCTTCCTCTAAATGTTGGTAATTAAAGTCATTAAGCAGTTTGGAGTGATTTCCCGTGTAGGTGAAAGTGTTGGCCGCTAATGAGCGCAAAGAGACTCCGGTATGCCATTAATTAACTATAAATGGGAGAAGAACAAATAAGCCAAAAATAAAACGAACGGCGTCTTCTGTAAACCATTGCAGTACAGTTATTAATGCTTTTGTTCTAAGGAGGCAGAAAAGAGGGAAGAAAACAAAACTCTACCTAATAAAAGAGGGCTTCGCTTTCCGTAATTTTGCATCGGCAAAGATGAAGTAAACAGGTGTTGTCTGGAACTCGTTCCGAGTTGAATAAGCTTTTAAGTTACCACGCTTTGAGATAAGAAAAGTTGTTTCTTTCTAAAGCAGAGTTGTCAGTTTGAAAAGTAATAGTGATTTTTCATTACATAAAGACTAGTTAGACTTAGAACCACGTTATCATTAATACATTTTCAAAATAGCAACACACCGATCAAGGTAATATAATGACAGTCACTCGGCTGAAGATGAAAACTGCTCCCTGATGATGCGTCTTCTGTCGGTTTGTCCCCAATGAATTTCTTGGAGTCAGCATCCATTTCTTGGACGTTTTGGAGCATCTCCATTGGCAGGAATCTATCGCCTTTCCTGCGTCTCCACGCCAGAGACTAAAGAAGGGAGGGCACATAAGGGTTTCGGGGGGATTCTCCAGTTACACATCTGCCCAAAACTTGGCGTATTGATTTCACCCGCGATCACTTTAATAGAGTAAGTGGAGAGTGAAGGTTCGTTCTGAGACTTTTCTGTAGTTTAGAAGTTTGGTCATTTCTGAAGTGTGTTTAGTGTCAAACAGAACCAGGGGTTCACCTCCCCCCCCCCCATCTCTTCGTTGCTTTGATTGTAGGTGTACCATTCACTGGGAAGGCCAGAGATTTAAAAGTGCATGAATTTTGTAAGTGTAGTGTTATGTATCGTTGTTCATCTGTCCATTTAGCCGCTGGACTCCTGCTGAGGCCCAACGTTGCACACACTTGCCCCAGTGGAGGCAGACCAGGCACTCAGTAGTTTGAATTTTTTTTTACTCTGGCAGGCTCTGCCAGCTATTTTCCTGAGATTTAATTGGCTAGGGCCTATGTTAAAAAGGGGGAGGGAGATAACGCTAGAGTTGGAAAGTCCAAATATGGTGAGCACGGTTGAATTTTGTCATAATTAAATGTGAACGTGTAGGGCGTACGCTAGTGTACAGAGAGAGAGTAGGAGGAGGGGGACTGAAGACTGGAGGAATGACAGAAAAATCGCCGGGAAACTTGGAGTAAAAGAACCGTGCAAGGGCGTCGGCCCAGATCGCCAATGAGGTATATGTGAAGCGTGGAGCTGCTTTGTCAGGCCAGTAGTCATTCCTTGTACCGCATCCCGTCCTTGATATCTACATGTCCAATCCTAGTGGTGTCATTCCTGGGACAGCTAAGTCCCGTCCAAGAGGTGTAGTTGTACCAGTGGTGTGTCTGATATGGTTGGTTTGGAGCCTAGTTCACATTCCAGACAGTGAAACTGATGAACTCTGGAAGTTGAGGTTTGGTAGGGGAATTGAGTTTGAAGTTTGTCCATGAGAGGAATCCCATCCGGTGAAATAGTATCGAGTCAGCTTGGCGGTGATGTTTAGCCGTCCATCCAGTTGAAATTTGGGTGGGGAAAATCAGATGGAATTTCTCCATAGGAGGAATCCTGCCCAATGAATTTGTTTTCAAGTCAAGTCGAGTCATTTGTCAATGGTGTTTGGTCGTGCATCTAGTGGGAGTTCTATTGTATGGAGTGAGTCCAATCGGAAGAGTTCAGCGGAGTCCACTTAGGTCACTGGGTATAGAGTCATTGGCCCTGTGCTTCCGTCCTACCCATCAGCACAGTAACTGTGCCTTTGGGTCAGTTAGTCAGTTTGTCTTAGGTAACGGTATGGGCTTGTTTAAGATTTGATCAGGCGGAGGATCTTTTGCCTGGTGAATAATTCCTGTGCAAACTTGGAGAATGCATGAAAGGTCTGGTCATCTTCTAAGAGAAGGTGTTCCTGGTTCTTCGGAATGAATTGAAGCCGAGTAATGAGGTTGCTTCTGAGGTCGTCGTATAGGTCACAGTCATGTAGCAGGTGGCCCATGTCTCTTGGGCACCACAGGTGCACAGTGGATTGTTTGCTATTCCCAGGAGGGTAAGTTTACTTCTGATGGCGCCCTCTCCGGTGAGAAGATATGTGGTGAATAATCCCGGAAAGAACCAGGTAGGTGATTTTGGGTAGACTTTATGGACATCCTGGATGATTTTCGGGTTACCTGGCGTTTGATTGAGAGAGCCCAACTTGTTTATCAGATTTGCTTTAGATGAGTTGTCAGCAGTATCTTTTCAGCACGATAGTTGCTCAAGTGGTCCGTGGCATAACCCTGATATATTGCAGGTTTCCCTCTGCTAAGCTGGAAGAGTATTCCGGTGCGGTCCAGATCAAGGGGAAGGGTGCCTACCAGAACCTGAAGTGCAGGCGTGCTGACAGTATTGCGGGCACGTGTTATGGTGAGGAGTATTGAGCGTTGGATACACCTGAAGCATAGGTGTTTGCAGGGATAAAAACTGCCTTGTAAAATAATGCTAGAGTACATTTTTTCAGTCCCCATTCTCGACGGGTCACCCTAGCGACCATCGCAGCATAATTCCTGATTTTTGCTGTTGGTATTTTAAGTGAGGAAGGTATGTCAGGTTCTTGTCAAGGATCACGCCAAGGTATTTAAGTTGGGTATTGAGTTTGATGGTTCTGCTCTGTATTTTAATTTGCGGTGATCTCCTGGGATCGAGATGTCCCTTGAGTAGGATGGACTGCATTTTCGCCGGTGGTATAGTGAGATGGTGCTTGTGTGCCCAGTCCTGGAGGGTTGTAAGAGACCGATTTGTTGTAATTTCCAGTTGTGCCCGAGAATCTGCGGCGCGGATCAATGTGAGATCATAGGCGTAGGCGAGGGTCTGCACTTCGCCAAGGTCCATGTTTAGAAATTCATCGAAAACATAGTTTCAGAGCAGGGGTTCAAGAACTGATCCTTGCGGACAACCCGCGGTAAACCTCCTTGCCGGGTGACTAGACTATGATAGCTCTGTTTGTGAGATAACTTTAGATGGCACTGTATAGATTGTCACGGAGATTTGCACAACTGCGCCTGCAGAGGACGCTCGTCCACCACAAGGTGTCGAACGCCCCAACAAAGTCGACAGGTATAACCAGTAGATACTTGCGATTGCAGTTTTGGACCACTTCGACAATGCATTCCAGCGCGTCTGTTGTTGATTTGTCTGAGACCAAATTGGTTTTTCGCAGGTAGATGGGCGGCATTGTAGTATATATCTATTCTCTGCCCGAGGAGCTTCTCATAGACTTTACTCAGAACGTAGCGCAGAGAAACAGGGTGGTAGGACTGCGGAAGATCTTGTCGTTTGGTCGGGTTTTTTAGTATTAGCTTTATGCTTGCCGGTTACCACACTGAAGGAAAACATCCATTGTGGAGGCAGTGATTAAGCAGGTTAATCAGGAGGTTCGTCGTGTACTGTGCCACTTTTTTAACAATTTCGGATTCTAGCATATCTAACCCAGGTGTCTTTATTTTTGAGTTCGGCTAAAGCATTTGCTAATTCTGTTTCAATGAAGAGTTCCTCAGTCTGTGCCGAGTGGTATTTGTCATTGTGATAGAGTTTCATTTGCTATGGGGTATTACTATCATTCAGCTTCTTGAAGATGGTATCCAGAATGTTCAAAACTGAATATTTCCAGGTGTTAGTGGTTCCTCCCTGGGGGTTCGGGTGGAAGGGATCACCTCACTTCTGGGAAGTTTGTTAGTGACAACCTTGTAGGCAGTGCTCCATGGGTCAGAGTTACCCGTTGTTGAGACCAGGTGCTCCGTGGACTGACGCTTGCGCTGCCTGATCATGGCTGTGTAGGCATTCCTTGTCTCCCGATATTTCTGTCTAAGATGTTCAATTTCTTCAGGGGGCCAGGTGTCCTTGCCCGTTGGAAGACTCCTCTTTTATGATTCACATCTCTTCTGAGTGCCTGTAGTAGTAGTAGTAGTGGCACATGATGCAAGAAAGCAAGTGTAGGAGCTTATGCAGCATCAGCCAAAAAAAAAAAAAAAAAAAAAAAAATCACACCATTCCCTCCAAATGCCTGTCCAGTTCCTCCTTAAATTTATTTAACCTATCAACTTCTACAACGACAGATGGAAGTTTGTTCCAGCAATTAACCACCCGCTGGCTAAAGGCAAATTTCCGCACATCTATTCTACATCTGTCCTTTCTTAATTTGAACTTATGTCCCCGTAGGTTGGTAATCTGAACAAGTGGAAGGATCCCATCAGAATTCAGCGTGCTCAACCCATTCAAGGCCTTATAGACCTCAATCAGATCACCGCGCAGGTGCCTAGTCTCCAGCCACTGCAATTTGCAGAACTTAAGCCTCTCTTGGTAAGAGAATCCCTTCATTCCCCTCACCAATCGTGTTGCTCTTCTCTGTACACGCTCAAGCAAATCTACATCCTTCCTAAAATGAGGCCTCCAGACCTGTACGCAGTACTCAAGGCGTGGCCTGACCATTGCCTTATACAGAGGGACAATCACCTCCTTTTCCCTGCTAGCAAAATTCCTATATATCATTGACAAAACCCCATGACCCGCCCTAGCAGCCTGTCTGCACTGCTCAGAAAACTTCATATCTGACTGCACAATTACTCCCAGGTCTTTTTCATTTTCTACCACCTTAAGTGTAGTACCACACAGTTGGTACGTTTCTCTGGGGTTACTTCTACCCATATGCAGTACTTTGCATTTGTCAAGGTTGAACTTCAGTTGCCACTTCTTAGCCCATCTGCCCAAATTATCTAGATCCTGTTGCAGTAGCACACTGCCATTACTGTCATTAACAACCCTGCCAACCTTTGTATCATCTGCAAACTTCGACATTAAGCCTGATATACCTTCATCAATATCATTGATAAATACACAAAACAACAGTGGACCCAACACCGAACCCTGTGGGACTCCACTAATAACATTAGTCCACGAAGAGCAGCACCCATTGATTACCACCCTCTTCTCCCTCTTAACCACTTAACCTTCAACTTAGTCTTCTCCCACTTAACCATCCTTTTATCCATTGTAGCAACTTACCCTTAATACCATTCTGCTCCAATTTGTACAATATTCTTTCATGCGCAACAGTGTCAAAAGCTTTCCTGAAATCCAAGTATATGATATCAAAATTATTTTTTGCATCCAGTTCCTTTGTGACCACATCATAATAACCAATCAAATTTGTCAGACAAGACTTTCCCTTAACAAACCCATGCTGTGTCTGAATTATTGCTGCAGTCTTGTCTAAATGATCCTGCAATGCATCTTTAACCAGCGACTCCATTATTTTACCCGGAACAGAAGTTAAAGTAACTGGTCTGTAATTACTCGTGTCACCCTTCGATCCACCTTTGTGAATTGGGGACACATTTGCACATCTCCAGTCCGTGGGAACCTCCCCTGAGTCCAAGGATGCTCTCATAATTATGGCTAAGGGTTTGCTTAGTTGCTTTGCTGTCTCCTTTAAAATAACTGGATAGATCCCATCCACCCCAGGTGCCTTTCTTATGTTTAACTTCAACAATTTCTCCTCCACTTTGCTCTCAGTTATTACAAAATCATTAAGCACACTGCTACAATTTGATAACCTTCCATTTTCAAATTGTAATAATTCCTCACGTGTGAATGTAGATGCAAAATACTCATTCAGTTTGTTTGCTATCTGAGCAGGATCATCAACAGTCGAACCATCGATGTCAAGTGGACCAATCATATTCATTCCCTTCCTTTTAGAGTTTATATAAGTAAAGAAATCCTTGCTGTTTTTCTTAGCATCTTTTGCCAAAGATTTCTCGTAATCCGCCTTCGCCTGCCGAACCTCCTTGGTGACCTGATTACAGACTAGCTTATATCTGCCACAGGCTTCTGCGTCACCTGATAATTTATATGCATCCCATGCATTTTTCTTCTCTGTCACGAGTCTCATTAGTTCATTTGATAACCATTTAGGCCTAAACCTTGAACGATATTTCTTAATCGGTATATAAAGTCTAGTAGCTTCCAAGATTAATTCTTTGAATGCTTCCCACTTAGAATTTACTGTTTGTAACATCGTCAGTTGATCCCACTGTACAGAATTTAAAACTGTCTGAGACCACTGTACTCCCCTTTACGGAAGCAAAAACCCTTTCCTTTACCCCTGACGGTAGTTACCTCTTTGAGTAAATCCCACTTCAGCACACTGTGATCACTGCCACCTAGTGGTTCCTTTATCTGCAAATTCTTAATACACGAATGATCACTGCTGATAACCAGATCAAGAGTGTTACTTTCTCTGGTTGCCTCTCGAACATGCTGCTGCAGAAAACAATCATCCAATAAATCCACAAAAGTCTGACTAGTGTGTGAGTGCCCAACCCACAAGTTCCAGTCAATATCTGAGAAGTTAAAATCCCCCATTATAAGACATTCTGATTTACTGGCCCACTCTATTTCTCTGTACAATTGTTCATTGTACTCATTCAAGTCATTAGGCCTATAACACACTCCTACTCTTATTTTTCCTTTCGCAGTGCTTATCTCACACCAAACTGACTCAACAGAGCACTGTTCATCTATATTAACTGGGTGCACTTCCTTTTATTTTATGTTTTTCTTAATTAACAGCATAACACCCCCTCCCTTTCTGTCCTGTCTATCCTTTCTGTACACATTGTACTCCCCAAATTCCAGTTCTGCATTCCTTATATCTTTGTGACACCACGTCTCTGCTATCCCAACAATATCCGCCTTTGATGTCTTGACCAACACTTCAAATTCATCAAATTTATTTACTATACTTCTAGCATTGGTATACATGCAAGCATACATGCTCCTATGCCTATTCCTTGTTACCCTAACACATCCCATATACCCAACTATTCCAGGATGACTGCCATCCGTCCCTGAAACCCCCAACACCCCTCGCTCCAGGTCGCTTCTTATTCTAATAGAAGTTGTGCAAGAATCACCTTCACCTCTGCCTGCGGTTACTGTTAAACTATTAGTCTTTGTATCCCCCCAAACTAGCAGTTTTCCGACCCACCTAACACTGCCTCGATAGCATCAGCAAATATTCTTGCACCCTTTCTATTTAAGTGTATCCCATCCCTGTAGAAGCAATCTCTCCTGTTAACAAGTACAGTCCAGGCTGAAAAAAATTCTACCCCTTGAGCCTTGCACAATCTTTCCAGGGCCGAATTGATCGACAAGGCTCTCATCATGTACTGCCTCCTATCGTGTCTGGGCAGAATTGCAGACACTTTCAAATTCAACCCTATTTCACGGCTTTTTTTCATCAGTGACCTGTACTTGTTGAGTAATTCCGCCGGTCTCCTACTCTTAATATCATTAGTGCCAACGTGTACAACTATATCACCTTTTGTGCCCTTGAAAGATGATATCCGCTCTACAACGTCATCAACCTTTGCCCCTGGCAGACATACCCTGGTCCTGTTCCACCTATCCTTTTTACAAAATATATTCCCCGTCTTCCTGACAATAGAGTCACCAACAATAACTAGTTCCTTTGGGACCAGCGCATTCTGCTTTGGAGATTGCCGCTGTGTTGCCTGATGCCCAGGAGTGAGCTCTGGCGTGGAGTTGGGCAGCTGAGAGCCTGATGGGCCCCTCAATTTAGATCTTTCGAGGGCATCCACCCTGTCCTTCAAACTCTCATATAGGCCCATAACAACGCTGAGTTGTCGCCTGATTTCCTTACACTCCTTACATCGCGCACACACAAAGACATTCCCCATGGCAATAAGCAGTCCCGTGGTGGTCTAGTTCCCTAGACCACCACGGGACTGCTTCCGGGGAGAGGGGGGACTTTTCTTTTTAATGGCACCATCAGCCGCTTGTTTTATTGCTTTCGTGATTGCACGCTGATGATGGTTAGGGTCCTGTTCTTGCAGTTCTAGTTCATTGGCAATAATTGTCTCCCTAAACCGCTCCCAGTCAGCCTTTTCCACAGCGTATCGGTATTTCCTTAGTCGTCTGTTGGAATGCGGTTTACAGATCTGTTCAATGTGTAAAGGTGATGGCGCAGTGATCAGAGGTGGTCCAACCCTCCTGCACAGTCCAGTTTGAGAGGTAGCGTGCAAAGGAGCATGTTGCCAAGGTCACGTACAGAGTAGCTTCCCACAGGGTACTAGAAAAGGTCGGCAGATTGTTCGGTTGATTAATTATTTCTATTTCACTGCTGATCAGAAACTCTCCAAGTCGTTGACCGTTGTTTTTTCCTCCACGATCAGAGGTTTCACTAAACCAGAGGGGGGAAGTTGCAGTTGAAGTCAGCTGAGACAAGTATCTTGGCGCCAGACAGATCCGTGATGACTCTCTGGAGGTATTGTGTAGCAGGCAGTATGTCTTTCCCCGGTCTGCAGTAGAGGGAGATTACGTAGAACTCCCCCAGTGAACTTATTATGTGAGCACAAGCTGCCCAGGGAGAGCAGAGATGTGTGACCTTGGTAATCGTAAGGTTGGGGTTAAAAACCACCACGGCCGCCCATGGTGTCTCACCGCTCACCTGGACAAGCTTGTGTGATAGGGGATATTCCCTGACCTTGTTGGCACAGACGTATGGCTCCTGCAGCAGAAGCACGTCGTAATTCTCCTCTTCGATCTTTTGTGTTAGTTGGGCAGCAACAGCTTTTACTCTTATGCGCATTGTGTTGAAGGAATTTCAGTTTGTTGTGATTGTAGGGTTTAAGTAGGGTTCCCATAATCTATTCTGAGTTGATATGCACTCTTGGTTCTGAGGTAGACAGTAGTGTGGGTGAGGGGTGCAAGTTTGTACTTGAAAAGCACCCAGCGAATAAGCCAGTGCTCCTCAGATGAAATGGTTTTAGCGTGGTTTTCGCTGTTGACGCCCAGATTTCAGATCCGTAGGTGACGACTTGCTGAAGAAACCGGTAAATATATTGAAAGGTGTACTGACACTCTGTGACATGAACGAGGTGCTGTTTTGCAAGCCATCTGGATCGGCAGACCTTCTGAATATCTGCGACAAGATCGAGATGATACATTCCGGCAGGAAATGCCCTCCGGGCAATTAGCACATCTTAACGAGTCCATTGAAACAACATGTATGAGGAGATTCATCGCTCCATAATGCCACCGTTTTCAGTCTCTTACCGTTGGAAACATGCCCCTGTGGGTAGACACGGTTGGTAGAATCGCAGTCCTCTCCAAACCAGAATGAAAAGGCCCGAGTTGAAGTCCCGTCGATGACGGAGGAATTTTTATGGGCATTTTTCATAATGTGGCTGAGTTAGTGGGTTTCAGGAGAGGGCAGCGTGGATTTTTTCTCTCGTAAACTTTGTACTACAAACAGAAAATCGAATATTGTCTGTAAACTGCGTGCGTTCAGAAGTAGATTTTCTGTTTGCTGGATGAAAAAGGGTTTTTAGTCCAGCACACCGACCTCAGAACACGTGTAATTTACAGAGAATGCCCGGAGAAATATGGCTTAGTCGGTAATGCTCCTAAAACCCTACTAAAATAAAAATAACACCGTCGGAAACTCACCACTTCAAATTTCACAATGCACTTGTAACCGCGATATTGCCCTGCCAATGAACCCAACGCTATACGGATGGATTGTTGGTGGATCTGCACGGTGATGCTTTTTATAGACGACATTCAATGCCCTTGTGGGTAGCACAGTTGGTAGGATTACCGTCCTCCCTGCATCGTGTGGAAAAGACCCGAGTTCGAGTCCTGTCGATGACGTGAAGAATTTTTCGGACCTTTTTCACAACCTGCTGAGTTAGTCGGTCTCAGGCAAGGGTAGCATGGTTTTTCCTCCTGAAAACTCAGACTTTTCCAGCAAGCAGAAAATTACACAATATGGTCTTAGTCGCTAGTGCTCCTAAAACCCTACAGCAGCAATGATACTCATGAAGTACGAACAACCCTCTGTGGTTCGCCCAACACATTCTGTGAGTTGAGTTTGAAGCCAACCAGACTTTATTTTTGTTGAGATACCACCTACATTTCGTGGTATTTGAATCACCTACATCATCCAGAATCCACTGTGGATTCTGGATAATATAGGTGATTTTCAGTAGCGCGCACAGTAACTTTACTAATTTGACATCTAACTACCATCCCATGTTGAAAGTCGAAATCCAATCCACCGTTCATACTGGCTTTAAAGATCTCTGACTGCACATGCAGACCCACAGCATTTGTATTGGTACGTCTGAACTGATACGCATAATCTGGGAACGTCTGGTATAGCGCGCAGTATTCGTACAAGGTTGTCCACGTACTTTTGGTCATATAGTGTATTATATCTGGATTATATGTCGCTTGTTAATGGAATATATTTCCTCTCCGATTAGTTTCTTTTCTGTGCACGAGCAGAGTTTTCATACTGCATTGCTGTTGGTTACGTGTTTTGTGATTAAAATTTCCGCCGTTAGACTGAATGAAAAAATAATGTGCGTGCTATTTATATTTTCTCTAGCTAATTGCCATTTAAAATAAAAAATGTCGCATCTCTAATCTTGTTGTTCGCTCTTAAATCACATATTTTAACGTAATTCTGACTAAGAAAACAAAAAGGAAAAATAAGCTTCATAATAAACTAATATTTTGCTCTGACTTGGGATTATGTGCGCCTTCCCACGATAACCGAGCATAATTCTGTTTAACAGGATTCTGCTAATAAGGAGTTAGTCGAAGGACGGCGTAGGTCTGTCGACTACTCTGGAATTAGCGATTTGATTTTTACATCTGAGCGCTTTTATTGTAAACACTTATTTCATCCATTTAGTAATTTTCTTGTTCATTTTCTTCGCAGTTTTTGGTCGGTGTTTATCAGAACTTGTAATGGCGCAGTTCTGATCTCTGAAGGCGTTTTTTTTTTTGTTGAGAGAGGTCGGGAGAATGGAACAAATTGAAGAAATTCAGCTAAATTTAAGCCATAGTATTATATATGGATTTTGCTGTATTTCTACCGTGTTTCTGAACTCCTGAATCCAAAAATATCAGAACCTTTTATATCTTAATACACTACGCTAACAAAACTAGTTGAACATCCCTCCCATTGTATTAAAGATGCAAAATAAATGTGTGTAAAACAGAAACAGGTTTAGAAGTATGTAGACAATTAAAATGGATGTCATGTGGGCTGAAAATCCCACCGATCCACCAATCGATCGTTTGACATAAGGTCAAACAAATTTGACCGAACTTTACGAACATATTAGTAAAGAAACATTAAGACTAGAAATATTCACTATAAAACTTAATTTCCCCGGCGGCTCAATTCAATTGAAAGTACGTTGATGGCGATTTGCTTCTTTATATTAGGCTACTAAAATATGCAGAATGGTATTTTCTCTTTTCAAAACCCCCACACATTTTAGATTTTATAAACGACATCTGGAGTTTGTTAATCAATTTAAGAGCTAATTTAAAACTGCGCCCTAGGCAGTGCACCTTTAATTCTTTCATTCCCCACGCACGCCACCTAATTCTTTGCAATTTATTTTTTTCTCCCGCAGACGTTGAAAAATGTAGAAAGTTCAGGAAGTACGAAAACTTCCTTCCGCCATTGTGATTTTCACATGGTAACGCTCAAGTTAGGAAAACAGATGTTGCTGAGAGAAGAATCAAACTTCTTGTGTGTAATGAATGCAGAAGCGCTTTTGACCTCGTGGAAGTTCTGAAAATTGTGTCCACCACCCTGAAAGAAAGGTCGCAAAATTGTTTAGAAGTTCACGAAGATTTTTATATCGGAAAAATATTGTAGTCAATAGTTTGAAAAGTGAAAAAGTTACAACGTTTAATAGCAGCTGACCACTCGTTGAACAGAAAGGTTAGTGATAATTTTTATTTAGATAAACGGTATTAAATTATATAAATGGTATACTTGTATGTTAATAGCCTCACTTTTGTACCTTTCTATAAGAAAATTTTGTTGGTTTTTATATGATGGGAAACTCAAATAGATGCAATGTAATTAATGAATATTTACCCGTTTTTTCTTTCTTTTTTTACCACGTATTAATTTTGAAAACCACAGACATCTAACACAACTGAAACAACTGTAGTCTAGTAGTCGATAACTGACTACAACACTACCCTAAGCCCTGTTCGTCGTGTCTTTGACTTTACTGTTTCACGTGACTTCAATTTTTTTAATAAAATATCTGAATGATAAAATTTGTTTTACTGGTGTTTAATTAACTAGTATCTTTTTAAGTTTTAATGGTTACTAAATGGAAAGTGAATATTAGACACCTGTTTCTTTTATGAATTATAATGTATTCCAGAAACAAAGGTAAGTTACTATAACATGGTTAGTGCATATTCAAATATTAACTTAATAATGAGTTCACCCATTATTAAGTTAGCTCTGCAAGAACTTTCAGGTCAACTGGACTGCTTTGAATAGTGTGCTTGGTTGTGTATTAGCTGTTTTAAAGTGCTCATTAGATTCTAGTAGAGAAACGTATGGGGGTTGGTGATAGAATTGGTTCATCTGTCAGTACGCGAATGCAGAGTTGGAAGCACTGTAGAATATATAAATAAATGTATTTCATAACTTCTGGAAATATATCGCCAAATGCGAAGTTTATTTTCTCCCTTTGAAATGGTATGTTGGTATTATAAAAGTAGTTTTGAAATGGCATATCTGATTGTGTGTGTGTTCAAGCCACTTTTAATTACTCAAGTTCACATTCCACAGCGCATTTCTAGCATACTGTGTTTTGGTCCCGGTAAATTAAATGAGGGGGTTGACCGTATCAGTACACGGTTTTTCTTGGAATTAATAGAATTTTGCTTTGTGTAAATTATTAACTTGAACGAATGTGACCTCTATTTCGTTCAATTAGACCTCTAAACAGCTAATTAAAACTTGGTCAAGAATTCCATCTTGGAAAGGATTGTGAACTAAATTAATTTGCAAAGTTAAAAGTTCTTTTATGTTTAATAGCTACACCCAAAATTAATTTTGAACGAATTCCGTGCAAAATATATTTCTCAGAGGTGTCTGCGTCTTCTGAATGTTTCGATAGCAATGTTTTTGGGATTTCAACAATTATTGGAAATTCTTTGCAATGAGTTCTGTGTTTTGAAACGAAAATCCTGCTAAAAATCTGTGTGAAAATTACAGGAGAAAAACCACGTAATGTAAAAAAAAATCGAAATACTAAAATAAAAATTCTTTGTATCATCTTACACTGATTCAACAGAAATCTAATATTTCGCAAGTGACACCAAGCAAGACAGTAAAGTCGCTCTGAATTATTAACAAACCGATAGTAAGTCAGTGCTAAAAAATACACCCCCGATGATTCGAATTCAGACAAAGGAAGTGCACGAGACTCGGTCAGAAATAACGTTATTCGAGCAGGGGGAGAAGCTTGAAATCGCATTTGCAGGTGTCTGAGTCTTTCCTGTTTTACAAATCGCCAGAACTGAACGCGTTTCAAGGTAAGCCTTGGAGAAGAAAGTTTTGTATTCATTTCGTTCTATACGAGAGTTACTCGTAGGACCTCCCCCTTTATCCAGACATAACTCTCCTTATAGAAGAATATATTAAATATTGTAGAAGGTAGAACGAGACAAGCGTGGTGTCATCGATAATGCTCTGATCACGTAATCTGCTCATGAGCACCGTGACAGTATATCTTTCTTGTTTCCGGCGTCCCGTCTTCAACGATATACCTCCGTTCAAAATCCAATTACTCCGCACCGGATCGTAGAATCGATATTTAAATATTGATTCTTTTGTATTTACTTTGTGGGAAGTAGTAGTCTTGTCATCTGTACGGTTTGTGCATCGCTTTTCTTTTCTGCCTTCCTCCATCCCTTGAAGTCACCTGTCAGTATTTTTCATTTAAAGTCCTCTCGTTATCAGAAAACATTTATTGAAAGTTTACAGTTGCAGTATGAATTTGGCTTTGAGTGAATATAATTAGAAACTCTTCTCATAGTACGATGAGGACTGCATGGGTAGAAAAAGAGTGCAAAGAAATCTTTCATAAAGACCCTTTGTACCGACTTCCGGAACAGAATGCAGTATAGTAATTTTGCCTCATTTGAGGAGCTTTGAGTTGGAATCCAATCACAGGTTGGGAGAATTAAGAATCTCTTCAGTCAGATCTCTTCAGAAGAAAATTGAATCTCTCAGCGATTATTTCAGATTTTCAGCCAACAAATCATTCAAATCAGCCCGAGAATGCACTGGCCGGTTTTAATATTTATTGGGCTGCAAACAGACCTCCTGGACGCACCCTTGTATCGATATATTACCCAATGCCGCATGAACTAGAGCAGAAGTTTCAAATTGTGTTCCTCAAAACCCTGGGGTTTCAGAAAATTTGTTATTGTTTTTTTTAATTAATTTATGTAATTATGTTATTGTTTTCGTTAAGATATTGGCTTTCTGCGGAAATAGTGGATTTGAGAATAATGAGGAAAATAACATTTATTTTTATAATTTTAACAGTCAGTGAATGCAAATTTATCCGATTTTCTTTTTGCTAAGATGGAGCTTTTAAGATGCAACTGTAGTAGTGCAGTACTTAAAGTTAGGTTCTTCAGTAATTGATCTTCATTGAATTAAACATTTGAAAGCTAATATGAACAGTAGGTTAATGAGGTGTTTCAGTTAAACTATTGCAATTTATTTTACAGATTCTCTTATGGTGAGTTTTGAAATCGATATGTTGAAATAGGGTTTTTTTTTACACATTTCCCTTGAATAAGATTTAATATTTCAGAATAACACGCTCAAATTAATCCCATTTAATGGCCTCTAGTTCAATTTCTGCTTCTGGAAATTTGAGTTGGCCATTGGTTCACCCTCTTCTAAAACCCACAAACGAAATATTTTTCTTTTCCATTGATCCCAGCATAGAAGAAAATCACCCAAATTTCTAGGTTAATGCCGCAAACCCTGGTATTATCTATCACCTAGGTCAACCAGGTCAACTTCCGAAGTGTGTTCTTGCATCTACGATGGATCAGTAATTCTCGGTGAATGGAAGAAAAATGAGAAGTCACGGCTTCTTACAGTACTTAGGAACCAGCAGCCGCTAAACCAGGAACTAGGACTGTTTCATCCATTTATCGTAGCAACATCTTTTACGCCAGCTACATGCCAGAGAGATGCCAGTAATGAAAGGACAGTGCAGTGAGCAGAGAAAAATCCATGCTGCAGCCATCAAGTGTCCCCAATGTTCTCTGCGTTGCGCATTAACCAGTTCTTATGGGAATACTCTCGCTATTACCTCGCAAATTTCTTCCTATTTTATAGCGACATGGCGCTTATTTCGTGAACCTAACACAGATATTTTCTACAAATAGCTGGTCTCCTGTTCTTTTTCTGCATTGCTGTAGTGTGAAGCATCAATATTTGATGTACCGGGCTTCTTTTAGAGTAACTTCTACCTAAAATAAAGATGTAGAAATCGGACACCTGGCAACAGTTGTTTATAAGAATGCTTGCGACTAGATTGCCAGCACTATTCTGAGCAAGGTTATGAAAACACGTAATGCTCAAGCGATAAAGGGAGATCATAGCAAATGTTTGTTCAATTTCGCTTTTATCTGAATTGATGATGATTGTTCCAGAAGTAATCAAGAGGACGTTTCACCATTATTTTTAGCCTATTATTAAAACAAATTCGCTAACGTAAGGTGATAAATTACGATTACTATCAGTGAGCTATAGAAAAAAATAGATCCACGAATTTAAATCTTCTGCAAAACACAAGAGTAACGAATTTAAATTTGATAAAGGTTGAACTCTTATACTGGATGATGATTCAAAATTCGCACAACCCTAATATTAGTAATTAAAATGCGTTAATTATTTTACTTTTAGATTATGTAATTATAAAAGTTTATAATAAACACTGAAAATGTTAAACTTCTTGAATACACGCACAATTTAAACTATGTCGTTGTTTAAAAATCGGGAAAGTGGATGAATCGTTAAAACGAACTATTTTCGAAAATACAAAAATATTTGTGTTATTACTTCTCTTTCCGGGGTGGTATTAGTATGTATGTATTCTTGTTTTCGGTGGCTCCTACAGGAGCCACCGAAAACAAGATTAATAATTATTATTTTTACATTTTATCTAATTAAATTTATTATTATCATTTTTTAAATTTCCTTTTTGAAACTTAAATATTATTTTGTCTATTAAATTGTTTTTATTTTAAAATTGTTAATTATGCTGTCCCTTTGGGGACAGTTGTTTTTTTTTTTTTAATATGTTAGCCCCTTCGGGAGCACGATTCGCTGGTCTCCAGTTTATTAGAGACGGGATTTCACCTGTTTGTACCCAGATTTGGGCTTGCTTGGTACGGGAACTGCTCGAATCCACTACTATTACACTCTCTCAAGTGAATGCTGGATTCTTTGTGGTCTTACCACTATTCTTGAATATAAGAGACTGCTGCACCCATACGACTTGCGCTTCTTCCTATGGGTGCTGAAAATATATTCAACACCCATTGGAATATATTCCAAACTCAAGAATACTGATTCTGCTGATAAGAAAAAAGGAACCTTAAAAACCGTAAAGCTTCTTCCTCTGAGCTGAAAAGAAAATGGGAAGAACATACAGGAGTGGTAGCAAGTGCAGTAACAGTCAGAAGACGCCTCTTCAAAAATGGACTTGTAGCCCGTCGTCCTAAGAAGAAGCCCCTCCTCACGCAAAAAATGAAAAAGGCCTGATTAATTTGGTTTAAGGAGCATGTCAAATGGACCCCCGAGCAATGAAAGTCAGTTATTTTATCGGATGAGAAGAAATTGTTTGGGGGGGGGGGATGTAATTTGAATTTGAACCCTACTGAAGTCACAAACAGCGCACAAAACGCAAATCTGACTGCAATTCACAGAAAATTCTAGATTGTATAGTTTTGTAAAGCGGGTGTTAGCAGAACATTAAAGACATTTTTTTTTTAAATACAAATTTACAATCTTTAATGAACATTATGTACAGCATTTACAAAAAAAGCAAGCTACATATATGTATTTCAATTTCTATATATATAAAACATGCTAGTACTATACACACATACTCTCTCTTTCTCATCAACTATTCTCAATTTACAAATTATTAACATCAGTTTGTATCAGTTTTATCTTACTTATTATGAATCATCAAATGATTACTCAATCATTCTCTTACATTACCAATTTTTATCACTTTCATCAATAAAACTCATTTCAGCTCTTATTATCTTTTTGTATATTTGTTTCTAGCCTTTAATACATGAAATGTATTACAACTGGTATTCTTTTTCTTCTTAATCTTGCTACCACGAGATGTGAACTCCCACCACCAAAAAATTTACTTCCACTTCTACCCTCAAACTCACGACTTTCTCCTCTTAGACCACCGAGAAGTCAGATTTAGAGAGGACACTTGCTCAAATTACTCCCCCCGAACTTTTCTTTTTCCCTCATGTTTGGAACGCCTCCCCCAAGGACTCGAAACAAATCCTCATACTCTCTGCATAATTTTCCATTCATTTCCATTTGCTAAAACATCTCACCCCAGCTGTCTCCCTAGCGACCAAACTAACCCTTCTCTAGAAATTTATTTTTTTTTTTTCACACGGCTGTATGACCTTTTCGTGTTTGCCGGTCACCTCCAAAACATTCAGTTTCGTGTTCACACCTTCTCTCTAAATATGACCAGCTTACCAAAATATCAGCCACCCTGACGCCGTTTTCTTTTGACGCGAACACTGGACGTCCACTCATTTCCTGTTTACCTTCCAACTGTGGCTTAGATCAAAGGGACGCATCCTAATCCAGTTTCACGGTCCTATTGTCCTTACCCTTAATAATCCCTTTCTCACCTGTTCGCAAAAAAATGGCACCCCCTTCTCTAGTCATTGCACTCTCTATTTGTTCTCTTGTATTATTTAAATTACTTGTTACCTTTAGCCGCTATTTTAATTCACACATCTGAAACTGTCCATTCCTAAATCCAGTGTTTTTCCAACTTCAACTTCTTTTACATTCAACCTAAATATTCAATCTTATTATTTACTATCTTTAAATTAATACTTGGGCATTAATGCTAATTCTCACTTTCCATCGCCCCTTCCTGAATTTATTCTAGCTAAATATATATTTCTATTATATTTGCAAGATCTATATCTTACAAAATTCAACCTGCATGGCTCTGATGGGAGACAAACGATTCGGCGTAGACGTGGTGAAGAATACCATCCACACTGTATGGTGTGTACAGTGAAATTCCCTACCAGCCAAATGATATGGGGGTGCATTTAGTATCACCTGCAGTTTATGAAAGGTTCCTTAAATGCCAATGGATACCTGGCTATATTGGAAGGCAAATTGCTGCCAACCATTAGAGACCATTTAAACCTGCCAACTGCGTCTTTCAGGACGACTCTGCTCCTTGTCATCGGGCGAAAAGTGTAAGTCTGTAGTTATTTTAGCTTCATTCCTGCATTAGAGGTTCGACAGTAGTGTGTTTACATTTGTTACAGGTGAAGCAAAAAATGGTTGGAAGAACGGTCCATTACAACTCTTAGCTGTCCAGAAAACAGCCCAGACCTGAATCCTATAGGGAACTATTGGCATCGTGTGGAATCTGCAGTTGCCGAAAGAAACCAAACATCCTTCGTGAACTTCATGAAGCCATAATTCGTGTTTGGAACCACGAACTATCAGTTGATTATCTTCAGAAATTGATCTTGTCAATGCCTCGACGGTGTGCTGCTGTCATCAGGGCCAGAGGCTGTTCAACTAAATATGAGAGCACCTGTCAAATATTACTTAGCTTTGCCTTAACTATTAATTAAGGCAAAGCTAATCTTTTGTTTATATTTCTATTTGTGATGCTAGTCGTTCTAGATTCCTCATACAATATTGCTCAACATGACTCTTCTTTTGAAGACCTGGTTAGAAAACCACTGGAAAGCCTTAGTTATTTGCGTCTTGCACCAAAAAGTATACTTTGTTCTCATTAATGGGTTGAGTTTGCTGAAATAGCTCGTCTTAGAACTTGATATAAAGGGCATGATAGTAGCACATGCTCCCTGTCACCACAAGTGCAACGGAGATCAGTTTCAAGTGCTGAACTATAAAGTTTATTCTTCAGCGATCCATTTCCTGTTAATATAAACGAGGTTGTCATTGATGCATTAAACCACTTCGTTATTTCTTTATGTGAAGCATCCTGTATAAAACGCCTAGTAGTTCTGCCTTTTATTTTTCCAAACTGTAATAAATTTTGACCACAGGTTTGTCTTCTCTTGTTTTATATTCAAAAGAGGGTTACTTTCAATGTTAAAGATATTAACTGACTGACCTTTCTTTAAAAACGAAATAATTCGCCCGAACGCCACATATAGGTCTAAAGGAACACATCCAGAAATAACTGTGTTGGAGAGGAAGTTCTGCATAATATTTTGGGTGAAAATAATCTTACTCTTTATAAAAAAATAAAAGATCTTCTGTGTGCTTGTTGGTTAATGTACTGCAAGACGGTTCATTTACAACTTAAAACGCTTCCTGGAATCAGATTAATTTGTAGTGTAACCCATTAAAACAAAACGTTCAAATAAGAATTCATTCGTACGATTTTAACTTTTCTGAAATTCCAAAAGCAGACTGAAAGAGAACTTTATTTTCAAAATGTACAATTAAAACTAAACACGTGGAATGCGAGATGTCTTTTGATTAAAATAAAATCATATCGAGCAAATCAATCTGTGTGGTGGTTGTCAAGAAAAAAAAATTACGTGTTGCGGCCGATGTCAATGGAAATAACCAAAGCTTTTCTTTCGAAGAATATTAATTAAAAGCGCTTGAGAAATTGCAGGTGCTGGTCTTTTTTAGAGAAATCGATTTCTGTTAGGTGTTCCCAGAGGGAAATAAGAGTTCTCTTACGTAAAAAGGAAAGAGAGTTAGCTGTTTAGCATTTCAGAATGATGGTATAAAACAATTCAACGCTTCTAAGAAAGAAAACACAAAAACCTTTACTTTTTAAAAAAAAAATTGTTTACTGAGCTAACGCTACAAGGAATATCCATTAGCCAGAAGTACGGATGGAACCAGCAGTCACTTTATTTGTAATTGGTATCTTCTTGGAATGTTTTCAGGCACTGCGATGGGCTGTTACTTGTTCGTTCTTAGAACACTTCCTGAATCTACCAAAATAGCAGCTTAGGAGGAATTCCTGCGTGTATAAAATCATACCAGTTAGCTCTTTTCACGGATGGCTAATTTGAAGGATAACCTATGCGAAATTGTTACAATTTATTACTTTATATTCAAAGTTTAATAAAATAACTTTTATACTAATATAAAGATAACATAATTAATTGATTTAATAGTTTTAGAAATGCATTAACTGAAGAACTGAAAATAGCACGAGATGGAAGTTTAAACGAAAGTAAATGAGCAAATATTTTTCAAGAAATAATCATTTCTCGTGACAAACAGTAGGCAAATAAATTTTATTCGAAAATATTTTTAAATATCAAATTGAAGGGTTTGAAGAATTTACTACGGTGATGTTTTATAAATCAGAAAGACAAACTGACAAACTCAATGAATTAATGCCTTTCTGCACATTACTATCTGTTAATGACTACAAAATACAACCAATTGACATCTTTATGCATATTATAAAAACAAAAGGGTATGCTAAGAAATTATAATTTAATAACTACCAATTTGGCAAATTCAACCAATTTAACGAATCACAATTTATATTTAACAGATTTAATAAGTTAATAAATCACAATTAAAAAATCCCAAATACTCTTTATATAAAAATAATCACAAAAGACTCGTTTCTGTAGCCTTCGTTATCAAAAACGAAATTCAAACAGATTTACTTTATATTATCAGAATTAAAAGTAGATCAAGATTAAAGTTCAGATTAATGGTTCCCAAACTCACATCGACTGCTGTTTTGAACGTCACCTCTGCGTAACTTGGCATCTCTATTTCACAGTTAGTATTAGTAACGGCCGTATGGTGCAAGAAAGCCTATGGCTTATGCTGCACCAGCCAAAAAAAAAAAAAAAAAAAATCCGAACAAAACAATGATAAAAACAAAAATTAAATAAATAAATAAATAATAATAATTAATTAATAAATAAAAATAATAAAATGAAATTAAAAATTAAATAAAAAGGAAATTAATCCTATCATCCTATGCGCTTCCCTTACCCGAAAGTACTATCCAGATGACCTTTGAATTTCCCCAAACTGTCGGCCTCTACCACCCATGAAGGCAACTTATTCCAGTAATTTATAACTCGCTGGCTAAAATAAAACTTCCTGCAGTCCAATCTAAACATTTCCCCGCGTAACTTGAATTTATGTCCCCTAGTTCTAGCATCATTTATAATCTTGAAAATTTCGTCATCATTCATTTTACTGATGCCTCTCAGAGCCTTAAACACCTCAATCAAATCTCCCCTAAGGTGTCTAGTTTCCAAACTCTGCAACCCACATATTCGAAGTCTTTCTTCATACGGACGCCCTTTTGCCGATCTCACCAGGCGAGTTACCCTTCTTTGCACCCTTTCAAGAAGCTCGATGTCTTTCTTTAGGTGCGGTCTCCATACTTGAACACAGTATTCCAAGTGTGGTCTAACATAGGCCTTATATAATGGGATTATCACGTCCCTATCTCTACTTGCAAAAGTTCGATAGATCATCGATAGGACACCATGGGCCTTCCTTGTAACCTGTTTACAATGCTCAGAGAATTTCATGTCTGACCGTATCGTAACACCCAAGTCCCTTTCCTCCAGTACTGGGTTTAGTTGAACTCCACCAAGTGAATAAGTTATTTTGGGATTACTGTTTCCCAGGTGTAATACCTTACACTTTGTTGGATTAAAGCACAGCTGCCATTTTTCTGACCATTCTTGAAGTCTATCTAGGTCTCTCTGAAGAAGCTCAGCTTGACAGTGATCATTAACTACTCTACCAATTTTAACATCATCTGCAAATTTAGACATCACGCCCTCTATCCCTTCATCAATGTCGTTTATGAAAATTAAAAACAACAGTGGTCCTAATACTGATCCTTGGGGAACCCCACTTCTTACATCAACCCAATCTGAGGAATAGCCATTTATCACAACCCTCTGCCTCCTGCCCTGAAGCCATCCTTCTATCCATCTAAGGATTTTTCCAGTGATTCCAACCTGTTCCAGCTTATAAAGCAACCGCTCATGTGGGACTGAGTCAAAAGCTTTGCTGAAATCTAAATAAACAATGTCGAAATTATTCCCTAAATCCAGCTCGTGAGTGACCCTTTCGAAATAGCGAACCAGATTTGTTAAACATGATTTTCCCTTTACAAAACCATGCTGAGTATCCTTGAGAATTTCAATTCGATCCAAATGATCCTGAATTCCACCCTTGATCAATGCCTCCATGATTTTCCCTACTACTGAAGTCAGACTGACAGGTCGATAATTTCCCACTTCACTTTTAGAGCCACCCTTATGTATGGGAGATACATTTGCACTTTTCCAATCCAAGGGAATCTCCCCAGAGTCTAGTGATGCTCGCATAACCAGCCTCAGTGGTTCAATGCACTCGCTTGCCGCCTCTCTCAAGATTATAGGGTATATTCCATCAACTCCAGGAGCCTTACTAGTCTGTAGGCTTGAAAGTTTTTTCATTAAATAATCTTGCGAAATTTCAATATCATTAATTACATATTTTTTAACTTCGCTCCCACAATTTCCCATTGCCACAAAAGGCTTTTCATTTGTAAATATCGATGCAAAATAACTGTTGAGTTCATCTGCAACGGCAGCTGGTGTATTTATTACTATCCCCTTTCCCTTACGTAAAGGTCCGATCTGGTTTGTCCTGCTCTTCTTGGCATTTATATATGTGAAGAATTCTTTATCCCCCCTCTTTGCTCTGTTTGCTAGTGATTTCTCATAAACTGCCTTTGCCTGTCGAACCTTTTCTGTGGCTCTATTACACATCACCTTGTAGCTGTTATAGGCTTCAGTACTTTTTATTGCTCTGTAACGTTTCCATGCCACCTTTTTCTGCTCAAGTAATGTGGCAACTTCACTATTCATCCAACTTGGAACCCTTCTCGTGGAGTATTTTTTTAATGGTATATACGCATTCAAGGCATCGGTGATTAATGTTTTAAAAGCGTACCACAGTTCAAATGTATTCATTCTCTGCGCGATATCTACCCAGTTAATAGAGGCCATGTAGTACCTTAAGGCATCGTAATTTCCTTTTCTGAAATTAAAACCCATTCCTTTGCCTTTTACTTCTGCTACCTCTCTCGTCATCATCCACCGTAGAACTCTGTGATCACTTCCTGCTACTGGTTCCTCTACTGTCAGCCCTGTTATGTCATCTGATTCATGTGTGATGATGAGGTCTAGGATATTCTTTTCTCTAGTACTTTCCCTGACATGTTGATACAAATAACAGTCATCTAGTTGATTTAAAAATTTTGTTCCCCATGTCGAGTTTCCTTCCCATTTACTCCAATCAATTAGAGGCAAATTGAAATCACCCATAATAAGGCATTGACGCTTACTTGCCCATTCCATTTGCATGTAGAGGCTTTTGTCATAGTCTTCACAATCACTTGGTCTGTAGATTACGCCTACTCGCATTGTACCTTTGTTTCCAACTATCTCACACCATACAGACTCTATACTAGCATGTGAAATGTCTGAATCTGGGAAAGCTATCGTCGCACTCAGGCTGCTTCTGATAAGAAGCATTACCCCACCACCCCTTCTATCTACTCTATCCTTCCTAAATACATTATACAAGCCGTACTGAAACTCATCATCCCCAATTTCCGGGTGGCACCACGTCTCCGTAAGCCCTATTATGTCCGCGTTACTTGTTTTAACCAGCAGTTCGAATTCGCTCATTTTATTGACGACACTTCTAACGTTACTGTATAAACAATTAAGATTTACTGTTCTTGTATATTTAACAACTCTAACACAACCCTTGAAGTTTTTTAGGCTCTCTTCCCTGATATTAGCTACCTGCTCACGTGAAACGTCTTTGCCCCCAGAACATCTAGATAATACGTCCAGTTGGGGTAACAGATAAGAACTCTTAAGGTACGTGCAAGAGTTACATTGACCAATATTATCAGATAAACGCGTGTCAGTATTACCCACATCCCCCCTAACTAGCAGTTTCCCTGAGCCTTTAAGGTATCCTCAATAATACTGGCAAAAACTTTTGCACCACCTTTGTTTAAGTGTATCCCGTCTCTACAAAACAAATTCCTTCTACCTACAAGTGTGGGCCATGCTGATAGAAATTTACCCCCTAAAGCCTTGCAGATTCCTTCAAGTCTTGAGTTAATCCACAAGGCTCTTAACATATAATCCCTCCTATCGTGTCTGGGCAGAATTGCAGACACATAGACATTATGGCCTAGCTCGCGACATTTCCTCAGCATGGTCCTGTATTTTTCCAACAAATCGTCAGATCGTGTACGTTTAATATCGTTTGTCCCCACATGAATAATAATATTTTCTTTACCCCCTTTAAAATCTGACAGTCTGTTGGTGACATCATCAATAGTTGCTCCCGGCAGACATACCCTGGTTCTGCTCCACCTATCTTTATTACAAAAAATATTCCCCGTTTCCCTGACAATGGAGTCTCCTAATAAAACAATGTTTTGAGAAGAAACCTGTTAATATTTTCAATAACTTGATAACAAATATTTTCTTTATCGGTAATTTCCGTGATACGTTTTAATATTATTTACGAGGCGATCTCCATTTCTTTCAGCCGCCGACTTCTCAATAAGGGACGTGGTGGTAGAGTGTCAGTGGCAAACCGCGTGGCCAATCTCATGAGTACAAGTAACTGCAGAATAAATGAGAGCAGCTCTTGTAAGCCACGTACTACCTTATCTCTTTTTGCGTAATGGACACATGAATAAATGACGCGTGCTCCGATTTATACACGATATCTGAAATTCGTGTGGTACTTTGCCATTGCTAATGGACACCCAAGAACGTAGTCATTGTAGGAAGGATGCTAATACACTCTCGAAAATAGCTTCAATTTCTTATCTACCTCTTTTCAATTTCCCAAATGTGTGTGACTTTGATTTATAAAATAAAGGAAGCGCATCTTTATAATGCTAAAATATTTTGGAGGAGTAATTAAGGTAGACGAGACATAACCTGAATAAAGGTCAATTTAAAGTACACGCCCCTAAATAGAAATACAGTGTAACAAAGTTTAAATTAACTTTATGAATTATCACAAAAATGGAGAAATTGGTTTTCGACATATTTCAATTTAACTACGAATATTAGTTGAATATAAAGTATACAATACAGTTGTAGCAATAAAATAAATATTCCTTTAAACAAAATAACCTAGCTTGTTCTTGTTAATTTGAAAAATAGCACGAATGCTTTGCACACCACAGTGAGATATAACCGAAATTATTGTTAGTGAATGCGGATGATTTGAAAGCTGCAAATGATCTTAAAGCATCCATTGGGATATGTAAAGTTTTATGGCTTCGTTCCTCATCTATAATTAGAATTAAGTTTTATTCAACAGGTCACTATTCTACATGGAATATACTGTAGATTTAAAATGAGCGGCCAACTGATGAAGTCTCTCTCTCTCTCTCTCTCTCTCACACACACACACACACACACACACACAGGGTAACTCAGAAATTTGTTTTTGGCTGATGTAACAAAAGCCTCAGGCTTCCTTCCTTGCACCATATGGCTAATAATAATATTACTGATAACAAATATCTATAAACGTATTGGCCATGGACATTGTAAGATTCCAGATCTCATAAGGAAATGACCTCGATCGAACTTGTTGGATTTAGACCTCTGTCCATCTGTTCTTCATCCTATACAATGTAAACCAAATTAATGAAAGTTTGTTGCACTGGATTACAGTTTAAATGCATTGCAAATTTATATCTAATCAACAAAAGAAATGCGTGTACAGGAATGTTTAATTAACGATTTTAACACGTGACATATCATCAAATTTCACCCCTCGTGTTCTGTTCAATTTCGGTGGTGCTGTTGTTTTTAACCTTGATCCATTGTCGAGAGGGTACTATCTGCAGAACAGTCACGCATCCATCTGAAGTGATTTGGCAGTCTGTTTGCGACCATGCACCTAATGTAGTTGGTTTTATATATATTTTTTAAATTTACAATTTAAATAATATCATTCATATTTTGGATTAAAAATCATGTTTCATGGAATATATTTTTGATAAAGTCAGTAAATTACATCAGCTTGTTGAACTTCAAGGGTATTTGCAATTGCATCTCCAAAGAGTTTTATATTGAGTGTGACACATCTGTTTACTAAAAGACTTAAGACATTTTCTATAATTCAGAGGCTGTAAGAAGTTTTAAGTAAATGCATTCTTGGTACGAAATAAAAAGATTTCATTTCGTACCAAATATATGAGTGGTACGTAAATGGCATTTAGCGTGGAGTACAACAGGCTATCAACTTTCTTGTTGCAAATAGAAAGACAACTATTAGTGCGCTACTTCATATGATTCTCATCCATATAGAGTGTCTGAAAATACAGAACGAATTTTATAAATAAAATAAAGAAAACTGCAATTAAAATTTAATACGCGTAACTCAATACAAGGATTCAGTGCCTTCAATATTTTCGTCTTCATTTTCATTATTGTCCGACTTAAGACCAATTTAACAATACTGCTGTTCAATTTCTTTACGTTTTTGTATTAGAACTTTTTCTAAAAGCTGAATATTGAGCAGAGATTTCCAGTTTGTGTTCCACTCCTGCACGTTCCTTTTTTTGTTTCATTCCAATAGTCACCTTTTTGCCTGGACAGTTCCCCCATTATTATCATATCATTCATATTATAATCTTTTGTCTTTGGAGCTGTTCTTTCTCTGTGGTTCATCCACCCATTACAATATGGTGTGGTTCACATAGTGTTCATCTTTCTGTTTTAGACAATTACACATTTTGGGGCCTTTAAATATTGTGCGTTTCGGAATAGAACCCTTTTCTAATGAAATTTAAAACAGATAGTGGAGTACGTATTATGATTACCAGTAACCGATGATAAATGGACGCATTTTTTCTGTGGTGAATAAAATTTGGATTAGTTGCAATTAAACGTGTAAACAGTGAAAAAAGCTATACCTTAACACCTTTTTACAGACATTTTATATTTACAAAAACAGGACATCTCGTTATAACGCGGTGTCATCACAAGAAGTAGTCAGCATAGATCCCATTTCGTATCTCGCCTTTTGATTCACGCAACACACTACCTCCCAGTCATAACGCAACTGTCGTTGAAAAGCATGTGACTCTCGGTACCCGTTTGGTGGAAATATGCCTTCCTTCCATTCGCATGCAAGTAAATTAGAAAATTTTCATACATTCTCATAGAACTAAAAATTGAACGTCGGATGAATGCGCTGTTACTGCACTCAGCCGATCAATCTTAGAATGTATTTGAAAATATTGAGTTTACTTCATGGCAAATGATTCAAGGAAGCAAACTTATACAGAATCAGCCAAAGGAGAAGAAAAAAACTTCCCGTATCACCCATCCATCCCCTCTAATAATTTATCTAATTTTTCCTTATATTTATTAAAATGTCCCCTTTCTCAACTCCTGATACGAACTATATTTAATGATCAACCACTGTTGGCTGTAACAATCCTTCTACAACTTAAATTTACGCACCTACTTATGTGTTTTTTATCCGAACAAGAGGAAGGTTGTTATCAACGTTTAGCTTATTCAATTCATTCAAAGTATACTTGGATATTAAAAGACTGATATCTCTTCATTAATATTATTAATAAATATTGTAAACAAAAATGGGCTCAGCACCAAACCCTGGGGATTCCACTGATAATATTAGTCTATGAAGAGCAGTGCCATTGATAACCATTGTCTTCTCCCACTCAACCGTCCCTTGGTCCACAGCAGTAGCTTGCCTCAATGCCACACTGCTACAATTTGTACAAGTCTTTCACATGAACATATAAAAAAGTTTTTACTGAAATCTACGTGTATAATACCAGAATAATTTTTCTGCATCCCAATTTCTTTGTGACTGCATCATAGTAGCTAATCAAATTGGTCAGATAAGATAACCCCTTAACAAATCTGTTAAATCAATCATTGTCATTTTTCTGCATCCCTGTCTGGTCCTGAATTACTTCTTTAATCATTCACTCTTTTTCTGCCTCTCTTAATATAATTGGATAGATTCCATCCGCTCCACGTGCCTTTTTTTTGGTATGTACTGTGTATAACAGTTTTTATTGTACAGGTGACGTCACACCCTGTAACCTTAAAGATATCTTAGGAATTAGTGATTATAATTTCGATCAAATATTTTGTAATTGGAAACCACGTCCTTGTACTACCGCTTTCTTTTAAGAAGGAACAGTTTATGTAGGCTTAAATATCCAGAAGTATTCGTCCATTAGGGCAGAAGTTCTCAAACTTTGCCATAAAGTAACCTTCTAAATCGATAAATGAATTTGTTGAAACCCCACCCTCACTTGCACTCATAAATAAAATCGAATATTTCAGTTTGGTTACGGTTGGACAAGAAATAAGCCACTTAATTTTATTAATTAAAATTTAATCTATATATCAAATAAAACAGTGACAGTTATAATTTTATTTTATAAACATAAAAAATTATAAAATAATTTAAAACTTGACGCAAAATTTAATTAAATTTTGCTATTCCTTTAAGATGCTCGTGTCCCACAGTTTCAAAACCCCCCACCTTAGGGATTTTTGAAAGATGATTGCAAACAGGAAGTGTATGCCTCCTTAGTTTATTACAATTGTAATTTGGCAGAGAGGCACTTCTTTTGAACTTTTTGGAGGCAACTGTGATGTAATGAAACAGTTGGTTTCAATGCGATCGATGCCATTATTTTCAGCGGCATAGCTGTTGTCCTGGAGATATTACACACGGCGATCTTTTTTGCCACGAGTCGAACTGAAGAATGAATTCGTTTTCTAAATTACCTTTTCTTGATCAAGCTTCTGAGATGTTTACTGAGATCTAGGTCTTCTTTTAGTATTTCAGCTTCTTCTAGAACTTGATGAAAAGGCCAAGGCACAAAAAGCTTTCCTCACAAAGGTCTTCTAATTATTAAGAAGCTCCTTTTTCTTTTTCCTGATAGATTTGGTTTCCCTCCAGAAATAGGTTTTGAAAACGGCAGACTACTTCTAAAATTGCTGTTTATCAACAAGCTTTTACTTCTAAGGCTGCTCGCTATCCTAATTAAGACAAAAAAGGCACTTTTTTCGATCATAAAGATACAGTAGTTGTTTACAAAATCACGCGTATATCAGGGTTTCTTTAGCTATCAAAGCAGTTTTGCGGGGAGTACTTATGAAAAGTAATATTTTCTGTGACATTATATAATCCTTATGTTTTCTGTTCAATTTCTGTACTAAGCTTAAAAGGCCAGTATGGATGAAAAACTTGAATGATTTAATGAATGTAACTGATAAAATTCAGCGACGAGAAAAAATTCATCCGTCAAGTTAGGGAATTCTGAATAGGATGTTCTCAACCCTTTGTTGATAGTTGATATTAGGCGTAAAGGTAGGGCCACCCTGTGTAAATCGGCCCCCAAACACACACTTGTACAGACATACACTGGCGCAATGTGGCCTAAAGTGCTGATGCGTCTTAAAATCAACAAGAAAAAGCCGAACAAGAAGAACCAACTTATGAAACTTTTAAAGTATCAGTTTTGGACAATGCGAAAAAAAAAAAAAAAACACTCCTCAAAGAGTCATAAATGCAAATTGGCTAAAAAAATATGACACAAAAAAAAAAAAAAAAAAGGCAGATCCTGAAAGTCTGGCTTTGTTTGATTTTCATTTACACGCTGCTGAACCATTGTGGTTATTACATTGCATAAATACAGCAACAAACTTTAAGAATTACCATAACAAAGATTAATTTCGCCGGCCGGGGAGAGTTCCTTTTCTTTTAATTTATATTTCTTTTGTATTATTATTGTTCTGAACATTCGTTTATTTTGACTACTTAATTATTACCTATACCTTGTGTGTCGTTACTTTCTTAATACGAGTCTTTTGAAATAGCATTGTCTCTTCAAACGTCTTCTTTATCTCTGAGTTTTCTTGCAAAACACATCTCATTATGCTAATTTTCACGCTCTGTGGTAAAAGCATAATTTTTGAAGCAAGCAACAGAACTTAAGAAAGGTAGACACCTTTCCAGTGAATATTTCCGTTATATTTTTTGTTAATATTACTTAATAAAAGTAATTCCAAAATTCATTTTATTAAGTAATTCTTGGAATTAGTCAAGTTAACCGTGTTTACAGCCAAGTAGTATTAGTTATAACCTTAAATTGACTAACCTGCGCTGTTCTCGTAGACAGGCTTATTGCACAGATTGAGAAACCTTTAAAAACCCTTCCCAATGTACTGCCGGATTTCTGGCAGAACAGTATAAAGTTTATGACTTCGATTCGGCGTTACTTCTATAAACTTTAAGTGCAAAAAATTAAGGTGGCGATATCACGAAAAAATTATTTGCAGCACACTTTTAGCCAAAATGCATTCTAAATTTTTATTTTACCTAGAATTAATTTTACTATATTATTTCTAATGCGGTTTTGTCAACAGAGGAAGATGTAACATGGCGTGTTAAATTTAACTCAGTTAAACAGAACTTGGAATTAGGTAAACGTAGTCGTATTACAATTAATATAGTAGTACTATACTCGAACGCGAAGTGATATTTCTGAAGTGCAAACTGGGGCAATCGTAGTGATAGTCATGTAATGCGAGATCACAGCTACGCTGAAAAGCAGTATTATGGCTGAATTAACTTGGCAAACCACAGTTATTGGAGCTTCAAGTGTCTAGAATATATCATTCAAGCGTGGTTCTGTATCTGCAACGCATACATACGATACTAATATCGATAGCACTAATTCCTCCCGCTAGAAGATATGTAGACTGCTTTAGTTGGGTGCCGACTAGATTTGGAATAAATCTGGTGTGGCGTGGTAATGAATGCTCCTCTTTAATTAATCATTTTATCTGCCATATCTATTCGGTACATTTAGTGCCCAAGGCGAACGTACACGCAACACTGTGGCAAAATGAATACAATTAGTCGCCCTTCGGATTCCATTGCTAAATCGCAATCAGTTTATGGTTTCAAAGATCGTATCGGGATGAAGGGTTTTATGTCCAAACAGTCCGTATCGTGCTGTTGGCATTCCAAAGACAACTAATTATAACATAATGCCACTGTAACAGGATTTGTGGTAGTTTTTTCATGTTCAGATTGTGCGAATTTTGAATCGACGGAAAAAATAAATTAAAAAAAAACACCCGTTGCTGTAGGATAAATCAGCAACGGGTCTTTTTAAGACTAAAGACCACCAGTGCCAGAAACAACGCATCCAAACATCAGGAGACGGGCTCCTACTCACAGCTATAAATGTTCCATCGGATTCCACTCATGGCACGTGCGCCCCGGCGAGGAAAAAGAACCGTGACATTATCTCCAGGATATCGAATGCGCTTTCAGACAGCCATCGATAACTCCTCCGGTCTCGTTTCTAAAGGTAATTGTTCACAAACTGGTGTCTTCACATACTTTGTTTCGGGTACGTACCGGACACGTACAATCAATTCCCTAGCATAACTCAAGTGCGCTGACACGTGCTAGCATATCACCTCCGATTCTTCGACATAGTTGAAATTCTGCGCTCATTAATATATCCTAAATATGTTAGCGCAAAAAGAATTATTTAACTTTCAATTACTCTTCCCAAGCACTTACAATACGAAGAAGCACTGAGAGCAAATTGTGTATTTTACTTCACATTTCATCTGTTTGCATTCAAATGTCGCATTTTGGACAAAAGTTGTAAATGGAGGAACTGCTTTAAGTAAAATAAAATATTAAATGTGTTTATTTAAAATAAATCCGTACTTTAGATGCCATTCCGTCTTATCTCCACTGGTTTTTACATTTTACCAATGAAAATTGAAAATGTATCCACCCACAATATGCACTATTTTTAATTTATTCTATTAAATATTATATTTAAACTTCTACAAGTTGTTATTAATAAATATTCACGGTAAATTGCACGATGTATATAACTGATTAAAACATAAATTGATATTAAAAAAAACCGCGTCAGAAAAAATGCTATGATTTTTAAGGAATTTGTAGAATTTTATTTATACTGAACAAGAGCCTTAATACAGGTTGCACAACAACTTAAATAAAAACATTTTATATCACATTTTACATAAAATTCAAAATACGTTCCAGATATAAATTAAAATAGCAACGAGCAGGATCAGCAATAAAACGATACCATTCCCTACTTCAATTAATCATGCTCAAAGAACGTCGTTGGCAAAGTGCCAATTTCCGTTCTCTGCAGCATTTTTTTCGGTTTTATTTTTAAGTTTGCAAATCCCAGGCTTAAATTCCATATCCTAGACGGAGCGTCAACATGTTTACTTCTGGAGGACAAGTGACGCTACATTTTTTTTTTTTGTTTTACCCATGAAAATCCCAACCATGAGAATTATTATAACCTATAGTGCACTGAGTGGACAGAAATCATGGGATACCTACCTAGTAACAGGTAGACCCACCTTTCGCCAGGATAAGGGCAGTAACACGGCGAGGCATTGAGTCCACTAGTTCACGAAAGCGTTCCACGGGTATTTCCATCCATGTTTGCTGCACCGCTCTCTATAATTCTGTCGAATTCCTGGGTGGAGGATCCAAAGCTCGAACGGACCTTTCCACAGCATCCCAAAGATGCTCCACAGGGTTCATGTCTGGTGAACGGGGAGGCCATTCCATGGTAGTAAAATCTGCGGAATTCTTTGCGAACCATGTCTAGTCACCACAGCTCTGTGGGGACGTGCATTGTCCTGCTGGAAGAGTCCATTGCCCTGTGGGTGCACGATGACCATGAAGGGATGCAGATGGTCTGCAAGGATGGACACGTAACCTGGGCCGTTCAGAAATGCGTCTAGGCGTATCAGAGATCCCAAAGTGTGCCAGTTGAACACGCCCCAGAACATTACCGACCGTCCAACTGTGTGAACAGTTCCTTGTTGACATGATGGGAGCATAGCTTCGTGCAGTTTCGGCCAGATACGCACCCTCCCTTCCCCTCGAAATAACTGGAAACGGGACTCATCAGACCAGGAGACTCGTTTCCAATCATCCAAGGTCCAATGCCGATGTTCTTTCGTCCAGTCGAGGCGTAGGGTGGTGTTAACAGTGGGATCTTTTGGGTCGACGGCTCCCACAACCTATTGCGGCTAATGATCGCCTGGTGGTCTTGGTGGAGATGTTTCTGGCACATCGCTCATTGAAGTCAGCGGTGATTTGTGCCTCTCCGGTTGGCTGAAACAATGCGAGACAGACGTCGACGGCCACGTTCATCCACCACCTTTCTCCACCCACAGAGCTGTCCATGATGAGATGTTATTCCGGGAAATGGCATATTCCCGATACACTGTTGATACTGTCGAACGGGGATAGTGAAATTTCTGTACCACCTTCGCGATAGAGTGAGCCATGCGTCGGGCACCCACTATCATCGCTCTTTCAAAGTTGGTTAACTCACGACATTTATCAATACTAACATCGAATTACCGTCTACGTGAATACAGTGTACTTATGTACTTGCCAAGCGGTGGGTTCGTCCACTAGCGAGAGGGGTGACAGTGTCACGTTGCCCAGGAATAAGGTAACCCATGAATTCTGTCCTTTCTTTCAGTGTATCGTGCATGGTTTGAAGGTGATAATTAAATGCGGAAGCGCACTAGATCTTTGCTTTACAATGACAGCATCTATTAACTTAAGAATCCAATTATGTTAAATATGCGCATCTTTTGTAAGTTGAAGTTACTTTTATTAACCTTAATTATAAGTGATTATCTTATTTTTCCGCAGTAAACCCTAACAAAGGCTTCAAGCAATGAAACTTACAAAATGGGCCACTGATGAAAACATCATAGATTCTGGGCTGTCTTATGGAAAAATGTTCAAGGATTCACCTGAACAAGTAGTTGAACCCTGGGAGAGAATTAAACTAATGAGCGGTTATGTAGGTTCCAGACATCCCGACTTGGTGTTCATTCGGAAAATGTCATACTGTCTGAAATTTTTGTATCGTTTTCCACCTTGGATTCAGCGCATAGTGATTTCTTCTCCCTCATTTGCAATTCTATTGTGGAATGAAGATTATTTCTTTTCAATGGTACTTCAAAAAAAAATGAAGCTCTTTGTTAACTGGGAATCGCAATTAACGAGAGCTCCAGTAAACTACCCTTTTCCAGGAAAAATATAACGTAAACAATCTACTACATATCAGAACGTTAGCATCAACTCTTTCAATGATTCTTAGTTTTCTTGGCCTAATTCTGTGGTCATCAGACCACTTCACTGCCATGAACTTTTGCATTCTATCCCGCAGATAATTTCAGATCGCAAAAGTAGTTTCCATTATCAGAATTTCTCCATCCTCTTAACAGTAACTGCCACTTGACCATTAACAACTTTCGAAAAAAAAAATGGTTTGTAGCTGAAGAAAAGAAAACTAAAACGGGATAATGTAATTATTCCTAATGGTAACGCTGGCATTGTTATGCATATGCAAAGCGCAGAGATAAAACTCAAAGGGGGACACAAATCAGAACGAACTAATGAAATGGAGATTGGAATTTAAACAGAACACTGTAATAGACCCATTATCCAGAATGCATCTGGGTAATGAGACTCCGCAAATGAAGCATTCGGAAAACAGGGAAAAAACGTATCCGTTAGCAAACTCTATAAGGACTTGTTTTGATAGCAGCGGCTGGAACATTTGCAAGCGAATGAATAGGTCTCCGGTTGATGCATCAGGGTCGAATTCTTCGTGCCTCGATTAATCAGGCAGAATGGTTGAGATAGTCCGAACCAAAGACACGTTGAAGGACAGGGCGCAAGAGACTGTGAAGATAATTAAAACGATAAGGAAAAATGTTAATTAATGGCTTTAGAAACGATGGGTGTAATGACCAGGGTGTTCTTCCAGTCCGGATAAGATATTGAGGGCTCGAGGGACTGGGATGAGTTTGAATTAATGCAGAAGTGAAATCCCTGGGATACTGTGAAAATCTGGCTGACAGCTTAACGACACTGCTAACAAATTTTCGCGACTGATCAAAGAAATAAGCTGCGTTGAGGTGAGAATAAAGGAAGAAGGGAAAGTCTCCCGGCTTCCTTTATTAGACGGGATGAGTGATTACGAAATGATATCCCTTTACGCATTGATCAAGACGCAACTTCAGAAGCTGTACGACTGTCTTTAATTAGTTCCCTTACGTTGAATTAATTATGATTTAATCGTCTTTGAGAGAAGTTGTGGAATTTATTATTTGGTAGATTATTTCCTTCGTCTCTTGCAGTATACATCGTAAGTATCCTTCGCCCTCTGTCGCATTAATTTCCTCGTACTTAATGATTATATAACCTCTTCTCCATAAAAAAGTAGAAAAACGCATCTGATTAAAATTCTTTCACCGAATAACTTTATTTTAATCACAAAAATTGATGCTTCAGTTCACCCTCAAATCAAATCTCAATAACAAAGAAATTCTATTCAACAATATATGCTCGTAATCCACAGTAAAACTCTGCCATAATTTATATTTTTTAAAATATAAATACAGTAATTACCACTATTATGGAGTTAATTAGACTTTTGGATCTATTCGAAACTCTTACAATACGTGAGGGGAAAAATAACTCTGTATTGCCATACAGAGTCCATTTGTATAAAGTATATATCGAAGGTGGTCTACTATAGCAGTCAGCAATAAAGCATAAATAATACAGCATTATTTTCCTTTACTTCATGAAAATACTATAGATCCTCTATTCAAATACGATGTAATTGGGTCCGCAGAGAGCCGTTAAAGTAAATTATGATGACAAAAATCCCACTTATTAATAACTCATAAAAAAGCCGGTTATCTGTTTGGCTCTATGCCAAAAGTGACATGGAATTCGTGTTGCTGTGGTTTGGTTGCACTGTTGTATCCTTGCGCTTCTTCTGTGGATGGCTGATACCGAATTTATTCAGCGACAAGGATCAGAGAGCCTAAATATCAAAACGGGTAGTTATTGGCCGAAGAGAGGTTCAGAATTGGGAAAGGAAAATCATTCTGCATTCGTGTTTATAACCTTTCAGGGAAATCTTGAACTTAAATCGGATTCTGTCTCTAAACACAAATTCCTTTTCAGTGGCTTGGTGATTAGTCAAAGCATTGTGGAATGAAGACAATGCCCGGAAACATTTTAGCCGGGGATGATTTATTATCCGCTTGGCAGGAAAAAAAAAAACGCTACAGAAATACAAATTATGTCTAGGAGTGGTATATTATGCAAATGATGTCAGGCTAGTGATTTATGTCTTCTCTACCTGCGGTTTCTTTATTAAGTTGATATTTTCTCCTCTATTTAAATCAGTATCGATCATTTATGACGTCATTACTTCCAGTTCAGCTTGTAAACATTTTCTCCACTCGCATCTAGCCAAGAGCTTTCGTAGTTTTCGCTGTATTATGAAGAGAGCAACTGTGGATTAAATCGGTTAATTTGCTGCGTGTATTACCGGCCATTTGCTTTATGGACAGCCAAGAAACACTAGACAATTTCCTAAAATTGTTTATTGATTAAATGTTAGGAGTTTCCAACTTCAAAGTGTTTTTCATCTCTTTTTAATTAAGTGAATGCAGGTTGATTGGCGATGAATCTTGCACTCGCCACATCAAATTATCAAGAGTACAGGGGAGATTCTTTTATCCCGTTTCACTTAAAATTGTGTTTGCTTTAATGTGCTTATAAGTTGCCAAAGAATGCTAATGCATTTTGTACGATGCATGAAGTCTTTGCGTTGCATTTATCGGTCTATTGATTGACCAATAATCATTTCTTTCCACTTAAGTAATTTTTCTCTAGAACATCCACGTCGGAAGATACAAACTGCGTTTCCAGTGGTGTTGATGGTTGTTAGTAGTGCTGAATACGTATTTGGATATGTAATTTTAGTACTGCAGCTGTCTTTTCCAGGATGCCAGAGACTTTGCGATGGGCCTGCGATTAAGTACATATCATTTGAGATATTCAGATAATTTCATTAAATTTAATCAACACGCCCTTCCCGGATTTCTAGGTGCATTCAAATACATGTGGATTTTCATACATTCACTTGTATGCGAATGTATAAAAATACACTGCATGTACATGCACTACACTACATAAAAATTCATTTTGTGGCCGATTTAAAGATATAACGTCATACACCACATACACTGTCCCAGTACTACAGTCAAGCCCTAATGTGAAAGGATTGGGGGAGGAGAGGATTATCATACTCTGCGTTTTTTTTTATTTTTTATATTGCTTTGGCGCATGCTGTTGTTATCCGTTGGCTTATTATCTTATTAAGATCCAGTTTGGGCAACCTTTAACTCACGTTAAGGTAAACCACATAATTGGCCTTCGCTCGTACTTCGAATTTTAGAAGATCGCCTTTACCGCTAGCTCGGAACTTTAATACTCCCAACACATGTCAAAGCCTCATGACCCAAGTCTTATACGTCAGATCAGTGGCTCCATTAGGTGGACTTAACTTACTCAGGGGACACAATTACCTTCTGTATATGCAACTACCTTTCCTAATTAGCATGAGTACGATGCTGGTTGTAAGAGGATTTGGTTAAAATTTAAGACAAAATGTCAGGTAATATACTACGACATCACAGTTGTATATCTGCTTATTTTTGTAGATAAAACATAGCCCTTTATTGCTATTGTAAAATTCAAATTAATATCGAGAGATATTAATAATTTAAGAGTGATTTAGCCAGTGGTTTTTCACAAGCTAATAAATTCTAAAATATATTTTCTATTTATGGCAATTTAGCAGATTTGTGCTGATGTTTGAGAACTTCGAAGTAAAGGAGTTATCTTTAAACTATCTTTATTTTTAGTTATCTTTATGATATATTTTGAATCATTTAAAGAGGTTTTAGAGATGAAAGTTAGGATTTTGGACAAAGATCATCAGTGTGTTCCCTGATTTTCGGGAATCCTTTTTTTTTTTAATTTTTCGCAAACAAATATATGAATATTTCTTAACTAAGGGGTATAAAATATGTTGAAGAGCAAGGAGACAACCCCATGGAAAAATTTGGTTGAACTATTAATACAAATGATCACTGTTCTTCGTTATCATAAAATCGAACAAGTCTGCTGCAGAATGAACCGATCTCGTAGTGTCACTGGGCACCCATCAGTGCGGTCCTTGATGATCTAATGATGATAATTTCGACGATATTAGAGATGTTAAAAGGCGATTATCTACCAATGATAGGATAATAGTCTGGTCTGATAAGGACACGCATAAATAGACTTGCAAAATATATTACAAATAAATAGAAATATACTCTCTAGGGTACAGATCTGTGAGTTTTGTAAAATTTCGGTTTGAATATTTTAAATTATGAGAAACCTTGACGCTTTTTTTTGGCGCCCAAGCTAGAAGTGAAGTATTATTTGAATTTTTTGTGCCTGTTTTCCTCCCCACAAAAAAAATCAATCCTTTGAACAGCTTAAAGCCATCTCATGCCTGAGTTGCCTTCACCATCGTATAAAAAGTCAGGCCCTAAGTGAGATGAACTAAAACTAAACTTTATCCACTTTGACGTACTGCTATTATTACGTTCTGCATTCTGTTTCGCTAAGCATTACAGAAATAGAAGAGGAAAAATCCATGACCTCAATTTTTGCTGTGTAGTTAGAAATCCTTCACCTCTGCTGTTTTATGGACTTTGTGGATGTCTATTTTCAAACCTGAAGGAAGCAGGCAGGCAGGTTAATATTTAAAGTGGTATCGAAAATACTTGGATGTGTTAAGATATTGACAAGCATTGCGTCCAAGTCTTCTCTTTCCTCCAAGTTTTTATAAGCTGTAATGTAATATCTCTCCCCCTCTCTGAGAATTATTGATTTTTAACTCTGACGGGAAAGTAACAGGTGCCATATACCATTCCGAAAGAGGTGAAGCGAAATTAACAGCAATTCTCTTGAGACCGTAATGCGCCATAGCCCTACACTAAGACCAAAATCGGATTTTAGAGAACGTTTTAAAATGTGTTTTTCCCTAGTGAAGGCCAAATTACGGACCACCGTGGTAAGCTCATTAGGAGTAAGCTCTTTACCAAAGTCATCCAACCATGACCACTTCCATTAAACATTACTGCCCCGATCAAGACATCGGATTTTGTGTCCGTTAATGAAAGGATTTAAGAAGTAGCGGATGGACTCTTGGTACTCAACAATAACACCGTTCACAGAACACCACACAAGACATGTGAACATTAGACTCCAATAAAATGGCGAACGCCAACTTTTTGTTCAAGTTTCGGAATGATATGTGACAACTGTCAAATTATTCCGAAATGATTTATAATAATTTTCAGCATGCGCAGCTCATTGTAAAGATTTATTACTGCAATTGTTTGATATTTCTAAGTTCTACTTGTTTTAAAGAAGGACGATGCGTGTTTGCCATTATTATAGGTTAAAAAAAGGGCATCACTCGAGAAATCGTTAAGAATTTAAGATGTTTATTAGTGTTACCATCAACGTACACTTAGAGGTTGGCAACGTTTCCATAGCAAACTTTAAACATAGCCAAGAAGTACTACGTGTAGACTGATGCAGAAACACTTAAGATTTTTCTGTCGCTCATAAAAGTCGCCAAAAAAGTGGCCATCCGATTCCGCTATGAACGTTATCAAACTCTTAGCCTTTGACCACTGTCGTAGACATGTAGACCATGTCTGCGACAGTGGTCAAAGGCTAAGAGTTTGATAAAGTTCATAGCGGAATCGGATGACCACTTTTACTTCAAACTCTTAGCCCACTGTTGCAGGCAATTCATACCAAGGATCCAGAATACACTGCCGGAAAGTAAGATTCATGCGAATCAGCCTTCTGTTATCCGCCTCCAAACATTTTGTATTTGTGCCCACTGTTCTCTCTTCTGCCAGTGAAAATATAACGCCCTCATAAATCTATCGGGCCCCCTTCCACATGAGGTCCAGTTGTTAAGCTTCTAAGCCCCTCTTCATATGGACATCGATTAGCATTCCTTACCAATCTGGTTGTCCTTCTTTAAGCCCTTTCTAGGATTTTCATCAAGCCTTGTCTGTCTTCAAGCGTAGCCTCCAGACCTGGACACAATATTCTAAATGTGGTCTCACATCGTCTTATAAAAGGACAATGGCATCCTCTTCCCTACTTGCAAAGGTCCTATATATCATAAGCAGGACAACACCGTTTTCGTAGCCACTTATTTCCACTGCATAGAAAATATCATCTTTGGCTGAATAGTAACTCTAAATGTTTTTTTCTTCCTGAACCACTTTTAATTACACTCCTTCTAACTTACAAGTAACACCTGGATTTTTATTCCCTAGGTGCAAACACCTCACATTCAGAAGCGTTAAACTTCACTTGCCATTTGTAAAACAATTTGTGTTCCTGAAATCAAGGTAAATGTTTTTTTAAGCAAAATAGCATGATTCTGGTTGTTTAAACAACCAGAATCAGGCTATTTTGCCCTTCCTGTCTTTAAATCACCAGAAAACTTTGACAACTTTCTTTGCACTCTCTCATCAATGTCATTAAGATAGATTAAAAAGATAAGTGGCTCCAACAACCGTGAGGGACACCACTTGCTGTGCTCTTTCATTCTGAGAAATATCCATTTGACTCATTTTCATTAAAGACATTTTAACCAGACTTTAATCGGACGAAGGACCTTACAGGAAATCCTATTTTTCTCCATTTTGCATAACAGCCTTTTCATGTATCAAAAGTTTTATTGAAATCATGGTAAATAATGTCGAATTTGTTTTACATTCAACTGTTTTATAACTTTGTTATAATAACTAATTTTGGATGGTTTGGTAGTTAGTTCTTCCCAAAAACGAGGTGGTGTATGAAACCTGTTCTCTGGAATGATCTTTTTTTTTTTTTTTTTTTTTTTTAAAGAAACTTTATTTCAGTTTTGGAAGTAAAAGTCTTGTGTATTTATTGCAATATTTCTAAAATAAAACTTAGTTAATGATCTGCAATTATTTTTGATGATGCATTAGCTCTTTCGCTCCAATTACTCGAATTTTCCTTTGAAGTTGGTAGAAATCTTTTACTAAGAAAGTTGAGATTTAATGCCCAAAGAGAAAGAATGTCTTTCTGCTAGACTTGGTTAATTTTAAGTGAATATAACGGTGGTGTCGTACGATAATCGTATCTTTGATCCGTCTTCAAAGCTAAACAAACATTAAGTCGGCAGATAGTTTTACTTATTGTGTTGGAGGTACCTGCTTTTTTGTGGTTTATTCCGTCTCAGTGAGCAATCAAACACAAGGGGAATACTTATAATTACCTCAAGAGAAATATATTCACCAATTATGTTTTAAGAAATTTATTTTTAATGAAGTCAGTGTTCCTGCAAGATTAGAAAGTATGCTGGTCCAATTAGTCTCAAAGAAAGTTTAAATAAGGATTATATTCAGGATTTGCTAGCTTTACAAAATGTGAATTTTTAAGGTATTTACCATTTTTGATCGCCAGGGATTAAATTAATGAAATTGCAGGTTGTATTGGTTCATTTAAAAAGAGAATGTCAAAGTTAAGTCTTTTTTTCTAGTGGAAGCTAAACAATATTCCATTAATTTGTAAAATTAAAGTTTCTTTAACCGGAAAACAAAACTCTAGTGAATACTTAAAAATGTGGAACTGCAATTTAAAAATATATATGAAAATTCTGACGTATTTAGTTGTTTTGTTGATTTAGTGAGGTGGGATCTATCACGGGTGACCTCTGTTAATGGTGCTCACGGTATTTCAATTTCTGTAGCGTGGATATCAGTAGTAGAAATACTTGTCGGTCATCCGGTTTAAGATAAAACAAATAACAAGAAAAGAAAACTTTTAACTTTCAGTTATGGTTCTTTCTGTGTGTGCGTTGTTTTCGATATATCAGTGTATAACAGTAGCCCCACTGTTATTACTGGAGGTTCTTCCCAGATATAAAAACTTAACTATTGAAGGGATATTCTTTTTTTGGTGGCAATGCGACCTGAATATGGTATGTGCGGCAGCTGGCTCTTGAGAAATAAATGTGCAAAGTATTGGGGAAGTAAAAATTTCCAATACGTGGGAATCATGAACAATAAAAACAGGAATCGAAAAGCGAACTGAGTATCATAACATGTTTCTCGTTCCAGAGCCTGTGGTCTAATAACGCCACCATCTCACGCTTGTAAATCCCTGGAGAACAAGCAGAAATTATTTTCGTAACATCCTTAGCACTTAATTTTAATTTCGTGCATGAAATATCGCAAATATAAATGGCCAGGTTTCTTAATTCCTTAAATTTTGATAAACATTAAATTAAATTTTAGTATATTTCTTGTTTTCCGCCCTAACAACACTGTTACGACATTGAGAAATAATCTTCATTTTGGCACCCCTGAAAAGTGCCTCAAAAGGATAATGAAGCATCAAAATACCATTTCTCGTTACCAGCTGCAATCTCTTACTACCACATGAAAGCTGAGACATTTCGATATACATACGATGCATTCGTGTTCCACTCTGGTAAAGTCCACAGAAACATTAACTATGTCCGAGTTCATAAACTGACCGAAGAGTACATGCACAAAATATGCGGATGCCTCATGGGCCTAATTATAAACCACTAAAAGAAATAGTTATTTATTACTACTCCACCAATTACTTATTTAATGGATAAGTAGTCCAGTTGTTTGTTTGTTTGTTTGTTGTTGGATTTTAGGAGCATCGACGACTATAGCCATTTTGCTCCATGTATTTGCCTATAAAATGCGTTTGTTCTAAGGTCGATTTTCTTTGCTGGACGAAAACCCCGAATTTCCTGGAGAAGAAACCAATGCTACCCTTGCCTGAGACTGAATAACTCAGTCACGTTGTGAAAAAGACCCATAAAAATCCCTCCCATCATCGACTGGATACGAACTCAGGTCTTTTCCCCCCCAGCCGATGTGGGGAGGACAGCGATCCACCAAAAGTGCTACCCACGAGGGCAAGTAGTCCAATGGAGAACAGTTATGTGCAAAGCATAATGGAACAAGACTAATCACAAGGTTGAGGTGGCATGAATCCTGAATGGCCCACCCAAGTGTGATATACCAAAAGTGGAGACAGTATTCCGAAGAGAGATGCACAAAATCGACCAGAGAATGACCGATATCTAGACATATGTCTTAGCTTCAATCCAATGAGAACGTTCAACAAACATTGAGCATATGGCTTAGGCCAGAAAGATGAAACTTTTACCGCAGTGGTATCGAAAGTTTGATTGTAAAATGGGTGATTATATGGAAGAAGTTTATTACCAGTCATCGGTACACATTGTGATCTTTTCGATACAGTAAATAGTTTTTTAGTAAAAGCTATGGAACATTTTTATACGCCTTAGTACAAGGTAATTATAGAAGCGAGAGATAGTACTGAGCTTATTCTTTGATATAATTCGCTGAGATTGCAAAAATGAGAATGTAGTACTGATTTGGAAGGGAGTTCTGAACAGACCAGAAAACTGGCTAGCATTCTGTTTTGCTATTACTACTTTGTCATCCACAGCTCTGAATGCAACTTTATCTAAGTTAAAATATATACAGGATTTAACCAGACAGGATATATATACAGGATTTAACCAGACAGGATATATATACAGGATTTAACCAGATATCTTCAACTCCAAGAAGCTGAAGGTATCTGGCTTTGCTTTCTACAGTATCCCTGACATTCTCAGCCGAATTCAGGTTCGTAATTCGTACTGCCAATCTTCTAAAGAATGTCCCCACTTTGAAGCAATTCATATACCAACTGGGTCCTATTGTGAAAATGCATTATCGGCGGTGAAAACAAATCCAGGAATTGTGCCACCTCTGGACTGTGTAGCCGAGTAGTTAAAACTAAAGGAAGAAAAGTACATGATATTTGAGTGGCCACAGTTCAACACTATTTGATTACTAAACACAGCGCTGTTCTTGTATTCTCTCTGTCTTGCGAACTCCTCTGACCTTATGTAGTCGCGGAGTATACACAGAATTTATTTTAAAAGCATCATGTGGCTGACCTACTCTCGTACCTCTGTACCAGTTCGGTTTTGGGACCTCTCTTTTGGAATGTAGTTTTTGATCAGTGGCTCGTTAAGGAGGGTACAGAGTTTGTTAAGATAGCCTATGCTGATGACCTTGTGATTGTAGTTTTTGGGCGCTCCAGACTATATTGGGAGTCTAAAATTATATTGGAAGAGAAAATACAGTCAGTTTTTGATGATTTAATGCAGTGGGCCGAATTGAACAAATTGAAGATCTGTGCAAGTAAATCCTGCTTTATGGTTTTTAAGAAAAAATTTGATTACGGCAGACCTCCAAGGGTTCTTTTAGGTGAAGTTCAGATTCTTTATGTGGCTAAAACTAAGTATTTGGGATTAATCATAGATGACAAACTTTCCTTTTTGCCATATGTTTCATACCAGAATCTAAAAGTAACATACTTTACTGCCTCCATTGTTAGGATTTCTCGTGGAGTGCGGATTGAATAAGAGGGTATTGTCATTGTATTATAAGATAATGTTTCTCCATATAGTGGCATATGCGGCTGTTGCTTGGTTTTCTGTGGTAATTGAAACTAGGATTCGATCGAAACTTTTATTACTTCAGTATTCTATGTTATTAACTTTACTGAAAGTACCTAGAACAGCGTCTACAAACGCCCTACAGGTAATTGCTGGTACCATGCCATTGGATTTATTTATTGTCTACAGAGTTTTTTTGTACAAATTGAAAAAGGGTATGTTGTTAACGTTTTTAGACATCATAATAGATTTGGAGAATAATATTAAAGAAGAAAAACAACGAATATGGAATAAATTAATGGATTTATGCCAGACCAGATGGAAAGTGGTGATGTTTGATCTTTCACGAGGAAATATATTCCCCAGGTGAACTATGCATTATGATAATCCGTGGCATCTTGGTTTGCACCTTTTATGCATACTTCTTTTTTGTTAAAAGGACATGGCTCATTTAGGGCCAAATTATATGAAAAGGATTGGAGACAGATCCGTCTGTACACGTGGCGAAGAGGAGACTTGGATGCATGTAATTTTTTATGTTAGGAGTATGAAGATCAAAGGCAGACTTTGATGGCACATATTTCTGGCTTATCGTGTGATGCTGCTGTTTTTGCAAGAACTGTTCTTAGACTTTTCTTTGAGGGGGAAAACCTGGTGACTGGATTGTCTTCATGGAGTTTCTTGTTGGACCTGATTGCTTGTGTCGGTTCTGTAATGTTGGAGAACATTGCCTTCAACTATTGGATTCTAACTCTGGCTGGAGTGCTGGATCTGATTCATGGTGTTGGGTCTGGTTCTCTGGTAGTTGTCTTTTATGCTGTGATCATGAATACTTCCTTCTGGAGTATTGGACCCGATTCATTGCGTCGGGTCTGGTGCCCTAATTGTTCTATTTTTCCATGGCGGACAGTTGGACATTTGCTCGACAGTATCGTTATTGGGTTTTGAGGTTCCAGTGCTTGTGGAACAGCAAATGAGGAGATATTCAGTTGAACTGTAATTTTTGAAGTTTGTAGTTGTGCTATCTAGACTACTGATTATTAGTTTTTTTTTTCCTGCTGGCTCCCTGGTATGGGGGACCCGGATTGCTGACACCCACTGGTTTTGCACTACTTCTGGTTGGTGTGGGATTTCATGCGCGAATTGCGCTACACTAAAACCAGACTCAGGTAATTCAACATATTTTTCCAGGCCTTCTTTGTAAAGACTACACATTCACAAGTTTTCAAGGTGGAGTTGGGCTTATGCCTAGGATCTACCCTGATTAAAGAACACACACACATGAGTGTTTAATGATATGTATAGAGCATATAATTATATGTAAATATATATTGTAAATAAATCATGTATATACTTTGATGTACATAATCTTGAGACTGTATATTGTGTATAATTAATAAATGAATGAATGTACCTCTTGAGTAGTCAAGTAACCTCCTTAGACGATGAGCAGATCAACGTAGCCGTTCATCGTGAAAGAGAATAGAAACAAATGTGACTGTACTATGTCGGATTCTAAATGAGCTGTACACATGTAGCGTTCGCTTCAATAGCTTGAATGATTTGTTTGTTTCGGGAGGGGTCTACATTAATTTGATGCATCACATTGAGCTGTATGCAACAATTTGGTTGATCACATTTCTCTATGAGACAGTTTGGTGTATGACAATTTGGTGAGTATAACGATTCGATGAATTCTATGCGAATTCACTGTATGACAAAGCAGGCCTGAATATTCCAACTTTTAACATTCTGTGCTGTAAATGGTTAATTCAGAAACCAGGTACACTTTAGGTTTTTGATTGAGCTCAATAATCACCTTCAATCGGGGCTGCAGTGGAGGGTATAAGAGGGTAATTTTTGTATCATCATTGTGACAATTAAATTAAAAAAAAAAAAATAGTTGTAACTTACCATTATAATTGCGATATATGCAAAGTGCATTTGATAGAAAAGCTCAATAACCGTCTGGCCTAATAAAGTATTTAGAAGTACTTCAAGACCTTCCATGAATAGACCAACTAACTATTAATTATCGTGGATTTCTTGAAGGAATTGTTCATCCCATCTCATAATCAATTGAAGTCTATGTTGCGCAGGATTATTGAAATGAGGTCCGAGAGAGCTAAGGCCATGGGACATTAAAATATCATATCTTCTATGATAGCGTTTTTGGAAGATAAAGCCCTCATTGGATATCGATTAATTCAACCAAGAAATGCATGAACTCAGTTACTTCTCTCATAATGGAATGCCTCTCTTTTGCAGTGGTCTGTGAGAGAGTAGAGGTCATGGTCATTGTCCTCTTTGTCTATAGACCTGCGTGTTCCAATGTTTTCGAAACACAGGTCTATAGGCAAGTTTTCTCATCCCCCCCCAACAAAAGAAATTTAAGTCGTGAAAGAAAAGAAATTAAGAAAAAATAAACCTCGCATTTTTTCTTTCTAGACTTCAACGTATTTCTTTAAAGCACAGATTCAGTAATAATTGTTTATAATTCATAAGCAGATCATTATGACTTCTAACATGAAGTTAGCAACGGAAAATCTGCTCGAAAAATGGTCTTCTCGGTGTTTCGAACGTGTTGAAAATGAAATGGGCACGCTACGCATTTTTCAAGGAATAAAGAAAAAAAAACAGAACACCCTCTTTTTAGAGACACGCTAATGCACCTAAAATTAATGGAACTACACCAGCCATAGCACCTCTATCTATTCGTTTCTTATCGTAGAACACAGACTATTCGTGGAGCCGCCAGTGATTCTATTAGTTCTACTCAAAGAACTAGTAAAGTTTGACAAGAAGTGACACCTGTTCACAAACGAAAACATATAATCCTTTCAACAGAAAATTGTCAAAGACAGACAGAAGCTGATAGTTATTAATAGCCACTACCAGACTTTGGTAGTATTTTGCCTCAGTCTTCCTGCTACTACTGAAACTTTTTTTTTCATGTACTCCTCAACAAAAGAATAGCGTACACGAGCGTATGAGAGTGATTTGCCCGATTTTGATTTTCGATATTTATTCAATAATTACTAACCTGATAAATCATTGAACTGTGACACAACAAAAAGCAAGTAACACGGTGTCAGTACTTTGTCGATCATACTACAACATCGGAGGAGGGAGAGGGGCAATCGTCGATGAAATTAGTCCACCCTCTGCTGGTTGAGTGGCTATGAAAATTCCTATTCAAATATCATTGATCAAAGAATGGAGCCGAAATGTTTGGCTGTTTCATTTAATTTAAATTATGGAATATCCCGTCATTATTTCTTGTTTCTTCATCTAATGCAATTAAAATTAATAAAAACTATGCATAGTTAATGACAGCAAGTTGTTAAAGCAACATCTTTGAATAGACCTTGAACAGAATCATTTAACAGAATGTGATTATTTACTTCTGTTCGTAATTCTTATTTAAAATCAAACTTTTCTTCAAGCATCCATTTTTAATTGCAAGAAGGGGAAACAGAAGGGAATATACCTCAAGAATTACTCATCTTTTGAAATTTCTGCAGGTAATTCCTCGCAATTGAACGCGGCGCTTTTGTGAATTACATAATTTTGAATTTCTGGAATTTGCATCTTATTTCTTGAAATAAGAGATGGCACTTTGTTCATCATTGAATAGTTTGGAGAGCATGTGCAGAACATCCTTGCATTCCATCCAGAGTTAAGAAATTAGGCAGTAACTGGCAATTACAAGGCGATGGTGATTATCCTAAGCGAAGAGGAGAAATTTCAGAACGGAACTAAATATGAAGTTTAATCGAATTCGCTTTGATAAGATAACTTGAGGTTCTATTTGTAATTACATGCAGATCAATAGATGCGTTATGACCTCAAAATTTATCTGGAAAATGTTAGATTGCTTTCTAGCATTTTACAGACGAATCATGGTCCGAGATCGTTGATATACAATAAACTGAAGACTTGGTATGCATTATTACAAGAGAGGATTATTAAGATTATAATTAGAATAGGATTCACATTTTAATAAAAGGGTATAAAATTGCATGAAAATAATCTACCTATACCGGACTCTACATAGACTTCATGTCTTGTAGAGTCTCTGTTATTAACTAAAACGTATTCACATCTCGGGAACGGCTTGGTTTTCCTTATTCAAATATTAGAAATATCTCTGTCTACAATTTGATTTACAATTTCTACTTGAAATGCAGAATTACACCTAGTTTTGTATAAATTGTATTGCAGGTAACGTAATAAGCGAAAAATCACTTTTCTGTGAAGTTCTGAGTATGAGAGAACTATACGTGCTTTGCCACCTACGTATCATTATAATCATCTTGCGAAAATACGAACCTTTGAGAGAATATCAGTTGAGAAAAAGCCGTAATGAGATACTGTTTATTTGCATAGGAATCAAATTTATTCTCATTACTTATTCCAACCGAATACTTACCCAAATTGAGAGATGAGTTTCGATCACGGACGTCAGTAACACATTTTTAGAAAATGCGTGTAACCCAACAAGGTTTACTTAATATTATATATATAATTTGTTTTTTTTATTAGATTATACTGAATATCTTTATCTGAAACATAGTCAATTTACAAATTTTGGAGACGCAGAGCCAGTGGTAAAAATACTTCAATAGCGAGGGTAAATTTAAATTATTTCGTTTAACTGGACTCAGTGTATTTTCTTTTAATGTTTTATCTAACAACTCTTTTAGATCTTATTTTGACTTGTACAATTCTAGATTAGCAACTTCAATGGGTAGAATTCAATAGAATATGCCAAATTCATAAGTACTTAGAAGTCCTGACCATAAGATGCCTGAGATGAATCTATTGATGAACATACTAATTATTTCAGAATCGTTTGTGTGAATAAGTTCTTACTTTTGCGTCATAAGGTCCTGATTGCTTTAATCAGCTGCGATTAGTGTGAAAGATACTTGGTTTTTTCAGTAACCTGCAGGCTAATTATGGAATTTAAAGTGAACTAGCGGATTTTATATTGCTAAAAGTTTTGCTACTGTACGCTGTTAGGCTACAGAACAGAAACTTGGATAGATTAAACAAAGTTTGACATATAATTAGATTATTCTCTTGAATTCAGGAATGCTCTAGGAAATACCACCGGCCCAATTCATGTGTGGCATTCATTATTATCTTCCTGGACACAGTCTTCAGAAGGGAAGGGCAGAATATTGCCATGTTACTATGCAATTGGACAGTGGCTATTCTATTCTGAAGTTGCATCTACCATCTGGACGTTGGTTCTTAGATATCCAGAGGTCAATATTTACATCTATCCCACTGAAGATTAACGACCGGTTTCCAGTACTCCAGAATTCATTTCGGATTATCTTTAGCCAGCAGCAGGATCGATTTATTTTCTATATGCAGACAATAGTGTGTGAGTGGGGGTAAGTAGCTGACGTCCTAGTTCACAGTCGTGCTGAGATGTTATTTAGGCGAGCGTAGAATGAATACGCTACAATGACTACTGTCACAACTCTTTAGGCTGTTACTATCATTCCATTGAAAACATCAAAAAGCATCACATTCTATGTTCGTTCCGCCAATTCCAGAGGTACCTTAAATCACTGGCAAAGTCCTTTTCAACTGAAGACCTATAATAATGGCAATGCAGTATTCTCCATTTTCTTTAGTTCATTGGGTGGGGGGGGGGAGTTCTAATAAATAAATATTCTAGTATAAAGCAATTATTATGGTGACGATGACTGTGTTCTTAGTTTCATATTCAAAATTTGCGAAATTTTGTTCCTATAATACCTGACAAAAAGTGTAAATATAAATCAGGAAAAGGTAAGGGGGGGCATTCTTTTTGATTCCAGTAAAATAGGATTTATAATATACAACATTTAATGAAAATTCAGTTCAAAACAATCCCTTACCTCTGTAGCCTTGTACCAAGTAGAGCAATAGTAAAAATAATTGTTTTAAAATGCATATGGAAGCTTGGCTTCCATGTACCGCTCTCAGCTGTTCTCTTGATTTGACTCAGAATCAGTGCTAAATAAGGTGATGTATTCTCTATCTTGTGACTCTCTGTGCTCATTCCAGAGCATAAGCAGAACATCCATTTTTATTTAGTCAAAATACATTATTCACAGTTTGGCATACGCTGGCTAATATAGGCATCTGCCGGCTGATGAGAAGCCAGTAAGCTTCTAAATAGCCGTCTTAGATTTTTAAATATATAGCGGATTCACCTATTCAGATTATAGTATACAATTTAAAAGGTATTAGCAGTGTCATGTTACTATGGATAACGGTATGTCCCTAAGATAAGCCTTAGTACTTGGTGCTCGGTTTTCAGGTACTGCTTTGAAATATTCCTGCAATATTATAATATCGCAAGAAGCGAGCATTCTTAAAACTGATTAATTTTATATAAATTTGATTGCGTTGAATATTAATGGTAATCATGTCTAGAAGAAATGTTTCCTACACCACATCGTTCCTGATATAATCATAATATTTATAGTTTGCCTATACCCTTGTAATGAACAGTAAGAACGTGTTTAACGCATACGAAACACGTTCTTACTGATTATGATTTTACCAAAGGATTAAAGTTATCTATAAAAAAACTAAACTAATCAATGAAATAAAATTAAAATTAAATTCATTAAAATAATTTGAAGGCTGCAAATTGATGGAGTCGTGTGCAAAATTAGTTCGGTGCATGCAGGTTTATAACACACTCATCACCTGTGTTTGTTAGTAGGAAGTTTAGAGAAAAACATTACACGTAAAAGTTAGGTAGAAGCTTTATTTGTGTCGTTTCAGTAGTTAAGAAGTTAGTCGGAGTCGTTATTTTACATATTCCAGTTTATTAGGATATTTTACATGCTTACATCACGTTTACTTGAAAGGATCACAGAATATCATACATTTTTAAAGCATCTATGTTTAAAAGTATTATTTAGACTGGATAGTTTATTAGTTTTGTTTTATATAACAGAGAGGCAGAACAAAGGAATATAATTTAGTTTGAGTTATTATAAAGATAACTTCACATCACTGGTTAATAAAAAATAACTGTGGTACAAAAAAGTATCAATTTAAAAACAGGTTTATGACAAAGTTATGTTAAATTCTGTTTGAGACACTGATATTAGATTTATCACACTATTTTCCATCTAAAATTCATGTTTTCCGTTTCAAAATAGATGTTTATTTTGCACTTACAGATTCCGCACATTGACAAAAATCTATTTGGCTGCATATAAATCCTACAAGATTGTGAACATTGAAACGTACTGGTGCCGTGAATCTTTACAGGTCCAAAGTTCATTTTAATGGGATGAAGCTAATTAATAAACGTAAAATATACGTTTACTAATCGATTTTATGGAAGAGAAACCCGTGCGCATTGAGTTTGAAATGGAAGAGTAGGTCCATTACTGAAAGAATCGAGTTCTTTCATTGCAAGGTAACTAGGTATCGATTGGAGTGTTTGATTGACAACTCGTCTATCTTTCAGCTTCTGTGCGTGTGTCGATCTGTTCCTTCGGCAATCTTGAGCCCATTATTGATTTTAGCGAGTGCGTGTCGTTATCTGCGTATCTGCACCCTCAACAAAGCCTTTGCAGGTCCTCGGTATAAGGAACCAGTATTCGGTGAACAATTATTAGCTTTCTCTTTGTAGGATGAGAATAAAAATGCATCGATAAAAACGGCTGATGATCGAGAATACAATGGAAATCTAAATTAATCTGGAAAGCATTTTTGCTGATTAATATTTCGGGCCGTATTTTTAAAGATACAGAAAAAGAGCTGAAGTATATGGATTTTTCTGATTACTTTCGTAGCTCTTTGTTACCTCTAGTCTTTATGCGAATTACTACAGCTGGTGTTGCGAAATACAGACTGTGATACGTTTTACATCAAAACCTTTCCTTATTTTATATCTGCCTCCGTTGGTCTACTTTATCTTAAGCGAGCACGACACTTAAACTGATTTGACTAGCTTTATTTCGCAAAAGAAAAACCTCATAAGCTGTAGTCGGTAAAAACTGAAGATTATTTTCCATTTATAAAGTAAACATCCATCAAATCTAGCTTGAACCTGATAAACTTATTTATTACAAACGATTCGCTCCAGTTAAGTTTAAATCACGTAAACTTATCGATAAATAGAATAGCGTGTATGAGTTGGGAAAGGTCTCGCTTCTGTGTCACCAAGGAGTTACTCTTTGCTGCACAACAACGATTGCAAATTAGGAAGTCGCGCACCACGCGTTTCCTTGGTTCTGCACTTTAAATAAACGGCACTGTTCCCAAGGAGAATATTGTTATATTTATGTTGCATACCATTACACGGACCTCGTTAGTGATTAATTAGAGAACTAGTACAGGAACTGACATCTCAGTAATGAAATACTTCTGCTTAGGGTAAAAAGCGATGTTTTGAAACGCAAATGAGTGCCCCAGGCAACTGTAACTTCGATATTGAGAGTGATGTGTTTTTGTAGCGAACTTTGCTCCTAGCTACTTAACTTAAGGTGTTTGCCAACTCACTCACTTTCAAATGCAGCAAACCCTCGATTTATCGGAAATTAATGGGTCTACTGAACGGTCCTTTCGTCTGTACAGGATCCAGTGACAACTAAGATTTTAATGGTGTTTACCATAATTTAAAGTATTAATTAACAATAAAGCAGATTCAATTCACATCCATTGAGTGGGCTGGCTGCTTTCGTTTATCAATACAGTATCAAATAGAAAACGGAATGTTGTGTGAATAATTTTTGTTCTCTTTCTGTGATAATTAAAGTAACTTACTTTTGAAATGCTCGACCTGATTCATGTTTACAGTTTTGACTGTTATGAATAAAATGTGAGCAAAGCCAAATTCCGTGCCCTACAACGCATATAAGATTCACATCGTAGAGAGTGTAAAGGGACCGGCATTTTCCTCGATCACCTTCCATCAGCTTGCTTAACATACCAGAATCAGTAGTGTCATATGAACGCACAGCGAGAACACTTTTTACTCTTCAGACTCTCAATAAGCTCCAATCAGTTTCCACTGCCACTAGACGACACGGCAAAATTTCAAGATCTTCTCTGCACAACCGTTTAACGCCATACAGTATTAGAACATTTAAATGCTTTTGATTCTCTAATGCGTTAAAAATTTGGGTTATACTCCAGTTTATGGGTACACCTCTAGAGGAAGTGGGCTTCTTTGCTTGAATCCGTCCCAAATTACTTTGTATTTCATACTTTAGCAGCAGGTTTTCGTTGTGTTTCGAACATTTTTCGATAGGTTGAATTTAACACTGAGAAGTTATCTTTTCCAATATTTGCTCACTGGCCACTTTGACAAGAGTTGCCCACACATTAATTAATCTTTCTGATGTGTAATTTCATTCGCTGAAGTTATTTCATGTCGCGAGTTCTTCGACCCAACACACACACTGAAAATTCCTCTACAGTATCAACTTCCTATCCAGGAAAATATCTATCACAAGCCCTTTGAGTCCATACGGAGTTCGTGATAGGCTTTGTTCTGTAATTAAACCACATCAGAATTATATCAGTTGCTATCGATACAGAATATTTTAAAATTAAAAGCATTTTCATTAACTTTTTGCTTACCAACTCGAAATAGTGTTGTATTTTTGTATCCCCTCCACATTATGCCCCATAAATGATTATCAGCCTGTCTCATTTCACAACTAATTATAGAATGCAAGCGTCTGTTATCGGATTTAATGGCTTTGACCGCTTGGAAAAAAAAAAGCGAGTTTATTTAAGAGATTTTTTTTTTTTAACTGATTTAGTTGAATTCCATTTATTCTTTTATCTTATTTGAGATAATTTTTTTTTTCCCTTCTATTGGTCCGAATAGAAAATATTGAAATTATTTAAACACTACGCTTAATAACATCGAATTTGTACGCGAACATTGATGCATAGTCAGCCCTTTTTAACGATCTCTAACGCGACCGTTTCGTTAACACGCACTGCGCGTGATTTGAGTTTAATATTTGAATGTGTCAGATGATACAGCACCAGTCAAGTAATATTTGCTATTACTACTAATAATAAAAAATAAAATGGCGATATCTTCGGTAAGCAAGTTATGAATGGCTTTTATGTAATATAGGCGTACTTAAGTAATTTAGGATAAACATGCACACATAGCGGTGTACGTCATTCAAACTATAAGCAGATTACAACACTTTTTTTTTTTTGAAAAGCGCCACCTAGATACTAAACTAGGACAGAAAACAAACACAAAGAAACAATAACTCTAAAACACATCAACACTAGCGACAACTAGGCATTACTTTGTGTAAGCTTCGACGCTGTTAGTATGGTCCGGGCTTCTTTAGCAATGTGAGGGTGACGACAGAGCCACCTCGCGGAAACCGCAAACGTTTCAAGGCAGGAAGCGAATGTGGCGGAAGTTAGTGACACGCAGAAACCGTCGGCGGTGGAGGCGGTGGTGGTGGAGGAGGTGGTAGTGTTGTTGGTCCATATGGATGGTCTCTGTAGATTGCTCGGGCAATGGTGCGAGAAGGATTGGTGGCTTTCAAACGATGGGGAAGTGTTCCCGATAGCGGCTGCCATCCTTCTGGAATAAAACAGAGGGATTAAGAGGATTTTAAAAAAAGTTATTTAGAAACAGCAGCAATAATTAAATGAGAACAACTTATTATATGAAGAAAATGCTCTGTTTCTGGGGAACTTCGCTGTTCATTTCTGAGATCTTATCCCGATCATAGTCCATAGGCTCCTAGGCTTTCTCATCGTGCGATGGTAATATTTGTTTCTGTATGGTACTACTACTACAAGAGGAAGATTCCAGAGATTTCATACATTTATCACGCTGTTGTAAATGCGTACATGAATCACAGAGCCAATGGCACAATATATTGCGTAATAAACGTCTAATACATTGTGTCAAGATGTTCATAATAATATTATAATGTTACTGGCTATTTCTTTGGACTTACGCGCTGTTTAAGATACAGGAGAATGGAGGAATGTTACTTCGATATTTCAGTGTTTGGTGGCTTAGTGCAGAACATCGCCATTTTTTTTTTAACTTTCAAGCCAATGTTGTTTAAAAAGGGGTTTATAAATTGATTTGAATTCAGTAGCCCTCACAGCTTGGCAGATAAACTCTGCTTGCACATGTTTTATCGACGTTCTATATGTCGCATTTGAGTTTCATTAAGTCGCGTACTGATTGAGGTATTCCAAGGGCATCTAATTAACAATATAATCCTGGAATTTGCAAACCTCCTCAACCAGTTGGGATTAAAAATAAATCCAGAAAAAAGTCTGAATTTATGATATTCTTATTAAAGAAACCGCCTTCTATCTAATTCTCCTGTCCCCATCGTCAATAAGCATACTGATCTCGGGGTTGCTTTTGATCCTAAGCTCTGCTTTGGTAACCACAAGGAAAAGCTACTCACCCAGGCAGCTCAGCTCCGATGGATGGCCAAACAGCATTTGCATTATATTAATGATGTCACAACTGCTAGAAGATAAATAGATACCACAGTGTACTCTCCGCCTTTATATGCCGCAGAGGTATGGGCATCTGCTTCTCCTAGCACAATTCGACCACTTTTTTCTACTGAATTTTGGTTCTTAAAATGGGCCATAAACAAATATAAACTTCCTCCAGCTAAGGACAACTGACATGGCCAGTGTGATAAAAATTCATAGGCTGGCCACGCTGATTAGGATGAAACGCCTTACTACGACTGTCAAAATGATCACTGGCAAGATTTCGGCACCATCATTCTGGGACCTGTGCTCTTGGAGAATCCCTCAGCATTCCATCAGAGCGACTCCAACTCTGTGTCCACACCTCAGCCGTCTCCATCTATCAGGCAGGTTTCTGTCTTTTCAGCTACTCTCGTGTGCCCAGTCTTTGAATGCTGACCTTAATAAATTTTCTTGTGACAGGGAATACAGTCGCCGCATTCTTAAATTGTACTTCCCTATCTCCGATCCTTCTCCTTGAACCTCGCCTTAATGCCAGAAGCCAGCACTACCATATGACATGAAGATGGTTTACTAACTCTTCAGTTTTCCATCTATATATTCTTTGTACATCGTGGTGTATATAAGTGTATTATACGTTGAGTTTTGAGCTGTATTCCTTTTTATTCGTCCACATATGTATTTCCATGTGTCTAATTTATCACTGTTCTTTCTCTTATGTATTGTACTGTTAACCTTGTGGCCGTAAAGGGCAATTATTGCAATATTGTATTATTATTATTGCAATAAAGATTTCTATTTACTCCTATGATAGTGTTATTGAGGTTGGATTAGCAAGTGGTTCGTAGGAAATGATGCCATCGAAAAGATCGTGGGGTGGGATGGTGTTGAACTACTACTCAGAGTTGAAGTAACTATGATGCGGTCCTGGATATTATTTTCCATTGTAAATAATTATCCACAAAAGTGTTTTCAGCCATAAGGCTGTAACTTTTATTTCCATAACTTTAGTGACAGTGTTGCTATTAGGCGCACGGAGTCGAAAGGAAATGAAGTGGTCCAAGAAAATCCACCTTCTCACATGGCCAATGGAGAATACTCTGATCGCTAGTTTTTCTGAGGACACCATTATTTCAAAGGAGGTCTCAATAGCCTTTTTGAATGACAATTGATGGTTGTTAAAAAATAGTTATAATCCTATATTTTCAGCCTGTATGAATGCTGCTAAGGGTGGATAATTTTAATTCTGTAGAAGGCTCATGTTTTTCACTATTATACCGTTTTAAAGTAATTCTTCAAGGGCTGATAATAAAGACAAGTGGTTCGCAGTCATTTATGGAGCTGGATATATATCATTTTGAATTTTTGAGTTGTATCGGAAAATTCTCAATAACTAGGAATTTTCATATGGTACTAGGTTTATACCAAGAAAAACAAGGAAGCCGACCTTTTAGAAATCGTAAAATATTCAGGCAATACGCTGATACATCACGACCTGAAGTGTGAAAAACAGTGGTCATGTTATTGAGGTTAAGTTATGGGTGGGTGTGTGTGCCAAGAACATTTAATCTGTTTCAGAAGTATTGAGGATATTTCCCCCTTCGGAGGTCAAGTTTCATCTTCTTAGGAGATAAGTGATTGAGCAGAGTCGGAAGGAAATGAACTGGTCTAATTAATCAAACAGCCAGCCATCATAATATGACAATGTGACCCCAAGTCTTGAAATGCAAGGAAAGGAGGAGAATGTTTCTTTCTCCTTGATGTTTATGGGTAGGAGCAGGGCCCGATTAAAACATGAGGTCCTATGGCAACGAAGCGAAGTGATTACGTTATTCTTAATTTTGGTTTTCATTAAATGCAATAAACTAATTTTAAACTAATTAAATTTTTTTTCTTTTGTACGCGTCAATAATATAGTCTTGTCAAGTAAGTTCCCAGGACATTTGCATACTTTTTCTCCTCAATATTACTTGTATTTGACTCCTCTTGTACTGGTCATTAGTTGAACTCTTCTGTGGGTTCTGATTCTCCATTTTAAATACAGTATGTAGCACAAATTTCACAGATAAAATGGTTGTGAGTGAACGTTTTACTACAAATTACATACATAACAGGTTGCGCATTAGTAAGGAAAGATATATTTTATGTTGCTTTCGGGATTCTCCAAAGGTTCTCTACGCAAATGTTCCTTTTTTTACTGGAAGATGGAAAATGAACTTAGATTTTCTATATCATTCATCCATTTCATATAGAAAATAAATAAAGCTTTATTCTTATGGAATGTTTTGGATTAAAAATTGGATAACATCTTTAACTAGGGGAAGACAGCAGCAACAAACGCCATCAGCTCGTTAAGTACTGTTTTTGCGGAGTGAAATGTGATCCTTTGAAGAAGTTAGTTTTCATTGACAAGTTCTTGATGGGTAGGAGCTGATTTTGGTGTGTTAATGTATATTTTGTTATATCCATCTAGAAAACAAAAAAAAAACAGGCTTACGCCATTTTATCTTGGCTTCCATGAATTCTGAACTTTTGAATTAACATCTGTAATTCCGTCATTTTCTTTCAAATTAGTTCTTACTCAACTAGTCAACATCCATTAACTACTCAACTCTCAACTAACAGAATTAACTTTCATCTTCCTTATTTATCCGCTTGTAGTTCTGTTCTACGGAACAGCCTTCTTTCACACGTATTTCCTAAAATTACAAACTAAGAAATTGAAGTACAACGTCAACAACTATCTTCTTAATGTTCAACGTAGGAGGTTTTTTTTTTTTTTTTGTAAATCCCAAACACGAGAGGTATTAGAAGACATGAGAAGACAAAAGAAAATATTTGTTGACATTGGACTTGAACTTCTGTAGATTGTAATTTTCAGGAAATACGTATGAAGGAAGGTTGTTCCAGAAAACGGCAGTTGAATTGAATTAATAAACGAGGAAGATGAAAAGTTGGTTCTGTGAGTTTGACGTTGGACAGTAAATGGATGTTGGCTGATGGCGGCACGTGTTCGGACTGTTTTGAAAGAGAGAGCGGGAATTATAGAAGCCAATTCAGAAGAACAGTGCCCATGGAAGTATCTGTAGAAGAGGCATGCAGCAGAAACAGTGCGTCTATGAGACAGCGAGTGGAGAGACTGTTAGAGATGAGTCACTAATTAACCTAACTGCCCTCTTCTGAATGGAATCAAGAAGTCTGAGAGAGGTTTTGGGGTACCACCCCAGATGTGGGAACAATATTCCATGCCAGGGTGGATTTGTGATTTATACAGAGTGAGCAACTGTTTGGAAGAAAAGTAACGCCGAGAGTAAAAGAGAAAACCAAGTTTTTTAGATGCAGAGGAAGCAATATTTGTAATGTGCTTGTGCCAAGAGAGATTAGAAGTCAGGGTAATCCCCAAAAGAGATATATCATTGTACTTAGAAATCGGAGCGTCACCAAAGATAAGCATAGGAGCAGAATAATCCTTTTTGCGAGATATTAGACAAGACTGAGTTTTAGAAGGGTTGAAATCAACTAAGTTGTCTTTGCCCCACTGGAGAATTACCTGAAGATCGGCATTTAAGGAATTGGTAGCAGATTGTCGAGCAGTTGAAGCTGATTGAGCACGACAAGGTTTCTCAAAATGGAAAGTGGAATGCAATGTGCTATCATCGGCAAAACGACGGATACGATTTCCAGTCAATAGAAGGTCATTAATATACAAGAGGAAAAGAGTGGGGGAAAGAACTGAACCTTGGGGGCCACCGGCATTAGTGGAGAAGTTAGAAGACAGAGAGCCATCTACCATCACCCTCAGTGAGCGATCAGAGAGAAAACTGAATAACCAATTACTAAAAACAGTTGGCAAACCGTAAGATGGAAGCTTATTTAGAAGACCTTTATGTCAAACACGATGGAAAGCCTTTGAGATGTCAAGAGCAACTACTTGTGTTTCACCGAACCTTTCCATTGAATTAGTCCATAAATGAGTAACATAAGACAGAATATCACCAGTGGATCGACATTCACGGAATCCATACTGGCGATCGTTGATCAGAAGGAAGGTTTCTAGGTAGTTTAAGAGTTGGCGGTTAATTGATTTCTCCATTACTTTAGAAAGAGTAGAAGTAATTGGAATGGGACGATAATTGGATGGCAGAGATTTGTCACCCTTTTTAGGAATTGGATGGATATGCACAAATTTCCAAGGAAAAGGAAAAACACCTTTGGAATAAGAAAGTGAAAAAAGGCGGCAAAGAATAGGAGTAAGTTCAGGAGCACAGGTTTTGAGAACAAGTGGAGAAATACCATCGGGAGCTTTCTTAGCATCACGATTCGTCAAAATCCTTCTGACATCCTTTTGACAGAAGACCACAGGAGGCATTGAATAGAGCGTGTTGGAATGGTGGTACGTGTTTTATCAAGATCATTAATATACGAGTTGGAAGAAAAATGGAATGCTAGCAGGTCAGCTTTATCCTTGGCTGAAATGACAACAGAACCATCTGGTTTGGACAAAGGTGGGAGCAAAGATGGGCAAAAGTTGCGGCCAATAGCTTTGGCAAGAGACCAGAATGCTCGGCTACCATTAGGGCAAGAAGCAAGTTTTCCACTCTTAGTACTCTATTAGTCAGTCCAAACTCCAGTTTGGACTGATTAATAACTGCCTTACAATTGTTGCGAGCTTTGGTTTAGGCAGAAAATGAAACAGAAGAATTAGAAACAAGTCAATTACGATATGCAACATTCTTCTCTTGAACAGCCTTAGCACATTTATTGGAAAAACAAGGTTTAGATAAAGGACGAGATTTTAAAGTGGAGTGTGGGATAAAGGATTCCATTCCTGCAAGAATATTTTCACTGACACGATCTGAACAAACGTTGACATCAGAAGTTTTGAAACAGTAATCCTAACAAGGAAAAGAAGAAAAGAAATCTCGCAGGTCATCCCATTTTGCGTTCTTGTAATGCCAAAAAGAACACGAGGATGGGAATAGCCATGAGATAAAGGCTTCATTAGAGAAGAGACAATCACCAAGTTGTGATCTGAAGTGCCTAAAGGACCTCTCACTTTGACCGTGTACTTAGAAGGGTTGTTTGTGAGAAAAAGATCAAGCATGTTGGCTGTATGATTAGAATTGTCCGGTATTCTAGTAGGTAAATGAACAATCTGTGTAAGATCATTAATAATTGCAAAAGCCTCAGCATCTCGATCAGCTGGGTCGGTGTGACTAGAAAACGGAAGCCAGCTGGAGTTGTGAACATTAAAATCAACAAGGAAAATTACTTCACTGTTAAGAAAGTTGGACTGGAGAAAGTCAAGTTGCAAAGAGAGGAAGTCAAAGAGCTCTACGTGAGTAGTGGAGTTGGGGGAACGGTAGAGACAACAAATGAATTTGACACAATGAGGTAGAGAGATTTTAAGCCAGAGAAGATCGAAACGAGGAGATTCCAAATTACCAAATCTCTGCCAGGGAATATCAGAACGGACATTTGCACAAGTACCACCTCTGAGGCGAAAGGAATAATGCAGCGAATAATTTGGGCATCTGAGAGGAGCAGTAGTTGAATCAACCGATAACTGAGATTCTGTCATAAAAAGTGTACATCGTTGAGATTAGAATTGGGACCACGTGTATTTGTGAAATGAATTAGGAAGTGCTTGGGAGGTTTAGATCTTTTCGCAGATAAGCTTGCTCTGTGAGTTTGACTCCCTCCAGTCACTATCTGGCAGAATAGAGTAGCAAGATTATACACTAGCTGATCCGGAAGCCTCCTAGAGAGTCACCAATAGGTTCGGTCCGGTGTACTAACTAGCGGCCGGCCTGCGAACACCGTTTTAGACCTGTACCCTCGAAATGTAAGGAATATTGGATCTCGCCACGATGTTCATTATAACCTCAAAAGACATCAGTCATACTGCATGATGGAAGAGATGGGGAATTGTTCACCGGAACTTAGCTCTCGAGACTAAACATGGGTTCCACCACTTCAAGCCTCCAATAAGCAAAGTGGTGGTATTGCAACGGTTGATGACAGTCATCTACCACCTAGTACTGCCTGGTAACAGAGGGGTGGCATTCCTCCCTGTGGTATGGGCGCCACACCTCCACCCCTGCTTACGTTGGTTCACACCTGGGTGGTCACCCACCATGTACTTGTGCATGGAGATTATTGCCAGGATTATTAACAGTCCCACCATCGTGAAGGTGCAAGCAGAGGATTTGGCTGTCACAGACCGTCCGAACGTCGCCGAAATTGGGTCCACTTGACTTGAGTGTCACCCGAATATCAGTTCTATCAGCGTTTTAGACTCCCAGGTAGCAAGTACAGCTTGACTGGCATATCTGAGAGAATGTCTGTGACACCCTCAAGGACCAAAATTGTTATTGGATCCAGTACCGTTCGTGTTTCGGGTTCACTAAAAAACGTTACGATAGCCAAGTTATTATTCACATATCATTTGGCATTCAATCAGTTTCTTTGTTTTCAAGTTCATGATTTCTGTTGTTTATTGTGTCAACGATAAACTTACAAAATGAAATGCTTTATGTAGTCAAGATAAGAATACGATTAAAGTTGTATGAAGAGGAAAAAACGAAAGTACTGGGCAATAAAGTTTATATGATTTTTGGGCCTATTCAACATATAGTCTATTGTTTCAGTAGCGTTTATATAGGCTCAAAAATCGCATGAAATTTATTTCCCAACGGTTTCGTCTTTTTGTCCCTCTTAATATTAATTTTAATCTTATTCCTATCTGGACTACATAAAAGACTTATTAACGACCTAAACAATTTTTCATCCGCACGCTAAACTATAGGGGACTCACAGACGAAATGTGTTTAGTCGGGATCGAACAATGTAAAAAAAGTTTTGAGAATTTTTTTATGTAAAACTTCTAGTGTCTTCAAAGATTTTTTTGGAAATCTTAAAAGAATCTCCTCTCCTATTTATTTATAAAACCGACAGTTCTTTTTCTTCTTCAGAGCTATTAGAAGAATACTTCAAAGAATCTTTCCGCTACTTGTTACCGAGTGAATAAAAGATTATTAGAAAAACCACTTTGGGCTCTTTCTGATCAGAAATATATTTTTATGGAATTAAGAGAAATAAGTCGTGAGCGCTTCCAACTGCGAAATGCTGACTTAGTAGTATTAGAGGTACAAAAGATCTGTATTGTGAGTTGATTAAAATGTTGCAAAGCATCAGATGATCTCTTACGAGCATCATCTTATAGCTAAGAGAGGGGAAGAATGAAAAGTCTAAAAGGACCAGTAACTTCACTATTAATTCTCCAGAAAGAAAGTTTAAGGAATGACTTTATAAGTAGGTTTAAACTGAACTTGCCATTATTTCTATTCGTGTTCTTCAAAGTGGTTTCAAATTACGTGATGAGAGGTTTCATTTTGATTACAGGAATTTTCTTTTAGTCAGCAAGTTGTTAATTACTTGATTACTGGAATAAGTTGCTTCCATGCATGGTTGAGGCTGACAGCTGGTGGAAATTCAAAGGTCAGCCGGATCTACGTGAGGAGGGAGTCAAATAGGTAGTTCATTTATTATTTATCTTTGAATTAATTATTTCTTTTTTGGCCCGTGCAGCATAAGCCTGGAGCTTCGTTGCACCATATGGCTAATGCTATACTACTTCCCATGAAGCTGTTCTCTTCTGACACGATTAGAAGCATTTCTGAATTCGTTTATCTGTATCGATTTTAGTGACGTGCGCAGTTGAACTACTTCCTCGAAAAATCCAAAATTTGTCCCTTTTACTGAACGATTGACACACACACACACAGAGGGTGTCTCGAAAATACACGGCATAACTTCAGGTATGAGTTCCTCATATGTAGACAATAAAAATATTTTATATCAACGTAGTTCCGGAAATGCTTGGTTCCCGAGTTATTAACCGGAATGTCTTATCTCCCGCAGGTGATTTCCTTCCTCTCAAGGTACTCACAGAATCTGGTGGTTTTCCATTCCGACCATGTACTCAAATCAGGAGCAAGCGGATATGCACTTTATGTACGGTTTGGCGGACGGCAATGCTCTGGAGGCTCGTCGTTTGTACCACGAAAGGTTCCCAGAACGAAGATGTCCAGACAGGAAAACGTTTGAAGGTATCCATCGCCGCCGTTGTGAACATGGGATCTTTACACCTCGTGCTGCCGGCAGAGGACGACCAACATCTACGACTCCTGAAGTAAAGGAAGAGATTTTGGATGTTGTGCATTCTTCTTGTGGGGCCATTTAAAGTCATTGGTGTATTCGATTCCGGTAGCTGATGTGGAAACTCTCCGCAATCGAATTATGGCAGGTTGTGAGACAATACCAAACATGCCAGGAATTTGGCATCGTCTTCGCGAGTCCATGAGACGTCGATGTGAGGTCTGTATTCAAGCAGAAGATGGATATTTAGAACAATTACTATAAGGTGATGTGAACAGTTAAGTGTCATAGACAGACCTTCAAAATTCGGAAACCAAGCATTTCCGGAACTATGTTGATATGAAATATTTTTGTCTACATGTGAGGAACTCATTCCTGAAGTTATACGTGTGTTTCTGAGACACCCTGTATATATACCGCAGGCGTCTCCACCATATTATACAACACCGTACTTAAACAGATAGATACATGAATCCACTTATACAGTAGATAAATAAATAAATCGATATATTTTAGTACACAGATCCACTTAGTCCAATCCACTAGGTAACGTAGTCAATGATATTCCAGTGAGTCTCAGACACGTTCAGAAACTACAACCCATTGGATAGGAAGCTTCTAAAACGATATCAGTCGATCAATTATTTAAAAAGTTGTTAATTGATAAAGTCCAGACTTAACAACGAAGGTGCAACCAGAAAGAAGAATTCATGTTAGTTGACTTAAATCGATAAAGTACAAAAGAAGTGACGGGTTCACCAAAGATGTGCTCTCCACATGAGGTGCATCTCGACAGACTGTTAACACTGCTAGCAGCAAGTCCAGGAATAGAAAGGTGAAACCAAATCGTGACAGTGGGGTAGATCTTGCATCTCAGAGACATTTTCCTGTCAGAAATTGCCTCTCCCACAACGCACCGGCGTACACTGCGAAGTTTTCAAAGAAACTTCGATTTTATGAACCCATAATGTTTTGGTTGTTACTTGTTGAATGTCCTCTGTGATAGTAAAGTGGTTTTTCCATTTTCGCTCGGTTGGAGGAGTCTCAATTTCATTCCCGTCGACGACTTGAGGAATTTCTAGAGTCTTCTTCAACTGCGGATGTAGCAGATCTCAGGAGGAGGAAGAGGGAATAGCGTTCCTCCTATGCGGCTAAAACCAAATAACATTTCTGTATTCAAGTTGCAAAGTCCAACGGTAAACATGGCGACTGGTGATGATAAAGCACTTCGATACGGTATCTAACTGCATGTACTGGTTACTAACAGTACTATTTTGCCGTGAAATCTTTGTATTATTCGAAAGCCGTAGTTACGGGGATGACCTCGTAAAATCTTAAACATAAAGGGGATTTTCAGAAAAGACGATTGATGTGCCGCACAGATTTAAACTAGACCATTAGTAACTGTTTAAAACCTTGCTCCTGCAATTGAAGTTTATTTTCGGTACAATAAGCTGCTTGAAACGCTCTTGGCATCTTCTACTATTAAGTCCATCGCTTCTCTCTGTGTATTATGATAAACTTGGAGTGTTTGGTTACAACAGCTCGGGTTTATTAAGTCGATCAGTTAACTTCAAAGACTGGACATGTTTCACTACGGTGTAATGTGGCATTTACTGACTTGCCTTATATAGTGTGACAGTATGCAGTCGATCGGTTATGTTTTGCTGCCTTGTTGCAATGAGTCACGTTTTGAAATGTTTCACTCACATTCTGAAGATGAGAAATTTATGGAACTAAGTAAAGAAGGTTTTAGTGAAATTGAATAAATGGGCTAATGATATTCGGCAACTTTAAGTGGACGTAAGGGATAACACAATGTCGATTTCATGTGATTTTCAGTTAGCAGGTGAGAGAATTTAACTGACAGAAGTTCCAGATCAGGAATCCACAAATCCCAAAACTTGGTAAACTTGGTTTGCTCCCGTCTGTCAGTCTAGAATGGTAATGCCGTATTTTAATTTGAACAGAGAGACTTACAGTAAGTGAATTGTAACAAAGTCTGAACATGGACAACAAAATTTTATATCGCGTTCATTCTGTAGCTTATTTATCATTACGTTACCATTAACATCCAAGCTATCTTGTTCTGTATGGGCTCTTTCTGTTATGTTGGGCAATAGCAACCTTATGATTTCATTTTGCAACATATTTCACCTGCTGAGAGCCATTAATTCGCTTTGATGAATGGTATTAGGCGTGACAGGCCTATTATTAATATTTTTGTCCTAGCAATGTATGTAGTATATAAGGTATCAAGCCCGGAGGAACAAGGCATGGTTCTATATGACTGCAGTGGAGATAAGCTAAACTTTTATTTGCTTTTACCACATCCTAGTCGAGTTAAATGTGGTCTTTGGAGAATAGACCGTTGAACACAATATACGATTTGCCTTGGCGCTTATTCTAAACAGTCCCATCCGTGAAACACGATTGGGTTTCTACCTCCCAAAAGTTTCAATTTCGCGAATGTTATTTTCGAGCCCAATTAAAGAAACGACATTATTTGTTGAAGCAGCTTAGTGCCCTATAGAGTTACATCAGTTAATATCCCATTAACCTTTATGTTAGGAAAATTAATTATTAAATAAAGGAAGGACTAAGAGGTTCGCAATTTGAGAAAGTGATGCTGCTAATGTAGAGTTTTTATTACATCTTTTCATTTCCGGTGGCTCCCAAGGGCGACCTTTCGTAGTTGATTAAAGGCAGACCTTAATTAAATGCCACATGTTTAATGCAAAAAGGTTATTTATTTCAGTTAATGGTCGCTCGTGTGATGGGGACTTCGGGACACTCATAAACACGAAGAAATTTCTTCTTTAATGATTAAGTTACTCTACGTTTCGGTATTACTTTAATGAGTTATCCGCACACATTTCACGTAAACAAAGTACTTAGAAAAATAGCCTTACGTTAATCTCACATTATAGTGGGCGCACATTCTTAATTTAATGATGGTTTTAGGAATCACTTGAAATGGAAGCTAAATGTACTATTCTAAAAGGGTCCAATAACTGTAAAGAAGAAGGAATTAGATCTTACCGCTGTAGTCTGTTTCACAATATCCGTTATTTTCCAGAAATTCATCGGCAACTAAAGGAGGTCGATTGTAGGGGTCGCCATAATCTATAACATCGACGTTACTGTAAAATACAAGAAAAATATACTACAGAAAACGTACATTCGACATACAGAGAAACTAAGAACATCTTTAAAACATTAGACACAACAGAGAAGTAAAACCTTCGTTTTTCTCAAATAAAAAAAAAATATATAAAACTTTCTATTTATGCTCCGAGATGGCCACATGGAGGCGTAGGGGTTACAAGATAGATTATGCAAGAACAGCATCGTGTTTATCAATCACATGGGATTGAACAAAGGTCAAATAACACGCGTACTTCCGTATCCCCCTGTATGATCACTCAGCTACGTCGTACTAAAGTGAAACCGTATTAAATTATGTAACTGAACGAAATAATAACACTATTGAAGTAAACTATTCACTAAAGGAAACTCTAACCCTATTAAATAATGTTGCACGCGATTACTGAATACAATCATTCCAATGTTTCTTTATTTACATTTAAATATAAAAATATATGAGGTATGTAGAGGGCGAGGTTCCTCCATAAACCGTTTCCTGTACAGACTGCAGGATCGGGAAAGGTTTGAAGGTAAAACTTACGAATTATCACTGTTTTCATCATTTTTTTCACTCAAAATTACACAGTAAGCGATTGGAACTTACCTAATCATGTCGTAAATCTTAGCAATTTTGATTGGAAATTAAAATAAAATAATATTTATTGTATATCGACTTAACATGAGCTAACTTAAGTTTTCCTATATATTTTGCATAAGAGCACGCACCAATTTCACAAAAAGCAGTACTGTATTTCACCCTGTTCATTCGATACAACAGCTCTCAGTAAGAGAATATTTCAAAATTGTCCACGCGATCGCATGTCATGCGCTGCATCACATTTCGTGCAATACGTCACCGAACGTGCAACATTTTTAATAAAAATAATTTCAACCAAATACGGAATTTTTATTGGAATTAATGTGTTGGTTAAAGCAGAGCTGATCAAGTCATAGCATTTATGCACCCAAAAGTCCCTCATCCAATTTTATTGAAATAAGCTACGCAGGAATATCAACATATGATTTAATGTGGATGGAATGGTGCATACAAATGGATTAATTTGGCAGAAGGACGAACACGGTCAGAAAGACATTTTAGAGAGCCACTCGTTCATCTCAAATAATCAACCCTTGTATCGGGATCACATGACACATTGGATGTGGTAAGAATGCTAATTAATTCATTACGATTACAGCGCAGAGGCAATCATACTCACCTAACTGGATAATCGTCCTCATAAAGATGATTATATTGCTCCTCTGAGTATCCGTCATCATATAGCTAATGAAATAAGAAATTATAGTTAGCAATTATTATAAATTATTCAACATCTTTTGGAATTGTGTTAAGACAGAATGTCTTAACACAGTCGAATGTTAAGTCAAGCAATGTAAAAATTATATTTCACTAAACAGATTATATAGTTCATTATATTAATTTTCATTTACTATCGAGCAGAGGTTTTTGATGAAATGCAGTACTAGTTAAATAACCTAAGTCAGAAAATAAAACGCACAAGACTTTAATATTTTAATTTTATAACATACCAAAACATGCAATAAATAGACTGAAATCTGCTTTGCACTCATCTAATGATGGTTTTTGTTACCTTGTGGATCTTTGAAGTTTAAAGGCTTCGCTCATCAGTTGTGTCCTGAATTGTTTAGGTAGCCTTTCCCCTTCTAGTGCTATGATTTGTAATTTTCAATTTGATTAAAATAAAAAATAGAGCTTATTTTAGTACTAAGTATTTTAGAATTTTAGTAGTAGTATCCGCCCAGATTACGCACTTGAGGGGGCATAAATTCAAATTGAGGAAACACAGTTGTAGAACAGATGTTCGGAAATTTGCTTTTAGCCAGTGGATAGTTGATTGCTGGAACAAACTTCCATTTGTCATTCTGGAAGTTGACCGTTTAAATAAATTCAAGGCAGAACTACACAAACGTTTGGAGAGCATTCATTCTGTATCTGCAAAAGGGAGGGGGAATTCTAATTCTCCTCGAATTTCGCCAAAATTTCCGCCTCTTCCTACAACGTATTGCCAGAAGGTGAACTTCATATGGTCTAGTCTTCTGTTGCTCCCTAAGATTTTAAAGTATGCCCTCCTGTTCTTATCCTCTCACTTACCAGTGAGAATATCGATCCTTCGATCATTTTAATAATCCCCTTCAAGGCCGTATACGCACTTCAGTGAAATCCTTAAGGTGTCTAAGCTGCATAAACCGCATCTTCTAAGCCATTCCATATAGGGATAATTCCTGACTGCGCTTCAAATTCTTCGTCCTTCTTTGCGTCTTCTCCAGAAGTTCTATATCTTTCTTTAGATGTGGCCTCAATACGTGGATACAATAATCCATGGGTGGTCGTATTATCGTCTTATGGAAAGGGATAATGATATCCTCGCTATTTTTAAAATTGCAATAAATTATGTGCTCTTGTTTTCTTGACTGTTTTCATTTTCGCCATCTGAATTAATTTTTTGTTTTGTTTGTTTGTTTTAGTTTTATGGCGCACATCTGAATTGAAATTATTTTCAGAAAGCATTACTAGAAATGCAGTTATTAAGAGAGGAGTCTGTGTAGATGATCGTTGTTCATCACAACATAAATACTTTTCAAAACATCATTATAATATAACTCAGATTATGAATGTAATGTCAGTCACTTTCATGATTTATTCAGTAATCACCAAATGGTAAGCAGAAGCCTCCATGACTTAATTGGAATGATGCATGCATTTAGTTTGTAATTTTTTGTTTTCTAGCCTAGTTCGTGCATGCAAGTAGTCCTTCGCCCGTCCTGTGGTGCTGTGTTATGAACTATAAAAATTCCCCACTTCCTGATAGATTATTTGAAATATTCCTTTAAACAAATTTTAAACAACATCTCTACTAGACAGATGTAGGCAAAGAAATCTATTTTTGACTAATAAGATATGATCCAGTATAGTCCAATATATTAACGTAAAAATAATTTCAAAACTGCTAAAAGCGATGATATATGTTTTAACGAAGTACAGTGGTGTTACATCAATTTAAATTTATGTCCAATTGGATTTTACTGCTGCCTTGATTATTACAGCTGTCAGTGAATAAAAATAAAAAATCCACGATGCAGGTTGAGGGATAGTTGGTTATTTTGAAAGGTTTTGGTGTATCAGGCACCATGACCACCATGGTGCAATAGTTCATATGGTATATAAAAATAAAGAATCCCATTAACGTAAAGCAGATAAGTCAGTGATCTCCATACAAGACGACTAGAGGAATCTTAGAACACGCAGATGTATTGTCACAAATAAACAGAATGCACCACCATTTCAGTCGAAACTTTTATCTGCTTCTCTTTATTTCATTATATTAATCTAGAAATCATTTGAAAGATTCTGAAAACGCCAACTCTGATCCAAGCTAGGACTGACTGGCAGTGACAATTGCCGTTCGCATCTGAAGAATCCAGAGTGACATCACGATGGCTCGTGTCAATAGTCCATTGACCCAGGTCGATGCTAAGCTAGTCGATTTATAGAGGATAGTCAAGGTCGATGCTAAGAGAGTCGCATTCTAGAAATGTCTACTGAACTACACAAGAAAGGATATTGTGCGGTTTTGTGCCTTCTTAACAGTTTCAATCCCAGCATATTCTGTTTGTGCAATGCAGTACACAGATGCTTTACAGTACCATAAACTCTGGTATGTGAACTTTACATCCAAGATCCCCCCCCCCCTCTGGAGAGAGATGTCTGACTTTTTCCGTTAATGCTCGCATAAGCGCGGCCGTGGCACTAAAGTATATTTTACTCAGATTAGAAAACGCAATTATCAGAAACCTGTTCTGGTACAATCTGAATACAGCGCATGTTCTCTATGCGGCTCGTATCCCCAAAAAGATTAGATACCACTTCCTTAAAATATTAGAAATCATAAGAAAATTAACTGAAGTTGAAATGCTGTGTTTTTCTTCTCTACTGCTTTATTATGTGTTATTCTAATCTGGAATGTGGATTTTACTCTTTGGAGAATCACCGGGAAGCTTATTTTTTTGCATTTTCCATTTCATTTTTCATATATCGAATTCAGAAAAACAAAAATGTTAGTGTGCGGATTAAGACGTGATGGCGAATTAATATCTTGTTAAAAAGCAGGCTTCAGCCATATCATTTTTCATACTAGTTTGAATTTTTACTTCCCTCATTAGGATAGCTTCCAGCTTATTCCTTGCAGTTCATGACAGGTAAATTTTTCTGGTAAACGAGGATTTTAAAGACTACTCTCCAATTACTGCCTTTTATACATTAACAAATTTAAATAAGAAATTGAGAAATGTTAAATTTCCTTAAAAAATAAGATATCGTATAGAAACTTAAATTAAAGTTTTTAATTTAGAAGCAGCCATCATTTACTTGGAGGTAGGCAATGAAATCATTAGAGACGCTGGAAAATCGGAAACGAAAAGAAAAAAGGTTCAGCTGGCTTTAGAACCTGCAGATTCTAAAGTCAGCTTAAGATTTGTTTCGTTCCTTATTTTTGTTTTGTGGATCTTTGAAATTTTGTGAGTGTTCCACCCGAAGGTCGATAGCATATATCTGGAAGAAAGAAGACATTAGACGGACTAGATTAGACCAAAATTTACCGAGGGTGGGGAATTGCAACTATGTTGCACTTAGCCAGAAATGTTCACGATTTCTGGCGGGAGTAACATGACCTGGTAATCACCAGAGGCGTTGAAGTGATGGCGTAACCGATCTCCAGCACGCTATTTTTTCAGGTGCAGTGGATGCCACTTATTGTGATCACTTTGGGTCTCGGCTTAATAGATAACAATAACTGAAGGAACAAGAATGCAGCTGTTTGGCGTTGTATTGATGGCAGGATGGACACGTGTACTCAAAAAGGTGGAGGCGGACAGAAAGCAACGTTAAATTCAAGCAATATAAAATACTTTAATTTGACTGTCCACTATTTCTTCAAGAAAGTCATTAATAAAAATGAAACTGTCCTAACGTTTCTGGAAATCCATCGAAACAATTAAAAATAAACAAAGAAAATATTGGAATTAGGAAAAGGGTCGGTGTTAGATACAGTTCCTTTCAAGGAATAAAGACACCGACGATCGTACGAAGCAACAGCAGTAATTAGGCACACAAGCGCTTTAGTGAGTTTAATCTCCATGCCGAGTACGCGCATACACGGTATGGAGATTAAACTCCTTAAAGCGCTTCCTCAGAAATCTTAAATACCTGCAGCTGGCTCGCAGAAACTCGTGCTGTCCACAATAGCCGTTGTGCAACATGCACAATGGTTATCATGGACTTGGTGAGCAGGAGGAGCTGAGTTCGAATCCCTGTGAAAACCATAAAGTTTTCCAATCTAATTTCCACTCCGTTCTTGAGATGCTCAGGCCACAGGCATGAGGTTTTTTTTGTCAGCTAGTAGCTTTTACTTCACGCCTGAGCAAACCCACATGAGCACACCTGTATTAAAAGACAAGCGTACATCTTATAAAACTCACCGAAAGTTTTAAGTTTCAAGAAGATACAGAGAATATCTCACTTATGGAAACAATTTAAATCCAGTTGCTTTAATAATTCCTTTGCTTGCATTAAGCAAGAGAATTTGCTTATCCAACTGGGATCTGTAATGAAAGTGACGTATACCGAGAGAGAGAGCATAAATGATTTTTCTTTTATGTTTGTTTAATTTTAAAAAAATTAAAACAAAGCAAGAGAACATGAATTCTCTTCTTCACAATTTCGAGATCAATCCTTTACCTTTTTGGTAAAGGATTGATATTTCCGATGTTTTTCTGACAATAACTGTGTTTACAACGTGAGAATGTTATTTCGATCTCATTATCGTGAGTGACTGTTGAACTGAAACTGTTCAACATTTAATTTAAGGAAAAATTTGTGTCTAATTTGCTTTGGTTGATTATTTAAAATGTTTTGAAATATCGTCATCAAACTGGAAGAATATCTTTAAGGCACTTTCACTTTAGGTTGTAGGAGTTTCATAAGTGAATTATTCTCGGATTCTCAGCATGAAAATTAGTCAGTGAACAAATGCTTCTATCGACACATTCATCTAGAAAGACGAAAGGGGAAAGTCGTTTGTTTCTCCAGGGGGAACAGTATTCATAACAGGACTAATTGCAGTAAGTGAGACCAGAGATATTTATGATTACCTTCACGAGGATTTTAAGCCTTTCTATCAAAGTTACGAAACTTCTGCAGTATTCATCATTATTAAACGATAGGCCGACCTCGGATTCTTAATGCCTCGAGTTAGTCAGCTGCCACCATTCCTTCAATAGTAATATTTGTACTCTCATTCCCAAGTCGGTTATTAAAAGATGCTGACAGTTGTTTTCGAAGTTCCTTGAAACATTCACTACACTGCTCTTAGTGTGCTAGTTCTTATGTTTCCCTTGTGGGTTACACGTTCTCCCACACCAGGTGGAAAAGACCCGAGTACGCAAGGAATTTTATGACCTTTTCTCAACGTGGCTGAGTTAGTTGGTTTCAAGCCAGGATCTTATGGTTTACTCTCCCAGAAAGTCAGGTTTATCTCCCAGAAAGCTGACTAAAGAAGAAGAGCAAGCAAAACCACAATTTATTGACGTCTCAAACTTAGTTGCTTTGGCGCATAACACCTAACCTAAGTTCATATGGTACATATAGTACAAGATGGGACTTTTAATCGTGTGGTATTTTTTTTACAAACTCATGAGATCAAGGATCGATCTGAATATCTCTATAAGCTGAAAAATTTAGAAGAACTCTCAGTGGAACCGCTACTTCCTCCGACTGAAGAAGTCTTCAAGAATTCCTCCAGTCTCTGATTTTTTTTAACCCAGGGCCGAACGAGTAACAAATGGTATACCTACTATACTTAAACATAGGACTGGCAACGGGATCTATTGCACTACACAAACCTCAAGAGCCTTGTAAAGATGTATCCAAATTTTGTTTCCTTTCATGATGGCACAGTTCCATGTTCTGTACAGTAAAAGTTAATGTGGAATGAATTAAACTCAAACAGTACCGTAAAGTTTATTGATGACCAGAATATCGTCAGCGAATATTCTATTAAATAATATATTAATTTTTTATGGAAGATTCTAGAGAACAGTTAGACATTGATGTTGGGAAGGGTTAACATATTTAATCTTTGTCTGTCTGCCTCCCATTTCTATTTCACTAACAGTGAGACAGTTGTAGTGCGAGTACGCGTACAGTTTTTCTGTTTTTCTATTGCATATTATTTTTTTCCTTCTGTGTTTAACTTAGTACCGCATTGTATTGTTAGAACATTTAAGCAGAAGCAGCAATGGAAGTGTGTGAACCACCCTGACAATTTCGGCTACGTATTTACAACAAAAACCTCAGGGGAAGAAATCTATAGTATTAGTAAAAGTACACATTCTTGCACTTTGGTTGCAAGATTGGTGATAAGTACAAAACTTGTTCAACATTTGTGCAATATTACCTGCACCAGAAACCTGAGATGTGGCTAAACTGTGAAAACAATATTTTTTAACAAATTTTATATAGAACAACCAGGGTAGGGCCCAGTGCGCGTCTTTATCCTTTGGGCAAAAATTTTAATTACAGTTTTAATAGTCTCTAACAGTGGGCAGAGTCAACTTGTCAATCACTGTTTTGCTGGAGTTTAATTCATCTAGAGTTTTAGCAATTTTTTTATTGGAAAGGAGATAATGGGGAGATAGGAAGAGGGTAGGATAAAAGGGGTAGAGACCTAAGGTGGGCAGTAGTTGAGGCATCCGCTTGATTTGAAAGGGGAGACAGTAAGGGTACCACTGGTACCGGATTGCCCATCCTGGTCCAGACGGTGGGAGTTAAAAGTGGGTGGCGAGGTAGGCAACCAGCAAAAAGGGGGGCACCCAGGGTGGAGAAGAGTGTATCAGAAGAAGACTCAACCACCCCAGGTGGTAGGAATAAAAGAACATAGGGAAAGAGATTCGTATGGTGGAGCTTACTTTTTGCAGCTATGTCCCGCACTGACCTGGGGGTTACCCAAATGGCCAGTGTCAGCATCCCATATTATGTCAGCGGGGAAAAGCTACAGCATGGTGTCAGTTTGGATAACCACGAGGTCCCTGAGGGCCTGCATAGCCATCAGTCCGTCCAGTGAAGAGGCTGAGATAGAACATGCAATTAATAATAACTTTAATTCACTCAACATTCACACAAATCTACTTTTTATAGTTTTTTTACACTTCCTATTTTCTTTTATATATTAGATTAGATATCGATCAGTGCGTTTCGACAGGTGGCTTTTACGTAGAAAAGATTTAACTTACTCCGTCATACCTCTACATATTACGTAGAAAAGCGAACAGGGGGCGGAACCCTCTAGTTATTTATTAAGATACATTGGTGTGCACAATTTTAATTACACCTTTATTTTTGAATTTAAGTGTGTGCACTTATAAATGGAATTTGACATCAGAATACGATACGGCCGAACATGCATGAGGCTGTGGAACGGCTCATTAAATTAGCAACGGTCATTTCCAAATGACTGCCAGTAACGTTTAGCGACCACAGTACAACCGTTTCAAGGGAAACTGCGCATCAGGATTCAGGTGACCAAAGGAAGACCAGCTGTCCACGCTTATCCCATAAAATCTAAAACGGTTGTCATCACTAACCATGGACGCGAGTCCCAGTTCAGTATCCAGCAAAGAAAATCATGCCATAAAAGCGAAAAACAATGTTCGTGATGAAGGCAAGCAGTTTTGTTTCCGTTGCTATTCTGAGAATTATCTTGTATATTTGAAAGGAATCCATGAACCATTTATAGGATGATTTTGTTATTTTCATGGTAAAATAATTTATGGTAAAACTCAAAATAAATGCAGCACATTCTTTGCAGATAAACAAAACAAGAAATGACCGGATTTCCTTTAATTCAGAACAATTATTCAGTAGTGCGCTGTGATTTTCTAGTATTTATGGTAATTTTAAATTAACTTATTGAAAAGATATGAAATTGAAAGGAGATGCAACAAATTCCCGTATCTGCACAATAGGTTCATCTCACTACGTACTCACGTAAACGGAAGAGCATTTCATCATTTTCTTTCATATCTTTTGTCAGAAATCATTTTCTCACTGTTTGCCCCTTCCGGAGTGTATTAAAACATTCGAGAGCAGGTGGTGAACTACATTCACCCGGTGGCGTTAGTTCCCTTGAGAATCCTTTGAAAACTTCACTGTTTTTCGTTGTATTTTAAAAGATGCGCAGTTATCTGCATTGTGCGTGTTCTGGGGTCAGTTTTGCTTGTGCGTGAGGGAAAATTGCAGTATTCCGGTGGGGGGGGGGGCAGCACGTCCAAGCTTGAGACCGACTTACTCTGAAGCTAAAGGGAAATTATCTCGGAAAAGTTTTCTTTTTATTGCGACTGGAACCCAGCTCTTTCCATTCAGTAAACATGCATCACAGAACACCTGCTGGCCGTGTAGTTATGGTTTTAAATCTGCTGACACACCACTGTAATTTGTGTTTGCAGTTTACTTTCATATCACATTAAGGATGCAATATATTTGAAAGTATCTTGAGCCAAGTAACCGATTTATTATTATTCAATCCAAAATACATTAACGGCATACTTTTATAAAGTTTAAAAGTCTACTTTCAATGATTTCAATGATAGAACAATTCTGTTGAGCAATCGGTTCAGTACAAGGAAAAGACAAATTTTTATTTCTTTTATTTTAATTCAGTATCCTGAAACAATTCCATAAGGACACGATATCACAATAGAAGGATAGTTTACAAATAGCACATTATAGCTGATGAAAATAGCTTCCCTTAATTATTGCCCATCATCAAGACAACCTGTTCCAATAGCCCTGTGGAACATTTTACTGTCCAAAGAAGTCTTGTTTATTTACAAATATCATTGCTCTTCCAGATTTTTCCACCTAAATATCCTGGTAATTTTCATGTTGTTTGGGCTGAAAAACCTGGGGGTCTCTTTAAATTGGAAAACTACAATTCCAACTTTAGAGGACTTAAAGAATTCCTCCAGTCACCGACAGGATTCGAGTCGAGCACTCTCAAAACGAAATCCGTCCGCATGCTGTCAACAAACTTGAGGTGTATTATATGGTCGGTCTTGTAACGTGAGAATTCCTACCTTAACTGTTCCTAAGGTCGGCTTGAATTTTATGGTTCAGTGACAGCTAAGGTCACATCGACAAAGTCTATACAATGTGGAAAATCCGAACATACAACTGAGTTTAATAATAATAAGTTTATTTTCTAAACTTCTTGGAGCAGGAAGATAAATTATGTATAAATATCGTTCCTGGAGGAAATTTCTGTTCTGCCTCTGAAAAAATTTGCGAATTGTCATTCATGCACACTTACTTCGATAAATAGAGCCAGGAAGGGGACTTCCAGAGAAGGCCCAAGATGTTAACAGTAGAAGTCCCTTAGTAATTAATAAAAGTCTGTTTCTTTACATCAAATGTAGCAATAGCTGTACCAATTGTTTATTATTCATTATTATTATAGCCTCTTATCTTCAATTGAGTTCTTATATAACTCCAATTCAGTCTTACCCAGTTGAGGTTCTGGTGCGGATGCTAATTGTAGGGACTGCTCAGATATTTGGTAGCAGTTTACACAAAGAGGATGACGACGATATCTACCTGACTGATTAGAATCAGATTAACTTTATTTTCTCTTTAAAAAAGGAAAATTGTATAGGAAATAGTAAGCTATGCATTTATTTCATTGCAGATCAAGGTAAGAGATGTGGTTATCTTCACTATTACCAGCTGCTCTTGCTCTCCACGGTAGCCATTGGGCAACTTGCACGCTTGTTGAGTAAAAGGAAACTGAGTTCGGATACCAGCGACAGGATTAGAAAGGGTTTTTTTTCCGGCTAATTTTCACTCAGTTCCTGAGTTTACTGTTTTCAAGCTATGGACGCGAAGTTTTCGGCTGGGTACTGCGGTTCCCCTCACATAAGAATGAGAATTCTTATGTGAGGGGAATTCACATAACCCATGAGAATAAATTAATAGCACAAACACCTATATATCCTTGAAATCCTATCTTTTTCGGTGGGGTTTTTCATATATGTCATAAAAGTATAATGATGCATGCAAAGGAAGCAGTAAGCTAAGCTTTAATTATCCAGAGTTTAAAAATATTTTACCCGGAATAACTTACGGGAGGGGGGAGTTTCAGACCTCCGAATAAAGAGGTCTTTAGAATTTCTCCGGTCACCGGCTGGATTCGAACCCCACTTTCTCAAAACGAGCGATAAGTGGCGAGATCACTGTAGTATGGTCAGCACTGGCCATATGGTATTCTATGATTAGTGTTGAATATAGTTTGAACAGATTGTCACTTTGTCCAAAAGGATGGAACACCCGTATGCATACGGGGGTCTCCAGCGAGGAAAGAATTTTGATGACCCGGTCCGCAGGAAACTGTTTTCTGTTTCTGCGGTGGCAAAAGGCATTCGCCTTGTGAAATTTCTGGATACAGGAGCAACCATCGGTGTCGAACATTATATTAACACTTTGATTCGACTGAAATCTGCCATTCGTCGCAAGCGTCCAGGCTTTCTCAATTTCATTCGCTGTCATACTTGCATGATGACAACGCCGGCACACATACTAAACTGATACAAAACCGGTTGAAAAATTTAGCTAAGAACGACTGGGTCGTTGCATCCTTAGAATCCTAACTTCAAGTCACTTTAATTTTTTCGTGGAAGGAGTTGGAAGATAAGCGTTTTGAAAAAAAAAAAAAAATCACGCAGATTCGTGTGCTCTAGTTCTTTTCAGAGGAATTCGAAAAGTTGGTGGGACAAGTTCCCCAATGTTGGAGCAATTATTGTAGAGAAGTGTTTATATACGTACAAGAAAGATGGCGCTAATTTTCAGTGTAGCTTCCATTTCTGTAAATAAACTGGCGTTGGATTACGAGACTCCTCAAACTTAATTATTGAACATCCGGTGTAATTATTCCTAAAATATATTAATTCAATTATTCTTATTATACATTAAACCGTCCTTTTTCTTTTATAAACATTTATTTTTCATTTTTAAGAAGAGCTGCTAATACATTGACGGCGAAGTTCACAGTCGGGGATATTAGGCTTTATCAGTGTTGAGTAACTGAGATCAGTTAAACTCAAAGAAAAACTTTGTTGCCGTGGGAATCAATGAGCTACCATCAGAAAGGGCTATTTGACGAACTCTTAAATTCGTATTGAAAGAGTAGGGATGCATACAATTAGTTTACAAAACCTTACTCACAAGTTCTTCCCCGTCCGAGAGCACAAAACTCCTCGTGTCGCTGGGAGCGATCAGACCACCGATAGACATCTTCCTGTAGGCCATCCTGGATGCCGAGTTTCGCGCCGAATAGCACGCGTGTGGTAACCTCGACATGGCGATCCTGTTCGCTGGGATGTGCGAATTGCGAAGTGTCGTCCTCGTCACTAGTGGGGGCGGGAAGTGGGGGTTTCTTAGAGCCATGGACCTCGTTATTTTGTGAGAGATTCTGGAGACTGGTGCCATAGCGGAGGAAATGCTGCTGCTCGGAGAGGCGACCGGAGAGGTTAATGTAGAAGTAACGGCGCTGCTCTGTGGTTGAGGTGTGCTGGATCCGTTCCCTACTGCAGCTTTCTTCCTTTCTCCGTTTAGAATGGCCAGTTCCCTTAGCTGATGTTGCCGGATGTCATCGTAGTAGTCCTAAAAAATAGAAAAATGAGCTGTATTTCTACTGATGATTTTCATGTAAAAAGTAATTAGATATAATCTGTATTCATCTCAAGTTATTGATAATTTTTGAAATAAATTACGGTTATTGTCTTAAAATGTCTTCTGTTGCTTTCTTATACAAGGCCTCAGAAGGCATTAAATCATTATTAATCATTCAAGTATTCTCCAATAAACAAAACAACAAATAATAAGCGTGTGAATTTATACTTACTGGAACTAAAAACCTTTTCACCTCAGCTAAGGCGTGTGCCATTCGTGTATAGGCTTCTGCAGGTGGCGCAAATGTCGTTATTTCCACATGAAGGTCTTCGAAGAGATGGGCGTGTTTTGGATCTGCTGTTTGATGACGGAGTTCTTCTTCCTTTTATAATGAAGATAAGAAATTGGTCGTTTGGTAGTTAAAAAACCAACAACAACAAAGGTTATGGTGTGCTTGACATAAGAGTTTAAATAGTTAAAATAACTATCCTATTGTTATTCATCCATAGAAATATTCAAAATGTACACTTAAAATTAATAACTTATAAATATTTGAATAATAAAAAAATAAAGTAGAAAGAACAACGAAAACCCCAATGGACAATTCATAGCCTTCTTAATATTTCAACTTGTTCCCTGCCAAGTTATGTCAGACTGCACATTTCAAAGTTTGTCGACCGCTAAATACTCCACATTCTTCTTTCCAAAAGAATATTTTTCTGCTCGTTATGCGATAATAACAAAATTGTTCAAACGCCCTCTTGACCCAAAATGTACAGGCACTTGTTTAGGTGCGAAGCCTCAACTGTACCAATAAACGTTCTTTCATAATAAAGCCATCAAATGTTTAAATAACTTTTGAGAAAATTATTCGATATATAATAGAGAAGGCATACCTTACCTTTTCCTTATCTCTCATGGATCCGCGCCCTAATATTGCCATTTTGGTGTTGGTAATTTCTTGTAACCTTTTGAGAGAGTTTCCTTTAGGTCCTAAGAGTTTGCCGACAAAGTTGAACTGGGATTGAAAGAAAAATAAGCAATATTAGGGCAGTGATTGAATATATGTTAAACTGTTGATTTTGAATTAAGGTGTATTCTTTAAAAAACCATAATTTATTCAAAATAGTATGCGCAGTTAAGATCATATTCGGAAAAGCAAGCTTAAGCACTACCTGTCTTGTAAGAGTCTATCACATCTATTATAAAGATCAGTTTGGGTTCTGGAAAGATCAAGTATAGAGTGACAATAACCGATAAAAAAAGTGTTTTCTGTCTTTCATTTTGTAAAAGTAGTCGTTGGTAATTCTGGAATAATTGGTCATATACCACAACGCCTTCGTATATTTGATAATCCATGAAATTTCAAAAATCTCTGTAAAGTTAAATTTTTTTTTAGCTAAAAGAGATCTTAATAAGATCTCTAATATTTGTTTGGTTTTTACCAAATCCTTTATTATTATCTTTTAATTGAGTGTCTGTAATGGGGAGGAAGTAAACTGTATCAGGGTTTTATGCAAATTCCTTGATCAACGAGCTTCCGCTTGTAACTGGTAAATTAGACTTTGGAGTCGTCCGTGGTGGTACAGTGGTTTCGTCACTCGTATTGGAGAGGTCTGAGTTCGAGTCCCATCGATGGCTGGAGGAATTTCTAAAGTTCTCTTCAATCGAGGCTGTAATTAGCCAAACTCAGGTGGAGGGAGAGGAGAGTTTCATGTCATTCCTGAATTTTTACCACGTACAACATACATCGGCGTGCCTAAAACCTAACAACAACAATCCATATAGCTGGATTTAACTCCAAGTATATAGTTCATAAAGGAAAAAATACTTCTAAGAAGTAATATTTGTGAATATATGGCATCTAGTATGGTAAAAATAAAAATTCTGTACCAGGAACATAATGTCAGATGCGTTTTCGAATTAACGCATTTCCTAGGTTTTTTTTTTTTTTTTTTGTATCTTAAGACCTTCATATTTCTAAATTCCTTAGCTTTCCAACGATATGCATTCGTCCACATTATTCCCTTTATTACGTGAGAAAATTTCCTTGATCACATGTTCATATTTTCCACTATCTTGGAAAAACTACTGCAATTTTCAGAGGTTTGAAAGTTTTTCCTCTAGTAGAGAGCTAGGATGAAGCTCCCTGCAAAATTTCATTAAATTTGGTCCAGCAGAAGATAAATTATTGTTGACATTATACAAGTATGATTGCAACAATACAAGTTACAACAATTCGCTTCTGGCAGAAGCTGAAGATGCCGTCACTTCCATAACGCTTTTCACATGACGGTTTTTCGTTACACGTTTGGAATAACGCCAGTAAAAACGTTTTTAACGTCAAAAAGAAAGAATAACTTTTTGTCTGCTGGTCTTCTGTTTTCTCTAGCAACACTCGCGCACGCCATTGAAGATATTTCAGATATTTTTAACAAAACTAAGGGGAAAAACAAAATCATTATTTCGAGCAAGTTGCTTAGTTAATAGCGATGTCATTACGAAAAGCATGCTGAAGGAGTTTCGTGGAAAGTAATTTAAAACGTTTTTCTTTTTCGTATTTTACTTCTGAAATATGTTTATTTTTTTTTATCAAAAAAAAGCCACTAAACTTTTTTTAAAAAATCAGCGATTGCAACATAATCACAGTTCTCTGAAAAGTAGATGGTGAGAACACTGAGTCAATAACTCTCGTCTACGTAAAGAAACGCCAGCTTACAGCACTTAGCTAAGAAGAGGGCTGAGCGTCATTCAAACCCAGGACTTACCCATCTTCCCACCATCCCCCCCCACCAAGCATGCCAATTAAAATGTCATCGGTACTTACAGCGAGAAATCAGATACCTATGCAGAGCTTTCCAATGTTTGCATTCTCTCCGTCTTTCCTACCGCATTCACGCCTTTCCTCGGGGATCTGTGTCAAGTTTCGGCAGTTCAGACTAACACCTCTTGTGTTCTGATGCGGCAAGCAATACACGAACTTTAATTAAAGGAAGATCTTTGGGGCAAATGTTGACTTTTGCGCCTTCAGAGATGGCACTTTCATCTGCCTGTCTAGAATAATATTAATCTGACATTGGCTGAGACAGTCGCGCTCTTGGGAACGAGTGCCGGAAGAAGGTGGATTTCCACGTGACCCCAACGACTCGAGACGAAGCGGTATAGAGTTAACCAACGGATATATAATTGCAACTGCTCCTTCATTTACATGTTCTAATTCCTCTCTAAAATAAGGGATTATTGTCTCCTAGAATCTGATACTCTAAAGATAAAGTATTTAATGAGGATTGTACAGTTCCAAAGTGTGTAAATCTCGAATATTCTTTACTTCCTTGAATTGGAGCATTAATTAATAAAAGATGTTATCGGCAAAGTGATTGAATACCTTGTCTAAGCCAGGATGTTTATAAATATACCAATTATAATTTTATTTCTTTAAATATTTCTTTTATTGGAGAGAGTGTCATAAGAATTACTCTTAGTAATCCTTATGATTGATTAAGGCTTCCTAAAGAGCGTCAACTTCAACTCTGTGGTCACTTTAATACATAAGTGCGGTGAGGTTTTTTTTTCTTTTTTATCAAACAGAACTAAAGCAACGGCAGTTTTTATTTACAATTTCAACCTCACAGATCGGAAGAGGTTGTGTGAGAGAGGATGACAGATGAGAGCAATTCAATTCTTCGTGGTGTCCAAGGATAGATTCTTGACACTTTCTAGCAGCGAGATACTCTCTTGAAAAATGACTGCAGGGTAAGAAAGAAAGCTTTTTTGTGTTTCGCTTTCATAAGAATTGACTGGAAATTTTTTTTAGATAAATTTTGTTCAGCGGTGGTCACTGTGATTGATATTCGCATTAAACAATTTTTTCCTTACCACGTGAAGGTAGCGACATTTGACTATCCTCGGAATTTTCTTCTATGATATGCATATCCTCCCTTGCTTTATTAACTTAAACACTGAGTAGATATCATAAATATTCTCACTTGAATACATCCGACTTCTATAGGAAGACCCCCAACGTTTGAATTTGAGACATTCTGTCCATATAGGGATCAATCTCTGACCAATCATGAGTAGGTGGATATCTGCTAATTTTCAAAAGATTATTAAAATATAAATAAGAAGCATAAAGATGGTGCTGTCACAATCCTTTCCGCTTGGAGAAAGACTCAACAGATGGGTAAAAGGAAATAGATATCTTTTTGAATAAACATCTGCATCATGTATGGGAAGCCGTTAGAAAGTGCTGAATGAAACACGAGCCAGTTAAGGCTCGTTTTATAGAAGTATAATATGACTTCTGATCTTTCTTACGTGTACGTTTCCATAAGAGTCAAATGGTGTAAGGCTTTTATTTGATCTAAAGTATTTTATTTATCCTAAATTTTCGCCCACATTTACAAAACGTTTTGAAATACTCTTCAACGATGAAGTACTTTTGTAAATTTCCACCTATCATTTTAGTTTGGTCACCTGATCTCTTGATTTAACGTAACGCTGGTTTTATTGGTTTATCCCTTTGCACATGTAGGGACTTCGAAGCGCAATACTTGTTTCTTTATCTTTACAAAATAAAGTTATTTCTACTCGTGGAGTTGGTATATATAAGCCTTATAAATTTATGTATCTGCGCATTTCGAATCACCCGTATCTCCACCTAGGCCCAGGACCTGGCTGGAGTTTACAGAAGCCCTCTCCTGCCTCGCATCAAACCTCTGTATGCAGGTATATAGAAATGGGTGGTAGCACTCCATCAGAATAACAGGGACATTATTAAACTTAGATATTCTCCAATAACTATTCACAAAAGCACACGGTTGTGAGTTACCACTAAGTTTACTTTGCTGCACTGATTCAAGATATTCCGATACCTGAAACACAATCGCAAACAAAGTATTGGCCACGTGTGGATGCCTTTGTATGTTCCTGCATGAGAACAGCTGTATTAAAAGCGCGATCCCTGTCCTTAATTCTGTATTCGATTCGGTATCTGTTAAAGCGTCATGTTCTCCAAACTTCGCAACCCTATCTGTTTGAGTTGCAGCGAGCCTTTAACAGATTTCCCTATCGATCGAAGCTTCCCCTTTCTCCTCTTCCTTCTGTTGTCTTGGGAAACTCCAGCTTGGTAGGGGGCGCTATTTAAAATGATTTAACTTCTCTACGTGCATTCAGTCGATACAAATGAGAATTGACGTCAGATGTGGAGCTGGCATTAACGTTTTCTTCGAATCTTTAGGGATGTAAACGTTAAAAGGAATAACAAAAACACTAAAAAAAAATTATTGGAAGAAGGGCCGGTTCTTGGCATACCGCGAGCAAGCCAAAATATATCATCCGTTAAGGAACCCGAGTGAATATAATATTTTAATTTATGGCCACCAAGAAATTCATCGGACCACGCAAATAAAACTAGAGTAACGTTAATCTAGTGAGGGGAGTACAACGAAAATTATTATCAGAAAGAAGGTCAAAACTCGGGCTATTTTTTCATCTCTACTGAAAGAGGAGAGTGTGATGGCTAACGATAAAAATTAACTGCCAGTTGTTGGCTAATTGCAAGATCGATCATGCACAAATAAAGCTGGAATTAAATTTATTTTAACTATTTTTTATGTCACGCACATAGCAGCAAGGAATAATGTAGAAGATATAACTTATTCTTGGCATGATTTATGAAAAATAATCCAACATCAAGCATAATCTGCAGAGTTTAATGGAGCTGAATGATGCAGTGTTTCAACTAATATACAAGGAAAATTCAAATTACTTACATTTATTCAGTTGTCAGAAAGTTAATAACACAACAATCGAGTGAAAAATATTGAAAATAGATATAAGTGACTTTGCGGTTGGCAAAGGATGGAAATAACAAAAGAAACATTTTAAAATTAACTGACGGAATTGCATAGTGTGATTTGTACTTTAATTCCTTGATATATAATACGAAGGATATTCCTTCATATTATACATCAAGCGCAAAATACAAAGAAAATATTGTATATATATAAAAAAAAACTCCTTTGACATAAACACTTTTTTTGCATGATTATAAATATTATACAAAAATACGTGTTTTAGACATGTTTAAGGTGTGGTGTTTGCAAATCGTGTTAATCACATTGTTTTCTTTTAACTTTGGTATTAAAGTCGTCGAAAAATGCCTAGTAGGGCAGTAACACTATTTAAATATACAATTTTATTAAAAATAAATGGCTTCTTTCCAGTGTCTGGAATCTAAACTATGACTGTACAATCAAGCCAATTTCAAGGAGCCATATACACATAAAAAAAAATTGTGCTTCGTACAGCCTCTTGTCGTTATACTGCCCTGCTTTCACGCTAAGCGCAGATATTTTAAATAAATTCTGTTCTTCGATGGATATGACATCGATTTTCCCAAACTCATTGTAAACCTACTGCAAATTGCGCAGTACTTGAGTAGCGGTGCCTTTTCGAATAATGAATGCAAACATCCAGCGACTTTCATTAGATTATACTGATCACCTCGAACTGAAAACTATGAAAGTCATCACCATACACTAAGCTCTCCCGTCCATGGCAGAATATCACTGATTCGTTCAGTTGATGGAACCGAACTTCTCTCCTCCGAACTTCTCCCCTCTACTCAGCAAGGGCCGAACTCATTAGGAAATTACACGAAGAGAATTTGAAAGTACAGGGCCGATTCCCAGTTCACCTCCCCTCCAGAAAGCATGCTCCTATAATCGAATATTTGTTCTGGGTTTCTTTTGGAAAAGAAGCATCGCAACTGCTGTATAGGCTTGTCACATTCTTGACACACATCAAAAATGTGACAAGAATGTGTCGCATTCTTGACACAAATCTGATGTAGATTTATTTTTTCTTCATCTCGATTCCATAACACAACTAGTATACGTGTTTTAGATATGTTTAAAACATAGTATATTCATATTTCGGTTGTTATATGAAAGATACACTTAAATTGTTAAAATTAACTTTATCTAGTATTACCACTTCTAAAAGAAATAGATAATTTATTGATATATTTCTACTTACATTAGGATGATCTTTTACGGGGACTAAAACTTTAACTTGTAACCGTATAGGACGACCTTTGTGTATATCTGTACAAGGGGAGGATTTCGTTTGACTAGATGCTTGGCTGTCTCTGTCTCCTGTCATCTGAACCCTTTGAATTTCTAGAAAAAAATTCCGGTTTTTAGTAACATTCCCATACCAGCCCACAGAACATTTTATAAAAAATAATATGAGCAGTACTGGATGAGAAACAATATATAGATAAGAGCTTAAACTGCGTGTGTATGAGGTTATAATAACGATTGTCCAGCTTTAACACTGTGTCAATTAAATACAGGCTTTTTGCACCAGATTGCCTAAAATACATGGCCAATTTAGCGATAGAGGAGAACAATCATGGTTCAGAAAAACTGCAGTTCAAATTAAGTTCCTAGACAGTACAGTGACCAAAATGGGGCTGATATCTCATAATTTTATAGTTCGCCAAAAATATATCACAAGAAGCGTCTGTCTATACTTATCGAAATTTAGCCTAAAGGAATCAATTCTAAGTTCATTGGAGATTTCAATGGCGTACAGCAGCGGTTCTCAACATTTTTTTGACTCGCAAACCCCTTTCAACACAATATTTTTAATGCGAACCACTAAGCCTATATTCTCTGAAATCGTATAATATTTCAGAATTTTTATAATAAAATATTTCAAGTACAGTACTATTTATTAATAAGCGACATTGCGTAATAATCAAAATTATTATTATTAAGTATTATTTATACTTTGTAAAGCAGTTATTAATCAGTCCAAACTAGATTTCGAACAGGCTAAGAGTAGAAAACTTGCTTCTTGTCGAAATGGTAGCCGAGCAGTCTCGTCTCTTGTCAAAGCTATTGGCCGCAATTTTTACCAGTCTCTGCTCCCACCTCTGTCAAAATCAGATGGTCCTGTTGCCATATCAGCCAAAGATAAAGCTGACCTGCTAGCATCCTATTTTTCTTCCAACTCCTGTATTGATGATCTTGGTAAATCATTTCAAACCTTTCCCAGTACACTCCATTCAAGGATTCCTGTGCTTTTCCGTCAACAGGATGTCAGAAGGATTTTGATGAATCTGATGCTAAGAAAGCTCCAGTATTTCTCCACTTGTTCTCAAAACCTGTGCTTGCCCCTGAACTTACTCCTGTTTTGTGTTGTCTTGTTTCACTTTCTTATTCCAAAGGTATTTTTCATTCTGCTTGGAAGGTTGCTGATATCCAGCCAGTTCCTAAAAAGAGTGACAAATCCCTCCCATCCAATTATCGTCCCATTGCAATTACTTTTACTCTTTCCAAAGTAATGGAGAAATCAATTAACTGCCAACTCAAACTATCTGGAAACCTTTCACCTGATCAATGATCGCAGGTATGAATTCCGTCAGTGTCGATCCACTGGTTATATTCTGGCTTACGTTACTCATCTGTGTACAAATTTAATGGAAAAGTTTGGCACAACTCAAGTCATTGCTCTTGACATCTCAAAGGCTTTCGATCGCGTTTGGCATAAAGGGTCTTCTAAACAAGCTTCCATCCTATGGTTTGCCAGCTGTTCTTTGTAATTGAGTATCCATTTTCTCCCTGACTACTCCCTGGGGGTGATAGTAGACGGCTCTCTGTCTTCTAACTTCTCCACTAATGCTGATTATTTTTTTTTTTTTTTTTTTTTTATGTAAACCCCAAACACGAGAGGTATTAGAACCTCTAGTACTTAGTGCCGTGCTTGGATTGGAGGTTGAGAAGACGAAAGAAGATATTTGTTGACATTGAACTTGAACTTCTGTAGACTGTACGTTTCAGGAAATACGTATGAAGTAAGGTTGTTCCAGAAAACGGCAGTTGAATGAATAAATGAGGAAGATGAAAAGTTGGTTCTGTGAGTTTGAAGTTGGACACTAAATGGATGTTGGCTGCACGTGTTCGGACTGTTTTGAAAGAGAGAGCGGGAATTATAGAAGCCAATTCAGAAGAACGGTGCCCATGGAAGTATCTGTAGAAGAGGCATGCAGCAGAAACAGAACGACTATGAGACAGCGAGTGCAGAGACTCTGTTAGAGATGAGTCATTAATTAACCTAACTGCCCTCTTCTGAATGGAATCAAGAAGCCCAAGAGACGTTTCGGGGGCACCACTCCAGATGTGGGAACAATATTCCATGGCAGGGCGGATTTGCGATTTATACAGAGTGAGCAGCTGTATGGAAGAAAAGTAACGCCGAGAGCGAAAGAGAAAACCAAGTTTTTAAAATGCAGAAAAAGCAATATTTGTAATATGCTTGTGCCAAGAGATATTAGAAGTCAGGGTAATCCCCAAAAGAGATATATCATTTTGCCTAGAAATTGGAGTGTCACTAAAGATAAGCATAGGAGCAGAAGAATCCTTTTTGCGAGATATAAGACAAGACTGAGTTTTAGAAGGATTGAAATCAACCACGTTGTCTTTGCCCCACTTGAGAATTACCTGAAGATCGGCATTTAAGGAATTGGTAGCAGATTTTCGAGAAGTTGAGCTGATTGAGCAGGACAAGGTTTCTCAAAATTGAAAATAGAATGCAATGTGCTATCATCGGCAAAACTATGGATAGGATTTCCAATCAATGGAAGAAGGTCATTAATATACAAGAGGAAAAGAGTGGGGGAAAGAACTGAACCTTGGGGGACACCGGCATTAGTGGAGAAGTTAGAAGACAGAGAGCCATCTACCATCACCTTTAGTGAGCGATCAGAGAGAAAACTGGATACCCAATTACTAAAAACAGTTGGCAAACCATAAGATGGAAGCTTGTTTAGAAGACCTTTATGCCAAACACGATCGAAAGCCTTTGAGATGTCAAGAGCAACTACTTGTGATTCACCGAACCTTTCCATTGAATTAGTCCATAAATGGGTAACATAAGCCAGAATATCACCAGTGGATCGACAATGACGGAATCCATACTGGCGATCCTTGATCAGACAGAAGGTTTCTAGGTAGTTTAAGAGTTGGCGGTTAATTGATTTCTCCATTACTTTAGAAAGAGTAGAAGTAATTGCAATGGGACGATAATTGGATGTGAGGGATTTGTCACCCTTTTTAGGAACTGGCTGGATATGCGCAAATTTCCAAGCAGAAGGAAAAACACCTTGGAATAAAAAAGGGAAAAAAGGTGGCAAAGAATAGGAGTAAGTTCAGGAGCACAGATTTTGAGAACAAGTGGGGAAATACCGTCAGGACCTCGAGCTTTCTTAGCATCAAGATTCGTCAGAATCCCTCTGACATCCTTTTGACGGAAAACCACAGGAGGCATTGAATGGAGCGTGTTTAGGAATGGTGGTAGGTGTTTTACCCAGATCATTAATACATGAGTTTGAGGAAAAATGGGATGCTATCAGGTCAGCTTTATCCTTGGCTGAAGTGACAACAGAATCATCTGGTTTGGAGCAGAGATGGGCACAATTTGCGGCCAATAGCTTTGGCAAGAGACCAGAATGCTCGGCTACCATTAGGGCAAGAAGAAAGGTTTCTACTCTTAGTACTATATTAATCAGTCCAAACTCTAGTTTGGACTGATTAATAACTGATTTGCTATTGTCGCGAGCTTTGGTATAGGCAGAAAAAATGAAACTGAAGAATTAGAAACAAGCCAATTACGATATTCAACATTCTTCTCTTGGACAGTCTTAGCATATTTATTGGAAAACCAAGGTTTAGATAAAGGATGAGATTTTAAAGTGGAGTGTGGGATAAAGGATTCCATTCCTGCAGGAATAATTTCACTGACACTATCGGAGCGTTGATATTAGAAGTTTTGAAACAGTAATCCGACCAAGGAAAAGAAGAAAATAATTCTCGCAAGTCATCCCATTTTGCATTCTTGTAATGCCAAACAACACGAGGTTGGGAATAGCCATTAGATAAAGGCTCCATTGGAGAAGCGACCATCACCATGTTGTGATCTAAAGTGCTTAAAGGGCCTCTAACTTCGGCCGTGTACTTAGAAGGGTTGTTAGTGAGTAAAAGATCAAGCGTGTTGGCTGTATGAATAGGACTGTCCGGCATTCTTGTAGGTAAATGAACAATCTGCGCAAGGTCATTAGTAATTGCAAAAGCCTCAGCATCTCGACCAGCTGGGTCGGTGTGACTAGAAATCGGAAGCCAACTGGAGTTGTGAACATTAAAATCACCGAGGAAAATTACCTCACTGTTAAGAAAGTTCGATTGGAGAAAGTAAAGTTGCAAAAAGAGGAAGTCCAAGAGCTCCAAGTGATTAGTGGTGTTGGGAGAACGTTAGAGACAACAGATGAATTTGACACAATGAAGTAGAGAGATTTTAAGCCAGAGAAGATCAAAGAGAGGAGATTCCACATTTCCAAGTCTCTGACCGGGAATATCAGAACGGACATATGCACAAGTACTACCTTTGAGGTGAAAGGAATCATACAGCGAATAATTTGGCAACTGAGATGAGCACTAGTTGAATCAACCGATAACTGAGATTTTGTCAGAAAACGTACATGGGGTTTGGCAGACTGCAAGTGGAAATGGACATCGTTGAGATTAGAATTGAGACCACGCTAATGTTTTTGCAGATTAGCTTAGTCTGTTAGTTTGACAATTCATGGTGTATTCAATAGTAAGAAAAAGTTGGAGGGGGGGGAAAGGCCACATAAAGTGGCCTCGACAATGCTCCCCGCATATGCACTACTCGACTTCCTCCAGTCACTATCTGGCAGAGTAGAGGTAAGAAGATTATACACTAGCTGATCCGGAAGCCTCCTAGAGAGTTACCAATAGGTTCGGTCCGGTGTACTAACTAGCGGCCGGCCTGCTAACACCGTTTTGGAGCTGTACCCTCGAAATGTAAGAAAGTTTGTATCTCGCCACGACATTCATCATAACCTCAAAAGTCATCAGTCATACTGCATGATGGAAGAGATGGGGAAGGGTTGACCGGAACTTAGCTCTGGAGACTAAACATGGGTTACACCACTTCAAGCCTCCAATAAGCAAAGTGGTGGTATTGCACCCGTTGATGACAGTAATCTACCACTTAGTACTGCCTGGTAACAGTGGAGCGTCATTCCTCTATGTAGTGTGGGCGCCACACCTCGACCGCTGCTTACGTTGATTCACACCTGGGTGGTCACCCACCATGTACTTGTGCATGGAGGTTACACATAGGATTACTAACAGTCCCACCATCGTGAAGGTGCAAGTAGAGGATTTGGCTGTCATAGACCGTCCGGACTGCTCCGAAATTGGATCCACTTGACTTGAGTGTCACCCGAATACCAGTTCCATTGGCGTTTTAGACTCCCAGGTAGCAAGTACAGCTTGTCTGGCATATCTGAGAGAATGTCTGTGACAACCTCATGGACCTTGTTCTTGCTCTTGAAAGAGCTAAACCTTGTTCCCCAAGGTTTAGTTCTTTCTCCCACTCTTTTCCTCTTGTATATTAATGACCTTATTCCACTGACTGGAAATCCTATCCATTATTTTGCCGATGATAGCACATTGCATTCCACTTTCCATTTTGAGAAACCTTGCTCTGCTCAATGAGCTTCAACTTTTCGAGTATCCACTGCCTATCCTTAAATGCCGATTTCCAGATAATTCGACAGTGGGGCAAAGAAAACATAATTTCAATCCTTCCAAAACTCAGTCCTATCTTATATCTCACAAAAAGGATTCCTGTGCTTATCTTCGATTACGCTCCGGTTTCTTGGGGATTACCCTGACTTCTAATCTCTCTTGGCATAAAACATAAAACTCAGTGTTGTCTCATATCTCGCAAAAATGATCCTTCTGCTCCTATGCTTACCTTCGGTGACACTCCAATTTCTAGGCAAGATGATATATCTCTTTTGGGATTACTCTGACTTCTAATCTCTCTCTTGGTACAAGCACATTACAAATATTGCTTTTTCTGCATCTAAAAAACTTGGTTTTCTCTCTCGTTCTCGGCGTTACTTTTCTTCCAAACTCTGTACAAATCGAAAATCCGCCCTGCCATGGAATATTGTTCCCACATCTGGGGTGGTGCCTCCAAAACCTCTCTCAGGCTTCTTGATTCCATTCAGAAGAGGGCAGTTAGGTTAATTAATGATTCATCTCTAACAGAGTCTCTCCACTCGCTTTCTCATAGACGTACTGTTTCTGCTGCATGCCTCTTCTACAGATACTTCCATGGGCACTGTTCTTCTGAACTGGATTCTATATTTCCCGCTCTCTCTTTCAAAACAGTCCGAACACGTGCCGCCACCAGCCAACATCCATTTACTGTCCAACCTGAAACCCACAGAACCAACTTTTCATCTTCCTCATTTATTCATTCAACTGCCGTTTTCTGGAACAACCTTCCTTCATACGTATTTCCTAAAAATTACAGTCTACAGAAGTTCAAGTCCAATGTCAACAAATATCTTCTTTCATCTTTTCAGCCTATGCACGGTACTAAGTACTATACGTTCTAAAAAAAAGTACCTATACATAACAATGACCCTTGAGAATGGAAAAAAAAAAGTATGGAAAACATTTATTTAAAAAAAGTTGTTTATGCATGGGTAATGTACTTCCATCATTTCTACTACGCAGGTAGTATGCATACATCTTTCGATTATATCTCCTTGTGAATACCTTCACAACGAGTTACCGAGGTATTGCACTTCCTCGAATAAGTAACGCCTCAGCTATGGAAAGACTAATGTTACTTATTGTCGGCGGATACCACCACCCAGACGGCACCGTTTGAAGAATGTTATGGGATAAGATACTCTGTTATCCAGATAATGTGCCTATTAGACTTCGGAAAGCAAAAAAGGTGTAGGAAAGTGATAGTAGAAAAGGAAAGAACAGTTACTCCTCATACTCAATGAACTCAAACATTCATGAATCCCCCCGAATTGACAACGCTTCCCCATTAGGGAAGACTGTTGTTACGTATTTGTGGTAATGAGGGCCTCATCAAGACCCATCCCCCAAGACGGCACCGTTTCGGATCTGATTGGCTCCTCTTCTTTGGGTTGGCAGGCACCCTGTTGTTGCAATAGTGACAACCCAATTATGAAGTATAACTCCACGATATGAGAGATGCTTGATGGTGTGCATGATTTCATCTAAAAGATAAATTAAGTTTGACTTATTAGATTCTGTTTTAATTTAAATAAAGGAGAGAATTATATTACTTCAAATTCACAGTTGCAGTCACCAATGGGGTGGTGGGCGAACTCTCAGAAGAAATGTTTTCATCTCAACAGTCTAAACGAATTATGAACAATGTTTCGATACCACTACTGATGAATTGAATAATCTCAATACAACAGACAACCAAATAGGTGCTTAAAATTTGCTTAAGACAATGTATTGAGTCAGTTTTATTAATAATTCCAAGATAGTTTTTTGTGCAACAATACCGCTCATGGTATGGCACAAGAGGTGCTTTTTTCGAGTATGGGAAAACATTTAACTGTATAAAAAAGAAATTTGTGTTGGTTGAAGCTCGGTTCTCGTTGTACTCTGCTGACGATTATAAAAAAAATAATCCAAACAACTGGAATCTTCTTTGCATCAAAAAACGCAGTGTGGAGTCAATACTGATAATGTATAAATTTAGAAATTCATTTTGGATGTAACTTAATGAAATAGTCATCGTCTGATTGAGTTCTAGATGTCATTATACTAACAATTTACTTTTTAAAATAATTTCTGTTGATGAAATCGTACCTGGTCAACGTAATGATGTCTGCTACAGGCTCAGAGAGAGAGAGAGGTGGAGAGAAGAAATGCAATTCGCACGTCTCTAGTTACTCCAAAGTCGATTGAGATACCAGCTCATACTATTAATAACATCCGATCATTTTCGAGGCCTACTCAGTAAAACTCTTTATCAACGAGTTCAGAAAAAAGCTGATAACAAAACCTAGGGTGCGCAGGAAATACCAATGATAGCGTTATCTGTGAAACTTAAAATTAGTTTAACTGGCTCTCATATATTATAATATGAAGAAAGATAAATTTAAATTATAAGATAAGAGCTTCATCTATACATCACAAATACTATTTCATTTGTTATCCTGACATTTCGGTAGACTTTAATGCGAACTATAAAAAAATAAATGTTTTATTTGTCGAAAACCAGATATTGCACATTCATCTCTTCTGTGTTACATGTGAATCGAAATATTCCATTATAAATACCAGCTCCTCTCAGTGACTGAAGAGAGCTTACATTTAGAGATCTAAGACCATCTCTAATTTAAATACAGCTCCAGTGATCATCGTCATTTTAAATTACCTCCTTTCATTATCACTGCGTTCAAAGTATGTCTTAAAATCAGCTTATCATCACTGTGCATTTATTGGAAGAGTAGAACTTAGTTGCATTAATTCTTGGTTAAATGATCCTATTCCCGATGGAATATTCACTACTCCATCCACCCCTTATACCACTGTTATAAGCGATAAAGATGGAGGCATTTTAGCTTTAATACACGAATTTTCGGAGCAGTGAAATTTCTTTATTAGAAGCCTTAAACGGTTTCTTAAATTTCCTAACACTTAAGATTCTACTTCCATCAGTATAGATAACTTTAAATAACGTTTTATAGTTGTAAATACTTCTATCCGTGTACTCTTGAGCTACGAATAACACTTGCTAGCATTGCCAACTAAAAATAATTTCTTTACTAACATCTAGAATGTCTTAATGATCCTTCACGTATTGAGTTCCGTAAGCCAGAAGTAGATTAAATCATTATAACACCAAAGGTGTTATAATGGTGGGATTAAAATTCTCTAACATGAATGTTGCGTTGCAATTATTTTTGAAATAAGAGAGACAAATCATATCCATTCTGTGGATGTCATTTAGGCAGATCAGTGATGTCCAGGAATCCTTCGTGTACGTGTTTATTTGACCAATCTTGGACAAGTTAGCCACTGGGAAAGCTGTGCTACTTTAGCACCCATTTTTCTTGCTAATCCATCTTGGACAAGCTTTAGAGGACAAAACTTTTATGGAGAACTATGGGTAGAATTACACTCCGAGTAGTAATGCACCGCAGTACAGTTTTTGAGGCAGGAGTATATAATTCATCAGTGATGGGTGCTTTTATTTAATTAAATAATTATTCTCTAAAATATTATCAAACTTCAAATTGCATTTTGGTACAAAGTTATCCTGTTGTGCCTGGCAAATATTTCTCCAACTTCGAAGTCATCGAAATCCATAAACATAATTAGACTTAAAGCTTTCTTTCTTATTTTCAAAATAACCACGCATTTTTTATTGTATATTTTAATCTACTTTATTTCAAAAATGGCTCGCTGACGTTTGGAAGTGATTCAAAGCATATGATAATTATCTAATGCATATGCTTTTTCGCAGACAAATATCTAATCTCTCATAATAAATGCTGGCACTACTTGTCGATATTTTTATTCTTATTATTCAGTAACCACCTGGCAACAGCTCCATATTTTCTTCTCTAGAATTGTATTTTAATTTGCTCGAGGCATTAATGGAAAATACAAAATACTTTCTGGTCGCTTACGAAAACGAAAAATAATTAAAATCGCTTTTTTTCTTATATCAGTCGAATGCAATTTTCATGAAGTACAGGGAAAAACACTTCCTTGGAGATAATTAAAGGAAGAATGGCTCACCTTATGAAAACATGCAATACAAATCATGTAATACAGATGAAAAAGTGAGCGAGTTCTTTTAAAACTTCCCACATTTTGTTTTTCTGTTTAAGTTCCATGGTTAAAACAACTGCAATGTCTCTAAAGCAATAAAAACCGAAATGAATACGTTCTTTTTAAGAGGAGACTTGGACTTGCTTTGAGTACGTCAAATGAACCGTCTTGGATATTTGTGTGTAAGCTGAAACTCTGACGAACCCTTTTTCCCAAGGTAACTGGATCAACGAATTTTCGGAGCAGTGATGAAGGAAATCTAAGAGGCCAATTGGAAAGCCGATTGTACAGGTAGCGTATTACCCTGGAGAAAAATAAAAAAACTTTTCCCTCGAGGGTCGCCTTTATTAAAGTTCCGACGTAGTGACCTCAGAAGCGTACCATCAAATTTTCTGGCGGTACTCGCGAGTTCGTTTTTAGGGAAAATATTCGCATTTATATGCGAGTTTCTTGTTGCAACGTATTTTTTTTTCCCGCACAAAGCGGGGTCGTTTGTATTCCCTTTAAAGCATCGGCGAACGGTGCACGTCAAATACTTCAGACAGATCGAGTGGAATATTAAGTACTGACCCGAGGCATAGAGGAAATGAGTTCTGCTCGAAGAGAAGATGTCCAGAAACCACATGAGAAATTGACCAAATAACGCAAATGACTTCAGACAGAGAACTGCTTGTCAGATGGAACAAAATTTGCCATTTTATTCCACACGCCCAAAGTAATACGAAAGAAAAAGAAGAGCTGGTTAGAAAAAATGATAAACTTCGTGTACTTAAATGAGATGAGCATTTCTTCAAGTCTTTACTATGTATAGATTGGAATATTGCTCCACTTCTTCCTCTAATTTCTCTGTTTCAGTTAGGACATCTTGTCATGATTCTCAATTGCTAAAACACCAATATTTTGGTGTTTTGGGATCTGGGGCGGGACTGGAAGGAGCAGGTTCCCCCGCATGATTCTTCTAAAGCGAATGTTGTTCTGAGCATCCTTTGTGACACGAAAAGTTGCATGATGATAACATACGGTCCCTCTCCATTGAATTTACACGATGCAAGTAAGGTATGATTGTTCAGAATGATTTTACACAGATCGATAACCAGTAGACCAAATCCAAACTAAGGAAAACAGGCGATCGCACCACTATAACTGTTGTTAGGTTGTTTAATGACATTTCAGCCAGATTCTGTTGCACCAACAATGAAGTTGGTGGAACATAATCTGGATGCATCTATTCTGTGAGCGTAAGCTACACGCAGATGAGTCCATCCGATACCTAGACTGTGTAGCAGGATTCATCAGTCCACATCACGTATGGGCACTGCTACAATGTCCGTTATCCGTTTTCCGGAGCCAGATATGTGGTGAAATGCACTACTGAGAGATGCGCTCGTGGGTAGCACAGTTGGTAGGATCGCTTTTCGAACTTAGGTCTTTTCCACATCGGGTGGAAAAGACCTAAGTTCGAGTACTGTCGATGACGTGAGGAATTTTTATGGTTCTTTTTCAAAACGTGGCTGAGTTAGCCGTCTCAGATGAGGGTAGCATGGTTTTTTTCTCCCGGAAACTGGGGATATTTTCCCACCAAACAGAAATCGACCTCAGATCACACGCGATTTACGGAAAATATACACGGAGCAATACGCCTTAGTCGGTTTTGTTTTAGTAAGTCTTGATCTCGATTTTCTTAGAAAAAGCAAACGGCATTTAGCAAACAGGAGATGTCAGAAAAGCAAAACCAAAAGGTAGAATATGAAAAATACGATAATTAAGATTTGTAATTATCCTAATTTTACAAATACTAGTGTTAATATGGGATAATTACTAATCTATGACTTATTATTGATATTAGTTTTAAATATCTTTCACATAAGAGCGCATTCACCAACAAAGGAAGACAACGGAGGTATCAATTTATGAAATTAATTGACTGGAACACTAAAGAATTATATGTCTTTTGGTGTGAGGCGTGTGATCAGGGACTAATTTAAGGGTTGACGCTTTAAATTTAAATAATTTCATCGCTAAAAATTTCATTTCTCAGTTATCGATTTTTATTAAGTGAAGCAAAGACAAAGCGCGTATTGTTCCTCTAGTGACGTCATATTGTTCATCGAATTAAAATGATATTAGTACTTATCGGAAAAGGTATTTGATCCAAGGGAAGTGAATTTTGCGGAGGCTTTCATGGTTTAGTGATCCACCTTTTATTAGCAATCCATTTTATTTTCGCTAAACGTCCACAATTAAATTTTATGTGGTACGTAACTCATTGGCCAATGATGGGTCATTCAAAATGATCAGCGCTTACAATTTAAAGCTCATCCAGAGAATGGGAATTATTGTCTTAGGGGTTTCTTCTCGATGTAACCTATTTTCGATTCTACTATTAGATTTATGGTGCATTTTTAAATTGCGCGTTTCGCTTTAAAGCGATTAGAGTTTTAACTCTAAAAAGCAGCACCATTTTAAGAGGGAGCAATGGATGGTTTTAACTACTATAGAAACCCTTCCTTCCGATTGAAGACCTTCGGGTACCACCCTACCTTCCGATTTCTAAAAGAACAAGGATTTGCTTCAGTCATAAGCCCAAGAAATTTTCTATAAAAGTTATTTTCACGCAGATTTGTATCAAGTTGGGGTGAAATCCCCAATCAAATCACCAGATCTCAATCCAATTCAGCACTTGGGATTGAGGTGTTGCGAGCTCTTCGGAGTAGGGGATTTCTGTTCCCCAAATGCATAACTACATTTAGAAGCATTAAACCTAGTAAATCAATAGTAATTAAAAATCACACGCGCCTGAATTTATTATTTCTGCTAATTTATTTATTTCTTAAATTAGTTTTTCTTTTTCTACAAACAGCAAAGGTGAAAGGTAAATTGAAGAGTAAATTGTAACCAATTAATTACTAATTAACTAATAATATAAAAAAGCATTTTCTCTTCCTCGAACATACCTTACAATATTCACTAGAAGTTTTGTATTATTTCACTTATTTCCTCATGTATTTCTAATAAAAAAAGGAAATCCTTTAATAAAATAAATACAAAGACGCGTACTTCAGATCGCAGTATGGCGTATGATCCTCTCCAAAGTCCTATGGCAACAAATCCCATTCTTCCACTAGCGCAGTCTTTAGTTCACCAAGTGATTGAGGAGGTGGCTGTTGTTCGGCGTACTATATGTTCGATTAGATTTAAGTTTTGTGATGGTGCTGGCCACAACAGTTGTTGGATGTCTTCAGTTTCAAGATATTCATCTACCACTTCATCTCTATGTGCAGTGGCATCGATCTGTTCTCGGTACCTCTACGCAGTTATGGTTCCACTGTCAAAAACATGAAGAGGTGATGCGACCGTTGATCATTATTCCACCCCACACGAGAACACCGCCTCCCGGAGCTGAAAGTGTCCCTTTCTCTGATGTTGAAGGGATGGTACAGCATTCCAGAATTTGTTTGTATACTAAAACGGGACTCATCAGATAACAGAACTGTACCCCATTTGTCAGGACTCCAAGTCACATGTTCATGGCACAAGTTTCGACGAGCTCTGCGGTGATTTGGGGTTAATGGGATACAAACTACTGGCTTCCTGGGCGCCTCCGTAGCCAGGTGGGAAGGAGCAGCAGTGCGTAGCACATGCTTCTTGATTAGACCGGGGTTCGAGCCCGTCACCACCAAATACGGAGTATGCGGAAAGGTCAAGGAATGACCACCGCATATCCCGGAGCAATATGGCCTTAGTTGCTAATGCTCCTAAAAACCAAATAACAAACAAACAAACAACTGGCTTCCTTGCATAGAGTCCACTTGAGCCTTCTTAACACAGTCCGGTTTGAAATGTTTTCACATGTGGCCGCAGCAACTTCAAGAGACTGTTGAGGACAGGACATTGTAGGTTTCTGTCTTGCTGTTAGAGCCAGGTAGCGGTCTGTTCTGGTTGACGTAGCCTTCGGGTGACCTTGACCAGCTGTTCTTGTAATGGTTCCTGTCTCCTGAAACTGCTTCCATAGTGCCGAGACGACACTGCGTGACACATTAAGCCAACGTGCCACCACTGCCATCTCAAAGAATCATTTAAACTACGATGACTTGCCATCCTGAGTACTGGAGATGGTTATTCCACTGCGTAAGCCAAAAACTGGAACGATGTGATGTGGTCGCAACTCGTGTTTTTATAGGCACGAATAATTTGCATAATGTGTGGCTCTGTAAGATGGTAGATCGATTTATATTGGATACTTGGAATTTGTATGGCAGGATGCCTATTATATCAAATATTCGCCTTCGCGACACTGTTCATAATAAAATATTCATGAAAAACATTTTGTTGCGTTAATTTTGTCGAGCATTGTAATATCGTACTTTGTCCAGGGCTTGTTCTTGATGGCAAAATTTTAATGCATCTGCTACTTGAGCCATAATACGCCATTTCCAACAGTAATCTATTTTAAACGTTTTGTACATTTTTTGTCTACGAAAGTTGGGATTCATGGACTGATCTGTATGTTGTATGAGCTGAAAAGCTCGGAATAACTCACGCGACAACTACTTTCCTCTCTCGGCCTACGATCGACTAACTGCAGCACCGAATGAAGAGGCTTTAAGTGTCCAGGGCGGTTAAAAAGCCATAAAAAGAGATCTAGAACAGAAAGCGGTTAAGTTTACAGAGTTGGTTTACACCCGAAAGTCAGTAGGAGTTAAATAAAATGGATGTTCTTTGGATTACAGGAGCAAATAAAGTAACTCTTCAAAAACAGCATCATTTGAACTCCCACAGTCTCATTGTAGTGTCTCTCAACGGTCCTGCATTGGGTGTAAATAATCGTCGTAGTAGCTTTTTTTAAACTTTTTTTTCTTTCGAAACAAATTCGTCTTAATTTAGAACCATGAAATTCTTAAATTTAATTTCATTTTGGGAATAATTACGCTATTCTTTAGAGTTACTTGGCAGCGGGTATTAGAGCTCCAGGACTTTTCCATTCTTCAAACAGGAAAAAAATAGCATTAGCACATGCAACGCTGAAATCCCACGTTTTAAATTGCACTGGAGATGGTCCAAAACAGTCTTAGCTCTACTCTTTGTTCGAAAAGGTTTTTTGTCTCGTACTTCATTTTTAATTCCGGATGCAAATACACTAAGGAGCTTTGGCACTTTTCAGCTTGCCAAAAGATGTTTATGGTGACGTAAACTAGTGGGGAAGTCGATGAATATTATCACCTTATTTCCAAGTTAAAGCAGACAAGGACTTTCCTTGGTGGAACAAAGGTTTCACCCTTTTTCGTGGCACCTAGAGTATTTCTGTGTGAAGATGAATTACTTCTTAAATATTGGGCCCAATCCTATGTTTCGTATATATTATAAACCTTTGTGTTTAAGATTTTTTTAGTCGTCGAAGCTACTCTTAAAATTTTCCACATAAGATGTTCTACGTCTTTCTGGAACGTCTTCAAATTCAAACTATGAGTACAGCAGATCTCATCGCACAGTTTTTTTTTCTGTTTTCTCTACTGAGAAATATTACTAAGTTTTCTAGTGAATTAGACTACTTTTATTTTTGACTTAAGTCCCTCTGAAAGCGTGCTGGAACTCAACATGTTAGCTGCATTTCAGTTTTTACAGTGAAACAATCCATCGCAAAAAAACTCAATTAAACAGCGAAGAATCTGCGTTAATATTTTGTATATTTTCTTCTGTTTTTCAAATGTATTCTGTTTTTCGTGCAACTCAAAAGATTTATTGAAAAATCTTTAGATTAAAGGGATCGAGAGGATGCTTAGTTAAAATGCACGCATTACCATAATATTCAGTGGTGTAGGCAGACATAAAATGATGTACTTAGTGAAGTCAAGAAATAACAAAAATCCTGATAATGTGTTTCTCGTTTGTGTGTCTTAGTAATAGGAGACCGTACTGGAAAAACAAGAAGAGCTTATGTTAATTACCTAAGGAGAAACTCGCTTGTTTATCTAATCAGCGTAAAGTTTCTCGTCCTTCGGGCATAAGTATGATTTATATCATCAAAGAAAGAGGTCAGAAAGAAAAATTTCATTTAAGTATCCAGGAATTTGATACAGTCTTGATCTGATGGATTTTCAGAAATACAGCAATACTTTTAAAACATCCCAAACATTTATAGGCTGGTAGATAATTTGCTATACTCAATATCTAAGTACAGAACTTCGCTTAATACTAAGAGATGCTCTCTTCTGTTTTTCCTGTCTTTAAGATGATGGTATCATCATCTGAAATGGCATCTTTCTCCTTCCATACCAGTGGAAAGATAAAGATTCCATTTCAAACGTAAACCAGAAACGGATGAACCTCTTTTTACGAGATTTTTCGATGGCTGAATTATTTTTTTCAAATTATAAGCAGGTAATAACCCAAGAATACAATATATTTTCGTCTCACAAAGGATGTGAGGTGAAAACAATATACATTTTCACCTCGGCATTGAGCTGTTCTAAGCAACCCAGTTCTAAAGAAATATTTCAATCAAAATAAGTTAAAAGAATTATATCAGTGTCCTTTGGAATGAAACTTATATTTCTAAACGCTATTTCCAGAATTGAATTTAGAAATTTGTATTATTCGTATGTCCATCTTGTTTAAAAGTATTCCTTCATACAAAAGAATATTCTGTTTTTGTTTTAAACTGGTTCATTTGTTATGCTGATACAGATTTACCATCTACCACTAACGTTCTGCAGTTCTATACGCTAATTGTTGTTTGGTTTTTAGGAGCATTAGCAACTAAGGCCATATTGCTCCGGAATATGCGGTGGTCATTCCTTGACCTTTCCGCATCCTCCATATTTGGTGGTGACGGGCTCGAACCCCGGTCTAATCAAGAAGCGTGTGGTACGCACTGCTGCTCCTTCCCACCTGGCTACGGAGACGCCTCTATACGCTAAAGCTTCTTCCGAAAGAAGTCAATAATTTTATTTTTGTCATATGTGGAATTTGAGCACCAATTAAAGTGCAATAGTTGTGGAAAAACCTCTATTTCACCTCGTTAATAACTATTACTACTTACAAGTCGAAGTTTGGTTTATTTTTGCCATTTAATGGTGTAGTGCAAGATCTTCAGGCGCCGAGAGGTTTTCAGTGTAGGAAAGATTGTGTTGATCTTCGAAACTAGAACATATTTGACATGGCCAATCATAAGAGTGTTTATGGGCACTACTGGGCCAATAGAAAGATCACAAAAGTCAGTCAGTGATAGATGACACCGTATTTGGAAGGAAAGAAAATAGCGTAGTCTTATCAGCTCTCTTGCGATGAAATAATCGAAATAAGAGTTTGGCTTCTGCTGTCGAGAGCGAGGGAGGTTGTTTTTGTTAGTTATCAGGAGACAAATGGCCACGAAACCCTCCGTTAATAATTACGTCTACAACTAGCAATGGAAGACTATCGATTACTTCTGTCACGGCTGAAGACACTGTTGTCGCCACGAGACTATTTATCCAATTGCACTCCCTCGACAGTCTTCGTTTGCCTCAGGTCAGTTACCATCTCCTTCCTCGTCTAGACTGGAAGCGCTACAAAAGTAAATAAAGGCATTAAAAATCATTGGAGAAGCCAACAAAACACGTGCTGCGATCATTGTTCGTGAGGATCACGTCCGAGTGGCATTTTAAATCATCAGCGAGCAAAGCAATGAGAGCCGAATGGAGCTCCCAGGCATATTTCAGAATTCATATGAGAAGAATGGACTTGCTTGGCCTCAAGCCTCTGCCATTTTATCTCACAAATCCATCCATAAAACTGATTGAAATGCTCAAAGCTTTAAATGGATTGAATGAACTAAAATGATGGTGATAGCATTCGTATTCTCTCTATGGTGACGCGCAGGGGGTGGATATAATTAAAAAAAAGGATAGCGTCCGATTGCCAATATTTTCCAATTCGAGGATTTTGATTATTGGAGTCGCGGAACCAGTTTGTCTTCTTGTTGAGTTTTAACTGAACAAGAAGGAGCTTTTGCACCTTCAGAAGAACATTTTTCTTTTGCTTCCTTGACACCCTCATGAGGAGTGTTCTGAAGACAGACTAAGAGATTTGAATGACTTTCGAGTCAAATCAGTTTCATTAAGAAACAAAATGAGGAGGGATGTGAAGGGTCAGTCAAGATGCTGTTTCTGTGAGTGGAAAGCATCGTTTGCAGGTTACCGTGGCAGCATGCGAACAGTGTTCATCACAAAAATAAATCTTGGTTATTATGTACATCAATTTGAAATATACAACTGAGACCGGTAACATGTCTGATGCAAATGAATACTGAACGTGATGGGTCAAAATGCGAAAACGTGCGCTGTAGAGTGATAAAAGTTTACTTCTGGTGTCGGATATGGATCTATACGGAGTTAGATTTGATTGTACGAAATTGTAGCTGGCATACGAACGCTGTCAGGTACTTCTAAATTACTTCATTCTACTAGAGTTTTCCTTAAGAGCATTTCTTATATCCATCAATAAAATGAAAGCTGCTCTGGTCATTTGGTGAAACGTGACGGACTTCATTTTCCAGCAGAGCGCCCTTCGAAGATTGAAAAAAATATATAAAAATGACCAAAAGTACATCACGCACATAATCAGTAGAAAATTCAATTTACTCCACTGTCTCATCACTCAAAGCGTTGAAAACAAGGCCAATATAATTCGACCACTCTGAGCAAAATCCTAAAAAAATAATAATTCGTCATAACCTCGAGCAAATCGATTTCTTGGGGGACGAGTCCGAATCACGCACTAAAGAAACTTCGGCGAATAGTAAAAGTTCAACTTTGAAATAAAAATTCTGAACACTTTTGAGGTAAAAGAAAAGTGTAACTGAGTAATCGAATACCTTTTTTATGGTAACAAATGAAAGTGGTAGCGAAGAGGATTTCTATATTCAGCGGAAAATAGATTTCTTACTGTAAAGTAATGAAGACGAATGGGAATATAATTGGTCTTCAAGGTTTTCTACAACTCAGAATCGCAGAGAATAAAATTGAATATCTTTTCCTTCAGTCTTCAATTTCCGTTTGTTTATTACCGCAGTAAAAATATTAATTCGAATTTTTCATGAGTTAAAATACAGTAGAACCCAAGATTGTGTTACTCTTATTTTATTTTTCATTTGTGTAGTCGCTTGATAAAAATCCCCTCGAGGTTATCAAGTCCAGAACAACTATTATGATTGATTTCAGAGATTGATGAATCAACCACCCCCTGGCTGAAGTAAGATCTAATTTGTTGATGAACAGGAATGTCAGAGCAGAGGTCATCTGAGGATAGAAGTGCATCAAGTATGGCATTGACAGTACTAGTCCAAGTCAGAATTTCATTGTGAGAATCTACAGACTGGCAAATTTCTGAAGGGCAAACCTTGTTTCTAAAGAGATGATGAACCAGACCTCAAAGGTCAAAACTGCGTACAGTTAGAGCAAATGTTTTCCCTAATCTTAATATCCCTCATCTCATTTCATTTTCACCTCTTTTTATAGCTCGAATACAGTTGACTTCACATTGCTATAGCATAAAGATAACCAATCTAGCATCAGCCAAACCTCTTCAGAATTCCATGACCTCCGTATTTCATTCCATTCTGTCTACTACCCATAGCATAGCTGTGGAGTCTGTTAGACTATTATAACTGCTCCTAATTTCCATCAACTAAACTGTTCCATCACCTTATACACCACGATAAATATAAGGTGATGTAATAATTTGTTATCCACAAATGGTCAAAGATAGCTATCGTTTCATTTGTTGTACCTAGATAATCCGGAAGGTTTAGGTTTACCTCTATCACTTGTGAAATAAAATTTAAGGTAACAAAGAATAGTCAAAGAAATTTCATTCAACGTAAATGCGTGCAATTCGTGTCTTTTAAGAATGGGTTCCCAAAATAACTGGATACATTGAAAGTTCCGAAAAGGAGGAACTATTTGAGGAGATCGCATTAGTGTCATGGTTGACTTTCCATCATATTTGATGGTTATTTGATTAACAGACAAAACAGAGTATATTAATCAGTTTAATATGCTCACGAAGTAATATTCCTTGAATATATTAAACCGATTCCGTCTTTTTCTGACAGAAGTTTTCTTTCCTCTTACTTCTTCATGTTCAAATTGCCAGTATTTAAATAATTCTTAACTTCGGCGTGTGAGGGAATTTGTCAGAGCCTTTCTGAACCACGCGATCAATTTGCGGACTCCAGAGGGCGAGATCTCCATTAAAGTCTACAAGAAAACATTCTTTTCTGGTGTTACGTTCTAATAAGACAAGGAAAGCGTGAGGAGCTGACAGATTTAAAGCTTACGTTATCCGCCAGTCATATTTACTGCCCGAACAACATTAGCATCCCTCTTTGCTCGACACGTATCAACCACTTACAGCATTCCTTAATGCTCCTACTTTTTAGCTGTGCCATTGATCGGAAGTTAATGTTGCTAATTTTCCCATCACAGTTGACTGAAGACACATCACCGCCACCCGGGACCCCTTGACAGGTGACAGTAATTGTTAGTGAACTGGTCCGCTTCCATTAGTCCACTCTTCCCAGACCTTGTAAAAATTATGCACGTAATGGCTGCCAACAAGAGGTTTATTGTTTGCGTGTTCAGTCGAACATCAATAACTGTAGTGGAGTAACTTTGCCCCACATCGCATCGATTGTTTTACAGAAATGGAGCGGAAACGTGAATATCGATTTATGTTATGGCAGCCGAAATTATACCGCAACAAGTTTGTTTATCCTCATTTTACTCTCGCTGCATCTGCTTAGGACAAACCAGTCAATGCTGAAGATTAAATTAGGCATATTTTATCTCTCTCGTCCATGTCAGAGCAGAGAGAGAGAAAGATAGAGAGATCATAGTAAACACAATGCTACTGGTACTACTTCCGCATAAGTGCACAAATACAATGACTGACTTCCTTCCATCCACCCCGGTTTGCTTTTTACGATCTTTGAGAAGAGTGAAACATTCGATTTTCGTCCAGGGCACAAAATCGGCTACACGGAGTCCGGTTTAATGCCACGCGACTCAACTACAACTTTCAGCACTTATAAAAATTCTTTTCAACCCACCCTTAAAGTTTTATACCAAAATGTTCGGAGCGAGCCTCTTAAATAAGCTCGAAACCCTCAATTTCTTTTTGTCAAACAACGTTTCAAGACACTACCGTTTAAGAACATTCCAAGACACCAACGTTTAAGAATTTTCTGTTCGCATCTGAGTAAAGGCATTTGCATGTAAGAAGAACACGTTTCTTTACGCAATACCGTGTGCTGTTATAAACGAACCCGGACTGCTCGGTAATCGCATGATCAAAAAGGGCATCTTTGATCCACTTATGGGTGAAGTTGCTTTCTTAGCAAATTGGTTAAGATGTCCAGTATCGTTTTGACTGACAACTCTACCTATAAAGATGATACTAAATATATTAATTCAAGATTATTATTTAGGAAAGGCGATCCTTTTAAAGGGGGGCAATTCTGAGTTACTATTATGCTTATAAATAGGTAAACTAGAACCTTAAACACATCTAAAAGTCATACTAAATATCTCCTCCAGTAAAAAACAAAAGAATCATTTCTCATTTTTTTCCAAGATGTGCGCATTTTCTGTTAGAGGACAACAAGAATCCTCCAGAGAGTTCTTCGAAATTGATATCAGAACCTCAAGAGTAGATTAAAGTATTTACTTTCCGGAGAGGAAGAAGATGTGCCCAATTTCCCTCAACAACTGAAAACCTCCATTTAATGCACCTGACCAAATGGTTGTAATTAAATTGTAAACCATTTTAATTGCCAGATTAATGACTTGTTTCTTTTCATGTGTGAATCGTAATCATTAATCCCACATACTTAAAAAGAAAGGAAGAAATATCTAGAAAATTAAAGAATTCAGTTTTCTTAAGTAATTAGAAATTTTGTCTTAATTGTTTTGTTTTTGGTGAGGATACTTTCATTTATATCTCCATTTCCTTTCATACTTCTTGACTAGCCCTCTCTCGCTATCTCTCATCAGATGCTCTTTTTAAACGAATAAAATTGCTGAAGACACTCCTAATTGCTATTCTTCATAAATAGTGTCAACATCACAATTTATTTGAACCTGGTGATATTCTTTAGTTTACATAACACTGATAAAGAGCCATCAAGAAACTGCGCGGCTCTAATTATAATCACCGGCCTCTAAGTTGCTCACAATAAATACGTTTGTTTAAGCAAAAGTTTTCTATTTGAGAACTTAAGACTTCTAGTTAAAAATTCCAATCTGCCACCTAATAATTCTTTGTGTTGTCACGTACACCCATTAGGTACTCCACTCTCGCGTCACTGCACGAGCTCTTGGTACGTACATAACACTTATCTCTCTCTCTCTCTCTCTCTCTCTCTCTCTCTCTCTCTCTCTCTCTTAGAACAGTTCTTCTACGTGTTCACCACGCGCTATTACAATACATCCAACCGCTGACAAACCCTCCAGAGAACTTCTTGAAGATGGTACCGCATTGTGTTGTACGTTATCTTGATGTTTCCTGAGAAAATTATACCATCAAGCGTAATAACCCTTAAAATTTTGGTACCGCGAAACTCTCTCTGTAAGAATATGTATCACAATGCATTACTTTAATGCGGCCGAAAGATCATTTGCAGAGATGAAAATCTAATTAATAATTTAGAGGGATGTAGCTGTGGTTTTACTGCGTGAAGCTCAAAACGTTCAAATATCTCAGTCTGTCATTCTAACTCTTCTGATGTACGATTCTTATTTACCACCGGCGGCATTGCAAATTCGGCAGGAACTCACGCATTTAAATCTCGTGCAATTTGGGCATAGATTAAACTATTTGCCATGTGAACGCGCAGATAATCGGCCCCCCCTTTCCTTCATTTTATCAAACACTCGCTTTAATGCATCTGGCCAAAAGTAGAATATTTACATTGCAGCTTCTACAATTTAAACGTAAAAGGTTAACCCACGAAAAATAAATGGCTGGAAGATAATGGGGCGGTGGTTGCAGTAGTTGTAGAAGAATTCGGATGACATAGATGGGCCGCGCACAATTTCTTTATGTAAATGGAGTTTCGAAGTAAAAGAAAAATTAAAGATGAGTTTCGTAAATCATTTCAGATTTATCCGGACAGTGCAGTCGCGCGGAACAGATGAATTCTGAATAATAGATAGATAGATGCACTGAGAAAGAGAGATCACAGAGATTCAAATATATACAGTAGGTAGCTAAACATTTCTTTATCTACTGTTCTAATAATAGTCACGATGATGAGTATGGAATGATGCGAATGGATAATAATCAGAGGGTGTTTTCTCGATGACTTCTACAGTGGCGGACAAAAAAAAAACTGCATCACTTGTGAATTTTGCATATAATGTGTTTTTTTTCCCTCTGCATTGTGGGTTGCAGAAATGTTCGATGGGATATATATATCTGCGAATGAGATACAATAAAGACTCCACCTGATATACCTAATTGCCACAAATATCTTCCCAAAAGGTAAAATGCGTAATTAATGGAAAAATGAGAAATCATGCAAATGGCAATCATGACAACCAAACATAAATTTTATTGCATTTACGTGTACAAACTGAAATGACAAGTTAACCTAATAGTATTATGTACTGCAATACAGCAAAATAAGTCCTCAATATTTTGTTCTTCCTCCTTGAGCTGCAATTACAGCCTTGCAACGATCTGGCATAGAGTTAATCAACTTCTGGATATAGGGTTGCCCAATTTCCTGGTACCACGCCCTTACAATGTTCTCCTGCAGCTGAATCTTACTTGTTGTCTTCTTCTGACCAATTTTAGACGACATAATGTACCAGCAATTTTCGATAGGATTCGAATCTGGACTGTTGCCGGGCCAGTGAAATACTGTAATGCCAGCATTTCTGAGCTATGACTGCACCTTAAGGGAGAAAAACGAAGAAAAACAGTGGTGTAATGTTCTAAACCTTGTGAGACAAGAAGACAAACTCATAAAATCTAAATAGCATAAAACTTATCAATTTTGCTGTGCTGAAATGTGCTGAGTCCTGTTGAAAAATGCAATTTTGGACGTCTGTGTGGTAATCCTTAATAATGGGTTTCAGGCACTCCTTCAAGATAGCAGTGTAGGTTTCTGCATTCAGGATGTTATGCAGTCAGGATGGTATGCCTCCGATTTTCGTCTTCTGACATATCGCTTCCCATCCGATGCATGTTGAATTTCGATTAGTCAGAAAAGATGGCGGTGTCCAATTGCTCTTTTGTCTATGAAACATGCCTTTTAGCCCAAGCAAGTCGCTTCTTCCTCATGTGTTGGGTCAACAAAGGCTTCTTCTTGGGCCGATAGGCGTGCAGACCACATTCCGAAAGCCGTTTCTGGATACTTCGTGCACTTATTTCAACACCATCTCAAAGTCCAGTTTTAGATCAGGATGACTAGCATGGCGAATACGAAGGCATTCCCGTCTCAAATATCGATCTTGGGAAGGCGAAGTCACTCTTTTACGGTCTGATCCAGGTCTTCACTTCACATCACCGGTTTTACGCTTTAATTTCAGCACCCGGGGTACTGTTGACTGATGGCAGCCTATTTTATCAGCGACAGCACGGAAGAAAGCCCTTCCTGGAACAGAGCAACAGCTACACTTTTTTCTTGGTGTCAGCTGGACATATGCTTACACCTCCGCAAAACAGGATACTAATGAGCGTGTATACCCTTCCAACGCCGTATTTATAGAAACGGCTGATGCAATACTTTGCAGTTACTGTGGCGCCTCCGTGGGCAGGAGCAGCAGTGCGTAGCACACGCTTCTTGATTAGACCGGGGTTCGAGCCCGTGACCACTAAATACGGAGAATGCGGAAAGGTCAGGAAATGACCACCGCATATCCCGGAGCAATATGGCCTTAGTTGCTAATGCTCCTAAAAATCAAATAACAACAACAGCAATTACTGTCTGATGCAATAGAAGCATTATCTGACGCAATACTTTTGCTTTGCGACAAACAAAATGACTGTAATCAAACAATACCTTATATGTTTAACTACAAATGTTACTTTTTTTTAAGGTGATGCAGTTTTTTTGTCAGCCACTATATATTACTGCATTAAAATGGAAAAAATAGTCGAACTGATTGTCGCGAGTTCGTAAGATCACCATTTGACAAGAAAATTCTGTGGTCATCATCTATTTTAAGAATGGCAACTTTTATATAGTAGACCCTCGCGAACTTGATTGCCAGGTCCTACTGTATAAAATAAAGTTATGCTTGGTCCGCTGAAATCATATGCTATACATCGAGACTACCTTTCGACTTCATCTTGCGCACAGAGAAATAGATTCTCCTGGCCAACAGAAAATGATATGAATAATTTGTATTAAAAGTTAGGAATCTCGTAAAATTTTAATAATATCATTAAAATACTGTCGATGATATTAAAATTTTACGGTTAAATGACCTTTGTATTTCTAATCCGTGTATATTTGACAGAATTAATGGCCACTCAATGTGTATAAAATTTATTAATTATAAATGTATTTTTATACAAATTATCTCGGGTGTTAGGAAACTAAGCTTCCTTTCCTCATAGTTCTTTATGCAAGCTGACTGCAGGGCTCTTCGGGAATATAAATTCCATGATTGGAAATGTCCCACGCAGTGGCAAAACTACCATACCGCCAGGTCCACCACCCACCGCAGGGGTCCTGCAGGGTTTTACTTTTTTTTTATTTATATGGTACTTTGGTTCTTAATTCAATAAATTCGGACAAAACTCTCTTTTTTTTTTCATTAGTTACTACTTATTTCGAAACAGCTACTGTATCACAAATTTAAATTTTCGTTTTTTTTTTTAAATAAAATAATAAACACGCTAACTGAAATGTAAGGAATTGAGACTTTGAGGATATAGTGTCCCTTCATATCAGTCCAAGTTTTCCGAAACCTGAACTCGTTTATCACCCCAATCTTATGCTGTGATTAAGCGATGAAAATTATGGTGTCAATTTATGTAAATTTAACAATTAAGATAAATTATCCCTCATATATTTCGCCTAATATATTAGGGGAAAAAAACATTCTGTGAAGCAGTTTTTTTTAGAGAAAGATATCGCTGAAAAAGCATCTGCTGTTCATTTTAGTGATTGAAACCTTTTGCAATTTGTCCACATAAATTGACATGTTGTGATGCGTTCATTACTTTTTTAATTTTTACGATTATGCTTAAAACAATAAATTTAAAATTTTTCTTCACTATTTTTAATAATTTAATGTACGTATTCATATCATCTGTAACAAGGTTCTCAAACTTCAGCCTATTATAGTATTCTCTCTCTCTCTCAGTACACACACATACACAGTTAAGCTATAACCCTTTTTTTGTTTTAAATATAACTGCTCAAATTTACGAGGATGTGTGAGTAAATAAGATACAATTTCAAGTTCCAGAATATGCAAATTAACAGTACTCTGATCAGGTTTCTACTTTTCTCAGAATGCAACATGGATGACTGGAAAATTCGGTGGTAGATGGTTAAGAGCTTAGCAGGGAAGTCACAACTCTAACATAAAGTATCCAGAGCCTTAAACGTGTCAAGGATTGTAAAATTGGGTTATAGGAAAGTCATTAGTAACTGAAGAGATGTCTCGACAGCAATTTAATGGGATGATGGCTAAGTGGTTCAAAAAGCGAGAGTGCAGATGGAGATGACGGCCTCAAAGCCAACTGAATACCAAAGGCTTCAAAAAAGGGGATTCGGTACCAGGCAGCCACGGTTTCTGTTTCCTATCCTGTACTGGGCTTTATTTAGATAACACCGCCTTGGAAGCCAAAACTAACGATCCGTGTTTTCTTTATAGATGAGAGGAGAATCACTGTTGAAATTGACTGGCGACTTGTGGTGGAGAAAACTTGAAACAAGAACTGCCTCTCTAATATTATTATTATATAATCAGTTTATTTAACAAACACCCCTGTACAGAAATTATCTAAGAGGGTGGCTCATACATACATCAAACTAAACTTATTAGAGTGTAACATGGAATAAAACATCAGAAAATAAATAAATATAAAGGAAAAATTACATAGATACAGAAATCATACATACATAGAAAAATGACAGTCATTTACACTATCAATTGATTCTGATTGTCATTCTGTTGAACAAAAACGAATATCCCCAGTCCTCTAAGAGTCTTTTGAAGACACTATAACTCGTTCATTTCAGATTTTTATGAGTTCAAGGTCGCTTGAAGCCTTTCTTGAATCACATTCTTCATTATATCTGTAGTTTCGTACAGATAAGCTGCAATGAGCTTCCTCTAAGTTTGTTCATGGCAGTCAGTGCCTGTTCGGGTCTATTTTAAGGTCTCTAAAGAGCCCCAGAGTATTGGCAGGAAACAGCACGGAAATCCTATTTAACCACCGGAACAACCAGTATTCCAGGCTGAGAAATTTCCTAATATTAGTATTTGGAGCAGAGGACCAAATTGTCGAAGCATATAGGGATACAGTAACGATACATCTTTGGATATATTTGGTCAATAGTTGCTGGTTTCGAATCCTGGTTATCTCCTGTCTTACAGCCCACATGGCACCAAGAGTTTCTGATCTCATGTTCTGAAAGTGCCTTTGGAAGGTGAGCCCCTCGTCCTACGTCACTCATAAGTCGGTGTATGAGCTGACTTTCTTAACCTGTGCTCTATTAATAGATAATTCGATTTGATTTTTTTTCTTATTAGTTATTGGCAGTTGCGCTGACTTTTCTGAGTTTAAAACCGATTTTACGTAAGTATCTCTCCAGTTCATAAAGCTTAGCGTTGGCATGGATATTGACGTCGGACACCAGAGGATCCTTCGTTAGAGATAACAAAATAATTCATATTATCGGCATAAGAAATAAAATTCTGATTCTGCGCTAGAAAAGGCTCCAGGGCAGCAGCGAACAGCAAAGATGATAAAACACCTCCTTGAGGGATGCCCCAAGTGAGGGTGTATTCTGCGCGGAATTCTTGATTTTGCGCAATTAGGTGTCTTGGCTTCAAAATGGTCTTGATGATCTGCAATAGTTTGTCCTCAATGCGGAAATAAACTTTCAGTATATTTTCAAACGCAGGTAATGACACATTATCGAAAGCTGCCTTTATGTCAAGGAATATGACATCAATTTGGGCGTTTTCATTTAATGCGTGCTGCATTCTGAAGAGAGTCTCCAACAGATTAGTAGTAGTGGATCGTCTCGGTACTACGGTATGGAGGTGGGGTGGACTGTGCGCAAAACACTATTGGATTAAAGCAGGAAGGATGGCTTTTTCAAAGAGTTTTTTAAAAGAGAACAACTGATCGATATAAGTCGAAAGTCTGAAGAGGCCTTAGGGTTCTTCTTTTTTGGCACCGGCCTCGAAAAGTAGTGATTCCATCTCTGGGGGAAGAAATCCCGTTTTTCAGGATGTTTTGGAATATGTGCAACAACACATCAACAATGTAGACGCTGCATATTTTTAAAATAAAGAGAGGGAACCCGTCGGGGACTATCGTAGATTTGTTGGGCAAGGGATTAATAGCATTAATGAGACTTCTCTAGAAATAGTGACTGTGGATAATGCATTCCCACAAACGCCTCCTCTCGCTAAAATATGTTGTGCCATATCCTCCAGCTGATATCCTTGGACATTTTTTGCTTTACCTTCAACTGGTAGCCTTTCAAAGCACTCCTTAGCCCAGTGTCTGAATATGGCTTCTTTCATTTCAAATTTAGTGGCCTTTTCCCTCATGATTATTTTTGAATGTCGAAGCTTTTTAATAACCTCTTCGTAGTGTGCATGTCGTTTCTTTTTCAAGAAAATGTCTTTTTTTCCTTGTACTCAGTGAGGTCTTCATTAAATCCTGAATTTTTCCATTTCCTATAAGCCTTTTGCTTGGCCACAAACGTGGGTAGTTTTGTCGGTGGCCCTTACCTCTTTTAAGGCACCCAGGTCACCAATAAATAAGAGCACTTTCTCAATCAAGTTGGTAGCTTCTTCCACCGGTTTATTGTATGGAGCATTCCAGTTGTAGGTCTTGAGATGTTTTTAAATAATCTCAGGTCTAATGAACTTAAGAGAGTATATCTTCTTGGTTTGACGAGTTTGGTCATCGATGCGTTGTTCCCCTGCACTATTGGATAGGGAAATTTCACAACATATTGGGTTGTGATTGACTGGAATTTAGTTTGAGGGTTGATATTTTTTATGTTTTTCAAATGATGATATAATAAATCCAAATGCTGCTCTCCTCTAGTCGGAAGCGTATCAAGCAGAGTCAGTCCTAGGGTTGCATCAAGTGTTCTTTAGCATGATCGTGTCTTGGGCTAGGCATATTAAAGTCGCCAGTTACAATCATGGGAATATCAGTGCCAAGATTCTCTGAAATCCACACAAGAAGCTCGGTCCTGGTGTCTGCACTGTTCCGGCGGAAGATAGATAAAGGTAGACTTGGATTTTTTGTCTTCCTTCTGAAAGACGCGGATATGGCTTCAAATTTTTCAGACTGACTTGGTTTAATTCTTGTAGGATGAAGACTTTCATGATAAAGGATTGCAACTCCTCAACCCCGCTTATCTTTTCTGCTGTTCTCAATAAATTTGTAACCAGAGGATTGTACCAGCGGATCCAGTTGCCTGTTATGGTTTAGCCAAGTCTCCACCATACATATAAAGTCATATTTTTCAAGGAGTAGGCAGGTCTACAATGTATGCAGTTTGTTCACAACACGTCTAAAATTCTGAATAAGAAAGAAAATGGTCTGGCACTCTCCAGAAGGGGCATTCTGTTGCTTTAGTGGCTGTATAAGTTGATGTGTACTACCGGTTCTTTGCACGTATGCAGTGTTCGTTTCTCGATATCTTTTAACTAATGCACCCAGTGGCCAGTCGTATTCAAGGATTAGATTTAAATGATCAGGGGAGCATGTGAGTACAAATGACGTATATAAAGGATGCCTTGTTTTCAGCTATCTTCTGTGTGGACTCCGAATCCTTGAGCAAACATGGCCTTTATGTCATTCTCCTGCGTGTTCGGGGGAAGCCTAATAACAAAGACTTTCTCTCGGGTTCTAACAGCTGTAATATTGAACCTCCTTACCAACTAGCCATCTGTTGGGAGGCTTGTATGGGACACTAGTGACGGAGAGAAGGTCTTATGGTCTGGTAACTGATTAAGACAGAATACATACAGAGATCTCTACATCTTTGAGTGAAGCATCTTGACTGCAGTTATAAGAACAAGTGATTCATGAATTCAATGTGGGATTTTTGTAGGTGCTGTAGATTTGATTTCATTTTCATGGATGATAATGTACATAAGGTCCAACTAGTCGACGAATTCTTTTAAAGTGAGGATCTTCTTATGATGGAATGGCCTGAAAAGTTTATGGATTTCAGGCTGACTGAGAGCATTCCTGGAATGCTCTGGCAAGATAAACTGAGGGCACATTGACTTCCTTTTCTCAGAATTCACCATGCACTAACGTGTGGTCTTGTGAATGAATGGGATTTATTATAAGATTTTACTTCATGAGTTCGTTTTCAGAGTTTTACGACTGTCAGTAGGTGCTGGAAGAACATTCCATCAGATGGTGATATATCTAAATTTTGTTTTTTTTTTATTCCCACGCCTATAGCGCTGAAACAAATCCTTTACCAATTGATGCTGAGAAAAATTTAAAATTTCTGAAATTCAAATGTTAAAACTTTTGTTAAAAATTAAATCCACTTCACGATAGAAAAAAATAATTTCAGTAATTCATTTAAATTATTCACGAAACTGGGATGCCAATAATTGTTTAATAAGCTAATTCTACTACTTTTCCTTTACTTCAAACTGAAGATAATTTGTGTCGCATTTTTTTTTCCATTAAGATGATAAGGAAGGTTCACCAGTACACTCTAAAATAACAGAGAGAAATTCTCTGAACGTTAAAACTTAGAGAAATCTTTCACTAAAATTCGCAACAATTAACAGTGGAACTCTTTTAAACTTGATAACACCAGGAGAACACATGTTAATTGCATTACGCTGGTAAGTAATCAAAAAATCCCGAAACTACGTCTTGGTTAATAACAGGTTGCCAGTGTTGATGATGGGAGTTCTGTATGATACTGGAAAGGTACACGCGCCATCTGGAATCATTTGCAAGAGACTGGGGGATGCGAAAACAATTAATTGAATTTTTAAAAAATCGAAGGATAAACGAGATGCGTTAATCGCTTCACCAGCAGAAACAGATGTTTTAGAAATGTCTCGACTTGTCCTTAGGTCTTGAATATCGGCACTTTGTTAAGCGAATAAGAAAAGAGTAAAATATTAATTTGCTTTTTTTTGCCGCAACGTATAACGAGGGAAGAATGAAATTGTTTTATTTATTAGGGCAAGGACAACTCCTACTATTTGGTGCTTGTCAACCGCGTCTATAAATTTGTGTACGCGCGCGCCTCCTCACTTTCTCATGCCAGTCTCTCTGTGAGACGAAAATCACGGATAAATCTACACCACCCCCTGAGGTCAGCTAACTCAGACGACTAATTCATGATGATGATCTTTTTTAAGAATGGATTTGGAACACATTCACATTTATCACGCGAATTCATCCTGCCTATAATTTTCATATTTTTCTCCTCTACTTGCGACAATCTGAATAAAGTGATCCTGAAGATCTTTCTTAATTCAACGCTTTAGAGAAACATTTTCTAAAGTGTGTATCAAAATGATGGTGGATTTCTTTGTTCACTTTCTGGCTTTTCAGAACTATTTCTGAAACAAATATTGCCCTAATAAGATAAAAAATAATTAGAATTTCCTTCCAAATGAACAGTTTATTTCTTGGAAGAATTTTGTCTTTTTAGGTAATCATCCATTTATCGCTAACTTGCTAACCTTCAGAGCCAACGACGCGAATAAACAAATTTATTCCTGCTGAAGTAGTTACCTGTGGTGAGGGCAAAAACGACAATTTCTGTATGAATTCGTTTGCGATGTTGGAGACTGTTTAAAGATGTGTCAAAGCTCAATACCTGAAAGGCTAATCTCTAATGGCAAACATAACGGAATTTCCGTTTATGGTCGCCACGTTTAGAAACGGTAAAAATCGACACAGTGCTGTTGGTGAGACACGACAGCGAATATTGACATCTTCAGTTGATGCGAGGTCGTACACCATTAACACAGGAAGGATAAAGCTCTCGTGACTTCCAACGCATTATCTATTTCTGTCACAGCTCGGTATTGATGGAAGAATGCGCTTGTGGGTGCGCGAGTGAATTAAGGCAGGGGGGGGGGCTTTCACACAGAGGGAAAGTACAGTAGAAAAGCAGACTTTTTCGTTCCGCTTTATCTAAACATGGTAACATTAGTAGCATTTAAAATTCGAAGACCATCTTGAGAAGAGGATGAAAAATTAAGTTAATCCGGCTGATGCGGGAAGTACGTGGTTTTAGGTAGAATACTAAGCGAGCAAAGACTCAACTGTGCTGAATAATCATGAGAGTTTTAAGCATTTAAATGTTTTTTCCCATAATATTTGCTATCAAGATTCTGAACTCTTATTCATCTCTATTAAAATCCACTTGCGCTACAACTACCACCAATACTACAAATTTCGCCAACTCTTAATAGCGGAAATTATTTATTGGCAACTTACTGCTTCAACAACTATTTTTGTCTTAAGTATATTCATAATAATTATGATTATAAATATGCGAATTACTTTCAGTTACTGGTGAATTAAAATTGTAGTAGTTTTAGAAGAATCTTTTGACACTCCATTTATCAAGATACTAGTTGTACCCTTTCTTTTTATGGTACAATTCTTGATGGCAAAAAGTTGGAGAATATTATTTTGTGTTGAGGCTCCTTTTTTGCAGATTAAGTACAAGAGAGAACAAAACATCTTATTAACAAGAAACTTTTTATACAAGAAAAAAAAAATCCCTAACGTTCGCTTTTGTCTCATAAATAGACAAAAATGTTTTTATCTCCCAAAACTAGAAAAAAGAGCGAGCAAGTAATTTGAAGAGAATAATTAAGACAATACATTACAGGTTTTGTGTGATAAAATAAGTAAGAAATCTTACAAATTGCTTTTAATTAAGCCATCTAAAAGACTATCAAGGCACATACTAATTCTTTGTGCTACATAAGCCCAGGGTGATTTAAAGTACTGAACACACCTGTTATCTTACAGAAAGGTGGAGCATGCGTATGAGATGCGAGAAGTAATTAGTAGAACATTTGATGGAAAATTGTAAGTTATTTTTCTCAAAGTAATTAAGGTTTGCCAATACCAGAGTTCACAAGAGCAGCTGACCGTACTTTATCTTGGTTATAATACATTGGCTCAAAGTTATTACCTAAGACAAAGCACAAGGGCCCTGGATTAATTTAGCTGATGGAAGTTTTTACAGAGAAGAAGAATGAGAAACACATCAGCGAGTCCATATCCAAGAAAAATAAGTAATTCACTCTGGATAGAGATTATAATAACAAGAACTATACATTACTACGATAATCTAATTTAAATTCGTTAAGTGTGAGTTTTGAAACATGTTAGAAAAATGTTCATTTTCTTATTACTCTATTACATTTCAAGTCAGTTACTTTCATTACGCTAAAACAGTCTTAATATAATGATAGGAATTGCAATTTTAATATGACGATGTTTTATTCATTTTTGGCAAGTTATTTTAACCCTGATTTAATACATTTTATACATTCTAACTAGTAACTAATTCGGCCGGATGAACACTGAGTATAAATTATCTTATTGTATAATTTTATACAAAAAACTTGGTTCACCGAAAAACAGTCTTTAATGAAAGTCAAACATAACACTTACTAGGAAGCGGAAAAGTCGGATACGATATGTAGTTAACGAAGATGGTGCATCGCATATAGAAATTAAAAGTTAAATACATAAATCTGAAAGTGATCTTGAGAGATCCCTCCTCAGACCATTACAGCAGATTTAGAATTTATATGCAAAACGTAAAATGTTTCCGAATATGAATAACACTGGGGTGCTTTAATAGAATGTCTATTTAATATACTGTATAAAATCTATCTTAATAAATCTGCATAAAGATAAATATTTAAAAAAAAAAAAAAAAAGCATTAATCTATATTTATATAAAATCAACAAACAAAGGTACTCATGTATTTTGACCTTATGTGTTGGTTGTCACGGAATATAAGCTGAAAATTATTATTATTAATTTATTTATTTAGTTTCGAACTCTGCGAAAGGCAACAGTTTAAAGTCATGAATGCACTTTCCCCTTGTAACTTTGGTGTATTTGTGGAAGCGACATTTGCAGGGGCCAGTGGTTTGTTTCAATTTAATGTCAGATAGCAAATAGATTTAAATTGAACTGTTCGATAGGTAGGATTACCAACAAACGGATAAAAGTGATTGATTGACAGGTGATTTGAAGTCAGTAAAATCATCCAGGAAAATTATGTGATTAACAAGCACAGAAGTGCTTGTTAATCATATGATTCATGGCTCTGGTAAAATTTCTCTTTGGAGCATTTATTTTACAGTTCCGAAACAAGTTTAGATTTGGTGATTGATCCAGCGCTAGATTCTCGATATGATCAAACCGCAATCGCGGGTATCCGAAACAGCTATCCGTGATATTCAGAACAGATTAAAAACACGATCCGTGTACCCTGAAGTGAACGAAAACTACCGTTTAAAATCATAGGTGGTTTTCCTGTATAGTTTTGAGGTGTTTGAGGAAGCGACATTTACAGGGGCGGAATAGCTTGAAATTCTTGTAATATGGATTACATAATCACTGAGTAATTCGATGATACCGTCGATATTTGTGAAAACCGTGTACAAAGGGCAGTAATTAATACTTGATAGAGAAATGAAATGCAACCTGAAGTCATTTGGACTAAAATCTAAAGTGATTTTAGCCCAAATTGACTTATGCACTAGCTCACCAAAAATATTTTGCATTTAAACGCCATTATTTAGACAAAGCAAGAATTCAAATTAATGTGGAAGTCAAGAAGTTATCTAGATATGCTTATTAGTGTTCTAAGCAAATCTTCAAGGCATTAAAATATATATGGAAGCAGCCATCACCCCCTACGTTTACGGGACACCGATATACATTAAATGGTGATAAATTAAGTGGAGTTTCACACTGCTCTGACCTATGAAGTTATGGCTGATGCCATAAACCATTATCTCTCTAATAACAGATATACAGGTGTATAAATATTCCCAATAAGAATAGTTAAATAGAAATGTGACACACAACTAATTACTAACGTCAAGAGCTAATATGAGCTGCCTGGTAGGAATCTATGCAACATTAATTATGTTGAAAGAAATCCATTGCACAGTCAGATATCTATGCCACCCTTATGACCAGTGTTGTTGTAGTAGCCAGAGTAATTTCTGTTTAAAAGTCTTCAGGCAATCCGGCGATGCGCGCACACACTTTAATCTATCTCAAGGGCTCTATTAATGAAATCTCTTCAAATAGCTGTGTTAATTAGTTTGCTGAGTGATGTAACTGCATAAAAGTATATTTTTCTTAGGAGCGTCATTAATTATGTATTGTAATTAACATTGTAAATTAGCTTCTGAATATTCTAACAAGGAGAGAAATATCAAAACAGTCAAAGGACTCGGGGACCTAAAATATTATTTATCTTATAAATAAGTAGTAATCTTACGTATCCGATCTGCGGAGTTCATAATGATAGAGGTGTTGGATTTTGGTGAAACAAAGTGTTAAATATACGCCGGACGTAGTGCTGCATATTCCCAATTAGCTGCGAAACACGCCTTCCATCGGAGGCAGCCAAAAACTGCATCATTTTCATCCTAATTCTAAAAATTGAAAGCGAGATTCGCAGTCTGAGCATTCCAAACAGAAGTAAAAGAATTATAAGATGTACAAATAATCCTAAGGAATACGCCACATAGCTGCCTTCCCATAAATAACTGAATTATTTCAGTCTCTTCTACTACAATCCAGAAGAATAATTTACTAGTTATGAAAAATATACCCCAAGCAATTTGGTAGTTGGCGAATGTGGTATGAAGATAATACAAATGCCATCTAACAACCAAATACTGTCTATTAATTTTCCTGTCAATAATTAACTTTTCCTTAATTATCCACCCGAGGAAATTCGAAAGTTTCTCGTGCAAATTAGAACTTCAAACGGGGGTAATTAAAAGGTTTACACAACTCCGGCAGAACAGCAGTCTTGGATGCTACCGTACAGCAAACGCTAGTTTCTATTTCCGACTTTAACTTCCCTGGAAATAATTAAGTTAAGAAAGAGTCTCGACCATTACATCATCTTGTAATCTTGTGAACAACATTGAAAAATTTCTTCTACATTCGGCAGAAATATGTAAGAAGCCTCTAACAATACCTGACTATGTGTTTTATATATTGCGGAACGTTCGGGCGAAAAATTAAATATTTATAAGAATGGCGGTAGTGCAAGAAAATATTTGATTATCTCAGAGCATCTAGCTTAGCATAATGCATTTTACTCTTCCATATTTTCTAAGGAAGAAAAACAAGAAGAAAAATTGTCACGCATTGCACGCGCCTGGCAGGCTTGCAGCTCGACTATGTACAAATATTTGAAGGCCTTGCTTTGATAGGCTGCCCCTTTTAAAATTGAAACCTTCCACTAACACACTTAGGTTTCCTGCTTCTCTGTGTTGTTGAAGAAATTCAATTCGCTTCCAGAATATTGAATCCAGATATAGCGCGTTCTGCTGTAATCTCCAGGCGTAAATAAGCCTTACACCATCCCAAAAAAGACTTCTTTTTTTTATTTCTGACAAGCCTATGAATATCCTTCACACATCGCTGCATGTGGATGACATCTTAAGAGTACGGATGACTTTTAACTTCTTTTTTTTGACATGGAGCTACAGAGAACGTAGAAAATTTGCAATATTCATAGTGAGTAAACAGGGATGATATTTCAGGAGGAGAAAGGTTGCATTAAATTTTTCGTTTTTTCTGCGGCGAAATCGACGTACAAAATAATAACAAAAAACACTTATGAGAAACGAATATTAAAGCGAGAGTAGAATATCATTTTCTGTAAAATTTTATGGGTTCTGTATAAGTAGATATTTTGAAAACAAAACGGCTGTCAACAGCTGAAGCTAAGGGATAGAATACACTGACTAACTTGACATTTTTTTAACATTTTAATGCAGAAATCTATAATTAAACCAACTGAGGTGTAATCAAATCGTCATAAGACTTTCTTTGATATAAAATAAATCCACAAAGAAATTTAAGCTTTTTGAAGAGTTATTTAATGTCCATTATAACCGTAGGCCTGACATGAAAATGCACGCCTTAAGAAAAAGTAATTTTTATGCATTTTATATAAGCAGATTCTTCAAACTAAAATTCCCTTATTTTATTGCGATTCCACAGATGATTCTCCAAAGGTCTAGTTTTTCCTTACTAGCAAAATAGCTATGATTGTCTTCCACACTAGAAAGGACTGCATCGCCAACCTTTGGTGATGAAGTACAATCTAAATAATGAATACTGAGCTAAAATCTCCCGATTGTACCTCAGTTGTCCATCTTAGGAAATGACACATTGTGAATTCTTTTACGAACTAATCACTGGAAGTCTCTCTTCGTGGTAATTGAGTTCAATAATGTGCAATGTAGAGTGGTGGAACAACTTGGACAGGACCAGATGAAAGTCATGCTCTTCGCAGATGATCTCAGCATATGGTGAGAGAGCAGGGAACAAGTGCAACGGCAAATTGATATATGGGCGAGTATGGCCAATTTGGACTGGTTTTCAGTCAGAAGAGGAGTGGAGAGCTTGACGGATACAATTACAATGGATGGGAAACAGCTAAAAATGGTTAACAACTTCAAGTATCTAGGAAGCACCATTACAAAGACTGGAGTAATAGACGAAGAAATAAGTAGAAGGATACAAGCGGGTGGGAATTTCTATAGGCAGACATTAGATCTGATTTGGATCACACCACTGAAGTATAAGAAGGCTATATATCAGACATATTACGTACTAATTCTGACATATGCATCTGAAACTTACACTATGAGGGAAAAGGATGAAAGCAGAATTCGGGAGGCAGAAATGAGATTTGTGAGGAGCATAGCCGGAAAGACAAGACACGACAAAATCAGGAATGATGTGCTTAAGGAGAGAATTCAAGTTGAAAACTCCAGAATAGGATTGAAAGGTCCCGTTTGAAATGATTTGGATATATCAAGAGGATGATTGAGAGGCGTTTGCCAAGAAGAATGTTTGATTTACAATTAAGGGACAAAAGACCAAGGTGGAGAACAAGAATGAGATGGCAAGACATGGTGGCGAGGCTTCATACGTCGACCCGTGGAATAGCGGAACGATGATAGATGATGATGATGAATTGAGTTCATAATTATAATAACTATTAAACAGTGTTGGATACTAATCATCAGCTGTGCAACACGTTGTCAGCGGTCTCCATTGTTGGTATAGATCTTCATATAGATCCTGTGCCAAGTTTATACTGATGACATTAAGCCATTGATATCCGCTATAAAGGTAACTATTCCAAAATAATGTTTCAACAATTTTTTGTTTAACAGAATCAGTCATTAACCCAGTGACTTTATTAGCATTCTTCAATAACTGTGTGTTAAAATACTCCTTTAGCAGTGAGAACAAAATAAATGCTATCACAAATCTTAATCCGCATACAGTTATCACTGAATTATCTGATGAAATAGTTAGCAACGTTCCATGAACTCCGCTCATTTCTGCTAGTTGAATATTCCTCGTTAGTAACAGAAAGTAAGCCACCGAGAGAGAGAGACGGATAAAGCACGAATGCATTAATGATGCGCTTGTGGAATATTCTACGACGGCAAGTCCATTCAAATATAGAGGGATGTATTCGCATGCTATTAATAATTAACACGATTGGAAAATATTAAATAATCATGAACACTGAATTAATGAATTAAAAGCATTAAATGGTAGTGTTTAAAGGATTCATTCAATGGGTCTAATTTGTTTTTATGAACTGAGAGATGATGCCCATTGTGCTATTTAAACAATAATTTGACTGTAATGGACTTATTCTTAGGATCGCAAATATCTTCATAAAAAGTGGGACAAATGATGGTATCTTATGTCATTTTCAAATTCTAGAAATCTTCCCTCAAAACAGTGAAGTTCTCTTCTCTATTTAGAAGTTTCAAGAGAGGTTGGAGGAAATTGCTCATATTTCATGCCCTCGCGTTTTTAACTAATTTGCACTGTGCAAATACCGTATAGTACAACAGGAATATTGGGCGAATACTTGCACTTTATGGAAAAGAGGACATGGAAAGAATGGGCTTTTTCATGCAAAGGTAATTGGTCATTACATGGTTTCTCCATTCCGCAAATTCCAGTTTTTCATCCCGCAAAGCATATATATATTCTACTATTGAATACAAGCATTTACAGATATGATACATTAATGCTTTATGGCGTTAGTTTTTCCTATTGGAGGAAACCAATCAGTCCATAACTCATTCGCAGATAATTTTGTTTTGAACAGCGAAACAGCATGTCCTGTAATTCGTGTCAAAAGTATCACTAACCAGATTCACGACAGGGAGATTTCGTAGAATGGACTACTGATTTTTCCCAATAGATATCCTTGGGAAAAGTTGCTTGTGGGATATCGATAGGAAATGGCAGTAGGGATAGACAAAAGTTTAAACTGTCATCAGTAAATATAAATCATCATAATAAATCGAACGCTGCTAAATTTCTTGGAAACGTCTTACAAGTTTCCGTTGCCTTATTAGATTTTTCCAGTCCAAGGATTAAAAGGAATGTTTAGACGTGCATCGCTAGAAACAAAACTGTCATTAGTTATGAGGTATCTTATTACATTTTTGCTGTTTATATTAATCAGGTAGAAAAGAAAAGTTCATTATCCCTGGTCCACGAATTCGTTTGGCTGCTTCTCACAAACTGTTGGAAAGAATGGAATTCCTTTATATATTTTTTTTTCTTTTCTTTTCTCTCCATAACGAAACAGTGATGCTAAAAGTAAAGAGACTTGTGTAGACTCTCCGAATGAATTATTGATGGTTCTGACATTCTTCATCTATCAGTAAGAAATAAATAATTAATTTCACATTCACTTATTTCATTATGTATATTAATTTAATCTTAAATTAATTCTATTTTATTCTTTAAGGTGATTTTGATAGTAACGTGCCTGTTCTAGTTAAAAAAATATTTTGAGATAATAATTTTATTGCGAAAGTCTCCTAAATCGGGTGAAAGAAGGGGTGACTACTTTATAACCAGAAGATGCTTTGAAATTTTAACCTGTATTGAAGGTATATTGTCACAATTTTGCATAATTTCAAAGTAAATTTCCATGTCCTTTAGGGAAATAAACATGGTGGTATTATTCTTTTAAAAACGAGGTAGCCAAACTGTGTGCGGTATTTCTCATGTGGCCTAACCATTGCTTTATGCAACGTTCACGATGATTATCAAATCTAGGCAGCTGGAAAGTTGTCCATACTGTCTCAGAAGGTTAACGTTCCAATGAATGCATCAGTCTGAAAATCTGTATCGCATGCAAAATTGATTAATTAGACTGAATTGCAATTTTAGTTTTTTTATATTACATGGGTAATCTTTTTCTCTAGTTTTAAACGGCCACTGTAACATGGAGGGACTGAATATGGCTTAAAATACGAAGGGGGGAGGTTCAAATAAGATTTGTATTCACAGGTTCAACAGGCCAGTTTTGTAGAATCTTCTGACTGTCCTTCAAACCACGACTCGGTAGCAGAAATCACCTCATCATCAGCAGCAAAATGTTTCCCATAAAAAAGGACTTCAGGGTAGGAAAAAGGAAGAAATCCGAGGATGCAAAGGCGAGGGAATAAGCAGGATGTGGCAATATTTCAGTTTTTCCTGGCACATCAACAACACTCCACGTGCACATTGCGCTTTCTTTCTTCTCTTAAGGAGGTCAGAAGTCCAAGAGCCCGTCTAGCATACAATTTACTCTTATGCAACTTTTGATGGATGATGTTCTTCACAGACCCTACACTGATTTGGAGCTCTGTACTTAGCTCTTTGACGCTAGTACTTCCGGGACTAATGCCTCAATTTTTGCAATTTTCTCTTCTGTTATAGCAGTTGATGGGCGTCCCGGGATATTTTCATCATGCACTGAAGTCCTTCCATATTTGAATTGTTTTTATACTAATGAGCAACAACACTGTAACCTGCCAGTGTTGTCCATAAATAGCAACCACTTCATCATGGATTGTTTTGGGTATTTGTTCCCTTTTTTCTACTTTATCCATATGACACTTCACTTCATTCAGCGCTGCAAAGAAAAAAAAAACGAATCGTCAAAGAAAAAACCAATAAGAAAACTCATCTTTTTATCACAACTACTTCTGGGTGAATACAAAAGTTGTTATTTTTTAAATTCCCGTCGTATCTCTGAATCTATTTGATAGAAATCGCGCTAAGAAACAGAATTATTATTATTCTTAATAAAAGGTAATTATTTTTCTCTTTACTAAGTACCATAACCGCTACTTTATCACTTTGACTTACACGAACAGATGCGAATTACCACTGCTCTAGCGTAGGAAGCTGTTCGGCTTTTTACAGTGCGAGCTATCCGTCTTAGTCCATTAGGGATGAGGTGCTCATAATTTAGTGATCACCAAGTATAAGTGTTGCATATTATGTAAAGTAACTAATTGAACTTCAGTTAAATTGATTATTCTCCCGCTGAAAACCGCGTACATCCATAACGAAAAAAAGTTGAAGCTCATCTGAGAGAGAGAGACCATCTTGAAGACTTTCATTCTTTTCTTATAAGACAGGAAGTGCGAAGTTTCTGGAGAAACTTGTCTTGCTTTGCTCCGCTGATAATACCGTTCCTACGCTTCGATGGGATCTCTTCCGTTAACACCCCAGCGGTCTCCAGACAGTCTCATATCGTTGCACTTTACGGCTCGCGTACATCAGATTACAACACAGTCAATTAGGAACGATTTGTCAGACGTCTTATGACGTCTTAATACCATGAGATAAATGAATAAAACTAGAAACAGAACGGCGAAACTCCCATGAAAGAGAGAGCCCCGCTTTCTTTTAAATCTAAAAAGGTGTTTCATTCAACACATTGGTCTACTTTGGTTTTTCGGTACGAAACTTAGAGAGTTCTAGTGGTTAATAACAAATCAAATATGGATTACCCCTGAAGTAACCCATATTTATCCCTTGGACAGCCATTGGCTAGAAGGGTGTGCCGACCGGGCTAGCCAGGTGAGTAAAGCACCTGCCTGGCAACCCAAAGGTCGCGGGTTCGAATCCCGCCTCGGGCTTGGATCAAAGTACTGCAAAAACCTTGGGAGGTGCATTATGGCCACAGAAGCCGATGCGCCAACAACTACCAAAAAAAAAAAAAAAAAAAAAAAAAAAGAAGCGTGTGGTTAAATTCTTTGGTGTGAAGCAACCTCATGAGCATGAGGTGACATAGTCCATGGTTCGTTCACCCCTGAAAGGTTAAATTCAAAGTGCTTTATTATTATGTTTTTTCAGTTGCTGCAGAGAGGTCTTTTGCCAACATTCCTTGGGGAGGGGACATGATGAGAGTTCAAAAGACTGCCTGTGTTGGGATGTGTAGGTGTACCAAATATACCTGTCAATAGCTGAGCTAATGTGTGTCTATTCCTTGTAGTTATTGTTTGTTTCCAGGGTAAGATACTGAGGTTGGAAAGTAGGATGTCGCTAGAGAGGGTAAAAGAATGGTAAATCTATGATGCATACAGCGGAAAGGGAAGAACGCATTTCAAGATATACTTTTTGACTAGATCCGGGTTTTTTCTTTGAATTGTCATGTGTGCAGATTTACTTGGATTTAAATATAATTCTATACAGTCCAGGTGATACTCAGTTCATCCATTGAGATATTAGTTTGATTTATTTGCTCGACTTGTTGTTGATCCGTAGATTTGATGAATTTCAAATCATCAGCATATCATATAAGGTTATCTTTATGGGATGCCAAAAAGCGTTTGAGAGCTACAGCACCCTTACTGAATATCCAGTTGGGGGTCTTCTTAAATGGCAGGTACATTCAATGAATGAAGCATTTTAGAGGAGGTACATCACAATTTAATTTACTCAAATTATTGATAATACAAGAATAGTTAACTTGCATAATTAATTTGGGAATGATTTCTATAAAACTCATTTTTTTATGGTTATCAGTAGCGCCATACGTGCGAGTGGATGTCAAATTAACGCCATAATGCTTCTAATAGGTAAGCTGAATTGTGTTAATTTAGAATAGATAAAACCGAGCACACATTTTCCCTCAAATGCCAGGCCCTACTTAACAAGACGGAATTAGATCACCTATGGGACGGAGAGTTCTCCTCTGGTACTGTACAGATTCAGCCTCATCTATTTCGATAACAACGCGCGCAAACAGATAATTAGAAAGGTGTCTGCTTTATTCTGTCATACTATGCACCATGAAGTGCCTGCTAGTGGATGTAGGAAGAGGATGGTTACAATTTCCTAAGGCTGGAATCGTCTGTTCTCTGTAGAAAAAGAGTCAAATTCTTCATCAGCTAAAATATGGGGTACAACATTTCCCTACTCGGTGTGACCGTCCGTATGGCTTGGTTTTGGCCAGTGCCTCCGCCTCCACAGCACGTTAATCAGACTGCTTCTAACCCTTGGAGGAGAGGATTTGTTGTGGATTAATAGCACAAGGGCTGCTACTGGTAAATCATTCTTGTTTTGATATACAGGATGTGATCAATCTGCATGGATTAGAAACAAACTATACCTGAATTGTTTATGAGTAAGGAATTGCAATTCGTACATCAACGAATAAATTGCTTAACGAAATCAGAGTATAACAAATCCTCTTAGGAAGAGTCACTTAAGGTTCGGGTATTGGCGTGCCAAAGTTCTAAAAGGTGGAGTCTTAAAAATATTATTTATCTCTTTGATAAGCCACCTGGACTTCTGGGCTCTTTCATCATCTTTTCTGAAATCTTCCACCTTTCAAACTGTTAGACCTCACCCCGAGATCATTACTAAAATGATAGTGATCGTCTATATTAACGTTCCGCTGACACTGACTTGACTTCTTTGGTTTCAAAACTCACTGGTTTGAGTCACCAAATCGCAACAAAATTCTAATTATTAAATTTTTTTTTCAATCTTTTGATAACGCCTCCTTAGACAATTGGTTAAGCGCGAGAGTACATAAATACACCCTCTTGACTTACCGTGGTTCAAGCTCACATGACTACTAAATACGGTGATGTTTCTTGCAGTCTCTCTATCTTATGAATTCCTCTGACCTCTTTTGGTCATCCCGGAGTATAAACAGAAAATTTAACTATAAAAAGCAAATGGTTAAAAGGCCATGAAGCGTCAATGCATTGTGTCCATAAATTGCGTGTACTCTATGATCCAATTGTCTGGTTTTTTTGGATAAAAAAGAAAGAACTCGAGTTTTTTTCCCACTCAGTTTCTCTGAGTGGAAAAAAACCTCTCCTGTGATAACTAGTTCAACTGTGACGCCTATAAAGCCTGTAAATTCTTTCCGTCTAGATGTGAAGAAATTAATGCTATTTAAATTTGTCGATCTTGTCAATAATTAAGAAATCTTTCCGATAAACATCAATTAGAATTATGTGAATCAATTAATTTTCCTATAAATATTTAAGGCCGCATTTATTGCTAGGAGAAGAGTGATTTTATTGAGAGATTATAATTGCTGAAGATTACCAAGCTAGCATTTTTCTCAAGGTCCACCGTCATAACAAATGGTGACAACCAAGAACAGGTTTATAGAAGGATGTCGCTCTCGACAACTTTTCTCATTAAATTTCTTTCTCGCTAACTTAGCCAACGGACAGTGTCGTTAAGATCTTCTGGAAAATATTTGCCATTCATCCTTGGTGCTATTCAGAAAGTTCGCTGTATGAGCCTGGACACGAAATTGGAAAAAGAGTCATAAAACGCGAATGGTTTGTGTGTTCGCAAGTTCTCCGGATAATGTCACTGGGCTTTTAACGTAGTTGTAAAACATTTCCTAGTTCGTTTATTACCGACAATAGCTTCAGAACTTAGTACCTGTAAGAAAGGGAAGGTAGCTTAGGGGATTACACAAAATATTCTGTCCATAAAGAAGAAACGACATCAACACAGTTGAAAAATAACTTGGGTAGATGGAGAAAGCATCCCTGAAAATTTATCTGTTATTTAAAGTATTATAACTACGAGTCAGTTACGCAAAAATCCAATAAAGCAAAAGTTTTATAATCCCGAGAGAGGCACACATTTTTTATAACTTGAGATACACTGCTTAATAGTTCTATTTCCTTTCTCATGAATATCTGCTTATATTCAAAATCTCTACCCAGTCAGTTAACATAAAGATGTGTTATGGGTCTTTTATCGTTTATCAATGTTCATCTTCATAGCCTTCTCTAAGTACCGATTTATTTCATGTTCTTCACAAACTAGCCTTCTATTATAAAGAAGAAAAAGAAACACAGTTTATCGATCTTTGATCAATGCACAGAATACCTGTTAATACTGTAAATCCGTCGTAAACAACAGCATCTTGAAATACAAGAATAACTACAGTCGAAGACCAGCTAACGATCTTGCTGCTCACTGTAATCAATTTTCAAATTTCTGATAGAGCCCATCTTCATAATGCATGAAAGCTACAGAGTGGTGGTACCAACTTTCAAATCATATGTACATTTAATTAAATAAATTGTTCTTAAAGACTCTTTTCTTTGGGATGGTACAGAAAAGTCTGTACCATCCCAGATTTTTGGAATTAAACCTTCGAAACATAAACTGAGAATCTGGTATGGTATCGATGCGAATTATACTTTCATTTTCTCCACGTAAAAAGTACTAATGCCCATAATGTGGTAAATATATTTCCTGGTGGGAGCAAGGAACTACCCTCTTCCGGAAGGGGATAGCTCCCGTAGGAGAACCTTGAAAGTTCAATGCCCCATTAACGGGGCACTGAAATTTCAAGAAACGCGAAGTGTGGTGGTCTGTAACTTCGGGTGTGTTCTTCAGTCGATTTTAGGTCTGTGGGGGAGGGAACCTCACTCCACGGCCTGAGATCGACTAACTCAGCACCGAGTAGAAGAAGGTAGGAAAATTTCCTGAATACCTTCTGCTGGATTCGAACCCAGGCCCTTCCACTCGGCGAACAAGCACGCTACAACTGTGCCACCGTGGACCGCACAAACAGCGAGCGCAAGTCAAGTTATATGCTTTATAGTCCCCTCCTTAATTACTTATCATAATTGGGGGGAAAAACAGACTGAAAAAAAATATCATCACACCTTTTGTGGGGTAGGAGATGTATTCCTAATATGTCCTTATTTAAAAATCAGAAAAGTGGATGAATCGTTAATGCGAAACATTTTCTAAACTACAAAAATATTTGTGTTATTACTTCTCTTTTCGGGGTGGTATTAGGAGTGGAAAATGATGCAGGGAAGCAAGTTACACTCATGAGTCAAAATATTATGACTACCTGCTAAAAGTGTTAAGTCACCTTTCGACGTGATACTGCTTGCACCCAGCGTGGCTTGACTCCAGGAGGATGCAAAAGGTGTTCTCAGCTATCCTGAACCTGCTGGACAGAAGGACATTCGGAAGTTCGGCGACGCAGCGAGGCATGGCGAATTCTGCATTCCACCGCACCCCACAAATGTTCGATGGAGTTGACGTCAGGGGAATTTTGCAGCCAAGAGAGCACACAAAATGCTTGGACATTATCCTAGAACCATTCCTGAACAATGCAGGCCTTGTGATACGTTGTTTTGTTTAAAGCGTCCAGTGCCATCTCGATACACGGTCACCACGTAGGGCAAAACTTGGTCCGAAACTATGTGGAGGTTCAATAAGGTCCACAGAAACCTCCCCCAAGCCATGATACCATCATCGCCAGCCAACTGTGCAGTCTGTTTGAACAGTTCGATGATATTCAAGTATCTATCGCTTGTTAAGCCCTGGCATTGTGCCTTGAAGGGTTTTGCGAAGTTGTGATACCTGCATGTACCGGTGAACTTTAATAATAAATATTATCTTTATTGTAAAAAAAGCTATTGACAACATTTCAGAACTACCTAGCAAGATAACATTCCAATATGAAAATTATCTGCGGAACCCTGAAAACTTAAACGGTGAAAGATATTATAAATCCAAGAGAAAACTTCAGTAAGTTTTATTAGTTTTCCTGTAAGCACCAGTTGATGTTTTCTCATCAACTCCGAGAACTACATGTTTAGAAAATTTTATATGCATGCACTGACTTTTACTAATTAAAAATAACACTAATAATAACACTAGGTGGCAAATGGTTCTCGTCAACTGGTGCAAAACCACCGCTCTGCTTATTGGAGACTTGAAGTGGTGAAACCCATGTTTAGTCACCAGAACAAAGTTTCCAGCATCCACTTCCTCCCCATCCATCTTCATCAACTCATGCACGATATTAAGTACTATAGGTTTTGATACCTTTCGTGTTTGGGGTCTTCATAAAAAAAGCATCTTGAGTAGAGCTTAAAAATTTTAAACCTCTGAGGGGATTAAATTCTAATTTTATGTTGCTTCCGAAGCACACGAAGGCATCCGTCGGCATATTGCGCCAGGTATTCGAACTCATCCAACCGGCACACTAGTTTCCAGTCTTCCAGTATCCAACTAGCGTGTTGGTGACACCATAGTACTCGTTGTCGACGATCAGCGGTGAGGAAAGGGGGGTCTCTTGGGTTGTCTGCTGTGGAATCTTATTTCGGATGTTGTTCTTGCATTCCCCATATCGTATTGAACCTTCGTTTACCAAGAACAACCACCTTGCGCAATCCTTCGACACCATTAATTGTACACCTTAACCGCTTCGTAATTTAAGACTAGATTATCTAACGCTTGAAAGAATAAAGACATAAACAAATGCAAATTTTCCCCAAATGATGAACCAGAACTTATTCTTCTTTTCGATGAATTCAGAAATTTTATTTACATTATTCTAAAACATGCGGAACTGTGTATAGTTGCATTACAACGCCAAGAAAGACAGTAGTAACACATTCTTCTTACCCGGATCTATGTTATACTAAAGTGTGTTTTCGAAAGTAATCTGTACACAATGGGAACTTCTACGAAAAGCCCAAGTGGATTCGCATTTCCTTGCGTTGTGCATTACAGTAGTTTTATATAACGTACTACGTAAGAAAAGAAAACATCTCGAGCATTTATATTCTTTATCCTCAGACAGTTTAGGTGTTTGCCTGCCAGTGGCAGGTATATTCATCAAAAACTTGATGGTATGCGCGCGTTTGTCTGATTCTGCTGTCTGCAAACAAAGGCATTCCTCTCCAGTAATTCCTGTGATGCAGTCTGTGATTAACAACTCCCGTGTATGCGCATCTCATGTAAGGATGATGGATGAACTCCCTTGCGATTCATCAGTTTCGTGGCCAAACTGCGCAAGTCTTCTCCATTTAGCGTCCATTATTGTCCGCAGCAATATCACTTGTCACCGAGGATGGGATCCATGAACTCTGCTAGGTTTAAATAACCTGTTGGTGCGTGGCTTTCATTAAATATGAATCCCGTGGGGGTCCAGCTTTGTATTAATTTTGATTTAAAGCAAGTTGTAAAGTTAAACCCTAGATTATAAACAGAAGAATTATGGCATCACTTCTGATACAAGCAGCTTGAAATTTCAAGAAAAGCGCGAACAAGTTTAATGAAAAAAGACCAAAGTGACCACAAACTATTGAATAAAAAAAGTGCTTAATAATGTTTCCCATTTTTTTATGAAATAAATTGCTTAATCCGTTTTAAACGTATATTTTTCTATCGTTCTAAACTGGTCGAACAAATAAATACTTCGCTTGGAAGTTTTAAGGAGAAAAATCTTTTTGGCATGAAAGAAGTCAGTTAAGAGGAACTGCATTTTATAAATTCAAGAGTTAATTGGTAACTTTGGTGTATATTTAGCTGAAAACGTTCTGTTGAAGAATATAATGAGAGGAAGATCTGCAACTAGGTGGAAGGGTGGGATCAGCGAACTTCTGGGTATGCTGCTCGTATAGCACACGATCGCTGCAGGTGGAGGAATTTGTTGGTGGCCACAACAGCTCCTCAGGGAGTAGTGTGACTGGAAGAACAACTTCGGTGTATATGTATTTATAAAATACAATAACGGTAGATTTAATTGTAAATAAATGTAACAGTGTGGTTTGGAAGAGGAATGACATCTCTCTTCTTAACTAGTTCAATTTCTGTGGAAAACGTGATATTCTCTGATATCACTTATTTTACTGAAATCTGATCCCAAAATTCGAGCTTAATTTTTACTATTGATAAGTATATTGAATTCATCAGAATATACACTGAGTGATCACTGAATTATGACCACCCCTATGAAAACTGAATGCGACCAGTTGACCACGTGTTGTACGAGATTGTGGAGTTAGTCGACCTATATAGCATAGATCAGGTGTCAGTGGTTCAGTAGGTAGTAAAATTCCGAGCGTGAGGGGTAAAAGAAAGGATTTATCGGACTTTGATAAAGGACATTGTGGGAGCTCGACGAGCTGGTGCCTCGATTTCCCAAACGGCTGAACTGGCGAGGTGTTCGAGAGCCGCCGTAGTTAAAGTGTACCAGGACTGGCGTCAAAATGATCAAACAACGGTTGATGTTAGAGGTCAGCGCCGACGACTCGTATAGGCGAACAGACGCAGCACTGTTGAAGAGTTGACTACCCAATACAACATGGGACAATATCTAGCATGACCATGCGTCGCACGCATGGGCTATACCAGCAGACAACCCCTACGGCATCCTATCCTAACCAAATTTCATCGGTGTAAAATACTCGCCTGGTGCAAAGAGCATGCAAGTTGGACGTTAGAAGACTGGAAGAAGGTGTGCTGGTCAGATGAGTCACGTTATTTACTCCACACCGTGGATGGTCGTGTACGGATTTGGCGTCAACAACATGAGGCTCTTCATCCATCATTCATGGTATCAAAAGTGCAGGCCGATGGAGGCGGGGGGGGGCATATTTCACTGTCAGGAACTTGGAACTTTGGTACATGTGGAACAACATATCAGTGGTCTCCACTATCGTCAACTGCTTGCTGACTGTGAACACCTCGCTATGTTACACTTTTTTCCCGAATGGCGATGGTGTTTTCCAAAATGACAATGCTCCGAGCCATCGGGCACTTGTTGTGCAGGAATGGTTTGAGGAACACAATTCTGACTTCCAGCATATCGATTGGCCTCTGAACTCCACCGATATCAATCCCATAGAGCACTTGTGGGACACTATGGAAAGGCAAATCAGGCATCTGGATACACCAATCATCTCCATACCTGCATTGCTGACTGCATTACACACAGCTTGGTTGGCCATACCTCCCGAATCCTTCCGACATCTTGTTGAATCAATGCCACGTCGGATAGATGCTGTACTGCGGACAAAAGGAGGACCTCCTTTTGGTAGGTGGTCATAATTCAGTGATCACCCAGTGTATATACTGATAGTTAGTGGAAACAAGGAAACTAACGAACATAAATTTCAGACATCAAAAGAGTTTTTTTGATAAAAATAGAATTTTTTATTTTAAGTGTAGAAAATAAGATACTAGCTTCTTAATGGCAAATTACTTGAGGCAAGGAAAGATGATAAAGATGAATTGCCAAAAAATATCACAACAAAATCATGAACGCCAATGAATCATCATTAGACCGCAATGTTGTGTTTAATGAAGCTATCAGTCAGCAGCAGAAAAAACCGTGATGTTATTCCTAAGAGAATGAAGACAGCATCTGATATCATTCTTCTTATATTACCAACATTACCGTTCGTTTTAAAGATGTATAAATAAGCAGGTACATTGTACTAGAAACGTTTAACATGATACTCGCATTAAAATATAAAAGTGTTTTGCTGTGCGGAAAATCCTAAAATTTATTACTGCCTTCTTGAGTGGCTGCATCAATATTGGAGTGGATGGGGAGCTTTATTTCTGAAGACCGTGTAGTCTTGGGATTTGTTTCAGTCCCTCCAGGAAAACTTATGTAGGGACTCTAATAAACTGCAAGACGTGGAAATCATGCAAAGGGAATAAATCGATTTTCTAAACACTTGGTTAACAGAAGTTATATGATTGCAGTTCCATGTTGGAAGGTCCATTCAGTTTTATGGCTTCCCTTAGGCTGCTCTTCAAGGATATCAGTGTGTGTACAATGGGATGTTCTTCAGGCAACCACTCTTACTAATAATAACATTGTTCCTTTTGAAGCCTTGGACAGTTAGGAAATTTGGTGTAAAATAACTCTTCTGCACCCACTCAAAGTTTCGTCCCCTTCTCATTTTATAAGTGAAGCGAGAGAAGATGTAAAGCTGCAAGTCTCGGCAAGTTCTCAAGTATGACTTAGTGGACGAAACTGTGACGTCATATCCAAGAGAACAAAGAAGGCAATATGTTTAAGTCAGCGGGAACCGGGATTTAGGGAAGGTCGGCGAGGCAGTTTAGCCAATTAAATCTTCGTTAATACTCCAGCAGTAAAAGAAAGCAGCTGACGCAAGATTCGGAGAAGCAGACCAACTACAAAGACACTAACTGGTGCGCATAATATCCACGAGCTGAAGTTGGCCTAGATAACGAAATAATAGTAAGAAGAACACCGTGGCAGGTGGCGTTGTGGGTACCCAGCTGGTGGCCTTTCCAATCACTGTGACATCGAAAAGAGGGGGATCGCAATAATTCAAATAGTGGGAATGCGCGTTTACTCTGCGTAGATGACAAAGGTGCATGGTTAATTGTAGCGGGTCATTAAGTCCGCATTCAGAAATAAATTGTATTATATACCCACGTAATTTTTTTTTATCCAATATGAATCGAATCATTACATGCGGATGGACAGACGGACATGGTGAAGATAATAGATGCTTTACGTATATACACACCAGTGGCTAAAAATTACTAGCAAGTTTCATTAATTATTAGATGCATATAGAGAGAGGAACACAAAAAGCGCCTACAGCATATAATAAAAGAAGAGAGAACTAACTATTCGTTTTAGAAACTGAAGCTTCTCTGTTCCTTCCTAAATGCGTACTGTTGATGATGCTTTCTTATTTATTCTTCCGATCCTTTTGTCTCAATGAGTGAACCAAGTTGTTCAGCTCTCGCAGATCCTTCTTAGATGAGGGAAGTCTCCATAAAAATAGTTTAACATGGAGAAACGTGTAGCTCCCCTCATTTATCTTTGGAGTCTTCTCGGTTGAGCCCGTCTGTAAACTGACGTTGCATTAAGCTGTGCAGTATGGCTTTACATCTAATTGATTGCACAGATAGCTGCCCTGAGGCATTCGTTACGTATACTGTGGCCTATAACCGGAGCATGAGGAGCGTTCCCATGAGTTAACAACGGCGATGGCGTTGTCTTAGCGTCCGCTCTTCTACCGTTCGCCAAACGATTCTTGCGGGGTGTGCAAAAGCACGCGCACGCCGTCATGTACAATCAGTTAGTACTTTCGAAGGGGTGGGTGGGGGAGGACTGTCGGAGCAAGTAAACTGGTCTAATCTCGCGGGAGTGGAAATGTGTAACTAAAGGGGGGGAGGGCAGTTTAGGGATGTTATTTACAACCTGGGAATTGGGCGCACGAACGTTACTTGCATATTGGAAGTCTTATCATGAACTGAATGCTGGAGATCGACAACAGGAACGTTAACCCGTGGTTCGGAGCACGTGCAGAGTTTGATGGATGTGCGGAACGATGTGAAGTTGTTATTAGCTGTAACTACATCACGATGACAATATCGCATATTTACGACAAGCTTGCATCGTCATCGGTGATGGCGTCATATCGCTCTTCGTTTTCTTTTTTTCGTTGTCATAGTAACACCATGTTACGCTCAATGATTCCTCCGAAAGCTCTCTGTATACCCCGCTGTCGAGTACAGATTTTCATTGCCTTTCAGAGAACTGTTTTTTCAATGAGCACATCGCACGAGGAGAATAAAAGGTAATCCTAAACTCTGATAAAATAAGACAATGTCTCGATATTAGTTTCAGTCGATGTTGAGGCAATTTCTGTTTCAAACGTGTCGAAATTTTCAATTTTCTCAACGTGATCGAGTTCCTGCGTAAGTCCCATTTTTTTTGTAGAAAAATGTAGCATTTACTTTTTGATGTAGATTTTTATGGATCATTTACTTTTGATTACCTGCTTGGAAAATCCATCCTTAACTTTGCATATAAGACAGCACAGAGTGGGGCTTACCCAACCTCTTTTCTTTCCCTTACTCCATTAAGTGTTGTAGCGTGAAAATGCCAATTTGTATCGACTCCAATTTACTCTCTCTCTCTCTCTCTCTCTCTCTCCCCTTTCTCACTCATTACTTGGCATACATCGAAAAATTATTAATGCGCATAAATTCCAATCATTCATCATCTCAGAAAACTCGTACGTCAACGAAGTTCCAAATTTATAAATCTCCAAGCGAAGAATTTCTGATCACACTTGTTTCCTAATTAAATTTCTTTTTGGTGAAAAATATTTCGGAATAAATGAATCCACGAAAACAAAAAACGCGCAGAAATAACTGCTTGAAATATTCGTATAAAGAAATAAAATTTCATTGATGCAGTAAGGCCTTTAAGGGTCCTGAGGGCTTAGGATAAAAACTATCAGCAAAAACAGTTAGATGAGACGATTTTAGTATCCTCATTCAACTGACATTGGGTGCTCATAACAAACAAAATGAATTTCATAATCCCGAAAGACATCATTAACTCTTCAGGAATTTTCTTCTTTATCTGAACGTGCTGTTTTCTAAGACAGAGCTCGCTCTCTGGACTAAGATATAGCTCCTGATGAAAATCCCGAGACCTCTGGATGAGCAGTTTAGAGAAGCCACACTGTACTAAGGATGCTGTTTTCAATCATGGCATTACGTTGGACGAGCTTCAAATATAGATTTTCAATACTTTAAACAGTCATAAATGCATTTCCTGCCATTATCTTCTTTGCTGGTTCTCTAACTAAATCCGTACTGCAGTGCTCTTTGTAAACAATGTCTTTAACAAGGAAATCGGACAGTTTTATGGATTCGCATTATATCATTTCTACCTTCTCTAGAAATAATCTTTTTTCCAGTGCATTTCTAAGTTGTTTATTCCCTGCAGTACCGAATCGTTCAATACGATTTGTGAAGGTACAATATCCAACGTTGCCATGGCATTACAATATTGTTCACGGGCCGTTTACTAAATTACCGGGTGACTAAGTGAGTTCGGAGCGTAGAAACCTTGCAAAATGCCTTTCCCTTCTTTTTTTCCCCTTTATTTTTCCACTGCCGGATGAACTGGAGTTTCCAGTGACGTCACATCGAGTTAGTCCGCAACTCCTCACTTGCTTAATCGAATAAGGCGAGCTTCATTTAAATTTGAGCTTTAATGAGAGTTCAGACACTAATTGGAAGCAATGCTAACGATGAGAAAAGACTTCCAGGGATCATTATTACTCTATTGGATGCTGCTGATGTGTTAATGTGCCTAGTTTGAGGGTGCATGGTTCCTACTGTCAGTTGACTTCTGTCGACATTAGCCTGCTTTCTTTTCTCTGTGTCACGTTCCTTGTATCAATCAAGATTTTTTCTTACTTTTTTGAAGGGTGAAACTCCAGTGTACTCAGTGGTATTGTTTCAGTGGTATCAAAAGCATAAATAAAAGCAACAGTTTGATCTCCTAGGGGCAGTGGTTAAGGTGTCCACTGACACAGCAAACAATGAACGAAGAGTCCAATTTCATTGGTTATTGGACTCTTCGTTATTCGTGATTTAAAGAGTATTAATGACATAAACTACTCTACCATTAATATCCAGACACATACCTGCATTTAGACAAATAGAGCTTTTATTGTGTCATTTGGCAGCCACCAGTTCGGCCTTGTTCTTTGGGTGATCTCGATGTGCACGTACCCGACGATCCAATACATCCCAAAGATGTTCAATAGGGTTCAGATCAGACTCTGGGCTGGACAATCCAACTTTTACACACCCCATGTCCTTAAACCACTCTGTTACAACCAGAGAAGTATGGCATGGCGCGTTGTCTTGCCATAATGTTGGAAGTGCATAATTGTCCAGGCTTTCCTGCTTTTGTGGATAACGACTAATGGGCCAAGTGAAACCATGAAAGGAGCCCCATACCATGACACTGCCTCCACCAAACTTTATTGTTAGGAGGATACAATCAGGAAGGAACTGTTCCCCTGGCATTCGCCATACCCAGAAACGGCCATCAGACTGGTTGAGTGCGAATCTCAACTCGTCTGTTAATAGGACTGTTTTTCACTCCTTACACCATCTTAATCGGTATGTCTAGCACTTATTGAGGTGATCAATTATGTTGAACGTGTCATCTTGTATGCCCACTTTTGCAATTGTCTGTTCGAAGCCCAGTGTGCATATTTATGGTCTGTGACATGTTTCCCGATCCATAGAGGGCAGTGTATACCAGACAATTTTTGCAAATCGAATACCGGATCTAATGTGCAATTTCGCGAGAGTTGAATGTTTGTGAAAGCATACTGTAACTTCACTCTCACAAAATAACATGCGAGAGAGAAGTTTTCATAATTTAATTCAAGTCTTAATATGAAACCAGCGTAAATTACTTCGTATGTAGTTTATTTTCTAATAATGAGTGTATTTAATCGAGATATAGATATATCAAGTTTCGGCAGCAAACCCTGTTCTTTCTGTCAAACGAATTGTACACGTATTAACATTCGGAAGATTTTCCTTTTTGCAAGTTTTTCATTTTATTTACACTGCCAGATATCAAAGAGTGGTACAATAAAGTTAATTTCATTTCTTAGGCTTCTTTTGTTTGCCATCAGCTTTTAGGGACGAATTTTCGAAAAGTGCCTTTGATCAGTTTCATTTCAAGGATATAAAATGTTTGTATCGTAGATTCGAGTTTATTTTGTGACCTCCTATGTGTGCACATTTTCGAAGACCTTTTTGGAACTCCAATCAAAAGCTGTTGTTTGTATTATAGTTTGCTTATTTAGCGAGTTTAAATCGCATTTCTTGCTTTTTCCCGTTTCGAAATAATTTAGCAAGAAAAGAAGGATTCTGTGATCAGAGTCTTCGTGTTTGAAGCTGGGGGTGTGTCGATGACATGTGATTGCTGACTCAGCATGTATTCCGGCAAAAGCCGAAGAATCCCTTCCGCCAGAACGCATTTCATAGTGGAACACCTGCCCTTGGCAGATCAAGCCGCGTGTTGTGTTCTGAGTTGACAATATTGTTCTCCAACTAAGATGAATTTTGATATGTCATAGGTTCATTGATTTCGCAATATTTATTTTTCCTGTTCCTGTATATTGTAATAAAAGCCAAGTTAGACTTTTACCTCCTTGTGATTCTATTCTTATCAAACAAAAACACGAATCTGGTGAATGCAAATGCCGGTTACGACGAATTAAATATAACCCTATCTCGTAATTTGTAGCTTCAATTTCAACTAACTTCATTCAGAGGGGAGTAAAAACTTGTTTTCCGTCCTGAAAGAGAGAAAATAGCCAACAGCATTTGAGCTGGTGCATAACTTCGCTGATTGAATAAAATCTGATTTAATTTGGCAATTCAAATTTCATTTAATCGTTGACAACTGGCAATAATCTGCCTTTATCCAAGCACGCCCTAAAAATTAGTTCCAGGGATGAACAAATCGTGCCGAAAATCCCGGCGTTCCTAATCTACCCGGTCAATCTTTGGCGCTCTAAAAGTTCTTGGACTAAGGGTCATAAAGAATTAGTTAGCGAAATGCGATTCTTATAAACTCCTAACTAGTTTTTCGCAGAGAAACAGCTCGCGAACCATACTCCTCTTGTCATCATCATTTTGTATACAAAGGTGCAAACATCTGGTGTATTGATATCCTGTTGTCTGGAAGATGATCGTGATGCACATTTTTTGTATTTTAACATTATATTATTAATAGTTCTTTAGACAGTTTATATCTTACAACCACTGGATATCTCAGGAACTCTACAATGCCATTTGTACTCAGACTAGAATTCTTGTATAAATAATTTAAGTGTTTATGTCTGGAAAACTTTGCTCTGAGCCATATTCTTAGGACAAAAGCTTCAAAGAGACCGAGACCTGATAATGCTATCAGAACACAAACCCTTGACAAGATTATTGCATCTATTAAAATTGAATAAAGCTACTTCTCAGAAGGATTTTGCTGTCTGATACTTTATTGCTTTCAACCATTGTAATGTTTTAAACTTCTCATCAATTCATGGACATTTCTGTCTGATTTTAATACAATACAATCCTTCGGTGCTTCGAATTAAATTCGATACTGAAGTGGCATTAAGTGATGCCAATTCAGAGTGGAATAACTCGTAAATGGATGGTCGCAGTCCCTTCAAGGGTTGCTCTATTCAAAACTCTTCCATTTAACTTCTCAGGCTATGTTCTTTTTAGCAAGACACGAGACAAATGAATATATGTGATGCTATTAGTTAGAGTGAACGAGATTTGAGGGTACTTTATAAAGCATCGATTCAAAATCGATGATTCATAATAAGTACGAATCCTGATACTATATATCTATGCTAAGCTGCTGCCTCTCAAAGAAATGTAGAGAACTCGGGCATTTTGGTTTATGAATGAACAATAAAAAATTAGCTTTGTTCACCAGGACCAATTAGAATTTCATCTCTCTTATTTATGGCCTTGCGAGACTAAATTGTTTAAAAAATAATTTAATAATTAACCCTTGAACTTTAAACTGTAAAAATTATTTTTAACCTTTATAAGCAAACAAACTCCACGGTATCGGTATTCTATGATCACAAATATCACAGAATTCGGCACATCTCCAGGTAAAGTAAAATATCTGCTTTGTACAAGTATACTATATGTAGTTAGAGTACCAACTCTTAACATTTATAAAAGGCGTTCTCAAATATCTTTAAATACGATAGCTTTTCAAAACATTTGATTTAATTGTTGGCAGTTGTAAATGTTCTAAAGAACATTTACAGCTGTCAACAATTAAACAACAATTAAAACATTTACAGCTGTCAACAATTAAAACGATTGTTGACAGCTGTAAATGTTCTTTAGGACATTTACAGCTGCCAACAATTTGCATTTTTCGAGTGCACCCTTTAAATCTCGACGTTCATAATTTACCCGGTCAATCCTTGAACTAAGGGTCGTGAAAAATTACAGAAAACTTAAATAGAATTAGTTACCAAAATGCGATTCTCGTAAACTCTAACTTGTTCTCGGTTAAACGGCTCCTCTTGCATAAAAGGGTTCGGCATCTGTCGAATCGAATTTTGGCTGTCTCACAGATTAACATTTTGTTAGTAATAGCTCGTTGATTTCTTACAACCATCTCAAAATGTTTCAAATACTCATATACTAATATCAGTAAAAGTAGTTAATTGAATATATTTATTACGTACAGTAGTTTAGATCGCAGAAGCTCTACAACAATTCCTGTATAAGTAATTTGTTAATATCTGCAAAACTTTGCTCTAAGAAGTATTCTTAGAATACAAGCTTCAAAGAGGCCGAGATCGATCAATGCAAGGTTAATGCATGGTGGACTGAAATGTTAAAATTGAATAAAGCTACTTCTTAGATGAATTTTGCTCTTTGGCACTTCATCGCTTTCAACCATTGTAATGGTTTACTTCTCATCAATTCATGGAAATCCTTGTTTGATTTTAATAAAAAGGATCGAATAAGTTGTATATGGTCGTTTTTATTTGGTTTTTAGGAGCATTAGCAACTAAGGCCATATTGCTCCGGGGATATTCGGTGGTCATTTCCTGACCTTTCCGCATCCTCCGTATTTGATGGTCACGTGAGAATCCCTGTCCAATCAAGAAGCGTGTGCTACGCGCTGCTGCTCCTGCCCACCTAGCTACTAAGGTGCCTGTAGTATATGGATGGTCGTAGGTGCCTCAAAGGGTGGTCTATTAACGACTGTCTTTCAGCAATACAGCACGAGATATGTCATGAATCCTGATATACAATGTGCTGCCACTTTATTAGGTACACAAATAGTTTGTCCACAATGTTGCAAGTCACATGACCACAGTTGTGGATATAAATGCAGCAGAACAACCTTTTTAGTATCAGTTAAGCGTACAAAACATAGCAAGAATAGGGAAAAGGAGTGATCTAACGGACTTCGAACGTGGCATGGTAGTAAGTGAAATAGGTGCTGGACAAAGCATCTCTGAAACGACAGTTCTGAACTTTTCATGCACCACAGTTTCAAGGGTGTGTCGAGAATGGTGCAACGAACAGAAAACATCCTCTCGACGGCACTCCTTTGGAAGAAAATCTCTTGTTGATGAGAGAGGTCAGAGGAGGATGGCTAGAATTGTGAAAGCAAAGAGACGGGCCCACAATGTCGCACATTACGTCATAATACAACCTTGGTGCGCAGAACAAAATATCGCGACGGACTACTAGTCGCACTTTGTCGCGAATGAGCTACAACAGCCGACGGCCACATCGCTTACCTTTGTTATCAATGATTTAAAAGATCATTGATAACAAAGAGAGCACGCCTCCTGTGAGCACAGCAACACCAGCACTGGACTATCGAGGACTGGAAAACAGTTGCTTGGTCTGACGAACCGAAATTCCTGGTGCATCATGTTGATGGAAGGCTCAGAATTTGGCGAAAAACAACATGGATCCATGGACCCGTCATGTCTGACGACTACTGTACAAGGTGGTGGAGGCAGTGTTATGGTGTGAGGAATGTTTTGTTTGGCACACGTTGGGTCCAATGATACCCATAGATTCACGTCTGAATGCCACATCGTTGCTGACAAGTGCATCCATTCATGTTGACAGTTTATCTTCAGTCAGATGGTTACTTCCAACAGGATAATGCGCCGGTGCACAAAGCCCGAATCACTATGGAATGGTTCCAGGAACATGACAATGACTTTTCTTTGCTGCAGTGGTCCGCTCAGTCCCTAGATCTCAATCATGTTGAATATCTTTGGGATGAGCTGGAAAGGGCTGTTCGCTACAGGCCTACACCCCCGTCGAATTTCAAGGAACTGCGTGACACACTCATGTCTGCATGGTACTCCATTCCTGCACAACGTCTTCAGCATCTTTTTCAATCCATGCCTAGACGAATTCAGGCTGTTTTTAAGGCTAAAGGAGGCTCAACACGCTACTAGGTAGGTGTACCTAATAAAGTGGCAGCACAGTGTATATCCACAAAGCTATTTCCTCTGAAAGAAACAAGAGATCTCAGATATTTTGGTTTATGAATAAACTTCTGCATGAAGCAGTTTATTTATAATGAAATCAATGCTACTTTTTTCACTAGTCCAATGAGAATGTTGAGTGGGTTTCAGAGATTCGCATTTGAATTCCGTGTTTTGCAATTATTGTTAATATTGTGGTATCGAACTGTCTTGTTATAAACACATACTGTAGATTAATTAATCTTGTGCTTCTATTAGGCTCAAGATAATTCTGAGAGTCAAATCAAATCAAACATGAAGAATGTTTGAAAAACACTTTTTATTCAGTAGCAAACATTTCGGAATAATTTATTTTTATTGGAACACTTCACTGCCAACCATTTACAAAACACGGTTCTCATTTATCTTTCTGCGTAGTTTTGAAGATGTCCTCCGTGATATTCGTAATTTTTAAAGCTTTATTTATTGGTATTTTAAACGCTATTAAAGATATTTGAATACAGTATATCTGTGGCTCTTTATTTGTCAAACTATGAGTCAACAAAAGTTACATTGCTGGTTTCGAACTAAATTATTTCTTAGTTAAACTACCATGAAGTCTCAATCGGATTTTAAGTGTATTGTTTTCTTTCAAATCCAATATTTTCGATGTTAGTGCCTTCTGTATATTTAAAAAATACAGAAGTCAAAAGGGCTTACTGAATCGAAACTTTTAGAATAAAATGGAGAAAATATCAATGTTAGAATGCTTCTCATACTCAACCGATCGACAGCTGAAGAAATTATCAAAATAATTTCTGGCATTTCTCATACATCGATGATAAAGAGTGTCAAAATCCATTGACGAAGGTACAGGCAAGTCCAACAGAGTTTTGTGTCTAAGAGACAAAAATTTCAAATTGTTCAGGAATTTATTCGATTTCTTTCTGCTTTTCAGACGTAGTACTTGGTCCTCGTATTTTTCCATAAATTACAGATATAAGACTCGCTACTAGTTTTTCTTTTTAATTGCTAAGAGATTCGGTTGTTGCGATCAATGGTCTGCCAGCTAAGTTAGAAGAATAATGATTTTGACAATGGATGCAATTACTAAACATATTTTGTAGTCAAGTTGGCTCCAGCTACGTTAAACTCAGGCCTAATATTTGCACCAACTTTCTTTGTCCTCCGAATCGACCGCTACATTCCGTTTCAAGTGTTTTAGCGGATTTTATTCGACTTATCCCTCTTCGTTAGCTATAATTTAAAAGCCTGACTCATGTCATCACTAGTCCTTATTAGTGATTCTGGGCTGATAAAGAAATGGAATTCTTTGTAGTGCTTTTATAGTATGCGTTGAGTCAAAACATGTTTCGACACTAAAGATCGAATCTCATTAAAAATTCATCAGTCCATTCGTATGCTAATCCAACTGAGTTTATATTAAGTAATCGTGTTGAAGACACATTCTTTACTGCAGCTCTGCTGGAGATATATCAAAACCGAAGTGTGAAGAATAGCTTCCTCAAAAGCAGTATCTTTCGGCACGAATGCCGGTGACTGATTTTGTTCTTAAAGTACGCGATGCCATCCAATCAGAGAAGACTGTATTATTAAACCTGTGAAGATTCTGTTCTCCGACTACACAATTAGTGTTCAATAGCTTTTTAAAGGACAACATCCTCTTTAGTTATAAACCCTCATATACTGTATGCAGCGCCTTGTTATATCGGCCAGATGTAAAATTTCCATTGCTTTAAAGCCACTCCACTGTTTATTTGTATAACCTCAGAAATGTACTCTTCTATCCCGCAGGCTGTTAGGTGAACGAAAGCAGTAAGTTCTGAAAGGATATCATTGCCTGTTATTCAGAATACTGTCTCTCCAAAGCAATAAACAGCGTGTGATGCGAACCTCTGTGTTACACTTGAGTCCTTTCAATTAGCAAGGACTGAATTTATTTAGTGAATCTGATCACTTTCCTCAAGTTTGATGTACGCAACGACTTGGCATAAGCAAATAAAACCCTTGAGCTAGGATTACATGAATAAAGCCCTTATTGTTTAAATAGTAATGCATATTTCAATGAAGCTGAGGAATAACAGCCGATAATTATTAATATCAAGGTTGGATGCCCGTTTTACTCTGCCCTTATCAGGGTTCAACATGACTAAAGCGCTGATAACTCCAATGGATCGAAGAGATCCTTGCAAATAAACTTCCCTCGATTCACTTTATGCTCTCCTAGCGATAAATAATTATTAGGAATCTCTTTGCAACTACAAATGTCATTTTACTGGCTTTAAACATAATCAAGAACGTTCTATAACTTATTTGGATGCCGAGGCCGCCTCTTATGCAGCTAATGTTTCATCACGCTTATGACTCTTAGAACTGCACTACCAAATCATGGAGACATCCCCTGCCTCCTCAGAAGGCAGGGGATGGACATTAAAGGAAGATGCGCCAAGAAAACGTTCTACGTAGCGCTTTCTCTGGGGATTCCTATTCATCGCTGTAATGTCGGCGACCAATCTTGGATCTTCTACTGGACTCGGTTCCGACTTTGACTTGATCTGTGGCCAAGATGATGATTGTGAGACCACAATCTCAGTAGTTAAATCTCAGTGCTTCACCCATGGAACGTGAAAGCTCCATACGCCTCATCATGCACATTATCGCGCCTGGTCTTCTATTTGATGCCAAAAGGAACAATTCGCGGCTTCCAACACAAATTGGATATCAGCTCCTATCGTAAATTCTCTGCTGTGTACTCCACACAAGCTCAACTTTTCTGATTATACATACTAAAAAAAAGCAGCTGCGCACAGTTGTTTCTGTTTGTAAATACACTTGGTGCTACGCTGGCAGGATTAAGAAAATAAGTATAAAAGTTTAATCGATACTACACCAAAAAAGAGAATCGGAATTGAAATGAAATTTACGAGGTCATTATCCGAAAGAGACGGTGCGCAAAGTTACTGAACGAAGTCGATAACAGCCCACAATTCACTGTACTACGATCGGGCTCTGTCAGCTGTCGGATGAGGCTAGGGGGAGATTAGTCAGAGCGCGTGAAAACTAGTCTTCCACGGAAGTTAGTAAGGGTTGTTATGCGACACGGTTGTCTGCCGTAACACGGTCACCACTAAACTCGGCGCACTTCTTTTGTCTCGAGAAGAAAGATTGCAATTAAAAGTGACATTTTCCTGGTTCGAGGAAAGTTTCTTATTCCATCGCCCAATCAGAAATTAAAATTACTGATCGGGTTTACTGTTTCCTGAATACAAATTGTTCTTAATGCTGTGCATCTCAAAGAACGAGGATATCCACTTGTTCCTTAGAAGATAGTTATCTAGAAAATTAATACGCAAGCAGTCGACTCTTTCCCCCCACCCGTTCCCCTTTCTCTAAGAAGCTCCCATCTGCCGTGACGTCCGTATTGTATTACGTCCTGCTTATTCAAACGAGAACAGTCTAAGTTAACAAAGATTAAGGTGCATAATTAAGTCTAGTTTGGGTCGCGGTGCATAATCGATAGAAGCACGAGTATTAAATAGGTGACGTTAGAAAGACCAGAAGAATCTCATCGTGTTGGAAAGATTCAGGTTCGGAGTTGGCATCATCTCGTTATCTGTTGGACAACACTTAAGTAATATTACAATTAACTATTCGCTGCTAGCCCACGATTATTAATAGAAGGCTGCATCAAACTCTCAAGCAAGTTCGACTTATTATGGTATGTAATTAATCACCATCCCTCTCTTAAACCTTTCTCCGGTTAGATGAGTGAGCGACCTGAGTAAACTATAAGCTGGAAAGACTTCTATAGAGTGAGGAATAGAAGTTCCCTGTTATTATCAGTTTCAATAATCTAATCGTATTTGTTAAACAATTCGCTGACAGTAATAAATGAAAATTGCAGTACTGCGCTAATGGATCTGACTCCTACTTGGCTTAATATTCTCCACTCTGATAACATCTGCAAGCTTCTCGAGTTCGTGAATAGCCAAGATCTGTTTCGGTTAGATATCAATAAGGAAGCGCTGCAGAAAGCCAAGAGGGAGGTTCGAAGGTAACTAGACATCTGCTTTGAACTAAGACGCTATTGAGAAGTGAGGTTAGAGCACAGACGAATAATGACTTCGATTTATCCTTGTTTGGTCTTTAATTTTTCAAAATGCAATTATAATGATTTCTGGATCCCTAAGAATTTATGCCATTTTATTAAATAATCTGAGTATATTTATACATGGAGTTACAAAATCATCTGTGACCTATCAAATATTGTCACGTTTCAAGTGAGAAACTGGCAGCTCTGATAATTTTAATTGTAGGAGTATAGATGAAAAAACTGTTTCTCTGAAAGATATATACATTCTCTCGCTGTTTCTCTAAAAGTAAATAAATTTTGGTCATTTTAGCATAAGTTCTTCAATGTCTTCGAAAGAAAGGAAAAAAATGGGATCGGTTATACAGCTAGATGGCGACTTAATGAGGATATGACAAGCAGAATTAGATCTTGGCAGATGGAATGGAGACACGCTAGTAAAGTATTGCGTGATGACCGGTGCCAATGATACTTAAGTTTTTATCGATCTCTAGCGAGGCCGTATGCTGCACAATAAAAAGGGACACGAGGTTACATGCATCCCGCAGGTGTTGAAGTTGGTGTGGAGTAGTTAAGGTTAGAATTGTTTGGACCAGTTGAAAGGCTTCCAGCATAGAGTGGAGTAAAAATAATTACAGTAATGTGGACGACATATTGGAAGGTGGGGAGAAGGTGGAGAAACGACTGCTAATGGAAAGTGATATGGTCCTTAATGAATATTATGTAAACAAGAGTAAAATAGTATTACTTTATGCACCGCTTCTTTTCCCTTTTAATATCTACCTGAGTATCAATTGTAATCTTATGAAACTTGCAGGTATCGTCTTCTTAATCCGATACCATAGTCCTCGGTATATCGGGAACAAGTCTAAAGGAATAGCCCCGGCCAACACCTGAATTGCTGCAGTATATAATAATAATAAATAAATTAACTGGTATACATTTTTGATTCCCTGCACAGATAACCAGAGGAATCTTACAAAACATTCACTATACAAGTGACAAATCACAAAAATACAAAGTTCAGCTACAAAGTAACCGAACAGGGAATTAATCTTAATAAAAACAAGACTGCAAATTAAGCATAATATAAAATGACATCGACATACTAGGACCGGCACTTGCAAACCTGTCCTTTACATACAGTAAGATAGCCCAAGATGTCATCTCGATATGACTTGTCAATCGACCACAGGTCCAAGTCGATGTTGAGCGAGTTGAGAGTGTCCAAAGTCACATTTGGAAGGTGTTTATTGAAACTCTTTAGCCTCGAGCACAAAGAGGGGAGTACTGCGGAGGTGTCTTCCTGACAAACGCCAACCAACCATGTTCCAGATGTTCATATGATCACGCTTAGATGAAGGAACGCCTTTATTTTCCGCACGTAGGCTCTATGGACTGCGGGCGTGTATTGCCGATTTGGATGTCGCGTAGATCTGGTGAGACCACCCGTTGGCTCACTTCAGCACCCAGAATTCTAGATCCCAGCCGGTGCGGCCGACCAAACTTCCACGGCATAGGAGATCACGCTACTGAAATACGTTTCTAGGTATTTCCTGATTATTTGTTTATTGTGAGTTCTGCATAAATCTATTTTCATTCCCCAGAAGGCTCGCAAGGCTTCGATTTGTTGTTTAAAAGTGAGATTCGCGTCTAGGATTACTCCTAGGAACTTGACACTGTCTGTGGGAGTCAGAACATTTCCTGCTAATTCCGGAAGTAAGGTATCAGCGAACGTCATGCGACTTGGAGAAAGATTAAGATAGCTTGCCTTCTGGGGATTAACTGAAAGACCAAAAAAATTAGTATATTGGCAGAAAGTGTTAAGGTGGTTATTTAAAGTTTCTGAGAAGGTTTGTCTTTCTTGTGGATCAACAACCTGGCGTTTGCATCACAAGAAACACAATATCATCAGCATACGACAAGAACGCTGGAACTTGATTTAAGTGGAATGAATATTGCAAAGAATGTCAGAGCTGAGAGAGAACCACCTTGTGGGATTTCTACTTCTGTGCTGTTATTACTTGTGAAGTGAAGCATTCTCCTAAATAAAAGACTTTTGAGGAACTTGAGTGTATTGCCGGATATCTCGTAGTAACTATTAAGTAATACAAGGAGGGGTGTGATTTGGACTGAATCGAATGCAGATTTCATGTCCAGAAAAATGGTGTGTAGGTCCTCATTGTCGTCCTACACACTCTCAACATGATCTTTGTACAAAAGTTTGTATAGAGTTGAGTTTTGCTTGGAAACTCACCAAAATAGCACGATGAAACCAAGCACCTGCTGCATATGTTGTCATGGGGAGAAATACTGTCTTATAATATAACGAGAGAGTCTTTTTGGGATAAACCCCAGTCAGACTTAGAAACACGAATAACAGCGCCGGGGAACGTTTTCACTTTAGCTCCTGAATATGTTAGATTGGAAAAGTGATAGTTTATAATCTATTACTAGATATTTAGCTTCAAATGTCATTGGTAGCTGAAGATCATTTAATTTTCTTTGTGGAGGTCGACCAGGGTCCAATCAGGTTAGCTTGATGGCAGTTTTCTTCAAGTATTCGTCGTCTGTCGTTTTGACATTGATGAATTTATTCCAAGGCTGTTGAAGAATTATAGGGTATCGCCTGAGAACATATTCCTTAGATTTGAAAGGTTTGTGAGTGTCATTTTGATTGTTCAGTCTCTCTGGTTCTTCTTACTGAAATAATTCCGTCAACAGAGAGGATATCGATTCATCCAGACAGCAGTTCCACAAGCATTTACTCCTCACATTTTTCAAACATAAATTTCTATTATTTTTTTCCAAATTGTGCGAGAATATGTACATCACATCGCTCTGTGCCCCGGTGTTTATACAGAATATCTCTCAGTAAAAAGAATCTCATTGCTTTCCAAGCGCAATATTTCTACCCTACAATTTATAAAGCTTCCTTTTTATCCGTCCTCCATTTTGTGTAATGCACGATCCTCTTTCACAGTGAGGTTTCATGGCTTGCGACTTTAAAAGTTTCGCCTAGGGAGAGTTAAGAATGTGGATTCTCGAGAAAACTTCTTCAGAAGCATCATATTAAACAAAAAGAGAGAGTGCCACTTATTTTGGTATCGCAAGCATTGCAAATAGCTCGAGTGAGCGCAGTATTGCACCGATAACAAAAATAAAAGCTCTGTATTTTTTTTTTTGAAGGGTAATAAAAAGCATATAAAATTTTTCCAAACACAAATTGCGATTTATGAAACTTCTATCTAATTTGTTGTACATTTAGCTGAATCTTATTTCGTTTCTTAAGCTACTGGTCGCAAAGAGTATGACCAATAGTTTACCAAGTTTAAACCAGCTGTAATAAGATGGCCAATGTCATAATTGGTTTAAACAGAAGTTATAAACCTAGTTGGAAAATTGATTGAGAGAAACTTAGATATCTAGGCCGTGTAAAAAGAAGAGTAGTGCCAGAATTTCTTGAATAATGAAAACGAGGAATAATTATGGACATTCATTTCTGTTTAAGAATATTCCACTGCATCAGGAAATTTGCATGAATGAAATCAGTTTAGTTTCCATTGAAATTCGACCGTGTATATTACATGGTCACATTTCTCCACGGAATATAAAGGGGAGAAAAGTGAAAATTTTACTTTTCTTATCTTTTAAACTGTTTCAAAAACAATCTGTATGCTCTTTGGTTCACTTTAAATATCGAGATCCCTTTGTAAAGATAGAAGTGGCTTCTGTATAGGAAGGACGATGGTTAACAAACCTTTGTTTAAAACTTGAATCCCCAAGGTGTTTAAGGGACTAAAACGTTGAGTTTTCTAGACACAAGTGCTTTATACTCTGCCAATGGTATTCCTAGACACCACCGTTTTCTGCTTGATTTTCTCCTGGCAAATATATAAATATTTACTGGCCATCAACGCCTAATTTAATAATTAAGATAGATGAGTAATCTGGACTTGCAATTAAAATATTATTCGTATGTATAAGATGTCAACAACAATTTGTAATCATTGTTCTAGTGATACTGAATGCACCCAATTATGAGATAAAGCTAAATTTTTTTCCACTCCATATATTCAGTACACGCTGAAATTGTTCAGTGGTGCATATGAGATCAGGTCTAGTTTTTATTGGGCTAATTCGCCCTTATTCGGAATACAAATTACACTACTAAAACAGTTCTTTGTGCACTCGATTATTAATTATTAAATCCTCTGTTTATGGCAAGTGTGGCTTTGGTAGAAAGAAAACCGAGTTTTTTTTTTTTTTTTTTTTTTGGCTAGTTTACTGAGGAGGGAAAAACAAAATATAATCTGTAATCTTTGAGAAGTTAATGACGTTTGAAATTGAATAACTTCGAATTAAAAGGCAACAGAAAGATATCTTTCTTTCTCAGCACATGGATTTTTTTTTTATCTTTTATATTAAAAAGCTTTATCTAACCAGCGTACCTGTAAGATTTAAAGTGCTGCTTTTCATATTGTTTTTTTTTTAAAGAATAATAAACATTAGAACTAACGCTAGCCATTTTAATGTTAATGTACAACGCTTGAATTTTAGTTCAGTTGGATTATTAGTAATTAACATTCAGTGAATTCCATTTCCGGTGGCATTCTCTATTATAGGATGAAAGACTTCAACTGATATCGTGAATCAAAATGATAATAATTGAATATTTTCATCTGTCCCCATGCCAAATATGTTTTAAAGTGATATCAAGCTGGTCATCAGCTCACACAATTGATGTATGGCCAGCCATAGAAATGTAATTATCAAGAGTTCGCGCTGAGTTTTCTGAATTTTCTTCTCCGTATTTTCATCACCTGCTATCTGAGGAGGGACCAGTTAGTCCTGAAACAGATGTCCAATTAACCTTTCGACGAGGCTTTCTGTTTGAAAGTAATGCAATACCATGGAAACTCGTTGCAAAGACTAGTTTATTTTGCTGGGAGATTAAGGACGAGATGGTCGTACAAGCATCTTATAAAGAGAGAGAAAATTCCACCTTTTTTTTACATGGATTCTTAAAGACAAATATTGGGTCAGCATCATAGAACCCACTGGATAAAAATAAGTTCAATCCAAAGCGTAGCGTGACCTCTGTTTTTACAGACTTAATACACTGATTCACTCTCCTCAAATACCAAAGGGTATTTATTTAAAATAACTCATATGCATACTGAAGTGTGTAAATGTATATGAATTGACATTATCACTTTAGCATTAATAGAATATGACATCCTTAAAAGTATAATCACTATTTTCTACTGGTGGTGCGACTTCTTATTATTTCTTACACTAAATGAGCCGCCATAAGAACCCTTATGTTATTTTTATACAAACCAGGAGAATAGAAAAGAGGGTAATTACGAGGAAAGGCTCTTGCTAGAATATCGCTGCTTTTTATTCACAATTTATAGAGAGATTACGAGTTGCTTCATCAATAACCAGGTCATGTTAATAACTCCCGGAAGTTTTACGAGCGCTTTAAGATGCAACCGAGTTCAATTAAAGACATAAAAGCTTGCAGTCTAGATTCGTGAGAATGTTGTTCTAAATAAAGTAAGCCCGAGATGTTGCCATAAAAATTGCTTCCATAAATCTAAAGATATTGCTTAGATAAAAAAAAAACGAAAGGAGATATCCGGAGTATCGTTCCTCTAACGAATGCGCTAATTTCCCTTTGGCTGCGGATGAGGTAACTCGCGTTCATCTTAAGCTGGTCGGCTGATTGACTTAAATTGGAAGAACAGGAGACTAAAGCCTTGCCAGATGTAACGTTTTATGAAGCGCTCACGCCAAGTAAGGCGTTATGATGGAGTAGTTAGTTCATCTTGGGCATTTTTGGCGAGTTGCCAGTATCTCACTGAATTTTGTTTCCTTTCTTTATTAGCGTCAATCATCGCAAGATGATTTTCTTCAAGCGGTGCTGTTCAGATAACATTGTCGCTTATGGACAAAAGGACAAGATTGCTTCCTCGTGTTTACAATGACAGGAAGACGTGCTATGCATCTAAAAGAGCCCTTAAACTCCCAACCTGGCATTTTCAGGCTTTATTCACTGACCTTACCGAAATGATCATCAATCTCGTTATAGATAAGAACTCATTCCTCTTCTTTTCTGAAGATGCTCTTTGGAATCTTCCTAATAAAGGATTTGACACTATTTTTGTTTGTATTTTAGAAGAGGCATATGCTTCTAATTTGTTAAACCAGGTTCCAAATGGTAGTAATCTCAAAAAACGAAATAAACAGGAATATTCGCAGTTCATGGACTGCTGTAAGTCAAGTCTAGAATGTACTTGCAATGACTGATAGGCCTAATTTATAGCAGTTCACTGAACTGCGAATATTCCTAATGTTTACCATCTCTGATACAGATTTTATTTTTGAGAATATTCGCTTAGATGAACAGTAAGCGAAGGACACTTTCCTAACTTTATTCTCTGACTCTTCTTACAATTCCAATCGATGTTTAACAGCAGCTACTGTTTGATACTCTAGCAAAGACCTAATAAATCACTGTAAATCCACTTACTCTGTTACATTATATATGTGTCTGTCTCCCGGTATGACAATTCCAGTGATTTATGAAGGAAGCGCTACTTGTATTGACTGAGTGCGTTATGAAACTATTGCCAGAACATTAATCTGAGAAATGCAGTCATGGAAGAGTTTCGGTAATGCTACATGCATAGCGTAGTCAGTGTAATGATCATCCGTCATTTTGCCACCATAACTGTCAAAGATTCGTTTTGTTGTCTTTTTGCTCTTTCTTTCCTCCTGGAATATTATTCAAAGCAACTTACTGAGGTAAATGCCACTGTTTATTAGTGGAAATATTTTACGAAGGCTTATATTAAACCTTAATGCTCAATGATTTAAAAAATGAACATTCTGTGGAAATATAAAACAAGCATTCTATCTGAGATCATGATGAAGTCGACCATCATTAATGGCTACAGCAGGTAACGTTTCTGCCAACTTTGGTATCAATTTTAAACTCTATAACACGGCTACAACAACGGCAGATAAAATTCACGAGTTCGTGGGTAGTAAATGGATGGCCATTGCACAAAACAAATGGAACTGGAAAGTTGCTCGAGAGGCCATCATCCTGCAGTGGATTGAACAATGGCTGATGATGATGAAGTCCTCCAAAATGATATATATACAGTGAGGTGAATAAAAATAAATTGCGCATCCTTAACCTCGAAAGAAGCAATGTCTATGAAGACTTGAATTTATCTATAGCCTCTAACTTGGAGTACCTTCACTTCTTCTCTATCGCTTGTATATAATTGGTAAAAAATCAAGCGGTCAATTCTGCCACTTCAATATTTCAGGAGTTAGTAGTAGTAGTATGTGATGCAAGAAAAGTGTATGGACTTATGCAGCATCAGCCAAAAAAAAAATCACACCATTCCCTCCAAATGCCTGTCCAGTTCCTCCTTAAATTTATTTAACCTATCAACTTCCACAACGACAGATGGAAGTTTGTTCCAGCAATTAACCACCCGCTGGCTAAAGGAAAATTTCCGTACATCTATTCTACATCTGTCCTTCCTCAATTTCAATGTATGCCCCTTTAGGTTCGTAATCTGAACAAGTGGAAGAATCCCATCAGAATTCAGCGTGCTCAACCAATTCAAGGCCTTATACACCTCAATCAGATCACCGCGCAGGTGCCTACTCTCCAGCCACTGCAATTTGCAGAACTTAAGCCTCTCTTGGTAAGATGATCCCTTCATTCCCCTCATAAATCTTGTTGCCCTTCTATGTACACGCTCAAGCAAATCTACATCCTTCCTGAAATGAGGCCTCCAGACCTGTACTCAAGGCATGGCCTGACCATTGCCTTATACAAAGGGACAATCACCTCCTTTTCCCTGCTAGCAAAATTCCTATATATCATTGACAAAACCCCGTGACCTGCCCTGGCAGCCTGTCTGCATTGCTCAGAAAAATTCATATCTGACTGCACAATTACTCCCAGGTCTTTTTCATTTTCTTCCAAATTAAGTGTAGTATCCCACAGTTGGTACGTTTCCAGGGGTTACTTCTATTCATATGCAGTACTTTGCATTTGTCAAGGTTAAACTTCAGTTGCCACTTCTTAGCCCATATGCCCAAATTATCTAGATCCTGTTGCAGTAGCACTCTGCCATTACTGTCATTAACAACCCTGCCAATGTTTGTATAATCTGCAAACTTCGACATTAAGCCTGATATACCTTCATCTATATCATCATTGAAAAATATACAAAACAACAGTGGACCCAACACCGAACCCTGTGGGATTCCACTAATAACATTAGTCCACGAAGAGCAGCACCCACTGATTACCACCCTCTGTCTTATCCCACTCAACCATCCTTTTATCCATTGTAGCAACTTACCCTTAATGCCATTCTGCTCCAATTTGTACAATAGTCTTCCATGCGCAACAGTGTCAAAAGCTTTCCTGAAATCCAAATATATGATATCAAAATTATTTTTTGCGTCCAGTTCCTTTGTAATCACATCATAATATCCTATCAAATTTGTCAGACAAGACTTTCCCTTACCAAACCCATGCTGTGTCTGAATTATTGCTGCAGTCTTGTCTAGATGATCCTGCAATGCATCTTTAACCAGTGACTCCATCATTTTACCCGGAACAGAAGTTAAACTAACTGGTCTGTAATTATTCGTGTCACCCTTCGATCCCCCTTTGTGAATTGGGGATACATTTGCACACCTCCAATCCGTGAGGACCTCCACTGAGTCCAAGGATGCTCTCATAATTATGGCTAAGGGTTTGCTTAGTTGTTTTGCCGCCTCCTTTAATATAACAGGATAGATCCCATCCGCCCCAGGTGCCTTTCTTATGTTTAACTTCAACAATTTCTCCTCCACTTTGCTTTCAGTTATTACAAAATCATTAAGTATCCTGCTACAATTTGATAACCTTCTGCCATTTTCAAACCTTAATAATTCCTCATGTGTGAATGTAGATGCAAAATACTCATTCAGTTTGTTTGCTATCTGAGCAGGATCATCAACAGTCGAACCATCGATGTCAAGTGGACCAATCAGATTCATCCCCTTTCTTTTAGAGTTTATATAAGTGAAGAAATCCTTGATGTTTTTCTTTGCATCCTTTGCCAAAGATTTCTCGTAATCTGCCTTCGCTTGCCTAACCTCCTTTGTGACCTGATTACAGACTAGCTTATATCTGCCATAGGCTTCTGTGTCACATGTTAATTTGTATGCATCCCATGCATTTTTCTTCTCTGTTTACGAGTTTCATTAGTTAATTTAATAACCATTTAGGCCTAAACCAAGAACAATATTTCTTAATAGGTACGAAACTTTAAGTAGCATCCACGATTAATTCCTTGGATGCTTCCCACTTAGAATTTACTGTTGATTACATCGTCAGTTGATCCCACTGTACAGAATTTAAAAACTGTCTGAGACCCCTGTAGTCACCTTTACGGAAGCAAAAACCCTTTCTTTTACCCCTGATAGTAAAAAGTAAAGTAAAGTAAAGTGCAGCCATTATCAACCCACTGCAGGATGGAAGCCTCCTCAACAATTCATGCTGAGGGAAATGGACCTTAATCTGCCACGCTGGTCCAGTGCGGGTTGGCAGATCGACTGTATTCAGCAGTCAGGGGCATGAACCCCAGTCTATTCAAAGAGCGTGTGCTACTGCACTACCGCTCCTGACCACTTGGCTACGGAGGCCGCCCCCTGATAGTAATTAAATTTTTAAGTAAATCCCACGTCAGTACACTGTGATCACTGCCACCTAGTGGTTCCTTTATCTGCAAATTCTTAATACACGAATGATCACTGCTGATAACCAGATCAAGAGTAATACCCTTGATCAATTATTTTGATAGTTTTTCGCACTATCAAAATAATTGTACCTTGCCGAGTTCTTTCTTAAAAGAACTAGAACGTTAACACAAGGCCTTCAGTCCCTGCTCCATTCACAAAGATTAATACCAATCAGCATCACGTTCTGAGGAGAGCAGATTCCTTTGAAAGGCATGCATTCAAAACGTAGCCGGTATTCTCAAATGTTCTTATACAAAATCCTCTGTATAGTGAGCAGCATTTTTAAATCTTGGCGAGTATTAAAAATATGTCATTCTAAAATCTTTCTTCAACTATGTGAGTTGAAATTACTGATTAATACAAAGTTAGTCATAATAAATTCATTTATAATTTGCCACTGTTTACATCAATTTTTGTTTTTTTCCAGGCAAAAGAGACTTATTTCACCCATCGAAGATTGCAGTATGATGAGTCTTGAAATTTGTAAGTTTGTGTTTATATAATTTTACGTTTTATAATCAGAACTTATAGAAGCCAATGTGGTGGATTTGCAGGTACTCTGACTAGACAGAAATCATGGGATACCTGCCTAGTAACGGGTAGGCCCACCTTTCGCCCGGATGAGGGCAGACACACAGCGAGGCATTGAGTCCACTAGTTCACCAAAGCATTTCACAGGTATTTCAATCCATGCTTGCTGCTCCGTCGCATTCTTGGGTGGAGAATCCAAAGCTCGAACAGACCTTTCGACAGCAATCCAATGATGGTCCACAGGGTTCATGTCCGGTGAACAGGGAGGCCATTCCATGGTGGTAAAATCTGCGGAATGCTGTTCGAACCATGTTCTAGTCACCACTGCTCTGTGGGGAGGAGCATTGTCCTGCTGGAAGAATCTGTTACCCTGTGTGTGTGTGTAAGATGGCCATGAAGGGATGAAGACGGTCTGCAAGGATGGACACGTAACCTGGACCTTTCAGAGCTGCGTCTAGACGTACCAGAGGTCACAACGTGTGCCAGACCATTACCGAACGTCCCTCTGCCTGAACAGTTCCTTGTTGACACAACGGGTGCATAGCTTCGTGTGGTTTCCGCCCGTCCGCTCGAAATAACTGGAAACGAGACTAATCGGACTAGGAGACCCGTCTCCAATCATCCGAGGTCCAGTGTTCTTTTGCCCAGTTGAGGCGTAGGGCTTCCCCGTGGTATTAGCACTGGGACTCTGGTTGGTCGGCAGCTCCCATAACCTATTACGGCTAATGATCGCCTGATGGTCTTGGTGGACACATTTCTGGCACCTCCCTCGTTGAAGTCGACGGTGATTTCTGCCACCCCTTTCCAGTTGGCTGAAACAATGCGAGACAAACGTCGACGGCCACTTCATCCACCACCTTTCTCCGCCCACAGCGCTTTTCACGATGAGATGTTATTCCGGAAATGGCGTATTCCCAATACACTGTTGATAGTGCAATTTCTGTACCACTTCCGCGATAGAGTAACCCATGCGTCGGGCACCCACTATCATCCCTCTTTCAAAATTGGTTAACTAACGACGTTTATCCATGCTGACATCGAATTACCGTCTAAGTGAATGTAGTATACCTATATGCCAGCCAAGCGGTGGGTTCATCCACTAGCGAGAGGAATGACAGCGTCGTGTTGCTCAGAAACCAAGTATCCCATGAATTCTGTCCTTTCAGTGTATATATAATCAGTGATTGGTCTGGAAATGAGAGCTTAGCCAGTTTGTGGAGAATGATAAAGGGAGACGTGATCGTCATTGGAGTTTTTTTTTCGTACTTTGCATAACAGGAACTGAGTGCCAAAGTTTCATGTTTGTTCGTTGTTAAGACTGAGCGTGCAGGTCCAAGCCAATTGAGTCAGTATGTGTATATATCTCTCCTCCAAGTTCACACATGTAGTGCATTCATCAATGGCTTTTTAAAAAAACTAGTGAAACTATTTGTCTTATAGTTATTCGTATGTTTACTTTTTTAAATATTCGACCTGCCAAAGCTTCAGTTTTGAAATTACTCAGTATTTCTGCAAAACTGCACCACGGATAACTTCTGTATCCCATTAACAGCTCTCAAGAGCGACAATATTTCGAATAAGGATTTCGAATCTGTCCCTGGATGGCTAAAGAAGAATTGCAGTAAAATATGTAACGGTTCTCTTGTTTGCATTTCACTTTTGGGTCCTTGTAGCAGTACGTGAATTTCTTTTATAAAATTTCGAATTTTCAGTAAAAATATTGCCCGGACATTAGCTTCAGTTAATCCATAGTAGTAGACTGCGACGTCGGCTAATACTATATTTAGTCTTTACTCTATGCAATAAATAGTGGATGCTTAAGAAACATTACTCTTCGATTCAGAAAACCATTTTGTTATTAGGAACGAATGAAGTTGCTACTTAAAATAAGTTGATTTTTATAATGAATAAATAAATCGGCTACTAGAATTTTAATGCGATCTTTTAGTGTCTCTAAAATATTTCCTAGTGCATGAATTACAAAAAAAACGTAATTAAGCCGCCAGCTCAAACTATGCCATGTATAACCTGGACCCCCCCTCCCCATTTAGTATTGATGAGCTACATGCTGTAAGTGTTCTGATTAGGGATAGAAAATGCCCAGGATCGAACCTGTTGGAGGCTGAAATAATCAAAAACACTGTCCTGTACACCCCCGAGGTCATTTTAAATCTCCTCAACTGCTGTTTGCAAGCTGGAATGTTCCCAAGCGATTGGAAAATAGCCAACTTGAAACTCATTCTTAAGAACCCCACAAAACTTCCAGAGTTACCAGAATCATACTTCTTCCAGTCCTTAGTAAACTATTCGAAAGATTACTCCACAACAGAATTTTACAGCACTACGATGGTGCCAACTTGCCTTCACCAAAACAATGTGTGTGTTTATACGTGGTTCCTCAACGGTTGATGCCTTGCAGAATCTTCTCATAGCGGCTACTGACACAGACAAGAAGTACTTCTTCTTGATTATTGCTACCGACTTCGCTGGGGCATTCGACTCACTTTGGTAACTGAGCGTCCATCCCTAAAATTCTTTATGAGACCATCAAATCATATCTCTCCAACAGAACTGTTGTAGTTAATGCTCCATATCAGAGTCTCCAGAAACGTCTTCCGCGGCTGCCCACAGGGTTCGGTCCTAGGACCTTTATTATGGAATATTGTTTTGGATGACTTCCTAACATTGATCTGGGAGAGGTCATATCTCAGGCATACGCTGATAATCTTATCATCACTGTGGCCGCGGACTCCAGAACCGGCCTTGAGACACTGGCTAATCACGCCTTTTGCATTCTCAAAAACTAGGCAAAAGAGAATAACCTTCAAATATCTCCAACCAAAACTAAATCTATACTCTTGAAAGGCAAATTAAATATTGGTAGACCACCCCAAATTAAAATAGGTGGAAAGACCATTAAACTGTCAACGCAAATGAAGTACTTTGGAGTAATGCTTGATACGATACCAAGTTGTCATTCCACCCACATCTGAAATACCTCCGAACCAAAATCCGGAACTATGCTCTCTTGTTGCCAGGGTATGACGCCGGGACTGGGGCCTTAAACGACGAACCCTCTCATTATTCTATAAGGCTGTGTTTATACCGATCGTCACGTATGCCTCAGGAATCTGGTTCACCAAAGCAGTTATGGCCTCCAACTCAAGGAAAATACTGAATACCATTCAGCGGTCCATTCCGCTTGTTATTACTTGCGCCTGCTGTACCGCCAGCACCCATGCCCCTTGATTTGGAGGTGGTACGAAGGGGATTGCTATACTATCCTCAACTACACAACCAACTTGGCTAATGGATGTAAGGAAGAGAAGCAACGCCTATTTAACCACCTGCAGCAGGAGTGGCAGAGTTGGTAGTCTAGCTCTATAAAGGTTGAAATCACCCGGAAATTCTTGCCGAAGGTAAAAATGATCTTCCTCATGGTCTCACCGAGTTTGTATGCAACTTACCGGCCATAGATCCATTAAAGCCAAGCTAACATCACTGGGCATCAGTGAAGATCCCTCTTGTGCATGGAAGGGGGGCTGGATAGTTGGCACCATCTTATGTATGATTAGCCCCTGTACGAGGACCTTCGTTCTATATTAATCGCCAAAATCATGTACTTACCCAGAAATCAGGAATTCCACCTATTGGATAATATAGAAGAGTATACGGCTTTTGCAAGAAGAAGAAACAATCCTATCAACCATCCCAGGAACATACATGCCGATGAATAATCACTGAATAGTGAATAATATAAACCAAGCTGCTGATATTAAGACCTACCAATTGTGACAAATACCTGGACATGACTGACTAAACCATTTATGGGACTTGGTCTCCCAACCGTGACAGTTACTTGGACATGACTAAACCACAGAAAAGGACCTTGCCTCTTGACCATGATTTGTGCGCCAAGTGGCGATCAATATCAGACTCTCTTGTCTCCCATTCCCTTCCCTCACTCGCCTAGTGGAGTTTACTCCACCGAATAATTTTGAGGACGCTTCATCTACGCCTCAATATTTATTACTGTTTCCCTCCCACTTGACTTTCATATTCCCCAATCTCTATCTGCGTTTTTTTATAGGTCCTGTCACTGAATGCTCAGGCAATTAGGTGGCAGTACCTGCCAGAGAATAATAAGCAGCCTGGCCTAACTCCTAGCGGTGTATACGGGAAACGTGGGGGTCCCATTAGGGATCCTGCGGCGAAAAGTCAGACCATAACAACAAAACGAACTCAACATACTACTTCTGTCTGGCTTTTACAGAGTAATGTATACTTCACAAGAGTGCTTATGGCGCCCTCTCCCCAAACACTACGTCACAAAGAAATTCACAGTTACTACAGTTTGGAAAAAAAAATTGCAATGCTTCTCATTGAGCTACGTCACGAAAACTGTCGAATAAATTGAAATCATTAGTGAAAGTAACATGCATAACGTGAGAATCTGATATTCCCGAAGGAGAATGCTGAGAAATATTGCTCAGCTCTGGAATAATTTATAGATTAACATTATATGTAAAACTCAGTGAGCTGTAATTAAAGTTCACCAACTTGGAAGCATCTTCGGAGAACAGCGGTTGACGGATCGTGTTCATCTTTTGGTAAACATTATGAAGACAGCTCAGAGGGGAGGGATTTGGTTTCAGAAGTCGCCACAAAGGGGATTCGCAAGCTGTGAGAAGCGCACACCGGTGCAAAGAGTAAGCGCTTATATGGCTTTCGTAATGCTACGAATTCCATGATGGCTGCCATTAAAAGGACGCGGATTACTGCAATTGCTTCCCAAAATAACATTAAAAGAGTTTCCCGACGTCTGCCAACGGTGTCAGGAAAATTATAGCGACGATCAAATAAACAGGTTCGACAATTATTAAACATGAAAGTGGATGGAAACCCTCCCACTGAGAATAAGGCAGTATAACGACAGACAAGAGGGTATTGAACTGAACAGAAGGAAACGACAGGGAGCATGGGTCTGCACCGTTTTAATTTAATTCGTACAATGACCCAAAAGGTTACGCAATAAACTGTTTGTTGTCATTCATATAAAACTGGCTGCGATGGCGGTGGAATGTTTTATCCACTTCATCGGAAGTCTTAACTCAATTCCTTCCTCAATCTTGGTGATCCCACATCAAGCAGCAGAGGCAGAGAGCCCGGGAAAGAATAAGCAACAAATTCTCACAAAAAAAGTTGAATTAAAGGTGTATGCGACAAATGCTGCACGTCTCAACGTAAATGCAGCTGCGTGAATCAAACTGTCACCCTTTTTTCCCCCTCTGGCAATTAATTATTTTAAGAGCTCCTTAGTGGCACTTCAGCAGGCCACGGAAGTCGACTTTGTTTCGCGGAGAGATATAATCTGGGTGGAAGTGGAAGGCCTTTAGTAGAGATAACGTAATCGTGACAAATGACGTGGTACATTTTATTTTCATTGTGAACAAGTTAAAACGTCCACGCAGAAAAATAAGCAGTTGATAGAGGAACATGTTTAGAACCGATACCTTTGATTTTCTTCCTCTTAAAACACCCCTTGCATGTTTTAAGGAAAATGACGCATCATCCCTAACAACCTAGTCACTGCCGAAGCAAATATTTCGTAATAGGCTCAGCAACTTAATTTTTCACATTATTGCACAATTTTCTTCACCACCTATGATTTCTTTTGGCTAAGACCATGAGGTAAATCCTCAATGTGAAATGTAAGCATAGATAACAAACATAATTCAGTTGAATCAGTGTAACTTCATGACTTTTTCAAAAGGTTCGTTTTACAGGCAAGATCCTCACATTGTTATTCAGCAATCGCGTCCTGGTACTGAATTTTAAAATCATTATTGGGGATGTTACTCAATTAACAACGGTTAATATTGCGCTTACCAAATAACATTTTTTCATCAATCTATTGTAACTCGACTTTCTACTAAACAGAATAATCGCTGGCTGAAAGCGAACAAGAAATATCTTCCGTTGTTAGGCATCCCATTATATACAGGAGACGCTTTGTCTCAGATTTCAATTCACTAGTTCCAAGTGCTTTTTTTTCCTTGGCGCAGTATAACCAGTCAATCAATCCAAGTGCTATCTGAACAAAAGCCTATCATGAAGGCAGCTTTTGTAAGGTATCCAACAACAATTTAGTAATTTCTGTGACTCACTAGACATGAACAGATGAAGCTCGGAAACAGGAGCTTAATGAACATTCGATTAGAGGAACCTGTACTTAACCTATTCTTTTGTTGCGATACTTCTGGAAGGTGAAATCTTCGTTGAGTTTCCATTGATTAGCTACCACCATATCTTCGTACGTGGCTGTGGATTGTTTTCATGCCACAGATGTAATCTAGAGAAGTACCCGTGGTATAAGAGGTTAGGAAGATTTATTTGTCTAAACTAGAACTGAGAGTTATATCCTTCCACAACGATGGACCGTTTTGGTGTCTGGACTTGAAGGCGCTTTCTCCTCTTACATTGGTAATTACAACAGCTTCTCTTGAAAGGAAAAACTTTAACAATAAAATTGTAAACCTACGAAATTAACTAATAGGATAAATGAAAAGACTTTTGAGAAATACTGAAGCATGAAAACCGGAAGGGAAACTCGATCCGAGTATCAAAGAGTTGTCATACACGCACATTAATGACTTTCATAATGTTGCATCTATTCTTCAAGTTTCAAAGACAAAAAAAAATATAAGAATTGAGATGGACCTTACAAGGAATTTTACAATTGCATTTAAATCGTTCTGTACACTAAGATAAACAACTTTGAAATGCATTTAGAATGTATTAATGATGGATAAAGAGGAAATATATTTAACTGCTCGCCGTACACCAAAACAAACAATTCTTAATAAAAATACTTTCTTTAGAACACGTGCTTCGAAGAAACGTTAAAAATTGCACGGAAACTCCTGTCTAAATATATCACTTCTGTGAAAGTTGGGTGCCTTAATTAAGTAAGTTGACATCAACATAAACTGGATAATGTACTTTTATTTTGACCTGCTAACAAATTAGCTTCTAAAAGGACACGTCATCGCCGGGAACGCTGTACGTTTTGTCATGTTTGTGCCATATTAAAAAGGAATGTTTTGGACCAAATCGAATAAATTCATTGTTCCTAACAACGAGCGAAGTGAAGTGCTGAGTGTAAATCCGTTAAAATAACGATGTTAAGCTTTTATACGTAATTAACAAAGGAAAAGTACTTTGTAATGTTCCGCTTTTCGCATAAAATGAACTCCATCTTTCTGGAAAGTACTTGTTTTCATAGTTCACTACTTTAAATTAATAAATAAACCGTTATTGTTTAACTGGTCGATGCTCACAATCCTCGATTACAAGGACTCAAGAGATTCGTACGGTCCAGGGACAAAATCAATGCTGGTGGTGAACGTGTTCATTTTTCACTCGAAGAACCATGGTATATAGACAACAAAAAATTGATGAAACATTATAAACGAAAGAACATACTGGGTAGGGGGATGCAAAAGCCACCGCTTACACTTTCAGTATTTTGAAGCCAAATACATTTCTATCGTTATGTTCCTTGGAAGCAAAGGGACCAGTCAACTTCCAATCAAAGGATGCTGGACATCTTCGCCACTCAAGGTAGTCAACAATTCACACGAGGATGGTGAAGTTCGAGCAATATAGGCCAGTATTATGTTTACATATTCTGATATTCGACCGGTATAAAACCGTTTTAAAACATCAGTGAGGCCTGGAGATATACTTAATTAGGGGAATTGGTTGTTTTCAGACTTGTTATTTTGGCATAGGTTTGCCCATTAATTACTGATTAATAATAACTATCACAGGTTCCATTACCTATTGACCTTAAACGGACAGGTCATTTATTTATAATTTATCGGTAAGAAACAAAACTATTTAGCAATTGTTTTGTTTTTTGCTGTGTGAAAGACATTACGTGGACTGAAACTCAAAAATTTTAAAAATATATACACTTGACTACGTTATTTTTTTATGCTTGTCTTTTATCTAATTTCTAACTACAGGGATTTAATAAGTTATTTAAAATTGCATAAATAGCTTGGAGTCAAATGTATAATTTTTAAAACTCATTTAAATTTTAACCAGAAGAAAACGAAAACTTCTTGCAATCCACTTTATTTGAATTTACGGCCTGGTTCTAGAATCGTTTATAACACTGAAAAATCTACTCTTTTAATTTACTTTACCCCTCTTGTAAACTTCATTAAAGTCTCCAAGCTGTATCTCTCGCATATTCGAAGTCTTTCCTCATGTGGACGCCCCTTTTGCCGGTTTCACCAGGCGTGTTGCCCATCTTTGGACCATTTCAAGAAGAACAACGTCTTTTTCAGTCTCCATACTTTAATACAGTATTCTAAGAGTGGTTTCATAATTGTCTTATAGGATGGGATTATGGCCTTCCTAGTAGTGGTAAAAATGCATCTCTCTGATTTAAACCAGTAGGAATTTAAGGTATTTTGTTGTCTCGTTTCAGACTTCCTGTTTGGAGTTCACGTAGTTGTTGCAATTGACTTTTTTGTTGGTCTGGTAGTTGTTTTGACTTCCACATTTGTGTAATAAAGCGTGTTTCTCTGGATCTTTTCTTTAAGTAATTCAACAAGTAGAAAATCGCCCTCCGGAGATTAATAAATTTTATCATCTCTTTTTAATGCAGCTAGGTCTGGTCCTTTAATCATAGATAAAGGGCTTTAGGGCTGGTAATTTCTCTTATACAGTTCTCTTACATTCCTTTGTTTGCTAATTTTGTGTTCTATTTGTTCTTGAAATTTCCTTTTTATTCTGGTTTCGATTTCTCTGAAACAACTCGCCTGAAAGCAAGAAATGCAACTATATAACAAGCAAAGACACAAATTGCTACAGAAACTTGGGCAAACTTATAAATACAAACAGATAAAGTAATCGTCTTGGCGCAGATGGAGAGATCTCTAAGTTTACAGAACAAATAATAAACAAAATACAAAAGTTCGTAAGTTTCAACCTGGAAAATAAACGGATTGGAAATAAGAGGCGGATTATTATGATTAAGGAAAGATAAGAATAGAGAGGTGCAGACAATGCATCCGAACACTCACTAACTGATAGATTAAGGTCAGCCAATGGTATGCTAAAAATGGAAAATTATAATTGGATTCCTATGATTATTCGAGATACATTTGAAATTATTCATCACGTGTGCAAGATAAGCTTTTAGGTGCCCTCATTTCTTTGATAACTTTTCTTCCATCATCTTGTATTTGAATAAAACCGAGGTCCTTGGTCTGTTGCCATAGAAACGGCACGTTGTTTGGCGCTAGAGAGTAGGATGGTATATATGCTTCCGACTACTCCCTGTTTATGCGAATCTCATACCCTACCTGCGTTCAGGCGCGGTGTAAGTGTCTTTTTTATGAGTTTATATCAGTTGTAAAAACAAAAATAATGATTTTGTTCCTCTAATGCCCTTGTGTGCTTGCGTCGAAGCAGTCATGGCTAAGATACTGGCAGTGTTTTCGAGTTAGCCTTTCTCCTTTGAATTATTACCCTTGAAGAGGGAAAGAATTCCAAAAACAACTCTGGGGACATCTTGTTAAATTCATCATTATTAAGCGAATCATGCAAGTAATTTTTCTTTACCCAAACATTTTCATAATACTCGATTTCACACTTGGAAAAACAGTTCTTTGTTTTTAACACTCATCCCTCTTTACTGAGTTTCGACCACCACTTTCCGAGTCTGCGACAAATCGTTGAGTCATGGACATGAATTCCAACATTCGCAAGTTCTCTTTGAAGATCGAAACTGGGCTTCTGCGGGTCAATCTTAGATTTTCTTAAAAGGATTGCATCATTTATGACTGTAGTTTTTCGCTGTCTCCTACAGGAGAAAGTCAAAAAGACTTTTCTGCTTTGAGACACCGATCCTGTCTATTTCTTGAATTAGAATTTTATTTACAGCACTCAAAGAATGGTCATTCACGCTCACTCCACAAGTTTTTGCCATTTCTCTTTAAGTCATTAGTGCGTGTTCAAATAACGTTACAATTTTTGTAACGTAAACCACAATACGCTTTAAACCATCTACTAAAATGAGCATATTATAAGGAAAATTAATTCAAGCAATTGCTACTCTGTTTAAAATAACATAATTTGTTGTGAAGCGACAATATAATTTCCTTCCACACAAAACCAACATTTCTGTATCACAAGTGGTTGTTTCCATTAATTTTTGCACGAACTCATTTAAATAAAAACATATAACCACTCATATATTTTCAATTCGGTTTCCGAACCTTTTTGAGATCGAAAACTGTTGCTATTGTTCAAGAATTCTTTTCGGTTACTACTATTCCAGTAATTCCTCCCTTTTATGGCTGCATTTAATTATTTGATATAACGATAATAGAAACGTCTGATACAATAAATGATCCCAGTAAGAGTTGGAAAATCTTTAGCATTATTAAGCCTAATTATTCTGATAAGTCATTGCATAAAAATCATATCTTATGTTTCAGATTTCTTGATGGCACAGTTCATTCCTATTTACAACAAACGCGCATCGAGGTGGGTAAAAGAACTATAGCACGGTGTAGGATAACATTACGATCATTCACCTTTCACAACAGCCATGTACGATCGCATATGGAAAAAATGAGATCAGAGACTGTGTGGTATTAACACGAGGGCTCCATATCTGCTTTCAGATTGTTTGAATGCCATAAATTATATATTTATAAGCAGGATTCGCCCAACAATGCCTATTTAACAATAAACCTTTGTTGAATTAGCTTATGCTATATTTTCCGCATGATGGAGAGCCGGCACATCTGTTCTTCGAGTACAGGATGCCAATACTTTAGACACAGCATCTTTATGAATTTAAAAAAAAATTCCCAGATCTGGTTATAGTTTGTGAAAGACATAAAAGATCAAAGTGTACTGAGAACTCCCACTACGGGACAATTTGAAGAGTTTAGAAGAGAAAAAAAATTAATCTTGCGAATGTGCGCATGCAGTATATTGGACAGCGCAATTTAGAGAAAAAAATATGGATTAATTATGAAGTGTAGCATGAAAAAAACTTAAGAAATTACTTACGGAAGCTAGTTAGAATACTTGTAACTTTCTGCACTTTATAAGTTTGCTTGGGTTGCCACAGAAATGTCATGTTTCTTTAAACAAAGGCAGAGAAGTCAAACAGTTTTTGCCACATTTCGCGATGCTCTAAAAGAAACATTCACGAGCAATTACTTTGTCTTCATCCCCCTTCCTTTCCCACTTTTCCTCAGCAGCAAACTGAAATGATCTTCAACTTTTATGTCTAGGATTGATGAGGATGCTCGAGAACTCATCATAACGTGCTACGGTCGCTGCATTTTCGACGGGTTGGTTATCTCTTAATTGTAAGTGGATTCTTGAAATTTTATAATTTGAAGAAAGAGATGTTTGTTTAACTTTGTAACAGAAGTTGAGAGGAGTCTTCAGAATATCTTGAAGAAACTTTTAGCGTTCACTGACGCGAAAGAAAAGTATGGTTTTTCTATTCGAAGTTTTTTTTCCAGATTTTCTTTAATAAATTATTAGGATTTGATCTCATAACTATAGAAGAACGGCCTTGTCACGAAGTAGATTTTCTACTAGCAAATTAACTCATTGAGTTCGAGTTCGCATTACATTATACTATTTAAATTGATTTCTGGCTTTAGCTAATTACATCAACTACATTATCCAGAAGAAAGTCAAGTCGGACCACTTAAAAGCAAACTAAATTCAAGATGTACTTAGTTTGAGGTAGAATATTTATTGAAATTCTCTGAAGGATTATTTATCAAATAATTGTAAAGTTCTTCTGGTTACCTACTAAAAGTTTCTTCTTTCATATATGAAAAGAACAAACATCAACACAGGGCTGGGAAACTTCATTTCCACAATCTTGTTTTGATCTAGAAGTTCAATCGCGCACCGTTTGCTTTCAGAAATTAAAGTTTACATTAGTGGATAGAATGCAGACCTTAACGGAAGTAAATGCTTTGGGATTTTATGAAAAGCACTGGAGAAATCGTGCAACTCAGTCGGCTTTCTTTACCAGACATGATTACTATTAAAGTCAACAGTTTTATTATAAAATTTACTTTACTTTCAGCCCACAAAAATACTTTAAGACTTATTTAACTTTAATGTCCTGTTTACTATTCTAGTCAGATATAAACTTGCACTCTTCTATCAACATTTGCTGATTTTTCTCTAGAAACTTCCCATCTTTGAAGAGAAAGATTGGCGCTGGCAGCACAGATAGAATAAGCAATCATTTTTTTTTGCGAAGCCCTCCAGGAAATATTTACATAGTTCCGCATGACACAGAGATTCACTTTGTGGAACCCGTAGTTTATAGAGCATATATGTGTTCGGTATGTACATGAGGAATCTTCCACAGTTTACTGAAGACGGGTCCATCTTCAGTAAGAAGGTTTAGAGCGTGATATGATATTCGCACCATTTAAAAAATAAAATGTCAACTTCGTTTTTTTCACAATTTCGCCTTTCTACACTACTCCTACATAAACTGATTTTAGGCGTCAGTCTAGTATCTGTAAATTGCGATGTTCGGTTTGCCTGTTTTGTGGAACGAAAAGAGAGAATTTCCGGCAGATGGGAAAAAATGCAACCACCTTCTAAAGGAATCATTTTACAACTGCAGTCAGTGACTAGAATCAAACTCAGATCTTTTGTACAAGTTAAAAGTTTTGAAAAGGACACCGATATTATCACATACTGCGAAAGGATGTCTCAAACGTATGTTCCAATTCATTTAATCGACAAAATGAACATTAATCCAGAGAAGTACTGCAATAGGACACCTAAAGGAAAAATACGCTAAATATCTATTAAATCTTGGAGATTTAGTAAAGTATCGCGACTCAGAAACATAGCTATAAAAGGTGGAAACAATTAACTCCCTGAGACTTCCTTGGCATGGATGCAAACGATGCTGCTCAACCTCTTCTCATTTTCTTGGAGATTAACACTTATCGACCCACTCTAAAATAAAAAGAAACTCTCACGACGAAATAAAACTGCACATGGGACTGAAAAGCAATGGCTTAGAATGAAGTAAAGGATGCTACGAGTATTAATTTCTTTTCGAATCAGTTGATGATAGAAAATTTTTCGCTATGCTTTGACTCTATTCTCCAGTCCAATAAACTATTGGACTGGAGAATAGAACTTACTCCAGGCTGAGCGTATTCTATATGAAGGATCTTTGAAAACGGTTGAATAAAATTGTCTTTTATTAATTAAAACGAATCTCATGGCAATCTTTGCTAATAATTAAAAAAAAAGCTGCAATTTCTACGACTGTATTATTTTTAACTCAATGACACTCCATGCATGATTTATTACATTACCATGTTCAAAATTAAAGTTCCTGTGTGCCTGTATAGTTCAATCCTTCCCCTAAACCCTCAGCCTGGCCATCAAATTCCGAAATCACTTATGCTCTGTGGCAGAATCGCAGTATTCAGCTGAATAACCGATTAATTCCGAATTATAAAAGGTAGTTCCTCTTTATTGACTTCTTTCCTTCTGATATTGAAGAAAAAAGCGTACATTTAATTCTTTAACCATTATAGGATATTATTCCTAGAATTCGTTGAAATTTGTAAACTCTCATTGCAATTCTCTTCAAAAGTTAAAAGGAAGGTGACCAGATGCGATACATTTTTAAGGTATATTAATTACACTTCACCGTTTATAATAATCATTAAATATATTATGCTAAGTACGTGAACCATGCAATAAATTTTATGAGTATGAGCTGATGCAGCACAAGTGTTAATTAAAATTTGGAAAGTCACTCCTAAATGAAAATCTGTACTCGCGCTTTAACAAAATTATAATTCAGGAATTCACTGAAATCTGCATCGTCATTTAGACTCCTCTGACATTACGTGGTTGTCCCGAAATATAAAGAAAATTTGTTTACTAAATCAAAGATCTTTTAGTACAGTATACGTAAAGGCTAATTCTCGTGGAATACTTCAACTTGCATCTCAAGGAAAAAAATAAAAACAATATAGTTTTACGGACCTTTCGGGAATTAAGGGTAATATTAATTGTACGCCTATTGAGAAGGAGACAGATAGAGACAACTTCTTAAGTAACGATCCTATAAATCCAATTAAAGGACGCTTGATGGCATCTTTGAATATTCATAAGCCGAAATCAAAAATTAAACTTAATTGTAAATACTACGTAGCAAAACACAGGGTTATTTAGTTAAAATGATTCCTATTTTGCAACATCACAAAAATTCGACCAAATTATGTATTTACTTTATAAAAAAACTGTTGCAGAATATGCTGAAAGTGTTCATCTTGCTGTTAGAAGTACATTCACTCTTTTTAATGTGTTTAATACGCCAAGTTTTTGGCAGATGTCTAATTGGAGAATCCCCCTCCTCTCTTCTCTACAGTCCGTGGCATAGAGGCTCAGGAAAGGCGACAGATTATGCATGGAGATGGATGTTGACTACAATCCTACAGAAGACGTATGTTGCTATTGTGGAAAACTAAAACAGGAAAAACCTCTTTTAGTTCCTTTTTAAGTTAAACTCCTAGAATTGTTGCTGTTATAGGTGTTGCATCAGGCATGTAAAAGTTTCACTGATTGCAATAAAGATATTATATACAGACCGCTGTTCAACCATTAATTCAAGATTTGACAAATAACAAAGCTTTAACTGTGCACATAAGCACTATGATTTCAAATACATGTGTATTGTCTTGATCACTAAACGAATCTGAAGCTAACAACAGCATCATGCCACCTAAAGAAAAACTTGACTAGAGCGTTTGGATTAAACATTAATATTTATCCCAGGGAATATAAACACTAGAATCGCAATTTGTCTCGTTTTTTTTTTAAGAAATAAATACGCATATACCGCGGAAGGAACAAAAAGAAAAACGGATATTCAACCAAGAAATGGTTGCCACTCACAACACAACAGTTATCACTAAACATGAACACCGATTTATAAATTCTATGATTGCTTACATAATAGAAATATTGTCACATACAGCAAACTCCTGTCCAGGGGACGTGCAAAGGCACTACAGAACGGAACAAAAAAAAAAGAAATCTACTAAAGCCACAGACTCCTTCTCCTTGTGAAGATGGTGAATGTAGCGCTTTTATTGAAACTGTTCCTGAAATGGCCATCTTCAAACACCACTGCAACTCCTATCAGTCAGAATAGAAGAACCAGAAACTCAAAACGGAACAGACTCTCATCAAATGGATAGTTTATTCTCGAAATTCGCACTTTAGCCAATGCAGAATCTATTATCACTAGCAAAACTTAAAGAATTGAACCCATTAACCAGATTCAAAACAGCTGAAGAAATCACGCCAAGCTTTGCCAGTGAACTGTCAACTTAATCTGAATTGGAGCCTCTTTCCAACAACGGATGATTGTTCTTATTTTAATAAAAATGTATTTATTTATATGCAGCACATAACAGTTTAAATTCTATGCATAAAATTTGGTCTTCATCAAATATTTACTATCTGTTTGAGACAACTATACAGAGAAATATTTTTTGTTCGTTTCTATCTGCCACAAGTCAATAAAGTCCATGGACCTTTCTGCAATACATTATTTATTTTACATAAATTCATGAATAAAACAGTTTTTCAGTAAACAAATTCTGGTTGCTGTCCACCTCTTTAATAGACCGATGATCCGTCAGTTTAAAATGTTAATACGTGGCAATTTTATTTAAAAGATTCATCTGGCCACTTTTCAGACAGCAGAATCATTACCAGATATGACAGGCATTGCACTTTATTGTAAGTGACTATCGCGAGACTCCAATAAGCAATACATGCGAGTCCAGGCATTTAGCAATTTTATAGGTGAACTTTTTCATCGGCTCTGAATGCTTTAAACTACCTAAAGCATAATGCTCAATGTCTAAATTGATTATTATTGCACCAAGCTCATCGCAGAAAGCATTTGCACTGACTTAAGCGTCCACCAAGGTTCTTTTTTGATTTTGACGCCTTTCAAAACGTTGATAGGCTGGCTGATGAAGTCATTTGTTAGTGACAATCCTGTGGAATGAAGACAGTAAACGATATACTTTGTTTTCTCTAATAAACATTCAGAACCTTCTATTCAATTATAATATTACATTTGTTCTTAGTAAGTACACGATAACAAGGCTTCCCTGCAACATATTTACGAAACAGCGCTGATATTCCAATTTAAAGGTCTTTCACTTGAACATCAAAGCGTTGTAGATGAATATCATTTGATGAACTGAATCACTCAAAGTGCTAAAGTACCGGTATTCATATGCCAGGGCAATTTCGTTCATACTCTCTTAAGTCAAGCGTGTTTCTAACTTGTGTGATCTGCATTTGAAGTGAAAATTGATGTATTCTTCTCAATACACTTCAAATACATACTACTCTTATGAATTATGAGCGGAGATTTAATTGTCAGGTAAAACATGCGACACAATTTATGCAACATCAACTCAACTCCTTTATGACGACATCCGAAAAGATATCTAAGTGTGCAGAACAGACATGAGAATGACATCTGGATTACTTAGGCAGGTGCTTATAATTTGAGCTCATTGTAAACTATAGTGAGTGTAATTTAAGCGATACTAGACTGCGTTACACAGATGATGTGCGCATCAGCAATTAGTATGGACTTGGGGATTAAATTGCTTACTTGAAATTGAGGAAGGTCCCCTGTTGTATATATCAGAGCAACTGTGTTGCAATTGTAGACTTGGAGTTTTCCACAAGTAGCTGTACATTATGAAGCTCTATTTTAAAATTTCGTAATACCAGGATTTTTATTTAGCATTCCATTATGCACAATTAAGAAGATAATATCAAGTAGATTTGTGCCAAACATTTTCTATAAATATATTTTCATTCGGTGGTGATTTATGGAATCAACAATACAATTTTATTTAATACATTACACAGCTGATGCTCTATTAAGAATGTATGAAAATAGAATCATTATCAAGAAAAAAATGCAAGACGCAAGCAACATGAATACATGCCTAGTTGAACTACGCAAACTCCCGAATATACATGTACTCAGTAGGAGTACTAATAGCTGAAGTTGCAGGTTTCACGTGCGTGGGGGCTCGGCTAATTGAAACGACCTGGGATCAAATCCCGCCGGACAAGTTTCTGAAAGTTTTTTTTTCTTTCAGTACCAAGTAAATCAATCTTGGGCTGAGTCCCGTGAGGGAGGAATTCACTCATTTTCAAAAATGCATAGCCAGTTGAAGTTACCCATTAATTCTGAATTATAAATTAACTGGTTTCTTCCATGCCAGAAGAACTTTAGCGAATCCATCGAAGTTTTCTTTTTTATCTGATTGAGTCAAGTTGAATTCCGATAGTAACCAAATACAGAAGCTAACTCTAAAGGTTATCAGACTGTTGGAATTCGTATTACTAGTTAAATATCATGGCTTCAGTTTTCTATTAGTATTTAGAATTCACTAATTTCTTACATATAATAACTAATATTATTAAGAAGCTATAAATTTGTAAAATATTATGCCGTGCAGAGGTTAATTGAAATAAGAAAAATCACATCTTGATAAGACAATGAGCTAAATGTTATAGAGGTTCGCGAACGCTATTTTTGCAGTGTGATGAGGGGAACACGGCTATTGCGAACAACAAGATCATACTTGACACAGCAAAGGTTTTTCGATCTATAATGAATAAGAAAAGCATTGCACTAATGCGATTACTTCATTATTGAATCTTAAACGAGCAGATCACACTGGACGGTGAATCTGTTCGGATGCGACGTTGTCTTTAGGCCGAAACACATTATGGCTTCACAAATAATATAAAAGAACCGAATTCGTTGAAAATCTTTTATTTATGGCAATAGATCCCCCGGAATTATGCAGTCAGAGTCTTGTACCAGAATGTTAGAAGCCTTCGCAATAAGCTGGATACCGTTGACCAAATTCTCCTCGCCAGTGATATCGATATCCTCTGTGTCACCGAGACCTGGCTGGATAAAGATCAGGAATATTTTATATCCTGTGTTCCAGCTGGATATAAATCTGCTTTCACTTCCAGAGTTGGGCAAAGAGGAGGTGGTGTTGCAATTTTCTTTAAGAGCTCACAAACCTCACTCATTCATCAAGTCTCTAGCCAAACATCAGCGTACGAAGCGCTTGCTGTTACTCTCAGCTACCATAGGGTTCTCATAGATGTAATTGTTATATACATACCCCCAGCACCTTCTTATGAAGCCATCCATGAAATATCTAACTGGATCATCAACCAGCTTCATCCTTCAGCCTTGCACTTCGTCTGTAGAGATTTTAATCTTCCACCTCAGCTAGCTAACCTTCAGCAAATGCGCCTATCTAACTTATCTTGTACAGGGTTACAAATGATCAACGATCTCCCGACAAGAGGCAACAACCAATTAGATCTCATCCTTGCTTCTTTTCCCTGCACACCTGATTACCTGCCAGAGACTTATTTCAATTCGGACCACAAGCCAATTGCAGTTCTTTTACACATACCTGCTCCAAACTTCAATATTGTGAATTCGACTAATACCAAAGTAATAGTAAGTCCCAGGTTTTTGAGTATTTCTAAATGTGTTGAGGCTGCCTCTGTCATCCCATGGACAGTCTTAGAAAATTGTGACCTAGAAATTGCAGTGAATTTGCTGACTAACTGGCTTAAGACTATTGCGACATTTGCAGCATCAAAAAGAATTTCCATCATGCCTCGGTCCAGAGCATGGTGGACTCCCCATCTTAACATGAGCTTCAAGTTAAAGCAGCATCTGCACAAAATGTGGAAGCAGTCGCACAGTATCCATGACAGGATAGCCTACTCCAAAGCTCGCGCAACATTTAATAAGCAGAAGTCAAAAGCAATTAAGCATTATATGGATAGAACCCTTCGTAGCGGAAAATGTCCCTACTCTGAGCGGCCTTCTGATTTCCCCCAAAATCTTGAACCTGACCAGTGGCTTGACTTCATATCTAGATTTGCTTCGAACACGGAACAATGTCCTGATCTTCATACTCCAACAACCAGAATCCCGCCTGACACTCTGTCGGCAGTATCAATCTCCAGGGAACAGCTTATTGCTGCCATTAATTCTACATCAGCTTCTGCGACAGCAGGTGCTGATGGAATCCCCCAATTCATTATTAAATGTCTCAGCCCATATATTTTGGATCCCCTTCTAACTATTTTTAATGCTGTTTTGTCAACCCACTTCTTTCCCCAGCAGTGGAATATCTACCTTGTGAAGCCTGTCCCCAAAACTCAATCTCCTTCACTTCTTAAGCATTACCGGCCAATCTCCAATGCCTCAAGTCTTCTAAAGCTCCTTGAGAAGGTACTTCTCCCCGTTCTAACTAAACAACTTCTTCCACATCAGCCTCCTCAAATCCATTACTCCCTTCCTCATAGATCCACTGTGACTAACCTCTTAGCCACCACCAGCTCTATCCTCTCTGCATTTGAATCCCAAGCAGAGCTTGCAGTCACCTATGTAGACCTTGAAGCAGCTTTCGACTCTATAAACGTTCCTGCAATGCTGAAGCTACTTTCTGACCACTACCAGATCAAGGGAGACACTCTACAGTTCCTCACGTCACTCCTTCGAAACAGAATAATCCAGCTTATTGTCCATGGGCACATATATGAGCGAAGTATCTCTTCAGGCGTGCCACAGGGTGGTGTCTTATCTGGGCTCTTGTTCACAGCACTTATCTCTCCACTTGTTGAGTCCAGGTATGATATCTTATGTTATGCAGATGATATAAAGCTCCTCACACCGATGTCTCCATACGATGATCTTCTCATGATAACAGGATCAATTAATAATACACTGACGGAAATTGAAAACTACCTCAACCAGTTCGGATTAAAAATAAACCCAGAAAAATCTGAATTTATGATATTCTCTTTAAAGAAAACGCCTTCTTATATTCAGCCCATTCTGTGTAATTCTCCAATTCCCATCGTCAATAAGCATACTGATCTCGGGGTTGTGTTTGATCCTAAGCTCTGCTTCAGTTACCATATAGACAAGCTCCTCACCCTGGCAGCTCGACTCCGATGGATTGCCAAACAGCATCTACATTATATAAATGAAGCCACAACTACTAGAAAATATATAAAAACCACTGTATACTCTCCGCTTTTATATGCTGCAGAGATATGGGCATCAGCTGCCACTAGCACAATCAGGCCACTTTTTTCTGCTGAGTACTGGCTCTTAAAATGGGCCATAAACAAACACAAACTTCCCCCACAGCTAAGGACAGCTTGATTCAGATTCACAGGCTCCCCACGCTGATTTGGGTGAAACGTCTTACCACGACTATCAAAATGATTGTTGGCGAGATTTCGGCACCATCATTCTGGGATCTGTGCTCATGGAGAATCCCTCAGTCTTCCCTCAGAGCGACTCCAACTCTATGCCCACATCACAGCCGTCTCCACCTATCTGATAGGTTTCTGCCTTCTCAGCTACTTTCGTGTGCCCAGTCCTTGGATGCTGACCTTAACAAGTTCGCTTCTGACAGGGAATACAGATGTCGCATCCTTGAATTGTACTTCCCTGTCCCTTCTCCTCGAAGCTCGTCTTAATGCTGCAAGCCATCAATACCACCTGATATATGAAGACGGCATACTAACTCTTCAGTATGACAGTTAGTAATGATGGACTAACTACTTCTGTTCAGTGCCAAGAACGTTGCCTGTTTATACTACTATATGTATATGAAATTATCTGTTTCCGCCAATATCTTTTTTATATATTGTATTGTAAATAACTGTATGATACTTGGAGTTTGGAATTGTACTTCCGCATATGCATTTCCTATGTTTTATATATTAATGTTCCCTATTTATATTTTATTATTACTGTTAACCCCTGGCCTGGTGGCCGTGAAGGGCAACATTGCAATCTATCAAATTGTATCATTATTATTATCATTATTATTGCAATAAAGATTTCTTAGTTTGACTAGGAATTGCCAAGTCCAGTATAACCAATATATGAATCATAAGAAGAGCTAATGATGACGCGAGTCGGACTTAAGCGGCCTCAAAAAGATGAAAAACTGCAAACAATTTCATTAAAGACATTGATCACGTTGTTAAAACAAAAGCGAAAAGCCATACCCATAATGCAAAGTGTGGACAAGACGGATGCTGTTCGAACAAGGCAAGGCAGTTTTAAAGTAGTACTGAAAATCCGAGAGGAGAGTGAAGTTCAAAAACAGTGGAAATATCCATTTTCAACAAATCAACCATCACGAAGAACAACTTCAATTGTTCAACAGCTATCATCTTTTAAAGGCAGCAAAGGTGTTATTGTCGTACAATTAGCACTATGATATTAAGAGTTAGAGATGCCAGCACAATAAAAAAAAAGTCCCGAATTAGGATTGAATTTGCAGATCAACGGAAAACTAGATAGCGAGTATAGTAGTATCAATTAATCAGTAAAATTTACTAATCTTATTAAATTGCACTTTTTTTTTAACTAAATACACATAACGACCTAGTTTTTACAAACTTAACATTATTAATTAATACATATAACGTAACGCGCAGATAATATTCGATACTGAAATACATATATATAGTGTTATAACTGCATTGGGATATAAGTTTAGGATTATATTTTGTATTGGAATTTTATTTGAAATTGAATAGAAATCATGACTCAGAGTAGCAAAGCAAAAGGCTCAAACTAATGGGAGTGTTTGGCTCAGGGGAGAACTGAGGGGGCGGTTGTCCTCTGAATCACAGCCTTTTGAAATGCACTGCTTGTTTGATGTTTGTGGACATTCAGGAACAGAACATGATTATTCTCAAGGGCCACCTGTCTTTGTGTGTGCACGATGTAAAGAGTGTGAGGAAATCAGGCGACAAATCAGTGTTGTTATGGGCCTATATGAGAGCTTGAAGGATCGGACGGATGCCCTCGAAGGATTTAAATTGAGGGCACATCAGTGCCAGAGCTTGCACTTGAACATCACACAACACAGCGGCAACCCCAAGGCAGAATGCGCTGGTCCCAAAGGAACTAGTTGTTGTCGGTGACTCTATTGTCAGGGAGACGGAGAACATATTGTGCAAAAAGGATGTCTGCCAGGGGCAAAGGTTGATATTGTTGTGCACGTTGGCACTAAGAAAAAAATGGAAAAAAAAATATTAGACTACTCTTGGATATCACCCAGAATATTGAAATTAAGACTAAAAAATCTATCTTATACAATAACAATCACTGGCATCTACGCACCAGTAGAAGGCAACCTTGATGAAACCGCAGAATTTTATAACGAATTACAAGAGATCATAGACCAAACTAACAAAAACGAATACCTCATACTAGCAGGAGATTTTAATGCCAGGGTTGGTGCTCAATCAGTGGACAAATGTATAGGATCAGAAGGCGAACCCGTGGTCAACAATAATGGAAGATGTCTGACAGACTTCTGCATTTTTAATAAACTTAAAATTACAAATAATTTTTTCAGACACAAGAATATCCATAAATTCACATGGGAAGCAAGAAGCACAAAGTCTATAATAGATTATATTATCATTAATGAAAATTTAAATGACAAAATTAGAGACATTAGAGTATTCAGAGGCAGTGAAATTGACAGTGATCACTATCTAGTAGAAAGCACAAGTTAGAAAACTAACCAGAAGAATCCGACGAGACGAGATGAATGTGACATCACGTGCCTACAGAGAAGAGGTTTTAAAATTTTTAAGAAATTACAACTAGACACAAATGGTCAAATAAAAACGAACTCCATCTCTCAAGCAGAATGGAGGCAACACTATTCCAAAGTAGGGAATTTGAAGAACTAGATTTAATATTACAAAAAATCAAAAAAGCCCAAGCATACACAATTTGAATGTAGAACTATTTAAATATGGTGGCACCTTACTAAAATTATTTAACATCATATGGCATAAGCAACAGATACCCAAAGATTGGGAAACAGGAATTGTAATCAATTTAACCAAAAAAGCTCCAGAAATAACCCTAACAACAACGGGGGGATAACATTCCTACCAACTGCTTCAAAGCTATATACTAAAGATAAACTTAATAAATACAGTGAACAATTCTTGGAAGAAGTATGATAGATGCCATTTTCTCATTACAACAAATTTTGAAGAAAAGAAGAGAATTCAATCTACCATAATTTTGCTGTTTATTGATTATGACAATGCAAACCGCGAAAACCTCTGACAGATTCTACGTGAAGAAAATATCTAAACCCAACTCCAGAAAGCGATGCAAAGACTATGTAAAATATTTTAATGGTCAACTCTCAGACCCAATTAACACTAATAAAGGAGTCAAACATGGATGTGGACTATCAATAAAATGATTAAAGAATGGAAACGAACAATTAACAACGGAATATAGTTAGACAAACTATATTATATGCCGATGATCAAGTTATAATTGCAAAATCCGAAGATGAACTTAATAAAATAGGTAAAAAGTACGAGATGAAAATCTCCCCCGCCCCCCTCAAAAACAGAATTAATGGGATTATGTGGAAAAAACATACAAAGAGTCAAAATTGATGATAAAATAATAGAACAAATATCTGACTTCACCTATTTGGGAAATTTAATATCAAATGAAGGGAAAGACATCCATAATAAAATGAATGGAACGATTAAACGCCACTTCAAAATCAGCCCTCTTCTACAGCTGTGAGACTTGGGTCATAAATAAGAAAGATGCGCACAAATGAGATTTTTAAGACCATTATTAGGCTTTACAAGAGTAGACCACCAAAGAAATTTAGATATCCGCGAGAAATTAAAAGTAGATGACATAAAACAGTATCAGAAAGAATGAACCCAGACTGGATCCCAAAATTATCCTTTAACTACAAACATACAGGCAAGAGAGATGTGGGTCGATCAAGACCACCTCCTAGAGCTACAACGGAACAGGTCTTAAAAGACCTAAGCCAGAAAACGTTCATGATGATATTAAGAGAAGGAGACCGGCGGAATTACTCAACAAGTACAGGTCACTGTTGAAAAAAAGCTGTGAATTAGGGTTGAATTTGAAAGTGTCTGCAATTCTGCCCAGACACGATAGGAGGGAGTGTACGATGAGAGCCTTGTCGATCAATTCGGCCATGGAAAGATTGTGCAAAGCTCAAGGGGTAACATTTTTTTCAGCCTGATCTGTACTTGTTAACAGAAGGGAGGGGATACACTTAAATAGAAAGGGTGCAAGAATATTTGCTAATGCTATTGAGGCAGTGTTAGGTGGGTCGGAAAACTGATAGCTTGATCTATATACAAGGATTAATGCATTAACAGTAGCCGCTGGCAGAGGTGAAAGTGATCCTTGGACTGCAATTAAGCAGCAGTCATGGTAGAACAAGTAAATACATGGACTGTGTTAAGGTAACCAAGAGTAGAAACAGGTGCATGTACTCCAATGCTACGAGTATAGTTAATACATACGATGAGCTTGAAGTGCTAGTCAAGACATCAAAGGCAGATATTGTTGGGTTATATGAGACGTTGTGTCACACAGACATAAGCAGTGCAGAATTGGAATTTGGGGAATACAATGTGTACAGGAAGGGAGGAGCGGTTATTTTGTTAGTTAAGAAACACATAAAACCTAAGGAAGTGCATCCAATTGATATTGGTTGACAATACAATGTTGAGTCTCTTTGGTGTGACATAAGCACAGGGAAAGGAAAAATGAGAGTGTGTGTGTTATAGACCTAATGACAGTTGTGCAGAGAAATAGAGTGAGCTAGTAAATCAGAATGTCTTATAATGGGGGATTTTAATTTCCCAGATATTGACTGGAATTGTTGGGGTGGCCACTCACACACTAGCATGACTTTTGTTGATTTATTGGATGATTGTTTTCTACAGCAGCATTGTTCGGGAGGCAATTAGAGGCAGTAATACTCTTTATCTGATTATCAGTAGTGATTCTTCATGCATTAAAAATCTGAAGATAAAGGAACCACTAAGGTGGCAGTGATCACAGTGTGCTCAGTTGAGTAAAGGGAAGGGTTTTTGCTTTCGTAAGGGTGACAACAGTGGTCTGTGACAGTATTCAAATTCTATACGGTGGGACCAACAGTGCATTCAAAGAACTTATCTTGGAAGCTACTAGTTTTTACATACCAACAAAGAAATATTGTTCAAGATTTAGGCCTAAATGGATGTCAGAGAAGGAAAATGCATGGGATACGTATAAATTAATGGGTCATATGGAAGCCTATAATAGATATAAGCTGGTCTGTAACCAAGTCGCAAAGGCAGATTACGAGAAATATTTGGCACAAAAAAAAAGATTCAAAGAGTTCTTTGCTTATGTAAACTCTAGAAGGAAGGGAATGAATCAGATTGGTCCACTGGATATTGATGGTTCAACTGTTGATGATCCTGCTCAGGTAGCTAACAAACTCAATGAATATTTTTTATCTACATTCAGGGAGGGGAATGCCAGAGGTGTATTAAACTCTGGCAGTAATCTAGATAATCTTGTAATAACTGACAGTAAAGTGGAGGAGAAATTGTTGAAGATAAACATAGGAAAAACACCTGAGGTGGATGGAATCTATCCAATTATATTAAAGGAGGTAGCAAAGGAAGTAAGCAAACCCTTAGCCATAGTTATGAGAACTTCCGTGAACTGGAGATGCAAATGTGACCCCAATCCACAAAGGGAGATACAGTTAATTACGGACCTGTTAGTTTAACTTCTGTTCCAGGGAAATTAATGGAGGCACTGGTTAAAGAAGCATTGCAGGATCATTTAGACAAGATAAGATTTCAGTTATAGCTCGGACACAGTCATGGGTTTGTTAAGGCGAAGTCTTGTCTGACCAGTTTCATTGGATACTATGATATAGTCACAAAGGAACTGGATGCAAAGAATAATTTTGATAACATATATGTGGATCTTAGAAAGGCCTTTGATACTGTTGCACAGATTGGAGCAGTGTGGCATTGGAGGCAAATTGCTGCTATGGATAAAGGGATGGTTGAGTGGGAGAAGACAGAGAGTGGTAATCAATGGACACTGCTCTTCCTGGACTAATATTATTAGTGGAGTCTCCCAGTTTTGGGTCCATTGTTGTTTTCTGTATTCATCAATGATATTGATGATGGTATTTCAGGCTTAATGTCCAAGTTTTCAGACTGTACGAAGGACGGCAGTGTTGTTAATGACAGTACGCTGCTGCAACAGGATCTAGAAAAGATGGGCTGAGAGGTGGCAACTGAAGTTTAACATTGAAAAATGTAAAGCAGTAACTCCAGAGTAAGTATCAACTCTGTGGTACTACACTGACAGTGGTAAAAGAATGAAAACGAGCTGGGGGTAATTGTGCAGGCAGATGTGAAGTTTTCTGAGCAGTGCAAACGGTCTACAAGAGTAGCTCATGGTATACAAGAATTTTCTAGCAGGGATAAGGAGGGTATTATCCTCTTGTATAAGGCAATGGTCAGGCCACAGCTCTGGAGGTCTCATTTTAAGAAGGATGTAGAGCTGTTGGAGCAAGTACAGAGAAGGGCAACAAGGTTAGTGAATGGAACAAAGGGTTGCTCTTACGAAGAAAGGCTTACGCTTTGCAAATTACAGTGTCTGGAGACTAGGCACCTGCGAGGTGTATAAAGACTTGAATAGTTTGAGAATGCTGATGCGATTCTTCTTCTTGTTCGGAATAATCGCCTGAGAGGGAATAAATTCAAATAGAAGAAAGACAGTTGTAGGATAGTTTGCCTTTAGTTAGCGGGTAGTTGATTGCTGGAAGAAACTTCCATCTGTCGTTGTAGAAGTTTATAGCTTAAACAGATTCAAAGCAGAACTAGACAAACATTTGGAGCGAGTGGATTGGCGAAATTAGAAGGGTGGGGGTGTGTGTGTGTGTGTGTTTTGGCTGATGCTATATAAGCTTGCTTTCTTGCATCATGTGCCTTGATAATGCTAATTTAGGAGGGAGAACGTGTTGAAAGCTTCGTCATTCAATTCGGCCTGAGAGACCGTTCTAACAGGGATGGTATACATTTAAACAGAAGGGTGGTGCAAGGATATTGGCTGATGCTATTGAGGAAGATAAGTGATTCTTGCACGACTTCTATTGAAACGTACAGTACAGACTGGACAGCAAAGTGTCGAGGACCTCAAGCTTTGCTATTGGTCAATTAGGATGACTAAGAGATCATGGTGTCAATGCATAGTAAATAAATTTCGTGAATTTAAAGTGCTGATTAAGCGAAAATTGCAGTCATTATAGGGACATCGGAAACGTGGTGTCACTGAAATATAAAGGATGCAGAATTTGAATATCGGAAGTGCAATGTATATAATGTATAACTCTTGGTTAAGAAGATATTAAATCTAAGGCAGTGAGTTAGTTATAGGCCGAACGATGATGAGTACATCACAATATGCGATAGCATATTTCGGCAGTTCGTTTCAATGGGCTTCGAAGTTTAATTTTGATCTGGTTTTTATAGTTTGGCCGAAGAACGAAAATTCTATAATACACATTCTATAATAAAATAACTGTAACATCTTTTACAGCACCATCAATTAAAGTTAAAATTCGGTTTTAAAAAATTTCCTTAGTCTTTCAAAAAATTCAAAGGTTTTCTCGTACAGAAAACTTATGACTGTTTTTTTAACGAAAGAAAGAAAGTCGGATTTAAAAATTTGCATACTTGTAATATATATATATATATATGCTACCTATTCCAAAGTGTTCCGTTAGTGAGAAAAGGTCAAATCCTGTTATAAGATTTTATAGCATTAAAAAATCTTGTTATTAAAACTAAAGTATAAAAAAGTGTTGTTCGCGAGCCATTTCACAGAGGAGAAGATAAGAGTGTATAAGAATTGATTGCTGTCAGAACGTTCAATTAATACTACAGTACCTAATTTTGTTTCAAATTCCTGTAAATTCACACCATTCCTCAGCCAACATCAATATAATTGATATTTATACACTAATATCTATTTAATTGTCTGAATTATATCGTTGTTATTTCATTATTTATTGTTCCTAGTTAGAATCAGCGAAGCTCATTCATCGTCGTGTCTCAAAAGCACAAAAATCGCCCCAACAAATTCTACTAAGTGTGCTGCTCTTTCTAACTAAATCCTAAAGGCGTAATAATCACTACGAATATTTGTAAAATTTATCAGTTATTCTTTGGCTGCTCTCTAGGTGACCAGGGTATGGGTACCGCATGTTATTTGTATCGCTTTCTCGAGTGGATTAGAACAAAAGGACGTTGAAGGGGTTGATGTTCATGCCGTTTGCCATACCCATGATATTGGGAAGCCAGAAAGACAAGACAGTGATTGTTACTTCTGTAATATGACTGTAACTAGATTCTTAGCGAAGAATAAGCACCAGATTGTTTATCCAAACCTGGATTCAGTGATGAGTCCAATCCTCATGATGACAGTATGCCAATTCCGGTACCGCCATAGCATACATTAGATTCTGTAGATGACGAAATGGAATGCACTGATTAAAATGATTGGCGAAGACTGAGAACATCATTCGATCCTAAGTACACACCCTACGAAGAGACATCGCAGACGGAGTTGTTTACCCAAGGCGAATTGAATGAACTCATTAAACTTGTATCCCTCTACAAAAATAGTCTCAAAACTAAAGTACAAACACTTGGTTAAGAAGAAAGTCGCACTCTCGAAAAGAAAACCAATTTTTGGCAACAGTCTTTACAGTAAAACGGTCTTCTATGCTACCGCCATGACATCAATAAAGCTTCTAGGGAATTGTCACAAGTACACATTACATCCGAAGGCCGCCTCTTTATTGACTTCTCGCAGCGAAGTTTGCTGTTCTCTTGCATAACGGAAACTTAAAGCCATCCATCGTCAAGGACCCACTCTGTTCGTCTAAAGAAGACATTACTCCAAGCAATTCAATACAGCACTCATCGATAAAACATCTTCCGTGACCTCAAAGTTGTTAGTATGTTAATGGGCATGCCAGTAGGTTCTTCCACAAAATATTGTTCTTTCCTATCATTAAAAGACAGCGGTTCTGCCTCACATCATTATATCAGACATGGCTGGTCTCAACGAAGCACATACGAGCCAAGAATGAACAGTGTGTAGTATGTTCCATTAGCGGATCTAGGGAGGACTTTCCTTCCACCTCTTCAAATTAAACTTGGTCTAATGAAGAGTTTTGTGAACGATGGGTAAGTTGAATTCGAGAGGACTTCATTATTTAAATGAGAAATTGCCAGGGATCGGTCCCCCGGAAGTGAAACTTGGAAAGGAGAGGCTGGAGAACAGTACACACTGGTTTGGAGATTCCCCGTACGATAAGACGTCAGCAGTCAGAGAAAGGCCAATTTTGATTCTTGTTCGGCTCATGCGTGTGAATAGTTTATTTCTTGAAGAAAGCTTTTTATGGCTTCAAATCAGCGAGCTTCCGCAAGATAAAAGCATGGCTCTGCGGAAACATTTGTGGGTCACCACATGTCTCTCGCATATAAAGATGGAAGGTCATTGAAACTTCTTTCCCAAAAACCTTGGCACTGTGAGTGACGAGCAGGGGAACAAATCCATTGAGGCCTGAAGTCAATGGAAAATCGCTACCAAGGTTTCTGGAACGAATATATGTTTGCAGTTGCAGCTGGACATTGCGCCGAAACGTTCCGGACATAGTTTACTAGAGAAAATCATCCACATGACATTTTAAAATTTTTATAGTACAGACTACACTATGTACATGAAGTGTTTTGGGTTTAAACTGTAAAAGTGATGAAATAGTCTTAATTAACCTGTACTGATATTATCCGCAGTTCACTCGTATTATGAAAACTCTGAGGTCTACAAACAAAACATCCTGTTTCAGTTGGTGCAGACCAAGATAGTTTATAAATGTGTATGTACATGTTTCCTGAAAAAAAAAGTTTAATTTTGTTTAGGAGTATATGAAACCTCCACAGCACTGTATTTTCACCCCTGGCACTAATTTTAAGTGTGTACCCGGATAGGACAAATTGTTGAAAATATTTTTCTAAAATAACAGTAACATGAAACTTTATTCTGATTGATTGGAAACGCTTTGCCATCTTTCTTTTTTTTTATCTTGCGGCTGAAGATAATCAACATCACGAAGGAAGACCTACACTGGTAAAGCTATGGAAGAATCGGATAAAAGGGAGCACATCTTTAAAAATTAAAACCAAATGTTCGCCATTTATGAAATAATACAATCTTTGTTCGATCCAAAAAGAAAAGTCGCGCACAAGCTTATTATACCAGTGAAAACAACCTGTTTCCGGAACCTCTTTATTGTGCGTTTATCGCTTGTACTCTCGATTTCAAGATTACCATCATTGTGAAAATATCACGAAGAGACCAAAGAGTTATTCAGTATCCATTGGATAATTCTTTAAAATACAGGGAGGGCAAAGCTAAGCCGAATTAGTGACTAGATGGCTGATTGTGAATCTCAGCATTGAAAACAGACTGTAAGAACTGTATCTGGAAGATTTGTCTGAGGCAGCGTCCACTCTATATAAACTGACAGTTATCCGGCTTTAAGTGAAAGGCGTCATAGAGGCTTTACAGAAGACTTCATGAGAAGGCTCTTGGGCACGCCATCAAGCCGTCTATGTTCGTTTTACCACTACACGCAAAACATCCTGTTTCAGTTGGTGCAGACAGCATGCCAATTAGACAAGAGTAATAGATCATGGGGCACTGCGCCTTAATATGATTACCGAAACATTTTCATCTGGGGAAATGGATTCCAGACACGTTTGGAGGTTGTCAGATCCTTGATTGTAATGTTCGCAAATTGCAGGAGCAATTGGGCGAAATGCACGTCCTCATACAACTGTCATAGTGAGCCAATGTTTTCAGAGGAAGAGTACAACCGATGTGGAGTGGCCAGCCAGTATGTTCTAGGCAGGGCAGTTGCCCGTCACAGATCCAATTTCAGAAATCTTACTAAATTTGTATCAGTCATTATCGGATAATGATGATCGATCTCCCAGCCTCTTGTTGTCACACCCTTATTAGGGCATGTTCCGATTTATATTGAGAAGCCATTTCTATCAGCTCATGTGCATAGCTCTATAATTTCAGATCGAAATTTGTCCAGTCTGTGAATTTGTAGGACATCATTAAAACTAATGTCTCGCGCAAATAAAATGAAATGTTTGTTTTGGTGATTATAATAGGTTTCTTATGAGAAGAAGTACGTTTGCGCAAGATAAGTGTAATGTCTGCTATCTAAGAAACATACCATTTCCTTTCTCCATCATGAGCTTAGCTTTCATTACTGGAATTGTACTCGCTCATAAAATCAAATTGATTTGTATAACGTCCGTAAAAAGGAAATGGGGTGGTGGCACCCCTATTACCCAGCACCGAGACAAAGACAGAAAATTACTTCTCCTGGATTTGAAAAGGAACACTTTAAGCAACTCCAACCTTAAATGTTAACCTCATGTGTGCACAAGATTAGATTTTCTTCTTCTGTCGCCTTATTCTCAAATAAACAGCTCATTTTTCCGTGAGAGAATGTCATATTTGATTTAACTGGATGTTCTACAAAACTTCTGTTTAAATTAACTCTGTTCTTTCGTTTAAAACGAAAACTGAACCGATTAAATAGCATTTTCAGTAGCTCTCGTAGAATTTCTATAACTGTATTCCTGATTTCATCAACCAAACAAAAATGAAATATTCTTGTATATTAAGTTCTTTTTTCTTTACCATGTGTTTTATATTTTTCTCATTTCAATGCATATCTAATTGAAATTTATTATATTGTTGTAGTAAGGATTTTAGGAGCATCAGCGACTAAGGCCATATTGCTCCGTGTATTGTGTGTGTGTGTGTGTGTGTTCTGATGTCGATTTTCGGTTTGCTGGAGGAAAAACCATGCTACGCCTGAAACCAACTAACTCGGCCACGTTGTGAAAAAGGCCCAAAAAATTCCTCACATCATCGACAGGACTCGAACTAAGGTCTTTTCCACCCAGTTTGGGGACGGTGGCGATCCTACCAACTTTGCTCCCCACGAAGACGAAACTTATGTTGGACTCAATGTCTCTTATAAAACATAAATTATACTAAGAAGAATGAATACCCCAATTTGTCTGAAACGTAAAATAATGAACCAATGTATACTCCCCACCATGACTTATGGAAGAGAAGCTTAAAACTACAAAGCGAAGAATGGAACGAATTATATTAGGAATCAGACTGTTAGATAAGAAGAGAAACGTGGATTAGGCAGCAAACACAAATAAAGAACTGAAATGGACTAAGAAAATAACAGAATGATATCCGGAAGACAACAACGAAGATGAATAGATGAAATTCACGAGCTCGTCAGTAGTAAACGGATGGCCATTGCACAAAACAGAAGGAACTGGCTGATGATGATTCGTGGTCGGGATATGAATGTGCATTTAAATTCTAAGTTCAGACCTAATTAAACAATAAATAGTAAAAAGAAATTTAACGATCCATTAGTTAAAATAACTCCAGGAACCATGATAATATCAATCCTACATAAGAAAAGTTTTTCAACCCTGCAGCCTTACAAGTTTGAGAATGAATGAAAGTTCAAAATCCACTGATCTCCCCATTTTGTAGATTAAGCTGTCACCACGAATAAATACGGTTGTGAACAACATTATCACAGATTAATCAGTTTATCCTTTAGTTAATTCATATCGATGCGTTGACATCAGCATAAAGTATGAAACGGCAGGCTTCCACATACAATCTCTGAAAGACTCCAGAATACGGCACACAGTTTTGACAGCTGGTTTTCAACTGGCTGTTCACAATACTAGATACTCATCCTTACTACCTCTTAGAGGGATTTCTTATCCATCATGTAATTAAAATTGATTGCTTTGGTCGGTTATGATGTATTTCCTGTAGAATAAAAGCATCATACTATTGGTCATTGCATGATCACGATGAAGTATTCCACCAAACATCATGGCTAGAATTCCAGATTGATGATTAAAAAATACTTACGTAACAAGGTGTAAAATCCTGCAGAGAACGTATTTTTTGTACAGCCAATATGTGGAATGGATAATTGCCCAAGCACTTCAGCTTACCTTGCTGAAATCACAATTATTGTTCATTACGCATTGAACTTCCGAACTGGATTTAACAAAACCCTGCCAGCAGACCCAAGAATCTCATCCGAAGTTTTTATAGTAACAGTTTAAACCAGCAATGTTGCTGTCAAACGCTTTATAATCCTGATTTTGAATTACAAGTTTATGACACGAAAGCTGTTTCTGATGAGATTACAATTATTTCTGTCAAAAGGATTTCAGTTTTCAGAGTTGAATCTGAAACAATTTTAAATAACACAGGAGACAATCAAATTAATGCCCACATACATTTTCTTCCGGCCTCTCTCTCTCTACATCGTAAAACAATTATGTTAATGAATTCTTAGAAAATATTAAAGAATATTCGCAAACTCTGTTGCCAAGTATGCTCTAATTAAAAGGGATTATCAATCAAACTTGTCTGAACGGATTAAAGTTAATTTAATGTTCGAAAAATACAAAAACAAAATTAAACCACAAATACATCATTTATTATCCAGAGTTAGAGCCAAAGTCAGCGCAACAAATATTTCGTGTCAAAATAAAACGATTTAATTGTGGAAAATAATATTAGCCTCTTCTGGAATTTCGCTAGAGAAAAGAATTGTAAATTAAGAATCCTTCTAGCAAATGACCTAAATATTATTGATTCTCTACAGAAGCAGCAAATAGTTCCCCACTTCACTCAGCTCTTGGAGAATAAATTCACGGTCAAGATGAACTTTATGAAATTGCTTTGGAGAACTGGATGATGGGGAATCTGCAGTTGCTAAGATTAATTCCCACGAAACATCAGTCATTTTGGAACTGGTCCAGCTTTTTTCTGTTAAGTGGAACGCTTCAAAATAGTGTCTGAAATAATCCTTTGTACAATTTACAAAAAAGGGGAATATATTCAGATCTTAGAACTACAAGCAAAAATATTTCAGCAAATACATTTTATAAAGTCTTCTCCATATCACCTTTCGTTTATTAATACCGAACAAGATGACTTTTATCCACATTTGCAAATCTAACCTTAGTTTGTAGCTACGAGTTTTATCAATCTCAGGTGTGTTCACGGCAAAAATATGGCTCACCGTGCTTTGATACCAAAAAGCTTTTTAAGGTGTATTTGCCAGTGGTAATTTATTAATACGCTGGGACATTGAAACAGGAATGGTAGAGCTCCAGCTCACGAGAAGAGTAAAGCCCATAAAGAAATTTGATGCAGCCTCAGTGACGATCATATATTATTAATGAGCCTGTCCATCTTAAGTTTCTAAGTTGGTGGTCGTTTATGCTTCGTATGAAAACGTGGTTAGATATTCTCACCATTTTATCGGGTTTAGGGTTGCTTTTTTCTGTCACTCTTCTAAGAAATGATCTTTCCTCAACTTTTATTATTAAGAGCGAGTTTAGGAACGTATAAGAAAGAAGTTAGTGAAATATTTCCCTCTTCACACGTTAAATGACTCGATATTTTTGTCTTCTACATTTGAAACTTGAGTTTGATTGTGCGACTATAAAATATCAGTCTTTCTTTCTTTTAATCCTTGCCCAAACCTCTCCAAGTGTGTTTCTTGTTATTGTTTAGCCCCTGTCCATACCGTAATGGGTCCCCTTTCTCAACAGACGAGGTTACTAGCGTAATAACTGAGCTAGTTATTCATATTTATGAAATATTATCTATGTCACTGTACTACAATGTGAACTGGTAATATTCGATGGTAGATCTGACTGTTTAATGGAACAAAAACCATACACCTCTAGCCCAAGACCGATATATTGTAGGCAGACATGAAAAACACCGACGATAATATCCGATTTTGAATGATGTTTCTTAAAATACCAGTGTTTTAGCAGCAGAACAGGCTTTGTAATCAAAATCTTAAATCGTGATGTCAGCAGCTTAAATTCAGCTTCTCTTTACAAACTAGCATAAATTATACGTTCTACTTCTCTGCTAGTGAAAAAAAAATCATTAAAATTAATGATAATGTTCCAAACTTCCATCAATTGGTGGCCTACCTTAAGGTCAGTAGTAAGAATCGAAAGTTAGTGATGCTGAGCGTGCATGTTGATTTATTCGATGGTTTGCCCATATTTGTAAAAAAAAACGGAAGTACACAGATATATATTGGTCAGTTCCTTCAATGGCTCTTCTCTACTAACCTCGTTGATTTCTAACACATAATGGGAACTGGATTGATATCTAAATGTGATGAATATGCTCAGGTTGCCTTATCTTGTGTTAGCTGTACGTTTATTCAATTTTTTGCATTAAATATCTATTTTTATAAATTGAGTTTTAATGATTTTTTATTTTAAATCTGTCTTAAGACTTTAGTTCATTTTAATCAGGCTAAAATGAATCTTTCTTCTGCTATAACCGGACTAATTAGCACGCAATATACATTACCCTGGCACTCGTGTGCTCATAGTCCATTACACTTTCCCGAATAAACAAGTGACTAAAACCAGTATAAAAGGAAATCGAATGAGCTATACAAGTTAGACGTTCTCGTTGTGATACGTAGAGCCAAGCTGACTGATTTTGAGAGGGTTGTTAAAGGTCAACTGCCGCATGGCATTATCGTGAAATGGAAGCGTGCGTGTCGGTATAGCCACAGCCCGGCAACAAACACGAAGCCCACACCACGTGACCAGAATAGTACGACAATCCATAAAAAATATCAACCAGGAGTTTAAGCCCCATTAAAGGTTGAGGTCTGTACGAACACATTACCAACGGAGCTCCACAGCCTTAGTTTTTATGGGAGAGCGGCGGCTCATGAGCCAAACATAACTGCAATCAGTAATCTTGCCTGGAATGGTGTAACGAACGCCGTAATTGATCCATAGGGCAGTGGAAATCGGTTATATGGAGCGTCGACATCCCGCTATACCCTATTCCGATCAGATAGGCCGTGGTATGGCCTAGGACCTTTCAGTGGTTGTACAGAACAGAGAATTATCAGCGGTGATGAAGCGTACCTTAACATTTTGGACAACTTTCCATGCTCCCCTACGACGTGGCAGTTCTTTGGTACAGTTGTTTTAGGCGCATCAGCAGCTTAGGCTCTGTTGAGTGGTTCTGTGGTCGATTTTGCTGGGAGAAAAACCAATGCTACCCTCGCCTGAGACCGACTAACTCAGCCACGTTGTGAAAAAGAACCATAAACATTCCTCCAGTCACTGACGAGATTCGAACTTAGGTCTTTTCCAACCGGCGTGGGGAGGAGGGTGATTATACCAATTGTGCTACCCACATGGACTATCTTTGGTACAGAGAACCATGCTCCATGCCATAGCGTAGATGTGTGAACCACGGTGGCGCGTTCCACAAAACACTAACACTATGCCCAGTGCCGTTATTAAAGAATGGTTCAAGGACACAAATGTAAAAAAGTGGGAATGGCTGGCACAGAATTCCGATTTGAAACCTACAGGACACGTCGAGTGAGGACCAAACCAACACACCCCACATCGTGACTCAAAGCGTCACTGTTCTGTAGAAGAAAAAAATTTCAGATCTCTTAATAAAGGAGAACAGCACGTGCTAAAAATCTTACAAATCTAGTAATTAAAAAACAAAGCCAAAACCAGGACTGATAGATGGGACGTCGAGAAGTGTACGCTTCTATAATAGATCCTTTGACGCAGTGGTTTTGTTTGCCCGACATGATTCTGAGCATAGTTCGATTCTTACGATTTTTTAATGTCGCCTCTAAGCTTTGACCATTTTTGCTATCTTGGCAGAATTTGAAACGTTCATTTGCTACATATAGATGCGTGCCAAAATAAACGTAACGAACTACAAATAAAAAAATAAATGATAGTTTCATATTTTGCAGAGGCAAAACAAATAACTTACGAAAAATCTCTGCAATATCTATCTGAGACGGGTTAACCACAGCTCTATCCCCCCACCCCCAAATGAAAAGAAATCAAGGGTGAAAAAAAGCTAATTCAGAACGGTACGAACTAAGACTAAGACGAACTAAGAATTACTCAAACTAAACCTTCAGCCTCTAATTAGTCACAAAAGCTTGTTTTATTTAAATGGAATTATAATTACTAATTTCGACTGATAGTTTTAGGAATTAAAATAATCGCCAAGGCCTACGGAGTGACAGATGACACCTGTCCCCCAGAAACAATCCAGCGCATCACAGCGAGATGCAGGGTTATAACCCAGATGGAGTACACTCTTAGTGAGTTAGTACATCAGAAGCTAGCTTAAAACTACCAGTTGATCGAAGAAAGTGCCGCATTACAGTCCCCGACTTACAAACTATACTGGGACATAATAACGGAGAAGACGATCCCGTACAACGTAACCCTCATGGACATGTTAATGGCTTCTTTCCCTAATCGACATAGCAGTGCCCAACACTAGAAATCTCCAGAAAACCCATAGAGAAAAGATTAGAAAGTCAGAGAAATGTGGCATATATTTAACACGTAATGGGCACCCAGACATGGTACCAAAGAACCTAGCAGCAATAGACCTCGCTGAGAACGCTTAGATGGAACTTCAGGCATCCGCGATCCTGAATATCTGTAGGATAGTCAGAAGTTCCTCAACCAATAATAGTAGACGGACATAACAACCACTTCATGAGATGGGGAAAACCCATTAGAAGAAGAAAGAGATAATAATAATGGAGTTTCTAAGACGAGCCTGCGAACTTTTTAATAAGAATGAATTACAGTGACAAAAGATTACTTAATTTTTTTTTTTAATTCAAAACAGAAGATTCCTTTTTGATGCCACTGCAAAGGATTGTCTCTGATATGTGCAATTCTAAATATCTTACTTAATGTTAAGACCATCAAATGATTTATTGAATTTATGCTACTCGCCTCAACTTTCAAGCTTAAGTATTCCACTGCTCATAGAATGCCTTTTGAAACCACTGAGCCAGTTTCCACGATGAGTTTCCGTCTCCCTGTATTATATTGTTCTTAGTGCATTAGTAACGAATGCTCAAGCACGGTGTGGTTCAGCAATGGGAGCTAATAATAGCGCAGAAAGATTATTGGTTATTGACAACTAATCAGAAACAATGATGCTGCAATATGACATCGAATACCTATTCAATTTCGCTTTTATTTGTGTGCAAATTTGAAAAGAAAAAAAAAAAAAAAAAACGGTTGTGTATGTAACGTCCTATGAGAACCAGGGTGTATTTCAATATCTTATAATCTGTTTAATTTTAGGTAAACTGGAGGCAGCAACAGTCGAATGGATCAGCAATTATCTATCCATATTGAAAGATAGTATTTCTTTGAAAATGAACTAGTTGAAACTACAATCATTCTCTTTCTTGTTATACAACGTGGACTTAAATATATTTCCCACCGAAAACGGGAGTTGAAAGATGACAATCAGAGACAAGAGCATTCTGGCACCATGCTAAACGGAAGTAACTGTAATAGGAAAAATAACGAGTTGAGAGAAGTAATTATCTAGCTCTACCACTTGTACTTTACTGGATGTTATTGTGAGGAATTCCTGCTCCATTTAGACGCATCATTTATAATTAAAGATATTTATGCAAAGATCGAGATCTTTATTAATGCATGGCACCACGAAGAATGTTCTTACGAGAGAACTTAATAAATATAAATGAAAATTTATTTTCGACATATAACGTAAGGAATATTTTTAAATTATTCTGAGATACTGATCTCATGAAGAATGAATGAATTTCTGCATGTTGATTAAAAGAAAATAAGCTTCGATCATTCCAACTTGAATAAAAAATAGTCTTTATCACCTAATGGGAAATTACAGTCTATTACTCAGGGAATAGTATTTTCCTTTGTGATTTTCTTCCTAAGATACTACGAATTACTGTAGCAAATACTTCTTAACTTATATTAACAGTAAAAGGAAGGGGTTGAATCACATTGGGCCAACTGTTGATGACCCTGCTCAGGTTGCTTAACACTGAATAGATATTTTGAATCTACATTCACACATCAGGAACGTGAGAAGTTTATCAAACTCCAACGGTGAGCAAAATGACTTTGTGATAACTGAATGGAAATTGTAAGAAAATTTGTTGAAGCTGAACATAAAAAGGCATCTGGGTTGGATGGATTGATTCTGTCCAATTATATTACAGAAATCAGTAAAGGAGGTAAGCAAACCCCAGTACATAAAGGAGGATCAAAAGGTGACATGAGAAATTACAGCCCTGTCGGCTTAACATCTGTTCTAAGGAAAATAATGCAGTCACTGGTTAAAGAAGGAGCATCTGGACAAGAATTCAATTATACTGCGGTGACCAAGGAACTTTATGCTGTTAAAAGCGGAGCAACGTGGCATTAAGGGTAAATTACTGCTATGGATAAATGGGTGGTTATCAATGGGCACTGCAGTTCATGGACTAGTGTTATTAGTGGAGTCCCCCTCCTCAGGGTTCGGTGTTGGGCGCATTGTTGTTTTTTCTATATTTATCAATTATATTAATAAAGGCATATCAGCCTTAATGTCCAAAGTTGACAGAGTGGTTAAAGACAGTAATGATGGTATGCTACTGCAACAAGATTTAGAAATATTAGGTAGATTTGCTGAGGAATGGCAGTTAAAGTTTAACATTGGCAAATCCAAGGTACTGTATATTGGTAGCAGTAATCTCAGAGTAAAATTACCGGTTTGATAAACCAAGCAAAAAAACAAATTGGCTTGGCTTCATCAAACGGCAGAATACAGAGTTAAGATCCTCAGTTCTCGGTGCTCCCTATACTGGAGTTCTCTGCTCCTATATGGAACACACACACACATTATGCTCATTTGATACAGAATCGCTACAAATGAAATCCATTGTTTTATCGCCGAATTTTTGTTCCTACTTCAGTCTCTGGAAACTCAGCGAAATGTACTGGATCTAAAACAGTTGTATCACATCTTCTGTGGCTCTACCTACCTGCCACATTGATCTGTGCGTTCCAGCGGTGGCCACCAGACAGAAGACTACTTTCCACATCAGTACCTCTAGGTGAGAGACATCCAAGACCTCCTTTAAAACAACTATGGCACTGATGAACAAGTATAATCTAGATTTGGCTGTGGACATGAAAGTTTCACAGAACTACTTGAAGCAGGTTAACGGATGATGTCTCTGCCATTGCCTACTCTCTGTGATGATTCTCTTCAAGATACTGAACCAAGGATATTATGTATTCCGTATTTTTATTTCCATGAATTGGACTTATCCCGTTGGAAATAATAGTTTATTGTATTTTGTTATTCTGCTATTTATTTATATGTTAATGTACAACCTGTGTATTTTCTGCTCTGTTACACAGTTAAAACGGGCGCATGCCTGTTGTGTATATTTCATGTTAATAATAAATCAATAAGTTGCAGCGTCTGGAGACTAGGCACCTGCGAGGTGATCTGATTGTGAATGGCATTCGCCCTCTTGCTGAGACTACACACACGAGGGGGCATAAATTTAAGTTGAGGAAAGGTGGATGCAGGATAGATGTGCGGAAGTTTCCTTCGGCCAGCGAGTGGTTGATTGTTGGAATAGGCTTCCATCTGTTGTTGTGGAAGTGGATGGTTTGAATAAATTCACTACCCAAATTCTTGGAGGATAAGGATGGGTGAAGTGTGCGTGTTTTTTTATTTGGCTGATGCTATACAGACAACGCTAATACGATTGTCTGAGTAAATATAGTCTTCATTTACATATTTAAATACTGAAAATTAATTAATGTATTCAAATTTACCTGCAGAGTGGACTTTTCTTTTTCTAATTAACTTCTTACGCTCTGTAAGAGCCAGTTGATGATTAAACATTCTTTCTTATGTACGCTCTTAGAAGAAAGAAAGGAAGAATCATTTCATCTACACGAGATAACAGATGCAAGTTTTCTTGCCTGGATGAGTAGAAATCATTAATGAAACACTCGCTGAACGCCTGAAATCAAACCTGAAGTATTTCTAATTTATTTTCTTCTCTTTCTTATAATAAACCAGTTCCCTACTGTTGGAAATGAGAAAATATCGCTAATATAAAGGTATGTTTATACTTCATTACAGCTATGCGAAAATATAAATGCCCGTGTTATCGTAAACGTTTTCTAGTGGTATATTTTCATATACTAGAGTACCCATTTGCAACAGCTATGTTTATCTTCCCCAATTTTCTTCTCGTTCTTAAACATCAGAACGTCCTGGAAAAAAATTTTCTTACATGTAAACACCAATGTCATCCGTGTTCTTTTCGCCCAGTGCCCTTTAAGTAGCCCTCACGTATAGTCCCACTCGAATCAAACTTCTTGCTCCTTCAAATGATCCAAAATAAGTAATGAAATGCTTTGAACCGAAAGACAGCTCGTGTCATCATTTATTTTTAGATGGAGACAGCTGAGTCCCACCTTTAGCAACCCCCCTTTTATATTAAAGTATTTTAAAATATACAGCCATTAATCTAATTGAGACTTTTGACGATGCTTCACCACAGTTAATCGAAATAAAATAAAATCCACTAGGTTTACAATTAGGACGCAGATGAGCTCTGAATTTTCAGTAGCTACGTGCTCCTGTCAAAGTGGGTTTGCATTCTTTCATTGTGGACCTGTGCAAGGATTTGCTATATACATGCCGATACCTGCTAACCCTAGTTAAGATAAACGCTAACTTGCATGCACGCACGCAGCCCCAGCTACTAAAGATAAGCATCAACTACGACACACTACAGTGGCTTACCTTGATCTATTAACCTCGTGGCATGTACAAACTCCACTCCAAGTTGCTCCTTTTCTCGCGCCAGCTCCGACAAATAAGACTTAGCTTCCATATCGATGACAGGATGCTGTTCCTGTCCGTCTAAGACCGACTCCACCGACATTTCCGTAAGTCAGCGTTACACTAGATGTGCGCTCCGCTCCGGGATGAGGCATCGTCTAACAGTGGACGGCGACCTGAACACAGCGGGAGCGGAGGGACAGCGCGTGCGCGAGAAAGGTTGTTTTTAAAGGTGAGCACAACCTCATTTCGCCGCTCGCTACAGGTCATCTAGAATATCCCGCAGAATTGGACCATCCGCCGTGATCCTTCTACAGAGAGAGAGAGAGAGAGACACCGTAGGAATGAGTGGCGTGTGCAATGCTTTGTTCTGGTCGAGCAAAAGCACCCTTTATATTACCTGCTCGAGCGCCGGTTATCAAATTCAATGTTTCGTGATTGAGGAATAACAGCTGTCTCGTGCTGTAAACCATTACAGTCTTAATCACAATGGAAGAAGTCTTTCGGACAAACTTAGCTAACGTAAAATGTTGCATATTGCGATCAGAGAGTAGTATTAAAACTGACATTTTGTTCCTTATAATAATTAAAATTCAAGGTATACAGAGAGACATGGTATGGCGAAATACCAATCTATTTTACTCGATAATAGTGCCATCATCTCACACCGTAGCTTCCGGACAGCGTGCACTATTAATAGGGGTATCCCACAAGGCCGGGGGGGGGAGCCCTATCATCAACCCTATTTGTCGTAGTGCTAGAGCTCTTCCTGGCATCCCAAACTGATGACCTGAAATTTTACATTACATCCTCGCCACTATTCTGCACGCAAATAAAACAATCCATCAACTTGAATAATTTCTGGCTTCGATTGGTTTACAGATTAAATAAACAAAGACAGCCCAAATGTCATTCACCTCGAAGAATTCACACAATAATATCAACGTTACCATCAACGGATCACCCATTAAAAAAAGTTAAAACGCACAAGGAGCTGGGGTTAGTATGGAACGGAGGTCTGACATTCCAGTCACACCTCCTGAACGCGAAAACAAAAATGTATTCTGCTATGTGGACAATTAGCCAGGAACTAATAGGAATACGCAATGCTGAATTCGTCAAGAAATACGTCCTTTGATGTCTCTACCCCATTCATCTTTATGCAGCAACTATTTGGTGATTGGCCCCTGGAATACTTGCTCAACTGGCAGACTGCAACCAGTGCACTATTTTCTAGAGCCCAACTCAACATCAATCTCGAAAACAACGAATTGTGGCAGCTAATCTTCTTGCACTGGTCAGACCAATTACAGGACGATTTGACGCCCCTGATATCAGTGACCTAATAAAAACTCCCCGAATTGCCGGAAGAAGTCAAGTGGACACAATGTTCCTACTGCGTATCAGTTTCAGCAACCTCAAAGGCCAGAGGCACATGTTCCCAGGAAACACAGTTGATTTGATAAACAGTCTAATCATCGACCTCGACAAATTCTGCCAGGAAATTAAGGGAGACACATACATCTACCGTTATGACACTCAGGAACACCACCAGAAGGAAAATATGGACTGCCTCAACTATGGAAATACCTGCTTGTAACATATACTTCACGTTTTATCCAGCACTTATGATCAAATATTATCTTACTTAGTTTGGGTTACTAGGATATTCCGCAATTTTCGGGTATGTAAATACTGTTCCTTTCAGGTTAAGTACACATGGGGCTCCATGTAACCACAGACAGATGTCCCTGCCTTAACCTGTGAACGTAATAATCACCCCCTAGCTTACTGCTGTCCAGGGTGTGGCTCTAAAATAGAGCAATAAAGAGATAATAATTTTGAAACTATACTACCCATATTGATAAAACAGTAAATAATAGCCTAACTCCGTTGAGCTAACATAAGTATTTCGTAAATTTGTTTGATTAAATTCTGCCTACAACTAATACCTCCCAATAGCATACTGGGATGTATTGCTGGTGGGTGGAAGGAAGTATGTTTAGACGAATGCAGAAGACTCGGGATTATGAATAAATGCTTTAAATTGCTATAAAGCTTAAATGCCATAATTCTTTGCATAAAACATGTTTTCCTTTTATAACTAAGACATATACCTACCTAACATTTCTATATTTTTCAGGTACACTGCTGAATGATAAAGATGGAAAAGAGTATTGGACAACTCCAGTGTGCACCGACACATTCTCGAAAATAACTTGCCTGTGTGAATTGGAATTTAAATACATCTAAACTGCTAATAACATCAATAAACAGAGGCGATGGCGTGAATAGAACATAGCGAGGTGCCAAAAATGACCAATCTTGTGAAAATTCAACAAGGAAGCGTTCTCAAGAACTAGAACTTCGCATTTTCAGAATTTTAAGGACAATCGCACATACTAAACGATATGTCGTATGCAGCAATGCGAGTACTGTATTTACATTTAGGTTCGGGATCATAGTGATTGATCCAAGTTTCATTCATGGTGAATAGACGTGAAAAAAACTCCTGTTGCTTTTCCTGGCTCATCGTGCCATTTCCTTCTTCTGATAAGAGGAAAGAAGCCTGGGAACCCATCTAGCAGACGCTTTATTTATATGTAACTGTTGATGCTCTGCAGTTAGTGCTTCTGACGCTAATCTTCCAGGATTAACGCCTCAATTTGTTCATCACTCTCTTCTGTTACAGCAGTTGCTGGGGGTCCTGGAATTTCTTCATCGTGCGCTGAAGTTCCTCCACATTAGAATTGTTTATACCAATGTGCAATATTCTCCATAAATAACGACCATTTCATCATGGATTGTTTTGGGTGTTTTCCCTTGCAGAAATAGGAACCGAATAACTGTTCTGTATTCCGAGCTGCAAAAAAAAAAAAAAAAAAATGTTGTCAGATCGAAAGAAAAATTTGTGTAGTTTCCATAGAGAGATTTCAAGATATCACACAGAAAAACAATCCATTTCTATCACAACTACTTCTGGGGGAATGCAGATCTTTTTTGACCCTCCCATGTAAACTGAATACTCACTATTTCATACCTTAGGATAATTTTCAAACAAATTATTTGTTTACAAAAGACAAACTTACAGCTATTCCTTTCCTTCTACGTTACAGTCCTGGTATTACTCCTTCTTGGGCTTAAACTTTAAAGCAACAAGGTTAAACCTTAACACATAAACAATAAAACAAATTATTTATGTTCCGCATTATTAAGTTAATAATTTAGATTATTTGCTGAATTCTTTGCTTAGCCAAGGTAATAATTATTAACCTTTTTTATCTCTCAGCACCTAGTTGCTCTTCATATTAAAATACTTGATGGTAAACTTTTGATTTGTTCCATCAAGTTTGCAATTTAAAATACAATTTTAAAGGTATGTTTGCCCTCTTCCAATATCCACCTCATGAGGCAAGGGTATGTTACCGATTCTATTACAAATAAAATACAGTTCCTGCAATAACAAACTTTTCCAGACACAGTGATGGACTTCCTAAACTTTACACATCCGCCATTAAACATACAGAACACGGTCAGATTTTAAAAAAGAAGATAAAACAGCACCCACGTGCCCTACTGGTACGTCAAGACTGTTGATGTGCGGTAAAACCAATAACAACCTTGGACAGGTATGAGTACTGCCAGGGGACATTTTTAACGCCTCACCTAGGCTTTGTCACGTACGTATTACGTTTCCATATATTTGCTGTGTAGAAAATATGTTTATATATAATTTTGTATCACCCATATATGAAGTAATAGTACTGTACTTAGTTGCCTAGGAAACGAAGCATGATTTAACAATGAGGGTAAATGAAATCATGTTTAAACCGTTGCAGCAATGTGGTGTAGAATTTGCTTTCAAGTTCGTTGGTATATAACTTAAAACACAAAAAAGGCTCCACTTAGGCTTTAAATAAATATAAAGAACTTGACAAGAATTGCAGTGAGCTTACGTATCTCCAAATAACGTGGGTGTCCCGGTTATACTGAATTTCAATCTCACTGTAGTTATCAATACAAATGGCAAATTTAGAGACGTGGACTGACATCAAGCATTTCATAAATGTGCTTGCTCTGTGCATCACATTGTTTAAATAAAATACAAGTGGTGTTTGTCTAGTGAATGGAGCGCCCTCTGGCACTTTCGTGTTTTTTTAGAATAGAATTAAAAAAAATTATTTCTGCCGATATTAATTCCTGTATCTTAAATGGCGTTTGGCCACAACTTAGGCTTCAATATCGTAATAAGATTTTAGAATTTCTAATATCCGAAAAAACAATATTATTCTTCAAAACCTCGAATACTATATTTCAGGTAGAACTCGTTACTAGTTCAGCGCCTTTTTATCCGCAGGGTAAAAAGGCGCAACAGTAAACTTCACTGATGCATCTATGGCATCATTAAAGTTGACGTGGCACGTGCTATGTTATCGAAAATTATGTCATCTTTGACGTCATTTTATCATCAGGAAAGGATGAGTTTCGGGGGAGGGGGAGATCATCGCGAATGCTATGGCTGTATCTCGCGGCGTTTTTGGAATCAAATACTAACCGTACTATTAAGTAGTTTAAGAAGAACAAAGCCAATGGCACTTCATCACCACAAGTAAATTGTCGCATCGATAGATCAGAACAGAGTCCGTTTGCTAGTGATAGTACAGTATTAGGTACCTATGTTTACAAGCAGATTAAGGATCTGTGGGGGGGGGGGAGTTCCGGTCATATGTGCTGTGAGGTATCCACCGTGATAGTTCTTTTTTATTTCTATGGTGAAGAAAATTATGTTCATTGAATGCAAATTCCTTTGCGGCTGTTGACCTGGGTCGTTTTGAACCCGCGCCGGGAAAATTGTACTGTTTATTATTAATTTTATGGTACGTCAACATCACAGACCCTGTTGCGCCAGTATAAATATGTGGAAAAGCAGCAGTTCCGTCCACTTCGCTACCTACGAGGATCATGGTCAATGAAAATTCCAAGAAAGATGTAGCTCACTGGATCATTATAAAAATGAAGTCTCACTCCTTTATTTATTAAACCTCTGACTTTACATAAAAAGAAAGACACAGAGAAGAAAAAACTTGACTGATTTCATCATTTATGAGCAAAGGCTCTGATAATAATAATCGAGTCCAAAGAACTCTTGAGAACATAAAGAATGCGGTTGCGTTTATATAATAATGCCTTACTTAAATGCAATGTTAGCAGCTGTAACTTTACAAGTCTAACGTACACTTCTTGTTGAAATGGGTGTGCTACTTTAATTTAAGTGGTTTTTATTGAATCTGCTTCTCCGGAAAAGCATTAAGTTTTCCGTGGCTTGCGTGTGCAACAAACAGGTCACAGTTGCTAAAATGGCGATTTCATAGCACTAAACGAAAACGCTTTTCCATAAATATGGATTCCAGTCATGATCTCAAAACCCCTTTCAAATTAGTCGGATTAAATAGTAAAGTTTTCAGATAAGGCAGTGTCATTAATATAAATGGCGAAACTGTTCATGATATTCAAGTAATTTTTAACTCGTTCAAAACATCTAAATTAACGAAACTACCAGGTCAGCATACATTAGCAGAGCTCTATCGGTTTTAAATCGTTGCGGGAACAATCAAGAGGGATCCATTTTAACCTGAGGATATGGGATGGTAAACAGGCACTGATGTTTTGAGCCGTCAAAATTAAAACCGTATTTACAGAGAATGTTACAATTGTACGTGAACAATTAAATGCATTAACAAATGAATAACATTGACACAACACCTCGAATAAGCTAGGACGAACGTTTAAACAGAGAGCGCAATATTCTTTATCAATAACAGTGTCGATTTCAACCCGGTGAAATACTTTATGCAACATTCTCAAACTGATTATAAATCGCTCATTATTAGCACAAAGAACTGTCACTCAAGTATCGTCTCCTCAAGGCAGTGCGGTGTTGTTTGCAAACATCCCTTAAACCATTCCTCAGTACTCATTAAAGCCTAATAGCTTCTATGGAAGCAAAATAAATCCCAGAAATCAGGATTATGATGTCAAATGATCGCGAAGCCATTACTGGTAAAAGCTAGCCGAGTTTTACCACACACTCCTGTGCATCCTATTAACTATTGATAACTGACTGGAGATGATCATGGCTATTAACCAATAACGGAGCGAGTTGGCCCCGATCATTCAAATCGCACTCAGGAACTTGACCTATTTCCAATGGGAGCGATTGATAGCAATATAGAGCCTCGCTGGCAGTATGACAGATTGCTAGGCTTACCAATTAACTCCAACTCAAGCTATTTAAACCCTACTTCTTCGGCACACTAGACCTCACTCTTTGTCAAAAAAAATCCTTCCATTTTCTAATTCATAAATTCTTTCCCACCTCTTATCTTAAGTGACCAATGGTTTCATTTGACAGTTTGTGTTTAAATTCTTGTAATCTTCAAGTTATATTAATTTGAGTCTGTGGAAAATGCAAAACAAAATATGTCAGAAAATGGGATAGTTTGTAGCAACAGGTCGCACATTTAGATGTAGATGCTAAGGATGGTGAACTTTGTTGTTGATACAATTTTTATGGCTTAACCCACACTGCATTTCGCATATAAGTGACATCCAGAAAAAATAAGTCAGACAAAACACGACGAAGCTAGAAAGCTTCATTGTGTTTGGTCTATATGTCGTCTCACACCAAAAATTTAAGCCAATCCTGTTTAACCAAGTTCTTTACAATGAGGTTTCCCTAATAAGCATCTTATTACAAATGTCTTCAAAACTCCATAGAGTCAAATTTTGAAGGTGAACAAATATACCTTCCTTTAATCAAAGACACAGAACAGTTTCTAATTAAATAAATAATTTTTTTCCAACGTTTTGGAATATAATAATGTTTCCAAGTATCTATGGAAACATTAACAGGTAACGTTTAAAAGCCAGAGCATAAAACAATGTGCAAGCTCCTTTCAAACAACTATTCCAGCCTCTGTTACCGTTGAAGTTAAACCTACAGATGGATTCTAACAGAAATTTATGTATTGTGTTTGAGCTAACCGATTTGATACTGCAGTAGCTTAGGTTGGTAGATGGCTTTCAGTGTTGAGTGGATCGAATAATTCTTAATGGCTTTATACCGACACTCAAAAAAAAAAAAAAAACGCTGGAAAGCATCCCCGTACAAAATTAAAATGCCAAATAATGGAAATGTCGTGAAGGATCAGCTGCACACATTTTATTGAACTTGGTACATATAACGCTTTATGAACGTCGACAGCTGACTATATTATTCATTTCAATGTAATCGAGAACAGCAAAGAATGTGAATATTCTTAAGTGATATTGAAGGATACCTTTTTTTACTCAACTAAAATGAATCACTAGCGGATGCGTTCAGCTTTGGACAGAGATCATATCAATAAGTTCATCTTTATCCTGAATATTAAGACACCTTCCCCTTACTGGTTAAACGACCCCACTCTACAGTGATGGAAAATATCAGAGTTCCTTTATCGTTGGACGTAGGTTTTGATTTTCAATCCTGCAAGTTAGATTGAAACTTGCAGGATTGGTTAGGTACAGTACTCAGGACACGAAATATGGCCGACAATGGTAATAATTCTAACAACAGTCGGTGAGTTTAGACAAGAAATTAGATTTCTTAGTTTCAAATATTATAAGATTTGTAAACTGTTTGTATTCTTTATTCGGTTTGCCTATTAGTTGGATGAAAATCCAAGAGTTCCAAACCATGTGATCCTCGCTTGGGACCAACAAATTTTACCACGCCGTGAAAGATGGAATTCACACTAGGATGCTTTCACAAGGTGTAAGTCGTGATTACTGTACTAGCCTCAAATAAGTTCAATTTTTATCCTTCAGAAGAAGATGCAAACGTCCTGGCACATTCAGTTGAAATGAAGGTTCTCAGAAGTCAGTGTATCTTTCAATATTGTTGTTTTTCAAACTTAATATATAATCATGTGCACAACTTCGTTCAGTACTTAGAACTCGGCTCCATATGGTTGGACTATTTCGAATAACCACCGAACTAAATTTACAAAGCATCAGGAAATCGAGTCCAGTTATATACTGCATGATCAGCTTTAAAGGAGAGATGAAAAATTCAACAAGTTTCAGGAGAAATTAATCCTGTAATCCTCTTCTGAGAACAACTAACTCGTCACCGACTTCAAAAAGTAATACATTAGAGTAACTCCAGCTAAGAACGGACGGAGGGTATTCCCTTTTTGTACTAGTACCTCTAACTCAGATGGAACACAACCTCTGCCATTTCCATCGGAAGAACTTAAAAATAAAGCGCGTTATCCACTTGTCACATGTTTTTAGAATTCTACATTCGGAGAGTGTAAGAATTCCTAAAGGACTCTTCAATCGTAAATGTAGTTAGCTGAGCTGCCCCCGTCAATAAAATCAATTCTTCTACATTGAAATGTAACATATTCGTCCCTCTAGGACAGTTTTAACATCTTACATCTTTAAATGGCTTTTAAGTCTGTCGGGAACCAATCAGTTATTTTTTTCTCCCAAAACAGCACTCTTACGATCATGGATCAAATAAAGGACAGGATCCTATTTGTACGTGTGGGAGCGGGACGAAAAATTTGTTACTGAACTTTTGTTGATGTGTGCATAATGCTTGACTACTCTAAATTAACCCTTCAATACTTGCACGATGTTCACGTGGACTACAGCTTAATTTACATCGCTGTACTTTCTTGATCAAATAATTTCCAGTATCTTTCTAGGAAATTGGGCACAATCTTTGGACTGTCTTAAAATCGGAACTTCCAACGATGACATTTAAACCTACTTGAGAAACGCGATGGGAGTGCAGAATTGGTGCCTTAAATGTCATTAAATTCAATCTTCATACAATATCTATAAAGATATTTCCCGTGATAATGATAGCTAAATCAAATCTTATATATTAACTTGATATTACTAAAAATCAATGAAAAACTTAAACACGTGAGTACCCACAATCATAAAAATCTTAACATGAATTAAGTGAGTATTTTAGAGAATCTAGGATAGATGATGGTTTTCAAAACATGTTAAATGAAGCTATTGCTAATGAGATAGACTGCGAAACTCGTAGATTTACAGAAGTCTGAATTGTGAAACTATAAATTCGCCTGAAGTTTTATACAAAATATTTTTTTAATTATGTCATACTAGAAATAGCAATATTACAAATAGAAGAGAGATTCGAACAACTGAAGGTTCAGAGTAATGGTTTTAATTTTTCTTCCTTTATTCGTTTCCATCTCTAAATAAAGACACCGGATCTGTCATTAAAAGAAACTGCTGTTGACTTGTCTGAAGAAATGGAAAATTTGTCATTTTTTATGCAATCAAATATATGACGTGTTTAATTTTTTTTTCAAACGATCTTCTTGCTGTTTCCATTGCAATACGAATATTTCTCACCCTAGCACATGGAAGAGTGCTTCTCAAAATTAAAAATCGCAAAGATCTGTTTAACATCAACAATGAGAGAGGAAAGGTTAACAAATTTGAATCTCGTTAATATTGGAAACAGATTTTGTTTCCAGTTTTAATATTTTTGAAATGTCAACGATTTTGTGTGAAAAAATCGCCCGAGCTAATTGCTACAGACTCCAACAAATTGAGAGGCTACTTCTGTACCTCCTCCCATATTAAACAATTAACCAAAAATTTGTGACTAGTGGAGCTTACAGAACTGAAATCAGTTGAAGAACATCACTCCGATTGCGAAGTGTGAACTAAACTTGAATTTCGAAGATAAGTCTGCAACACTGCCTGGTGATTTGGAATCTCTTACAGCAACTGACGACTAGTTTTAATAGAAATAAACAACATTCCGCAAATCGCATCAAATGTTATGTCAATATGTATCTGAAATCTAATTAATGTCCACCATCGAATATTTGCTGTCTACAACATATGCACTGAAATATTTTCATCATTTCTGCAATTACTAGGTGAATGGCCGCTGTCTTTATCGTTTATTGCCAATTATCACGTAAAATGTTACGAAAATGAAAATCACATTAAAATTTGTCGATTGGCTCTTGTTTTCGAATTGCAGTTGGGGTCTCATGTTAACGAGTTACTCTACATGGAAAATCCCCAAGTTTAATTTCCACCACGCTCTTATCAAATAATCGGCAACTGTCGCCTCAAATGAGTCTTCAAATATGTTGCAGTTATCCTCGAATACGACTAGGTCCTGGATGACTTTTCTCAGTTAACGGTTGTTCCCTGTGAGATTCCTACTTTTTGCGCGGTATTTGTGTGGTGTAAGATTAATATGTCAATAGTCCGGATAACTTCTGTTACGTATGTAGAGAAGTCAAGAAAGCTTCCCTTAACTAGAACCATGAAGAAGGCCTACATCTTGCACTTTTGGTGGAAAGTAGGAGACCAGGACAAGAACTGGGCTCCACACATAAGTAGCACTACCTGTTTATCAAAACTCAACGCATGGGTGAATCGAAAGATACCTTTTATGCCTTTCGCAGAGCCCATGATATGGAGGGAGCCAAGAAATGACGTCACAGACTGTTACTTCTGTATGGTGCACCCTATTAAAAAAGGGATGACAATGAAGAAAAAGTGGACAGTGAAGTATTGTCTATTCCTGAACCACCCGTTTTTCTGTATGCTCTGATGAACCTCAAGTTTATAAACACAAAGTACAGCAGCCGACTACGTAAATGTATCCACCATTTTGTCCAAACCTTTATCCTCGTGAACCACAAAAGATCACAGAAAGTGAGCTTAATGACCTCATCGGGGATCTCAAACTGTCGAAGAATAAGGCAGAGCTTTTGGCCTCGAGGCTACAACAGTGGAATCTTCTAGATCATTCTGTGAAAGTGACAACATTTCACGCTCGAAGACCGTGATAAATTCTATGAAAGAGAAGGTGAACTCACTGTTTGTAAGGATGCCGATGGTCTAATGGCATGATAGTTAGCCTTAAGGCTATGTTATTACACAATGGAAATTTGCTGCCTTCAATACAGGTATGTTCTTACATCTTAGTGTCATATAAATAAAAACTACGTTTTTTTCGAAAACAAGAGCCGATTTGCCATTTTTAGCGTCCCAAAATTTATAAAGTAAACTTACTTTCATGCCCGTAACAAGATATGACCGAAAATTTGTTGTTTAGTTTATAAATAGGTGATCCAGAAATGACTAATAAATTGTAACTTTTTACTACAAAAAAAAAAGTTACAATGATTTATGATTCTGTTTTTCTTTCACGATTATTACACAATAATAAAAGAAAATTTTATTTGATTTAGTAATAATCGTGAAAGCAAAATTAAATGCTTGATTTTTCCTTTAAGTAAGGATTGTCTAATAAATCAATTGCACATAAAGCTGCTCACTACATTTCTAGCCACACAACATAAACTTCGTTGTCATCTGTAGTGTACGCGCACGCAGACTTCAAGTAAGCGAAGTTCGCGATTGTACGCAAGGGGCTCGGTAGCGTAGTGCCTTCGGCGGCAGCGCGCTTGCTGACTGAAAACAACCTGGGTTCGAATCCCGCTGGACGAGTTTCCAGAGGTTTTTTCTTTCGGTACCAAGTTAGTCGATCTTGGGCCGGGCCCTGTGAGGGGGGGTTTTTCCCCCCTCACCAACCAAAATTGACCGTTGTACACACACAAATACAGACCCCCAACACCCCCTCCTAATACCTATATGCAAATGAGTTATCAAATTAAATTCTACTGTTATTAGAAGTGGTGAAAATATAGAGTATCCTTAATGAATTTATTCAACTGCAGCCATTTCAATATGGGTATTATTACACCTAATCGAAAATAATTATTTACTCTTTCTCTTTAAAGGAACATTATCGGATACTGAATTCATTGAAATTGGCAAGTATTTATCTAGCGCAGACTTAGAAGTCTATTAAATGTTTTGCAAAGTTCTGTGTTGACAGAAGGTAGACTTAAGATTAACCACACACCTATAACATTTTATTACAGTGAAATATAATGTGCTGGTGGGGACCCCTCCCAATCCAGGCCATTGATTTAAATACAACTTATGCGCTCTAGAAAAATCTCAATCACGTTGGCATTCTCATTCCATTCTCATTCACAGTAATACTAAAAGCGGACTATAAAAGATCTCTTAAACATCTCCTGTATTTGCTAATGAACCGTCTAAAATTTAAAAATCAAAGTGATTTATTTATATACAGACTTCTCGCGCACAGGGCACACAGATCCTAAATAATGGTGAGAACACTAGGAGTTATTGAATCAATAGAAAATTTAGATTAAGAAAAGAGAGTAAAGAACAGTTTCTTACACATAGATGGATTAAGTGTAAAATCAATGTTGTAATTATTCAGAAGAAGGTTTCTTCTGAATAATTACAACATTGAGGGACAGGCTGTAAGAAATCATCTTTATAACGAGAATTTAAACGGGGTACAGTGAAAGGTATTTGTTCAAAAAGAGATGGAGAATCGATAACAGAGTTTATGATATTGTAGACAAAAAGAGACCCATGGAGTTGTCGACTGGAGTGAAGAGGAATGATTCTGAAACGAGCACGAAGAGCTCCATAATTTCGACGGTGAAAGGCAAGGCGATTTCGAGAGCATTAGAATTTAATTTGAATTCTCTCAAGTCTCTGAGAAGGATATCTCTGTTGTGATATCACAATAATCAAAAATGGGAAGTATAACGATTCGAGCGGTAGCGAAATAATTTACATTTTAATGAGTTAAGAAACAGGTTCTTTTTATTGAACCAGAGTGAGAGGGAATAAAGGCAACTGGAATTCATCGCTGTCAGTTGAAGAATAAATAACTCTGTAAAGTTTAATATCATCTACATTGTTAATGTTGTCACTCAACATTAACGGACTGAAATAAGGTTGACAGATCATTAGTATAAACAATAAAAAAGAGCGGACCAAAGGGTGAGCCTTAAGGAACTCCTTGCGAAACAGTAAACATAGTTGATGAAGTGCCATCAATTATTACGGGTTTACGATTTCTAAGCAGTAAATCCAGTAAAGTGGATCGTAGACCATTAAAAGCTTGAAAAGAAGATCGACGTGGACAGAGTAAAATGGTTTTAAAAATATATTAAATGAAGCAACAGAAATATCAATTTGATTTCCTTTGTCCAAATGAGTTAGTAGGAAATAAGAGAACAAGGCAAGATTTCCTGGGAAGAAAATAATACTGATGATTATTGATAAAAGGGTAAAGATAGGAACTAAGATATTTATAAAATAGGAGTTCAAAAATTTTCGCAATTATATTCAGTAGTTATTAGCCTTTGCTTTATCACCCTGCTTTTTATAAATCGGGATAATATAAGCCTCTTTGAACGATGAAGGGTAACAGCCATGAAGAACCGGAGCTAAAGACGAACTCCTTTTCTTGAAGAAAAGAGCAGCGAAATCTTTAATCCGAGAAATGGCTAACTGGACATCATCAGTATCAATTAGCATTACAAACTAATAACAGGGAAGAGAACGTTGCTGTTCGAAAGAAAAAAAAAGATTAGTAATGACAAGAGGACAGTTGATTAGGATATAGGAATTCTGGATGATCTCGAGAGCCGTTTGAGATAGCACCACAATTGTCTAGAATTGAAATTTTAGTACGTTCAGCTTCAACTGAGTGAAGATAATGAGAATATTGAGATTTCTTAGCTTTTTAACATAGCGTCTAAGGGAAGTTAAAGCTAAAGTTAGTTTTTAGCTTTAAATACAATTTAAAGCTAAATAAACCAGCTTGAGGGAATTACTTGTTAATGATGCAATTCCAAGTTTTCTTACGAAGAAGAAATTGGTCACATGTTATTGAACTTTTGTTATGTCTAATGCTTGTCTACTCTAAAATTAACAACATAAATTAACCCTTTAATACTTGCGCGAGTTCTAGGTGGACTGCAGCTTTTTTTTACAACAAATGATGGGTTTCAAAATATGTTAAATGAAGCAACAGCTATTGCTGATGAGATAGACTGCGAAACTCGTAGATTTGCAGTTTTTCGTTTATTTTATTCGTTTTAATTTCTAAATAAAGAGAGAAAAATTAAACATTGTAGGGAATTACAAACTAATTTCTCGGACCCTTCTTTAAAAGAAACTGCTATTCACTTGTGCGAAGAAATAGAATTGTCAATTCACATGGAAGCATATGATGTGTTAAAGTATATTTTTTTCCAAACGATCTTCTTGCTATGTTTTCATTGCAATACCAATAAAAAGACATGTACTTTTTCAAATTAAAATTGGTAAAGGACTATTTAAAGATTAGCATGCAGTTTTCACAATAAGCAGTGGAAAACCTCTGGCACAACTCAAGATTCGATCCTGTATTCCAAATCAAGAGCTATTTTACACCGATGTTACCTTTGCTAAAGAAAAAACGCCATTTCTTCCAGACATAGCGTCATTATTTCAAATTGATCCAGATAAAACTGCAAGATTCAAAGCCAATTCCTCTTCTGCACAAACTACTTCCAACACTCTGAGTTTGCTCCTACTGATGACCTCTCCATCGTTCCTATCACAACTGATAACTGTTATAAACTCCCGGCAGGTCGAGATAAGATACCTCATTTAATAATTAAATGTCTCAGTTGTTGTTATTTGGTTTTTAGGAGCATTAGCAGTGGTCATGGGCTTGAACCCCGGTCTAATCAAGAAGCGCTGCTCCTTCCCACCTGGCTACGGAAGCGCCAAGTGTCTCAGCACCTATAGCCTAGATGCATTGTTTTCAATTTACAACTCAGTTCTTTCCACACAAGTATTCACTGCCCAATGGAATTCCACTGTCCTCAAACTCCTAAAAAGGTACTCCTTCCAGCATTACGCAAACAACTCATGTCACAACAACTGAAATAGTTCCATTCCGCAGTAGGTAGATGTAAATGTCATCATTTACATCCACCAATATATTTATTTTGTCTGTCTGTAAATTGCGTGTGTTCTATTGTCGATTTGCCTGTTTGCTGGGGGGGGGAAACCTTGCTAACTCATCCACGGAGTGTAAAAAGCCCACTAAAGTTCCTCGCGTCATCGACGGGATTCGAACCCGGGCCTTTTCCCCTCGGTGTGGGGAGGACGGTGACGATACCACTGTGCTATCCACGCAGACTGCCGCAGTCGTAAATAGATCAATCATAACAAAGCTCATGGGGGCACAGACATCCATCCTTCAGGCCTTCGAAATTAAATCCGAATTAGCTATTGTGTACGCCGATATTGGAGCTGCAGTTGAAGAAAGGACGAAAATCGTCCTTCCTTCACCGCTTTATTGAAGAATATAAGTCACACTTTACCCAGAAAATCACTGCAGGAATTCCACAAGTCATAGGGACCTCTGTGTCTAATTTGATCCAAAGCTGAAGTTTTGATGCGCACACAGAATACCTTCGGAAGCGATTTATCACCTTACACAACACTTGCTTCATTCCAACTATCCCGCAAGCACTACCAGATGTCTACAAACCAGTGTTTGTCCGTTGCTGAAATTTGGGCATCTCCTAACTGAAAACATCGGTGTTCATCTGTGAATACAGTACTGAACCCTGAAATGGCCTACAAATAAGCATTTGTGGCCCATTGACATGGCTGAGCAGCTAAATGTATCCAGGCGTTTAATGGCTACGGTAAAAGGTTTATCACTCCCTATGAACGTAGGGAGTGATAAACGCCCCTAACATATGGAAACAACCCTTTGCCATCCTTGAGGTGTAATCGTTTCCTACCTGTCCAGGCACTGCTGCGTCTTGGAATTAACCTGCAGAAAATGGCTACCCATTACAAATACCGTAGAATTGTTCAACTGGAATAACTCCTAAGAAATCTTGTAACTTAAGTGGATCCAGAGGTCTGCTGTCAACAACCAATCATCATGACACATGAAAGCCAAGCGGAAAGTGCATTCTTTAATGATAACCAGAACAGGTTTTTGAAAAACGTTGATGGCATCCGTGCAGAATTCATGGAAACATAGTGTGGAAATTCACATCAATCTCTGTAGAAGTTATCTGAAGAGAACTGGCAGCTTTGTGCACAAAACAATGACATTTAGCAAGAAATAGGGGTCCTAAACAATCAAGTGCATCAACTAGCAACCTTATTTATTAAGGTTGCTAGATATACTGGATAAATCAATATATCCAGAAACACTGCATATATTGTGGCTCAGGGAACCTCGGCAACAAGAAGTAGAAATGATTCCAACGTTCATGGAAATTATATTCCCAAAATTATAAATAATGCAATGGTCCATGCACCCGTCACACTTAGTCCAATGACAACTGAATCAGCTCAATAGCAAAGATGCCAGTCTCAGTGAAGATAACATCACTGGGAGTAGCCAAAAGGCCTCTCAAGTGGCCCTCTTCACAGTACCGATCCAAAATAATACCACACCTAAAATGCTAGAGGAGAAAAGGGTGCATTAAGAAAGGTCCATTTGCACAAGTGGTCACCAGCCAAATAGATGTTCAGAATATCCAAAATATCTCACCAGCAAGTCTTATAGGCACCATCCCTCACCAATCAACAGAAACTCAAAAGGAACCCGGATGATACATTCATCCATAGAAAAGACAGAGGAAGTAGCTATTATACATTGCATAATAGCAAATTATGCTATTATGCTGTGAAATTGCATCAAATTTCCCAAATGTCGAACCACTATACTGCTTTCTCCACCTTGGCAAGTTAAAAGTTTCATTGGTATTACTTTATTTTCCACCTACTTGAACTAATAGTGACCTTCAATACTTAGAAAACTCGCTGGAATCTATCTTCCCGCTAATTCAATCTGTTGACATTGCAATATGGATAAGCAGCTCTTTGACTATGTTGATTACATCGATTTGCTCACCGATAACATGATCAACTGTGTCCATTCAGTTATATCTGACATTGTTCCTCAATTTTACCCGCACTGGTATAACAATGGTTAATACATAAAATTAAATACTCAAAATTACCCAGTAATTTTGAGGGAAACGAGGTTTATTATGAGGGCATCATTAGACTTGGAGAAGATTCCACTGATTGGAAAAATGCCAACCTACAAAGTATAGCTCTAAAAGTAAGTTCAGAAATTACAGACCTGTTAGTCTGATTTCAGTGGTAGGGAGATTTGTAGCATCAGCAAATATATATATATATATTTCGACATCCGTTCCCTATGAACGTTTGTCCAGTTCGTCCTCGAATTTATTTAAGCTATCAACTTCCAAAACAAGTAGTAGTAGTAGTAGTGGCACTTGATGCAAGAAAGCAAATGTAGGAGCTTATGCAGCATCAGCCAAAAAAAAAAAAAAAAATCACACCATACCCTCCAATTACCTGTCCAGTTCCTCCTTAAATTTATTTAACCTATCAACTTCCACAACGACAGATGGAAGTTTGTTCCAGCAATTAACCACCCGCTGGCTAAAGGCAAATTTCCGCACATCTATTCTACATCTATCCTTTCTTAATTTGAACTTATGTCCCCGTAGGTTCGTATTCTGAACAAGTGGAAGGATCCCATCAGAATTCAGCGTGCTCAACCCATTCAAGGCCTTATACACCTCAATCAGATCACCGCGCAGGTGCCTAGTCTCCAGCCACTGCAATTTGCAGAACTTAAGCCTCTCTTGGTAAGAGGATCCCTTCATTCCCCTCACCAATCGTGTTGCTCTTCTCTGTACACGCTCAAGCAAATCTACATCCTTCCTAAAATGAGGCCTCCAGACCTGTACGCAGTACTCAAGGCGTGGCCTGACCATTGCCTTATACAGAGGGACAATCACCTCCTTTTCCCTGCTAGCAAAATTCCTATATATCATTGACAAAACCCCATGACCTGCCCTAGCAGCCTGTCTACATTGCTCAGAAAACTTCATATCTGACTGCACAATTACTCCCAGGTCTTTTTCATTTTCTACCACCTTAAGTGTAGTACCACACAGTTGGTACGTTTCTCTGGGGTTACTTCTACCCATATGCAGTACTTTGCATTTGTCAAGGTTAAACTTCAGTTGCCACTTCTTAGCCCATCTGCCCAAATTATCTAGATCCTGTTGCAGTAGCACACTGCCATTACTGTCATTAACAACCCTGCCAACCTTCGTGTCATCTGCAAACTTCGACATTAAGCCTGATATACCTTCATCAATATCATTGATAAATATACAAAACAACAGTGGACCCAACACCGAACCCTGTGGGACTCCACTAATAACATTAGTCCACGAAGAGCAGCACCCATTGATTACCACCCTCTGTCTTCTCCCACTTAACCATCCTTTTATCCATTGTAGCAACTTACCCTTAATACCATTCTGCTCCAATTTGTACAGTAGTCTTCCATGCGCAACAGTGTCAAAAGCTTTCCTGAAATCCAAGTATATGATATCAAAATTATTTTTTGCATCCAGTTCCTTTGTGACCACATCATAATAACCAATCATATTTGTCAGACAAGACTTTCCCTTAACAAACCCATGCTGTGTCTGAATTATTGCTGCAGTCCTGTCTAGATGATCCTGCAATGAATCTTTAACCAGTGACTCCATTATTTTACCCGGAACAGAAGTTAAACTAACTGGTCTGTAGTTGCTCGTGTCACCCTTCGATCCTCTTTGTGAATTGGGCATACATTTGAACATCTCCAGTCAGTGGGAACCTCCACGGAGTCCAAGGATGCTCTCATAATTATGGCTAAGGGTTTGCTTAGTTGCTTTGCCGCCTCCTTTAATATAACTGGATAGATCCCATCCGCCCCAGGTGCCTTTCTTATGTTTAACTTCAACAATTTCTCCTCCACTTTGCTCTCAGTTATTACAAAATCATTAAGCACACTGCTACAATTTGATAACCTTCTTCCACTTTCAAACTGTAATGATTCCTCACGTGTGAATGTAGATGCAAAATACTCATTCAGTTTGTTTGCTATCTGAGCAGGATCATCAACAGTCGAACCATCGATGTCAAGTGGACCAATCATATTCAGCCCCTTCCTTTTAGAGTTTATATAAGTAAAGAAATCCTTGCTGTTTTTCTTAGCATCTTTTGCCAAAGATTTCTCGTAATCCGCCTTTGCCTGCCGAACCTCCTTTGTGACCTGATTACAGACTAGCTTATATCTGCTACAGGCTTCTGCGTCGCCTGATAATTTATATGCATCCCATGCATTTTTCTTCTCTGTCACGAGTCTCATTAGTTCATTTGATAACCATTTAGGCCTAAACCTTGAACAATATTTCTTCATCGGTATGAAAAGTCTAGTAGCTTCCACGATTAATTCCTTGAATGCTTCCCACTTAGAATTTACTGTTTGTAACATCGTCAGTCGATCCCACTGTACAGAATTTAAAAACTGTCTGAGACCACTGTACTCCCCTTTACGGAAGCAAAAACCCTTTCCTTTACCCCTGACGGTAGTTACCTCTTTGAGTAAATCCCACTTCAGCACACTGTGATCACTGCCACCTAGTGGTTCCTTTATCTGCAAATTCTTAATACACGAATGATCACTGCTGATAACCAGATCAAGAGTATTACTTTCTCTGGTTGCCTCTCGAACATGCTGCTGCAGAAAACAATCATCCAATAAATCCACAAAAGTCTGACTAGTGTGTGAGTGACCAACCCACAAGTTCCAGTCAATATCTGGGAAGTTAAAATCCCCCATTATAAGACATTCTGATTTACTGGCCCACTCTATTTCTCTGTACAATTGTTCATTGTACTCATTCGAGTCATTAGGCCTATAACACACTCCTACTCTTATTTTTGCTTTTGCAGTGCTTATGTCACACCAAACTGACTCAACAGTGCACTGTCCATCTATATCAACTGGATGCACTTCTTTTGATTTTATGTTTTTCTTAATTAACAGCATAACACCTCCTCCCTTTCTGTACACATTGTACTCCCCAAATTCCAGTTCTGCATTCCTTATATCTTTGTGACATCACGTCTCTGCTATCCCAACAATATCCGCCTTTGATGTCTTGACCAACACTTCAAATTCATCTACTATACTTCTAGCATTGGTATACATGCAAGCATACATGCTCCTATGCCTATTCCTTGTTACCCTAACACATCCCATATACCCAACTATTCCAGGATGACTGCCATCCGTCCCTGAAACCCCCAACACCCCTCGCTCCAGGTCGCTTCTTATTCTAATAGAAGTTGTGCAAGAATCACCTTCACCTCTGCCTGCGGTTACTGTTAAACTATTAGTCTTTGTATCCTCCCAAGCTAGCAGTTTTCCGACCCACCTAACACTGCCTCGATAGCATCAGCAAATATTCTTGCACCCTTTCTATTTAAGTGTATCCCATCCCTGTAGAAGCAATCTCTCCTGTTAACAAGTACAGTCCAGGCTGAAAAAAATTCTACCCCTTGAGCCTTGCACAATCTTTCCAGGGCCGAATTGATCGACAAGGCTCTCGTCATATACTCCCTCCTATCGTGTCTGGGCAGAATTGCAGACACTTTCAAATTCAACCCTAATTCATGGCTTTTTTTCAACAGTGACCTGTACTTGTTAAGTAATTCTGCCGGTCTCCTACTCTTAATATCATTAGTGCCAACGTGTACAACTATATCACCTTTTGTGCCCTTGAAAGATGATATCCGCTCTACAACGTCATCAACCTTTGCCCCTGGCAGACATACCCTGGTCCTATTCCACCTATCCTTTTTACATAGCATGTTCCCCGTTTCCCTGACAATAGAGTCACCAACAACTAATAGTTCCTGTGGGACCAGCGCATTCTGCCTTGGGGGTTGCCGCTGTGTTGCGTGATGACCAAGTGCAAGCTCTGGCGTTGATGTGGGCAGCTGAGAGCTTGATGGGCCCCTCAATTTATTTCCTTCGAGGGCATCCACCCTGTCCTTCAAACTCTCATATAGGCCCATAACAACGCTGAGTTGTCGCCTGATTTCCTTACACTCCTTACATCGCGCACACACAAAGACATCCCCCATGGCAATATCATGTTCCGTTCCAGAGGGATCGGCAAACATTTCACAATTTGCACATTTTTTTAGGCTGTGACGCGTTGGAGAATCGCCCCCCTCAGTTCTCCCCCGAGTCACAACACTCCTGCCACTTTGTGCCCGTTGCTTTGCTGCTCTAGTTCGGGGCATGGTAGTTTAAATTAATAAAATCAATAAATTAAATGTCAGTAGTATTTGAATAGAAACTATGAAATAGAAACAGTGAAGCGTATTACTATATAATTATGCGTTAGAGCTACCTCAATTAAAAAATTTGAATTCCCTACAAAAACTTTGAATTCCCTATATACAAAAACAATGGCTACAAAAATCGAACAAAAATAACGGTTTTACCTATCGTAAGTAAAATCCACAAAAACTCTTTATCTAAATTAAAATAAAAAATAACCAGCGTAACTATAACTATATGACTACGTATTAAGTACAATATAAAACAACAATCATGTAAATAAAAGGCAAACACTTATCGTTTTTGCGGAGCCTCTAACTGTCAGCTGTAACTTTTAAATAGAGTCAGCGCCCTCTAAGCACAATATCGTGGACGTTTCTTCCAGCAATCAACTACCCGCTGGTTGAAGGGCAAATTTCCGCACATCTATTCTACAACTGTCTTTCTCAGTTTGAATTTATGCCCCCTCAGATTCGTAATCTGAGCAAGAGGAAGAATCCCATCAGAATTGAGCCTGCTCAACCCATTCAAGGCCTTATACAATCAGATCACATCGCAGGTGCCTCGCTGCAATTAACAGAACTTAAGCCTTTCTTGGTAAGTGTACCACTCACCAATATTGTTGCCCTTTTCTGTACTCGCTCAAACAACTCTACGTCCTTCCTAATATGAAACCTCCAGACCTGTACTCAAGGTGATTATTCCATTGCCTTATACAAAGGAATAATCACCTCCTAATCACGCAGAAAAATTCCTCTGTATCATTGACAATACTCCATGACCTGGTCTGGAAGGCCTGTCTGCTCAATTATTATTATTATTTTCATTTTCTACCATACAGTTGGTAACGTTTCCACCCATATGCAGTACTTTGCATTTGTCAATATTAAACTTCTCAACCCATCAGCCCAAGTAGCTGTCATTAAAAATCCTGCCAACCATCTGCAAACTTCGACATTAAGCCTGACATGCCTTCTTCAATATCAGTGGGCCCAACACCGAACCCTGGGGAACTCCACCAAGAGCAGCGTCCATTTATTATCACTCTGTCTTCTCCCACTCAAACATTCCTTTATCCATAGCAACAACTTGCCATACTGATTCAATCTGTACAGTAGTCTTCCATGCGCAACAGTGTCAAAATCTTTTCTTCCTGATATCCAGTTTCCTTGTGAGAGCTATAAAAGTGATCATAATCAAATTTGTCAGACAAGACTTTCCTTTAAGAAACCCATGCAGTGTCTGAATTATTACTGCAGCCTTCTCTAGATGATCCTGCAATGCATCTTTAACCAGTGACTCCATCCCAGGGAGATTTAGATGCATTCTAAAGAACACACAACATAGCTTCGTTAAGGGAAAATCATGTTTAACTAATCTAGTAAGATAATTTGACAGAACAAATTCGACACAGTTTATGTGGATTGTAGTAAAGTAATTGATTCAGTACCTCATGAGAGGTTACTCTATTACGTATAAATAAAAACATATAAATATTTTTCAGGAGCCATAATCCCTAAGAACGCCCCTGCTAATTCATACAGACTCCAACAAAGTGACAGGCTACACCTGTGCCGCCCATATTAAATGATTAACCAAATGATTGTTGCCTATTAAAGTTTGAACTCATCACTGCAAGTCTTTGATTGAGAAGTGTGAATTAAATTTGAATTTCGCGGAATAGTCTCCAACACTGTCCACATATAACTCTATCTAGTGGTTTGGGTATTTTGCCAAACCACCAGACAGATGTGGTTTGAAATCTTTTACTACAATTAACGACTGCTCTAATACAAACATACTACTACATTCGCAAACCATGTCAATACGTAACCAAATCTGTGCATAAAATGTTGTTTTGAAATCAATTAATGTCCACAGTATGCATGCGCTGAAATATTTTCGTCTGTCTCTATTATTTATTGTCAATTATAAATAAAAACATTTTTGTATAAAGAAATACAAATTCCGTGAAAATTTTCTTTGATTATTCTGTAATTTAGTAATAATCGAGAAAGAAAAACAGAATTATTTCAATTTTTCATTTAAATAAGGTTGTCAAATACATTTCTAGCCATAGCCTGCGTGCACTACACTAGCCACACAACACTGTTGTGTAGTGCACGCGGACTTCAAGTAAGCGAAGTTCGCGAGTGTACGCAAGGGGCTCGGTAGCGTAGTGCCTTCGGCGGCAGCGCGCTTGCTGACTGAAAACAACCTGGGTTCGAATCCCGCTGGACGAGTTTCCAGAGGTTTTTTCTTTCGGTACCAAGTTAGTCGATCTTGGGCCGGGCCCTGTGAGGGGGGGTTTTTCCCCCCTCACCAACCAAAATTGACCGATGTACACACACAAATACAGACCCGAACACCCCCTCCCACTACCTCTATGCAAATGAGTTATCTAATTAATCGTATTAAATCCTGCTATCATTTCAGAGGGTGAAAACATCGCTAACATCATGTACGTATTCAGCTACATGATGTTAGGGATAATATGGCGCTTAATAAATTTATTGAACCCCATTTTTATTTACTCTTTAATGAAAACTTACCGGATATTAAGACCAGGAATTCAGTTCAGGAAATTACATCTCTGGCAAAAAAAAGTTTTCTGCTGACGGATGGTATAGGCAAGATTAACCACCGACCTAACATTTTGTGTGAAGTATAGTGTGCTGATGGGAGTCCCCCACCCAATCCAGGCCCATGCTCTTCAGAATTTTTCTGGAGATCAAGTTGGTCCCCACTCCAAAAGTAGTACTAAAAGCGGACCATAAAAGATCTTCACATAAACGTCTCCTATGATTACTAATGTGGTGTCTAAAATTCAAAAATCAAAATGACAATCACCAAGAAACAAATTTGTATATGGAGTGACAGAAAGTATCACTAAACATGCGTAAATTCTCTGAACATGTTTAGTGATACTTTCAATCCTTTCGTGTACTGATGAAGTAGGAGAACATTGCACCACTCTCTAAACCAATGATTCCCAAACTTTTGCAGTACTGTCTCACACGAAGTTGAGACAGTAGTGCAAAAGGCAGTATATTCGAGACAAACATAAGCAATGATTATAATTGCGTCCAACAGAGTTATACATAAGATAAAAGCGTTAAAATACATCGAAGCTTTCGAGACGAAGTGCCTCTTCATCAGCTAGTTGGCGAATGGTATACTTCAGTATATATAGATGGTTACAATAGCAAAAATCAGCTGGATCGTGATCATGTATCACGAGTCTGGTGTGGGTAGAATAGAATTACGTACACGTGATGACGGCCAGCGCTCATCGCTGGGCGCATGGGATGTTGTGTAAAGTTTGTTGATGTCAAGCGGCTCCAGGAGTTTCTCCCATCTCCGCGTTGCTTGCATTGTGGGTGTGCCAGTTTGTTGGGAAAGCCAGAGAATTAAAAGTGTGTGGGTATTGAATTTGTGTTATGTCGTATACCGTTGTTCATCTGGACCCCTACTAAGGCCCAATGTTGCCCCCCTTATTCCCCGTGGAGGCAGACCAAAATAGTAGACTAAAATTTACTCTGGCATGTCCTGCCGCTTAATTTCCTGAGATTTCAGCGGCTAGGACTTTAAAAAAATATATATATATAAATAAGATCTTTATTGTACAGTACATCGGTACACGCAGGTACCACGACCATACAATACCCTTCACGGCACCATGCCAGGGGTTAACAAACGGCAGAGATAACCTCGCCGGAATTATAAAGATTAATTTTTAAAAATTAATTAAAATTAAAAAATTAAAATATTAATTAAAATTAAAAGATTAATTAATAAAAAAAAAAAAAAAAAGTACTCATAGCAGATAACATTGACTTGAAAGGAAAACTAATACAAAAATAACAAGTTGTGATAACAAAAGATTTTCCTCGAGTCCAGTTTTCTGAGAGTCTCTTGCCCCGCCAGAACGATCTGAGATCAGTTGGTAGTTCTGGAGACCACGTGCAGATCTAGGATGATCCGTCTATACTTTTTATCATCTATGATTTTAAATAAGTCAGCATCCAGGGATTGAACCAGGTGGAGCTTCTGATAAGGGAGGAACCGATCTTTCAAATGTAGTCTCGAAGGAAGAGCAAGAAGCTTGGGAGTGGAGCGGAGACCTGGTTGGGGAATCCGCCAGCACACGGTGTCCCAAACGTTGGGTGCTGAGACTCTCCCGGAAATCATTTTTACGGTGAAGATGAGTCTTCTCTCGTGCATTAATGCTGAAAACCTGGTTAAATTCAGCGCGTCGGCCATCGGTGTTGTGCGCTGCTGTGGTGGGAGATGACACTTCCAGGTTGCCCACTTCAGGAGCCAGTATTCAGCGGCTTTTAATGGTTTAATTGTGGTGTCTGCAGCTGAGCCCCACAACTCTACTCCATACAGTATACTTCCAAAAACCATCATCCTGATATACATTTTTATCAGGTTTGTGTTGTCAATGTGTAGCAAGTGCTGCTTGGCAGCACTTGCTACACTTGCTATATATTGTATGTGTGGGAATCCCCGAGTGTTTATCTGTTCTTTTGTTGTGTTTATAGTAGAAGGCTGTTCGCCTGCTCCGTAAATTGACATTTGTGCTCAGTCGAGGTCTCGTCTGTGATAAGGCACTGGGGTTTCCTTTTCATTTCACCTGATTAGTTCCAAGCTTTTCTCGTTGGTTATTGTCGAGGTATATGCCTTGGGGCTTAGATTTATTCTGATCCCGTTACTTTAGTCAGGATTGAATTTTTCAGTTTGTCAGTTGTGGGCGACGGCGTAGTAGGGTGTTGCGTAGGTCGTACATGAGGTGCTGCCAGCTCTCTAATCCTCCGCAAACACAGGTGGGGTCGTCTTGGATCCCAAGGAGTCATAACTTTGCATTAATGGCCCCATGGCCTGTGAATAGATAGGTTGATTGTAAGCCAGGGGAGAACCAGTTGGGTGACGTGGGGTATACCCGAGTCACATTAGGTATGAATTTTCTCGTGATGTCCCCAGTACTGGAGTTTAGTCATCTCTCCTGCCACACCTGTATTAGGTGCGCGTTCTGTCTCTTCTTCTGATTACCGTCCGGGTCTGTTGTGAAGTCCGGGCAGGTTTTTGAGATGCCCTTGGTATGGTGGCGGCTTGAAAGGAAAGATCGGAACCCAAAACACTGACCCTGATTGCTTCATCGCGATAATGCGCCGTCTCATTCGTCACTATCTGCAGTTTTTGGCCAAACTTGGAATCGTTTAAATCCAACAACTCCCGTCTTCAGCAGATATGGCTCCATGTGAATTCTGTATCAAGAAGCCTGATTCAACGTACGAATGTGACGAGCAACTGATGCAATACAACTAAAACCGTTTTTGTGCTACGTAAAGATTGTTTCCCTGAACATTTTTAAGCGCGATTAATATTAAAGTGAAAATGATTTGAGAAACTCCATTGCAGTGAAACTCCACCTTATCGTGTGTTTTACTCATTCCTTCTATCAGAACATTTTATTACTTTAAAATCTTAATTTTAGTGCAGTTACTCCGGTATCCGTGTAGGCATGATATTCTAAATCCTCAACGCGCGCAGCAGTTGTGAATGCCTTAATTATCGTAATAAAGTTCGACAGAATCGCAGTCTGGCAGTTTTATCGATTCGCTTGCAAATCAATGTGGGTTTCTTTATTGCTTTTTCATATTTCCGTGGGTGCGTACATAAAAATGGAGCGACTTTTGGGTGGAAGATCATAAATATCCATCTGGTGTACATAAATGAGTGAAGAAAAGCTGAAAGTGAAATCAATCCCGATTTACTGCAGCATACGCAAGCTAAAATTACTTCTCTCTCTTTCTCTCCTTGCGGTGGGAAAAGAAAATAGTGCTGACACGGTTACTGGCAGAAGTCGTTATAGATTCTACTTTCATGTTCAACGGAAAAGTTCTGCAGCGTTACCCTTAGCATTGTAGAAACGGATGTTCTTATCTTTTTTTCTGATTCATGTGATAATTGTTGTTCGGAACCAGGCAAGTTATCTCCAATTTCCAGTCCGCATAACAACAGTCCCTTTTGTTGTTGGACCAAGCACAAATAGCTGTTGTTGCATCGCGCCACTGTCTCTATGGGTTCTGAGACTAATACATAATTAACAAATGCGTGACTTCCACAAAATAATAGGACAAACAAGTTCACAGTTGTTGACGATAGAAGTTTATAGTTTCTACTAGAGCTGCTGTATCGACAAATTTATTTGAATACAATTTCCTCCATTTATAAATGCGTGATTGTAATACTCCATTCAGTATCAAAACGTTCCTGGAGGGTTCAAAATATAATTAATTTTCTGTTCTTCGAAAGCAGATGTCCTGCAGGGATTTAAGAGGTCCAGCAGCTTTGTAAAATTTGTTTGGCAATATGTACATTGTACGGCCTTACTAATAAATTACCTTTCGATTGTTTCTGCATCGCATCACACACAGAAAGCCTTCCCAGTCTGTCGATTTTCTTAGGAAAATTCAATTGAAACCAGCGCCTGGAATTCTCTTTTTCTGTTCCAAAGGGAATTTTATTTTATGACTTTCATTCTTTGCCTTGGATTGAAGAATTGTTTCTGAGCACCATTTTTCTTAAGGTCCCTCGTTCTATTCGTAGAAAGCAGAAAACTATTAATCTTTACGTTATTTGAGGCTCTCCACGTGGTGCATTCATCGTAACCACGTTGCCACTTCCTTCTTATTCTGTAGAGTGGAAATGTTCGAGCAACTGAGATTCGAGAAACATCACTTCTTCAGACGTATACTTAATCTATTCCAGCAATATAAGAGGTTAATCTCTGCCCCCACAGTTCTGATATAAGTTACAACTCTTTGTTAATCCTACGTATTTTTTTTTAAATGTGCAATAATTATCAGATGGTAAAAGCGGGGAAGTTGAATAAGAAAATTACAAGCTCAAATATCGCACTCCCAATCAACTGAGAGTAAAAAGGAATTTTAAAATCATGGAACAGTCTATCTCATAAAAAATCCAGCAGAACGTCACAGTTCGGTTTGATTCATTACACGCAAGTAATTTAGAATGGATTTGTTTTATTACAGGGTGAGAGGGGTTGGTATTACTATTTACAGCAGAGACAGCACTGAGTGAGTCAGTGTATATTAAAGCAGGCGAATTAGATGTTCAATAATGTCATCCAGCGTTCAGCAGTGAAGACAGAAGTGTCGAAGGACGGAAATATTATCGCAGCTCCTACTTGGGTCTCAGTTTTTGATCAACCCGTGAATGAGAAAGAGAGGAAGCAGCATGTAACTGTGCGATACTGAAGGGAGATAAGGTGTTCTTTTCCAACTGTCGAAAATAATAATCATCATATATTGGACAGATATTTGTTCACTGTGGATCAGGTGGTGTCATGTCCTGAAATATATTACCGATTTCTATATTCCATGATTGAGTCAATTCCTTAAATCTATATGAAGCAGGTGTCGGTTTTCATTTGGTTTACTGTTGTAAAATGACTCCCATTTGATTTTGTATGACATCTCCAACTATGGTTGAGAGACAGCAGTCTTCTATACAGCAGAAGTAATGTTCTTCTGCGAAGATGTAAGGGAGGTTCTGAAAGCCCCTAGAGCAACTCGCAGAGCACTAGGCTGGATGGTGTTTAATCGCGCTAAAGTACTTTTTCTTGCAGAGTCATACACTGGAGAACCATAGTCCAAGCGAGACCTGATGATGGATAAGGGTAAGTTGATCAGCGTCCCATGACAAGGATGATACACAGCGGAGGATATTCAACTTCTTCAAACAGATATTTCGAAGATAGGAAAGCTCAGTTTCCTATCTAGTATAGGACCAAGAAATCAGACACTGTGAGCAAGAGGAATTGACACGTTATTTTCTTTAGCTCTAAATCAGGATGAAGTGACCAAGTTTTCAGAAATGAGTGGCAGGGGATTTCTGTTCGGCGATCCGTTGCGTAAGGTCCATGAATTCTGGTTAGAGTAATTTGTAGCTGTCTTTCGATAGTATTCATAATTTGCGAATGGCAGGATATGGTGATGTCGTCAGCATACATGTATGCTTCAATTGTTTTTGGAAGATCATCCAATGTATTGTTGCTCTAATCGCAAATAGGGTTCGACTCAATATGGAACCCTGTGGGACATCCTCTTCTTGAATGTGAGATGCTGACAACATGTTTTGATATCGGACTTGAAATGAGCGTAATTTTAAAAAGTTCTAAATTATTAAAGGGAGATAGCCTCTCAGTCCTAACTGATGCATATCTTTAATAATACCATGACGCCATGTGGTGTCAGATGTTGTCTCCTGACAAAGGTGTTACGAATGTTGGATTCAATTTTTACAAGTAAAACGAGAGTGGACCTGTTTTTACGGAAGCTATATTGAATAGAAAGTAGATTTTCGGAGTCTAGAATCCAGGTGAGCCTCATTGTTGGGATACTGATTGGCGTGTTGCTGGTTTCATTGGCTGTAGATTTTTTACTGTACGTTAGCACAGTTTTGGCCCAGATGACAAAGGAAATGTTTGGTTCTATGGAGACATCTGTTTCAGTTGCAGCTGACCAGCTGTTTTTAGTGACCGATGCGTATGCTCGGCTAGGCATGGTTAACAGTATTTGCTTCCTTGCTTCAGGGTATGTGACTTTATGCTCCACTTTATATTTCTGGATTTTTTTGCCTGTTTTCCAAAGGTCACATGCTTTAGAATATACAGGATGGCTTCCTTTACAGTTTCGGCAAGTACGAGTGGAAACTATACAGTCTCCTTGGGAATCTTCCTTACAGCATCTGAGAATGGCCATACTTCTGGCACTTAAGGCAGAGAATGGAATGTGGGATGTAGGGCCGAATCTTGCAGTTTAAATAACCTGCTTTAACAGAAAAGTCGAAGTACTAAATATCAGAACGATGGACCTGGTTGGTAATAGGTTGCCATCTTTTTTGGTCATTATTCTCCGCGCAGGAGTCACTTTTTGTTCCCTGAGGTTCTTGTATTTGTATTATCTCCTCTTCAGACACGAATAGTAAGTCCCATTCACTGATAATGCCTTTTGAGGTGTTTAGATTGTTATGGGGCGTAACTGACACTGGAATACTGTTAAATGATGTTAATTGTAACAGCTGCTCTGAATGAGATGTCTTAGAAGTTTCAAACAGAAGGTCTCCAGATTGGAGACCTTTGACCATTTTAGGAGATCCACAAACCGATTCTAAACATTTCTGTATTAGAAAAGGCGATAGTTTGCCAACAGGTTGCGTGGATAATGAGTGCATTATAAGAAATGTTGGCACGTCTTTATTCTGATTTTTCTGTCCGTAGTCGCTTCAGACGATTGGAGTCATGGTCGATTGTCAGGAATTTCTAATCTTAAGCTCGAGGGCTCTAAAGGTGGATAATTACTTATATCCATGATGGCTCCTTTAGGCCCTAGGGGTTTGTTTTTCCCACCCAGGATACCGGCCCCGCCGCGGGGACGCAGGAGCAGTGCCTGTGTGTGACCAAGCGTAGAGTAGTAGGGATTAGTAATAGAACTATCAGAAAAGAAATGTGGCTTTCCTTTCTTGCCCTGTACAAGTACTTTTGCAACAAGAGCTGTTAACGAGAGGGAAAGCACTATATATCGGTTTTAGGAAATCGCACTTAAGCACAGAGAAATCGCTTGGCACCCGGGGCCGAATCGTACGTAAATTTCTAGTCAGCAGCGGAGTACAGTAGTTCCCCGACTATATTTGGACTCAGCAATTCCGAAGCTATGATGCACATGGGTGTATGAGAGAGAAAACACTATAGAATCTAGATCGGGAGATTTCGCATGGTCCACAAAGCGATCGATTAGCATCGAAAGAATAGGGTTACAGTGTGATGGTGGGTTCAGGGTATCATCTGTACATCGTTCACTACGCTCCTGGAAACCCAAACACGATATTTCCACCCAAAGAGTGTGTTGTCCAAACTAGCACACTACTCCCAATGATGCCTCTTTCAATGACGTTATCACAGAAATGCCGTGTCGCTAGTTGCTTCCAAAGTGAGAGGAAATTTGGAGTAATCCGCAGATGCTCTGAAATGGAACTTTATACTCACTAAACAATTCACACTGCCATTCCACCCACTAGGTTTTCTGGTAACAATTAATAACTTCAGGAATTGTACTATCTTAAATAGCCATGCGACTACCGTCAAGCATTCTGTTAGCTCTCAAGCGCCAGACTAATATTGGTTCAATGAACGAGGAATAAGTTTGCTTTCATGCCTACTCCATTATAAAGTAAAGTTGCAGGAGAGGCTACGTCGTCCTAGACTCAAAATACATTAATTTTCATGAGGTCATAGTATAGAGCTATAGTATAGAAGCTTTTACTGCATCTGTAACATACACTGTGCTGCCACTTTATTAGGTACACCTACCTAGTTGAGTGCAGAGCCTCCTTTAGCTTTCAAAACAGCCTGAATTGAAATGTGTTCAACAGGATTGAGATCCTATTGAACACATTTCAATAGGATTAATATATTGAGATTCAACAGGACTGAGCGGGCCACTGCAGCAAAGAAAAGTCATTGGAACCATTCCATAGTGATTTGGGCTTTGTGCACCGGCGCATTATCCTGCTGGAAGTAACTATCTGAATGAAGATAAACTGTCAACATCAACGGATGCACTTGGTCAGCACGATGTTTAGGTACGATGTGGCATTCAGACGTGAATCTATGGGTATCAATGGACCGAACGTGTGCCAAGAAAACATTCCTCACTCCATAAAACTGCCCCCACCACCTTGCACAGTAACCGCCAGACATGACGGGTCCATGGATTCATGTTGTTTTCGTCAAATTCTGAGCCTTCCATCAACATGATGCGCCAGGTACATCAACTTCAGACCAAGAAACTGTTTTCCAATCCTCGATAGTCCAGTGCTGGTGTTCCTGTGCCCACAGGATCACCATCACTGGACGCGCTCTCTTGTTCTTCATTGATAACAAAGGTACGCGATGTGGCCGTCGGCTGTTGTAGCCCATTCGCGACAAAGTGCGACTAGTGGTCCGTTGCGATATTTTGTTCTGCGCACCAAGGTTGTTATATTCTGACGTGATGTGGCCCGTCTGTTTGCTTGCACAATTCTAGCCATCCTCCTCTGATCTCTCTCATCAACAAGCGATTTTCTTCCAAGGGAGTGCCATTGAGAGAATGTTTTCTGTTCGTTGCACCATTCTCGATACACAACCTGTGTTGCGTGAAAATTTCAGGAGAACTGACGTTTCAGAGATGCTTTGTCCAGCACGTCTTGCACCTACTACCATACCACGATTGAAGTCCGTTAGATCACTCCTTTTCCCAATTCTTGCTACGTTTTGTACGCTTAACTGATACTAGAAAGGTTGTTCTGCTGCATTTATATCCACAACTGTGGTCATGTGACTTACACTTTATTAGGTACACAAATGGTTCAGAAGATACCGAACCAGCTTTCCCTTAAATGTCACCAGACTATCCACCTTAACCACTCAGCTGTTTATTCCAGCGGCTTACAACACGCTGGCAGAACAGAGTTCTTCGGCGGAATCTGCTGATTTCTCCCAATGAACTCATGAAAACTTCCGACTCGATATAGTAATTAGTTATCCTGGTCATGGAGAACATTATAGAGATGTAATCCTTAGTTCAAAGATGCCAATTTGAAATATAAAAATTGGACTGAACGAAAGTATATGTTTGTTTTCTGCAGATATCAAATGTTGTTTGCACTGTCATCGCAATATGAAAGTGAGTCGAACTGGAATAGGTCTGAGTTCTTTGGTCTTGGTATTTCTATTAAACTAATATAATTTACAATTAAACGAATCGCTTTTATATTTTTGCTGCTTACGGATTCCATTAAGGAATATGCATACCAGCGACGTTTCTCTTAATCTGTCCAATGCACGCTTACGAATTATGCGTCAACCCGACCTAAACGCTAATCTTTTTAATTATTCCTCAAGAGAGAACTCCTAAATAATTACCCCAATTAGAATATTTTATAAAACGAAGCTCATCTGTTGAAAGCATCGACGGTTAATTTTAATTTATTCCGAAACTTAAGGAGTTCAGCACCAATTAAGCGTCAAGGGGCTGAAATGCTCGAGAATTTTTCTCGAAGGTCAAATCTGTTGGTTTTTCTTGCCAATAATTTATGAAACGTGTGGTGGAAACAATGATTTTCAAATGATCCGGGAAAGAGAAAAAAATCGCAATTTTTCTCGACATTAGCGAGCGGGAACAATACACCAACACCATCCAACTGCGATGCTTTGAGCAACTTAATCTCCTCGCAATTGCAGTCTGGTAATTCAGTAAAATCATTAGCAATGACAGGAGCGTGCATTTGTGTGTGAAGCGTGCAGCTCCAGAAGTCGTTGGACGTTACATAAAAATTACTTAATTCAGAAATTAAATATTTACAGAGGATGAAGCGAAGTTTGCGAGGGGAGAAGTTTGTGACAAAACTGTTGCGGAGTTTCCTCGCTAGAATCCGATACACTCGCTAGAATCCGAGAATAAATATTGAATCCTGAACTGTAGTGGAAAGACGGATTAATTATTCAGTTACGCTCTTCAACTGAGAAGTCTAATTATGTCACTTTCTGTTATTTCCCGATTACCCCATGGATGAGTTATGATTAAGGGAGATATTTTGGCAGTAATGGCCAATTGAATGGAGAAATGGAGCAATAATATTTTTTGAAAGCTAAAGTATTAGAAATTGTATAGTGTATAATTATATGGACTGCTGGCATCAACCATAAGCAGTTTGCTATATCATTTGCTTGTAACTTATCTTGATCGAAAATTATTAGTATTATATTGGGTTTTAGGAACATTAGCAATTAAGGCCATATTTCTTCTTGTATATTCTCTGTAAATTGCATATTTTGCAATTTATTTGATGAAAAATTATGCTAACTTCGCCTGAGACCGACTAACTTGGCCACGTTGTATAAGAGGCTTTATTCAGTCTAGTTAAAAGCTTTTGGGGTAAGTCACGCATTAATGCGAGATAAACAAGTAAAGTTCTAACTGGATTTCCTTAGACTTCTGGCTTAGTGAATAATACGATACCTTAATCAAAAAAGGAACATTTTGTTTATTTTATTGGTAGATGTTGGTAAATGAGTGGTCTCGCCGATTTGACCTAATTCAGAACTTATTTTTTTGTTTATTTCCTTCTCCGACTGTATTTTTCATCAGAAATATCCCTTATTATGCATTACCAATAAAGTGACCACATCACCTTGAGTTCACAAAACCGAGAAAGTTTTAAGAAGAATTTCATTTCGGGAAACATATAGCTAGTATTTATATTTTATTTTTTCTAGAAATATCTAGAACTATGAAGTCATCAGCAATAATTAGGGGAAGCTTGCTTATTAGAGAAAAATCACGTACGGTCCCTTTTCATGCGGACGTAATTAAGGGAGTAATTAAACCTTAAAAAGGTTTGATTACGAACTTTAAATTAATTTAACTGTCTAATTGCTTTAATTACGAACTTTAAATTAATTTAACGTTTTAATTCTTTAAAAATGTTTCCTCAATTATACTGAATTGAGTTGAAATGACTAAGCAATATATCCTCGATGTGTGGGCAAAGCCAGGTGACGGGATGATAACAGGCGACCTGTAGAGGGCGTTGCGAAATCTATTTCTAACCATGAATCAAAGTAATAATCATTTAAACTTAAGCTTAATGGGAATATGTTGTCTAGGAACAGCAGAAGACTTTATTCGCAGGAAATGCAAAGAAATTGCTCATTGCCTTCCCTGAGGAATAATGAACGTGGTAATCGAAAGGCCCCATTCACGCATTTCTTTGATCGAACTCTGAGCACCATTACGGTAATTAATTGCAGCAAGGAACTTTCACTGGATTCGCGCTGTGGCTGCGTAATTTGACAAACAAAGAACACTGATAGACAGATAGCGTAATACTTAAACATCTCGAGAGCAGTAAAGTCAGCATGTTAGCTTGTCTCGTTGGCGCCACCGTGTCCGAGGTTTCCTGGTTATCGCACGCTTGTTGCATTGATGCAGTTTCCAAGGAAACAGCGCCGATAGGTTTGATTTAATACACTTGTGCAAGATCGTCAATAAAGATGGGAAGGGCTTCCAAAGACCACTTTCTGGGCAAGGACGCTTGACGACACACGAACCTTAATGCAATATCCTAAGAGAGGTCGAGGGAGACCTTACGCACGTGAAAAATGCGATTCGCCAACGACTTTTGCGAAACGGAACAAAAAGAAAGGTACCTTCTTCTAAATAGGATGATTCGTATATCTTTCTGTAAATAAAAGATCTCGTAACGTAACTCGCATTTGTATTTTAAAATTGCATCCTCTGGCGACAAAATATGGTTACGTGGAAATAGCGCATTCCTCAGAACGGTAAAACAACTGGACCAGCAAATATTTGTTCTTCCAGTTTTTTACCATTCTGAGGAATTCATTAGAGCACAGCTTCACGCATCCATAACAGGTGGATGCTTGAAGCTGTGCGAGAAAGATTGACCGAATATTTGTATAGATCTGTCCTCGAAATGAATATCTCTTATTATGTAAAAAGGAGGTTCGTTTTGCGGCAAAACTTTAACATCGGGATCTTGCCCTTCCTCTTCTGCATTAACACAGCGTATCACGAACTATATATTTCGATTTTCATTTAAAAGCCATTTGAGAACAATCGAAGTGCAGAGTAATCCCTTTCTCATCCTGCAGATCCCCATAACTAACAAAGTACCCTATTAACTCTGTGATCATCGAAAGATGTGACCAAGTTAACGACTTGGGGATTCTCTTCTTGATGCCCATATCCTTACATAAATCCCAAAACACTGTGATGATTTATCAAACGGAATACCTACAAGTTCAAAAACTACAGATATGCTGTTATCCTTAATAAAACTATAGTATAGTTCTCCCAATCCTAGAATTCAGCTCACCGATCAAAATTGTCCATTACCGTACGTTCCGTAACCCCCTATTTTATCACACAGTGTACTACTATGAATCGCTGTGTAATTACTCTCACCCGAGTCCCTGTGCACTAGAAGAGCTATTGCTGACATTACCCTTCTAGCATCTGGTATCCTCCTTGTAGACAAGTCACGAATCTTACGCTGTTTCGCGAAAAACTCTGCCAAGTGGCAGAGTTTTGACTGAACACTAAACAGAATCAGCAGATCAACAAATGACTCTCTCCTTGACTTTTTTGAGATCACTGATGAACACCATCCACAAGTATACCTGTTCTCTTGAACTGCAAAATGGCTAGCTCTCATTTGTTTATTATTACTTTATATATTTTTTTAATTATTATTTTCCTATTCTCTAATTAATTTATTTATTATTTGTTTTTCCGTTAACTTAACTTAATGCATACCTCTTTTGTATATATGAATCTATATCAATGTTTATCTTACTGTTGGATCTCTTATTATTGTTATTAATTGTATTCATTGTGCTGCTCTCAGATACATTGGTGATGGTTACCTGTTGTGTATCTTGTTATTAAACGTATCAAAACATGGGCAACTGGGCAATAGAGATGCCACGCAACTTTCCTCTAAGGGGATTCATTCTTATTCGTATAGCACAGCAGTTCAAACTCGTGGGCAAATCTTCGTATCTGCAGTGGAACCTACAACTAAACCAGGCAGCATTAAGGTCATGTTCGCAGAAGTACACAGAATAAATATTGATGTGAGACAGAGAAGAACCAGGTACCCAACCTACGCCTCTTTCATCCCTACCTGCTTTCCAAAGAATGTGAGCTTTGTGCTAGATCCAAGGCCATGGAACCCTCATCAAACCATTCGTATTGTTTATTAAAATGCAAGGAGTATTTGTAGCAAGCTGGCATACTTTGCATTCGTCTTTATTGGAGAGAGGCTGTGTAAGTTTTGAACCATATTGAAGTAGTGATTTAGAAATTACTGGTGACTGTTTATTAGAAAATATTTCGAGCAAAAAGGCAAGTAAAGGATGATATATACCCAGTAATTTTGAGGGAAACAATCTGAAAGTGTATGAACCAGTGAGGTTTATTATGAGGGCATCATTAGACTTGGGGGAGATTCCACTAATTGGAAAAATGCCAACGTACAAAGTATAGCTCTAAAAGTAAGTTCAGAAATTACAGACCGGTTAGTCTGACTTCAGTGATAGGAAAAATCTCCCTACCACTGAATTCAGTGGTAGAGAGATTTGATTAGTAGTGTGAGGCAAGCTTAAGTAGCATCAGCAAATATATATATATTTCGTACATCCGTTCCCTACAAACGTTTGTCCAGTTCGTCCTCGAATTTATTTAAGCTATCAACTTCCAAAACAAGTGGGCGTTTCTTTCAGCAATCAACTACCCGCTGGTTAAAGGCAACTTTCCGCACATCTATTCTACATCTTTCTCAATTTGAATTTATGCCCCCTCAGATTCATAATCTGAGCAAGAGGAAGAATCCCTTACTACAAGTGCCTAGTCTCGCTGCAATTTACTTAATAAACGTCTCAATCCATCTGCCCAAGTAGCTGTCATTAACAATCCTGCCAACCTTTGTACCATCTGCATAAGCCTGACATGCATTCTTCAATATCACTGATAAATATACAAAACACCGAACCCTGGGGAACTCCAATAATAACATTAGTCCACGAAGAGCAGCACCCATTGATTACCACCCTCTGTCTTCTCCCACTCAACCATCCTTTATCCATCGCAGAAACTTGCCATACTGCTCCAATTTGTACAGTAGTCTTCCATGCGCAACAGTGTCAAAATCTTTCCTGAAATCCAAGTGTATGATATCAAAATTATTTCTATTGCATCTAGTTTCCTTGTGAGCTCATTGTCAGACAAGACTTTCCTTTAAGGAACCCATGCAGTGTCTGAATTATTACTGCAGCCTTCTCTAGATGATCCTGCAATGCATCTTTAGCTTCGTTAAGGGAAAAATCATGTTTGACAAATACCCATGTGATAGAACAAATTCGACACAGTTTATGTGGATTTTAGTAAAGTAACTGATTCAGTACCTCATGAGAGGTTACTCTATTACATATAAATATTTTTCAGAGGCCATAATCCCTAGGAACGCCCCTGCTGATTCATACAGACTCCAACAAATTGACAGGCTACACCTGTGCCGCCCATATTAAATGATTAACCAAATGATTGTTGACTATTAAAGTTTGAACTCATCACTGCAAGTCTTTGATTGAGAAGTGTGAATTAAATTTGAATTTCGCGGAATGGTCTCCAACATTGTCCACATATAATTCTATCTAGTGGTTTGGATATTTTGCTAAACTACCAGACAGAGGTTGTTTGGAATCTTTTACTACAATTAACGACTACTCTACTATAAATATACTACATTTCCTGTCAAAAGTTATGTCAATACGTAACTAAATCTGTGCATAAAATGTTGTTTTGAAATCAATTAATGTCCACAATATGCACGCGCTGAAATATTTTCGTCTGTCTCTATCATTTATTGTCAATTATAAATAAAAACATTTTTGTATAAAGAAATACAAATTCCGTGAAAATTTTCTTTGATTATTCTGTAATTTAGTAATAATCGAGAAAGAAAAACAGAATTATTTCAATTTTTCATTTAAATAAGGTTGTCAAATACATTTCTAGCCATAGCCTGCGTGCACTACACTAGCCACACAACACTGTTGTGTAGTGCACGCGGACTTCAAATAAGCGAAGTTCGCGAGTGTACGCAAGGGGCTCGGTAGCGTAGTGCCTTCGGCGGCAGCGCGCTTGCTGACTGAAAACAACCTGGGTTCGAATCCCGCTGGACGAGTTTCCAGAGGTTTTTTCTTTCGGTACCAAGTTAGTCGATCTTGGGCCGGGCCCTGTGAGAGGGGTTTTTTCCCCCCTCACCAACCAAAATTGACCGATGTACACACACAAATACAGACCCGAACACCCCCTCCCACTACCTCTATGCAAATGAGTTATCTAATTAATCGTATTAAATCCTGCTATTATTTCAGAGGGTGAAAACATCGCTAACATCATGTACGTATTCAGCTACATGATGTTAGGGATAATATGGCGCTTAATAAATTTATTGAACCCCATTTTTATTTTACTGCAGCCATGCATTTCATAATATTACATCTAACTGGAAATATTTATTTACTCTTTGATGAAAAATTATCGGATATTAAGAACAGGAATTAATTCCAGGTTAAATCTAAAGATCTTGTGGTATAGTTCAGATTACATCTCTGGAAAAAAAAAGTTAGTGTATAATTATATGGACTGCTGGCATCATCCATAAGCAGTTTGCTATATCATTTGCTTGTAACTTATCTTGATCGACAATTATTATTATTGTATTGCGTTTTAGGAGCATTAGCAATTAAGGCCATATTTCTTCGTGTATATTCTCTGTAAATTGCATATTTTGCAATTTATTTGATGAAAAATTATGCTAACTTGGCCACATCTCTGGCAAAACGTTGTATAAGAGGCTTTATTCAGTCTAGTTAAAAGCTTTTGGAGTAAGTCACACATTAATGCGAGATAAACAAGTAAAGTTCTGACTGGATTTCCTTAGAAAATTGACAAAATGTTCCTTTTATTGGTAGAAGTTGGTAAATGAGAGGTCTCGCCGATGTGACCTAATTCAGAACTTATTTTTTTGTTTATTTCCTTCTCCAACTGTATTTTCATCAGAAATATCCCTTATTATCCATTACGAATAAAGTGACCACATCACCTTGAGTTCAAAACGGGTCACTGAGTTATTAAATTATTGCGAAGGGATCGATCCTTTCAGAGAAGACATTTGGGAACAAAACTAAGAAAGTTTTAAGAAGAAAAATGTGTGTTATATAGCTAGTATTTATATCTTATTTTTTCTAGAAATATCTAGAACTATGAAGTCATCAGCAATAATTAGGGGAAGCTTGTTTATTAGAGAAAAATCACGTACGGTCCCTTTTCATGAGTAATTAAACCTTAAAAAGGTTTAATTACTAACTTTAAATAACTTGGGAACAATCGGTGGATAACATCTTGAATGCCATATTCAAGGAATCGGCAGTCCCAACTCTACAGGAATCATAAACACATCATAAACCTGAACTACAATACACAAATCATGGAGCCCCCCTTCACCATGGAGGAGCTCAGTACTGCTGCCGCCCGGATAAGAAAGAGAAAATGTCCCGGCCTAGACATGATAGAACCCGAAATACTTAAAAAAGTAATAGAATATGCACCGCAACTTTTATTGACCCTGTTCAACAGATGCCTAGAGGTAGGGAAATTCCCAACAAAATGGAAAACGGCCAACATCAAACTTATCATCAAGAGTCCGACAAAGAAATCAGAGTGCCCGAAATCCTACAGGCCCATCGCACTTCTTTCAGTAGTTACCTTCAACACTACGAAGCAGCTGGCCTCCTAGCTGGGAATCAGTTTGGATTTAAACCGGGATCCTCCACAACAGAATTGCGATTGATTTTGCCGGGGCGTTCGACTCACTCTGGTGGCCGAGCGTCTTGGACAGACTCAGGAAAGCTAAAGTACCCATCAACCTCTATAAAGTCATAGAAACCTATCTCTCACAAAGAAAAATTGAGGAGTTCTTGAGAATGGACCTAGGCGCAGTGGGGGTGCAGGCCTTCGCAGATGACCTAATTTTGACAGTGCAAGCAAACTCCAGAGCCCAATTGAAAATCCTAGCTGAAAAACCCTGCAGATACTTCAACAGTGGGCCAAGAAGAATTTCTTAACAATTTCACCGACAAAGAAATTGTCGGCGCTGCTCAAAGGAACCCTGCAACTGAGACGACTATCCCAGATTAAGATTGATGGAACAACTATCAAGTTTGCTAGACAATAACTTATCCTTCCAACCACATCTCAAATTCCTAAGGCAAAAGATCAGAAACTACTTTGCCATGGTAGCTAGGGTCACAAGGCGAGACTGGGGTCTCAAAAAACGTACCCTAGCCTTATACTACAAGACAACCTTCCTCCCAATAATTACATACGCGTCAGCAATCTGGTATAACAAAACCGCCTTGGTCGTAAATAAGAGAATCTTGGATGCAATTCAACGCACCATCCTCCTCCTCACTACCACCCGCGCCTGCAGAACGGTGAGTAATCCAGCGCGTCAGGTGATACCAGCAGTACTTCCACTTGATCTTGAAATCGCAAGAACAGGACAAGGGAATAACCACCACTTTCCTGGAATTTACAATAGACCCAACAAACAACCATAAGGCAGAAAAGATTTCACCTGCTGCAGGTGGGCAGAAACAACTAAAGGAGCAATCACCCACAAGTTCTTACCGCAACTTGAAAAAATCTATCCAAAATCGCCTACTTGGTTCTTTCCGGGGTTGCAAACAACATACTTGCTAACTGGACACTGCCCTTTTAACGCAAAGTTAATGGACTTCGCCCTTGTAGAGGACCCATGCTGTACATGTGGAGAGATCGAAACCTGGGAACACCTTATGTACGACTGTCCGCAATACGAGGATCTCTCAGGTGCATTCTAATCACGAGTATAAGATACCTGCCCAGAGTGCAAAAGTTTCACCTACTGGATTCAGAGGAGGAATACAGGGCCCTGACCTGAATATACTGAATGAAGATGGAGAACCAAAACAAAGACATTCAACTTGGACGGGACACTATCCCACGAGTGACTCTACTACCGGACTTATGACTACACTACGACTGATGCAGCCTCACTGCCATGTAGCCAAATGGCGATCTCTACCAGCTCCCTTGCCTGGTATCTATTTTTTTCCTATCCCTGGCAGGGGGGGAGGAGATGGTCTTCCTGTTTCCTCCCTCCCCTACCACCCCACATATTTCGCCTGGTGAGGCATGGGCATGCCTTACTGACCATCTGGGGTTGCCTTCCCTATCGACCCCATACTTCTGTCAGTCTCTTCCCCCTACTCTGACTAATACGCCAGCGTAAACCCCACATAACTAATCGAATTCTAAACTGAACCATATTAACCCATCCTGGCTTTCACACCATCACACCATTCCCTCCAAATGCCTGTCCAGTTCCTCCTTAAATTTATTTAACCTATCAACTTCCACAACGACAGATGGAAGTTTGTTCCAGCAATTAACCACCCGCTGGCTAAAGGCAAATTTCCGCACATCTATTCTACATCTGTCCTTTCTTAATTTGAACTTATGTCCCCGTAGGTTGGTAATCTGAACAAGTGGAAGGATCCCATCAGAATTCAACGTGCTCAACCCATTCAAGGCCTTATAGACCTCAATCAGATCACCGCGCAGGTGCCTAGTCTCCAGCCACTGCAATTTGCAGAACTTAAGCCTCTCTTGGTAAGAGAATCCCTTCATTCCCCTCACCAATCGTGTTGCTCTTCTCTGTACACGCTCAAGCAAATCTACATCCTTCCTAAAATGAGGCCTCCAGACCTGTACGCAGTACTCAAGGCGTGGCCTGACCATTGCCTTATACAGAGGGACAATCACCTCCTTTTCCCTGCTAGCAAAATTCCTATATATCATTGACAAAACCCCATTACCCGCCCTAGCAGCCTGTCTGCACTGCTCAGAAAACTTCATATCTGACTGCACAATTACTCCCAGGTCTTTTTCATTTTCTACCACCTTAAGTGTAGTACCACACAGTTGGTACGTTTCTCTGGGGTTACTTCTACCCATATGCAGTACTTTGCATTTGTCAAGGTTGAACTTCAGTTGCCACTTCTTAGCCCATCTGCCCAAATTATCTAGATCCTGTTGCAGTAGCACACTGCCATTACTGTCATTAACAACCCTGCCAACCTTTGTGTCATCTGCAAACTTCGACATTAAGCCTGATATAACTTCATCAATATCATTGATAAATACACAAAACAACAGTGGCACCAACACCGAACCCTGTGGGACTCCACTAATAACATTAGTCCACGAAGAGCAGCACCCTTTGATTACCACCCTCTGTCTTCTCCCACTTAACCATCCTTTTATCGATTGTAGCAACTTACCCTTAATACCATTCTGCTCCAATTTGTACAGTAGTCTTTCATGCGCAACAGTGTCAAAAGCTTTCATGAAATCCAAGTATATGATATCAAAATTATTTTTGATATCATATACTTGGTAGTATAGTTGCATGCTTGCTGATTGAAGAGACATGAATCAAATCCCTCTGGAAGATTTCACACGGTTCTTTATCTCATTACCATGTTAGTCGATCTTGGACGACCGAGTCCCTTGTTTAAGGGATGTCTTCCCACCCATCTCAGTATTATTACAGTATTATTACAAGCAGCTCCAAACATTTTGATTTAAATATCCGGGAATTTATATAGATATAAGAAAAGTTATATCTATATATAGCAATAGTAGAGGAGAGTTCTGTAACACCACTTTTCGTGTTACGGGGCTCTTCAAGACACTTCATGTCAGTGTTCTAATTGGGGGAAAAACATTAACACAGAGAATTATAGTTTGAAATATACATGTCATTTCTATAAAACAGGAATCTATATAAAGTTCACATAAATAATATTCGTTAGTTACTGAACCAGGTTCTGCAATGAATGTTCTGCAATTTCTACAACGAGGTGAGAAGTCCATAAGGTGATTTCCCTGGTTGGAAAAGTTCCTTTTGATTTTTATTATTTTTTACTGGCTACTGATAATCGATACCTGTATATTCAAGTCGGTTTATGAGAGGAAGAAACACCAGTGCGCCCAGAAATAAAACTTTTTCGACAGTAAGTTTATGAAAGTGGCTATTTCTTTATCTTTCCAGTGATGGCAAATGATAAAGATGGAATTCGATTAAAAAGCTAACCAAAGGTTAAGTGGTAACGTCTGAACAAATTCATTATTTCCATCCCTGAACAATTGTCATTAAAAACACGATTTAGCATCTCTTCAGGAATTCCTCGTAATTTTATCGAATCATAAGAAAAGGGAGGATAAGAGAAACGGAGAACTTCCTGCCCACCTGAATGACTTTCTTTTGGACGAAAGACCAGCTCTTGCAAAATGACAGACTGTCAGCCCGACGACAAGGTTACATATCGCCTCCCTCGTTTTCTCTTCGAGTTGGAGGAAGAAAAGTTGCTGAGCTGGCGGCAATGAGCTGTTAAGGTGATTAAGAGAGTCTGCGATGGGTAATTTTGAATCCTCAAACCATACCAGGTCGTGGGGGAGAGGGGGAGTGGTTGTGCCATTAGATTAATGACTGAATTCAACTTTTTCCTTCTCCGCAACCGTAGGGTGCCTTCAACTTTGCTAACAAGAAAGTTAATTTCAAACAGAAATGAACTTTCTTCTTAGCGAAATTCTCTAATGTCGAAATTAATCTAAAGTTTTGATCACTAACATTACGGTTGAAGCTATCTGAATTGAATTATTACTGTTTTAGGAGATTTATATGGCTGCGCATCCCCCTGATAAATATGTTTGAAGTTAAAGCTACGGTTATTTTAATGAATTAAGACAGTGCACTTACTGGCACAAGAATATCGATAATTTCTAACGTAAATATCAAAAAAAAAACCCATCCTAGCTTAATACGACTCATGATTTTCCAAAGATGCTTAATTATTCATTCTCCAAGATGTTCGTATAAAGCTGTCAACTATGGAGCTCACTATTAACAGACCACGTATTTTGAGGCGTCGTGCGTATTCCAACATGCTACATGTGGAGTTCTTCATCCGCACTAATTTATTATTAATATCAATCATGGAAAAGGTGTTGTGGGCATTTTATTGCAAGTCTAAGGCGCTAAAACGAAGCTGATTCTTTTCAAAATTTCAGCATCTGTTTATTCTAAACCTTCGTTCCAGTTATCACGTTAATAGATTAATCTATTTCCTCTATGCACTCATTCCTTCACCCAAACTACTATCAATCTTGTGAATATTACGTATCAAGGATTTGGTAAACTCTCGAGCACGACAATGTTCTTTAAAGCACCCATAATAAACTCCATGTAAGAGAAAGATGCAAACTGACCAGACTGGTTCTATCCCATTTTTATGGTTCTATCCCATAAACCAAAAGAAATCAATGAAAATGTGCTTAAACGTCATGATACTGAATTTCTGGGAATTATAAACTGGGAAATATCAGGAAATATAAGCTGTTGAGAATCATTTATGGAAAAGTCTTCTTGCACTAAGAAAATGTATTTTATGTCACAACTTCGTTCAAAATATTACCAAAGGATCCGGTGAATTACTGAAATATATTCGTCGTATATATAAAACTCACCCCCCCCCCAAATTCTGCGATGTGTGAGGCTCTTCCAGGTGACCAGAATAAGGCGCGGGCAAAACATCTTTAATACAACACATCATTTAATACCGCTTCAGCTTTAAGATAGTTTCTGAGGCCTAGTTAAATGAAGAACATTGTTTATTTCAGAAATGGTAGTGAGGAACTAAAAACTGTACGTAATTGTTCTCATAATGTAGATGAAATCACCCACTGAAGAAGAAGAAGAAGAATCCCACAACTTTTGTTAAACGTTTTAGGATCTAATTGGTTCTTTTCTGAGTGATTTGCCTGTTTTATTGGAGCAAATGGCTGTAACTATTATTGGTGCTCTGTACTGTTACCAATGAGTGTCTGGAGTCCACTTGCAACCAGACTGCCGAGCGAAAGTTTAATAATTGTGGTATAGTTAGAGAGTACGCTATGGTGAAGCGATCAAGGGACAATGTTATTGGAGTGTATGATGACAGTATTTTTTTTGCTTTATTTTCTTTCCTTTATTGTCTTTCTATGTTTTTTCCCTTTTCTTTTTTGTCTTTCTAGATTTTTTCCTTTTCTTTTTTTTTTTTCTTCCTGGAATTGACTCCCAGACTTGCTTTTTTTCCCCAGCACCATGGTTTTTTTCCCTCTCCTCTCTCTGGAGTGGGCCTTCAGGGGAATTTGCCTCACCTTTTGGAACATATTGCCAAAAGGAATCTCCAATTGAGACGGTACGTGCTCTACTGGGACTGGCTCACTTTCCTGTGGCGTGGACGAGTACCCGGAATCATCTCTCCAGTTCACTGATTCTTTTGGGAAGCCAAATGGCCAAAGCAACACACAATTCACACACTAATCAAATATCTGGCCCTTTTACAGTGGTACTATTCTTCACGAGGCGGAATTCAACTTTACAATAACACATGTCCAAGGTATGAGCACCACATGTTATTTGTATCGCTTGTTTGAATAGATTACGTAACTGGTTGAACTACAGACTCTTGAAGTCGACGCCATTTTCTATATCCACGATATGGGGTAAGCCAAAAAGACCAAGATATTGATTATTATGGTTGTAACTGGATTCCTTCTCATCGAAGAATAAGCACCAGATTGTTTATCCGAACCTGGATTCAGCGCTGAAAGTGTGGACTAGAATTTTTAGAAGGCAAAATAGAATGCAATGAAGATATGGTTGGTGGAGATCTGAGAACCTATGAGGAGATCAACGAAGAAACCTCGCAGCCAGAACTATTTACCCAAGATGAGTTGAATGAACAGTTGAATGATGAGTTGAATATATTAGAGAGCTAGCCCTCTCCAATGATAAAGCCTCGAAAGTAACGCAAACACACTTGGTTGAGAAGAACTTCAGAGTCTGAAACATATTTTCTTGCATAACGGAAACTTAAAGCCATCTATTCTCACAGTACCGCCCCTCTATTCATCTAAAGGAGCATCATTGGAACATGATGGCAATTCAATAGAGCCCTCATCGATAGAATTACTGCAATGCCATGTATATTAATGAGCATGCTCATTAGCATAAAACATTTGTTTCCTGTGCAGCCATTCTACCGCAGACCATTACATCAGACGTGACTGGCCACTTAAAAGCAGATATTAGCCAAGAAAGTGTAGTGCGCCGTATGTGCCATTAGTGGAACCAACGAAGATTCCTTCCACCTTTCCGCATTAAACTTGGCCTAATGAGCATTTTTGTGAAGGAGAGATTCGAGAGGAATTCTCGAATCGCTCGAGAAATAAGGCAATTTGAGAGGAATTCATTACTTAAGTGAGAAATTTCCAAAGATCTTTGTGAGGCCTCAAATCAGAGAGTTTCTTTAAAAATTATATACATTTGTATTACGTTGAAAAATTCCTTCATTTATTGGAACTAAAATCATGGTACGCTTTCAAGTGGCTTCGTGGAAAATTGTTTGGAAAACTGCACGTTGCATATAATGAAATGGGATGTCGTTGAACCTTCATTTCTTGTAGTTGCATTAAGACTTCTTTCCCGAAAACCTTAGCACGGTGAGTGATGAGCAGGAGGAACGATTCCAGCAAGACATAAAGCTCAATGGAAAATCATCATCACGGTTTCTGGAATGAACATATGTTAGCAACTATTGCTAGACGTTATACCGCGATATTCCGGAAAAATTGTACTGAAGGAAATCATTCGAATAACATTTATAAACTGTACATATCTTTTATTTTAACTATGCGTATACAGTGAATTGGATTTGAACTGGAAAAATGATAAAATATAATTGTAACTCCCATAGGTTTTGTAATTAAATCGTCTTGATTAACTTATAGTGCTTATATCATCAGCAGTCGTATTACGAAAACTGCATTTTACAGGATAAAACCAAGGACATATTTGGAAAATCTGGTTTACGAAAATATATTTATATCCTCCTTGAATCTAAAAAAAAAAAGAATTTCATTTTGTTTACCACTTTTGCTAGCCTTAATCCAATGCACTTTGGTCTATTACGAAACTGGCTAACAGAAGATAAAATAATCTGACTCGTACATCGAAATATAAAGAAAATATCAACTGAAAGCATCTTTTTACACTGTAACTGAGTTGGTCTGTCTCTTCTGAGAAGTGTATTGAATGTTCCCCCCCCCCGGTTATCTTTCAGGAAACTAAGATTTTCATTCAGCAAAACAAACCAACGAACCAGAGAATGCATCAAATTGTTTAAACAAATGTTTGGATTCTAATCAAAGACCGCGACCAAAGAAACCGTTAAAAATTGAAGCAATATTCCAAACAGATCATATTTTGAAAATAAGTCTAATTTAACTAGGCATATAATTTGTATGAATATCCAAGTTTTCGATAATATATTTACGTTAAAGTTTTTCAAATGACCAACAATATCTTGAAGAATCCATTATACTGACCCACGATCAAAAAAAAGGTTGCCCACCATTGGTTTATGCAAAAGCAATTCAGGCCAAGGACAATCCGTTGTAATAAATTGAATGTTAGAAGGCTTAATAATTAAAGGCGTGAATGTTGAAATATCAGGATATCGAGATGACAACTTCAGTTTTTCATCCCGAAAAACGTATCCTTCTACAAAAGAGGCTGTAATTTTTTCTTCAGACTATACTGATTGGAACATTGAAACATTTTACCCAATTGATCGATCTAATTTAGCAATAAGCATAGTTTCCCGAAGGCTCAATGTTTATTTGATTTCTTTGTGTGTCGTTACCTTTAGTGTGGTCTTTTATAGCTCCTTTGTGTGCTAGTAAAGTGCGTTTTATATGACATCCCACGAGACTTTTTTTTTGGCTACCTAATAGCGTTTTTTGTTGTTGTTTTTTGATAACCTCTCTCTAATAAATAGTGCATGGAAGCAAGGACTTAACGTATGGAAGCACCCTGCGCTTGTGTAACAACGCATGCCATTAGGGAAATTGCTAGCGAACCTTCTCGCAACATTGGAAAGGTAAATAACGTATACACAAGAGGAAGGATTCCAGCAAGCTGCCTTGGAAGAAGTTAGTTTAATAAGAAATAGGAAGAAACGCATTTGTAAAGCTCGCAGCAAGATGTATCCTTACCACCTTCTATTTGCAAATCGCTCTTAAAAAGAAAGAAAAGCAATTAATTAAGTTTAGTAGTAAAATCTTAAGGAAACATTGGTAAATTCGCAATTTGTTAAACATTTTTTATTATTATTTCTTTCTTTAAGTAGACGAGGTTATATCTGTCGGTGAAGTCATCTCCAGATGACTTCACCGACAGATATAATAATAAATATACAAATGTCGAATTTGTATATTTGTACAAATATACAGATATACAAATGTCGAATTTGGTAATACTCTATTTATTTAAAATGCTTGAATCGCCCTAATATAAGGAAGAGGTAAGGGTATGACGAGAGAGCAGAATTTTAAGATACTGGTTAGGTTGATAAATTAGAAGAAAGAAAACCACGTACCATTTATAGTAATAATAATATGGTGCAAGGAAGGTACAAGCTTTTTCTGCAATGGCTGAAAAAAACAAAAAAACAATAACTGGTAGATAAGATAACACAAATTATTTCCTACCTCCTCACTCAGTCTAGTCTAAACCTCTACCCCTATAATTTGAATTTATGCCACCGAGTTCTGGAATTCTCTATAACAGTGAAAATTCCGCCTTCATTCATTTTAATGACTTCTTTCAGAGCCTTATGAACCTCAATCAGGTACTGATTATTAATGACTCCCAAACTTTACGTTATATACAAATTGACATCAAGCGTTCTATCCCTCCGTCGATATCGTTAATGACAATCAGAAACAGATCCTTGGAGGACCCCACTTCTAACTTTACACCAATCTGAAGAATATCCATTAATACTTCTGCATTCTGCTCTGCAACCATCCAGCAATCCATCTTCCATATTTTCTAATGATCCCAAAATGCTCCAGCTTATACAGTAACTTCCCGTGAGGGACTGAGTCAAAGGCCTTGCTAAAATCCAAAAAAACTATGTCGAAATTGTTCCATACATCCAGCTCATGAGAAACTGTGTCAAATAGGATTACTACTAATTAGTTAAACATGATTTTCCCTTAACAAAACCGTGCTGTGTGTAATTAAGAATGCATTATCTATCTAAATATCCCTGGATTGCACTCTTAATCATTACTTCTAAGATTTCCCTACCACTAAAGTCAGACTAACCGTTAGTCTGATTTGAATGTGAACTTCGTCCTTAAACCTGCCTTTATGTATTGAAAATACATTGGCACTTCTCCATTCCAAAGTAATTCCTGCTGAGTCCAAAGATACAATAATTAACTTTAATAGTTCAATACACACCCTGGTGGTCTACTCCAAAATTACTGGGTCTGAATTTTGTTCAGTGATTAATTTGTTCCGTGAAAGAAACAGCGCATGCCCACTCAGAGATGAATAAATAGCCATGTTTTACTAATATATGAGTTCGGACTATGATGGTGATGAGTTTGTCTCCTGATAAGTTACTTTATTCTTAATTTTATACGTTTGAATTTCTTCTTTCTTTTTCTTGCATTCTTTTAGTAGGTACGCCCAAATTGTAGCTTCCTCAGCAATTTGGGCATTTCTGTGATTCCATAGGGTCTAATTTTAGAGTTTAAGTAGCCCGCTTTGATAGATAAGGGATATTTGATGAACTCCATCTCTTTTAGTCATCATTCTTGTGACTTCTATTAAATTTTTATCATGAAGTTCCTTCTTTATTTCCCCTTCAGTCAAGCGTAATTTAGTTCCATTCCACTATTGCACCTTCAGGGATATTCAAATTGGTATTCAAAGGCACGTCAAATACCTTATTGGTATTCCACAGAAATAGAGATTTTCAACAGCCAATTTAAATGTCAATACTCTGTCATTTGAGCAAGTAGGTCGCCTAACTATAGTCAGCAGATCATCTGAGGAGAGAGAGAGCAATATTCTCTAAACCTTCTACACTAAGAACTTTCTAAAAGGATAATCAGTTAATAAGTGCTTGGCATTAGATATTATATCTTCTCTGACCCGTTGACCAGGGTCAGCAGAACCATGCAGTACAGAGCAAGTATGATCCCTGTTTACTCTTTTACCGTGTGAGTGGGGGATAATTTTAAAGAATAGCATAGACATTCTTTAAGATCCAAAAGTGATGGTTTTAAATGTAAAAATAAAAACCAAGAATAAGCAAACATATATCGAGTTTGAGTTATCGTTTTTCCAGGTACGCATCTGCTTATTCTTATTTATTCTCTTTTACCACTCAAAACTCCATGGCCATTTTGAAAATTCAAATAACAACAGCTGCGACATGTTTATATGATATTTTTATTTATTTTGACAAGTAAATCTACCTGTATAATTTCGTCTGTGTAATTTAGAAACATTCTGTACATTTGTTAAATGAACCAGAAAGCTACAGGATTGATTCTTTTCTGAGATAAGCATGTTCCATTAGTTTGAGTCATGATTCGTCGAGTGAAAAGTCGAGTTGCGCATGACCAGAGATATAAAGAATTTTGGCAAGTATGGCCTCGAAAGGGCTCATCCACCACTTCCATGAACTATCTTCAGACTAGCAGAGGGGTGGCAAGAAATTATTCAGTAGATAACCCGATAAGGTTCTCAAACATTGCTATTATATTCGGTTTTAGTCTATTACCTGATAGATCAGCAAATTTCACTTACCCAAATAGCCGCTTCGAAATAGTTTCCTTGGAAGGTCAGTCACCTTGTTCTGCCATTGCTAGAATCACTTGGGAACCCCTATTTCAGAAATGCTTCTGTTATTGTGTACAGAGAAGAGGAAGGTGTTTGCATGAGGGCGGGTGCGCTTGCTCATGGGATTTGTTATGATGCAGCAACCGATCCCAAACCAATTGACATTTACTATGGTACAAAGTAGATGGATTTCCAAAGATCGGTTAAATATTTTCTGGTGAAAATTTGCACGATTGGAAGATCAATAAAAATAAACAAACAGACGGGGGCACCAATAATTTACAGGCGATGTGGTTTCTAAAGAACCATGATACTGATAAGAAACTAAATCGAGTTTAACAAAATGCATAAAACGAATGACAGTCGAATTACTGATTTCTTGTTTTCGCTGTTATTGTGAATTTCTAAACTCCTCGAAATTTATTCACGTTTCGTTATGTTTTTGTCCTTCACCATTAAATTAAGATATTTTCGATATTTCCTGCTATACAGTGAACAATTTGTATTATGTGTGTAGCAGTTGGCGAAGAATTGGCAATTTCCATCTGTAATGTCGTTTCCTTTAATGGCAACCCTGATTAAGCTCGTAAGGTTGCAGACTACGTCATGAGGACTTCGATGTTTCTGTGCGTACAAAGAGAAAGAGAGAGAGATGATTTCATATCTTCCTGCCATTTCCATCTAACAGAATGCAAAATGTCTCCTGATATCCTAACTCGCTTTGCTTCCCCACGCTCTTCCTTCGTCTCGAGCTCCATTACTGCAAGCAACATAAACATCGTCATATCACTACGAACACGGTAGATTACCTCCCCGTGTAAAACCCAGAAACTCGCCATCCTTAAGACATCACTAGAAGCTACCTCACCGAGATAAACGGGTATGCACAAACTGCTTGTCATCATCATTATTCATGACCACGTGCAAGAGAAAGTCGGCTCGGCATAATAATGTGACGAAACGCCGTGTGCGAGAGAAGCGGCTCAATGGAATTTATACCTGAAGGTTTTCTTTCTAAGGGGACGCCATAATCACCAGCAACGAGTGCATGTTAACTGCCTTCCCAAAATAATACGTGTTTATTATTCAACTGCACACAACTTGATCTGTTGTTCATCTTCAGCATTCTTTCTTTCTTTTTGTTTGTTTACCTGAAGATTTATCGAAATGTCCACCATAATATGGAGTTGGAATTTTTTTGTTTGCTCTTAAAGCGAATGAAAGAAAGTAGATGAAAAACCTCACTTGCAAAGTGAAGTTTTTTCATTGCTTATCTTCCATCCCTTAAGGGGCAGTTATTGATGTTAGCTTATCATCACCTCCTTAAAGGGGATAATAATATTGATATCATCCGTAATTATTGCTCGGATTGATGTGTTGTTGACTGTTTTTGATTTTGCGAAAAGACAGTGAAGGACACAAAGCGTCAGTATATGATATCCATGGATTTCGTGTATTCTACAATCAATCAGTCTGCTTTTTGATGGAAAGCCAACATTTCCGGGAGAGAAAGCCATGCACCCATTGGCCGAGACCTACCACAATGTGCAAAACCACAGAGTTCCTCCAGTCATTTCCAGCGCTATCTATAATAATCCTAAAACTCGACCATTGTGAGTTTCACCATCTTGCATCCAAAATCCAATTAGTTTTATTAGTTTTTCATCCTAATTCACTCAGATATTCGATCAACAAAGGTGTTCTTCGCCTATCGTAAAATGTCACCCTTTAGGAGTGGCATCAAAGAGCAAGCTTTTGTCCAATTTACTGCACGAACGTCCAAGGATGTCATTTTCAAACTAAGTTGTTTGAAAATGCTATGAGATCGACCCTAAATGTCATCTGTCACCAAGAATAGTCACTTAGCCTACGATCTCTCTAAAGGTGACACGTAATGGTCTCCCAGAGCAGCCAGAAATAGTCGTAGACCTTCTTTGCCGTCTGATGAATTTCCTCGGAGGATGATTTCCATTTACTGTCGCATCATCTGACTGGCGATGAGCTCTTCACAAATGGCTTTCGTGCGATGTTTGTTTCCCTGCAACCACGCGATGTGCTCGAGAAAACGAAAGGTTTCCTTTATCACAACGACACGGAGACGTATAAGGACTATCACTTAACTGCACGAACTAACGGAAATGCGTCGGCTGCTTCCGGATGACATTTAGCGGTGCTTTGTGTACGGAACCCATTTAGCGGGGCAGTGTGTTCAGCCTGGGTGGCTGCTTTTCCACATTTCGCACATCTGAACGTCGTTAGCGTCATCACACAAGCAGTTGTGTGTAACGCCGTTAATTCCGGATAAATTTTTCCTTTCGGCACGCGACTGTCGTAAGTTTTCATATCCGCAAATGGTAGACGTCTGTTTTTATTCCGTTATTTAAGTCACTCTCGAGTGTTGCCTTCTGGATTTGTTGAAAACTAAAATAGCATTATGGGAAACGTTATCTAGCGAAGTCGTCAGACCCAACAATACGAAATTTATTTTATATTGAGTTCCTATCAGAACAGCCATGCTCGTAGTTAGATTGCTTGATTTGTTTGTCTTCTGGGCGAAAAACCTGGGCGAAACCTTGCTGACCTTGCCTGAAACCAACTAACTCGACCACGACTATAAGTCTATAAAAATTCTTCTGCTCATTGACAGGATTCGAACAGCATCCTCTCCAAACAGCAGGAATCGATGGGTTTTTCTCCCAACAAAACAGACCCCAGAACCCGTTAAATTGCAAGCACAATAATGCTGACGCCTCAGCCATAGTTGCTTTGGCGCAAAGAGAAACAACAACCTCGAAGAACAACAAACTTAATGTTTACCATTGAATAAACTGAAGAAAATCTTCGAAGAATAAATTGAATGTTTACCATTGCTGGACAACACAGGTGTTCAGCAATAGTAAACATGCATTGAGGCGTTCAGAAGGCTTTTATTTAGAGTACACGATACACAGGTACCATCTGGAAATATTAAATTTTGATTGTCGAATCTTTGCAGGATTACGAAGGACTATTAAAATTTGTTTCTAAGCAATCGATATTACTTGATTTTTAATGAATTATTTCATATTGCACTGATCGGCAATGACTTCTTGGAAATTACAATCTCCGAAAATGAATATTATATTTATTAACTTTAAATGAATATATCTAATATTGTAAAATAAAACAATATTAATATGGATACGTACTTTTAATTAATTAATATTTTAATTAATTAATTAACTAAAAATATATAAAAGTTTCTGTTTTAATTTCATATAACTCACAAGGTAATATTCGTTTCACGTTTTGTAATCCTTTTTAACCAACAGCACGTGAAATGCAACACGTATTTACTTCAGGTTATGCGATTTAATAGATTAAACGATCTTAGTATGCTGTCAACGCTTTCGCAATGCAGTTTACTTATTTCTTCGCGAATTTTAATAGTACTTGTTGTTGATGATGGGGTTTTCAGTGCAATGACTACTTAGGCCATATTGCACATGTGGAACTGGTTCATACTGCCTGTGTTGGTTGCTATGGAAGCAGTTAGAAGCGGTAATATAATCCTATTCGTGTCTACAACTTCAGGTAGAATATTCTGATATTCAGGTAGAATCTTGCCAACTATAAATATAAATGTTGTATTAATTTGCCGCATTAGTTTTGCGGTTTCTTTAGTGTTCCATTTTCTACATGTAGATTCTCATGGGGTCACAATACTTGTTGATTCTCATGGGAGTCTAGGCTTGGAGTCAGCCACCTGACTTTCCCAGTTTTATGAAGTCTCATCGAACTTACATTTAAAGAGTGTTGCTCTGCAGCCCTGTAGGTATGAACGGGGACTCTACTTCGCCTATATGCACCACTGAAATATGGACAAGCTCAATCAAAGATGTTTCAAATATCCGTGGTCTATCAGGGGGGGGGATTCTGGGAAACTGTAACGACTCCAAAAGAGAAAAGTGTAATGTAGAGCGAAGAAGACAAATACTCTTCTTCAATAATCACAGGAAGTGTATTTATTGAAGAAAAGACTTGAAAGCTATCTATCTCCATTACGTTTGTTGTTTTTTTTTTCAGCATACTGCGAAAAGGATCATTAAATAGTCATTTGTGTTTCGGTACAACCCCATCCCTCTCTTCACTCTGTCTCGAGGTGGTTTCTTTATTTAAGAAAAGAGGAGGAAACATTAAATGCTGAAAGTAACGGCAAATAGGGAGGCATAAAAAGACAACCTGGAATGGACGCTCACAAATCTGCCTTGTTTTGAAACGCTTCTTCTGTAAAGAAAACAATTTTCATATGTTTTACTACAGATAACGATATAATCGGAACTGTTACAATTGAAGGGCCCTATAAACCGATTGTAAGACACCGCATTTCCCAAGCAGATTCTATAGGATAAAAATACCCTGAGATAACTGGATATTTTTATAGAAGAAAATCGGAAGCAAACCTTTCTTCTTGATTAATTTTCTCCAATTGATTTTGAATAAGGGCGTCCAGCTTGTCATCCAACACAGAAATTGGTTGGTTAAAAAAAAAACCTGAATTTTTGGAACATTTTTAGACATTAATTTGATGATTAATAATTCTGTCCTGAAATGACAGCATTTTAAATAATGACAAAAGAATTAACATAAAAAAATCCTTTCTCCTGCGGAAGAAATATTTCAGATTCAATTAACTGTAATTTCAATAAAAAAATAGTTCTTAATTGACTGTCACATCCAATTAATTTCGAATCTCACGGCATGTCTTTATTACTCGGAGTACATAAAATATTCATTGTAATATTCAGCACTCAGCTTTTAAAGGAAAGAATGCAGTTTTATACATGTATAAAGTCTGCTGCACAGAAAGAGAGATATTCCTGTGGTCCACCCTCACCCCACTAAATTGGTCGAATGCTGAGAATCCACCAAGCTCGTAAAACTTTTCAGAGAGCCCATGCTCATCTCCTACCCTTTGAGGTCGAAACGCCAAGAGACATTTACCGATTATTAAGGAACAGTTACACTACCATGATTAGACGCTGCAAGAAAGTCTCCTGGCAGAATTTGATCTCGATCACAGGAAACGATAACGCCTGGGGAGTTGTCTATCGCATCGTTGTAAACAAAGTCCCTAAAGGTGAAGTCCTCAGTACAACTGTAAAGCCTGGTGGTTCTTCCACCTTCGCTTGGGAGGACGACTCTATCCGCAACATGCTAAATGCCCTCTTTCCAACAGATGATGCACAACTAACTGAAGAGCAACTACAGATTGTTACGGCTAACGATTCTTACACAACAGAAAATACTGAAGAACTTTTTACAAATGACCACCTAAAAGCTCCTCAAGGTGGATGTTATCAAGAAATTTGCAACCTACTTTCCAAACACCATGCTCGCCACTTTCAACAGATGCCTAATGGAAAGCCACTTTCCTGCTATCTGGAAGGAGGCATGTCTCAAACTCATCTTGAGGCACCTAGGCAAACCACCTGAAGAACCAAAATCTTACAGGCCAATTGTTCTCTTGCCACCCCTCGGCAAACTTCTGGAAAGGCTTCTGCTCAATAGGTTGTCAAAATGCTATGCTAAAGAAAACTTCGTTTCTCCACTTCAGTATGGTTTCAAAGCTGGTTGTAGACTGAAGATGCTCTTCACAAATTAATATCTACTGCTTCAAGCACTCGAACCAAGTATGCGCTAGCCATCACAGTTGACTTTGCAGGAGAATTTGGTCGGCTGTGGTGGCTAAGTATTCTCAGAAGACTCCGTCAAGTGAAAGCACCTTTCAACCTTTATAGTTTGTCAAGGAGTACCTGAGACACCGCACTGTCCATGTTAGTACTAGGTACAAATCTGTTACTAGCCAGGTCTCCCGAGGCTGTCCCTGGGGCCTTTCGTTTGGTCCATCGTCCTGGACAAGTTCCTTGGGATGGACTTGGGGATGACTCAACCCCTTGCGTTTGCTAACGATTTGGTTTTGGTGGTGCATGGTGACTCAAGAGCTGATCTAGAGGAGCGTGCAAATTGCGCACTAACTAAGCTCTACAGCAATTCACCAACTAAAGATCTCGGGAGAGAAAACAAAATCTATATTGTTCAAGGGAATACTCCAACTACGAAGATCACCGGTTATCAAAATTGACAACACCTCCATAAGATTATACCCAGAAATCAAGTATTTAGGAATCATCTTAGATATGAAGCTAAATTTCCATCCTCACTTGAAATATATGTATACTCCGCCATGATCAACCGTATAAGCCGGGGCGGACTGGGCCCTTAAGCGCCGGGCTCTGGTCCTCATTTATAATGCCATATTTGTCCCAATAGTTTGCTATGGAGCCTCAGTATGGTGTACTAGGGCCTCCCTCGACCGAAATCGCCGTAAACTAGACCCCATACAGCGTTCTATGCTCCTTCCGTAACAAGGGCGTTCCGTACAGTAAGCACCCCAGCTCTACAGGTGCTAGCTGGATGTATACCCCCTACACCTAGAGGTAATAAGAAAAGGATTGTATCAACGTTTGAAGAAGAGTATTCCGACATCACTCTTAGGAAAGGAAGACATCTTAAGACATCACAGGAAAGGAAGAGAATCTCTGAAATTATGTACAGGACCTGGCAAGAGACATGGGACACCACCAACAAAAGATTAATAACCAAAAAGTTCATTCCCTCTGTGAACCTCATCAGTCCAAAGCCTCCTCCCTGGTACTCACCAGGCCTCCATACTACATTTCTCTTTACAGGCCATGGACCCTTTAAAGGAAAGCTAACATCCCTAGGCATTAAAGATGATCCACTGTGTCACTGCGGGGCTGAAGAAACGTGGGATCACGTAATGTACGACTGCCATGAATATGACGCGTTCCGGTTAAGGTTTGCCACTAAAATCCAAGATAATCCCCGGCATTGTGAACACCTGATTATAATGGACGAGCAGCGCTACGCTGCGTTTATTGAGTTTGCGCAATGTGTTCACTGCTAGACGGGTTAGGCACCCAAACACAACCCATTGAAGATCAAAATAAAATACTTCCTGGATATGATAGTCCTCTCAGAGAGAGAGAAAAAAAAACTCCTTCCTTGGTTTGTCCCAAGAATGACAGAACCACCAGCATAGCTTAGTTGCTGCTATTAGGCCTTCCTAGCCATGCTCTCTTGCCTGGTCCTTTGCCTCCACTCCCCGGGCGAGAGTGTGGGAGGTGACCCCTGGTCTCCTACCCCTCGCCACCCCTCTTTTTTTCCCTCTGGTGGGACATAGGCGTGCTCCACTGACTTTGGGGTCATCTTCTCTATGGACCCCGTATTTCTATCTTTTCCCTCTAGTCTTCAGTCTTCCCCCCTTCTCTAACTTACAACTAGCGTCCGAATCATCTCCAAATTGCTTGAGCCCTATTCCTTGCCACTAATTTCCTAAAATCTCAGGAAATTAGGTGGCAGAACCTGCCAGAGTAAATATAACTATGCTGGGTGTACCTGGTCTTCCTCCACGGGGCGGAGTGGGGCAACGTTGGGTTCCATTAGGGGCCTAGCGGCTAAATGACCAGAGAAACAACGGTACACGACACTACATATATACAAAATCCATACACTTTTAAACCTCTGGCATTGACAGTGTTCTGTTTCACACCCACAATGTATACTACACGGAGATGGGGGAAACCCCTGGTGCCGTTTGACACTAAACACACTCTACACTCACCTCACTAAAAATATCGGAGAGAGAGGTCACACTACTCTGGGAAGAATAAGCATTATCTGCACCGGTTACATCTCTCTCTCTCTCTCTCTCTCTCTCTCTCTCTCTCTCTCTCTGCAGAAATGAGTAAAATACGCACAGGATGATTGAAAAGTCTCTCCACAGTATTAACAGACATACGATATTCACTGTATTGGCACACATTTTACATAATTGATTAAGAAAAACTCCAAAGGTACCACTGAATTAAAAACAGCGATAAATATTATGTAAAATATTTGACGGTAGTTACTACGACGAGAATTTTTTGATCACTCTGTACTTGCAAATTACCGTATTTGTCAAACCATAAGACGCACCTTTATCCCTTTAAAATTTTGCCTAAATTTCCTTGCGTCTTATGGTCCGAACGTGTTAATGCCACTAACAACAGCTGCACGCGTGCCACGCGCAGTCGTTGTTAGTGGTATACGTAGCGATGCCAAAAAAATATATAATAAATAAATAACATAAAAATATATAATAAATAAATAACATAAAAAATTCACGAATATACCTTTTAAATACTACTATTTTATTGTCAATATTATAACCCGGTCAATATTATATATTATAATTAAAACGAGTTCAGAAACACATTTTTGTACACTGCTGGAATCAAATTGAAGATGTATTGCCAAAGACATGTAAATACAGTAGCTAAAAGACATTTTGATCCTCCTTCAACGCACAAAGATACCATTACTTGCGAATTTGTATTTCAAATGTATCCAATAAAATATTTCCCCCAAAATTCTATTTCTGAAATCTTAGTGCGTCTTATAATCTGGCAAATACGGTATGTAAAATGCGTGCAAACATGGCGCAGAATAGTATTCTCTCGATATATGATTAAAATATTTAAAACCAGTTAACGTTTTTCTTTAAATCAAGATTTAGGCCATCTATTAATTATTAAACTAACTAAATTTGAAATGATAATATGCCATGTTCGGGCGAAAGTATCTTATCGACGTTTTCAACATTAATTTCTGGAGAGAAAAAAAATAATTAAAGGAAAACAGATAGCGTGGCTTACCCACAACCTTATGAAATATTTCATTCTGGGGTATAGAAAAACGTTTAAGTAGATTAAGAAAACGGAAATGAGGACGTCCACACCGAATTATTATGACGAATCGCACCACAGCACACTTGAATTGCAGCAGATTTTGTTTGTTCTCTGCATTTCCAATAGCACTCGTCAGAATGATGGATTTCTTAGCAGAATAAATTTCAGTCATTGGAGCTCGATGCGAAACTGGTGATGGATTGTACCGGTTTAATGAAAATATCCGAAACTGAACTTTTACCTGCAGCACTCGCAAATAATGGTGACTTCCTTCGGCGATAGAACCTCCAATATTGGACTTCAAAGCGAATACAGAGCAGGTAAACCCACATACACTCACCTTATTGAAATTTGCCTTTTTCCATTAGGTTTCTTTAATGACTTCGCAGAATGCTTGATCTCGCTTTAACAAGAAGAAGCGGTACAAGATATTGGCGACGCTCATTGTAAGACTAAGATTAAGAACAGAAAAAGATGCTGTGGTTGATCAGTGGAGGATCATTTCTCTTTTATTGAAAAGAGGATACTTTTGTTTGAGCAGCTCCCGATAGTTTTTTTTTTTTTTTTTTTAGTTTTAAACAATTTATCAAATCCAGTGGTGAGATTTTTGTATTACATAAATCCTCACCATCCAGCCCATTCGATTGAACAAACAGTGCTTAAGGTAAGCTTCTAAATCCCCTTTAAGATTTTATTATCGGACATAAAATTGGGACATCACATTCTCTTCTCGTATATATCTTCAAAATTAAAGAAATTTGAGTTTTTTGATCGATACTTCGAATTCCTTGATTATAGAATGTTTAGAAATTGCACGTGTCTTGTTTGAAAATGTATCCACACTGGTTTCTATTCATCAGTAGAATCAACTGACTCAGCATCGTCTATTTCTAGTGCATCGACACTTGTGCAGACCATGAAACGAATAAGGAGCAACAAAAGGAGGCTTGTGAACCTCTCAAGGAATACTTACAGAACAAAGCACAAAGAGTAACAGCAGCTGCACTGGTTTTATAGTAAAAGTGTACCTTCATAAATGCCTGCAGGTAAAATCCATATTTTAAACCATTTCTACAGCCGGTATACGGTACCTAACGTGACTACCGAGACGTTTCAGACCACGACATGAACATTTTACCCCTGCCACACTCGGAGAACGTATAAAACTTTTGAAAGGAAACAAAAACGTGCTGGGTCAGCCATGAAAAATCAAAAGAAGTTGGTATGAGAATAAAAAGGAAAATAAAAAAATGCCCTTCTCTCTTTCAAAGAAAAAATCGCGATGCTCGGCTTCGGGAAAACACTGAGAGACTATTAAAATAATGTTGTCCACCAAATGTGAGAAATTGTGATTGAAATGCGATCATTTTTATGGTTTAGTTTTCACTACAATGAGTTGGTCGAATAAATTCAATTAAAAATATATATAACGTTAAAAAACACAAGCCAAAATATGTCAAAAACTTTCAAGAATTAAGAAATAGTTATGCAGCCGACAGATTGGCTAATTATACATTTTTGGGAATATCCTAACGTGTAGATGCTGGCACGCGTTTTACAGCATTGGTTGAATAACAGTTGGACTGAGCAAACTAACACCGCGTTGTGCTTCCAATAGCTGTCATCCCTTCAGAGTCATATCCAATATTCAAGTAAGCCCTGTATTGACTCAAGAGACCTGGCTGTTATAAACTTATCCGCCATCCTGAGTCTGGTGGTTTTCATGCCTCTTAAGGCTGGAGGTGGTATGCCACTCACACAGCTGGTGGAAACGTAGTGATGGCAGTCACCATCTTTATTCATGTTATCGGTCGTTTCCAAGCGACAATGTCTGGTCAACTGTAGATGAAGTGCAAGCCTTTCGTTTACTGACAGGGGACGGTGCTTATTGGTTGCCCACTTCAGTGGCCAAAACTGTATAGCATATATTCTTTTAACGTGGGAGGTAGTTGCCGACGCCCATAATTCTTTACCACACAATATAGTTGTGCGCAATACCGTTATGAAACCCTTAAAACCTTATTATCTTTTAATAAAAGTGTTCATTTTTATTCATGGGTGATGAATTATCATAGGCCATCCACAGATTATTTTCATCCCTGAATAAACTAATACATTTCATCCCGGGTTGGGCTACACCCAAAAATATGAACAGAAGAACCGTATTTAACTCTTTTATAGCTTGGGGATAAAGGTTTGTCGCTGGTCGCTAAATTCTGGACTCGATGCACCCTAAATAGATAATTTATTTTTATTTATTCGTCATCTGCACATTCGTGTGTTTGGGGTGTTTATTATGGACTGAACGTATTAAATTTCAATATTTGATCCACTGCTAGAACGAAACATGGTTCACTGCCTTGACTCGTCATGCACCTGGCGATAACCAATAACTGATGAGTACATCTTATCTTGCGTCCTCCAGTCAAATCTCGTTCTCATCTACCACCCGCACGAAGAACCATGACCGTGAAAACACGATGATGATGAATGACAGAGATCAACGGCCTTGAAGATAGAGCAGCGCATATTCCCCCACCTTTTTTACTACTTCCATCTGAACTTTTCATTTTATAAGCATTTTTTCTCTATTGATTACTCGCTGTTTATACGACGTTGCCATAAGTCTTTCAAACCCATTAAAGACCAGTATAATGAGTTCTTCAGAAGCGGTGATACTTTTCTGTGCCCTGGAAGTCATCTAAACATACCATTCCTTGGAAGACTAATTCGGCAATTTTAAAACTTTCTACTCAGATTAAAAAAAAGAATCATTAAGGACAAATGAAATTTCACGAGGAGTACATCGCAATATTTCCTCTTGATATTTTGTCCCATTTATAATCTGAAATTAATTCCTAACAGGGAAAGGCATTTTGTTGATGCTTTCCAAAAAGAAATTTGCTATTCGAGAACATCTAAAAGTTGTAATGCAAATGGATGTCTTAAGCGGATGCAGATGCAGCTGTTATTTGTCGATATGTTGGGTTATTAAAAATTAAAATCGGCTCAGTTTCCTGGTAATTATTTGCATTACTAGAAGAATTTGTTTGCAACGGCAGCATCAAATTGTGAATGTACAAAAAGAGACAACCACAAACAACAAACTTCACCATCCGATGAAGGTTTTAAATATTTAATACCTTGAGCGGGTTTCGTATTTTTGTACATTTTGTAACATTCGATTTTGTCATCGTTGCATTAAAAAAGGCTCGTCTTAAGATCATATTTGCACATACTTTAAAATTAATAGCTTGAGGAACTGTTGCAAGATTTTCTGTATTAATGGATGATGAAGTTTAAAACTTTAATGGATGATGAAGATTAAAACATGAAAATATAGGGCACGTTGTTTAAATTTAACTAAAAGCAAAGAAAGGGAACATTTCATATTTAGACCGGGGCTATTCATTATACGTACTCATGTATGCAAAATGAATAGCCCTCCTGTTTCTGACTGGTTTTGGTCGTGTAGTTAACTTGTCGCTGCTCACCTTTTCATTCTCGTGGTTCTGCTGTTTCTTCAGATTTTTCTGTACAGCCCACAATAATGAGTTCCCACGAGGAAATCATTAAGGAGAATTCTAGGTCAGCTGGAGAAGAGTTTTGCTGACGACCCTCGAAGGAGTGGAAAGAAAGCCATCCAAATAGAGGAATATGGAAGAGAGAGAGGAGAGGAAGGGGACATCAAGGTATATCTAAAATGTGTTAGTATAAAATCATGAAAAATTAAAATGAGACAAGAGTAAAGGAAAGAGTAAAATGAGACAAGAGTAACTGTGAAGGAAAAAAAAAACAGAATTCAGCGAAATCTCCTAGTTCACTATACAAATAAAAACTATCTTAAATTACATCCGATAAAGTCCATTTCCTATAAACTCTGCTAAATTCTTCACACAGGATCTTAATATCAGTTTTCTTGGTCACCATTCTTCTCACTTTAAAATGCTTCACGATTCCTTTTATTTTAAAGGCGGTACTTGTGCTTGTGTCTCGTGGGTAGCACAGCTGGTAGAATCACCGTCCTGCCTACAGTGGATGGAAAAGACCTCAGTTCGAGTCGCGTCAATGACGTGAGGAACTACGGCATGACTGAGTTATCGGTCTCAAACGAGGGAGGGTACATAGTTTTTCCTCCCGGAAACTCTGGTATTTCATTTTAAAGGTGGTGCTTGTGACTGAGGTTACCACTGCTTGTCAGATACTTTCCAATCTTTAATATCCTCTGTCTGATCTCCATCAAATCCAATTATTCTTTGTTTGTTCCAATAAATCACTTTGAACTTTGCTTTTTCTCATTAAACTTTGGCTTTCTCCAACCTTCTGCTGTCTGGTGGTACTCATCCAGTGATGTCAACGCATTTTCAAGCAGTATATCATAATATGAACTGTTCAACTTATTCGAGTCTAATAATAAATAATACTAAACACTCGCATAACTTCCTTTATCATTTCCCCAATGGCGTGCTCTTGTACTGTATGCGTTGTCCTGTATAGTATCTTATGAAGGATGGCTCCTGAATGTCAGTTCAACTCCGCCATGGTGCACTGGACCTACAGTTTTCTTTTATCTAAATTCTCGTTTATCAAGTAATGTGCTGACGCCCTTCGAGATAATAGTAAAATCTATAATAAATAGCCTCAATCTCCAATTCAGCAATTTTTTTCAATTCTTTCCTGAAAATTCTCTAAGTCAGATTTGATGCTAGAAACGGAAATACAAAACCTGTCATAAAAGTCAAGACTACTATGGTCACAAAAAAGTTTCCAAGCCGCCTTGGAAACATTCAATAACTTGATTCCTTCATCATCCTTGGTAAAAGGTCTATTAATCTCGTAGCCTGAAAAAAGCTGCCCATTACGTGACTTTCACAGAATGCAATGACTGTCGTTTACGTTCCTCAGGCTTCCCCCAATAGCAAACGTACATTTTGCTTATCGACATGTCCATATCAAGTTGCAAGTTAGTTGTCAGAATCCTTGTTGTTGTGTCTGTAAATTGCGCATGTGTTCTATGGTCGATTTGCCTGTTTGCTAGACGAAAACCCCGAGTTTCCGGAATATTTCATCGATAGGATGATTCGAACTGAGATCTTTTACATCCAGTGGGTGGGGGGAAAGGACGGAGTGTCTACAATTGTGCTACCCTAGGAGGGCAAGAATTGTCGTAAATGTTGGCTGGCAAACGTTCATAAAACTGAATGCAACCAAGAACACCTTTTGGCTTCACACTTTGAAGAATTTATATATCCGATACGAAAACGCTACAATGTCCTTTACGACCCATAAAGCGATGGAATGGGGAAAATCAATCCCTTTGATAGCTGATGTTTACCTTTTTTGGACTGTAGTCCTTTCAAAAACACACTACCCATACAGTCGCCTGTTGGATACTGTAATATTCTGACTCATCTATTAACCAATTAGACAATCAAATGGCTAAATGACCACTTAGTGAAATTCACATCAATAAGTTTCTTGTTTGAAATTTATTGAGAGATAAATGTAGCATTTCGTATTATTATCGTTGCGTTTCACTTATTTATTATTAGTGCAAAAACAGTTCAGATGTTCAAACCCTGATAAATTAACTCTTTAATTTCTTATTGCAAAACTCCTGGCGTTCGTGCTCTAAATGAAATTCTGCTTTAAGAAGAAGAAAAAAAAGTTGTTTTGTAACTTGAGTTATCAAACAACTTTGCTGCCTTTCGAAGAATTTGAAACCGCAAGACGTCTTCTCCCAGCCAACAACAAAAAAAAAAAAAAAAAAAAAAAAGAATTAAAAGAACAAGGGAGTATTAGTTCATTCTTCTTGCCTGGCCGATACAGTAAGAGAGCCGGCGACAACTTAAGGACACTTGATCAGCTCCTATGATAGCTGTCTACTCTCCAGAGGTGGCTCAGCGCCGAGAGAGGCGAAGAATGGCAGCCAGAAACTCCAGTATGCACTCTTAGAGAAGATAACACAAGACAAAGCATTTTCTCTCTTTCTTCCATTCCTTTAATCTTCTCGATGTTGTTACTATAGAAACAATTGCAGGAAGGTTAGAAGACTCTCTTTCCCTTTCTCGCCGTGTGTCTTCCCTCTAGTTTCTATTAAACCGATTACGCAGCATTCTACAGAAAACAAAATAGGTTTTTTTTCCTCGTCTACTGCACGACTCCATTTATTTTGTATCGAAGCATCCCCCTTCTAATCGAAGAACCTGCATAATGAAGCCAATTCTGAACACATCTTCTGAGTTGACTGTTACTACTTTTTCTTGTAGAATCTGTTTGCCTTCGTTAATTGTGTAAACATTTTTTTAAAACTACGTCCACACAGAAATCGCGACCTTTTTTTTGCCGATAATGTAAAAGGGCACTGTCGATGTTTATTTCGGAACAGCTGCAATTCAACATAATCAACTTTATTTTCATGTCATTGCTTAAAAGAAATCGAATGGAATTCCAAGTAAATTATTTAAACAAACTTCTCTAACTTTGGACATCCACTTCTTGTTTTAATTAAGATGTGTACAAAGGAACGAATCCCTCTGATGATGATGATCTTTCTGCAACTTTCCAATTTTTTTGGTCTTCATAGCTGTATCGCCAAGTACATATTCGTTGTGGTCCATAAGGTACGATAAAAGTAAAGTACGATAAAAGATTGGATATAATAAACCCACAAATCGTGGAACATGGAACTCTACATTTTACCGATCGTAACTATGGGCATATAGGGTTCCCCTTCCTCAAAACTTTGATTTGATACACTTGATGATTTACAGGTACGTGGTGATTTTTCCCCCACGAACCTGTGAATCTGCGTAGAATACAAGAAACGTATGATATACAGATATCTTTTGATTCAAACTTGCCCATCGTTTACCAGCCAGTCAAAAAAGCCTTATAAAATGAGTTGTGTGCTGGGACACTGCTGTTGTGAACCTAGAAAACATCGTCCCTTCTGACGCCAACATAAATCACTTATTGCTCTGGTAGAGATTGTTCTACAGTTTCAAAATATTACAAGCCTTAATGGTCAAACTTCGTATATAAGCTCTGTTTCCATGGATCATTCTACCACTTTAATTTGTCCTAGAGGTTAGCACCGTGGTTACAGTCGCTGTTCTTCCACATGTTTAGAAAAAGGCATAGCTTGGAATCCCTTCAAGACTACACTTATGTACTTTTTCACACCGTGGCCGAATTAGTCGGACTCTTGCGAATCTATGCATGATATTTCCTCTCAGAAACTCGGGTTTTTCATCCAGCAAACTGACTACAGCATACATGCTGTCTAAAGGTCCTGTAATGCCGCCTCATAGAACTCTACGTTTTAATAAACGTAACTACTTGTTCTTCAGAAGGGCATAGAGGGTTCTCCTTCCCAAAAACTTTGATACACGATCCCTTGAAGATTTACAGGTACGTGGTGATTTTTTCACAACGGACCTGTGAATCTGCCTAGAACACAACACATGATATACAGCCATGGCTTTAACTGCTGCATCGCTGCCTTAAGCAAGCCAGCCAAAAAACCTTAGAAAATGTGCTTGTTTAACTTGTCTCTTTATTAAGCCGAAAAAGAAGTCTTCATGGCTCTTACATTATTTCTTTTTTCCGCGTTATTAACATTCTTTAACCTCCAGCACCCTAAAGGGGATGAATTAGAGTTAATTTAACTTGTGGCTGTTATGTAGTATAAAATTACAAATCTCTTCTTCTTCAACTAGCTATGTGGGCTTTTTTATTATAATTATTAAATCAGCACATCTCAGCTGATTAATTCTTAATACCCAACTTGCATCCACGAAATTTAGATTATCCGGGTATAATCATTAATTATGCTGGCCCATACCAAAAAGAAACTTACTGTTTTCTTAACGCTAATTATTCCTAATTAAAAATGATCAAATGCAGGCAATAAATTAACTTAGTTCACTCTCTTTTAATCTTTGTAATTTCCTGAAATTTTTCTCTGTAAAGGCTTTGAGAATTAAGTAATTTTGAAATAAGCAATTAAGTAATTTTGTAAGTGAATTGAAAGCCTACTTTTCGTTCTTATTCCATTTCTTTTTGTTTGTTGTGTTTAATCCAGGCATCTAAGGCTCTGAGACGTTAGTATATTGTGTTTGTAAATTGCGTTTATTCTGTGGTCGATTAGCCTGTTTTCTGGATGAAAAGCCTGAGTGTCCGGGAGGGAAAACCATCATCTGAGACCCACAAAAGTCACGTTGTGGGGGAAAAAAATAATAATAAAATAAAAATGACTGCTGACAATCAAACCCAGACCTTTTTTCATCCAGTGTGGAGATCTAGAAATGTTCAGTAATTATTCTCACCACATTACCGTATAAGGAAGGCCTTGACTCGATCATTCTTATTCCAGAATTCTACGAGTAATTGCTGTCTAGTTGATTCTGCTTGTCAACCGAAGGACTGCATACAGCGAGGGAACTAACAACGGATTAAATTTCAACTATCCCTTTTTCCTCACAGTTATTTTTATCTTAATTAAAACTGGATCTTCCCCAAGGTTTAATAACGTGGTGTATTTTCGTTCTAAATGAATAAATTAAATATAGATCAGCAACAAAACCAAAATAACTACCACTTGAGTAGAGTTCGCCGTATAATTCAATATAATCTGTTCCTGAATAATTACTGATCGAATTTCTGTCGTATTCAGCACTTCTTTACTTGAATCAAAGCATTTCCTTTATACTTAAGACTGATTTCATTCGGTAGATAATTTTAATTAAGAAACAAATTTCAATTCGATTCAAATTTACTTTGAAAATAGATTCGTTTTTAAAATGAAAATAAAATTTGCAGTCTTTGTGCGTGGATTACAATGTTGATAGATTTACTTTTGGATTATGCGTCTTAAATTTCGGAAATCAATTCTCTAAAATAGCTTTTTTTATGGATACCTTTCTATACTTTATGACACTGTTGGTGACAACTGAAAATAATTGTGAAAAGAGCGGTTTTGAGATTGCAATATCTAGTTATTAGAATTGTCTTTTACCATCCACATGTTTTCAGTTGTTTTTTTGTTATTCCCATTAGAAATATTATACAAGAAAGTGTCTGATACAAAGCTTATTAGCCTGCAACGTATAATATGCTAAATATGTTAACTTCATCTAATCCTAATACACCGATGGATTCGCTCTCCGCATTAGAGTTATAAATAAGTTAAAGTAATTTGTATCCCAATGAGAAATCCACTCATCTACTCAAAGGGCCAACTCACACCTCAGTTTTCGCATCAAGATTCAACTGCGAAATAATCTAACTATCATTGCCAGAAGCATCTCGCAGAAAACATTTGCGCTGCAACTTCCAACAGAAATTTTCCAGTCATCTTCAAAGCGGAATGAGTTCGTAGATTACTAAGAGCTTCAAAGTAAACTGAGAAAATTTAATTTTCCTGTTATTCACCCTCTGGCAGCATTCTCTGTGAAGTTTATGAATTATTAAGCACCGGATACAAATAGAGAACTTTAATAAGCCGTTGCGATGAATACAGATTTCTCCAGCTGGGCCGAAGTCGCAGTGCTGTTGCAGCCACCCTGGATGTCTTCCCTACTAAGAGTTAGAATGAGTGCTAACTCGAGCTTACCGTGGTCTTAGCAGTCTTAATTTATGCACACTTGCTTTACGTGCTTTGTTTGGGAGATGGGGAAATTACCTACGCTTAGGTGACACACAGCAGCTGTGTACTGTTCATTTGTGGGGTAAGTTTAAGGTATTCAAGCTTGTTAACAAAAGTTGCCTTAAGGATGAATATGAAGGTGAAGTCGGCTTTGGTTAGTCAACTTCCCATTCTTCGCATGCCAGCACAGCTAGATAATCCTCCCCTCCTACGTATCTATTTTAATAAAGATATTCCTTTGATAAAAACAGGCAGTTATTCTAAACAGGGGACGGTATTCTTTCCATTTTTCCCTTTAAAGAATTGGTTAACTTTAAGCAGAAAAGTCCTGAGTGATAGGAAATTGATGAACTAGTCTGTTTAAGTCAAAGTCAATGCAATAAGGCATCATATGTTTAAGAGTATAAATAATCTATATAATATTGGTGTAAATACACCATAGAAAACTCTTAAACAAAAAAAAACTACGTTTGTAGTGTGAAAGGGCATCATTTTATCTGTATCTCATATTGTGCTCATCCTTTACAACGAGTTGCCATGTATTGCACCACCTCGAATAGTCTTCTCTTTTGGTGAAGCGTTGCTTATTCGAGGTAGTGCAATACATGGCAACTCGTTGTGAAGGATGAGCACAATATGAGATACAGTTGAAATGATGCCCTTTCACACTACAAATGTAGTTTTTTTTTTTGTTTAAGAGTTTTCTATGGTGTATTTACACTAATATTATATTGAACTAGTCTGTATAACAGATAATTGAGAACATCAGTGGACAGGGCAAAAGCTATCCTATGAGCTTAATTGGAGTTTCAATTATAAGCAGGAAATGCGAGTCTGATATAACTATTTTTGTAATAAGTTACTCCCTGAAGTAAGATAGTCTGAGGACAGAGCTCATTAGAAAGCAAATAATTTACTAGAAGATTCTGGAAGATACGAAATACATAATTCTTTAATAAAAAGAAGCGCTATTCTTATTAAAGAAAACAAGCAATACTGAGAGATTCCTCGAGGCTATTTTCTTCATAAAATAAAGTCCAACGAAACTAATCATACTGATTAAAGTTCGCTTTCTTCTTGAAAATGTTATTTTAGGGGGTACCTCATCTACCTGATTTACACAGACAAAACACAGCCCGTTAACTTTCCAAATTATGCAGTAAATTATAAAGACCGTTTTAATTATCGAACCCTGAAATTTATGAAGGCTGGTATTTGATAAAATCTTGCACAGGCTGCACTAAAATTACTAAGAGTTCGCAGCGGTACCAAAATTACATTCATTTACGTTTCAAAGGCATTTAAAAACATCTCTCGTCAGAGGATCAGTTCGGCTTTGAAATGTAAATGTATGCAATGAGCACTGTTTCATATTAACGTACTTCTCTGCTTATTTTAATCAGTAATAAGTCGTATTTAAATAAAAAGCTGCCGAAATGATGAACAAAATGCTTTTAATTTATTAAAAATGCGAGGAAAATGTCGACCTGCTGTTTACCAACATGTGCATTAAACATTCACTTTCCGGTTAGACTTTTATTTGAATTTTTGAAAGTTGAAGACTACAAACTTTCCTTCGAGTGCAATGAAAACGATCTGTTACGTGCAACTTCTCTTTCCTTGTATTAAGATGAGCACGTTTTGACGTCAATAGTGAATTCTGTTGCTGATTATCTTAAACAGATTTCCAGTTTTCCAATGAAATTGTCTGCTAAAGCAGACTCGAAAGTGGGAGGCAAAGTGAAATACAAAGGGATTAGTTCTTGTTAGCTAGAAGAAAACGCTTTTGATAGAAGATTCTCAAAGAAAAACAAGGGATTGAAAAACAAAAAAAAAAGCAAACAAACTGCGGAACGTGGCCAATTCAAAAAGAGAGCCAGAAAGTATTTGGAGGGTTAAATCCAAAAGTCGATAGAGTCGAGTAGAAGGTTATTATTTCTGGTGTGTCAAGCAATATGCACAGTATAGCTACATTATATCCACATGCACAAATAAGAGCTTATAGAAGACACAGTCTTCCAGCTACTTCTTCTTCAGATGGCTGATTTTCTTGGAGACTGGAAATCGGGATCGGATTATTCGCTTACATATTCCTGGGTATCAGAAATAATTACTCAATAAAAGCGTCCCTCTTAGGACTACTACATCTGTAGAGAAAATGATCAGAATCTCACACACACTCACTCACACACACACACACACACACACACACACACACACACACACACACACACACACACACACACACACACACACACACACACACACACACTTCCCATTTCACCCATCCATTCGCTCTTAAAGTTTGTCCAGTTCAGCCTTGAATTTATTTACGCAATCAAGTTCCACAACGACAGATGGCAGTTTGTTGCCAGCAATCAACTACCATCTGGCTAAAGGCAAATTTCTGCACATCTATGTTGCAACGTTCTTCCTCAATTTTAATTTATGCCCCTCAGGTTGGTAATCTGAGAAAGGAAGAATCCCATCAGCATTGAGCCTGCTCAGACCATTCAAGGCCTTATACACCTCAATCAGATCACGAGATGATCTGTATCGCCTCGCAGGTGCCCAGTCTCCAGACGCTGCAATTTGCAGACAGAACTTAAGCCTTTCTTGGTATGGTAAGAGGACCCTTTCGTTCGCCTCATCAATTTTGCTGCCCTTCTCTGTGCTCGTTCTGGCAACTCTACGTCTTTTCTGAAATGAGGCCTCCAGACCTGTTGGTTGGTTTGAGTTTTAATGGTGTTAAAACAACTATGGTTATAATGTGCCATTCAGACCAGTACGCAGTACTCAAGGAATAGCCTGACCACTGCTTTATACAAAGGGATAATCACCCCCTTACCTCTTCTAGCAAAATTCCTGTATATCATTGACAAGACCCATGACTTCCTCGGCAGTCTGTCTGCACTGATCAGGAAACTTGGTTGTATTTGGCGAATTAATTTCCCATATACATAAAAAAGGCCAAGGAATCTGCAATAAACCTTCACCGCACAAAATTGCCCAAGTTTCTATTGGACGAAATCAAGCAGAAGGGAAGCTTCTACAAATTGGGGGAGAGGGAACTTCAATCTCTTATTTCCTCTGGGGCATTATTGTAATAATGCTCCAGAGAAAAGACAAAAGAGGCCTCGAAATGTAAGAATCAGCTCCTGAACTACCCTCTTTCCATACCTTTTATTCTTATTCGCTGCTATTTTGTTCTTCTTCACGCCACGGTTCGTTCCTTTGAATATTTTATCCTGGCCGTTTCTAAAAAAGTTTCTTTCACGTTGAAGGTGAGATATAAGAGCAGTTTAAATTAAGTTTCCCTAGCTATTCTTCGCACATTAAAATGCAGTCAGGACAAAACCATTATTCACAGAGAACGCGTTCAACCGTTTGAACTTCTTTTCATCCAGGAAGATAATTCGATTTGGTGAACCACAATACTTGCGGAAACTTATTTTTTCCTAGGTCAGCGTAAGAAAAGACGTCCATTTAATTCCTCGGGCTACTTTTGTGTGTGTGTGTGTATGAATTATCTCACTTAATACCTCACGAAAAGTTGTTTCTGGAAGATGTCTCTGAGAATAGCGAAGATGGATGATCGTTTTCCGTTTTCTTGGAAATTTGCGCGCACTCCGGCATCTTATTTCATCTACCCGCATTCGTACATATATTTCATGAGTCGGCAAACGGCTACGAAGAAACAGCAGCAGGCAGGAGTATTTCTCGTGCGGGAATCAGACACCAGTTAGTCTTCATAAAGCGGACTTGAACTTCATTAAAAGTGAGAGGCAGAACTGGGAACACCTGTAAGATGTTACGGGTTCCTCGAACAGCCTTGATAAACAAACAGTTACGGGAGATGCGATAAACCAGATGCTTCCATCCCAGATGCCTCCATCAAGGCCATTCTTGATATTACAGTTATAATTTTAGTTAGTGTAAGAGTCACCAGATGGAGCTAAAGTTGAATGCATTGGTAGGGCAGCTGGTTGTTTCGAAATCAGTAGAAAGATCAAGGATACTAAGGCTCAGTTTTTCGTTCTAAGTTGGAACTACTGATAGCAATGAGGCAATGGACTGCTTTCGATAGTGTTAACATCCCAGCCTTGTTTAAGCTCCTTCAAAATTATTATCACATCACAGGCAAATTATTGAAGTTTCTGATGTCCCTTCTTCAAAATAGAACCATTCAATTGTCCATAGGAAAGCAGACGTATAGTAGGCAAATTCAAGCAGGAGTGCCACAAGGGGAGTCCTGTCTGGCATTCTTTTTAGAGCTATAATTTACCCGTTACTACACAATATAACAGATATATTATCATATGCCGATGACCTTAAAAAAATAAAATCGGCCGACGAAGCAATAGACACTACAGCAAACATCAACAAGACCTTATCAGCAATACCTCACGAGATTTAACTTGCATAAAAACCCAGAATAACTGAGGGGGATAAAGAGCTCAATTCCCTCTACCTGAGCTCGACTAACTATGGCCCTCGAACGAAGAAGCATTTCCAAATTCCTTCAGTGTACTATCGGACTCGAACCCGGACCGCTCCAAATGAACAAGTGGCGAAATTACTATACCGTCACGGTATACCGGTTTCGCCACTGTAATATGAAAGTGCTCACAATGGTAACACTAACACCAAGTGCTAATCCTGACCACACCCCCATCACCATTAACGCAGAAGCTTGCACAATTATAATATTACCTTTTAAGCTTTAACTTACAAATTAACCTCCAAAAACCAGCTTTGATAACAGAATATTTCCGTGAAAATTCACCCCACATAATAATGATTGGATTTTCCACTATGCCTGTGCATTTCAAAGACATACAAATTTCGGCAATCTGTTAGACCATAAGCTGTCCTTCGATAAGCAAACCGGAAGGTAAATACACGTCTATTTAAATTTTTCTAGTTGCAATGAAGCAGCAGCAGGTAATTGTTAGAGGTTTGGTGCTCATGTGCCCCACTCAATGTTAAGAGGATTCACGCTGGCGAGTACTAGTTCATGAAATGGAACATCTTCAAACTATTTCCCCCTCTTCTCCTCACCGCCACTGAAATGGCTGAAAACGTCAGGGGGCTCCCGTCCTCGGTTCATTGACGCAGACTAGCATTCACGATAAGTGTTCACTGGTGGAGACACCGAACCCAACATCTGGAGAACTATCCATAGTAGCCTCAGATATATGACTTCATTCGTAAAAAATATACGAAGAGTAGCCTCGGTGGAGAGAAAACTCCCATATCACGATCTTTCATTTATCAACAAGCTAGACTGCGATCCTCAGAAATTTCTGAAGGACAAGGATTGTCCACGTGCAGCCCTGAAGACGCTGCTTCTTCATCCGCTTAAACAGAAATCAGTAGTGTGCAGTCTTGTAGACCAAAACTAACGTTACTCTAGAAAACACCTTTTTTTATCTGTTTCATTTCGTGTTTTTTTTAACCCTTGGCCTTTGTCAGTCATGTGTGTATTGTACATCGTGCCATATTGATATCGCAATTCCGATTTATTTATTTATTTTAGAATTATTAACTATGGATTTTAAAAACCGCCTACGACAAGAGGCATGCTGCACGAATAACACTGTTGGTTTACGGTAAACTCTAGAGAGCAGCCAAGGCCATTACGATTATCAGTATACTGTGAGTGTAAACTGCGGATATACTCCGATCAGATCTCCTGTTCGGCGAAATAGAAAACTCTCAACCTTCACTTAAAACTGACCGACTCGGCCAAGACGGGAATCGGACCGAGACCTTTTCCACACGGACAGAAGAAAAGAGATTGTATTCAATGCGGTAGCCTCAATGGTATAAAAGATAGCGCGGAGTAACAAAGTATGGACATCAAATCCCATTTGCACTGATGGATTGCTGTGTGTACTCCCTCCAACCATTAATACAATCGCTCATCTTCCCGCACGGTATAATCACTGTCGTAAAATGTCATCGATCAAATTTTTAGATGAAATGTGGCCACAAATGGCTATTCCCACAGACTATAAACAATTTTTGTGACATCCCGCAGAAAGGTCTCCTGTGGTTCTGAATGGTAACTTAAGCAAAAATTTGGATGTGGCTCTATCAGTTCTTAAAAGTTGTACCTGTTAGAGTCACATCGAAGCGTCTGTGTATTAACAGTTTATTATTTTTCTTAGCCAAATATTGGATATAGTATTGCTGTCTGGAGACGGCAATACCATATTTAAACTGCAATGTCACCATCTTATATACAATAGCAGTGACATCCTTTACCTTATTGCTAAAGGTCAAATAAATCATGAAGTAGACTTTGCTCGTCGCCTGTTTACGCTGCATATTAAACTTCACGTGTGATTGTATCGAAATCGCAAGGTTTTTTGTCCCCAGCTACCTTTAACCTCCCCACCCGTTAGTCTTTCAATTGCTTCCGAGTTTCTGTTCCATAGAAGCAAAACCTTACATTTAGCAGCGTTAAAATCTTTATGCCATTTTTCAGACGATTTCTGTAACCGTCCATATCATTATAAAGCAACATAGTCTGCATGGTTCTCGTCGTTAACCACTTTTCATGCTTTTAAACCAATAAAGGCATTGCTCATTAATGAACGTTGAATTGAATATTAGGAATAAAAGGGGCCCGCCATCAACGATCTTTAAGGAACTGCACTTCCTATGTAAATCCATTCTGAAGAATGTCTATTTATGACTATCCCTCTAAGTCTGTTGTCTTTCTTTCGGATAGCCCCTGATTCAACTAAGAATCTTCCTGTTAATCCAATTTTTTCTGGTTTTGTACAATAACCTCGCGTTGGAAACCATATCAGAAGCGTTATTAAAACCGTGGTATATAATGCCAAAGTCGTTACCACCTAACTGTTTTATGACCTCGTCTTGGAAATTAATCAGACTTCTCAAGTTAATTACTTTAAGAGATCATAAACCAAGACTTCTTCCATTATGAACCCACGGCGAGATCTCTTTTGGATTCCATTCTTATCATGGTAGTCCTGGACTGTGACCTCAACCACAGACTCCACAATCTTGCCCACGACAAAAGCCAATATTGATGATCTACAATTCCCGTCACCACTTTAAGCTTTTTCGTGAATCATGAAGACGAAGCTGATCTTGAATGACATTAACAGCAGCATCTTATCCCGTGATTTCGGCATAATACTCATCCTGGAATCTAATGAGGGGCTAAATTAACATTCCTACAAACGGTTTGATGCACACATACATTGAACCTTTTTTTATATATAACAGGATGTTAACCGTCGACCCCTGGGGACATTACTTCTTCCACCCCAGCAGTTTTCTGATTTCAAAAATCTTTAAACTACTAATGGTAAAGAAATCTGACTCATTATTACTTTAACCTAGTTTGAACGAGTTTTCCAGTTGTGGCGACTAGCTACTGTTTATGGAAAGACCTGATAATTGTCTCACACACAAAGCAGAAGATATAATTAAAAGATTATTTTCGTGATTTAGATGAGAACACGAAAATAATTTAAACCTTTGGCCTTCGCACAAGAACTGCAGATTATACTTAGAAATAATGGGAAAATTTTTGCAAAATGATATACATTAGCGCCCACCTTTCCAACCTACATAGTTTACTCTGTAATTAGCACATATTCTGAGACATTCTCGCCGGTTGTTTCGACATTCGTGGATCAGCCAGAACAAATAATCTCCTCTCCAACTTCTGGTCTGAATAGGTAAATGCCTTCCCACGTTACTTGGAATAATTAACATCCATCCCAGTGAAAAGACGAGTGGACAAAGGTGGAATTACGTATGCAAATTACATTCTGGAGAATATTTATCGGAATTACGATTTAAGCGCGTTTTCATTAGCTTTGGAGAAACTGCTAACAAGATGGCTCTCCTTCTTAACACACAACAACTTTTCATTAGCAGATGACAAGTTTTTCGTCACTACTTCTCGCAAATGTAATTACACAGAAAGGGACTTCTTTAAATAGAGTGAAATGTCCCTTTCGAATACTTAATGACTGTCCCCTGATTGCTAATGTTTATTTGTCACCAAATACTTCAAATACCTGCACTGTATTGATCGTTAATTATTTAACTCTATATTAGTTCTGGTCATGTTGATTGGCTACATTTTTCATGCTTGAAACATGTTGTATATAACGTTACTTGTAATTACAAACATTTAAAACAAGTTAAATTACATTGAATGGTCGCCAGCTTTAATGATGTTTTCTACCTGTAGTGTTTGACTCCTCTGAGTTAGTTAAATAAACGTCCATTCTGTACATGCACGTGATTTTGTTCGTGCAGGTTTAATTAAATATGTAAATAAAGAGCCATTTCTCCTTTAAATAATTTCTCCATTTCCATATAGCGTTGTCGCCACCTAGCGGATATGATCAACATTTTTTTAAAAATATTTAATTATTTGTTTCTAATACAAACTTCAGTAGGGTGTATTGATTCGAAGTTATCAAACGAAATTATTAGTCAAGGAGCTAACTTTAAACTCTTTGCTAGTTATTTTGATGTTTATCAAATTATATATTGAATTATTATAAAATATAAAATAACATAGAATCGAAAAATATATTAGAATTGAAATTCTGAACTGACGCACAGAATTAAAAATCTAATGCCTCTGAAGCTGTTTGCCTGTCACCAAATACTTCGAATACTTGCATTTGTCGTTAATTATTCAATATGCTGTCCTCTAAACACGTTGATTGCCAACATTTTTCCTGTTTGAAACATATCCTACGATACCACTTTACTTGTAATTACAAACAATTATTGCCGGATTATTTAAAAATCCTGTTGGATATATAAATTGCGTTATTTACCTTATTATAAAACGTAACATGTACAAAAAAGAAGAGAAAAAATACACGTTAGAATTTAACTGGTAGTAAAGCTTCGAAACTGAAGTTGAAGGGAGTATTTCAAATCTAACGTCCCTAGTCCCATAGGAGAAGACGCCACAATTAAAATCTCTTGCAGCATTACCTCCACACACAACAAAATTACGTTTCCACCGGCGTCTTAAACTAAGATAATGTTTCCGAGGTAGTAATTACAGCAGTCGTTAGTGCCAAGGAATAAGTGTTGTGGACAAGTAATTCTTGCTGGAATTCTGCAGTGGATGTCGATTCAAAGACATTTCTTACCCACCAAGCCATGTAACGGTCATGAGGGATTTCCGACAACTCCTCATTTATAGCTAATTCAACGAAAACTCTCAGCCAACTTTAATTGTCTTTATTCGAACATTCCCTCAGGTACTGCTCTTTGTGTTTTCGTTGAGATTGTTTACAGGTCTTGACAGGAACTAAAATAAACGTGTCAATGTGTCCGAGAGCAACAGGATTGAAAAATTAAGAACGATATCGAAGTGTAGGTGCAAACATAGAGATAATTTATCTGAGAGAAAGCTTTTCCTTGAATCCAAAACATCTGTATTTCATGTGGGGTACATTATGGAGGCCCTTTTCATTCCATACCTTGCCATGAGGAGGCAGCTGTCTGCACATTGTACACGTGTCCCAGTGGGGAATAAGAAAATTAAAGAGACCATAAAAGCGGGTCAGGAGAAAGATTTCTTCCTGCAAGATCTTACCACTAGAGATGATGGACAAGAAGATAAACTGGGAAGGTTAAAGAAGAGGAAAAGAAACGAGAACGAGAGAAGAATGCATCCTCATATTCGCGCCCCGTGTCTGCGGGTCATTGTGCCTAATGGAAAAGCCGGCCCTGGAATAGAATCAAAAAACCTTGTCAGTTAGTGGAATAAATATACAAGGCATAAGCGGTTGGAAGGATGACCCAGTAAAACAGTATTATTGATTCGTCCTCCTATTTTCAGCAAGGTATTGGCAGTTCATTAAATAGTAAATACGAAAATAATAAAAATAAAGGTAAAGTTAGCACTATAAATCTATAAATTATCCCTTAATAAATTAAGTGGGATTATTTATTAGACACCAAAATGTTGCATTTATGGTGTAGAACTAATAAGTGTATACACAATCAAAGAAGCAATGATTGCTCAGTATCTAATGATATGCGCCGTGCATGTTGCTGTCTAGGTGACGTGAATTAAAGCTATGATGACAAATGAGCTTTTTGACACAGATTTACAAAGCACTTTCCAATTTTATTAAGGCGCAATATTTATTAGCGTGTACTTACTGTATGGTTGCCAGCCTAAGAATTACGGCGAATCTTGGAAATGTTATCTCGCAACACGAACACTTCTGGAACTTAATAAATTGGCTGTAATTTGTAAATTCATGTCAGAAACCTCGTTTGTCTTTGTAACCTTAATTCACGTCTACTTTCACCGCTTTTCGCCCTACATAAGGAGATTAATGGATTGTGTACCGTTACTCATCATTTCTCATCGATGAACTGGGAATAAACATTATAAAACCACGAAAAGGTGTCTATTTTTGTCGAGAACTGTTTTTGCTAGTTAAATACAGATTGCTTCTATGAGTTTTTGATTACACAACATCCATGTCATAAAGCAGCCATTCGTGCCGTGTTCCTAGCAGTACTCGACTAAACGCGTATTTCATTCAATGATTGTAGAAGGCAGTAACGGAAATTGCAGATCTACAGTTGGCATGCCACACAGAAATAAGCTCAAAAATTTCAATTGGGAAAAGAGATGAGATACCTTACGCTAAACTTTGATTGCAGTGGATTTCTTTCTTTTCGGGAAGATTGGCAAGTTTAAGGCTATTTTGAATCGCGTATTTTGACACAAAATATTTCCGAACAGTAGGTAGCACGATTCCAAAAAGAAAAAAAGTTTCTGGCATATACACCACTAAGAACATTGCGTCAACAGTTCTTCGGACAAGCTAGCTTCTGCCACAAAATCTTCCATCGATTTAACAGCTAGAAAATTTCTTAAATTAATACGAGTAATTCTCTGAAGTCTGTCAGTGTGTTGCAGTCGCATATTTATCAGACTTATTTAGCAATTGCGATGGCATTAGACAGTTCTATATCCGCTCGTGAACATCTTTTCAGTTTATTTTAAAATTAGAATAAGAGAAAAAGAAAGGTGTTCGATAGAATTTAATCAAAATTAAATTCGAACAAGCAAATTCAACAAACTTGAATTTCGTTATTCAAATATTTACTATAAAAATCTTTATATAAAAAATGTGGCTGATAAAAATATCCTTATTCTATTTCATACATTTGTGGATGAGAACAATTAATCACATCAACAGTACAACTACTAGGGGTTCAAAAAAAGATATGTATTTTCACCCAGAGGTAGATGGATAAAGTGGAATATAAATCTGTGATTCGGTTCCTCTTTGTGCAAGGGAAAACACCCAAAACAATCAATGATGAAGTGGTTGCTGTTTATGCAGATGACTGCCCAAGTTACAGTGTTGTTGCACATTGGTAAAAACAATTCAAATTTGGAAGAACCTCGGTGCATGGTGAAAAAATCGCGGGGTGCCCACCAACTGCTGTAACAGAAGAGAGAGAGAGTTGCAAAAATTGAGGCACTAATCCTGAAAGATCACTGTATTAGTATTACAAATGGCCACATGGTGCAAGGAAGCCCATGGCTTATGCTACACCAGCCAAATAATAATAATAAAATAACAAAAAATACGTAAAATAAAAATAAAAACAAATTAATAATAAGAATAAAATTAAAAAATAATAATAAATAAAAATTAATAAGAGAAAAGGAAATGGGCAACTTCCTCCTTTAGGTAATTATCCAGCTAATCTTTAAATTCCCCCAGACTGCCGGCCTTTACCACCCATGTAGGTAGTAGAGGTATTCCAGTAAGTTATAACTCGCTGGCTAAAATAAAACTTCCTGCAATCCAGTCTAAAAAACTCCCCCGTAACTTGAAATTATGGCCCCTAGTTCTAGAATCATTTATAACCGTGAAATTTTCGTCCTCATTCATTTTACTGCTGCCTCTCAGAACCTTAAACACCTCAATCAAGTCTCTTCCAAGATACCTAATTGTGCAACCCACATATCCGAAGTCTTTCCTCATATGGATGCCCTTTTGCCGATCTCACCAGGCGAGTTACCAGTCTTTTGGACCCTTTCAAGTAGAACAGTGTCTTTCTTTAGGTGCGGTCTCCATACTTGAACACAGTATTCCAAGTGTAGTCTAACAATGGCCTTATATAATGGGATTATGATGTCCTTATCTCTACTAGCGATTGTTCGATAAATCATCCATAAGACACCATGGGCTCTCCTTGCAACCAGTCTAAAATGCTCGGAGAACTTCATATCTGACCGTATCCTAATACCCAAGTCCCTTTCCTCCACTACCGGCTTTAGTTCAACTCTGCCAAGTGTGTATAAGTTATTTTGGGGTTACTGTTCTCCAGGTGCAATACCTTACACTTTGCTGGATTAAAGCATAGCTGCCATTTTTCTGACCATCCCTGAAGTCTACTAGGTCACTCTGAAGAAGCTCTGCTTAGCGGAAATTATTAACTAATGTACTAATCGTTACATCATCAGCAAATTTAGAAATCAAGCTCTGTATCCCTTCATCGACGTCATTTATGGAAATCAAAAACAACAATGGTCCCAATATTGATCCCTAGGAACCCCACTTCTTACATTAACACAATCTGAGGAATAACCATTTATCACACTCCTCTGCCTACTGCCCTGAAGCCACCCTGCTATGCATCTAAGGATTTTCCCAGCGATTCCAACCTGTTCCAGCTTGGAATCCGCTCGTGTGGAACTGAGTCAAATGCTTTGATAAAATCCAAATAAACAACGTCGAAATAATTCCTTAAGTCCAACTCTTGAGTGACCCTGTCAAAATAGCTAACCAAATTAGTTAAACATGATTTTCCCTATAAAAAAATCATGCTTGGTGTCCTTCAGAAATCCATTTCTACCTAAGTGATCCTGAATTCCGCCCTTGATGATTTTCCATAATTTTCCCTACTACTGAAGTTAGACTAACCGCCCGGTAATTTCCTACTTCACTCTTAGAACCGCCCTTATGTATTGTAGATACATTGGCACTTTTCCAATCCAACGGAATCACTCCCGAGTCCAGTGATGCTCTCATAATTAGCCTCAATGGTTCAATGCACTCACTTGCTGTCTCCCTTAAGATTATAAAGTATATGCCATTAACAGCAGGAGCCTTACTGGCCTGTAGGCTAGAAAGTTTTTTCATTAAATAAACATGTGAAGTTCAACATCATTAATTACATTTTTTTCAACTTCACTCCCATAATTTCTCATTGACACAAAGGGTTTTTCTTCTGTAAATATCGATGCAAAGTAACTGTTGAGTTCATCTGCAACTTCAGCTGGGGTATCTAATACTATCCCACGTCCATTACATAAGGGTCCAATCTGGTTTGTTTGTTTGTTATTTGGTTTTTAGGAGCATTAGCAACTAAGGCCATATTGCTCCGTGAATATGCGGTGGTCATTCCCTGACTTTTCCCGCATCCTCCGTATTTGGTGGTGACGGGCTCGAACCCCGGTCTAATCAAGAAGCGTGTGCTACGCACTGCTGCTCCTTCCCACCTGGCTACGGAGGCGCCCATCTGGTTTGTCCTTCTCTTCTTTGCATTTATTACAGATCATCTTGTAGCTGTTATACGCTTCAGTACTTTTGATTGCTCCGTAACTTTTCCATGCTGTCTTTTTCTGCTCAAGTAATCTGGCAACTTCATTATTCATCCAACTTGGAATCCTCCTCGTGGAGTATTTTTTAATGGCATATGCGCATTCAAGGCTTCTGTGATTAATGTTTTAAAGGTATACCACAATTCAATTGCTGTTGTTGTTGTTGATATGGAGGTTTGATGGCACATAAGCTACTTTGGCCATAATGCGCCTATTCATTTATTATAAAAAGAGATGAAAAAGTTTCATAAATTCAGAAATATCTGCATCATCTCCAATGAGATTCTCTAAAGTTATTGGTCTACGAAGATTAACCAGTGATAGCAGGGTTGAAGTTCTGTCTTGTTCATAGTAAGGGCAGTCAATGAGAATGTGTTTAATACTCAGATTTATATTACAAAGTGGACACTGTGGCGGGACATTCCCTGTGAGTAAATAAAGGTGGGTCAGATAAGTATGGCCTATTCTTACCCTTGAAAGGACTACCACTTCTCGTCTTGATGTGCGGACACTGGAGCGCCAAATTTTTGGATCATGTTTAAATTGAAAGAGTTTATTATTAATTTGAGAGTGCCATATTGCTGTCCATTTTGACAGGCATGCAGCCTGAATGATTAATGCATAGTCTGATGGCGGAATAGGGATATCAGTTAAGTCGAAGCTAGTTGGATTTTTTGCGGCTTTATCAGCCAGTTCGTTGCCCAAAATGCCAGAATGAGCTGGAATCCAGCAGAAGGTGACCAGTTGATTGCGTTCTTCAATTTGTAGTAATATGCTTTTTATTTCATCTAGAACAGAGTGTACTTTATCTAAGGGGTTACATAAAGCCAATATTGAGCTGAGGGAATCAGTGTAAATAACAGATTTTAAAGCACAGTCAGAAGAGAGATTCTGTAAAGCTAGTTTGATTGCATATAATTCAGCTGAGAAGATACTGAATTCAGATGGCAAGGATGCTGAAATAACGGTATTTGGAAACACTGCAGCCGCTCCGACGTTTGAATTAGATTTAGAGCCGTCTGTATAAATTGGAAAAAAGTCAAAGTATCTTTGAGTGTGAGCTTCGTGAAGTTGTTTGATATTTGATGTTTGTAAAATGTTCTTTCCCCATTGAGAGAGGTAAGTGTCACAGGTCGGTATAGGAGGTGGAACCCATGGTGGTTGAATACAAGTTGTTACCTGTTGTACGGAAAGGATGGAAACATTCCAAATTTGCATCAGTTCAAGAAGGCGAAGACCAGCTGGCTTTACTATGCTTGGTTTATTTCTGAAAAGGTTTTCTAATGGTGGATTGAACAGGTATGACTGAGTCGGATGCATGGCACAGCTTTGTATCTTGACAGCATACTTCAATAACAGTGTCTTCCTACGTAAAGTTAGTGGGGGTTCATGGGCATCAATGTAGAGACTATGTGCTGGTGATGTTCTGAAAGCACCGAGTGAAAGTCTCAAGGCACTGTGTTGAACTGGATCAAGCCAGCGTAATGCACTCAATCTGGCTGAATCATAGATGGGAGCTCCGTAATCAAGACGGGATCTGATTAATGCCCGATATAGCCGAAGCAGAGATGTACGATCTGCGCCCCATGTTTGGGAGGATAAAGCTCTGAGTATATTTAACTTTTTTAGACAGGAAGTACGTACATTTTTTATGTGGTCTATAAAATTTAACTTATTATCAAGTGTTAATCCTAGAAATCTGATGCTATTAGTGACCGGGATGGAGACATTATAAATTTGAAGTTCAGGATCCGGATGAAGTTTGCGCTGTCTACAAAAATGGATGGCAACTGTTTTCTGCTGCGAGAGTCGATAGCCATTGAGGCTGGCCCACTGTTGTATTTTATTAAGTGATATCTGGAGCTGTCGTTCAATAGACCTCATGTTTTGGGAATGGCAGGAGATGGAAAGATCATCTGCATAAAGGTAGGTCTCAACTGTATTTGGAAGCTGATTGGTGATGGAATCTATTCTAAGAGCAAACAAAGTGGCACTCAGTACTGATCCCTGTGGTACTCCTTCTTCCTGTATAAATGTTTTAGAGAGGGCATGTTGGTACTGAACTTGAAACGATCTAGTACGTAGGAAGTTCTGAACAAATATAGGAAGGTTGCCTCGTAGACCAAGAGAGTAAAGATCACTAAGTATGCCATGCCGCCAGGTAGTGTCAAAAGCCTTCTCGATATCTATTGAAACCATTACAAGGTGTTCACGTTTAACAAAGGCATTTCGAATGGCGAATTCAGCCTTGACCATAAGATCTAAGCATGACCTATTTTTACGAAAGCCATATTGGCTATGGCTCATTAGATGTTGTGACTCAATGATCCATACGAGTCTTCTGTGGACAATTTTTTCAAGGATTTTGCTCAGACAGCTTGAGAGAGAGATCGGTCTATAGCTATAGGGGTTAGTTGGATCTTTCCCAGGTTTTAGGAATGCTAAAACAGTAGAGTGATGCCAAGAAGTTGGAAAAACATTTTCTAAAAATATACGATTGTAAAAAATCAGAAGCAGGCTTAAAGCTTTGTCATCGAGATGTTGAAGCATGACATAATAAATTCCATCTGGACCGGCAGCACCATTGTGGGCTGTTCTAATGGCATGCAGAAGTTCAGAGTGCTGCAGAGGTTTGTTATATGGAAGAGTACGTGCGGTTTGAAATTTTATGGCATGCGTTTCTCTAGTTTTTTTAATTCGTTGGAATGACGTAGAATATGCTGATGCCGCTGATATTTCAGCAAAAGTATTGCCCAAAGCATTAGCAATATCTAAGGAACTAGATAGATCTTGCCCTTTCCAGGAGAGGATTGGAGAAGGTATAGTAGGAAACTTACCAGATAACTGTCTAATTTTTTCCATATAGTTTTCGGATCAGTGTTTCTGTTAAAGGTCGATGCAAAACGGTCCAGGATTCTTTCTTGGCTTGCCTTTGTACAAATCGTGCTTTTGCTCTTAGCTTCTTATAATTAATGAGATTGTTTGTGGTTGGACATTGCCGAAATAAATTCCAGGCTTTGATTTTTGCTTTCTTTGCTTTTGTGCATTCGTCATTCCACCAGTAATTATAATGCTTGCGACCAGGGGGATTTGATAATGGTATTGTGTCTTTGGCTACTTTTAGGAGATGTGATGTAATCTGTTACATTGTCAATATTCTGGAGCTGGATTTTTTCCTCGTCAAGAGAGATTGATGATCGAAATTTTGCCCAGTTTGCACGAACAAATTTCCATTTCCTGCGGAGTTTGTTTGAAGGAGACTGTGATATTAAAAAATTGCATATGATTGGAAGGTGGTCACTGCCCATAGGATCATTTAAAACATACCACTCTATGGTTGGGAGGAGTATTGGAGAACAAATTGAGAGATCTATTGCTGAGGTGTGTCCAGTTGGGAGTTGTATGTGGGTGTGCGCACCAGTATTGAGTAAGGTGAGGTTTTGTGACTCTAGAAAGCTTTCAACGAGTCGACCACGTGTGTCTAGTTTAGGACCGCCCCATAAGGGGTGGTGTCCATTAAAATCCCCTAATATACAGAGAGGTGGAGGTATCTGTATGAGGAGATCTTCAAGATCTTTTAAACAGTAAGTATGGTTTGGTGGTAGGTATATTGAGACCAGTGTTATTGAAATATGGAGAGTTATATGAACAGCAACAGCTTTTATTTCAGTTTGAAGTGGAATATGTTTAGTTGGGATCTTTGAATTTATTAAGATTGCTACATCACCATGGGCAGCATTTGCTGTATTACGATCTCTTCGATAAAGACAATAGTTTTTTATTGAAGGAGAAATTTGCGAGGTTAGGTAAGTTTCCTGAAGACAAAGGGCAACTGGAGAATATCGGTTAATTAGATCACAGATATCATCTGTGTTGCAACGAAAGCCTCTGCAATTCCATTGTAAAATACAAGGCATTATTTGTGTTTAATTGTTGGAGATGTATCTGACTGCTTTTTGAAGGTTACTGGCTTATGACGTTCTAATTTAGATTTATCTTTTTTGGAGAAAACTGGCCGACCTGTGTCCATTTCTTCTTCTGCATGGAGTTCTAGAAGGGTATGGATGTGCCATCTGTGTCCATGGTTGTATCTTGAAAATTTTTTACTACATTTGTGTTTAAACTATGAGATATGGTATCTATGACTGGAGCAGGAGATGCCACTGGTATTGTCAGAGGAGTATTATTTGCCTGGTCAGAGAACTTGGATTGTTGCTTAGAAAGAACATTTCTAGCCCAGTCAGAAATTGATTTGTTAGTGGGAACTGTTACATCAGTTTGAGTGGAGACTGTCTGAAATTTTTTTACAGCATTGGCATAGGTCATATTTTTGGTTATAGTTGGAGCAACTAATTTTCTCGCTTCTGGGTAACTTACTTTGTTCTCGACCTTGTATTTTACTATTTTTTTCTCCGTTTTCCACTTTTCACATGTCTTTGAATATGCAGGATGGTCACCTTTGCAATTTGGGCAGGTCATTTTTGTAGCTGTACAGTTACTTTGTATGTGATCTGAGGATCGACAATTAGGGCAGACAGGAACTCCTCTGCATACAGTTTGTGAGTGGCCATACTTTTGGCATTTGTAACACCTTAAAGGGTTTGGAATGTAAGGTCGGATGCGGCAAAGTAAATAACCTGCTTTTACAGAGGAGGGTAAGTTGGGTGTATTGAAGGTGAGAATAATATTTCTTGTAGGTGTCAGTTGATTATCTTTTTTAGTCATTATTCTTTTTGCTTCAATTACATTCTGTCCCTGCAGTTCTTGGGTTATTTCTTCATCGGTGACATTCAGTAAGTCCCAACTGGATATCACACCCTTAGATGAATTTAGGGTTGTGTGTGGAGATATTTTAACTGGAATGCCAGCAAAGCTTGTGAGTTGTAACAGCTTCTCGGAATGTCTGTGGTTGGTGGTTTCTACTAGTAAGTCTCCTGATTGCAGTCTCTTCACCGTCTTGGGAGATCCTGCAATACCCTCCAGATGTTTTTGTATTACAAACGGAGACAATTTATTCATGGGCTGACTAGTAAGGGATGATTAAGAACGACGGGCAAGGTTGCTCCATCCGATCAGTCTTTTGTCTCTTTGGATTATCGTTCTCAATATCCTTATGGTCTGTGTTATCCATGATTGCTCCTTTTAGCCCTTGGCAAGTGGACTTACTTGCCAAGATTTCCGGCCCCGCCACGGGGAGGCAGGAGCAGTGCCGCTAGGAGGCCAAGCGGTTAAAGTGTTAGTTGATTAGTGACCTAGAAAAATGAATAAAAAGAAAGGTGGCTTTTCTTTCTCTGTTCTAACTTGTGGCTTTTCAAGTGTAGAACGGTTTTAAAAAAATAAGGCTTTAGATAAATGTATAAACTTAAAAATAACTTTAATCACCTTTGAAGAGCACTTTATAATCTCACAGATATCGCTTGGCCTCGAAATACGCTTGGCACCCTGGGCCAATTCAATTGCATTCGTTCTCTGTGAGATATCTACCCAGTTAATAGAGGCCATGTAGCACCTTAAGGCATCGTAATTTCCTTTCCTGAAATTATAACCCATTCCTCTACCTCTCTCGTCTTCGTCCACCGTAGAACCCCGTGATTACTTGCTGCTACTCTACTGTCAGCCCTATTATGTCATCTGGTTCATGGGTGATGATGAGGTCTAGAGTTTTCTTTTCCCTTGTACTTTCCCTGGCAGGTTGATACAAATAGCAATCGTCTAGTTGATTTTAAAAGAATTGTCCTTCCCATTTGCTCCAATCAATTAGAGGCAAATTGAAATCACCCGTAATAAGGCTTTCAAGCTTTCTTGCCCATTCCAGTTGCATGTAAAGACTCTCGTCATAATCTTCACAATCACCTGGTCAGTAGATTGTTCCCACTCTCATTATACCTTTGCTTCCAACTATCTCACACCATACAGATTCTATACTAGCAAGCGAAACGTCTGAATCTGAACAGTCATTTCATCGCACTCGGGCTGCTTTTGATAAGAAGCATGACCCTATCGCCCTTTCTATCTTCCCTAAATACATTATACATACTGTACTGAAACTCGTCATCCCCTACCTCTGGGTGGCACCACGTTTCCGTTAGCCCTATTATGTCAGCGTTACTTGTCCTAACGAGCAATTTAAATATTCACTCATTTTCATTCACACCCCGGAAATCGCCATCGGCTATTTCCGTATGAGTCATGGTACCCTCTGACGAAGTGTTCAAGGCGGATCTTGTAATAACCATTATGAAATTTACTAATTATTAGTAAAACAAACTTTCAAAAAATTATATCTATAATTATATCAAACTATTACGGAGAAAAAACTTATTAAAATAAACTTTACAATATACTAAAAAACCTTTGAAATCTTACTTTAATCCCCTCTTATCTATGCTTCTTTAATGTCGGTATGAAGAGCTGTAATAGGCACGTCTGCTCGCCACGAATGCCAACAGTAGAATGAAATTAGTGTCAAAGAACCAGCATCAGAGCTCCAAATTAGTGTAGGATCTAGTGAAGAACATCACCCATCTCCAAGTGAGCTAGGATTGCTTATGAGTAAAGTGTCTGCTAGATGGTTCCCCAGACGTCTGACCTCTTACCAGAAGCAGGAAAGGGCAGAAAATGCACATGAAATGTTGTTTATGGGTCAAGAAAATCAAGGGGGTTTTTCCAAATCTAGTCACCAAGGATGAAATTTAGATCCATCACTTGGTTCCGGAAAGTAAACAAACGTCAAAACAATGGAAGCATGAAGAATCACTACCCCCCAAACAGCCAATGGTGCAATCAAGTGTTGGCAAGGTGATGCTGTCAGTTTTTTTAGATCAACATAGTCCCAAAAGGGGACCATGCTGATCCCAAAATGTGTGCGCCTGCTCCACGATAATGCCCCTGCGCATTCCTCGCACGCTGCAATGAAATATTGCCGCATCCTGCTTATTTCATGGACCTTGCACCCTCGGATGTCTTCCTGTTTCCTGTCCTAAAGTCATTTCTTCTTGGAAAACATTTTCCACGAAGTGATTTCTGCTGCCGATTTGTGGTTTGAAAGAGGATTTCTACAAAAGGTGGCCTGCGAAAGTGTATTGAGAGGTGGCAAAAATTGCAATTTTGTGTAGTGACTATGTTGAACAAGTGCAACGCATGGTGTTTGTTTCAACCTTCTATCACAACTACTTCTAGGTGAATACAAATCTTTTTTGAATCCCCATCCTCTTAAATTATGCGATGGCGTCATAGTAAACATCTCGAATTATCTAAGAACAATAACGCAAGATAAGAACTTTTACTTTTAAGAACGATAATTTCCAGAAATTCGAATCGAATGTTGATTGGTTTATTCTTCATTCTTTATCCTTCCACGAGATCTATACCTAACGTTTTCAAGAAAATATCACAAAAAACTTTATATATATATATATATATATATATATATCTGGTTTTGACCGCAGATGAATGAAATTACAATTAAATAAACCTTAAATGTATCCTAAATCCATCGCAGGACTTGCTAATCTGTGCTTACATTTGAAATGTACTGTGTTGTTACCATTTTTGTTACACTGCATATATATATATTAAATTAATTAATGTAACGAGTCTCGATTTATTAGAGTTTTTATTCTAAACAGTTCCATAATTTGTAGCCATCAGGTGTCTATTAAAATTTATCTTGAACGGGATAAAGAAATTAATTGTAATTAATTTCAATACAATCATTTTATTTTTCTTAATATTACTACTTTTTGCGCTCAGTACAACTAACAGGTAATAATTCACTAAATAATTAAATACTCATTTATGTAATTTTTCACGATAAGCGCCTCCCCCCCTTCCCCCATCTCCAATAGAAAATAGAGAGGATTTATAATCATGCCACTACTCCAAATTTGAAGGCAAAACCGGAATTTCTTGAAACATTGTTTCGATTTCTAGATTTTCCAGAGTGCTAATTTAACTCTTATTCCAACAACCGCTGTAATATTAATGTCTTAAATCTTCGCTTTGAAAACTAGCAGGTGCTCAGTGCTTGCATGGGAACGAGATAATAATTTAAATAAAAGCAAATTATGCATTTTCTGGGCTTCGGATCTGTGGATAAAGAATACGCATTTGCAAACACTGGTGTGCCGCGTACCAAGATTCTTTCCTTTGGATATAATAAAATGATAAAGAGGATTAATACACTCGTCAAGAGATTATTCTTTTTTTTCTCTAACTAGAAATGCTGGTACTGTAATTGCCAGAATATTCAATTAGGTACTTTTAGTGTATCTTATTTATCTTGTGAATGTTTTATAGCCTCTGTTCACGCTTCATTCACTGCTATTAACATAAAGTACTGTCACGTATTTGTATAACCGGCAAGATTTAAATTACCTAGTAAATAAAAGGTTCGAAATACATCGCGCTTTACCACGAATTGCCTCGGTATTGCACCACTACTTTCAGACAAACAGCATTCAGTAAAGATTAATAGACGATTTATTTAAAATGGCAGATTAAAACAAACCAGTTCGTCAGTTTTCAAGTTGGAAATTATAAAATAAATGCTACTTTGCCCGTTTGAGATTAAAATGTAACAGGAATTCCTCTTTAATTTTATTGACGGTCAGGATTTATTTTTAAAGAGGCCACAACTGCATCATTTTTAATTTTATAATTTCGAAGTTACTATTAGATACTTAAATAAATATGTTTTATTTGGTTTTACTATTTAATTTATCTATCTTTTCATCTGTCAGCAAAAAAATTCAAGAAAGTCATCTTTTGAGGTGACTACAAATCCCCCCCCCCTTCATCTTCATTAAATTTAAGGAAATAAACTTAAATTCCCTTATTCACAATTAATTTACGTTACTGTTATAACTTTTTGTGTAGAAATTATCATACAATCAAGCAGCGATTACAATTATTCACATCATGAGAGGGGAAACATCATAAATTAATGTGTGCACCCTTCAGGTACTAACTAAAGAGTTGTGATATAATTTTAATTACACAATCTATTTAATTAAATTATAAGCAAATAAAATAGTAAATAAGATTATTTTAATTAGATCATTCGTTAATAAAAGCAAATTTATTTAAAAACACACCTTTCGTTTTCTAAAATAACTCGTATTAAAATTACTTTGAATATCGCTTAGTGAAGATTTAGTTAGCATTGAATTGAAGAGGTTCACAATGTCATCCTCCTCGAGCAACCTGATGATGGATTTATTAGGGTTGTTTTCTATTGAAATAAATCTAATATATTTGAAAAGTGTGAAATTTAACAGTATATATCTTAAATATTTAAAAATGATATATTTTCATATAAATAACAACGGCAGAATCCTTCTATATGATTGTAAAATACGTTGTGAAGGATGATCTTAACCCGCACGCCTGCACTGTATTGTTGTTCTGTTCAATATTCGATGCAGAGTTCTGTTGCTCTTCGGATGAGAACGGAACGAAGGGTATCCTCAGTGAAAGCTTTCCACTTAGTCGAATTCAAATGCAATCGAATACTACATCAAAAATTGTTGATGTTATTCTTTGAAATTGTCACATCAAGTGTGCAATGCTGGCGCGTGAGTGATGGATGATAACGGAATGCATAATGTAGTGTTTACATCGAAAGTTCCCGACAAAGACACGCGCAATTTATTCATAGTACGAACTGGCGTGTACACAATCCTTTCATTTCTCTGCCTGACTTAAGGTTTCAAAGGAATAGTTTCATCGGTGGAAAATCGACTACTGTCAAGGGAGCCCTCTGAACTGAGAAATATTTAAATTACTATAAAATTGACTCGTTTATTGTTTTGTTTTCCGTGGTTTAAATATAGTGTGATGTTATCATAACTACTAAAGACAGTCTTGTCACGTGAACCCATCGTTACGAGCATTTTATAATTAAATAATATGGAAAAGTGTCTGTATAAAATCGATTTAGTAAATAATGAAGCCGAAACATTGTAAATATGCAACTGAACTCTTAACAGCCCATATTAAAAAGCAAGTCAAAAGTAATATAAAAAAGATAATTTTGCGGGTTTTTAGATTACGTATTTTATTTTCCTTCAATTGTTTTTTAAGTTTAAGTTTCAGAATCAGTCGTATATTTTTCAGTTTCACCAGTCTTTTTCGGTCTATTCGCTTTCTTCCTCGAATTAATTAAACAGCGAGAGTTGGTTAATTAATTTGATCTCTTTTCGTGTCAGTTGGCTTACGTTTATTTAATTAGGGCTTGATCACAGGCAGCAGTAGCACTTTGAATGCACAACTCGTAGTTCTCGGTAATTTTTGCACAAAACAAATCAAAGAGCTCCTCATTATACTCTGGAGAAATTCTTCAGGAGGTTCAAGGACAATAACTAGCTTCCATCTCTCTCTCGCTCCATATACCCTTCGCCTACACAGTTCTTAGAACTAACCGTTGAAATTGAGCATCACTGTTCTTAGATCAACAGTTTGTTGGCGAATACGACAAGGAGAAACATTGAATTTCATATGACTGCAGCTGATCAACCATGCATAGTTTCGTACTTTTAATTTAATTTTAGAAATACGTGTTAAAATTGGAGCGGTGGTCAAATAAACATCGTGTATTAACATGCTTTAAACCAGGAGAATCCGTTGTGAATACTGAACGTAATTTAGACGCCATTTCAACGTCAGAGGAATGGTGGTGTCCTAAGTTGAAAGATCATAAAGCTTTGGATTTACAAAATTAGAATTGCAGCGTCTGTAAGAGATGTGAAACTTCCAGGTCGGATGGGTAGGGCGTATACTCCAGGAAACATTAAAAGAATTAGAGCAACACTGAGGGGATAACATAAGTGCTTTGATGTATATTATTAAACTGTAAAAATAACAAATGTCTTTTTCAATTTGCAGAGTTGTCATTTTTAAAATGAGTAATTCTTTTTGCCTGACACCTGATGCTTTTTTTCATCTCACAAATTTATGAATGAAAGAAAATAAATCTCATAAACTGTACAGCTAAATCCTGTCATGACAAATATTTTGAATAAACCATAAATAGAATGATAAAAGAGACAATTTTACAAGCAAGCTTCCACGTTTCAACTACAGTCATCAAGCTAGAGAGTATAAGTGATTATCTTACTTGTATTCCCTTTAAAACTAGTCAATTTTAATAAATACAGAGAATTCACCTTCAACACCAAGACTTACATTCAATATTTAAATATATATTTGCATAACTTAAAATATAAGTAGAAAAAAAATCGTATTTTTTGCTAAGTTTCAATGTCGTATCCATCATGACCTCGTTCAAATGCTAGGACGTGATGCGTTAGTCTTGATAAAATATACAAAACCGTATTTCTTTTTGAAATGCTTTAGTGTTCGAGTAATGCATCAGATTGTAAGATGCTTCAGAAAAGGAGGCTGCATACGTGAGATGTAATTATTATTATTATTTAAAGAAATATGGAGAAAAAGTGCTTTTTTTTCACCAGATATAATGTGTCAGTTATGAAAGAACCAAAAATCTTAGCAGCACGTATTTATTGACCATTTTTCTGCATCAGGTTTGTGTCACATCACATAACGGTGTTCAGCGTCACTAAATATTGCATAATATTGTGCAGGAGGTGGAGTTAAAAGATGCATAGAAGAGAATGATGCAGATGCTGAGGCTGTCCAGCGAGACATCCCGCAGCAGTACTGGAAAAATCTCTGAGCTAAAAGAAGATTACCGTTTTTCCATTCAATTATACAGTGCATTGTATTAGCCTTTAATGAAGACCGGCCAGTACAGACTTGGAAAAGCATAAAATGACAGAGCTGCATCTCATCATCCCATTTTTGTTCCAAGTAGGCAGACAAGGTTGAAAATCGGGTTCTTTTTCTTTATGGTGTCGTTTAATTTTTTGTTCCAAATGGATAAGTGGACGTAAGGCAGCACCGTTTATTAACTGGTTTTCTTACGTTTTATTTGTACTCACCCTAGATTAACATTTTTTTTCTCCCATGTTCATAATAATAGTTTAAATTTAGTCAGCACAATTTTAATGACGTTCCTTTTTTTCATCTCTTCGCCGACTAATGCCTCTTTGGATTCGAAGTCCATCACTGCAATGGATGAAAACGATGTATTAAAATGAACTAAAGTGCTCGAAGGTAATTTCGTTCCCACCAACTTGAAAAGTCTGCGCTGCGCTAATGGATATTATTAAAAAGAACACATTCGTGGTGCAATTCCTGAGAGAAACCGGGCCTACTTAAAATAATTACCTTCTTAAGGATCGCTGTCTAACTTTGAATCCTGGACTTTCTCATTACAACATTCGAAGAGTCGCAAGTGTTTAGCGAATTGATTTTTTTTGGATAAACAACTCTCCGCATTTCCGGGTTTCATCTAAAAGCTTTCGAATTATAGTCAACTGATGCAGTCGTAGCGATTTGATCGCCCGTAACTCAGTAGAAGAACAGCAATGGCCCCTCTAGGAGACCATGAATTATTGAAACCGTTTGAAAGCTCTACGTTTTGAAAGCGTGTTTACTTAAGGAGTTAGTCCATGCAGGCTGAAAACTTTATCAAAAAGCAGATCGGTTACCGTACACGGAACTGTTCATCCTCAGCCATACTTGTAATTTTTGTTTATCTTTCCGCTTAAAAGGATATTTCATCTCGTGTTCCACCACTTACGTCTTCTGAAGAATATCAAACTTGAGATCCTCCTAGTTTTTGGAGAGCTCTCTTTTGCCATGAATTAAATATAAAATGATTTTTTTTATCTTTCTGCTGTTTTGTATGTATTGTATTTATCAACTGAACATTTATTAACATTTTATATAACACTCATATGACAGTAACATGAAATAGGAACTACTATTGGCATGCCCTTCCTTTCCTTCATATCATTTAATCGAAAAGGTGTATGAATTAAATTTAGTTTTCTAGATATAACGAACTCTAAAAGCAATCAATTCTATATCAAGTAGTTGGATATTTTCAGCCACTGTGCTGGTTTTTTGCGCGAATTCACACACTTCAAATTTCACCTTGGGAAGAAGACAATTTCATTAGATTGTTCTTCACCTTCCTGAAATATACTTAGGATTAGAAATGTATGGAATGAAGGTTTCCAAACAGAAATCTGTTTTTCGATTCCAGAAATTTTGCGCAGTAGGTATAATTCTCGACCTGTTCAGTGTAAGGACAACGTCACGAACGACACGCATTACACTGTGAATTCGCCACTAGATCTATCTGTTTAATACCGAGACATCAAGGCTGCGTCCAAAATTGGAAACACTTTATTGATCACCCGATTGAAAACGGAAATCCGATGGATATTGTTGCGCAAAATATATATAAAAAAGAAGAATGTCAAGTCGTGTGACCTTGAAGTTCACCCCATCGATGGCATTTTAAGAGCACGAAATGTTATCGGAGAAAACAGGCGTTCGGTTGTATTTTTTGGTTTGTGGTTGTAGGTCACTGAGGACGAGTAATGCACGAGGATCAACGCGTAGTGGAGGAAGAAAAGTGGAGCCTCAAATAGATGCGGATATTACAAGGACAAGTAATGAGATTATCCATTTTGTACACTTCGGCTTCATCCAAAAAATTCGCAAACTTTTCCTTTGTCCCTTAAAACACCACATTAAGTTTAATACACTTTTGAATGTGCTGTCTAAAAGGAATTTCCCTTAAGTTATTTATTAAATGTCAGTTTTCACGTTGAGCACCTAACAAACCAACCAGGAACAACTTTTGGTGGGAAGGCTACCACGACCTTCACCTGAAATCGATTAATTACAACCGCTGATCTTCAAGAATTCTTTTTCTCCCGGCACTGATTAGATTTGAGCCCACAGAAGCCAAACTTATACTGTCACAGACTGTGAAATAGAATGACGCAGAATAATGTCGCCCCAGTCCTGCGCAATAATCAGGTGTAACAGATGCTGTAAATAAGATACTGCAGCAGTGGCAAATCCTTGAGCACCCTTCCTATTCTCCGGACACGAGTCCTTGTGACTTTGATTTGTTCCATAAAATAAAGGAGCCACTCCTAGGTCAAAACTGTCTGAAAACACAAGACATACTCCTCCCAAAGTAACCATCAATGGCAAATAAATACCATACGTTCCTCTCTACATTTCTACAACCTAGATTCTTAAACTGCTTTGTCTATAATTAACTTAAATATCCTTGTATTGATTTTGTACATAATCGATGTATTTGTATAACCAGTTCTCCTGATTTGTTCATTGGTCAGAACGACATTTTCCCCCCTCATCCACAAGTATTGCATTTCCTCCGGTGGATGATTTTTATCGTGCAGATTTGCATAGACAGATTCGGATCTGGGCAACATGTGTGCAGGGATTTCGTATCCAATGGTTCTATACGTGCCAGAGGAATGGCACTGGAGAGCAGTTGACGGGCGCAGATGATTTGTTCTAAAAATTAATCACAGTACGATAAATAAACAAGATGGTGTTCCTGGTGGCGAAGAGGTCTGACATAAATAACATACATGTCAGGTCAGTTTTACAGAATTTCTGTATACCTTCACAGTGACATTTGGTGGAGATGGATTTTTATCTGGGAGCCACCATAGATAGGGTACACCTACATACTGCAATACCAAAGCAACTTGGTATTGCAGTATGTATGTTCTTGTGAAGGTGGCGAATACTTTATGTCAGAAATCTATGCCATTAAAGGGGGAACTGTTCGATCTTGGCAAATACCACAAAAAAATATAGTTTTTCCAAAAGTGTAATAATAATAATAAACCTGCTCTTGGGGTCTCTAGTCCTCTTGAAGAAATGCTAAGGAATTCTGACTATTTAGAATTTATGAAAAAAAATCACACAGATTTTTTTGATAAATTCCTTATTAATAGGTGACAGATCCTCTCAGATAAATAGACCGAACCAGACTACACACCAGTTACCAGCTGCACAAGGAGAAATAATGCATCAGAACACCAGAAAACGACCGTCAGAGGTTCAGAACTGAACTACAAAAAATCCAAACATCCAAAATCGAGCTACCTGCAGCAAAACACAGCTGCAGTGAACATACAACAGCATTACTTCCAACCAACAACAAACAGCAATGCAAATACATCTGATGGTCACAACATGCAGTTTGAAAGTAGCTCCAAGAAGACAGTTGAACCAAGAGCATGGAGGATGAAATCAGCACCTATCAGCAGAAAAGTTACTTCCAAGAAAGGCAAGGAGACCTTCTTCACCCAAGCAGCTCAGAATCGTGATGCAGTTATTGGCTCTAACCATAACACACTGGGTATTAAAACGGTGCAGCGTAGAGCAAGGAGGGCAAGGCTCTCCAGCATTTTTATAAGTCGACTATGCCCGGAAACAACAGTAGAACAAATTGAAACCCTTCTGAAGCAGCTCAACATACCTGGTACCCCCATAAAGGTCCACACCAGGCATCCATCCTATTCCTCTTTCCGGATTAAGATAAAAAATCCCAATATAGAAAGATATCTAAACACAGATATCTGGCCCGCAGGTCTCTTGGTAATGCCACCGTTTGGCAATCATAAAGAAAAACCAGCGGTACAAGATCTCGAGACCAGAGATGGGCAGTGAGCCTCTTTCTGCGTAGGTAGGCAGCGAACCAGACTGTCCGTTCCAGATATGCAGATCAATGCACAAGACTCTAGATGCGTTGCTGATGAGATCAGGCTCATTGACACGAAAAATTTATTTCATATTATATGCATTCAGGAACCTTATGTCTCTAAGCACTTTAACGAATCTTCCAAAGTTATGGGATATCCCATGACTTCAAGAATCATTCAGTCCTCTGAAACAGATCCCAAATCTGCCATCATCATATTCAGCAACAAGCTGGATATCACTGTTATCTCTGGCTTGTGTAATCAAAATTCCACCTGTATTTTAGTCTCTACATCAACTTTCTCGTTCTACTTACTGTCACTATATTGTCCACAATCAGCAGATAGTAATTTATCACAAAGATATCTAGAACAGGTGTTTGCTATTTTAAATCCCACATATTTAATAATTACAATTAATTCAAACTCAAAATCTCTCTTATGGTTCAGCAGTGTCTTGGACAACAGAGGTAGGATTTTCGAGGAATTTTTATTCACCTACAATTTAAATTTGCACAACTTACCCAACCAACCGGACACCTTCGCAAACGTCCACGGAGAATCAAACTTTGATTTAACCATTTCAACGTCCACCATGTCCTCGAGGATCTCTGATTGGACCATACATACTGACTACACAAACAGTGATCACCGAGCAATCACTTTTAAGGTATCTTTCCTTGCAAATACTACAGGTCCCCCTCCTTCTCCTCCTCCAAAAGATCTTAGAAGATTTTTTATCAAAACCATCAAAATGGCCTTTATTTATGTCTTCAAGTTCACCAGGATTTTAACGTTGACACTCGCCGGTCTTTGAACCAGTTCAATGCCTCAGAATATGCATTCTATGTACAGGCTGCCTTACTTCGTGCTACAGAACGACCCGCTGAGAAGAAAATTAGCAAGCATACTACAGTTCCATGGTTGGACAGCTGAACTTTCCACTCTGCGCAAAAAAGTACACAAAGCACGCAGAGACTTTCAACGGAGAAGGTCCTGGCCTGAACCGCAAGTCACCAGACTAAAAAATATCTATACAGGCCAGCGGAACGAATACGTAAATACAATTTCAAAACAAAAACTTTCCTCCTGGCTACACTTAGTTCAATCCACAGGAAATTCTGATACCTGGGGTCTATTATATAAAACTATCAAAAATAAGTTTCACTCTCATGAAGTGTACAACACTGTAGTGAACAAAGACACAGAAACCACTAACTGGAATGATTCAGTTAACGCCATCTTGGATCGCTTGCTTCCCCTGGACGGTCTCACCACAAACTCCAGAACAAATATCTATTAGGAATAGCAACTCAACCTACCACTTCTCATATGAAACGGATCTCTTCACTCTTCCCGAGCTAAAGCTGGCCCTAAGCAAAATAAATATCCATAAATGTCGAGGAATTTTTATTGACCTACAATTTAAATCTTGTGGAAAATGATGTAATTATCAAATTTGCCGAAATCTTTCCAGAAATACTTCTATGTACAAATGTCTTACTGATGGGGATATTTCCTAATCTCTGGAAGGTAGTTTTGATCAAAATTATTCACAAGCCGGACAAAAATATATCTGATCCCAAAGCATACAGACCCATCTCTCTTTTGTCAAACCTTGGCAAACTATTTGAAAGATTGTTAGCACCCAGAGTAGCAGATTTAATCGAAGGTCAAAACTTAACGTCTCCATCCCAATTTGGCTTCAAGAAGGGAAAATCCTGTGAAGACGCTTTGGTCTCTCTATTTAACCACATATCAGCTTCGAGGGCTAAATATGAAATGGCCATATTCGTTGACTTCGAGGGAGCTTTCGATTCCCTCTGATAGGAGAGCGCTCTCAATCGTCTTACCAAAGCCAAGTGCTTTCCACAACTATTCCAAGTTATTAGAAGCTACTTCCAAAATAGACTCATCCAAGTAATCTCGAAACAGCAGTCTCTCTCAAGGACCATCTCAAGAGGATGCCACCAAGGATCAGTTCTGGAACGTAGTTTTGGACAGCTGGCTCATGCAAAAACCTGACAATATCTCTGCCTTTGCCTACGCCGATGATTTGGTTTTTTTAATTCCAGGTCGATCGCGTCTTCAACTAGAACAATCAGTCAGTACAACTCTTTCTGAGCTAATCAAGTGATCAAGTATACATAAACTGCGAATATCTGCCACAAAAACAAAACTGATGGTTTTTTAAGGGCAAGTTAGATTACAGGAGACCTCCAAATATAAAGATAGACGGAAAGCAAATCCCTTTTGTTCCTGAATTAAAACATCTTGGCGTAATTTTAGATGACAGGTTAACCTTCTCCTCTCATATTAATCACCTCGCCTCGAAGATTAAGAAGTTCACTGCAGCAATTATCCGCATTTCAAATCGGACTGGGGACTAAACAAGAAGACTCTCTTACTATATTATACAGCAGTATTCGTACCAATAACAACATATGCTTCGGGAGTCTGGTTTCATAGAGCCGTTAAGGTTAAACTCCGTTCCAAGCTCATCTCCAATCAACAGATTATGCTACTTGCCATGCTCCGGGCCTGCAGGACAGTGTCCTCTGCTGGTCCTTGCTGGAGTCTTACCACTAGACCTACATGTCATCTTCAAAGGACTATGCTATCGTCTAAAGCACGGAGTTCCTGGTGAGATTCTCGGCATCTCATGCAACTTAACTGCTAACATCAAAGACGAGAAACGGAGAATTTGGAATGAACTGATCAATGTGTGGCAATCACGGTGGGATTCCAGTACTACTGGTCAAGTCACCCGCTCTTTTGTTCCTGCAGTTACCTTCCCTCTCAACAAGAACATCCGCCAATGGTTTTCTCCCAGCCTAACAACGTCGTATATACTTACTGGGCACGGCTCCATCAATTCCAAACTCTTTCAATTTAGCTTGTCTGACACCAACCTCTGCTTGTGTGGTGCTGAGGAAACCTGGACTGGCGAAATGAAGTGGCGCTGACTGAAAATTCTCAATCGTTCTCAGCTCTACAACAATTCTGCTCTGCTGTTTTCACCAAAATAAAGCAACTCTTTTCAAGTCTATCAACATATCAACAACAAGGAACCAACCCAACACCTGCAATGTCTATCGATACCTCTTAAAACTGATATCACCTGCCCTCTACTTATTTATTTATTTATTATTTTTTTGCTTAACTGCTCTGATTAACTACACAGAAGAGACTACCAATTTTTGTCTCTTCATTACTAATGTGTGTGTGTGTGTGTTTTTTTTAGATTTCATTTATATAGTCATGATAATTGAAATTTATTTATTTTTGTTGAAAATCTCTCAAAACCAGACTTTCGTTGATAACAGCACACATGCCTCACTTTTCAAGATATTTCACCGAAGTTTAAATAACGCACGAAACGGGCGCAGATGATTTGTTCTAAGCATTAATCACAGCGCGATTAACAAACAAGAAACAAAAGCTAATGGAGCATAATCTAAAGCCATTTAATGTACTTAGTGGAAACAAATATTTCCCTTTCGATAAGTGCAGTTCCAAATGCCAAGTGACTTATTAGTACTTTTCTTTGCTGCGATTCTTTTGCTTTAAAAATACGCTCATGGATTTAAAAAAAAAAAAACTCTCATTGTGAGTGTCGACTAGTAAACCTTGTTACGAAAATTTCCCCAGCACATGTATTTGAGAAAATGGTCCAAAAATGTTAATATTTGGACCATTTCCAAGTCGTTGTCAAAATTGAATTTTCAGTTTTCAGGAAATATCTCAGCAGAGAACGATTATTCTTATTTTTATTATCTTTTCTTACCAGCGACGAACTCGTATAGACTACTACGCGGTAGAATATAAAAATATTTTTCTGGAAATAGGAAAATGTGGATTCTAATTATTCTAGCAAAACAGTTCTGCTCATTTAAAATGCATCCTGAAGATTTTTTGTCATCAATGATTATATGCATGAAACGAATCTCCCACTACAATTTCAAGGTTTAATTAGTTCATATAGATCTATATTGACTTCGTGAGATACTAGTTTACTAGGACCTGAAATCCATCGCTGCTTATTCTAAAAATTAAAAAATCATAATAAAAAAAATCTTTAGCCCCTCTTGGGGATATATTTTCACTACATCCCTGTCTGTGTCCATGTGCCAGGAATGATAACCAACTAGTGGTAGTACGTGTTATGCTAGAAATTACCTGTACAGTATTTTAATAGATGGTTGAGTTGCCAGGAAAGCTGGCTGGGGCTGCCTTTTTTACTAAATACTGTAAAAAAGTCTACGTCCATACTTGGAAACCTCAAATGAAACTGTATTATCAAACGCAAAGAATCAACCTTCCCACCGGACGGCATTACGGATTGGTATTTGGCGTATAATGCAAGGAACCCCCAGGCTTTTGCTGTACCAACCAAAGAGACAACAAAATAAACTACCTATACAGCTGATTTTTCAATGTCCCCCAAGCTGTAAGCTTCAATCTCTCAAGGACGTAACTCCTTCCAGCAATTAACAACCGCTGGCTAAAAGAAAATTTCCTACAGTCCAGTTTAAATCTCTTTCCTGGTAATTTAAGTTTAGGGCCCCTAAATTCTGTAATCATTAATAATTGTGAAAATTTTATCTTCATTCATTTTACTATTCCCTCTCACAGCAGCTTTATAGACCTCAATTAGATCCCTTCCTCTCTAAGGTGCTTGGTTGCCAAGCTCTGTAACAAACATATTCGAAGTCTTTCCTTATACAGACCCCTTTTATCCCATCTTATACAGACCTATCTATCCATACATGAAAACGATAAATTATTGATAGGACAGTAGTGTCCTCCTTGCCGTCTGTCTGCATTGCACTGCAGTGCAACCATGAAGCATGACCACCATGGATGTGTTCAGGCATTTTGAACATTGCGAGGGCTGAAAAATCCGGAATAACTAAAGGGGAACCACTAATCCCTCGCCCAATATCAGCTAACTATAGCCTAGTTGAACAGGACTTTAAAATTTTCTCCAGTGGTCGATGGAAATCGAACCGAGACCTGTTCAAAGGACACAAGCCAAACCAACCATACTGTTAAGGAGGACGTGTTAGGCTTCAAGGCAGCTATGATTATGAGGTGTCTGTTCTTGCTGGATGATAAACCAGAGTTTAAATTTTATTTCTTTATTTTTGTTGGTTCTTATTTTATCTTTAAAGTGTTCGTTCAAAAGGGGTCTATTAGCAGGCAGGCCTAATTTTATATTAGTCGGCAAGTAGAATAAAATAAATATATTGTGTGAAATGAAACCTATGGGTTGGAATCATTTATAATACTACTGAAATAAAAGTATACTTTAATAAGTAATCATCCTGAAATAAATAAATTTTTCAGGAAACGATTCGGAGATTTAAGAAAAATTCGACAATCCAAATAGGTTTATAGCGAGATTTCACTACAAATATCGCTTACACATACGTTACAGTTGTCGTAACATATAATATAGGATATGAATTTAAAGAACATTTATTTTAAATGCATATCATAGAACAACAGAACATCTCTTTAAAAGACAGTTATAACAAATCCCTGTCAAACTCTTCCAGAAGAACAATCGTCCGTGTTGAATATCCATTTTGAATATTTGGGCGTTACAACACACAGACCCCTTTCTGTTTACAGCTTCCAATCGTGTGTGTGCAAAGTTTTCTCAAGAATTCTGCGATAGTCCAGAGAGATATTTTCTATTTCTCTTGTCCTTCTGCTGTCTATCGCTTCATCCGCTCGAGGACTACAACAACGTAGCTATTGATTTTATAGACGAAGCTATCGAAAATCCGTCAGAGTGTGCAACATAAAATGAGGGATCAGTAGACCATCACCAACTGGGTTCTAGACATCCCGCCACCCTTAAGCTCGCCTTACGTTGGAATGGAATCATTTTTCTAGCGCTCTGAGCATACTTTTAGTAGTGCATATGACGTTATAAATCATTCTAGTGAATTTTACGGAGGAAACCGTTGCAATCTGTCAAGAATTTGAACGATTGTGGACATTCTTTTGACTGTTTCTTCGACATCTGGCAGGATCCGAAATAATACAAGAGGATAATGAACTGCACGAATCTATTTGATGTAATAAAAGCAGCGGATTGTCTTATTTTACTGAACAGGAAATACGCTTAAGATTATAAAGATGAAAAACTGCTACAATGCAAAACTTCAAGTTGGATTCCCGTGGCAACTATTCATTCTAGGAATAAAACTCTCAGCTATCGGTAATCTTCAAAGGACAAATACAGATTAAATTAAATCAATTTCTCTTACATTTCCGCATGACTGCTTTTAAATAAGATAAATCACTCATTTCTGCACTCGTATTCCTACTGTTCCACCTATAATTAGTCTCCTGACCTGCGGATATTTTTATAAAATAAATATTGACAATACACACACAAACGTTGACGTATTATAAGCATTTAGCTTCCACCAGAAATGCTCGGCCATGAGTCAAAATGTCATCTGAACAAAGGGCAAATCTATCGATTGCAGAAATGCACGGCATATTTGAAACAGTTATATTTATACCCCGAATAATTCTGGAATTCATGGTCCAGATTACATGCTGAGATGAGTTTGTACTTTGAAATAACTGTCATTGCAGATGCTGGATTCGAATCACTTGATCATCTCCTGAAACTCAGGATCAGAAATGCTTGTTTGTCTCAATAAGCCGTGTACATTAAAGCTCAGGACGAATAACAGTTTTTAACCGTTAAAATTCTCTCTGATACCTTTTCAATTAAAGTGACATTCTTTAGGCATGGTCCGGAAAAGAACTCTCTTAGCTAGTACAGTGGTTATGACTACGGTCCTCCACATTGCGTGGAAAACGCCCGAGTTTTAAATATACATATATCAACTATAGAGTTTATAGAGTTAACTGAACTATAAAGTTTTATGAGGTCTTCTATATAATTATAATCTTAATAATTATTTTGATAAGAAGATAAGTATATTTACCTTTCACTTGTATTAATTATGGAAAAAAACACAATTAGTTAAATGAGGTGTTTCATTTAAAGGAGTACAAACTACCATTCGACGATTCAAAGAGAGAGGACGTTTAAAGGACAAACCATGGTCAGGATGACAGGATAAGACCATAACACTGATTTCCAAACGCAATTGACGACTTACTGCACTTGAAATCCGAGCTGAGTTCAATAATAACAGAGAAACTTCGTCTTCAAAAAGGTAGGCCTTCATAGTCGTGTAGCGGGTTAGCTGTTACTAATAATCATTTCAATTTTTACTGTAAATTTTCCAATGCTTAATAAAAAAAATCTTAAAATAGTTTGTAGTGTGTATTTTATGTTAAATCTTATACTGTCACAGCTAATTTCAAAAAAAATTAACGAAAACTGATAGTTTTCGGGAGTGTAACTTGTAATTGAAGTATGTTATCAGCTTTATAGACATTACTTAATTAAAAGAAGTTGAATCGATATCATATTTTCAGCAGATGTTTCTTTGGTCCCTGGAAAGCTTTTAAGATCAATCATAGCCTTCCTTGCGGTTACAGTGGTCTCAAGGACCAACGCTTGTCTGATCTTAAGAATACCGGTTCTTGCTCTTTCCCGCTAATGGAAGGACCAAAATATATTTGGATGTCACAGATTGTCTGAAAATTGTTTCTGATCAGGCGCATTCCTTCATGGGTTCAATAGATTCTTTAAACAAACAGAATAATGTGCATGCGCTCATGCCACAAAATTATCAGCAACTGATTCCAGGGAACATTTGTGAATTCAGCCAACTGCGGTGGCCTTTGCAGTCAGATTTCAATCCATTTCAGCACAAATGGGATAAGGTGGAATGAGCTCTTCAGAGCAGAGATCCGCAAACATCCAATTTTCATCAATTGTGGAAAATAATTGAACTCACAAGAACCAGAGTCCCTCGAGCATGTTTTGCACCTTGCTGTGTGCATGCCACGATCAATCCAGGCTGTTTTGACACTGTAGAGAACTTAGCGTTAGTTGTGACAAATGATGAAGAATGCAAGCTTATACAGCATCAACAAAACAAAAGCCACCTCCCATTTCACTTATCGATCTCCAATAGCTTGTCTAGTTCTCCCTTGAATTTATTTAAGCTATTAAATTTCACATATCTATACTGCAACGTTCTCCCTCAATTTGAATTTGTGCCCTCTCAATTGCGTAACCTGAGCAATAGGAAGAATCTCATCAGCATTGAGCTTGCTGATGAGGTTACTGCTACCCATATGCAGAACTTGGCATTTATCAAGGTTAAACTTCAATTGCCACTTCTCAGTCTATCTGCCCAACTTTTCTAGATCCTGGTACAGTAGCATACTGTCATTAACAACGCTGCCAACATTCGTATCATCTTCAAACTTGGACATTAAGCCTGATCTACTTCCATCAATATCATTGGTAAATATGGAAAACGACAATGGGCCCAACACCGAATCCTGGCGGACTTCATTAGTAACTTTAACCCAAGAAGAGCGATGATTTACTCGATATTAGGTAGATCTATCTAATAAAGTTGCCAATTAGAGTATATTTATTTTAATTACAGTACTGTCAAAGCATTTGTTCTGCTGCTCTTATTGCTGCTGCCTCAATTTCTGCTTAATGGGATTGCTTGAGAGGAAAACTGTGAATTAACTAATCGCCTTCGTGGGCGTTGATTGTTATTCAATCATTCCTCTTCACAACACGATGTTTTATTCAAGATGATCATTGTGGTGTGGTTTGAAATGCATTCCTTGTTTGTAAAGTCAAACATAGTGGGGGATTTGATTTTTTCGTTGAAATTATTAAAATTATCTTCACTTTGTTGTGGAAGCCCCAGTGAATTATAATGTCATTTGTTTAAATTTAGAGGGGCTGCTGTTTGCTTTTTCAGCTTTCGATCTGCTTGTATATATGTTTTTTATTCAATGCCTTTTCCTCAAAGATTTTACGGACTGAATCCTCCATTATGTCTTTTCTGCAATGTCTGTTTGGCCAGAAATCGTTTTTAGTTAATTTCGTATTCATTTTCCTTCGCTGGTTTTCTTATTTCAGCCGTTCTACTTCTGGAAAAAGATGCTGTGTGGAATACGGTGTGCTCCCTTTTGCAGTTCGAGTATCTATTACCTTATAGATACTGACAGCGTTGCTATAGCAACTGATTGACATCAGTTCACCCACACACAGATTTCAAAGATCTTTTGAACATAAAATGCACTCGGCATGCCATCTTTCCAATATTAAGGAATAACAAGGTCAGAGTTTCCTAACGCTCATTAATGCACACAGACGAAAGCGTGCATTCACTGAATACGGAATTCAATTTAACTTCAACACACACCATTCATCCGAGTAAAAATAAATGCGGAGGAAGTAGTGGGGAATCTCCTAAAATTTTCTAAAAATATAATCATGGAGTTCCAATGAGATCCAGAGATTGTTTCTAAGTGGAAAAACAGCGATGTTTTTATGTCCAATATATTTTCTTTGTTGAAGTCTGAGCAATGGCTATTGAAGAACCGAAGTCCCTATTTTATCCTCACTGTTATCAAAAAATGAAGAAATTCTTAATCCCACAGATATACAAGGGTGCTTTAATGCTTACTGTAGCCATCTGTAACGATTAAAAACACTAAGTCTAAAATATATATACACATATATTGATAACCCCCTCCCCCTCCGCTGGCTACCTCCTATATTTCGGCGTATAATGACTGCGGTAATCCTTCCTTTACCCTCGTTTTACGGCCGGAGAAGATGGAGGTATAACTGCAGGTTTATGGCGCAATAGATCACGGTCCTTCAATACAACCGCTCTATATCGCCCTGCGGCCAGGATTTGGTAGCTATGCGAAGTAATATCCAACACAGTCCACCCGTACTCCCGAATAACTGCAGCCCATCCCTCAAAGACGAGAATTGCCCAGGGATTCGTATTTGTCCGCTTTTATTTATTTCCTAGTTCATATAGTTGAAAAAAATAAGTTCTATATTGAGTAGGATGTTGTCTGGCAGTATGGAAATTCGAATTTGATATGGATCGATGGATAAATGGAGTTTTAATGTACAGAAAGAAGCAACTTTCATTCTGATATTTCGAGAAATGTATACATATTCAGAGAATATCTGATAAATAGATGAGAAATCAAATTTAACAACAGTTTAATGAGCACAGTTCGTGGCTTCCGACACTGCAGTTGAGTTAAGACGTTACAGTTTCTTTAAAGTTTATTTTTTTTTATGCACAACTTAAAAAATAATTACCTTGAGCACAAAAATGCACGCAACCTTTTGATCTCTCTAACCTCCTTTGCGTGTTTTATTTTGTCTTGCAGATTGACCATCTTCTCTCTCTCTCTCTAACCTCTGTTTCTTTCCAGTCTCTTTCTATTTATATTTCATAACTCTCACCAAGTCTTCATTCTGACGTGCACGAGGTTAGTCTCTTTATGCAGTCCGGACATTTGATTTCTCAGTGCTGCTTATTTCTCTTGAGATTTTCATGTTTTTTCTTTCAGTTTTCCACTGATACTACTGAAAGTGTGTATCGTTTTAAGAAAGCATGATATCTGTCAAGATACAACTCAACTTCACGCTGAGACAGGACAACATTAAAGTACGATCTCGTACCGTATATAAAGTAACCACGAAATATTTGTGCGCAAGCTGCCCGGGTTCCCTCCATCTACGGATCAAGCGTGCCAGTTGCTCTCCTCCAACCTCCGTAGCCGTTTCCATCACAATACTTTCGCTGTTATGGATTCCGTCGATAGATACGTGGTCCTTTCTTCGCACGAAATAATAGCGGCTAGGAAACAGATGTACCATGTGATCATCCTCACACGCTCAATTCGTTTTTTCTTTTAGTTATTTGCTAATCTAGGCTACGTTATCTAGTGTACAATAGCAAGTGGATAATTAGTGCGCTAATTTGATTGCTGACCGAATACTCGGGAACCCATCCCACAGTTTGTGATTACCAACAAATACTACAGGCTATTTATTTGATTTTTAAAACATTTCTTACGTTTTGCCCATGACTTTAAGAGAGTCATCTTTAAGAGTCTAAGAAAGAAATCTCCTCGCAGTATAATTATGGAGATCTCTTCCTGGAAGAAAATCAAATCAATCCCCCTTTTCCCCTAACCCGTTTACCAAAAAAAGATTGTTTTTTTTTTCTCCCTCTAACTTAAAGACGCAACTTACACTGAAAGCTGGCAGAAATGACATTCAAACAAATTCAGGAGCAGTTAGACGCTCGCTTTCATCCCATCCGCCTTAGATAAACACTCTTCCCAGAAGAATAGCATTCGCTGTCAGAATAAAGAATTAGGATCTGGTATGGAAAGGCACCCGTCTAACTTTTGACAGGACGAACGGTTTCGATGACGCCTCTCCCAAAGTCGAACTCCCGGGAACGGCCACTTTGACCTGACGGAAGATATTGCTTCTTTCGATAGTCGGTATTGATCTCCTTCCCGTATACTCCTTCTGTAAAGGCTGAGTACGGAATCCTCTTCGTATTCGACTGACGGACAGGTTGCAGTTGACGGCATACAAAACTTGGCATGCCACCGGGTGAGCCAGACATTCGAAACGGCTGACAGGTGAACTGGGTCGGAGGCAGACTGAAGAGAGCGCGTGCGGTTTCCGACTGAGTGAACTTGAAATAGCTGGAGGTGGGGGGGTGTGTGTAAGAAGAAGAATACGAAGTTGAGTTGTGAGATTCTCCTTAAGAGCAGAATAGGCAGAAATAACAGGTTGTCTCGTGCACGCGATGCTCATAAGTAAGTCATTCCTGCCTTCAGTCAAGACGCGTAATCTAACACACTTTTCCGATTGGCTCGCACACTCCAAAACTGAAGGGAACCCCATTTGTGTTACCTCTTCCATTCGTGTAAGAAAGTTCGTTTCCGTTTTTGGAATGACTGCGAAGCTATCACAGAGTTTTCTGTTGTTTTTCTCTTTCTGAAGCTTCTTATGGACTTCGAGCAATTCTGAATGGTTTCTCAATTGCAGATCAAAAGCTATTGATTTAAATCCACGTCCACTACTAATTGATGATTTCCAAAGAAACCGTTCTAAAGTTAAAATCCTCACTTTCAGGATACACCTCTATAGAAGCTGAAAGAAATAAAAGTTACACGATATACTAAGCTCAAGGGACACCTCAACAAACGATCTACTGCAATGTAATAACTCTCTGGCGATGAAATCTGTAGATTGCTAAATCTATCAAACTCGCTGCACCAATTCAGTTAAGTATCGCTACGAACTCCCGCTGCAAGCCGGTGTAGCACAAAGTCGACCCTCTATTTCTTTAAAATAACTCAGTTTAGTAAGATATAGATTGAATTTCTTAAAAAATCCTCCTGAAATCAATGGGATTTGTCTCGAACTCAGCGCCATCTATTCCTTTTTTTCTTCGTGCGCCCTTTTTTTCATGTAGTGGACGCTGTTAGACGTAAGAACAGAATATCCATTCTCCGACGTCTCACGTGATCGTACTTGTGTTATCTAGAAGCTGGTGGTAGCCATTTAATCCCATGTGATCTGCAGCAGCTGACCGATACTGAAGACTACAGTCATGATGGAAAAGGCCATCAAAAAGAAATGGAGTTTCATACTTTTCCGTAACAACCAAATCCTGAGAATTGTATCTGTAGCAGATTCATCAAACAACTGTTTGATACTATTGGTTTCGCAAGGGGTTCCATGGAAAAAAATGCACTAATAAATCACTTCCAATGCTCTATAAACGTATAACTAGAAGATGCTTCTTCTAAAGGGGACTTTAATGACAACGTTAGGTCTGTTGGCAGTCTTTTCAAAGATTCCACTGAACTGCAGATGGGCGCACGTTTTATATCGGTTTTAATTCCCGTTTGCTATCGATAGTTTATAAATCCTTGCGAGAAACTGAACAGAGAATTCAACATTTCCTTATTTTTGTTGCTATGATAGAGTGAATGTCTTTCGCTTTTATTCTGCTCAAGCTATGAGTCAGAAAATTTACATCTGTCACAATTCCTCACGGAACCATTTTCAGTGTGTGATATCTAGAGTGATAAACAGGAAATATGAACCTTTCAGAGATGAATACCATTTAAATGAAAAGAGCAAAGTTTTGCTTTTAATTAATAAACAAAGACAAACAGCAATCCCGATGTCACAATAAGGGAATATGAATGGCCCAATTTGCCCGCTTTATTTAATTAAGCTATCTATTCTCTGGAACAATCCGCTAAGTTATGTAAGATTGTACAATACCAGATAAGATATTGTGTATTAAATTAAGCATTTAGTGTTCAAAACGAATAGGATAGCGACAAGGTATACAAGTAAGAAACCGTATTTTAATAAACCGAAATTCATTTTGCTGAATTATTTGTAAATAATTTAAAAGAGAATCATGAAGAGATCTAATCTTATATCTTACCCATTCCCAGACATCTTCATGTCTGATAACATTCATCAGCTTCGATTATGTTATACTCCCGAATTATGCGTCATGTTTAGAAGTGTCCTCTAGCCAAAACAGCTACCATTTCAAATAAAGTCCCTGAAGTGATCGATTTTTCCAGGCTACCGATTTTTTCTTTCGCAAAGCAAAAGAAATCAGAGATGACCGCGTTTATTCAAATATCTGTAATTGTAAATATATATCTATATGATACTCTCTGTATATCATTGTAAATATACAACTTGAATATGAGAAGTAATGCATAACTTTCTGGAGTGAACAATATTACCTCATTTTGATACCATAATCGATTACAGATATCACAAACAGCTCCCAATGTATTTTTCAGAAATTGGCCATTAAAAATCTTTATATGAGTTGCGGTCATGGTCGATGTTCTTGTAAATGATTTCATGCTTGACTACTGTTGAAACCCATGGAGGATCTACAACAGGCGATTGAGCTGAAATATGATTTTGTTTATTTTTGGATGATGCAATCGAAGCTGGTTGTTGCAGTATACTGTCTAGCCGGATCAGGAATCAATTGAAAATCCTCAGGTAATTCATTTGAACTCATATCTTCTGGATAGAAATCTTCAGGAAGTTCTCGAATATAATTTCGTGATGTTGAGGGGCAGTTTCTTGACGAGAAGTCGATGTGGAAGGTTGATGTTGATCAAAATCGTGAGAAGCAGATTTTATTAAACTCTACTATTTTTATCGTTCTCTATGTTTTTGAACTCGTTCTTTTGTCGACATGAGAGGCTTCTTCCGTGGCTTTAAAGCTTATTCTTGAATACTTCTTTCGATTTCGCTCAGATGCAGTTTCAGCCATCTTTGAAATACTCGTATAGGTTGTTAACTGAAATCAGATTTGGTTGGTATTTGACGTCATAACGAAAAACTACTGCAACAAGTGATTGTTGTCTGTTGAAGCGATTCTTTTATTGTTGCGTTCATGAATCAAAACCGTTTAAATTTTTAAGCGGTTTAATCTAACAACCACCGAAGTTATGAACGGTGTAACGTTTTATGCTTATGCCCACTACTTACTAAACCGAATCAATGTTAGCGACTGAGGATGCATCGTTAGCGTCATTTGGGAAGTGACGTCTTCTGCGTCATTTAAAATCTAAAAGCACCTAATAGGAAGTGACGTCATTTCCGTAATCAAGTTTCGTTACCAATTGGTTTCACTTCAGTCCGAAAATGTAGTAGGTGCCGCCATAGATGTTTTCACATAAAAAAAAAAATATGCTACTTTCTGTACACAGTCCAAGCAGAAGCAATCTTCTATTCTCTCCCATTTATGAAGACTGGGTAGAATGAACTACAGCAGATTAAATTCTGTCCAAATCATTTAGTGTTATATCACAGAATTCTCGAACCCAGCAACCTAAATCTCGTTCAATTCAAATTGCAAACTCAGTTGACAGCGCCGCCTTCTAGAAGATCTTAATTGTTCTATATTTGGAAGATGAGGGACTTAAGCGCATCAGCAACTTAGCTCATATTGCGCAGTACATAACATGTCTGTAAATTACGCGTGCTGTGTGCTCGATATGCTGTTTGCTGAACGAAAAACCCGAATTTCCGATTGAAAAAGCCTTGCTACCCTCGTCTGAAACCGGCTAACTCAGCCACGTTAAGACCTGTAAAAATTCCTCGGGTCATTTACAGGATTCGAACTGAAGTCTTTTCCAGCCGGTGTGGGGGAGGACGGTGATTCTACTATCCATGCTACCCACTAGGGCTAAAGAAATACAGAAGCGCAGTTGTAAGGATAAAAATAGACCAGATCGTTGTTTCTTCCTTGCCGGTCGTTTCTCAAGAACATCTTCAATGTCACTTATTGCTGTATGTCTTAATTTAATAACCGTAAGATTGCTAGAAGTTCTCCCGGAGTACGCTGTTAACGGCTCGCTTACATCATTGACAGACGCCATACATATCACTTAAAGGGACAAACCCCAGCTACAAGCTTCCCCCTTCTATAAAGCTAATAGTTTTTTCGCTTCGGGCTCAATTTGTCACCCGAACGTTTCATCAAGAGCTAAGTGATTGAGGTAGATATTTTCCAAGATTTTATTTGATTGCTAGGTACAGAAGGAGGGTTTAGCAGCAACGATGTGAACTCCCCATGACCGAGTGATTGATGGGAGTGTGAACGAAGCCTGTAATTCGATATGTTGAACGAATAAATTCTGCCGACGTGGTCTGCCTGAGTCTGGCAATCCATCCTTCTTAACTGAAGTGTTACTAGTACTTATCATTTGAAACCGTTAGGTATTTTAAATCTACCGAAAAGGGTGCCAAGTGGGATTACAGAAGCAAAAAACTTACAAGAATGCTCAAGGATTCTATTAACTTTCGAAATTTTTGTACTGCAATGAAATTTTCAAATTATTTTGATTTCGAAACAAAGAATCTTGGTAGTCTTCGGTTTGGAAATAAATTTTCTTTTTCACATTATTTATTTCACTTTTTTTTAAATAACAGCTATGTTACGAAAACCATTCGCTGACAAAGCCTTATTTATATATTTCGTTGTAATTCTACCGTTCGGATTTCTTTGTGGCTATTCTGAGGCCTTTGGTATCAAAGCTTTTTGGGCTCGCTTGTGAAAGAAACCATTTTAAATTAGAAACGATTTTAGAAGCAATCCATTATTCATCTGAAAATCAGAAAGTGGCCGGTTTGAAAGGCGGAGGGGGGAGGAAGTTATAAGATGAATCAATCGAAAGTACTTTTTCATACCTTTCACAACATGATAAATAAGGAGCCCTATTTCTAAAGAAATTTGTGAAGGACTTGGAACTCTGTTTCCAGATACAAAAGTCGTCGGTTTTTGGAATGCAAAGCTGAATAAAACAGTTTTTATATTGTGTATTTATTATAGATTTTCCTATACTAAATAAACTACTACCTGGTATTAAGGAGGGTGGAAGTTTATCTAAATTTAAGGAGGTATTAGAATTAGCCAAACATGGTCAACTATCCAGTTGACCTTTGAATTTCTTCAAACTGTCAGCTTCAATTACCTGCGGAGGTGGCTTACTCCAATAATCAACGATTCACTGGCTAAAAGAAAACTTCCTACAATTGACTCTAAACCTCTAACCCTGTAATTTTAATTATAGTTCCTACTCCTGGAATTCTTTATAACAGTGGAAATTCTGCCTTCATTCATTTTGCTAACCCTTTGAGAGTTTTATAAACCTCAATCAGGCCACCTCTGTAGCCCACATAATCGAAGTTTTTCCTCGTACGGTTGCCGATTTCACCATGCCAGCTGCCCATCTTTGAATCCTTTTAAGAAGCTCAATGCCTTTCTGCAGATGAGGTATCCATAATTAGTCACAGTTTTCCAAATGCGACCTTACAATGGCCTTATACAGTTGGATTATGGCCACTGTTCGATAGATCATCGATAGGTGATCGATACCTGGCCGCCTCTTTACATTGCTCAGAAAACATCATATCTGCCCGTATCCAAATTTCCAGATTCCTTTCTTCCTCTACTATTTTTAATTCAACCCCACAAAATGCATAATTTAATTTTGGACTGCTATTTCTCAAGCGTAAAATCCTGTGTTTTGCTGTATTAAAACTTAGTTTCCTTTTTTTTTGCTGTATTAAAACTTAGTTTCCTTTTTTTTTTTTTTACCATTCTCGAAACCTGTTCAAGTCATCCTGAAGGAACGCTGCTCGGCGCTGATCTTTAACGACTCTACCAATCTTTACGAAAACAACAGAGGTCCAAGAACCAATCCTTGGGAGACTCGACTTCTGACAATCTGAAGAATATCCATTAATCACAACCATCTGCCTTCTGCCCTGCAGCCACGCAGTAATCCATCTTAGAACCTTTACAGTAATCCCAACGTTTTCCATCTTACAGAGTAATCAAGGAAGGAATCAATGGTTTGCTAAAATCCAAATAAACTATTCGGAATTGTTCTCTGCATCCAGCTGATGAGTAATTGTGTTAAAATAACTTACTAGGTCAGTTAGTCAGTCCTTAGAAACCTCTTCTCTGATTACTAAAAGTTTGTTCCGTGAACCAATTCTGCAACATCTTATCAAGCAGTGGTCATTGAAGCGATTTCTTTTCAACAGGCAAATAACTGAAGAACTTTGCGTTAATTGCTTTCTTTTAATTTAAATTAAGAAAAAATCGACTTTGTTGAATAATATCTCGAGGATATTAAAAAAAAAAAAAACAGAATTCTTTGTACGTGAAACGCTTAAATAAAATTTTGAAAGAAAATCATTATTCTTCTCATTCATCCCTCCTTAAAAACGCAAAATGAATGTAGGAATGTCTCTTGGACTTCTTAACAATACCCAGGGCAAAAAAAAAAAGTCCACATTATTCATACACCAAAAGAAATCAATTTGTTTTAAATTGGATAAATTAATAATACCCAACAAAAACAGGACACTTGCCTTAATAAAAGAGATGCTTCATCTTTCCTTCCTTTTTTTTCTTTTGCTTTTATCTCCTATACTTTTTAATAGATGGTTTCAACTACATTTTCTAAAGAAGAGAATAATTAAGTTTCACAAAAGAATATTGGTGGTTTTTCATGTAAGCTATTAAAGTACCTCTGATTACGACGAGTTGTTTCTCCATCTTATAAATCACTTAATTTCCCCTCAAATTATTGGCATTCTTGGGGACTTTTTGTGCTCTTTGAAATTAAGTGCCCTCGATGTGAAAGGGTGTTTAAGATAGTCTTCTAATTACTTATTTTTTATTCTACAATGCTCTTTCGAAATTTAAGAAATTAAAGCTCTGTAGAAGAAATAATTCCTAAATTAATAAATCATCCAGCAAGTGGCAATTCGCGTAGTTTCTACTGGAGAATAAAAAGAGCTTAAGGGCATTCGTGTGTGTGTGACAACTTGCCTCAGGTCTCTAAATTATACTAATTACAGCTCTTCGGACAATTTCCAACACTCGACAGATGTATTTATCAGCAACGAACAACATTTCTTCAGGAAATTCTTTTTTAACCACACTCCGTTAGAAGAAATGAACGAATATTTTTGGACAAAAATCTGGTATTAAGATCCTTTCAAAAACCTCTTTTCACCTTACACGGATTGTTAAGTATTGAAAATGAAATTTTCTAGTTGAAAATATCTCATTAATTTGTTAATTAACTAACAGTTTTTCTGCATTTGACAGCTTATTATTTAATTAAAACTACACGGGTTGGGAACGGTGCCAGAAGGCGTTTCAGCAATGACCGATTTAATTATTACATAACTAGTTAACAGTGAATCCCATTTAGTGAATCTCCATTGCGGGGTTGCCTAAATGCGGGGGTACGTGTTGTTGTTGGTGGTGCATCAACAACTGTGGCTACAATGCACTGATTTCTGACTAGTATATCTTTCTGGTTCAGTGCACTTGGCCTGGTTGAGGAGTATGCAGGAGATGCACAGTCTAAGCGGGATCTAATTAATGAGCGGTATAAATGTAGCAACATGTAACGGTCTGCACCCCAAGCCATAGAGGAGATTACTCTGAGAATATTTAGTTTCTTAAGACAGCTGATACGAATATATGTTCAAGGAAGTTTAGTTTTTTATTTTATCAAGTATTATACCAAGAAATCGAGTACTAGGCTGAAATGTAATACAATGAGAATCTAACTGAGGTCTGGATCAAGATGTAACGTACGTTTACGACAGAAATGTTCTGCAGTTGTTTTCTATTTATAAATTCTGTAACCATTTTTTGGGCCCAAGAGACTAGTCTATTAATGGTGCCTTGTAGTTTTCTCTCAATAAGTCGAATATTTTGAGAATGACATGAGATGGTAAGATCATCAGCATACAGGTATGCATAAACTGTGTTAGGTATACACTTGGTTATAGAATCGATCCTGATGGTAAAAAGTGTGGTGCTTGGCACTGAGCCCAGGGGGAACTCCCTCTTTTTGTACGTATGTTCCTGAAAGCGAAGAATGGAATCGGACTTGGAAGGATCTGTTAGCTAGGAAGTTCTGAATAAATTTCGGGATACCAGATTTATGTAAGTCCTGAAGAATCCTATATCGCCAAGTTGTATCAAAGGCTTTCTCGATGTCAACGCATATCATGACAAAGTGTACATTTCTTAGAAAAGCGTTCCGAATATTTCCTTCCGCTTTGATAATGAGATCAAGCATCGATCTACTTCTTCGAAAACCATACTGTCTTGGATTAAGAATGTTTTGAGTCTCCAGGAATCATATTAGTCGGGCGTTAACTATTTTTTTCAATGTTTTTCCCAAGCAACTGGTTAACGAGATAGGCCGATAGTTTGCAGGATCTGTGTGGTCTTTTCCTGGTTTCCGGAAGGCTAGCACATAAGAATGGCACAGCTAGTGGGGTAATATTCCTCTAAGAAAATTCTATTATAGAACCGTAAGAGAGCATTTAACGATCTTTCACTAAATGGGAAATCATTGTGTGATAAATTCCATCAGGACCCGGAGCACTGTTCTTCACCCGTGTGAGCGCATTGTGCAATTCAGTCATGGTCAATGACAGATGGTATGAATGTTGGAGAGCGGTATTGAATTTTAGTTTATATTTTTCTGTCCTGAATTTTATCGACCGAAAGGCTGGTTCATATGTGGAAACAGCTTAGTGTGTCTCAAAAGACGAGCCGAAGGCATTAGCAATTTCCACAGGTTCGGAAATTTCCTTCCCTTTCAGAAAAAGAATCGGAGAAGTTGCAAGCGAGTATTTGCCATTAAGTCGTTTGATTTTTTTTCCAGACTTTAGCAGTATCTGTGGATCTGTTTATGGTGGCAGCATAATGCACCCACGCTTCTTTTTTACTCATTCGTCTTACATGACGAGCCTTAGCCTTGCTCTCTTAAACTGTATGAGGTTGGCTGTGGTTGGACTTTTCCGAAACTGATTCCAGAATTTATTCCTTTTTCTTTCAGCAATGCTACATGCTTCGTTCCACCGGATTTTATATGACAATTTCGGGATAGCAGATTCAGCTGCTATCAATTATTTGTTGTGTAATATAGCTTACTACAGAATCAGTCTTGACAGTCATAATGATGGAGGAATCTAAATGAGCTATTTCTTCATATTTAGTCCAGTTGGCCTTGTCAAATTTCCAAATTGTTACTCTGCGGAGGAGAACTTGTATAGAAATTACAGATAATCGGAAAGTGGTCACTACCACGCGGGTAGTCAGTAATTATCCAGTCTAAGAAAGGAGATATTATTGGAGAACATACTGACAGATCAATAGCAGAGCTTGAGCCAGATGGTAAATGCACGTATGTGCGATCACGGGTATTTAAAATAGTTAGGTTGTGTTTATCTAAGATTCTTTCAATTATTTTTCCTCTGCAGTCAAGATATTGAGAGCCCCATAGGGGGTGATGGCCATTGCAGTCACACAGAATACAGAAAGGAGCGGGTATTTGTCTTACTAAGTCATCTAAATCAACAAGAGTGTAAGCGTGGTTTGGCGACAGATACAATGAGACTAATGTTGTCGTTATGCCAACGGTGATACGGGCGGCAATTGCCTCCAAAGGTGTTTGTAGAGGAACAGGTCTAGAAGGAATTAAAGAGTTTACTAAGAGCGCTGCTTCTCCATGAGCTGCATTAGAGCATGAGATTGTATATGTCATCTAAATGAGATTGTATAGGTCATATAAATTAGTACAGAGTCCACGACAATTGCATTGAATCACTGTGTGCATTGTTTGGTTTTAACTAGTGTGTTGGTTACTTCCGGAAGATTTTTGTTTGCTCCTGTCTACTTTGGGTTTTTCTTTCTTTGGGAAGGTTGGCCTTCCCGTGTCAATATTTCCCTCTGCATGAATCTCAAGAACTGTATCATCTTCATTTACCTTTTCATCAATGCCCATGGTATCAGATATTAATTTATACGTGTTATTTCTTTCAGGGCTCTTGGTTCGTTCTGTTGGTTGCTCATTGGGTTTCTTGTCTGGAGGTAATGGTACAGGAGTATTAGCTTCTTGAGTAGCATATTTGGAGGCAGATTGTTCCTTTGATGAGGAAAGGAGTGATTTGGCCCAATTAGATATCGATATATTTGGAGGGACTGAGCAGTCAGTCTGAGTTGCTACTGAATGCACCCGTTGTGTAACTAAAGCATGTGTAGATGACTTAGTAGGTACTGCAAAATGTTTGTTTGCTTCTTGGTACACTTTCTGCTCTGTCTTATATTTTTGAATATTCTTTTTTTCGTTTCCATTGGAGGCATTCCTTTGAGAAAGAAGAATGTTTGCCGTGACAGTTGAGACAACTTTGCATTTCAGTGTTACAGTTTGTGTGTGCATGTTCTTTAGAACCGCAAGAAGCACAGATGGCTACACCTTTGCAGAAAGTTTGCGAATGACCAATGGACTGGGTTCGGAAAGTAAGGTCTTACCTGACATCTAAGGTAACCAGCTTTTATGGTGGTGGTAGACTTGGTGTTTTAAATGTGAGTATCACTATTCGAGTACGGACAGGCTCTCCATCTTTTTTATGACAATTCTTTTGGTGTGCGCTATATTTTGATCATGTAGTTCGTGGACAAGTTCATTCTCCGATACATTTAACAGATCCCATTCTGATATTACCCCTTTAGAGGAATTTAAGGTGGTAACCTTTGTGGAATTCCACCAAAGGTAGATACTTTTAATAATCTCTCAGCATGTCTACGTTCGGTCCTTTCAACTAACAAATCTCCGTATTTTAATCGCCTAACCATTTTTGGAGGGCCAGCCATATTTTCAAAACATTTTTGTATCAAAAATGGGGAAAGCTTACTCAATGGTTGGTCTGTGGAGGAGTATAGCATTAAAAAGAGAGGTACGGTATTATCTCTTAGCATGGAAAGTTGCATCATCATGATCTGGATCATGTTTATCTAGATCTGGATCAAAAGATACATAAGTGGACTGTTTACATTTGTCCATATTTGCTCCTTTTAGCCCTGGGAGGGTGGCTTTCTTCTCCCAGGTTTCCAGCCCCGCCAAGTGGAGGCAGGAGCGGTGCCACCAGTGACCAAGAGATAAAGTAAGGTTATTTGTTAGTGCGTTAGTCCTATGTACAAGAAGAAAGAAGTCTTTCCTTTCTGTTAGGTACGCTTACTTCTTTACTTTAGAAGAGCAAAATTAAAGAACTCTGGAAAAAATGGAGGATAACACTATAATTATCAACCGCTCTTTAGGAAAATCGCTTGGAAATCACTCAGAAATCGCTATAGTCAGTCGCTTGGAACTTGGGGCAGCGGGGTTACAGAAGTACAAAAGTGAAAAGGATAAGTGGTTCAAGCTAATGTGACTGCTAAATACGGATGTGTTATATAGTGTCGGCTTGGGCTATAATGACAATAGGCAAAGCATACAGCAGAATACTGGTTCCTAAATCGGTTAGCTCGGAAGAGTCATCTCCCACCCCCAGCAGCACGCCACACCAATGAAGGAAGACTAATTTATCGATAAAAATGACCACTGGAAGGATTTTAGTGCCCAACATTTGGGACTCTTCGTGCTGTAAGATTCCCAGCCAACTCTCCGCTCCAACCCCACTCTTGGAGAGGAATTATGTATAGTACTAATATAAACATTAAGGAAGTATAAGATTGGGACATCCTTGGGGAGACAGCCATTGGCGCATAACAGATCTAATCTCCCTATCGAGCGTATTTAATTTATCAGCAATAACTCTACCCAGAACAAGCCAATGGTATAGTCTTGGTGATTAAGAAGACCTTAAATAAAAATCCGAACTTGAATATGGCAGTTTCCACTGTCGATAGAGATGCCACTTGTGCTATATAATACGGTAAGATTCTTGTGTTCGTCTATCTTGTAAAGCCTCTACCACTACGTCCAGAATTATAAAAATAAAATTTATTTAATTTAATATATGCTTTGATTTACAACACATTCGTATTATCTCTCGATTATGACATCGACTTCACTACTGAAAGTAATTCGCTTGAATCATGTATCTTATTTTAGTTTCCCCCGAAATCGAACCCCTCTTATAACAAAAATTATTTCATGTCTTCTTAATCCCATTTCTGAAGTCGGCCATTTCAGCTAACGCCATTTTTTTTTTTGATTGAATCATAGTCTTCTATAGATGGTCAAGTTCCTTTCTACAGTTAGTCGGCGAGCTTTACCACGAGATCAAAAAGAGGTCACCGCATCTATTTTCGAAGGCGAATCATCCTGCCGCATTACGAGTAGTAACTTAAGCGTGACATCAACACGTTCAAAAGCCTCCTGTTTTCTAGTTGTGTCACAAGGTCAGAAACGACAAAGCAGGTCTGGAATGATATATTTGCTTTTTACTATTTCATAAAGGCTCGTGACTCGCAGTAAAGAGATAATTAAGCTTTCAGATACTTAACAACAAAAAGAACCCGCTGAGTTCCTATTTTCATTTATTCTACGCAAGACATCGGAACATCTTTCATCTTAAGAAGAGGTCAGCCTTCCTTTCCAAAGAACCTGCGGTGGACAAAAAAAATGAAGAGGCTTGTAATATTTTAATAAAAATGGTTGATGAATGAAAAGCTGTCAAGAAAGATAAATAGCCATCCGGTGCCCCCGAGGAAACCATCAGCTAGGTACCTCAGTACAAGGGGAAGGGCGAGGGGTGAGTAAATCGGATGTTACAGCAGTTTTACATTACTCACTTTCATCCAGTTTGATGCGGCCTACGTCTTTAACATGAGAAAAGGAAGGAAGAAGCTATCTAAATTTAGCCCAACGTTCTCTGGCGAAAAGTAGATGCCACGAGCCCTCTCTTTTTCGCTCTTTTCTGTCCTTCTCAGAGAGATCTTTACAGCGTCTTGGTGTCGCCTTCCTCCCCACAAATCAATAAAGGATCGTTTTATAACAGAATGTTGAATAGGTGGTTCGGTTATGGTAAAAAAGGCAATTTATAGGCATCTGTGTCCATTCTTACAAGAATAAGTAAGTCAGGACATTTATTCTTCGCAATTTGAGGTAGGGAGCTGGAGTAGACGCTACAAGAACTTTCTGGATCATTGTAAAAATAGTCTGAACTGTCGTAGGCAATGAATCATGGATCGCTCAAAAAATGACCTTTTAACAGGTTGCATCTTAGCTGTTGCGCATGTCCCGAAATATTTATTTTATTTTATTTATTATAACAGGCGTTCCCTGCCAAATTATGTACGCCTACCGTACATACAATGTTGCAGATACAATTTACACTATCGTGCAGAAAATGAGATACATCCATTTAAAAGTGTGCGACATTGTTTGAGGTTCATCCGGCTCACTCTCACAAAGATAAGAACTGCAGTCCATCCTCACAACTTGGCAGTTCAGAACCGAAGAGCACAAGGAGCTGCCCAGGTCAAAGGAAAATAACAACACCCAGCACTAGAAGGAGATGCTTTGATGATGATAACTTTCCTCCATCTGCGAGATGTCAAGAATGATGCTATTTTAAATCCAACGCCAGGATACTTTAGAAATTACTCTTATTCAAAACAAATATTTCACGGTTAAGTGGTTATAGTGAAAGTTAGCGTAGACGAAGGTCATATCATGTTCCTCTGAGCATCCAATCTGAAAATGCTTTTTAGTCTCTAGGTGTTGTACAAAAGTATTTGGCCTGATTTATATATAAATGATACACTTGCTCATCACAAAGATTTGAACCCTAAATTTTAAAATTTCTAATTTTGAAAAATTATATTGATGAGGATATCCAAGATAGCTTGTCTTTGTTGATGTTGTTGATGTTCTGAAGGTGGAAAGGGTGGTTAATAATCCGAGGCAGGCCATGTTGGGTCAAAAACGATTTGGATCGGTTAAACATATGATCTGAAAAATGGCAATTAGAGTTCAATGCTTCCAAAAGTAAGATTATGCATTTGGGGAACGTAAACCCTCGAGTCACGTATAAGGCAAGGGAGAGGGGCTAAAAGTGGTTCAAGGTAAATAAGATTTGAAAGAACGAGATGTTCTATAATTTTAAGATTTTAAAAGTTAATTTGGTAATGTATATAAAACTGCACAAACACTCATTTTGTGTTTCAATGTCTAATAGGGTCACGTTTTCATGGAGACCTACTTAGATGGAGTTCTAACACGATATTCAATCTTCATCCAGTGTCCGAATCCACATGGTACAGTTTGCACATCAAGAGACGGGTATGCTGAAGAATGATTGCACCTGATATGGAACTGGTTAAAAATGTCGAACGTATCGTATGGGAACATCCTCTAGAGAGGCTTCAAATGGGTTCCACCTAGAAAGAATGAAGACGCTGCTTCGTAGAGTTTTGTGTGGGTTAGATGGACGAGGAAAGATTTCTTCCATGGAGAGTACTTTCATCCTATTGAAGATCAACCTTGCAAGCGTGAGGATGTTGGCCTTCACAAATAAAATCTGCCGGGCGTTGTCCATCCTATGGCAAATTTTTGATACTGTGAAAGAGCCCTCTTAAGGAGCGATTTAGCCAGCGGAAGATAAGAGTATTCAACCCCTGGAAGAAGATCACATGAATTCACTGAACTACTATTAATTCTACGAGACAAATTCTACCTTTTTTAGAAGATCCTATTAAAAAAAGTGCCACGGACAGGATATAAAAGAACCTTGCTCGCACTTTACTTTCAATTCTTAAGTGGCATTTTTAAGAAACATATACGGATGGGGGGAGTTGCTTCAGAGACCAAAAGTAGAGATCATTAATGAATGCTGACTGTGTAATGCGCATTATTCGGTTCGCAACCAGCTCTAGAGTTTTATTTGAAAGTAATTAAGTGTAGGCTAGTGCCGTGGATGAGTTAAGGGTAGGCAAGTAAGCTTCCAGATTCCAACTTCAATCCAGTTGAATGGATCAACTATATACAACTATATTATTACCAACAAGAATCGATTTCTGGTCCAGTTGATGAGCTGTTTTCCATCCAGATCGATCGACAGCAGCTCCTTCAAGCCATCAATTCGTTGTGCAAATACGCTGATGCCCTACTGCTAAAAGTTCAAGTATCAAGCCAGCCGAAGCACTATAGAGCGATATCCACTGCATCCACGCTCCTAAAACTACTGGAAAAAGCCCTTTTTTCGCACATGACAAGCCATCTTCTTCCACATCCACCAACACAAGAAGTCCATTATGTTCTCCCTAATAGATCAACTGTCTCCAAGCACCTTCTGGCAGTCCAAACAGCAGTTCTAAACGCATTTGAATCAAGAGCAGAAATGGCGGTTGCTTATGCCGATACCGAAGCTGCTTTTGATAATAAATATCACAGCCCTTCTGAATATGCTGACCAATTTCTTCTGGATAAAAGGTGACGTTTTTGCTTTTCTCCATTCACTCCTCCAGAATAGAACAGTGTACCTCACTCATCGAAGCACCTCCTTTACCCGAACCATCCATGCATCCACGCAAGGCTGCGTTTTTTATCGGGGCTACTATTCGCCGCTCCCCTTATTCCGTTTGTGTGCAAAAGAAATGATGTAATTACTTATGCCGATGATATAAAGCTCTTAACGGAAATACCGCCATCAGAAGAGTGATCACAACGGGAATCAGTAACAATATCGCTCTCTCTCTCTCTCTCTCTCTCTCTCTCTCTCTCTCTCTAACTAACAATCTCAACCATTTTGGTCTTAAACCGAACCCCCCAAAAATCCATAATTATGGTTTCTCTCTGCAGAAGTGCCCCACACTCATACAACCCTCACTGGAGGGCGCTGAAAGTAATCATCTCACTGAAAGTTACACCGAGATCTTTGTGTTTAGTGTGACTAAACACAAAGCAGAATGCGCTGGATTGCCCATCAACATCTTCATATTACGGATTCAAAAACTACAATAAGATATTTGCAAACCGTTGTGCACTCCACTCTTCTGTATATCTCTGAAATTCTGAAATATGGGCCTCTGAGGCACCTTCTCTCATGAATCCTATCCTCGCCAGCGAATATTGGATACTGAAGTGAGCAACCCACAAACATCGTCTTCCCTCCCCCAGAGGACTACCAGCATGGCCGATCAATTTCAAATCCCACGGCTGCCTCAAATAATCCGCATGAGGAGAACTGCGACCCGCTAAAATGCTTTGGCAAGATCAACTCCCCTGACTTCTTGGTCATATGCCAGTGGCATGTGCCACTCCTCTTCTTCAGTTTCAGCGGAACAGACTGAAGATCGACGACCAATTTCTACCCGGCCAAGTACTTCCAACAATACTATAGCCCTACTAATGATCGGAATCGACCTCCAGAAGTTCGCTTTGGATCGCAACTATTGGCGTTCGCTAGCCGAACTTGTTCCGCTATTGTATGGCCTCCGATGTAGACTCTCAAACGGATATTCCCAGCTGCTATCTGAGGCGATGTTTGTTTGTTTGTTTGTCATTTGGTTTTTAGGAGCATTAGCCACTAAGGCCATATTGCTCCGGGAATATGCGGTGGTCATTCCCTTGACCTTCCTCTCAGACCTGGTCCTGCATCTGGAGATGTCTAATTACAAATACGAAATGGCCTTGTTCATTGATTTTGAGGGGGCCTTCGACAACGTGTGGTGGGAAAGCGCCCTGGAACGTCTGAGATCGGCAGAATGTCCTCACAATCTCTATTGGCTAATCCGAAACTACTTTTCAGAGCGATCGATCATCGTAAAATCTAAATACCAACAGATCCATAGGCCTGTTTACCGGAGGTGTTCACAGGGGTCAGTACTGGAACCCCTGGTCTGGAATATGGTGCTTCAAAACTGGCTACACAAATCATTTGAACATACTAAAGTCATTGCATTTTCCGATGATTTGACTGTCATCATCTCAGGTCATGTAAGATCGGTCCTTGAACTGAGAGCGCAGAAAGTTGTTGATAGTCTCACCTCTTGGGTTACAACCAACAAACTTCAGATTAATCCCACCAAAACAAAGATGATGATTTTTAAAACCAAACTTGACATAAGAAGGCCCTCCCAGGTCAAAATTAATGTTATCCAGCTACCCCTGGTCGTGCAGGCCAGGGTCTTGGGCGTGATCATAGACCACAGGCTATCATTCCTACCTCACCTACAACACCTTCGTGAAAAAACCAGGAAGTTTACAGCCTCCATCATTAGAATTTCAAGAAATGAGTGGGGCCTGTCTAGGAGGACCCTGCTACTTTACTATAAAGTCTATAAAGTAGTATTCTTTCCCATAGTCTCATTCGCGGCCGGAGCTTGATTCCACAGAGTGGTAATCGTCAAAATGAAGCTAAAACTCAACTCAATCCAGAGGGCAATGCTACTAGCAACACCGCATCTGCCGAACGATGTCCACTGCTGCAATCCAGGTTATTGCTGGGACTCTGCCTTTAGACCTATATGTAATATTTAGAGGATTATGCTTCAGGCTCAAAAAAGGAATACCTACCTCCATCATGGGTATAGACCTATCGCTGAATGATGACAATAAAAGGGAAAAAGCTCGATGCTTTAAAGAGCTAATAAATGTTTGGCAAACAAGGTGGGACAATTCAACTGTTGGCACTGTAACCAGAAATTTCCTACCGGATGTGTCCTTTGTGATGTCGAAGAAGGTTAGCTCATGGTTTACAATTAGTCTGGAAACATCGTATCTTATTACTGGGCATGGACCCCTTAACGAAAAACTCCACCAGCTAGGCCTGTTAAACAATGACCTCTGTTTCTGTGGAGCAAAAGAAAACTGGCAGCATCTTCTCCACGAATGTGCCTGCTATGAAGACATTAGGAATGAGGTTCGAAATGAAGTCCCATCCTTCAACATAAATCAAGTTGACCAATTTGTTCTGACCCCACATCACTTGTCTGCACTCCAGGCTTTTGCAGCTGCTGTCTTTGCTAGAAGGAAAGATATGCTTACAACTAATGCTGTGACAACATAACCTCAAGCACCAATCAAAGATCAACCTATTGACTTTTTCAGGCATATTATTATTCTATTTTATTTTTATTTTTTATTTATAATTTTTCCTTTCCTCATCTCTTTTTTTTTTTCATCTTCCCTCTTTTCTTTTCTTTTTTTTATTTCTTTCTTTCTTTTTAATATATATTTTTTCTCTTTATTTTATTATTATTTTTTTAGTTATTATTTATTTTCTTTTATTATTATTATTATTTTATTTATGATTTTTTTTTCTCTCAAAACCTGCACCACGGGTGAATGTTGTTTTTTTTTTTTTTTTTTTTGCTGAAGTCCCGCTGGAATGGGCCCCCCAGGAGGATCCTGGCCCACCTGCTGGCAACACCAGGTGGGTCAGAGTCTCTTTTGAGACGTTACGTGATATACTGGGACTGGTCCACCTTCCCGTGGTGTGGACGAGTACCCAGAATCATCTGTCCAGGTGACGGATACTTCTGGGTAGCCAAGTGGCCAGAACAGAACAACAGAACACACACATAATACACACAAACTGACGTCACACACATATCTGGCCCATCTGTAGTGATACTGTTCTTCACAGAGATACGAGGCGGAGTTGAACGAATGTTCCAGGTGCCGCCCTTTACATATACACATGTCCTTTCCGCATCCTCCGTATTTGGTGGTGACGGGCTCGAACCCCGGTCTAATCAAGAAGCGTGTGCTATGCACTGCTGCTCCTTCCCACCTGCTACGGAGGCGCCCATCTGAGGCGAGAACGCCACCTCGCATGTACACAACTCTTTCACATGAAAATGTTAAACCGTTTACAGACCAACTCAACGCATGCCTGTGAAATGTCTTATGTGCTTTGTAATTACTCTGTACATATTGTACCTTTGCTGTACATGGACGATCTATGCAATGTAGTTACCATGTACTCAATATAGTACAATAAAGATTTCTTCTTCTTCTTCCTCACCACCTACAGGTGTCCACGTCGAGGAGTGGGCGAAGTTGAAGAGTGATTCTGGTTTAATGAAAATTCTTGGAAGGAACGAGGAAAAATTCTGTTGATGAATCTATTGTTTTTATGATGAGAATGGTGTACGATGTGTTTGAGTTCTACCCCGAGAAAAAGCATCCGTCGATTTTTGTGAAGTGGTTTGATTCCTGGTGGGAATCACTGCTTTGTCCAACGGCACACGCTGGACAAAGCATGAACTGCGTCTTAGACAGTGTCTTTGAAATGGTGGGCATTGATGCAAAGGCTTCTGATAGGAATCGAAGGGAAGCGAATAGTATCCCGGTTAGTGGTCATAAATAACGCAAGAATAACCCTCTTCTTTATAAAGTAGAGAAACGAATTTCCTTGGGAGCAGGGGGAAGGCTGAGGTTCTTTGAGAATGCACGTCTGGCTATCTCTGGAGGAAATTTCTCAAACAAGTGTTTGGCGATCAGAAGGTTTGTGGAAACTTTGATTGTTATGATGCTCTACAGCATTACGGAAAATTAGGTCTAAATGTTTATCTCTTATTGTAGGCGATGTGGTAAGCTGTCTAAGTCCAAAGGATACAAAGCATTCTGTGAACTCAACACCATCATCTCCATATTTAGGAAGGGTATGTTGAATTCACCTGCGACGATCGTTGAAAGAGAGCGCTGATCTGTAGGTCTTCAGTCTTGATATCTTCAAGACTGAACCATTTGAAAGAATATTTAGGTAGAAAAACAAATCAGGGAACTAAAACTGCATTAATATTTCTTGGTAAGCAGTATGATAACGTTGACTTTAGAACACAGTTTATTTCATAGCTTCTATATCCAGAATCCTTTTCATATTCATCTTATACGTGCATGAACAATAACGGGAAAGATCTGGTAAATGCGCTTCTAAGTCAGTATTTTGTTTTCCCTGACACTAAACGGGAAATAACCCTTAAAGAAAGGCATTTAATGTTATATTGCGTTCTTTAGGTTCATCTACAAATGTCCTTACGAACGTAGAATATGGCAGAACAAAACCGAACTTGGAAGACGCGTTTTTATTCTGAAGAAACTGCTTGGCGTTAGCATTTTTCCGCGAAATCCTTAGTTCACACATTTTAAAATAAACGAACTGTCTGAAGAAGGGGAGTGGTTGGTTTGAGATTTTTTCAGTTCGCATGATTTACCTTGTTTGTACCTTCATATGGCGTTAGATCATGGACGGATTTGATTGGCAATTGATAAACCAAGAAACACTCACAGGAGAAACCCTATTCCTTCCACCTGAGTTCGACTTAAGATACAGCCCCTCAACTATAGTGGTCTTCAAGAATTTCTGCAAACTCCGACGAGATTTTAACCCTGATCCCTCTCTCTAAACTAGTGGCAAGTGGTAAACTCACTTTGCTCTTCTAACCGTGAAGGTTGTTCTAGGAATTCTATTGAACTCATTAAATAAAGAAATAATGCAACACGGAGGATATCTGTAGTGAGATTTGCTCTTCTAATTATTCACAGGCATTCTGCATGAAAGGATTATTTCTTTATTTAATGGAACCCCTTTGCAAAAAAAAAAAAAAAATTGGAGCAACCCCATTTTCCCTCCTACATGAGATCTTCCATCACCTGGAACAGAACCCTGTACGCCCATGCGTAAAGCCAGCCCTGTTTTTGTTCTTATTATAATTTATATAAGGGTCAGCATCTATGTCTAAATCTATATCGTATTGCGCTCTGTATTATGGTGTGTTCAATGGCTGATTTGCATGTTCTGCGCCTAATCGAAACCAATTTAATTAAATGCATTTAATTAAAGCGAACTCCACTATTTCACACGCTGTTAGCATAACCTTTTCATAGAGACAGGCAACTACCGTCACTCCTGCTTTATTCACATGACATCAGTCACAACGTTGATATGCGGGACGCACGACCACCATCAGCAGTCCAACCTGCAAGCTGTTATAATCGTGATGAAACTAAGGAAATGACACTCTTAGTGAGGGCTGTAATCAGTCACTTGTATAAGCCTGATTTGTGCTGTAGTTAAATATTCAGCATTCAATGTTGTGATAATAAATATGAACTCGGCTTACTTAATGAGTTTTCTCCAACTTTGCATATTGGTGAGATGGTTCAAAAGACCTGCTTCAGATTTCTGTTCACCGTATTAGATTATTAAAAAAATAGTGAAAGCGTCACTGATTCACAGTTCTACACTGCTCTACAAAATTACCACAAAAAAATGTTTTTCATGACTATTTTATTGAGAATGGTGTTGCCGAAGGCGAATATTTCATATAATAGTTATCCTGACATGCAAATTCCGAGTATCCAACAGAAATCGATCTACTATCTTACAGAGCCGCACATTATGCAAATTATTCAAGCCTATAAAAAACACGGGTTGCGACCACATCACTTCATTCCCGGTTTTTGGCTTTCTCAGTGGGTTAGACACTTCTTCAACCCTCAGAATTGTGAGTCATCTTCGTTTAGATGATTTCTTCAGATGGTTGGCCGTTGGATGACTTAAAGTCGCAGGCGGAGGTGGCACGTTGGCTTAATGTGTCACTCGGCGTCGTCTCGGCACTACGGAAGCAGTTTTTGGAGACAGGAACATTTACGAAGAGCCTGGCCAAGGTCGCCCGACGGCTACATACATCAGAACAGACCGCTATCTGGCTCTAACAACAAGATGGATCCAGACGATTTTCTGTCATCAACTGTCTCTTGTGATTGCTGCAGTCATAGGTGAAAACATTTCCAACCGGACTGTCTTAAGAAGGACAGTCTTAACAAGTGGACTCTATACAAGCAAGCCAGTGGTTTGAATCCCGTTAGACCCTTTGGCGTATAGGGCAAACCCTGGAAACTGCAACAAAGTACAAACAAAATCCCATTAGACCTAAACCACCGCAGAACTCTTCAAAAATGGGCATTGAAGATGCGACTTAGAGCCCTGACAAATGGGTTACAGTTCTGTTCTTTGACGAGTCCCGTTTTAGCCTACAAACAGATTCTAGATTTATTTCATCTGGAGACAGAGGAATGCGGTACCATCCCTCCCACGTCACAGAAAGAGACACTTACGGTGGCAGCAGTGTTCTTGTGTGGGGCGAAATAATGATCAATGCTGCATCTCTCTTCGTGTTTTTGATTTTTGATAGGGTTACCATAACTGCGCAGGGATACCGATTAACAGATCCTAGAACCCTATTAGCGACTTTTTAGGGGTGCAGCCCAGATTTTTTTTTTTCATGCACAATAACGGCACTGCACACAGCTCAAATGGCGGAGGAATATCTTGAAACTGAAGATAGTGGCATAGTATTTAGGGTTAGGCGCCACCTGTGGTTTCCCGCATCTGCGACGAATGTATACTTTGTGATGAAATGCAGAAGTACTGCATAAGCCAGAAAATAGTGTAGTGTCTGATTTATGCAGTATTGTGTTATGTTGTGTCTCTGGTTACTTGGTCGCAGAGCCCCTAGTGGGCCCCTACGTTGCTCGTCACCACTACTGGGAGGTGAGCCAAGCTGCCCATCATATTCTGGCTGATCTCCGCCAGGGTCGCCTGAGCTATCTGGACGGAGACCAAAAAAAAAAGGGAAGAGAGTGGGGAAGATAGTACAAGTGGTGGTGTAAAGGTAGGCAAAAGGAGGAGGAGGAGGAGGAAAGAAGGAGTCCTCCAGCAGAAAGAAAACGTGGGAAGGGAGAAGTAGGAATCACCCCTGGTCTGGGAGCCCACCGAAGGCCAGGGAAAGGAAGACAGCTTGCAGAACAAGGAAGGTTTGCAAAGTTGGGTAGGTGCAATGGGAAGTGTCTGAGTTTCATTGCTATCAGCTCAGTGCCGTCATTCCTACAAGGAAGATGTCCAGTTAGGTGTTCATTCAGTTCTGATAGTAGCCGGTGATCAGGGAAGAGCAGGTACGAGGAGAGAGATCAAAGCGGTTTCAGGAACGTCTGGTCTGGATGTCTATGTTGTGGGATCAGACGAGGAGAGATAATACCAACGCCTCTTCAAGGCTGCTGAAGCATACCTGCTAAAATCTAAAAAAAAACTTCTTTTGATTTTAACAGGTTGATCTCCGGACTAAGTGTGGTTAAATTTAGATCCAGTAACAACTGATTACGTAGGTCCCGGTAGATGTTACACGAGTGCATTACGTGGTGCCAGTCAAACACAATGGGCATCGTTTACAAGACCAAAGTCTTGAAGTCGCTTTTTGAATGACCCATGTCCTGTCAAAAGAAAGGTAGTATGTAAATTAGGGAAGAACCAGCCAAGTCTTTGTTTGTTATGGTAGGAGACACTAGGTAGACGTAGCTTGGTAGTACTGCCTTTGGTGGAATCATCCCAAAGGATTTCCCAGAGGGAAACAAGTTCGTACGAAGTTTTGAAACTGAAGATGTGTGTGTGGACATGTGTTGAGTCTTACGCAAGGCGGCCCCTAAACGTTAGTTCATCTCCGCCATGGTTCTCTGTGATGATATACAAGACTCTGTACAATGGCCAGAAATGACTGTAGTGTTATGTTTGCATAGTGTGTGGGTTGTTCTGTTGTTTAGCTGTTTGTTCTTGGCCTCTCCGTAGCCAGGTGGGCAGGAGCAGCACTGCGTAGCATATGCTTCTTGATTAGACCGAGGTTCGAGCCGTTGACCACCAAATACAGAGGATGCGGAAAAGTCAGGGAATGACCACCGCATATCCCCGAGCAATATGGCCTTAGTTGCTAATGCTCCTAAAAACCAAACAACATAACATTAGCTGTTTCTGGCAGCTTTGTTACCAGGAAGCAGCGATCGTCACGAAGGCTGCTTCACAGTACCCGTCCACGCCACGAGGAGGTGGGCCCAACTATGCACGTACTAAATTAAATGTAATATTTCCAGCACCCATAGGAATAAGCGGAAGTTCTATGGGTGCAGCAGTCTCCTATAATCGCACTTCCACCAACGGAGCAGTTACAAGGAGATTCCTGCCGGATGTGACTTTCCCCTCCTCTAAGTCAGTGCAGAAGTGGCTCTCTCTAACTCTTGAGACATCATTTCTGGTCAATGGGCATGGCTCATTGAACGAGAAGCTCTTCCAATTCGGCCTAATACCCATAGACGTTTGCTGCTGCGGTGCCAAGGAGAATTGGTTCCACCTTCTCTTCGAGTGCGCTCTCTATGAGGACCTGAGGTAAGACCTAACAAATACCATCCCTCTCACTGAAAATCAAATGGACATTCTGCTACAGACACCAGAAAACCTGGCTGCCTTCCAGAACTTCTCGAAGCAAGTATTCACGCTCAGGAAAGCCTCCTACTGAATAACAGAGGCTACGAATGGGGATTCCCAAACAGCAGCTTAAAAATTTTATTTTACTAATCTAAAAATTTTTAATTTTTATATTTGTTTTTATTTTATTAATTATTTTTATTTCATTTATTTATTTATATATATATTTTTTATTTTATTTATTTATTTATATATTTTTTATTTTATTTATTTATTATTTATTTTAAAAAAATTTTCTCATTTTCTCTTCGCGCTCTGCACTAGCGCACTTTTTTTTCTTTAAACTGTTTGTACCCAGATTTTGGCAAGCCCAAATCTGGGTACAAACAGTTTAAAATCACGTTTCTAATAAACTGGAGACTAACTAATCCTTCCCTCTAAGGGACTAGCAAAAAAAAAAAAAAAAAAAAAAAAAAAAACTGTTCCCAAGGGACTGGCAAAATTAACAATTTTAGGGGGGAAAATTAATGGACAAAATATTATTACGTTTCAAAAAATAAAATAAAGATAACAAAAAAATAATTAAAAAATAATAAATTAATTAGATAAAATGTTAAAATAATTATTATTAAAGAAAAAAAGTTGAGTATAGAAATCCGCATCGTCTGTTGAAAACCTGTGCAGCAAATTCCTATAGAGCTGAGAAAGCATTTTGATTTTCAATAAGATATCTTTCATTTTAAGAGAGAAAAATCTTGGTAAACTGGCAGAAGAATAAGACATGACTCCAGTCTTCAGAGGCGCTGCAGAAACAGGTATCTGTCGTGGATAGATTGAACTGAAGAAGACGAGTGTCCAAAGAACCGTGACCAGTTAAAATGCATGATGTAGAACCAAAACTGATTACCTTTTGAGATAGTGAATTTAATATGAGGTATAAAACGTCTGATCACTGCTCCTTTGCTCGAGGAATTCCCTCTCACTTACCATCTTTTATGAAGCTCAGTCCAGCATTTCGCTTTTTCATTCTTTGGATCGGCAGTGGGATCATAGGGCAAATCAGAAAAAGTTAGAGGATGTCCTTTACGAATATAGTAAGCACAACCTTTGTACGTGAGATGTAGATCCAGAGTTAATAAGCTTGCGATAGCTTGTAAAGATGTAGTTGAAACTGTTCTACAAGTTCTCAGGAGAGCTAGCAAAAATGTCCGTTGGACACTTCTAGTTTGGTTTGAACTGTAATAAGTTTGGTTCTGTGAAACCATATGCTGGCTGCATATGTAGCGATTGGAATAATCACTGTGTAGTGTAGAATTCTGAGGGTTTCCTTTTTTAAACCCCAGTCCGGCCGAGAGATTTTGAATAGCATCGCCGTAAAAGTTTACACTTTTTTGGAAAGATTCTGGATGTGTGGTAAGAATGACAAATTTTCATAACAAATAATACCAAGATGCTTATGAGTGGTAACAAGTGGCAGAGATACTCCATTAAACTTGACAACCGGGGGTCTATTGTGGTCTAGTTTTCCGTGAAATATTATCATCTTGGTTTTAGATGGTGATTTTCAGAGTCCAATCCAGCAAGTTATCGAGTACAGAGTTAGCCCATTGTTCCAATTGGGACCTGGAGTTACCATGTACTAAGATGGAGAGATCGTCGGCAAAGGCAATCATTTGCGCATCGGCTGTGTTGGAGGGAGAAGACAGCCAATCATCAAGGACGAGGTTCCACACAAGGGGGCCAAGAACAGAAACCTGGGGACACCTTCGAGAAATAGCTTTAGACACCGACTAGTGTTTGGTTTGGATGCAGACTACGTTCAGCAAAGTAACTTTTGAACAAAAGGAAGAGATGTATAGAACAACGAGAGATTCTAAGGCGTCCGTAAGACTTGAAACTGAAGATATACAACCACTGCCGTGGCCAGCACGATCACTAGACTTAAATCCGATCGATCATGGTACGCCCTTGGGCGTGGCATTGCACGCCGACAGCCAACTGCTCGGTCAGTTGGCGAGCTAAAGTATGCGCTGGTAGAAGAATGGGATTTGTTGCTACAGAATCTTATAGGCACCATTATATCGAGCATGGTTCGCAGTTGTCAAGTTTGTTTAGTCGTTGGAGAGGATCACATGCCGTACTGATGTCATGTGACCATATTTTTGAGCATATTATATCGATTTCTATAATGTGACCTTTTTGGTAATTTTTATACAAGCCCTTATAAATGCCCCTTGTAGTTGTCCGAAATTTCTCAGTCTCTTAGTTTCATCGCTATTCTATGGTACACCACCATACCAAATTTTGTCGAGCAGTGTAGTTACTTTGTCAACTAGTTTCTAACCTATTTTGGAAGATTGTGATACGATAAGAACCGTACTGCGCCGATGCTGAATCTGAGGATGTAGTGGGGAATATTTTCTCCGCTTTATAATTAACCTTTTCACTAAAACAAATAGCCGCATATTAGAAAACCTAGTCTTTACCGGCCTCCCTCAGAGGTTTCCAAATCCCTTTTAGTGAGGTTCGCCTCAGACAGTCTAATTATCATCGTTTTTAATATAATAATTAGAAACGGCTTTTTTTTTTTTCTTTTGTGGAAAATAAAATCCCATTGCGAATATCCAAAGTCGATAGGCTTGCAAACAGGTTCTTTTAAAATTAATTCTGGATGCAAAAACATTCGTAACTGAAGCTTATTTGAAAGATTTTTTAAATCTTATCTTTGTTTCAGACAACGAAAATTAAGAAGCAGAATAGTTTTAAAATGGAACTCACTCTGGAAACTTTTAAGCACCATTTGATTCGATCAAGACTACACAAATAAATCTGTGTAGTCTCGATTGAATTTTCCGCGTTATGTTATGATTGAAGTTCTTTCTTCAAGAAAAATAAATTGCGTTTTCGTCTTATAATTTTTTTGGGGGGAGAGGTGGAGGCTAGTTTTGTATTATCCTCCAAGAATTGTGATACGGTGTACATCTAGTATGTGTTTCAGTATTAATGCTTTGTATCTTTCAATAAATACTTCTTCCAACCAATCTGTGATCGTTTCAGGTAAAATCAATGCTAAGAACTGAATTCCTGTCATACAAAGAAGACAAATTGAGGATATTTCCGTGTACTCCCCCTACAAGAAATTCACAGCGTTGGGCCGTGGAGAATAAGAAAACAAGGAAGAATGAAAATAATGAGCTGTTTCTTGGGAACATGAAGGTAGAACTTGCATAAATTAACTTCGGTAAAGAGCGAGATAAAGTAATTAGAGAATGGAATTAAAAAATGAGGATGAGGAAAAAAGGACAATGTCATAAATCACCAAGGAATAAAGAACAAATACCTCTTTACAAAAGTTGAACTTCATTTTTTATGGACCACAAAAGAAAGCCGAGCAGGAATGTTAATGACTTCGATGGGAAACAAAAGCATTGAGAAACCACAGAGGATGGGCGTAGTTGGGATAAACGTCTGGGAGAAGATGAGACAACAACAACAACAAAAAAAAAAACATTCATTTATCATGGGGGAGGAGGGGGACGCAGAATAAAAAGAAAGGTTTTTTTCCTATCTAAAGCTGTGCAAATGGCCAACATTTAGCACAATAAACCAAGAATTTTAAAAGATAAAACACCGAATTATAAAAAAGCATTTAAAAAAATCTTTTCGCCTTTTAACTATTTAATTTAACTAAATGTTTTAGTGATATGAAATAATTTTTACATATTTATTAGTAATTTACAATTTCTTGCAATATAAACATCCCCCCCCCCCCAAGTGACTTTCAAACTACGCGATTATCGCCATTATCCAACGTGGTCTTCCTTCACTTTCCCACTGCACTGTGGGTAAACACGTGAACATATGCAAATAAAACGCATCTCGTATCTGTGGCCTAATTAACCGATTCACGTGCTTAAAGTGCGACTGCCATTAAGCTAGTCGACTTCATAAAAGTAATGCAAAAATCGGGAAATTAATTAGGAAAATAATTAAAATGCTAATTAACTCTTGCAAAACTCTAAAGGAAATGGTATGTTGGGTTGTAATACTTTGTTAGATTAAATTAACTAAAAATTCCCTGTATCGACCAACCTGTGGGAGCTCCTCTGTAATAAATGCATATTTGTGGGCAACAGCACACTTAAAATATTACGCAGCAATACTCTACTACGCTTCATAAATATATCTTTTAATAATTTAAATTAAAATATAAAAGAAAGTCACAGGATTGGTGCCCTGTTTAACCTTAATTTCTTCATTTATTCTTCTAGAGAATACATTCGCTGTTATATAATAAAGTTATAAATTTTATGGCAGGGGTAGTCTAAATATAATTTCGGCAATTTGCTCCACTAATAGTAAATATTTAAGTACTACAGTAATTACACTCTTTTGCGGATAGTATGATAGATATTAAAGAAAAAATAATTTCAGTAAGCTGGTTTACACGTTCAGTCTCGTTAATATAAAACTAAACACACTTTAAATCTGGGACTGTTAGTAAAACCCCATAATTTAAGTTTGTTTACTTTCCATTACTCCAAGTGCTTCTTTAATCGCTCAGAAACTATTAAAAAAAAAGAATGAAAAAAAAACTCCACAGGTGAAGCAATTACGCATGCGTTCAGTTATGAGAATTAAAATGTTCTGCATATTGTTGGTAACGTTGCTAATAATGCGTTTTTCAATCGTGTTTAATTAATGTTGCCCTATGAAGTATGCGTGTAATGGCCGCTCTCCTATTTTAGATATCAATCTGACGAATCTACGCGGTTCTGTCTATTTTAATTACACTTAGCTGACATTAATACGACACCTGTAGGAATTCACTAATAATTTATAATCGTAGCTGACTTCCGGGAGATGTAGGAAATTGTATGAGATGTGGCTGCAGTTAGTGGCTAGTTTAATGTTTCCCCATTAAGCCAGTAATTAATTTGCCTTCGCTTAGAGCAGATTCCACCAACAGTGGCCATCAGTTTGCGTTAAAATATAATATCATTAAGTTCCTTAACACTTCAAAACTTATTTTAGATTAAGTAGTCTCGTTTGTTAAGTATCTTTCTCACAGCACGCGAAATAATACAATATTTGGTTTATTGGATGTGAGTGTTACAAGCACGTGCGATATACATCGAGGTCATAAGCACAATGTGTGACACAAATTGGCAAAGTAGTAAATAATTTGTGCATTCGAAGTTACAAAGATGATTTTATTTATATTTTTTAAATAAATATATTGGCCGTTAGATGGCAGCACTACAGCGCTGTATTATTCTAAATACAGCGTTAAATATAAATAGATAAAAAATAATAATATATAGGAGTGCAAGTTTTAAGAAGAAAACTATAGATTGTTTTAAAAGAAAAATAATTTAAACACGAGTAAAATATCTTGCAACTTCAAAAACACCATTTATATCACTGCATAATTCTTATTTCATTTTGGATTTGAAGGAGAAAGCAACGTGTACGAAGAAACTCTTCTAATATGCTTTTGCAAAAAAAAAACTATTTTAAAAATTAGTGTGATATCAGTTTGCGTTTATTACATATTCCTATTTTATAAAAGCAATCAGTTTTTAAAACAAATATTAATATCTAAAACGTGTTCTTGAGAGCGAATTGTCAAAAAACGCTTTTAAATGTTTTCGAACAGCCAATACTTCCCAGTTATTGAATATGTTCGTAGAACTCTTATTTCTAACAGTAACATCCTGGAAATATGACAGAATAGTGTGGCTCCATCTATTAGGTACAGTTGGAACTTTTTAAATATATATAACAAAACCTCGTTAATAAGATTGTAAAGAGACCAGACACTTTTCACTTCGTATTAATAGATTTTGCAATAACAAGCATAAATAGATTAATGAATAAATTAAGAAAATGCAACCAATTTTTATCGATGCTGCATAGACTGTGTATATCTCATCAAACATTGATAAAGAGTAATTCACCTTAAAAACGTAGTTCACACCTGCGCAGTTGGCATAACCATTATTTATTCCAAAAATCAAATGTTTTGTTTCAGTCAACTCCTGTTCATCTACTTTTCCTGTTTGTTAACCTATTGGAATATTATATAATGGAAAAAGAAAAACGACGGAATGAACAGTAAATAATGGAAAAGATTCAGAATGTCTTTAGGAGATTCTTCCAATTATATTACCCAGAATTCACACAAAACTAGTCAAATATAAAAAACCAGCAAGTTAGTGACAACAATGCACTTTGAGATAGCAATCAATCGTCATAGAAACACCCTAACAATATCCAGAGTTAATTATATTAACACTTATTGTAATCTATTGTGGATTTTTATATGAAGATAAACAGAAATTGAACATCGGTTGAGTGTGACGTCACATAATAGAGAATAATCTTGGAAAGCGGATAACCCGTCATAATCACTTTGAATACAATGGCCGATGTAAATGACCTCTTTTGGGAAGTGAATTAAACTAATCCTAGATCTTTGTTTAGGGTGCTGCTGGTTACGTTATTTGTATTTGCATCAGAGGACGTGGGCAAAAAAACCAGTCCACCCGAGGGTTACTTCGTCAATTAATCATTTTCTCAAGGAAAAGAGTCATCTATCTCGTCTTCACCGATAAGACGTAAAGCTGCTTAGCAATGCTAATGATGTCCACGTGTTCGGCCGCAATGAGATGGGCATGATACAAGTGACAGATACAAACTGTCGTACGAGCGCGTGGTAACGCGCTAAAGGCCGTGATAAACGACTGTAACTGTTAGCCGGGCATCCGGACAGACACCCCAACGAAATTCCTACATTAGATACGCGCTTATTTTCTGGAAACATCTGTTGCCCACTAATCTTCACGGAAGCAAAAGCTTTCCCAAAATACTGGCGAACGTTAACTGCTGCAGGTTGTAATTATAGATTAAAATCTTTTGTTACCGTCGCTTTCGGATCTCTGGAGTAAAACGCGGATGAGGAGGAGGAAGAGAAACAATCTCAAGTTGATGCCAGAATGTAAATGTTTCGCCAGTTTCTGAAATGATTCTCATATCCAACAATGGATTTAATGAATGGATTTAATGAACTATTTATGGAGTGACGTCATAAATACTTAACAATATCCAATTGTTGTTGGCGTGACGTCATAAAAAATTAACAATATCCATTTGTTGCTGGGTGACGTCATAAATAGTTAACAATATCCAATTGTTGCTGGCCTTTGACAATGTTTTCGATGTCCTAATGACTTTTCTTTTTTCGCGATAGTTAACGAGTTTCCCCTTATGTGTTGGTTGGAGAGGGGGTTGTAACGCCTTTAAATTTATAAAAATACTTCCGAATTAGATCGAATAAACTATCGAATATTGGAAATTATAGACCAATTAGCTTGTATCCCACATCTATAAGTTGTTCACAAGGGTCATTACTAACAGATTAGAAAGAATACTTGATGAGAATCAACCGAAAGAGCAAGCTGGCTTTAGGACAGGATTCTCAACTATGGATCACCTTCACGTAATATCACAGCTAATGGAGAAAGCAAATGAATATAAAACACCATTATGCCTGGCATTTGTGGATTATGAAAAGGCATTTGACTCCATACAGCATAAGGCAATGTTTCGGGCACTGGAAAGACAAGGCATTCATACCCCATATATTATGATTTTGAAGAAAATATACGAGAGTGCTACCTCCTTTATTAGACTAGACAAAGACAGTAGGAAATTTAAAATTGAGAAAGGAGTTCGACAAGGAGACACAATATCTCCGAAGCTGTTTACTGCTGCCCTTGAGGAAGCTTTCAGAAGATTAGACTGGTCGCAGAAAGGAGTCAATGTGAACGGAGAGTACCTAAACCATTTACGATTTGCAGATGACATTGTGGTCATAAGCCACGATCCCAAAGAATTAGAGGAAAATCTTAATCAGTTATGCACAGTTAGTAAGGATTTTGGACTAAAGATGAATATGGCTAAAACAAAAGTAATGATGAACAAGTATGGCACAGAAAGGGAAATAATGATTGAAGGAGCAGTAATTGAAAAGGTGGAGTCATATACTTATCTGGGACAAGTTATTAGCTGTAATAATGATAAATGGCTGGAAGTCAAGAGAAGAATAAATTTTGGATGGATAGCATTCAGGAAATATAGTCACATACTGAAGAGCAATATCCCAGTTTGTCTGAAACGTAAAATAATGAATCAATGTATACTCCCCACCATGACTTATGGAAGTGAAACTTGGGCACTCACCAAAAGAATGGAAGAGAAGCTAAGAATTACACAGCGAAGAATGGAACGAATTATATTGGGAATCAGACTGTTAGATAAGAAGAGAAACACATGGATTAGGCAGCAAACTCAAGTAAAGGACATTCTTATCAAAACTAAAGAACTAAAATGGTCTTGGGCAGGACACATAGCTCGGAGGCATGATGACAGATGGACTAAGAAAATAACAGAATAGTATCCAAGAGGAGCTAGAAGAAAACCTGGAAGACAAAGGCGGAGATGGATAGATGAAATTCATGAGTTTGTGGGTAGTAAATGGATGGCCAGTGCTCAAAACAGAAGAACTGGAAAGTTGCTGGAGAGGCCTTCATCCTGCAGTGGATTGAAAATGGCTGATGATGATCGAATAAACAAACGATAAGATGGTTTGATTGCCATATACGCAAATAACTGATAAAATACGTTTTTAGTTGTTTGTTTTTTAATGTGATTAAGATTTAAAGTTAATCTTGTGGATTGATTGAGTAAGTCATCTCGCAGAGCCCAGCTGACATTTACATCCGGAAATGTGACAAGATGGACGGTTTTTTTTTTTTTTTTTTTTTTTATTAATCCAAACATCAATCTTCGCTAGCGGTTTTTCCTTAAATGAATACGTAGGTGTGAAGGCCTCGAGCCACATTGAGTCATAAAGGTGAAAAGTAGGATCCCCACCGGTAGTACTCGAGCCCACCTGCCACACCAATTTGCAACAAATAATGAATGAAAAATGCTCACAAACATATCACGCTTACTGTGACAACAGGTGTCACATCGACGTCATTTTTCAAAGTCAGATTGCGCCTACTCACTTTTAGGAAAACGAGTTTTTTGCCCTTCTGGGAGGACTCAATCGAGACAGGTAGTCTGCGCTATTACACACGAGATCACTCGTTCAGGGTTGCAAGACGGATAGGAAAATTTACGCAGTATTCAATCGGGTACGTGTAGTTTCTCCAATAATCCCCACTTAATTCTTTTTCCCTCAGACGGGGTGAACAAATTAGGACACGATTCTGTACATGAAACGTGGGGGAGGGGGGGATGAGACATTTTCCGTCAATTTTCATAGAAAATGAACTTCATTTGCCGTTAACTGCAGAAGGAAAAACCGGGCATATCAATCAACACCTTTTAAGGCCGTATCATAAAACACTGTGGATTAGGAGAAAACTTTCAGAAACTTTATAAAAATAAAATCAAGGCATTTATTTACAAATAATAACGGTAAAATATAAAATGCCATCTTAATTAAGAAAAAAAAAATATCCTGGTTAAGCACCATAATAAATTAAAATACAAAGTCTCAAAACGGCTGCCAAGTTTGGTTTTCTCACGGGAAGAGTTGTCAGGAGTAGATGGGAGAGAAACGCTAGCACACAAGCATCTCAAATTAATATTTAATCTAGTAGTTCATCGTTCTGATAATAGATGGCAGCAGCAGATGCACTTTGAAAGACCGTTGTTTTTAATTATAGTAATACTGTACATATATAGTGGAAGTCCGCTATAACGAGAGCACTGGAAAAATCTTAAAAGTGCTCGTTATAGTGGATTCTCATTGCAGTCAAATTACCTGGTGAAAAGTGTATAAAAATTGAAGAAAACGCAAGAACGTGCGCCTCTGGTCTCCACCCACTATGATAATATGGAAATTAAAAAAAAAATAAGCTTTTCTTTGACTTTAACGAAAGCAATTTCTTCATGTTTAAATCACTCGCTATAGCGAAAGTTTCATATTTAAGCCTAAAAGTGATGTTTATATATATTTATTTATTCGCTCGTTATTGCTACTTATATTTAAACTGGTAGAGTAACGCTCGCTATAGCGAACTTCTCGTTACAAGTCGCGCTCGTAGTAATGGGCTTTAACCGCATGCACAGTATATGCTTTTATATCCAAGCGTGCATACAATACTGACTCGAAACTGTAGCGTAAGCTGTGGAAGGGTAACTTTGCCAATTTCCCACCCCCAGAAAAATAGAACTGTCTCATCTGGCCCCCTTCGTCGAGAAAATGCGCTTGGTAACGAGACGCTACATCGTTTTTATGCAAAATACTTTACCGCCCTGCAACAATGGAAGCGTAGACAACAATAAGAAATCGGAATGCAAGAGCGTTCCACGTGATGCATTGTCTATAACCTCCGGGTTAAAGTGTGATAGCGCAAAAGGTGGCTTTTGTTCCCCTAAATGAGCGGTGCATTACTTAAAAGATGCTGATTTATCTTCCAGCTTCCCCCTCACTCCGGTGTACGTCTTTGTCATGCAAATGGCCAAGGAGGGACTTCGAGAAAAATTCCTGTTTTGTCCCCGCTAGAATTGGAAAAAAGGACCGGAGTCTGACAAACAGGAAATGTATGAACGTTTTTGGTCGGACGAATATAAATAAGTTAGGTCTCACTGCGAAACCGGTTTAGGTTGTCATGTGGACGAGCATATAGCCATTTGGGATATTTAAATCCGGTACAGAATGTCATGAGAAGCATAAGTGGCACGCGCTCGGTATATTAAAAAATGAACTTTGCTTTCACAACCCAACGAGCAATTTTTTTTTTTTTTTTTTATTTAAGTAAAGAAGATCAAAGATAGTTTGACGTTGGCATAATGGAAATGCAGAAGCATCCCAGTTTTGAAAAAAAAAAAAAAAAAAAAAACACCCGCATAACCCTTTAGTCACCAAAGAGCTACTAACTACTCACGTGATATTACAATAGAAGAATGCGGTAGAGACAAATGGATTATGAACAGTAGGAAGTGGAACGCTAAAATAATATTTAGCGCCCTCTATCTGATAAAACGCAATAAAGGACACCCTATCTCCCACGCGCCAATTAATTGCACTATCTTACAACCACTTAAGGTATATTTTACAAATAATTAGCCCCGATATCGTTTTCATTATCCCTCTAATTGTTTCACTTCCTCCTCCATAGTGCAATGCAGTATTTTCCTGTTATTACTCCACTCCCTGGTATTATCTTGCCTTTCCCCCACCCCCAGTGCTTGGCATGGGAAATCCCTGTTACTGTTATCCGTAGATTAAATAAAGGGTAGATGACTTCGTTAAAACGACTCGTTTGGGTGAAAGAGCCATTAAGGGTACATGTTAGGCTCGCCGTTATGAATTGTGGGGTGCATTCATAAGAATTAATTGCGGAAAACAGTGCAGTACATCAAGATAAAGCCCCTTAGTGACTGGGTCGGAACAGAGAGTTTATAAAGTGCCACTATGAGACCCAGCAGCTAGATGATACGCCTACCTGTTTTTCTCTCCCACTAACCCCGATATTAGCTTTTATTTGGATTTCTAGTTCCTTAAGAATGGCTCACGAAAAAACTGTGGGTTAGTTTACAGAACGCAATATTGGACGTCAAAACCTTCTTAAAATATTCGTTTTATTCCTTGTATGTGATTTAAGTCTGCAGTTCATTGGTAATCATTTTATTTATATTTTTATATATTTCTACTAAAAACTAAATATTTTAATTTGTCCATAAACAAAAAAGCTTCCGTAGAAAGTTTCTCCATTATTTGCCAACAATGGAAACTTTGTATATTGTTTGCCAACAATGGAAACTTTCTACGGAAACTCGCTATATTTTTTTTCAACAATGGCAATTTTCGAACAAAAATCAAACCCTATTATAGGAGTTTTATAATCGTTTTAATATTATCCCCCCCCCCCAAATTTCTTTCTTTCTTTCTTTTTTTTTTCTTTTTGTTAATTGCTGTGGCATCCAATGCTACCTTCTTCTGGCTTAGCTACTTTATTTTTGCGCAAAAACCAGTTTAATGACTTACTTAATGAAGTATATCTTCCTGCGGAATAGTTAAATTGCTCTCTCGCATCAATGTATAAACTCTTGACGACCTCTTTGAGTTAATTACCTCTTAAATAGTGGAAGTCGCCATCCTTTTTCCGTCTCACGCACAACCATCATCCCCAGAAGTAGCCGCGCAGGTTTATTGCAACTTTTGTATCTTTCTCCAGTTTATAAATCCATCATTAGCTTACACACAAACGTGCTTTGATTACGAGGAACATAATGAAAAAAAATTTACTGCGTCTCTTTTATAATTAACACTCGCGTACACTTCTAAATAAATAATGAGCCAAAAACTCGATTAATGCACATTTTGTCTGCGCAGATATTTTTATAATTCCAAAAACCATCTTCTTGGGGTAGTTTGGTGCTTCAGTCAAAGATCGTAACTCCAATTTCAAAGGAAATAAAGGATGATAAGAAAATCGTGACATTCGAAGAGCTTTGACTATAAAGATAATAACTGTGATAACAAAGTTTCTGTGATAATAAAACTGATAATAAAAATCATTATTAGGTGATTGTCAACTGCACTTAATACTTTCAATTGACTTTCCTCCAAACAGCTAACAATGAAATCGTGCTCGTTTCACAGCAGTAACAATGGTTGATAGCGTCAAGTCTCGCGATACATTGTTGTCGCTTTGTTTAATTGTTGTCACAACAGTCGACTCTTATCTACGTGGTTTAAACAATGATGGAAAGATTATAGGAGGCTGCAGTTGTAGAAAATGATGGGTTTTTCCATTAGGATTCGCTGTTTTGACAAGTATAAAGACGCAATCACATTTGAATGCAGAATATCGGTGTAAGAGGACACGCAAGCAATGGGTGAGAATGTAGTGGTGATTTAAACGTATTTAAGGAATGCAAGCGCACTTTATTCATTAATGCGTACACAAATAATCACATATGGATGCGGTAAAGATTAGAAATCTCCTGAGGGAATGTTACAAGTAGAACAAACAGGCATTAGCAAACTACTGTGTGGTTGTAGACATTAAGCTTTAACGAACAGAAAAATAGAACCAATTTAATTGTTGTGGAAGCGCGGCATCTATTCTAATTGAAATAATATTAATGAGTAGATAGTTTATGTCATTAAAGAGCTGTTTCCAATGCCATCTTCTGCAGTAATGAGCGAATTACCCGTTTATGAGGGCGGGTCAAACATTATTACGGAGATTATTATTCTCTGATCGTATCGGTGATCATTTTCTGGAGGGAGAGGGAAAAAAAGGAATTTCTGATGTATTAAACGATGTTCCGTCTACTTTTTTGACCTATAGGGTTTGCTGTTTGAATTTTTTTACTACTCTTCGAAGCCCTCAGTGAATCTTGAAGGATTCATAAGAGACTGACTCCACTCTGGGCGCCGATCTGAGTACAGAAAGTATGAAAGCTCATCCTTGGAGGTGAACATCGTTGGTAAAATTAAAAATTATTCCGCTGGAAATATTTCTTCAGGATCTGCAGGATATTTTGGTTTTCCCGAAGATCCTGAAGTTGTCCTGAAGATTCTTATTTGTTCAAGATCCGTATTTCCAGAAAAAAAAAGTGATCTTTAATTATCCATTTTTCCCGTATATCTTCTTCAGAACACGAAATCTTTTTATTCATCCGAAACCTGCATTATTACATGATTATTTCTTGAAGTAGTTCCCAAGCCGTCTTTCTTTTATTTTTTTTCAAAGCGCAGAATTCCTCTGCCCTCTTGACCTACCCCATAATTTCACCGAAAGAAATGAGCGTATGCCACGAGTGAAACGAGCTAATGATTCATTTAAGAAACAGAAGACAAATAAGTGTTTCTGTAATGACTCAGTTACGTTCCAGCGTTGCCGCTGAGGTTTGCTTTCACCTTGCTGACGTCTCTAAAGGTGAAGACGCTCGGCTAGTTTGTTTCTTCTCGTTCCGTTAATAAAGGAACGGGGGAAAAAAACCCAACTCCATCTTCACTGGTATCCCTCAGCCAAAGGAAGAAAATAGAGGTCAAAAGTTCACAGGTGCAAACCCTTAATGGGATACTTAAAGTAGGCGAAGTACAGGAACAACAGCTGGATGCAGGATTTGGCGAGAAGAGCGGTTATTAGGCGGCGAAGGCGTTTTTTAAGCGTTGCCATTCTGCGGATGCTACACGGATAATAAAGATATCCGAATTGATATAACCCGCTTTCCATTTACGGACGGCCTGCCATTGAAGAGGTGTCGGATGGCTCGAGATGCTCTTCCAGCCGCATTAATAATGATAAAAAAGCCCATTAGGCCGAATTCTTTGGCGATGTTCTGAAGTTTTAACAACGGGCTGTTTGGAAACAGCCGAGGTTATCGGCGGATCGATCATCCGAACATAATGATAGGGAATGTCCAATCTAAGGTAATGGAGACGTTAAGACATTTAGAGAGAAACGCACAAAATAGGATAGAGACCGTTTAAAGAGGTTTAAATAGTTAATTTTCTCGGTCGTATCTTTCGTATTCATCTACTGCCATCGGCCCGTTTGATGCTCTTCGGGCTTCCTAATCACCCCGATTTACGCGTAACTAGAAGATTTAATCGCATCCGAGGGAATGTGCCTTCTTTTCACCCGAGACCCCTCGTAATATTTCATTATTTTATCGTATTGGTAACTGCTCGTGGCTGTCGCTAAGCAACAAGAGCGTCGGCGCCCGTTGTTAATTGAAATTCGTACGCCACCGACTGTATTTCATTTAGTCACCTCTTTATTTTGTTTCGTGGGCTGCCAGAAAGATAAATAGATGTCCGTCTGTCCTTCTCTCTTGACTTCCGCATAACTCACTTCGAAGTTCGTGCATTTTCCAAAAGGCTGAAACAGTCGGCGAATGACTAATCACTTTTCATAAATAATTAAATGAGAACTCATCAGGTGTCGCCACTTGTCAACTTATATTTTCCAAATATTCGAGCATGTTTATATTGCAGATGTCTGCCCGTCTTCAGTATTCACGACGAAAATGCCACATCACGTATTTTGAACATCCATTATGGATTAGCCTTGCCAATTGGCGTTCGCTGGAATACGCGACTACCCCTGTTAGCCTTATCGGTATACGGTGGGCATTTGAAAGCGGCACAGTTGTCGTCTCGATTTCTATTAGAGGATGTGACTGTCCTCGCTGCTTATTTATTGGTATTCTTGATCAATACTGTCCTGATCTTTGTCTCAGCACGCCAGTAATTTCTTTACTTTTAGCCTCTTATTCAGACAGACACTTTGTTCCTTGTGTCAGAGGTCACGAAGCCTTTGTCATGATCTCAAGGTGATGTTCGAGTTGTTAGATCGCCTGACACGTAAGGGCAATTTGGGGTTAGTGGGGGATAAAAGCAAAGCTCGTTGCTATAGGAGATCCGCCTACCTACCACGAAAATTAACCTAAAACAGACACTGATTAAAATTGCTTTTCTCCTTTTTTAAAAAAAAATAAATAACCATAATTTCCTAAGGAACTAATTAGCATGCAGAGTGAACGCTTCTGTCGAGAGAGAAACTTATTTAAAACTTTAAAATGACTAATTTCTAGGAACATCTGTCTGATAATCAATTACCACCATATGATCGATGATGGATCGAAAAATAGTTCAAATTTAACACCATAGAAACAGCGCTAGAATATAAATGGCATAAGATGCATCTTCCGAAAAAAAATAAAATTAAAAATCCCCTCTCATGTTATTTCAACAATCAAAGTGTCCATCCAGTTCCTCCTTGAATTTTGTGAAACTCTCTGCCTCATCCACTCTTGTAAACAATTCATTCCACAACACGCTGCACGAAGATATAGTCTATTGTTGAGCCCCAAGATTTGACATGTGCGCCGTCTGGTTCTTTTCTCACTCACAGTGACAATATTCTTATCTAAAGTTCCATTATCTTTCTTTAGATGTGGTCGTCTTCAGATGTACTCTTTTCACCAACCAGAAAGATGATGCCATCTTCATGTCTGCCCAACCCTCCTGGAACCACAACTTCTGGAACTTCAGTTATTTAAAATATACCAACAATTTTACGAAACGGAGCCTACGAAACCTATTGAATCTACATTCACTCGATGCCTTGGACCCCTTCTGATGAATTCAAGACTCACCGCTCTGCAAACTTTTCAAGCATATTATGAAGGATCATATCTTTAGGACTAACTTTTCGGAAAAATGCCATTTGACCTACGACTGAACCTGCTAGCACTAAACATCCGTTTGGTGTTGGATCATTATACGTTGTATTTTCCTTCGTTACACTTTTATTTTTTTTCTAATTGTATGAGTGGGTATGATTCTGTTTGTGTGCTCATGAATGTATTGTCACCTTCCGGTGAAGTGAGATGTGGCATCTGGTTTTTCTATTCTTTGTTCGTCCTGCTGATGCAGGATCTGCTGGCATCCATGGACTTATAGCACTGGGTGTGGGATTTAGTCCATTAAGAACAGTGCGTGAATAGTTGTGGCCCACCTCCTCGTGGTGTGGACGGTACTGTGGAGCAGCCTTGCGGATGTGGCCTCCAATGCCTGGATACAACTTTAAGTGTGGTCACACCATCGTCCCAGTGCGTCCTTTCAGTTTTCAGCCTTTAAGTCATCAACAAACTTTTACAGCTTTCCCTATATTCCCCCCATCAACATAATTTAGGAAGAAAAGAAACAAGAGAGGTCCGAACACTGATCCTTGAAGGACACAACTTGATGCCCCATTTGTTCTCTCTGAAGAATATCCATTTATGATCGCCTTCTGTTTCCTGTCCTTCAACTAATCCACTGATGTATCTTCCCTGTAATGCCAACCTGCTCTAATTTACACAATTTCTTAGGAGAAACTATCAAAAGATGGTATGATTCGGAAATGACGACACGTGGTTCATATCCATTAAGATAAAATACCAAAATATAACAAATAAATTTAAATTAAAAGAGTAGTAAAAATAAAATAATTAAGATACGTTTAGCGACATCCCCTCGATGGCACCAGAACTAAATTGTGTGAGATACATTTCGATTTTATAAATAGAACTGAAAAACAAACCAAAGCAACTTGATCGCTGTTAAGAAACAAAAATACATTACAATAGGCCAATTATTGGACCTCATCATCGCCAGTGGTTTGCTGTTACCCACAGAATGCTCTGATGCATTATAATTTCTCATTGCATGAAGGTCAACGTCACTTACTATTGGGCCGATTAGTTTCTATATCCGGTCAGCGATGCATTTATTGTTTAACCTTCGAAATGCGGTGAATTTACGGCCATTGTTTGCCTTGTGGCCTGCCGACGAGATGGGACTCAATGGTCGGTCAATTTTAACTTATTTTTGTTTCACTATGGTGATAAAGTTATTGCAGATTTTTATTCTATTCATCGTAATATTTCACTGAATTCAGTCCTAATATTATTAAGAGCGCTTCGCTAAATTAATATTAATTGACACGTTTCTTAAATTATTATTAGAACGAATTCGTTTTGCAACGTCCTTATATCCTTATGCAAAAACTAAATTTTGATATCATATACTTAGATTTCAGGAAAGTTTTTGATACTGTTGCACAGCGAAGACTACTGTACAAATTGGAGCAGTATGACATTAAGGGCAAGTTGCTACAATGGATCAAAGGGTGGTTCAGTGGGAAAAGACAGAGTGGTAATCAATGGGTACTGGTCTTCGTGGACTAATGTTATTAGTGGAGTCCCACAGGGTTCGATGTTGGACCCACTGTTGTTTTGTATATTTATTAATGATATTGATGAAGGTATATCAAGCTTAATGACCAAGTTTGCAGATGATACGAAGGTTGGCAGGGTTCTTAATAACAGTAATGACAGTATGCTGCTGCAACAGGATCTGGAAAAGTTGGGCAAATGGGCTGAGAAGTGGCAACTGAAGTTTAACACTAACAAATGCAAAGTTCTGCTTATGAGTAGCAGTAACCTCAGAGTAAATGTACCAACTGTGTGGTACTACACTCGGGGAGGTGGAGAATGAAAAAGACCTGGAGGTAATTGTGCAGTCAGATATAAAGTTTTCTGAACAGTGCAGACAGGCTGCCAGAGCACCTCATGGGGTTTTACAGGAATTTTGCTAGAAGGGATAAGGCAGTAATTATCCCCGTGTATAAGGCAATGGTTAGGCCACACCTTGAGTATGGTCTAAAGGCCTCGTTTTAGGAAGGATGTAGAGGTGATGGAACGAATACAGAGAAGGGCAATGAGTTTGGTGAGGGGAATCAAAGGGCTGCTCCTACCAAGAAAGGCTTACGTTTTGCAAATTGCAGTGTCTGGAGACTAGGCACTCTGCGAGGTGATCTGACTGAGATGTTTAAGGCCTTGAATGGGTTGAGCAAGCTGAATGCTAATGGGATTCTTCCTCTTGCTCAGATTACTCACCTGAGGGGACATATGTTCAAATTGAGGAAAGACAGTTGTAGAATAGATGTACGGAAGTTTGCCTTTAGTCAGCGGGTGGTTGATTACTGGAACAAACTTCCATCTGTGGTTGTGGAAGTTGATAGCTTAAATAAATTCAAGGAGAAACTGGACAAACATTTGGAGCGAAGGGATGGATGAAATGGGTTTTTTTTTTTTTTTTGGCTGATGCTGTATAAGCTTGCTTTCTTGCATCCTATGCCTCTACTAATGCTAATATCTCTCTATCTTGTGAACTCCTTTAACCTTATGTGGTCGTCTGGGAGGAAATTTATTTATCTATCTTTAAATTTATTCCACCCCTCCCTCTCTATCTTTGTTTCTCTTGTTAAGTGACCGGTTTTCTGTGTTTGCTCCTTGCCACGCTGCGGGCTATTCTTAATTCACATATTCAAAAAATATAAACTTTATATCACGTGGATTGAAGAAAGAAAACAAAACAGGTTTTTCAATTAACACATATCAATTATAAGCAAAATATCGACACTAAATTGTCTTCTGGTGACGTTTCGGGATTCTGTCTGAATCCAGCCATAAGACCAAAATCGGGCTCAGTGAAAAGAAGACCTCTCTCACAGGATATAACTGTAAATATTCCAAATCCAGAATCTGAACATTTAGCAATTATTTACTGTTTAACTTTTATATTTACTTTTTAAAAAAAATTAAACAGTAAATATAAAAGTTTAGAATAAAATTAAAATCTATTTCGAAAAGTGCTTAAGGAATTGACATTGCAGCACACGAATCTTCTACCCTCTTTTCCAAAAAGGTTAATGTCCCGGACTAGCCAATATACACTTCTTGTACAGGAAAAAAAAAATCTTCAGTCGGAAGAATAAAATTCCGGAGCTTTTCAATGAAAGAAGACATATTGAGAACGAACCAGCTGACTCTCAGTACTAATATAGTAAATGACTTGGTCCTTTACCAGGACCAAGTCATTTTCCCCTAGTATTTTCAGTGTCGAGCTGCTTCCTCTAAGTCTATCTGTCCTGATACGGCCCTAGTTTAAATTTCCCTTTAAGCGCCACGGGAACTTCATTCCACTTCCCCATCCAGAACCGAGTGTTTCCAAATATGACGTGGGAGGCTGATGAAGAGGATGGTAGACAGAGACACTCGGAGTGACCTTCCTCGAGTGCGCTTTTTCGTGTGACCTTTGGCAGCACCCATGAATAAGGGGTGCTACGCAATATCTACGTACGAAAGATAAATAAATAAGAATTTGGATATCAAAGGGTTAAGTCAAAAGTGATGGATAGGGCAATTAATGAGTGACATCCAATCTATCACTCAGAATTAAACTTTGTATCTCAGGTACGTAGGGTTGTTCCAGGTAGCTCGTTTTACTGGTTGGACCACTAGCGGCAGTAGACACGGGACGGGCTTAAAAAACGACACTCGTAAAACCATGAAGAACGCCTTTCATAAGGCAGTATCTGTTAATAACACGCTCACAAACTCCAGAGTGGCACAATAGTAAATTAAACAGTACAAAGCGTGGAAAAAGATTAGCAGTTGCCTGGGTGAGGAACGTGTATTTTTCCTGTCAGTCATCGGGCCGGAGAGGATTTTACCCGGAAGTCTGAACGAAAGCTACAAAGTGTTTAAAGCTTTATAACTAAACATAGACTTTAGAGATAAAATGAAATCCGTCCCCGAGCTGATCCGAAGTTCAAATAGGTCGTGACCTCGTTTTCTGTAACGTATGATGATGCGCGCTATCTCCTCCATCTTACATTCCTTCTTTACTCCGGGTGATGCTGCACTCTCAACCCGGAGAATCTACTCCAGCATCTCGTGCCTCGCAGACCCTTTTAATATCACCTTTTCAACTTCGAGGATTGCCATTGCTAGCGCAATTATCGAGCACTAAAATGCAATCTGCAAACTATTATTTGCTCTAATTGCGAATTAGTTGAAAGCGGTACAATTTTTCTGTATGAATAAATCTCAATTGGGATCCGAAATTACTCTTAGGAAAACTTACTTCCTGTAATATTTCATTCATTCCAAAAGCTTGCATTTTTCGGACAAGCTTTTTGGATATAACTTGTCTATTTATATAAAACACAACGCAAATATAACCCTAAATAATTCGGAGCCCTAAATAATTTAAGTTTTTTTAATACACTCATCAGTATTTTTCATCCTTGTAGATTAAATTAAAACTGCTTTAGGTGTGAGATTGCAATTGTTTTCTTAGACATAAAAGTTCAGCAAATTCTGCTCTTGCTACGCTTAGATTTGAATATTGGGATGTCACATTGTTCCGAATATTACCAGAGATTGATATTTTGCAAGAATCGCTGCGGGGAACTTTCTTTCCTTGATGCATTACGCCCGTGCACCTGAGAATCCCACTGCATCTTATCTTTTGACACTCCACTTCCTGTTTACCGTATCCCGACTGCATATTTTAACGTGTGCATCTCATCATCATTAATTCTTGTCCGTACACTTTGACAACAACACGGATAGTTCTCCTTCCATCTATCTCTGTCAAAAGTTTAGTTTCTTCATGTCTGCTCAGATGGTTACCCACGGTCATCTTTTAACCAGTAGAAGAAGGATTTTCATGGTCTTCTTCTTGGCCTTTACTGCTGTTTTTTTCCTTCATTTGTTCCCATGTGTTTTTGTCACCTTGGATCTTTATATTCTTAAACTTCCTCTTTCCTTCTCTTCGCTATATAATTATCCGTCTTCTTTGGATCTTTCGCTGTTAATCCAACGTCCCCAGGTATAATTAATTTCAAATCAGTCGAATTCTAACTACCGAAATGAATATTTTATCAACTCCTTGACATTCCATTTTTCATATTTTAGAATTCTGAAGTTTACTTTCGTTTTCTCAATAGGAATTTTAATTTAAAACTGGCTTATTTTGCTTTCTTGTTTAGTAAGTTTGTTGGGATAGTTTTTTTTTTCTTTCTTTACAATAATATAGATAAATTTGACTTGAATCGTCACCTACAATTTTCTATCTTTCAAATAAAACGAAACATTTGAAATCATCATCCATTCTTCTCCACTAAATCCACATCTGAATTTATATCCAGCTTTATTGATTCTCTTCCATCGATCACTAATTTCCATTGCCAAATTCCTATACTTTCTTTGAGCTTTTTTCTTAAAATTTATTCTCCCATAATTCCTTGGTTATTAGCTTGCACTTATATACCCTTGAATCACGCATGCACACAAAGATTTACCAATCCCCTTGATGAAATTAAACTTGAATTCAATACTGGGAGAATGCCTTGTCCATTCTGGCTTCTTGTATGGATTTTTTCTAAACTATTACTGCAGAAGTTTACACTCTGGAACGAAGGCCAGATAAAGCGAGAAGTGTTATCAACTTAATTATTACATCAGCCACGTAACGCAACCAATTAACAATGGGCGGTGTACTTTTGCGGGGTCATGAAGATTCAAATGAAGCTGTCTTCAATATGCAAGTTACAACGGCTGCTTTTCCTTTTGCTATCTTGTTTGGTAAAACCGTAATACGCGCAAGTTATTTGTTTTCGTCTGAGTAAAACTATTAACGTCTGGTTTTACGAGTATCGCTGTCCTCCACGAGTTCCTGCCATTTCTAGTTACGCCCATCTAGTACAGCCTGAAAGTCAGTACACTTCATCGAGATGCAACCACTAACTCTTCCGAGTTGTGAACCAATCTCCTTGAACCACCAATCAGTGCGAAAGTAGAGTCAAGAGATCCCCCCCCCTTGCTCGACACCCACCTTGTAAAATTTGCATAAATATAATTATTCGAATCCTTCCACTCCAGAACATTTCGAAGAGAGAAAAATCCATTTCACTGCGTAATAACTTCTCATAATTTCTAATATTTAACTATCCAGTTTAATACATTCTTAAATTCATCAAAGATGACCTTTGATGTCCGCCCTTTAGTAACTGTCAAATGTACAGACCAACTGTCTGATCTCTTTAACAGTAATGTTTAAATAACTGGCAAAACCTGAAGCGCCACCTAATTATACCAACTTGTAATCCTGCTTTGTTGCATTCCAAAGAAGTTTCATGTGGTGTTTTGAAGTTATTAACACCGATGTTTAATGTAAACAGGCATTATCAAACTTCTAGGTAGTTGACAGAGGAAATCACTCGCTGGCCAAGGTGGAATACATCGCTTAAGGGGTGTGCAGAGCTTGAAACCCCAATTGATCAAAAGTTCTCTTTTTCAGAATAAGGCGATCATCTTTTGAACTCATAAGCACTTCAAATGACTGATTGATTAACCATTTGGCTACTCTATGGTTTGAGAAGTGTCCGATTGACTGTATTCGTAATGGTCAGTGGTTATAAAGTAGAAATGTCAAATTGTGAAGACTATGAGGACTTTGAGGATTAGAGTGGTTAACTGGGCAGATTCTCTTTTAGCTTGCTTTGTTATATATAGCGTGCCTTTGCTCTCACTTTCGTGAATATAGGAGGGATTGTTTTAAAATTTCATGGCCCTAGTATGAAAGGGTAGCCGGACAGTACAAAAGATTTCTGTACTTAAAATGTTCAAATAGCAATCTACCAAGTCGTTACCTGCAATATTCGTCACTCCAGAAGTTGTTGATGTGCATCTGGTAATGAGTGATCGAAAAGTGACAGTTCGATACATTGCTAGCATCTTGGGCATCTCATCTGAACGTGTGTACCACAAAATAACAGACGTTCTCGTTACGAAAAAAAGGAGTCAGCACGATGGTTCCCAAAATTATTGATAACAGGTCAAAAACGCAGGAGAGTTGTCAAGTCAAGTGAATATTTGTATCGCTTTCAAGCTGATCCAGCATATTTTCTTGCAAGGTTTGCAACCATGGATGAGACGTGGGTACATCACTTTCAGTGAGAGAGAGAGAGAGAGAGAGAGAGAGAGAGAGAGAGGCAGTGCACACAGTGGAAACAAAGCTCTTTTACTCTCCAAGAAACAAAGAGCAGTCGATTCCTTCTGCTTGAAAGGTGGTGGGGTCTGCTTCTTTTTTTTAGGACAGACAGTCACAGGGGCATATTACGCAGACCTTGAGGCGTTTTTGTGAAAACATCAAAGATAAACGCCAAGGATAACTTAGCAAAGGAGTCTTGTTCCACCAGGACAAAGAACCTGCTCACAAGTTAGTCATTGCCGTGGCTGCACTGCATAAGTGCGGCTTTAATATTTTGGACCATCCCCCACATTCATCAGATATAAGACCAGTAGACGTTGGCCTATTTCCTAATTAGAAAAAAATAATAAAATCCTTTGCATGCATTTTCAAACCGAAAGTGACCTAAGTACTGCAACGAATACATCCTCCCTAAAGGCCCGAGAGAAAATTTAGCAGCATGGATCAATGCATTTCAGTATTGGTGGAAAATGTGTACTGACTCCAAATGGGACTATGTTGAAAAGTAATATGTAGCTAGACCCCTCAAAAAACCATACTCAGGCCATAACTTTTAAAACGCCTCTCGTAAGATTGGTTGTGAGAGTACATTTGGGGAATTGATTCCATACTCTGTCTTTTCCCCTTTTTTTCCATTACTTATTTATTTTCCTTTTTATTTTTGGAAAATTATAATCTACAGAAATGTAAGTCTACTGTCAATAAGTATCTTCAGTCTTCTCAACCTTCAACCCGTACTACGAGTTCTAACACCTTTTGTGTTTGGGTTTCATAAAAAAAATCATTTTTTTACCGTTTGATGACAGGGAAAGCAGTCAGACAGAATTTTGGGTGGCATCTTATACGTTGGTCTACAAGGTGCGGTTTAGATGTACACTGGATCGAGAGTACTGATCGGGCCCATCCTGTAATTGATATATCTGGGGAGAATGACTCTTCTCTTCTCTTTGAATTTCTATTGACTGCTAACTGTGGATAGCGCAATTAGAACACTATCGAGTTGGCGCGCGCAGCGCATTCCCTTTGTGTATGGTGTTATAACCTGTGTTTAGACGTGTATCTCCAAGGAAGGATGTCTTGGAGTGACCAAATTCTGGATTTTTTAACATCTTGCGGATTCCGGACGAATGGTCGAACATGGCAATTTAAATAACCTGCTTTGGTTGAAGCTGGTGGATTTGGTGCACTAAAGGTTAAGATTATGTGATGTGTTGGGGCTAAGTTGCCATCTTTTCGTAATGATTCTTTTTGCTGAGTTAGATCCTGGACTATTTCTTCTCCAGTTTTTTATTCTGGACTATTTATTCTTCAGAAATATTTAATAGATGTAGTTCAGTGTAGTAATAATAATAAGATTCTTTATTAACATAAATTTTATGCAATAGTGATTCCTTACGCAGAAAGCCAGAGGAATCTTACAATTCGTTGTTTATACAAGTGATTTTGTTTTATAATAGAAAAAAAAGAAAGAAAATAATGATAAATAACTAAATAATAATTAATAAATAAAAAGTAATTACAATGAAAAAGGACTACAATTTGAGCACAACATGAAATGACATCGGTTAACTAACTAAGATCGGCACTTACATAAATGCCCTTTACAAACAGCAAGATAGGCCAAGATGCCATCGCGATATGCCTTGTCTATAGTCCACAGGTCGATGTTGAACGAGTTGAGTGTCCAGAGTCACATTTGGGAAGTGTCTCTTGAAATTCTGTAACCTCTGGAGCCTTGAGCACAAGGAAGGGGTACTGCGGAGATGTCTGCCTGGCAAACGCCAACCAACCGTGTTCCAGATGTTGATGTGATCCTGCTTAGCTGAGCACAAATGAAGGAATGCCTTTATTTTTAGCACATGGGCTCTGTGGACTGTGGGCGTGTATTTCAGGTTGAAGCAGAGTGCACATTTAGATATCGTGTAGATCTGGTGCGACCACAAGTTGGCCCACTTCAGCACCCAGGATTTGAGGCCCCATAGTTTCCTGAGGCTGGTGGGTGGTGCCTCCGACCAAACTTCCACGGCATAGGAGAGCACACTACAGAAGTAAGTTGCGAGGTATTTCTTGATTATTTGCTTATTGTGCGTTTTGCACAGATCAATTTTCATTCCCGAGAACGCTCTCAGGGCTTTGGAATACTGAGCTTGGATTTGTTGTTTATAGGTGAGGTTGGCATCAAGAATTACTCCTAGGAATTTGACACTGTCTGTGGGAGTCAGAACATTTCCTGCCAATTCCGGACGTAGAGAAGACGCAGTATCAGCAGTACTCATCCGACATGGAGTAAAGATGAGATAATTTGACTTCTCTGGATTAACTGACAGGCTAAAAAATTTGGCATACTGTACTTACAGAATGTATTTAAGTAGCTGTTTACAGATTCAGAGGAGGTTTTTCTTTCTTGTGAATCACCAACATGGCGTTTGCATGGCAAGTAGCAAACAATATCATCAGCATACGATAGGAAAGCTGGAATTTGATCCATCAGTGGAACGAATATTGCTGCAAATAGCAAGGCTGAGAGCCTTGTGGGATCCTTACATCGACGCTTTTAGAGACTGTAATGCCATTGCCTGTGAAGTGAAGCATTCTCCTAGATATTAGATTGTTGAGGATCTCGAGCATATTTCTGGATATCCCGTAGAATCTTTCAAGTAAGGAAAGAAGGGACGTGAGTTGGACTGAGTCGAAAGCAGATTTCATGTTCAGAAAAATGGTGTGAAGATCTTCGTTGTCATTCCAGGCGTGAAGTATTTTCTGTGATAAGGACTGTAGGACAGATTACAGTAGATCTATTAGGCATGGCATAATGGGTATTTTCGGGCCTATGCGCAAATATTGCAAGTGCTGCATCATTATAGATGCACTTCTCGAGGCATTTCAAGAAGGGAGAGGCAATTGATATTGGCCTGAAGACAGCTGGTGTTTTCGCATGAGGCTTCTTCGGAACTTCCACGACTCTGTACGACAACCAGCTTGAAGGCACCTGCGCATATTTGAGTACTTTGTTGTAGAGTTGAGTGAGCTCTTTGCTGATGAAATAAGAAGCAATCTTTAGACGAAAAAGAGGTATTGCGTCAATTCCTGTGGTGGAGCAGAGTGCAAATAATAGTGAATTTATTATTTTTTTTAGCTGTGTTTCGGAAATTTCTGTATTACTAGAAGGTGAAGAAACGTTAAACGGTTCGTTCCAAGGATATGCTTCGGACACACGGTGATCTCGCTTAAAAGGCACCACATGCTCATACCATTCCTGGAAATCTAAAGATAGAGGGGTGCAAGTATGACTTATGGACCCCACACGTTTTCCCCCTGGATGGCCAGCCGTTCATGAAATTGTCAATAGCAAATTGTTTACTCTTCTGAAAATCCATCCTTGCTTTGGAAAATTTAGCGTATGACTCTCGTGAAGGCAACTTCTTGTAGGAGGCATGGGCTGCCTGCTTTTCCCTAAAGACCTTAGTCAGGAGGCCATTCCACCATGGCTTTGAGTGGGGACTAAGGATGCAAGTTTTGGATATTGCAGACCTTGCAACGAATTCCATCCATCTCAAAAGCCAGTAGGCAGCCTCATTGATGTTAAGCTCAGCCAGTATGTTCCATGGGTAAAGTTGGAAAAGGGTAGTAACTTTTCCAATATTGATGTATTTTGGACTGTATACTCTCCTGACAGTGTTTGTAGTGTGTACTTTCGTACGTTCATCCTTATGTGCCTGCACAGATATCATAGCAGTGATCGGACGGGAGGAAGTTCTCAGTTATGGTCAGGGTTTCCTTTACTGAACAGTTTGGGAAGATGCGCTGCAGGGTGGCGTCGCCATGTGAGGGAGGAACATTGAACAAGACCAATGTCCATTTCCGACATGTTCAATGACAATGTATCTATGAGTTTCTTTGTGGCTGGCAGTGGAAGGTTAGTCTCCGAGGATGATCAGCTTTTGCCGATGCTTGATTGTGGATGACAGCCATTCTGTCAGATTAAGGACAGAATCCTCAGAAACCGGTGGAGGGAAATAAACGGCACACACCAAGATCGACAAACCAGCAATTCGGTAGATTCCAAGAAAATCTTCTATGTCACCTCCTGGATAAGTGGATGCCTTAATCAGGGGGAGTGAACTTCTTTGACAGATTGCTACGCCGCCACCTCGTCTCCCAATTCTATTAACAGCTAGCGTGTGATAGCCATAATTTGAGGTGAAGGTAGCAATTTCCATTTCATCTCTGAGCCAGGTTTCAATCAGAATGATTAAGTCGTACTCTGAGCAGGAAAGCAAATCAAGTAGGCCATCTAGCTTGTTTTTGACACTCATGATGTTTTGTAGGAAACATCGAATATTTACTTCGACAGAAGGTTGTACTATGATGAGATTACTCTCGGAACAGTATTTGCTTTTCATATAATGATCTGAAATCTCGTCCCGGAATCGATGTGCCCTGTTGCTGGATATTCTAACTGGAATGCGACCGGTCCGATGTTCGCTCGTCATCTCCACGCTAAACATCCACAAATTGCACCTGCTCTCGGATATAATTTGGGAAACTCCGCTAGAGAGGACAGGTAGCTATGCTGGCGTAGTTATGCATTGTTGTGGAACGGGGTTCGGGATTGATAAGTTCTTGGCCTTTAGTGTCCCATAGTATGGAATTACCGACAGACCTCTGGGCCAGTATTCGGCATTGAGGTATTGTTGGTAATTAGGCCCATCAATCTGAATCCTAAAGGAAGCATAAGACGGATGCTTGGTATTGATTTTTAAAGGCTTACCGGGTATGCCTAGTTCCATGAACAGTGCCTGAATTTCTTCAACCTTTGGTCAACGGATCCAGCCTGCTAATGAAGATATTTGCGTGAGTATTGCTGGTGGCTTGGCGATCTCGTATTCTGAGGCTAGTATTAACTACTCTCGTCCCAATCAAGTTGGTCTTGATGTTTCTGGAATGCCGCTGGCGTGGGGATGCTTGCGTCGGTTGAGGTCCGGGCATCTGACCTTGCTGTGCTCCATTCGTGTCTGCAATGTCAGAGTTCCGTTTCGTAGATTTTAGTATGGCGCTATAGGCGCTGTCTTTAGAGAAAGCAACTATATCCGTATCGGGTAGTAGCGATGATTCAGGTGAGGGAGATGGGTGTTCCTGTGGGTCAGGACAGGGGAGTCTAGTGTTCACGGGCATGAAACCTTGTAGTTGGCTCAAGGACTTTCGTTGATAATCTTCAAGCTGGGTTAGCGAGCTATTTTCTGAATGCAGTTTTCTTAGAATGCCTTCAATAGTATGTGAGATAACCTGGATTGGAATTCTGAATTCCAATAACATGGAAGTGTCTTGAGTGAGAAGTGTCTGTTAGTAAATCTCTTAATTGGGGACGTTTAAAATGGAAAATCAGAAATTCTTGAGGTTCATGCTTGTTTGTGTCCTTTTCAGTCTTTTGGGGGTGGGGGAGGGAGAGAGAGAGAGAGAGAGAGAGAGAGAGAGAGAGAGAGAGAGAGAGAGAGAGAGAGAGAGAGAGAGAGAGAGAGAGAGAGAGAGTGTTATGGTCAGTTTCATGATTTTCATTATGTCAGGAACTCTTTAGCTCTAAAAGGGTAATCATTAGCGTCCTTACAGTATACCAAAGTTAACCAAATTTTCACCTCAGGTTACCGGCTCCGCCACGGTAGGGCAGAGTAATGCCACGAGCGGCCAAGCGGTGATTAGATTAGCTGGGTTAGTTAAACAAAAATAAAAGGAAAGATGCCTTTTCTTTCTTGATTTCACTTACTACTTTTAAGAGGGAAGACCTTTGAACTTTATATAATTTAAATTTCCAAAAATTCAAAACTAAAAAGAAGAGATATTTCTTTTGAGAATTAACTAAGGTCGCTTAGCACCACGTATACATGTGCCAGGTCTTAAGCGCAGTCTGTAATAGTTTTAAATACTGTATTCACTTTAATAAATTTCTATTGTATTGCAAACGGAGTTACATTTTAATTGGATATAACCCAGTATAAGTAGAGGGAGAGTCGATAAATAAGGTGAGTTTCATTATTTATCCATAAGTTCCCAACACTGCCGAATGTCTTTCCGTGTACTTCTACTTTCAGAGATATCGGCTCTGACAATTTACGACAGAACTCGATCCTAGACCTGTCTAAACGAATGATAAGTAGCGAAACCACCACTCGTATATTGTTACGTAGCACACTTTATGAATGATGGAGGCTCAAAATGTGATAAGTAATTGCCTACACCTTTTACCTGATGGAATCAAACCGTTTGTTGGTTTATAACTTGGAGCAAGTGCATCTTCCACGCTTTCGTAAATTCAGATAAAAATTTCAGATCTGGTTTGCTTAACAACCTCTAAGGTACGATTATACCCTTATCGGACTTAATTACGGGGCCCCTATTTTCCTTTATCCTGCTGCTGAGTTCTTAATCGGGTGATTACATCATCTTATATTTTAAACTCAACAAGACTGTTGTTATCCTCTATGTTCTGCTGAACTTCCGAATCATTCTGAAATGTCTTTATTAATCTCCTTAATCACGTTTTCAATTTAAGGAGTTAGTTTAAACAAAGTAAAGACGGTGAGAAAGGAACTATTAGCGGAAGAGGGTCAAAGGGTAAAGGATTCCGAAGGAGAAACAAGAACTGCAATGGGAGTATCTGGTACTTCAATTAAAAACAAGAACAATATTCCGGTCGGCTTGAAATAAAGATACAATCTTTCTCCCAGGGTGTGTGTGCATTTATGGCTGATCCCCGTGTGTCTGGATGTGGTCTAGGTAGTAAATTATATGAAATCAGTAATAAACATTTTATGCGAATTACCGGATGTGGACGGCAAATTATATGCCAAACGCATCGATAAACACGCTTAAAAATAAAACGACTACTTTTTCAGCTAAAAACACAAGTCCATTCTAAATGATGATAATCACCCGAAGTGACCTTTCACGTCCTCTGCGGTAGGTACGGACACATACGCCATGTTTGCTCGTGCAATGTGTGCACTCGAGAGCCGTACGTACTTAGATTTCTGGAACCATACAAATTCGCAACAGTGGAAGATCAAAAACAAAACAAAAGATGATGGGTTCGCTCGTGACTGGCATGCCGACTTTTCAGACCATTGTGGAAGACTACAAATAAGGTCAAAAAGAAAACGTTGCAATGCTTTCCAGATTGATAAATGTTCTCAGTGGCAGGTCGTGGCTGGCTGTCACGTGCAGGACAGTAAGGTTTCCTGGGGTGGCTAAAGGAGCATAAGTTACTGGAGATGATGCCGTACCTACTTTAGTTCATGTGGCGAGATCATGCAATTTGTATATAATTATAGTCGATTTCTCTTCTGTTCTTTCTTTTATTCTCAACTTTTTCGCTCGTAATAAAAACAACAACCGTCTTTCTTTGATACCAGCACTGGCTATCAACATCTACAAGGTGCAAAGGCATCTGTGATAGGAGCGTGTTTTAAATAACAGCGGAATAAAATTAATGAAAGCACTTCTATGACAGGCATTCATACACACACACACAACAGTTAAAGATCAGGAACCATTTTCATTTCCCTTAATAGAATAACGAGCAAGGAAGATCACGTTTTTAAAATCAAACGTTGAACGCAAAAAATAAAGCAAAGATCAAGGATCGAGCACTGACCTTTTAACTTTCTTCAGCTCTTGACATTTTCATCTAGTTTGAACAGCAGAAAACCCGAGTACCTTAACACGGTTCAAGCAATGTTCCACTCCTTTCCATTAAAAGAAACAGATTTTTAAGTTGAAAAGTGCAGCGATTATTTGGCTGATATATAACTAAAATATTTTGTTTATTTTATATATCATGATGTGATTAATGGCATGGCAGTTCTCTTCAAGCTCTATTTTGCTGAAATAAACTTTAAACACAAGTTATTGATTTTAGTTAATTTTCTCTTCTCAGGCCGGAGTAATAAGCTCACAAAAACCCTGACAAGGAAGATTACTGTATAATAAACTAACAATAGTAGCCAGTTCCTGTACATATCGTTAGGTGTCGCTAGCGTATTTTCATTACTAGACAAATTCGTATAATTACATGAAGTTTAGCAGAGATTGAGAGTATATCAACCTTCAGATATAAAAACTAACGATATTTTAAATTTATTTTATTTTTTAATAAATTCATCTTTAAATACTAACAAAACATTATTAAAAAGTAAAAAAATAAAGCTACATTGGCAATTGAATTTCATACGAGAAGCCTAAACCTTCTTTCTGCACGAAACCCAAAATGGTTGTAACAATATCAGGGTGTCCCCATAGGATGCGCATTAAGAGAAAAGGTAAGCATTCTGCATGAATAGTTAGCATTGCCTTAAACAGATTCCATTAGCGTGTGTTGAATTTCTTTTGGGATTCTGTTGCCATTAAGTTAATCTGCTTAGTACTGCTCGCGTCTTGTACATCATCATCGATTCCTTCTATGCTACCCTGGGGCAAACAGTTCACTTTCTATTCGTTACATCTCTGGCCCCATTTACAGTTACTCTAATGAGGTCCGTGCGAAAATTAGGTGAAAGTAAAATATGAACCTACTAAGAAAGATGAACTAGATAAGTTCAGATAGATGGCCCTTCATAACACAAGTTTAGTTTGACGTATGATGCAGAATGCAAATAATTAAACAAAAGTGTTACAACATCTGAACTATCCCTTATATATACGCCCTTTTGACCCTAACATAAAAGAATGTTTGAATGAGTCTTTACCGATGTCAGTAAAGAGTACACGCACATTGTGTCTGTCCTTAGTACTGCCACCATGTTGCAATTCTTAATTTATACCAGTTTCAAATGAAGTATTTGAGTTCTGTCATCGTGTATTTGTGTGCGCTCACTTAGCGTGGCCTTGATATAGAATTTTAGTTTATTGTGTAGCAATGAGCTTCAAATTCATCTTCTCTACTGGATACGAGCCAGCATTCATCGTTTTGACAGCTGTATTTGACTGTCCATACGAAAGACTGGGTAGTAGACCAAAGACCTGAAATGTAAACGTACGGATCTAACAAAGATGATGCATTCGTAATTTAGTCAGCAGCAAATGCACCCTTTTATAGAATCATTCTGAAAGAGTATATGACAGGTCTCAACCTTGGCGATTCTTAACAATAAATATTCATCAGAAAACTCTCATATAATAAAATGGCACGTAACTAATGAACTCGCTATTAAATAATCGATGGCCAAGGCTGAACTGGTTCATTTGATAAGGCACGTGTATTAATTTAATTATTTTATTAAAAAAATTATAATAGCTTGAAATCAAAGGAATAATCGATAATCCACTATTATCCATTTTATTTCGTACACAATCCTAACCTGTAATTTTTTAAAAATGCTACTACAGAAGAAAAAAAATGGCGAAATAAATTTACATTTACTAAATGTTTCTTTTCTAAAATATATTTATTATCATTTGCAAATGTATATATAAATCACAGAGTTTGATTCATGCGACAGAATGCAAATCAGCAAATGTTTATCACTGAAATCTAATCCACCTAATAGCCAACTGAAAAGTGATGGACGGATCCCACGTGATTCCAAACATACTGACTTCGGAGTAGCTTATTTTACCTAAAGCTATGGAATGATCACCGCCTCAGTGAGCTCCTAGTGGAATTCTTCTGTATGGGTTGGCAAGCAGAATAACGCCCATGAAGAAATATAAAATCACTCCGTGTGCACACTTTTATGGATTCGCGACCTATATCCACAACAATCAATCTCTATTTATCACTAGGTATTCCAGCATCTTCATTGGAGCTCATGGAAGTGCTGGCTTCTCGTAATGCGACACCCAATGGCCATGGCTAGGTCTACAGGGTTTGCATTGGGTGATATTGTTGTACACGTTGGCACTAATGATATTAAGAGTAGGAGACCGGCGGAATTACTTAACAAGTACAGGTCAATGCTGAAAAAAAGCCGTGAGTAAGGGTTGAATTTTAAAGTGTCTCCAAGTCTGCCCATACACGATAGGAGGGAGTATATGATGAGAGCCTTGTCGATCAATTCAGCCCTGGAGAGATTGTGCAAGACTCAAGGGGTAGAATTTTTCTCAGCCTGGTCTGTACTTGTTAACAGGAGAGACTGCTTCTAGAGTGATGGGATACTCTTAAATAGAAAGGGTGCAAGAATATTTGCTGATGTTATCGAGGCAGAGTTAGGTGGGCCGGAAAACTGCTAGCTTGGGGGGATTTTTTTTTTTTTTTTTTTTTGGTAGTTGTTGGCGCATCGGCTTCTGTGGCCATAGTGCACCTCCCAAGGTTTTTTGCAGTACTTTGATCCAAGCCCGAGGCGGGATTCGAACCCGCGACCTTTGGGTTGCCAGGCAGACACTTTACCCACCCGGCTAGCCCGGTCGGCTTGGGGGGGATACACGACTAATAGATTAACAGTAGCCGCTGGCAGAGGTGAAAGTGATTCTTGCACTACTTCTATTGAAATGCAATTGAGCAGCAGTTTGGAAAGCAAGGTAATGGGGATTTCCAGGACTGCTGGGAGTCATAGTGGAACAAGTAAATACATGGGCTGTGTTGGGTAACTAAGAGTAGAAACAGGTGCATGTATACTTGCATGTACACCAATGCTACGAGTATAGTTAATAAATTCGATGAGCTTGAAGTGTTAGTCAAGACATCAAAAGGCAGATATTGTTGGGATATCAGAGACGTGGTGTCACACAGACATAAGCGCTGCAGAACTGGAATTTGTGGAGTACACCGTCTACAGAAAAGATAGACAGGATAGGAAGGTAGGAGGGGTTATGCTGTTAGTTAAGAATCCAATTGATGTTGGTGGACAATGCACTGGGAAAGGAAAAATGACAGTAGGTGTGTGTGTTATAGGCCAAATGAATCTGATGAGTATAATGAGCAATTGTGCGGAGAAATAGAATGGGCCTGTAAATCAGAGTGTCTTATATAATGGGGGATTTTAATTTCCCAGATATTGACTGGAATTTGTGGACTGGTCACTCGCACACTAGCAAGGCTTTTGTGGATTTATTGGATGATTGTTTTCTACATCAGCATTTTCGGGAGGCAACTAGAGGGAGTAATACTCTTGATTGGATTATCAGTAGTGATTCTTCATGCATTAAGAATCTGCAGGTAAATGAACCACTAGGTGGCAGTGATCACAGTGTGCTGAAGTGGGATTTACTCAAAGAGGTAACTACCATCATGGCTAAAGGGAAGGGTTTTTGCTTTCGTAAATGTGACTACGGTGGTCTGCTGCAATATTTAAATTCTGTACGGTGGAACCAACTGATGATGTTACCAACAGCAAATTCAAAATGGGAAGCATTCAAAGAACTTATCTTGGAAGCTACTAGGCTTTACGTACCAACTAAGAAATATCGTTCAAGGTTTAGGCCTAAATGGAGGTCACATAAACTAATGAGACATATGGCAGAGAAGAAAAATGCATGGGATACATATAAGTTAATGGGTGACACGAAAGCCTATGATAGATATAAGCTGGTCTCTAACCAAGTCACAAAGGAGATTAGGCAGGCAAAGGCAGATTATGAAAAATCCTTGGCAAAGGATGCAAAGAAAAACAGAAAAGAGTTCTTTACTTATGTAAACTCTAGAAGGAAAGGATGAATCAGATTGGCCCACTGGATATCGATGGTTCAACTGTTGATGATCCTGCTCAGGTAGCTAACAAACTAAATGAATATTTTGCATCGACATTCACACATGAGGAGTGGTTCAGCGAGGGGAATGCCAGAGGTGTATTCAACTCTGGCAGTAAGCTAGATAATCTTGTAATAACTGAGAGTAAAGTGGAGGAGAAATTGTTGAAGATAAACACAAGGAAAGCACCTGGGGTGGATGGGATCTATCCAGTTATATTAAAGGAGGCGACAAAGAAAGTAAGCAAACCCTTAGCCCTAATTATGAGAGTTTCCCTGGACTCAGGGAAGGTCCCCATGGACTGGAGAAGTGCAAATATGACCCCAATCCACAAATGAGGATCAAAGGGAAACACAAGTAATTATAGACCTGTGAGTTTAACTTCTGTTCCAGGAAAATTAATGGAGGCACTGGTTAAAGAAGCACTGCAGGATCATCTAGACAAGACTTCAGTTATAGCTCGGACACAGCATGGTTTTGTTAAGGGGTTAAGTCTTGCCTGACCAATTTGATTGGATACTATGATGCAGTCACAAAAGAACTGGATGCAGGGAATAACTTTGATATTATATACTTGGATCTTAGAAAGGCTTTTGATACTGTTGCACATGGAAGATTGCTGCACAAATTAGAGCAGTGTGAGATTGTTTGATTTGGTAGTTGTTGGCGCATCGGCTTCTGTGGCCATATTGCACCTCCCAAGGTTTTTGCAGTACAATTAGAGCAGTGTAGCATTGGAGGTAAATTGCTGCTATGGATAAAGGGGTGGTTGAGGGGGAGAAGACAGAGAGTAGTAATCAATGGACACTGCTTATCGTGGACTAATGTTATTAGTGGAGTCCCTCAGGGTTCAGTGTTAGGTCCATTGTTGTTTTCTATATTTATAAATGATATTGATGATGGTATATCAGGCTTAATGTCCAAGTTTTCAGACTATATGAAGGTTGGTAGGGTTGTTAATGACACTAATGACAGTACACTGCTGCAACAGGATCTAGAAAAGTTGAGCAGATGGGCTGAGAGGTGGCAACTGAAGTTTAACGTTGACAAATGTAAAATACTACATATGGGAAGCAGTAATCCCAGAGTAACGTATCAACTTGGTGGTACTACACTGACAGTGGTAGAGAATGAAAAGGAACTGGGGGTAATGTAATTGTGCAGGCAGATATGAAGTTTTCTGAGCAGTGCAGACGGTCTGCAAGAGTAGCCTCATGGTGTCTTGTCAATGATATACAGGAATTTTTCTAGCAGGGTTAAGGAGGTGATTATCCCCTTGTATAAGGCAATAGTCAGATCACACCTTGAGTACTGTATACAGGTCTGAAGGCCTCATTTTAAGAAGGATGTTGAGCTGTTGGAACGAGTACAGAGAAGGGCAACAAGATTAGTGAATGGAACAAAGGGTTGCTCTTAAGAAGAAAGGCTTAAATTTTGCAAATTACAGTGTCTGGAGACTAGGCACCGGCGAGTTGATCTGATTGAGGTGTATAAAGCCTTGAATGGTTTGAGCATGCTCAATGCTGATGGAATTCTTCCTCTTGCTCAGAATAATCAACTGAGAGGGCATAAATTCAAATTGAGGAAAGACAGATGTAGGATAGATGTGCGGAAGTTTGCATTTAGCCAGCGGGTTTTTGATTGCTGGAACAAACTCCCATCTGTCGTTGTAGAAGTTGATAGTTTAAATAGATTCAAGGCAGAACTTGACAAACATTTGGAGCGAGTGGATGGGTGAAATAAGGGGTTTTTTTTTTTTTTTTTTTTTGCTGATGCTATATAAGCTTGCTTTCTTGCATCATGTGCCCTTGCTAATGCCTTTCATTGTACACGAGAAGATGCACTATAGCAGATGTCCAACCCAAACATATGGGCATGTGTCCCAGCGAATCAAAATATCAAGCTACCGTGACACTCTTTCAACCCGAATAAACATCGCTTGTCAATGACAAACGTAACCAACACTGCACACTGAAAATAGTTTATCACACCCTTAAGTTGCCTTCTGGCTAACTTATTTCACTTAATCTGGATTGGATCAGTGTTTTAAGGTTTGTGCATGGACAGTCATGCAAAAACCTATTCTAAGTCATGTCGGTTCGGAAGAAGAGCCGCAAGAGATGACTAAATGCACTGATGTCTGACTCGTGCCATTTTAACCACGGGTCATGTTGCATGAAACTGCTGCTATCATCGACACTTGATGTGGGTTCTACCTGCAACTTTATATGTACTGATCACGAGAGTGTGCTTACCCAAGTTTAGTACGCACCTCAATCAATGTCGCTGGGGGTCATGAATGTTCCTATTTGCTCGCTTCATATTGGCAAAATTCCAATATTTTGATAAGAACATCAGTATCGTTTTCTCTTTCTTGTAAATTCTCAAAATTTCAACTCTACGTCTAATTCAAGTTTAATTTAATTGCAACCTACATAGTTTTCATCTAATTTAAATTTGTATTCATGTTGTTATTGTTTCAGTTTTATTTTTAGCATCTAATTTATCGATTTCTATCCTCTTCGAAAAGCTCTTAGCCAAGGCTGCAGAGATTCCTCGAAAAAGATGCACATTTTCTTGCAATAGTTCTTATATAAACTGGTAGAAGTTGGAATTACTAGTAATATCCTACGCTGGCTAAAAGACTAGCTAAATTTAAAGCGCAATTGGAATATTCTATTTTATTTTAATTTTTAAACGATGCAGAAAAGTTCGCTCGCTTCCAATGATGCTCGCTTGCATCATTTGGACTTACTAATGCTAATAAAGATTTATTTGTCATTTAAAGAAGAGCTAGAGGCATCCAGAGCGCTTATGAAATTATCCACTCAGTCTATCTTAAACTATATTCGATGGTTCTTCCCAGATAATCCGGTTTTCCTCCCCGCTATAAGTAATATACACATCAACAACAGGATACCATATGAGGCAAAGCGAACAATGCACACAAATATAATCCACGTATCCAAACAAGTCAGCAAAAAAAAAAGAAGAATGGAGTTTAAAGAGGTAGAGATAACGCTGATGATCCAGCTCAGCTTAAATTTCATGTAGGCGAAGACGACCTATTTGCTTGTAGGATAGCGCATGATCCGCGCAGTTACCTTTATTTACCGTACAGCGAACTAAATTAAATTGATTTAATACGCTTTCTGTCAAAAGGTCAGTCACAACTGTTAATTATAACGGTGTGTTCCAGTACAAAGGCGTGCTTGCTAATTAACCTGTTTTTAATGAGTGATCGCTGCTCATTCATGTCCACGATTATACCGGGGGGAGGTAGGGGGATCAAAAAGAAGAAATGAACGACGGCCTCCTTGCAGTATCCGTGCGAGTGAGGAAATGAAGAACAGAGAGAGAGAGATGAAGATTAAAGGTGAATCGCTCATAACGCAGTATAACAACCAGGATAAAGTCGAAGAAGGAGGAGCGGAATTATGACAAGGGATCACGATGCTGTTCTCATGGTAAAGGTGTTTGGAAAGCACCGGTCAAAGGAGAGGGCCAGTCGGTCGTTGATCTGGGTTTCATGACTCTGCTGTCCGTGTGTTAAACTCTTATTTAGGGGAGGCTGATGATGACGTGTCTTTAGTCTCTTTCCAGATGCATAAATTTACACAATTGCCTTTTACATAATAAACAGATGTATATATGTGACCTTGCCGGAGTATCTCATCACGGTATCACGAGACCCGTGCGGCCAGACATACCTATTCCCCCTCCTATGGCAGGTGACGGGGACAAATGCGAGTTCTTCCTTTCACGTTTCCGTTTTCATCAGCACACCTGGCTGCTTATGGAAAGTGACGAGGAGCCGCGGCGTTCGTGTATCGTCATGAGTGAGTGCGAGCGTGGCGGCAGTGCGGTGAGCGTCATCCTCAGAAGTCGTCATCAGTCGCTGCAACGTTGGGAAAGGATATTCGCCGTTATCACACGTCCTCCAATAAAATGGGATGCGGATAGTCGATGGTTCTCTTCTCTTCTCTTCTTGGTGAATGAATATTGTGGAAAGAATTTAACGGGTCCGATGGAAATTTATGAATTATGAAACCTAGAGAACGTACGTGCAAATCTATCTGAAAATGTATGCGCTAACTGTGCAAAATCTAAGGGCATCTGGATGTTTTGTTTTTTTATTAAACCATATATATTTTTTCTTTCTTGAGTTATTAAAAAAATAATTATGAGTGCTCTTCCAAAGAGATTTTTAAGGCGATTCAAGATATTCGTTAAATGTGGAAGATTACATCTAAAGCAGACTTCAAGTCAGTATTAGTTACTAAATTATCGAGAGTGCTAATGGTAATCAAATCTTCGAAACTAATGTCATAACAGAGTAGTCTACTGGAAAACTGAGTATATGCTCCAGTCGGTTAGCTATTTCGTGCAGCCCGAAGTGAGGAGCACTTTCGAGACGGCCTACTGACTCCTCAGTGTCCCCTATTTCTAGTCTCAAACCTCTCCACCCAAATCGAATCACCGAAACCATAAGCTTTCTGCGTGTGGCTTCCTTTTTAGAAGAAAATAATCGCAAATAACCCTCCTGTTGAAAATACGGAACAATTTAATGGATTGCACTACTCAGTTGCTATGACTGTTTCAATCCTTATTCCATCCTTCCTGTTAAAACTTCTCCCGCTCTCCTAGCGCTGCTAACTCAAGACGAAGTTCAAATGACACCGACTTGTACTTTGTAACTGTCAAAGATGTTATTTAAGTAATAACTCAGTTTCAAAGGGCAAGTAACGTAGCCACTGGGAAGACAGTTCCAGGGGGACCACATCCGGTTATATAAATTGGAATGCGCTACATTCCAAACCCATAAATAAAAAAAATACACAAATGTGTAACAAGTATACTGTTTAAAGTCGCATTTTTCCATTACAGATACCAATTAGTCAATGGAAACCCGCAATATAGGTCTTTTGCATATATTTTCATAAATCTCTGTCCGTTGGAAGTTGTTTACGATTCACAACTTTTAACTGGATAATCATTTGCGGAGATCTTCGCTAACCACCAAACGGATCGCTCTTTTCCAGCCCTTAAGACCGTTTGATTAATTCGGGTCACTGACAGCTTTAAAAATTCAACAGAAAGAACTTGTAATTAAGACTTTCATCGCTGTTATCTTACACCGTCACTTATCGTGCCAAATTTTCTTATTTCAAATTACTACATGGATTTGTTATCTACCTCGTTCTTTCCTGACAGGTCGGGTGACAGCAGCCACTGTACAGGGCTGATAAAAGCCTTGTTGTCACGGCAGCATTCCATATTAGGTCACTCCATCGGATTGGTCTGTCGGGAACACATTTGTCGCCGTTAGTAGGTGTAGGTATTCAGGTGTGCGCCTCACCGAAACCGACAGGGGTTTATTTTGACGCGATATGACTGAAATGCGAATTACAACATTCAGTCTTTAAATGAAGATCTACTGAGGAAAACGAATCGCTAAATTATTGTTATAATTTGCACCGAGGCTGCGAGGGGCCACGAGGCTTCAATATACCGTATCTCTTAATCGTGTATTCTGTGGTCGCGTTCTATTTTGTAGGATGAAAAACCGTTTCGTTCGAGACCGACTAACTCAGCCACTGTGGGACAAAATCCCATAAACGTTCGTATAAAGTAAATAAGGAGCGCATTTATTTCAATGTTTTTAATTTGTTCATGATCTTTAACAAGCTAAAAAGCCCACGAAGAAAACTTCTTCACGTTCTTGAGTTTTCTTAACCGTTTAAGTGGTGTTTTGATAGATTAACGACTGGAAACATTTTCAAACTAATGGCAGGGGAAGTCATTACAGCTAACTATTGCGAAATAGGTTTTAGACGTTTGACTCGGCTCACAAACAATTTAACCGAAGTGTAAATAAAAAGAGATGACTTATTTAAGGGGTAAGGGTGAGCTTTATTATTCTTTTTAAGCTAATAACTTTTGTATTGCGTTTGTTTGCAGTATTTTTATATAAATTTGATTTGTGTTCTCTTTTCTTTACAATTTCAGAATGTTTTGTAATAGGTAGAAATAAATGGAAAGTTATCGAAATTAATAACAGAATAACATTACGATTCTAATCAAAAACAACGCTTTAATGAAAATCAATTATTACAAGTAAAATGATGCGTATTCAGGATCAGTGCTTTACACTGAGTGAACAGAAATCATGGGATGCCTACCTAGTAACGGGTAGGCCCACCTGTCGTTCGGATAAGGGCAGTCACGCGGCGAGGCATTGAGTCCACTAGTTAACGAAAGTATTCCACAGGTATTTCCATCCATGCTTGCTGCACCGCTTTCTATCATCATCATCATCAGCCATTTTCAATCCACTGCAGGATGAAGGCCTCTCCAGCAACTTTCCAGTTCCTTCTGTTTTGAGCACTGGCCATCCATTTACTACTCAAAAACTCATGAATTTCATCTATCCATCCTTTCTATAATTCCATCGCTTTCTATAATTCCGTCAAATTCCTGGGCGTAGGATCCAAAGCTCGATTGGACGTTTCCAAGCATCCCAAAAATGCTCCACATGGTTCATGTCCGGTGAACGGGGAGGCCATTCCACGGTGGTAAAATCTGCGGAATGCTCTTCGAATCATGTCGAAGAACATTCCGCATTGTCCTGCTTGAAGAGTCCTTTGCCCTGTGGGTGCACGATGACCATGAAGGGATACAGATGGTCTGCAAGGATGGACAGGTAACCTGGACCGTTCAGAGATGCGTCAGACGTATCAGAGGTCCCAAAGCGTGGCGTGCAGTTGAATACGCCCCAGACCATTACGGACCGTCCACCTGGCTGAACAACAGTTCCTTGTTGACATGACAGGTGCATAGCTTCGTGCTGTTTCCGCCAGATTCGCATCCTCCCGTCTGCTCGAAAGAACTGGAAACGGGACTCATCGGACCAGGATACCCGCCTTCAATCATCCAAGGTCCAGTGCCTATGTTCTTTCTCCCAGTTGAGGCGTAGAGTCCCGTGTCGTGGTGTTAGCAATGGGACTCTGGTGGGTCGGCGGTTCCCATAACCTATTGCGGCTGATGAACGCCTCATGGTTTGGTGGAGACGTTTCTGGCACCTCCCACCTTGAAGTCGGCGGTGATTTGTTCCACTGTCGCTCTCCAGGACAGGTGTCGACGGCCATGTTCATCCACCACCTTTCTCCGCCCACAGCGCTGTCCACGATGTGATGCTACTCCGGAAATGGCGTATTCCCGATACACCCTTGATACTGTCGAACAGGATAGTGCAATTTCTGTACCACCTCCGCGATAGGGTGATCCATGCGTCGGGCACTCACTATCAACCCTCTTTCAAAGTCAGTTAACTCGCGAAGTTTATCCATACTGACATGGAATTACCGTCTACGGGAATGCAATGATGCAGTGTACACTTATACCTAGAAAGCGGTGGGTTCCTCCACTAGCGAGAGGGGTGACAGCGTCACGTTGCCCAGGTATCCCATGAATTCTTTCCTTTCAGTGTACAAGACACCTGAATTGTTTTGACACAAAACGAGTAAATGAAATCACGAATAAAATGAAATTGCAGATCATGAAGTTTCATTAATTATGAAACTCTACGATCTCTGTAACAGTTTTTAAGAAATTCGTGTCAGAAAAAAGCTATTTCTGAGATAAACTTCTTAATAAATATAAATTGAAATGGATAGATCATAAAATCAATAAAGAAGTAAATGAGTATTGTAATTTGTGCATATTAATTATTATGCAAACGTCTCTTCAGGGATTATGAGATGTACGCAGATTCATAGCAGTGGTCCAATGGATATGAATTCCGAGGTAACTATGGACACGGAGTATATGATGCCACGATATTGAGAGAGAGATCTCGACAGTTGGTAGATGACAATTTCATTGTGACAGCAGCGGTATGGCATATATTATGCGCTGCGTAACATGGGTTTTCTCCAAGAAAAATGCATGTTTCTTTTGAAGCATTATCTTGCATCCGAATCTTTTGTTGTCGTCGTTAGGAGACGTTGAAGAGTACCTGTCCAAACAAGTCTGTATCCACTAAAATTGATTCAAAACATTGAGAACTGCATTAGCGTCATCGATGATTATGGAATTCCATCTTCGTAAAGTGCATAGAACATACTAAAAAGAGTGGATTATCGGTCGAGCAAGGAGGACATCTCTTTCGCATTCTATAACAGTTTTAATAAAATTCTGTATTCGTTTTAAGTAAAATTTTGTTCTGTTGCATTGTACTTGGATAACCCTGTGTTATCTGGCTAATCAAAAATAAAGAAAATCAAAGGATATTGTCCAATAACTCTTTTCCTTTTATGAATGATGAACTCGTTCTCTTCCTGACGCCTATTTCCACTCGTCAGTTTGATCATCGACCAAAACACAAGCCCTTCTTCAACTGATTGTTTTTTTATTAGCATAACTTATTATGCCTGGCAGCCATCACTGCAGAGGCCTTCGTAGCTCAGTGGTCAGGAGCGAGAGTGCAGTAGCACACGCTCTTTGAGTGGACCGTGGTTCAAGTCCGTGATTGTTAAATACGATTAACGATTGTATTCATGATTTATTGTAAACTACTCTGGCTTGGTGGTCGTGCTGGAGTATAAAAAAAAGAACTTTTAGTGCAATGCCTTCCACCCTTATTTCAGCGAATAGAAAACGAATCTAGTGGACTAAGGGTCAAAGGAACTTCATTCTACATTATTCAATTTTTAGCTCCAATTCTCTGTTCATGGCAAAAAGCATAATATTCAGTTCTTCAGCTACACTCCCACCTAAAAATTTGGAATCATTTTTAATTTATTTTTCTTATTTACAAAAAGTTTTCTTTAAAATAGGACCAACAGGTTTACCAATTTTTATTATATTTTCTATGGTACATAGAAATAAAAAAACTGAAATAATATTTAGCGGAGTGGTCAGCCGAGAGGGTGGATAAGTACACGTGCTTTGAGTGACCGGGGTTCGAGCCACTGACTGCTAAAAACGACGCTATTTTTGGTATTCTTTGTATCTTGTGAACTCCTCTTACTGTGTAGTCGTCCCGGAGTATAAACAGAAAATTTATACAGCTGTAACTTATAAAATCGGACGTCCATAATTCAGAAAGAGGGTTTGATGTTAGTTTTGCGTGTTTCGTGGTTAACATGGAAAGAAATAAGAAACCGAGTTTTGGAAAAAAAAGGTCTATTATAACTCTGTATAAAGAAACTTATTCCATGAGAAGTATTAGCAAAAAACAAACTACGTGTTTCATTTAAAGGAATACGAACTACCATTCGACGATTCAAAGAGACTGGCAGTTTATTAAAGGACAAACCGCGATCAGGACGACAGCGCATAACAACAGAAGCATTAAATTCATAATTGATAAGATCATAACACTGATTTCTAAATGCAACTGACGACTTACTGCACCCGAAATCCGAGATGAGTTACATATAAGGAGAGAAACTCCCGTGTCTACCCTCACTTAAACAAGCAGGACTTCATGGATCGTGTAGCAGTCCGAAAACCTTTATTAAAACCGAAAATCAAAATAAGTGGTTGGCTTGGACTAAGAGCCATCACCATTGGACAGTTGAAGAGTAGAAAATCTCTTCTAGTTTTGCTTCTCAGAGTACTGCGGATGGATGAATACAATTTTGAAAATTTGGATCCAAGCATAGAGTTCATGTGAGACGATCAACTGAAGGAAAAATGGTGCCACATTGTTCAGTGCCTACAGTCAAGCACGATGGTCGTTCTAGCACGGTCTGGAGGTTCCTTCTGTTTCTGTTTCTCTGGAGTAGGTGACATCGTTAGAATTGAAGGAATTTTAAGATAAGGAGGCTCTAAAAACATTCTTGATCATATTGCAATATTCTCTGGACTTCAACTTTGTGGAAGAAATTTTATATTACAATAAGACAATGACCCGAAGCACAGTTCTAAGCTGTGCAGGGACTTTCTAGCAACTAAACAACAGGAGGGGCATTGCAAATTATGACGTGACAACCCCAATCGCCTGACTTAAACCCAATAGAGCTTTATGGGATCATCTGGACCGTCAAGTCCCTTATTCGGATCCTATTTAATTAGAAGTAAGGAGATAGAATATTTTTATATTTTTAGAAATATATGAGGACGCATTGGACGTGCGTGAAATGACAATACATTTAAGAAACTTTTCTTAGTTTGTTTAAGAAAATGATAGTTTTGTTACACATGCGTACAACGAGAGGTTTTCCCGAACACGACTTCAAAATCAGCTCGTCTTTTCATTAAAATACGTTAACCTTTAAAAGAAAGCCAAATTATACGTCTGCCACTTCACTGCCTTCTCCCTTTTTCTCCATCCCTCCCAGCACTGATCTACCCAACCGGAACAGATATCGAAAGACAAATGGGCTACCCGCAATATCAGTTTCTTTGCTTCGATAATCATTAATTCTCGTTGATTAGGTTTGCATAATAATCCCAGAGGGTGTGGCATCTGCACTTCCTTCTATGTACGTTAATACAGTTAGTTTGTGTGCAGGTATTTCTTCTTCTACACCTTGTCGGCGCTATCTTTTTGACCACCCTACCTATGGGTCTAATTTTAGATCGTTCGAGGTCATTGGGCTCGGCACAGACCTCTGCGAAGAGAAGCAGTTGATTGGCGAGTTACACACCGCACTTTTTATGAGCGAATTTGAGATCGGTGCATGCCTGAATATAATGATAGAGACAGCCTACAGGTAACGCAAAGCATTGCTGCTAAAACGCTGATCAGCAATTCAAATGAGATTCTTTATATTCCTCGAGCACGCCTAGGTACCGAGGCTACTTCAAAATAAAGTTCCTTTTGAAAGACAAATTAATGTGAGCCGTTCGGTAATCAGTTTTTAATTAGGGCCTACACCAGCACCTTTTGCATCAGTCAGCCGTAACCTTTGGACGCTGCTGGAATTGACGCCTTTCCAAATGTTAGCCCATCACGCTATCCCCATCGAGTGGGCAGGCAGTCACCCGACCGATGCATCTAATCAACTTTCAATTGTACACCTGTGGTTCGTCGTCGCTGAATAATACGCGATATCAAATGCGTCACGTGCCGTAAGATACAGTCGGAGGTCGAGGAATCATTCGCAGGTCGGCTGGGTAACCAGGGCCAATTACGCGGCAACATCATCACCGAATTCCTGCAGGGTCGCGCTTCTCACGATGCCACTAAATGAAAGAGGTGCTGAACAACCGCAGAAAGAAAGAAAGAAAGAGGAAAGTGTCTTCATTAATTATGAATTCAGCAAAATGGGTTACATTCGACTCTAAGGACAGCGCAGAGAAAACTGCAGGGGCATTTCTGAACTACTTTGCTTGCTTGCTCTCTCTCTCTCTCTCTCTCTCTCTAAATAATTTCCTTATGAAAAAAACGATCTATGGACTCAGAAAAGAGCAGTTAAAATTGTATTTTAACTATTTTGAAAGCTATAGTCGCATCCTTTATTTAAATATTGCTTCAGTTCGTTGTTTGGAGTAAACGTTTATTTTATTGTATATTTAATTCTTGTTCTCGTTTCTGGTGTGGATAACCGACACTCATTTCTTTCCTGCCCTCATTATCCTTACTGGTAATAATAATGCGGCGTCTCAGCAGTGAATGAACTCTTGGATTAGACGATCTGTAAAACTTAAATTTTCAGAATTGGATTTCATTTGCGCATATCAAGCGAGAACTTTCAACAAATCGTAAAAAGGAAAACACGCTTTTCCTAAAATAATTGTAGCACTTTAGGTTTCAACCATCTTTTGTAGTTTTGCTTTAATACACTAGGCCAGAGTCCATTCTTTCAAAGAATACTAATAATCCGCATCACCATGTTTACGTCTCACCTTTTCTGTCTTCTTTCCATCTCCTTTTATATCGTGATGTGATCACTCACCCTGTTCCTTCACTATTATAAAAGTCCATTCTTAAATCCTATCATTGAAATTGATTCAGTTCATTTTCAAATGCTTTCAAAACCGGCACCTTTCTTTTTCCACCTGACTAACATTTTTGAGGCAAATCCGAGCTTGTTTTTCTTTTCAACTGCGGTTATCGTTCTTAAAATTGCCCTCTGAACTTAACTTTCTTATCTGTGGGCCAATGAAAATACCTTCTTTGAGTTTCATAATCAGACAAGCTTGAAAATTTATTTAAAGGACACTTAAAGTAATAAATATTAATTGTTAATAGCCTTTAAAAACTGTTTAAGTCGAATTTGATACGAAGTTGCACAAAATACAGCGGTTTGGCCTAAGCTGCTGATGCGCCTAAAAACCAAAACCAGTAGTCATCTCAAAGAGTATGAACACAAAGTACAAAAAAGGGTGAAAAATAAAGCTGGATTATTACAATAGATTAACGAGATACATCAATTCCTCTTGATTTCTAGAGGCAGTCTCATTGTATTTTCCACCTCCGACCAATTCTTCAATAGGCTTCATCTAGCTCAATGTTTCTTCCCTCTCCAAAAATGTTTTGGAGAGCGAACCTTGATGCAGATATTCAGAGTAGCCAATTGTGTTCATTAATTCGGAAATACGGCTGCAATAGTCAAGTCAATAATGCATAGTTCACTACAATACTCATACATAAAGTGGCAATAAACGCTGTTTGTACTGTGCAGACTAAAGCAGTACAGAGGATTATGGCTGGCTAACTGCTTATATATTGCATTGCTTCCTCTTGTTGCCTCTCTAACATACTGCTGTAGAAATCAGTCATCCAAAAAATCCACTAAAATCAATGGCAGCCTTTGACGTTGTCTATTTATTTACTTCCATAGCTCTGCAGCAAGCCATCGTATATACCAGGCACATTTTGAATAGCGACACCAGCTTATCGGACAGATCATCTCTATCCATGGAGGATATCTGTACTGTCCTCAATTTGTGCTTGTCCGGTAGCGTGGTCACGTTTGATGACTTCCTTCAGACAAATGCATAGCACGGCTATGAGCGCTCCTGTCAGTCCGCCGTTGCGAACATTGGGATGGAGGAGTTGGAGGAACACAAATTCCTGAATCTGCCGGTCCCTGTCATCCTCTGGTGTCGATATGTCGACGACGTCTTCACTATTACTCCCCGAGGTTCAGAGACATAACTAAGACAACATCTCAACTCCCTATCTACCTTCATCCAGTTCACAATAGAATTAGTGTCAAGCAACACCGTTTCCTTCCTGAATGTTCTGGTCAAGCATGTAGGCTCACATCTGTAAATTTTGGTATACCGAAAGCCGATGTGCTCTGGCCAATTTACCAACTACAGGTCAGCGCATGCCCCCCCCCGTTCAGTACTGCGCGCGCACTACTCTCTCGAGCCTGGATTCATCCCAGCTGGATGGACGCCTGGCGCTACGAAGTTTCTAAGATAAGGGCCGACCACATTAACTGTGACTATCCTACCTATGTTTGGATAAGTGCAACCTACAAGCCCATGAGCTTGCCTCTGGTCCGAGTCCCCCCCTCCAAACACACAGCAACGAGACAACATCTACGGCTAACAATACATATTACCCGGACGCTTCAGATCGCAATTCTAAGATCTTACGTGGGTACCAGATAAAGTGCCTGCAACTTCCCGGTAGAGGATTGCGATCTCTTGTCTCGAGGGTGAAGACACCCGTCTCTTTCCCCTCGTTTACGCAGCGATGCGATATACCGCATCACATGCCACAATTGTGGCAGCTGCTATGTGGGGAAAACTGCCAGAAGGCTTCCAGGACCACCTCTCAGAGCATGAAAGGGCCATTCGATTAGCTGACTCTGCAGTTGCAGAACATTACTGGTCGACGCAACACGACCTCAATCCGAGACGTGATACCGAGGTGGTTGACCAATCCCAGTACTACCATCAAGGACTGTGGCTTGAGTCACTGCACATATCTGGTTGTCATAGCGTTTTTAATCGCAATATAGGCGTGCGGCTACACCCAATCATGGAGTCTGTAATGTTACAACATGACAAACCTGGCACTCAAGCCCATGTACGCACCCTGCATCAACAACAATCGCCTAGTTCTGCTCAGTAAATGTTAGTGTTTAATGAGTTGGACTTAGAATGCTTAACTGACAGACTACTCATACTGACAAGCAGCAAATTGCAACTTGCCTCACCACAACCGGAGCATTCTCACAATTAAACGTTAATATTTTATCAGAATTTTCAAGAGTTAAATGCGTGGGACAATGGCATTTAACTCTTTTACTGATGAGAAATAAACGTATCATAAACCGTTTGACTCTGAAGAGAGAAAGAAGAAGAATAGAATTAGTAGTACAAGTTTCTTCTACCGCTTTTTATACAAAGGAAACTGAAGAGCACAAGATGGATTTCAAAGGTAATTACTATTCTCGTGGAACAGGGAACACGAAATAAATTTTAATAAATGGGAAGCCTCAATTATAAAAAAAACACAATTGATGGAATTTCCTCTCCCCTCCATTCGCTTGATTGTAGAACGATGCTCAAAATACAGGAACTTTGACCACTGATTAGATTTATGACCAATTATTTTCTAATAAAAATGGCAACTACTACGTCACTCTCTCGAGCCACTACTCTCGTACCATGCTACAGCGTCTTCTGCTCTCGAATGCGCGATATTATAGGACAGTAACTAACGTCATATTTCCAAAAAACCAAAGTATTGCGCACACGTCATAAACACGTCAGCCATAATATAAATACCACTTTAGACTTGTTTTTCCTTCTGTCGTTCACTTTCAGGAATTGCTAAATTGTTAGGGGTGGTACAAAACCCTGAGAATATGCAAACGAATATTATTTCACTTAATCACGTCGTTTCGAAGTAATTTTATATGAAAATAACTAAATTATCTGCAAACAAGAAAAGCAGTACATCCTGCATCGCTTAGTAAACACCGGTTGCCTTTGTAAATAAATAGCCCACCTCGAAACGTGATACAATCATATAAATACTCGTTTGTCTGCGTCACTTCTGTCCCTCAACTGACGCTGCCGCTGTCTGGGATTTGTTTGCTCCAACGCCCGATATGGTTTCACTCTGAGCACATCATTTTAGTAAGAGGATTATTAAATTATAACGCGATACAGGTGTTTAAAAGTTTTCATTTTTTGAAAGAAAATTTCTACAAAGTCACCAACATTTAAACGAGGGCAGGGCCGGAATTAGCTGTAATCTGTATATAATACTCTGACGTATTAAAGTATTATATACATTAATCCGCCAGCGGATATACGTCTCACTGAGTAACTAATCTTCGTATTTTTGACGGACGGAACTATTCTTAGAAGGCTGCTTTATAGGGTCCTTCAAAAGGGTTTTTTTTTTCAACGGACCAACACAATTCAAGTAATGTGGTGGCAAACCTGGACTGTAAGCAAGATTATTGAGTGCCTTCCAGCGCATATTTTGATTAAGGGCTGAACTGAGCTGTAGCATGTGGGTGTGCATCATCATGAAGTAAGATGTTGTTGTCTCGCTTACTTCTGATGATGGATCATAAGTGGTACAGTTTCATAGTCCCGTTTCGAGTTAGTGCTGGCATCAGGCTCTTTAAAGTCCAACAGCTAAATACCACGGTGGTCTAGAAAAACGGTTACGGTAACTTTTCCTGGAGAAATCTGAGATCAACATTTTGTACCTCGTGGAAACTAGGGATGCTTTCGCTGCGTACTGGAAAGCTTAGACTCCTGTTCAGATGGCACCACATTCAACTCCTGCCACAATTTTCAAAATCAGATGGGCAATATTCAAAAATTCAAAGCCCTCTTGCTGATAGTATAAGTGTTCAGACGATAATCCCATTCGCACCTTCTGTTCTGTTCTTCAGTAATCTTGGAATCCACTGAGCCGGGACTTTGTATCTACTATTGAGCAGATACAAAATGTCTGCTCAATGGAGTAGACACTTTGTATGCAAATTCTGTAAGTGTTATGGGTAGCGCAGTTTCCAGAATGTAAACGTTGTTAGGGGATGTCTTATATCGAGTAATTATCCAATTGCACGCTTGCAATTGGATAATTACTGCATAGTCGAATTTTTAAGACAAACCGAAGTTTGTACGTTAGGCATCATTATAGCATCACATATTGTGAAATCTTTCGCATTGAGTTGCCTTCCTCCTGCTTCGGATAAGTAGCACTTCTCAATTGGAAAGGTCTGCTGTTACTTCCTCTCATTTTAGAACCACCACCCGTTTCGATGCTATTTGGACTCTTGTCAACGGGCGGGTAGATACCCAAAGATATAAGAGCTGAGGTACAACTTATTTACTCAATATGAGAGATGCCAAAAGGTGTACTTCTTAGCTGAATAAAATTTTTATTATTAAAGTTCCGAAATTATTTGACGATAGTGTACGAGCCATATCATAATTGGGTCAAAGGGAATCTTTCTAACTGTAGCATGTACAATTAATGCGGGCATCCTATAGACTGGAATTTAAACTACCAAATTAAGTATATTAAATTCGTTGTTGATACCGTTACAGCTGCTTGAATTCCTTGTAGTAATTCTCTACAACGTAGTAAATTACTCAATGGGTAATTAATTTTTTGCGCAGTTGTAGTCACGATTTTCTGTCTCTCTAGTTAATTATGTCATTTGTTGAGTTTTTTTCTCCTTTGATCACGGTGTTGATTCTTCTATCCTTGTCGTTAGGTGGTTATTATTATTCCCTTAATGTGTACTGCTCTCGATTCTCCTCTCGTAAAGGTGTCTGTTCTTCCATTTAGTTTCACCTTTGATCCCATACAGGAAGAGAACGAAGAAACATCTTCCCGGTAAGTAAAAACATTTTTTTCTGATAATCTCGAAGACGTAAGGTTGTTGAACCCTTATTTTTCTAGTTCTAGGGATGGCTTCAGCGGGACTGCGATAAGGAACTTGTTAACATTGGACTTGAATATCTGCAAGTTGAAACTTTTGAAAAATACATAAAAAAGCGATCAGAACGAAAGCCGAACGTTTTCCGATTAAAATGGAATGACAATTATCTGCGTGAGGTATTTCATCAGATTACTCTTCCTGCGATAAAAGAATGTGTCAAAAGACAAGATAGCAAAGACTATACGCAAAAATCTGTAAGTTCCTTTCTAAGATTAAGAAAAGAAATCAACTGAAAAGTTCGTTATTCTCTCAGTGATACGAATCTGCACACGTTTTGTGTAGCAACGTCTTCTGTGGAGAAAGAGAGAGAGTTTGTGCCAAAGCAACTGGGGCCATGCGGTGTCAGCGTACTACAGTGTCTGTAAATCGCGCGTGTTCTTGGGTCGAGCTGCTTATAAGAATATTTCCGAGATTATCACATCAGAGTATTAAGTTTTCAGATATAAATGGATAATTTAGATGAATGACAATCCAAACGCAATACGCAGAATGATTAAGAAGAGTGGGCGAAGTTGGGGATAATAAATGAAATGGAGATGGATTCTTTTTGCGTAATGCAGATAATGCGTTGGTAAGCAGATGGAAGCAGCGAATTATCAAAATGGAAAGACGTGAACGATTGAGATCCAGATTAAAGGCGACTGAGGATAACACTGGTGAGAAAGTAATCTGTTTTGCTGTTGGCTACAAATCAGATTAAAGTGTGCGCGATGTAAAGTTTTGAATTCAATTCTTTCTGCTCTCTCTTTTTCTTTGAAAAGTTTATATCGTGATAAGTCGATCCTGGACAGTAACTAAAGTGAGAAAGAAACTGTTTTATTTGCGAATCAAACGACTTATGCGGCAGAATGACTAGTAATCCAGGACTTTTTGATTTGATTCTATCAGAGAAGAAAAATACTTGAAGAAGAAATATTATCTTGAACCACCCACAGAATTACATCTTTAATTGACCCACACGTGTGAAAACAGAAGTAGTAAGATCACAACTGAATGTGGAAGATTGTCAAATTTCAAGTGACAGTTCTCTTTCAGTGTTAATCCCACATATGGGATTAAGCACTGGTTTTCTGCAGTTTCATTTTCTGTAATCCCGGCATGGCTTGAGATCCAACAGAATCTGATATTTTAATTTCCTTTACGTAAGAAATATAGGTTATACTGTATGCCGAGGAATGGTGGATGACAGGGGTTTTGGTGTGTAGTAGGGTTTGTAGTGTGTTCATTAGTATACACCATACATTTTTGATATTGTTTGTCCTTAAGATGATCTAAATCAAGCTTTATTGAGTAAATATGAGTCAAAAAACAAAACGTTTCATTCTGCTATACTCTTGAGACCTTATAGGACAGTGTGATGTCCTCAAAAACTGCAGCTTAAACTATTAGTCTGGTTTCGTCCTATCTAAGTATGGAGATAAGTATTTGTAGTGTGTCAAACGATGACTTTGGTGAAAAAACTGAAGAGACACTTTTCCCCAATTCCGAAAAAAAGAGATCGCAGCCGAGAATCTAAGGGTTCCATGGTGGTAGTGCGTAATGGGGAGATAGCAAGGGCAATTCGAATACGCAAGAGCAAATTTTCAGTCTGACGAGTACCTGTATGCACGCTCGTAGAGTAAAACTTCGATGAAGCTCTCTCAATTATCTCTTCCGTTGGTTCAGATGTACCTCATAACTGCAAACAATACTTAGGTACAGCATTTCAAAAAGTTACTTCGATGGTCATAAAGCAGACCAAAAATGCTTCATTTGGCATTTTGGTTTTCTTTATGACATCGTATTGATAAACAGAACCAATCTAGATCTCTCATAGGTGTCAGTTAAATTTGCTTTACTGTCAACTGGTGGTAACCCTTGATGACGATGACCCCTGGTTCACAGTACTGACGTATTCTTGGCGCATTATGGCCACAGCTGCCAATGCGCCATAAAAAAACCAAACCAAACCAAACCAAACCAAACAGTACTGACGAAAAGACTATTGCAGTGGACGCTCTCCGTTATTTCATTGTAAATCGAAGATTTAGTGTATGTAATCTTCCATTTTGATGTAAATGGCAAAGTTCTTGTTTTACGAGATAATTGTAGCATTCATGTACTTCGGAGAGATGGATGTGGCTGGTACACTTCAACATATAAGCTTCATTCAGATGATAAAGGAAAAAGCTCCCATGGTAATTCGGATAATGCTTTTATGAATTGGTTCAAGCCTTCAAGGGACACTTTGTATTTTTATTAGGTGCGACAATGATCCTCCAGAGAAATCCAAGCTAAAACTCTCAAGGGTTTCTTCGTGCATTTGTATGAAGAAGAACTGAAAAAGAATTCTGAAAAGAAACCGACAGAAATGGTTGTTAGTCCTAGCACTTTAGCTCTCGGGATCCTGATGTAACTTTTTCTTACTATAAAAGCGTACATATAAGACATTTTACGCCGTTGCTGATAGCTGTTTCGTGTTTGTGATAACTGCAAATGGAGTGGCACTTGAAACTCTGCAGTATACCTTGATGATGGAATGGAAAGAGGATGATTGTATACTTACCTAAAAAGATGTTTTTTAATGAATAATGGAATACACTTCTTTTACGGTATTAGTGAGCAGAGATCACAGAAGGCTCCATATTTCTATGCAGAATCAAATCAAGATTTTTATCGAGAAAGATTGCAATTAAATGTATGATTTTTATTTAACAGCGTTAGGCTTGAAACGATAAAAATCAAGGATTTTACAGAGAGAGACTTAGTTAAAGCTATAGGAAGGTAGTTATCTATGATCTTTCGGTCTTTGGCTTGTTTTTCGAAGGATAGAACAATTATTTGTAGGGAGGATTCTGCAATTCCTATTATATGAGGAGTAAATTGTCTACTGATGATATGACACATATGACACTGATGATATGACTACTGATGATATGACGATATATCACAGTGGGTTCTTCTCTTGTGAATAGTCTATTATCTGGGATGATTCAAAATTCATCCACCACCTCCACTCAACATTATGAACTACTGATACTTGGGATGCGTGAATTTTGACTCATTCTGCTTGACATTTTATGTACTAATCCATCTCCAATTCCGTTGGTGATCACCGCTAAGTCTAAGGAGCTGTATATCAACTGTTTTTGGCGTTTGTAGCATTCGCAGGGGCTGATGCGAGTGTTTTTTTCCGCTTGTTTCTCTCTATTTGCTTGTGTCTATTTAAAACATGTAGTCCTTGAGCAGCCTTTCAGGATCCTTCCAACCCTTTTAATCCTTTATGGACGAAAACTGATATTTTCCTTATTAGCCAGTGTCCAACTGAACGGATGATTAAAAATAGTTATACAATCTGTGGATGGTTGTACTTTGTCTTTTGACGGTATTAATTTTCTCATTCCCTGGATGCCGGTTTGTTGGGTCGTTGTAAAAGTCCCAATGGATTTCTCAACTGTTTCAAATAAACTGTTGCCATTTTCACTTCTATCCATTTTAAACTTTACTTCAATTTGTACAAAAGCCCCACAAACATCTCAACTAACTTTCAGTTTTCCTTAATTACCACGTAGTCAGTTGTTAATACGCAGGGTAGTTATGTAGTCATTTTCCACTTTTAAAAGTTAATAACTATGGAGGGGTAAAATAAGCGATTTGTTAACTCAAAAATATTATCTTTTCAGCTTATAACAAAGGAATGATGCTAGAATCGAAGAATCTCAGTGTGTGCTCATCGTCGTGTTATTCTTCGTCGTCAAGATGAAAAACTTGACGATGAAAAATAACCACTGACTTCACTGGATTTGGTTACTTGACATTTTAAACATCTTAATACAAACTTGAGTAACCAAATCCAGTCAAGTTCGTTTTAAAATGTTGCCTTTTTAATTAAACTTTATTAAAGAATAGAGATAGTGTTTTGCAGCCCTTAGAGCATATCAGAAGAAGGTTGCTGCTGTTGGAGGTTTCACTGCGCAATGGCAACTAAAGGCCATTATGCGCCATCTCGAGAAGAACCGTATTAAATATTGCAAGGCGTTTCAAAGAAGACCCTTACTACTAAGCCTATAGGTAGTCGTTCATTATCATCACAAAAAAGTGACTCAGAAAAGAATTGATTGCTGTTTCATGATATCACCTGTTGCTTGCCATACATCTCGTATAATTGGAGCATGGTATCGAAAGCCTTTAAGAATAAGACTTCCTCTCGTTTCCCTATAAAATCAAACAACTGCATCGATTGGAAGAACCACAAGACTATGAACACTGTGGTTATTTCGCCGATTATATGATTAACAAGGATACTCATGATGCAGGATAGTTATTTAACATCCTCTGGATGAAGAATTTGAGATAAAGGAAAGTCTTGTGCACTTTGAGGAATCATCCCCACCCACCCGTTAAAGGTATAATATGGTGTGAATTTAAGGCTCACTTCTGTTCCCTGTTTCTTTTAAACTATCGGAGGAAGAAAATATACAATGTCACAAAAGTTGCATATTCATTGTACTTCGGCTGCAAGATCGGTGACCAAGAAAAAAATTGGGCTCCACATATCTGTTGTATTACTTGCACAACGAAATTAAGGCTGTGGTTATATGGCAAGCTGAGAGCATTACCTTTTGCCGTCCCTATGTTGTGGCGCGAGCCCAAGAATCATTTCGGCAACTACTATTTCTGCGTGACAAAAATAAAAGGTATTTCCAAAAAGAGCAAGCACTGCGTCAAATATCCCATCAGAAATTAGGCCAGGGCCACACGGTAATGAACTGCCAGTACCTGTGCCACCAAGATCTTGGGGTATTGGAAGTAGTGATGAAAGTACAGAAGAAATCGTTTTACCAGACGTCGCGGAACCACGTACTTCACATGATTTGGACTACGAGCCAAAAAAAGAAAAGGCCCCACATTACATCGAACAAGAAGAATTAAGCGACTTGGTCAGAGACTTGGGCTTAACCAAAGAGAAGACTGAATTACTCGGATCCAGACTACAACAGTGGAACTTACTCGCCAAAGGTACAAACATTACGATATACCGTAAGCGAAATGAAGAGTTTTCAAGATATTTTGCAATGAAAAACAACGTGTGTCTGCAAAGACGTCGTTGATCACAATACCTCTGAATGGCGTTTGTTCATTGATGCGTCAAAGCTATGTTTGATAGCAGTACTGCTTCATAATGGAAATACTTTATCATCAATTCCTCTTGTTCATGCTGTTGGCCTGAAAGAAACTTACGATAGTATGTCCCAGATTCTTGCTGCTATACGTTAAAATGATAATGGCTGGAATATTTGTGGTGATCTCAAAGTGATTGGACTGCTTGTTGGGTTGCAAGGTGGTTTCACTAAATACTGTTGTTTCCTGTGTTTGTGGGATAGTCGTGCAACAGCCAAGCACTACGTCGTACAACACTGGGACAAGAGAGATGAATATATTCCCGGCAAAAGCAATGTAAAGTATATTCCTTTGTTTGATCCACAAAAGATTTTTCTTCCCCTTTACACATCAAGCTTGGACTGATTAAGAATTTCACTAAGGCACTGGATAAAGAAAGCAGAGGACTCGCATATTTACTGAAAATGTTTCTAAATTCATCTCATGCAAAGCTGAAGAAAGGAATTTTCATAGGTCCTCAAATAAGAAAGCTCCTAAAAGATGAAGAAACCTGAATGATGTTGAACTGGCTGTATGGAGATCTTTCAAGGCTGTGTACACGGATTTCTCGGAAAGAGAAAAGAAGAGAACTATGAACACTAAAAAGATGTATGATGTAATTAAGTCCTTAAGACAAAAGTTCCGACAAAAACTTAATGTAATTAAGGACTCCAAAGGGGAAATTTTAACAGAGGGGAACACAAGTAAAGAAAGGTGGAAAAAAATGCTGTGAGCAGCTCTTCCGAGCACCTGCGGGCACTAATGATCTGCCACTCCCTTTTAAAGAGAGTGATGATGAACCTGTTCCACTGAAGGTAGAAGTCGAAAAAGCCATCAGAGAACTAACATGTAGCAAGTCACCTGGAATTGATGAAATCCCAGCGGAATTGATTAAAGCTACAGATGTGAAGGGCGCCGAGTTTTTTTTTTTAATTTAAAACGATTGTAAAAATTTGGGAAACGGGACGGTGGCCATCAGATTGGAAGAAATCAGTTTTCATCCCCTTACCAAAAAAAGAAGATATGAAAATTTGCTCAAATTACAGGACGATTAGCCTAATTTCTCACGCTAGCAAGATTCTTCTTAAAATCATATTGAACAGAATCTCAAGAAAACGTGAAGAAGAAATGCCAGAAGAGCAAGCAGGTTTCAGAAGGAGTAGAGGACTGATTATTGAAAAATGCAAAGAATTCAATGTTCCAGTCGTTTTGTGTTTTATAGATTATGCAAAAGCATTTGATTGTGTTCAACATAAGAAACTATTGGAAACGATGACTATTATGGATTTCCCAATCCACATAATTCAGCTGATTAAGCAACACGGACTTTTTCACAATAGGTAACGGTATCAGACAGGGCTGTATTTTGTCACCTCACCTTTTAATCTTCATGCCGAAGATATCATACGTGAAGCTTTGGAAGATTTAGAGACTGGCATCAAAATTGGAGGACTGAAGATAAACAACCTTCGTTATTCAGTTGACACTGTACTAATTTGCAATTTTAAGGATCATCTTGAAGAAACTCTGAGGAGAGCATTTGAAGCAAGTAAGAAGAAGGGATTGTTTCTGAATGTGTGTAAAACTAAAACAATGTTGATTGGTAATAATCTCGGTTCCAGTAAAGTGAAAGTTTAATGGGCTTGATATCGAAGAAGTTGATGAATTCGATTACTTAGGGTGAAGAATAAATAAAAATAGTGACTGTTCAAACGATGCAAATAGACGACAGGAAATTGCTAAAACGGTGGTCGCTGATCTGATAAAATTATGGAGAGATCATTCATGATCTGCCCCTAAAGACGAAACTGAGAATCATTGATTTGTTAATTTTTCCAGTTTCCACTTATGGATGTGAAGGATGGAATATGAAAAGAGTTGACAGGAAGAAAATTGAGGCATTTGAAATGTGGTGTTACAGGAGAATACTGCGTGTTTCTTACTTGGATCGAAGAACAAACGAGTGGGTATTGAATAAAATTGGCAGGCCTTAAATTCTTCTTCATAGCATCAACAAAAGAAAAATCAAGTTTTTTGGTCATATAGTAAGAAGGGAAAACTTTCTGTTGAAGAATATAATGGAAGGAAAAACCGAGGGGAAGAGGTGTAGAGGAAGACCTGCAGCTGGGTGGAAAGATGGATCAGTGAACTTCTGGGAATGACACTTTGCGATGCTGCTCGTGTAGCACACGATCGATGCAGTCGGAGGAATTTGTTAGTGGCCAAAACAGCTCATCAGGGAAGAAGAATGTCACTGGAAGAAGAATGAGCAACTGGTGACAAACTTGCTGAAATGTTACAAGAACATGGGGTGCCGAATGTCATTGAAAATGCAATTCCTTCATTCCCATCTGGATTTCTTTCCTGAAAACTTAGCAGATGTCAGTGTTGAACAAGGACAGCGCTTCCACCAGGACGTATCTGCAATGGAAAAACAATACCAAGGTCGCTGGGACTCTGCCATGATGGGAGATTACTGTTGGTTCCTTAAACGGGAACGCAATCTGGAGTATAAAAGGAAATCATTGAGTGGGAAACATGTCTAAGTAACATATATTGTATGTAATAATTACAACCATGTATGCTGATATTGTATAAAAACAAGGAATTTAAAAAATGCGTATATCTTTTTATGTAGAAGTGACAGAAGTAAAAGATTGATATTTTCATAATCAGGACATTAATTTTGTTCAGAATAACCAACTTTCGTTCCAGAGGTATGACGAAGAACAAATTTTGTCGGGTAGTGTTATTAATGACCATTTTCCATATTCCTGGACACCAAAATCACCGGACCTAACTCCAGCGGAATTTAATTGAGGGGGATATCAGAAACACCGCGTTTGCAGAGATTTTTCCATCAACTATTTTAGATTTGAAGAACGCAACCTTCCAGTAGACAGTTCCATTGGAACCTTCAAAGCACGTGTGGAGACCACTATGACTCAACGATTGCTTATTAGAAAATAATGGTGCACACGGGATTCTCTAAATTAATCACTTTGCGCGTCCCCTGGTGGTTAAATTTCTAAATTTTGTTGTTTAAAAACCATACATATACTGATCACAAATTGAGAAATCCGTTTTTCAATATGACCTATAGTTTTCTAGTTAATTTCTAAAACTGGGGAAGCACTTGATAACCTCCCTGTACTTAAACATCATCGGCAATATTTTAAAGGAAATATCTGCACTTTCCGATAGATGGCGCCACAACATACAATGGTTTTACATATCCAGATATTTTTTAGTCTACATAGTCTTTAAACTTCATCTTGCGTATCCTTATAGGGATGAACAGCAATATCGTTTGACCTCTTTGCTGCAACGAACGAGTAACTTGCAGAGGCTGAAACGTATGGTACTAGCCTTTCTAGCACCGAAAAATTCTGCTACTCCCCAAACGAAAATCTGTCTTATGAATTCAAAGCAATTTATTCTTAAAACTTGCATCCATAAATCTCACCTTCTAGAGATGAGGGGCAGCAGGGTCTTTTTAATGCGGGCGCTGTTCATAACACCTTTGTACACGCTGTAAGCTTTTAAGGCTCTAAAATATACAAAATTGTCCATCTTAATCAAAGCGATCTGATTTACATTTAACAAGGTAAAACTCGCCAGTTGTTCTCTGCGTGCTCCTCTTAAGAAAATGAGCCAAAAATTCGTTTCTAAGTAGCTGATAATTATAGTGTAATATCAGTATCAGCTAAATAGTGCAAGGAAGTCACAGGCTTTTGCTACACCGGCCGAGATTCAAAGATCAACTGGTAACTATCAAGTTGATCTTTGAATTTCTTCAAACTGTCAGCCTCAACCACCTGCGAAGGCAACTTGTTCCAGCAATCAACAACTCGCTGACTAAAAGAAAACTTCCAACAATCTAGTGTAAACTTCTTCGCCTATAATTTGAATTTATGATCCCTAGTTCTGAAATTCTTTGTAACAGTGAAAATTTCGCCTTCATTCATTTTACTAACCGCTCTCAGAGCTTTATAAACCTTAGTCAAGTCACTCTGTGGTGCCTGGTTGCCAGTCTCTGTAGCCCACATAATTGGTGTCTTTCCTCATGCGGTCGTCTTTTGCCGAACTCACCATGCGAATTGCCTGCCTTTGGATCCTTTCTTAAAGCCCAATGTCTTTTCTCAAATGAGATCTCCATTCCTGGACATAGTATTCCAAATGCGGTTTTACAATTGGCTTATACAGTGGGATTGTGACCTCCCTATCTGTCCATGACATTGTTCGATAAATCATCGATGGCTTTCCTGAGCTGCCTGTTTAGACTGTTCAGTAAAATTCATATCTGCCTGTATTGTAACTCCCATATCTCTTTTTTCCTCTACTGTTTTTAATTCGATCCCACCAAGAGTATAATTCATTTTGGGATTGCTATTTACCAAGCGTAAGATTTGAAATTTTACTCATTAAACGTAGCGGCTACTCTTATGACCATTCGTGAAGACTATTAAAGTCATCTTGAAGGAGCTCTGCTTGGCACTGATCATTAACGACTCTTCTAATCTTTAAGTCATATGCAAATTTTGACACACGCACTTTATCCCCTTCTTGATGTCGTTAATGAAAATGAGAAACAGCAGTGGTCCAAGAACCAATCGCTGGAGTTTGACGTTACACCAATTTGAAGTATATCCATTAATCGCAACCCTCTGTCTTCTGCCCTGCGGCCACCACGGGATCCATCTTAGAACATTTCCAGTAATCACAACATGTTCCAGCTTGTATAACCTCTGTTTAGGGACTGAGTCAAATGCCTTGCTAAAATAGAAATGAATTATGTGGAAATTGTTCCCAAGATATAGCTTATGAGTAACTGTGCCACACTAGCTTACCAGGTTAGTTAAACAAAATTTTCCCTTAACAAAACCACGTTGTGTATCCTTCAGAATTCCATTTCTACCTAAAAGTCTCGCGATTGCACTCCTGATCATTGCCTCTAAGATTTTCCCTACCACTGAAGTCAGATTGAACGGTCTGCAGTTACGTTGACACTTCTCCAATCCAAAGGAATATCTGCCGAGTCCAAAGATGCCCTCATAATTAGCATCAATGGTTCAAAATCGCTCTGTGGCCGCCTCCATCAAAACTACTAGGTATATACCATTAATTCCAGCAGCCTTACTTGCCTTTAGGCTCGAAAGATTTTCTAATAAACAATCACCTCTAATTTCGAATATAAAAGTAGGCCAGCACATGAAGTAAAAGACAAACAGTTAATGTGAAAGCCTTCAGTTCGCTTTACATTGGAAATAAAGCAAAAAAGGGTTTATCCAGAAATTATCGCAGTTCACTGTTTAAAATTACTTTCAAACTCATAAGAGCTGCGCCTTTTCTGGAGGTGCTCAGCAGGATGCAACATAGTTAACAATCCCAAGTAAGCTATCGTCACCAACCCAGTTATAACACTAAAAAAACTGCCGCAAAGTACTGTAATGAAACAAAGCTCTAAAAAATCCACAAGGCAGAGCCCAATGTTAGAACAGATGTCAGGAGAACCCACATCACGATCTCCATTTGTTGTCAAATAAACTCCAACTTGTGCAAACTTGCAACCTGGAGATTATAGGAACAGATTTCGCCAATGGAAAACCAAGCTAATCCTCTCTGAAGATAAGTGAAATAACACGCCATTACTCTTCATGATGATGATGGGTCTCGAGACCCATCACCTTTGTGGAGGAATGGTTATAATCACATTTGTGTGGAGAAGCAGTCTTTCCCACACAATGTGGAAAAGACCTGGGTTCGAATCCCGTCGCGAGAAGTTTTTATAGGCTTTCTTTTTTTCACACCATGGTCGAGTTAGTTGCTCGCGGCGAGGGTAGCATGGTTTCTCGCAGTAACTAGCCTGAAACCTTGAAACCTGATCCCCCACAGGGGGGATCAGGTTTCAAGGTTTCAGGTTCGCTGCGGGCTGATGTATCACCTGTCTAAGGGAACACCCACTACAATTTATGGACTCACCCTAGAACCAAACAACAACCGCAAAGCAGAAAAGCATAGAATCGTGGCTCACTTGCTACAGCTGTGGCAGGACAGATGGACAGCATCAAACAAAGGCAAAGTGACGAAGAGATTCATACCACTGGTTTCCAAGATGTATCCAAAAGCCCCCCCCCCCCCCGTGGTTTAACCCGGGGTTAAATGCAACCTACTTACTAACGAGCCATGCCTTAGAAGCACTTTCGGATACACTTCACTTTATCGCTCTTCAGGGTGCAGTAAAACGCATTAAAATTTCCGATCGAGCAAATTCCTGGTTTAGTCCACAAGTAAAATATGCTTTCAAGAAGAAGCAAAAACTCTTCAGAAAATGGAAAAAAACTTCATACCCACCTGATTATATTCAAAATAAAGAAGCTAGAGCACGGTTCATTCGATTGAAACGTCAAGCTCACTATGACATGATGCGATTACATTTAAAGAAAGGAAACAGGATATATAATAAGAAAAGGCGTACGGATATAATTCCCAAGCACATCTTCTAGAATGGACCCAAGCCACCTTTGGAACTCCTCTGGCAGAAAATCAAGTTGACAGTGAAGTAAACACAGAGAAAATCCGTGAACCAATTAGCAAACTGAAGACAGAGGTCTATGCTGAACTGTCTCAAATCAGTATCACTAGAGATGACGTTAAAGCCGCTGTGAATAGCCTCAGGAATAAAGCCACAATTGGGCCTGATAAATTCCCGCTCATCATGATTAAGATCAGCAGTGTATACATCATAGATCTGCTCCTTCACATTTTCTACAAAATTTTAAGTAAAAACCACTTTCCGAAGATATGGAATACGTACTTCGTTAAACCTGTTCCCAAAAATAACAACCCTAAATCCGCCAAAGACTACAGGCCTATTGCAATTGGATGTTCGTTCCAAAAAATATTTGAGAAATCCATTTTAAATACAATCAACCATCATTGCTTCGGGCATAGACCGGAGTACCTGCATTCAGTGATCCCACAAAGATCTACTACCACCAATCTCACGGAGACTATTTTGAATCCAACACGCCCTTAACTTCAGACAGCAATTAGATATTGTCTTCTTAGACGTTGCATCCGCTTTCGACAGTATATTCATCTCGGCTATTACTATCATCTTGGAGGAATAGTTCCATATAACTGGGCATGTATTAGCTATAATAATGAGTTCTTTGAGGGAGAGACACATCACTGCCATAAATGGAATTTACAAAGAGACCTTCCAAGTCAATAAGGGAGTCCCACAAGGTGGTGTCCTGTCTGCTACGCTCTTTGCAACAGCACTGCATTCCTTCCTGACCCAAAATCAAAACAATTTGTGGTATATGCAGACGACTTTAAATTTTTCATCACCTCGAATGACCAAAACACATCCTTACAACACAACAACGAAGCAAACTCCAAAATCGCCGAGTTGCAAGAATACCTTAATTGCATGGGGCTCCAACTAAATGAACACAAGACAGCACAAATGGTTTTCACCAACAAGGTAATAAAGAACCACATATCAATACGCGTAAATGGCAGCGTGATCAAAAAAGTCAGGACACAGATCTTGGTCTGAAATGGGACGAAAACCTAAACTTCACACCCCGTTTCGGACATGTAAAGAAGAAAACTTACGCAGCGCTATGAACCTCTAGACAAGAACTGGTGGGTATCAGGAACCCTGACCTTGTTAAACAATATATTTTAAGATGCGTCATCCCCATCCCTCTCTACTCATCTCAGATTTGGTCTTCTGCCCCAGATGCTACCATCAAGGCTTTCCTGGGTTTAGAGCACTGAGTGCTGAGATAGTTAAACAGGATCACTACGCAGCCATTTACAATCTCAAGAGCCATTTTATATGCCAACTTGGATGTCACGCCTTGGTCTCGCATTAGTCACCAAGAACATTCTCACGCTTGCAAAACTGCTGACCGGGAGACTCGACTCGCCGAAAACTGACTACCTGCTGACTCGGCCCGGCATGACGCAAAGATGGGCGAATAGGACACCATCCCCTCCACTCAGTAGCGCGCTCACGTAGCTGGGAAGCCTTCGGCGATTTTTTCCTTCTAACACCATTAAGATCTACAACGATCTTCAAGCAGACCCAGAAAAGCTTTGCACAGAGAAGAGGTACAGGACTGAAATGTTTCTAAACACATTACTCCACCTATAAATGTTGAGTGAAGCCCACTGATGAAAACAAAAGAGAATGCAGGAAATGAAGAATGAACTGGTTGGGACCATTTTTGCTCGGCAGTGGTGCTCCTGTTATGTTTACATTATTCGTCTTATATTTCTGTTATCTCGCTGTAAATAGTGGTGTAGATGTGAACATTCTCTAATTCCTTGTAAAATTACAAATTATGCTTGTGCTCTCTTTCTATCTGCTTGTCATGTAAAAATAAGGCAATGATATGTATAATATAGTTAATTAGACAATGTATAATTTGTATGATTTAGACAATGTATAATTTGTATAATTTATAAAGACGATGATTTGTATAAATTATAAATGGATAATTATGTATATAACTTATATTTGTATATAAGAATGTGCACCCCCTGGTTAACAGCTGTAAGCGGCGGTCTCTTAGGAGAAAATAAAGATAATAATAATAATAATTCAAGGCAAAATTGAACATGCTGGTATAAGGGAGGAGCTAACTTGCACCTGCGGTGAGCCTGAAACATGGCATCATATAATGCACGACTGAGTGCTATGAGGAACACAGAAGCGTGCTAATAACTAAAATACAGTACATACCAAAAAACAAAGAACACCATCTCTTGGACACAGAAGACGACTACGCGGCTTTCAGCCAATTTGCACGAGAAGTCTTCGACCGAAGAAGAACGGAAATTGCCATCCACAATGAATGAAAGTAAATTACATACTCGAAGAAAATCTACCATCCCACAAGACTGCAAAGAGCAAGAGAAAATCAAAATGAGCATGGGAGAAGACAACCCCGACCAAAGTGAGGCTACAAACGGATCAAAGGACCCAACAGTACCCTACAAAGATCAAGAAAATACAAAGTGACAAGGAACCTGTTCAGACAAAGCCACAGGAACTAACCGACGAAGATGAGTACATGCAAACAAACCAAGTGACAAAAACCCGGACTGGACATAAATGCAGGAACTACTTGCAGTACGCCATATGGCGGTCTGAATAGGACTCCCTAGTCCTATTCACCTTTTAATTCCCAATCCTCAGGCAGGGGGAGACGGGGAGACGACACAATGTCAAAAATTAAAATATGTCCAAATTCAAACCGCGCACACAAAACTCTTTCGGCTTAAACCTTTTTCAGCGATTATTTTATTATTTTTATTTTGTTTCAGGCCCTAGCCACTGAAATCTCAGGAAACTAGGTGGCAGGGTCTGCCAGAGTAAAATATCAACTACAGGGTACCTGGTCTGCCTCCACGAAGCTAAGTGTGGACAACGTTGGGCCCCCATCAGGGGTCTAGCGGCTAAATGGCCAGAAGAATAACGATACGCAACACTACACTTACAAAATCCATACACTTTTAAATCTCTGGCCTTCCCAGCGAACTATTACACCTACAATGGAAGCAACGCAGTGTTGGGGGAAACCCCCGGTGCTGTTAGACACGAATACACTTGACACTTTTTCCCCCACAGGGGGCACGTTTTATTAGTATATGTTGACGTTTTCTTCGCATCGTTTCTTTAGTATATGTTGACATACTAAGAAATGCTGGAGTCAAGTACGCAGCTTATACTTCGTATAAGCTAACGAACTTGAAGAAATTCCTCTACTCGGAGTTATTGTAAAGTATTGCCACCCATCTCCTTGCATTAATTCATACGAAATTACAGGGGGAGTCGCATTCTTTGGAAATCCGCATTCATTTTATTTTCAGACTTCTTATTCATTTTAAAGACCGACCTTGTGTACATGTAAACCCACTCCTTGACTGGTAATAAATTTTTGTTAATTAAGATGCAGTTTATTCATTGCTGTGGTATGCTATTAAACAGCTTTATTATAAATTCTCTATCAGAATAACGAAATAAAAAGCAGAGCCAAATCAGATGATTCGCAGACTGGGAGAACTAATTACCATGTATCATTAATTATCCTGATTAAAGCGTCCTTTAGACAACCCTTCTTGACATCGTAGGATGTCATGTATACTAAGAGCAACGCGATTAGGCTATCTGATCGCGATTTTTAAGTTCCTTAGATAAACCTAAGAAAAATAGCACAGCACCGGCATTATAAAAAGAGATTGTACGTTAAAACCAGTCTGCATACTTAGATCTTAAGCATGCTGCTGGTTAAGTTAGATATAAAATTAAAATGTTCAAAGAAAAATTAAAATGTCTTTATCAAATTAAGCATAAATTTTGATAAATAAAGCAAAGTTATAAGAAGCTTTCACACCTATGTACACCTTTCACTTTCCGATATCAGAGGTGGCCAAGATGACAGAGTAATGTCCGAAATTTTGCAGTATGAAAAGAATAGTAATTATTATACACAAAAATCCCTTTTAAATATATTTTTTTTTAATTATAATTCTCTCTCTCTATCTTTCTTTCTCTCTCTCTGTCTCCAAAGAGAGAGAAAATTTCTGTCTCTTTGCGACTGCAAGTAAAAGCTTCTTCGGGTTAATCAAAACAGAAAATTCCCTTAAAAATGTACATTCGTACGTCTTTGTCTTTTGTGATCGCTTCATGTGAACCAAGAGCCTGATACACCTACTCACAGCTTGATCTCACCTTTCTTGGTGTCTCTTCTCCATTCGTTGTATGTCCAGATGGAACCTTTTCCCATGGCTTCACTAACGTAGCCCAGATTTGGTGTGAAAATCGAAATCCAAGTGAGAACGCAAGTACCTAATGCAGCTTGATTGAAAATCATCCTGCATCAAATTTTTCCGCAATTTTCAATCAATCAGTCAGCTAGTTCTTTGTAATTTTCAATCTTAATGTTACCAAGAAAGCTATTCACTACAAGCGAAAACAACTGCCAGGAATTTCGATAAGAATTAATCATTTTTGTCTTCTAGTTCTTGTGAAGTCAACATCTGCTAAACTTGTGGAGCAATACATAAGCCAATATATAAATATTTCCGTAGTCTTCTTATTAAAGAAGAAATAAGCCACTCTACGCTTTGGACTAATACCAATTCCTTCATGTCTGTTTGTGGATGCTGAAACCTTGTATAATTTTCCAGTAGATTTCGCTCTTTTAAACGAAATTTCTGGAACTCTCCGCCGAATTTGGTTAAACCCAATCTCGTCGATAAGTCATCCAGCTCTTGCTGATTAGGAATATGTGGCGTTTGACTTGAATAGGCGTCTGATGCGAAATTCCAATTATCGTGTTCACCAGATTCGTCATCCAGTTCTGAAGACTTCTCTGGAAGGTGGATTAAGAACTGGCAGATCTTCATCGTGTGTGGCATAGACGCAATAGAGGATGGCGTGTTTGGGATACATTACAGCTTTTCGAACCGCAGCTTTCTTAAGTGTTCTCTCCATATTCGAGCTATAGCAAAAGTCATGTACTTACGACTACCACCAAACGATCCCTGACCTGCAACTACCACAGCAGAAATGAGGTGCTCACAGTTTGTCTTGATCATTCATGGGCATTCCAAAATAGGTTTCACACGCACTGCAAGATTTGGTGCCACTAACGACATTATGCTTCACTTACATAATATCCACAAACATGGCAGAAAGCGTTTGGAGATAACTTAACCTTCGTTTGACAGCCACAACAAGTTTGGTTTTGGTTTGGAGTTTGTCGTGCATCAGCAACTAAGGCTATAATGCGCCAAAACTAGGTGACTCGTATAAAATATAGTTAAGAATTCAGTGACTGAGTGTATAAAGCCCAGTCAGTTCACTAAAAGCAGTAAACACTGCTGTCTATATCGGGGACGCTCTGATAAAATATGTCGAATAGTTAAAAAGGTGTCACAGTGGTCACATATAGGCAAAATGGCCGAGAGGGAGACCTTCATGAACTTGGAATAAACGGTTTGAGAGAGTTTTTTTTTTTAAATGATAATGTGTCATCTCTAAGATCAAAGTTCTATATATCTTTTAAAATTCCAAATCTCCAAGCCGTGTTATACGCTTTTTCCACATCAAAGAAAACCGACACCTGATGCTTTCTCGCGTTTCAAGAAAGCATTACCGATAAATGCTTCCAGGCGGATTAAATGATCGAGTGTTGACCTGTTTCTTCGGGAGCCACACTGTGAAAATCAACAGCATTACTGAGCAATGCCATTAACTCTTCCTGAACTACGAATATTAGGAAATTTCAGACAGCAATGATTTCACAGAATTTGTGTATTAGGACATCGTGGTGGACATATTCAAGAAAGCGTCGATTTGAATACTAAGATAGGCAAGGTGAATAGTACCAAGGTACTGAACTGTAGATCAGCCTGGGGCAGAAAGTCACGTGGAATATGTCAAATAGATGAAGCAAAAAATTCAAGAATATGGCTACAACTCGAAGCTTTAAATGTCTCAGAAAACACATTATTAATGGATTTCGTCAGAAACACTTTTGGTTCATTTTCCCCAAAAATGAACTATGGTGTGATTAAATTTTCCCAAATCTCAGAAGTGACAGGATACTTTTCCAATGTTGTGTATAGTTTAGGCATGAAATGAATGGTTCATTATATCCAAAATGATAGCACTGATTTCGCATACCACGTGCAAATTAACGTGTCCTGCTTTTCACATTTGATTTTGCTCCAAGGCAACTAAGACTGTGTGGTGTCACTCTATCCTGTTTCTAAATAGCATAGCAGTATCGGCAGTTTGCCTATTTTCTGAATGAAATATCCAAGTTTCGGAGGGGTGGAGAAAGATATTACAACCCTAGTCCGAGACCGATTAACCTGGCCGCGGTGTGAAGACCCTATAAAAGTTCCTCTCGTCGACTTTTTCCTCGGGATTCGAACTCGGGCTTTTCCACGCTGGAAAGACAGCGATCGTAACTGTGCGTTAGCAGCGAGAACATGGGGGAAAATGTTTTTATAAAAGTTGCAGACGCCTATCTGGGGAGCAGGCAGGAAAGCAACATATTCCTCGTTCAGTAAAACAGATCGTGGAGTTACAAATATGTTAAGAATTTCTGAAAACAGTCTGCATGAAAGTTTGGCTGGAAAGTAATTGGAAGGCTTGAGACTGGTCACTCTCGAGAGGATTTAGCAAACTGGCTGAATGGTCAAGTGAAACTGTCCCCAAACTCTGAAAATGTTCCCAAGAGCGAAAGAATGGTACAAAGACCTGGTGGAGGAAATTCTAGGGGAACAAGACAATGGCCTTGAATGTCGACAGTTTCCTCCAATTGTTGGCACAACACGCATTGTGACAACTTCTCAACTGTATTCAGATTTTTGGTTGCGACCGAGATGTGCATGTCTCTCTGTGCCACACGAAGGAGGTTGCACAAAGATGGTATCTCTGCAAGGGAACAGATACCAATGGTGTGTAGTTCATCATCTCGCATCACAGGAGACAGTTCCTGGAATGATATGGACGGTATGCTACTTGGATCCAGAATAATGGCTCTGTGTATTGTTTACTAAATTTCTTCTCCGCAGTGATACAGGGGATACCTGTGACATTCGAGAAGTATCTGTGTCTGCGGATGAAATGGAGAAGTATGCTGGTCTATACAGCATCTTTTTGGGTAACCATATTATTTTATAATGAAACTGCCATTAGGTCCTCTAAAAGGTACAGAGATGGAATTCCTATAGTCTTCAATGTGAAACCATAAGCAGGCACCATAAGGGATGGTTTCATCTTGCAAGATGAAATGTCCAATCGAATATTAATTGATGTCGAATAGTAATCAGGAAACATTTTAATTATATGACGCCTAATACCTATATTATCAATTTTTCAACAGAGCAATGAGATTGTCTAATCCGTTGGGCCTGGATTTATTTGACGATTTTAATAATTTTAATAAATTCTTTTTAAAAGTTTTTAGTAACTGGTTTTTGCTTATGTGTTACTTTCTATATCTTTCAATATTGTTTTCTATAAGCAGTGATTTCTTTCATTAATGAATATAAATGATTGTAAGATTTGGAAATTTTAATACTTTCAGAATCTGAATATTAGTATTAATAGTGCAGATAATGAAAGGAAGCAAGCAAGCTTATAGGATTATAGCATCAAGCAAAAAAAAAGAAAAACCTATTCCAATTCATCATTCCATCCCCCCTGATAATTTATCCAGTTCTTCCTGAAATGTATTCAAACTACCCCAACACCAGGTGGAAGTGTTCTAAAGGTTGGTACCCTCTGGTTGAACTCAAATTTTCACATCTATCCTACAATCATCCTTTTTCGATTTAAATTTATGACCCTTATGGTTGTCCTAGAAAGAGTAAGGATACCATCAGCATTTAGTTTGTTCAATCCATTTAAAGCCATAAACACTTCAATCAGGTCCCATTGTTGCTCTGCCACCGCCTTATGCATGGAATAATCACCTCCTTGTGCCTTGTTTCAAAATTCCTGTTGATCATTGTTCTGCAAATTTGAAATTTCATTAAATAATAATAATAATAAAGCGACACTGGTTGATCACTGCTTGAAAATAGGCTCCAATATCAGTAAAGCGTAGCCAATGCGATCTTTCTATCCGTCCTATAGACTGTCGAACTAAAAGTATTTGATAAGCCACTATAAAGTACAGGTATATTATGAAGGTAAAAGTTGTCACTGGAAATCCAGTATTAAAAAAAATAATAAATAAAAATAATAATAATATCCTGGAGATTTTGAAAGTTAAAGTATGAGACACTACACCTTCTTCAACTTATCTTCTTTCTACCGAAAGCTACAACAGATTCACCCCCTCCCGTTTAGAAAAGTTATGCCCAAAGCAACAGGAAATGCTTGAGATGAATGGAAACGAAAGGGTGAAGTTTTTATACATTTAAGCGGAATTTATAATTTTTTTTTCCTTTTGCAGCCACTAAAAACGGTGAAACCGCCCATAAAGATCTCAAACATTATAAAAATAAGTGCAATGCGTTATCGGACTGTCAAAATTTATTACAAACCTCAATTTCAGCTGTTATTTTTCGGAATATGTGCAGCTTGCGCTTTTTGGTTGCTTACAAATAAATTATAATTCTCTACTGCTCGGCTAAGCTTCATTTGATTGAGGAAAAAAAAAAAATTACAAAATGGCTGAACTGCTGCGTATAACAATTATTTCAACGATTGCGCAAACTCAGCAAGCAAACTTATACGATAGACGTGTATTCTTCCATAAAAGGAAGTGAGCAATGTGTTGTCACCATCCGCGATGAGTGAGTAACCTCAGCTTTTAAAACTCGGTGGGAAATTTTATACTTTATGACTAAATACGACAAAAAAAAATGTTTCCTAACTAATCGGATAAAAAATACAGAACTTCATAAAATATTTTAACTTTTACTTTCTAAAATGAGACGACCTATTTGTTTACGGATAGATCTATGAGAATTATGATGTTGAAATACTGGAAGTTCGAACTTTTTCCTCGTTTTAAGTTTGTATACTGCACAGGGATTACACAAATGGATATAAAATGTTCCAACATCAGTTGCTTTAGATACGATATGAACAGTACTCGTGTGAAATGGAATTTTTTCATAATAGAAAGGATTCTGAATTTCTCTAAATGACGCTGCAGAAATCTGGGAGCATTTGCATTTATAGTTTCCGACAACAGCCCCGTAGGCAACTGTGTGCCGTACCGTATTTCTTTTCCTTTTTATTGTACGGAAAGATTCAATTAACTCGAGGTTATCGGACTGTACTTCAAGGCAGCGTAAAGGCTGTTTCGCAATGCCAAATACTTCGAGTCCGTTGAATTTAGACCTTGTTTGTAAAAGGGCAACTGACCTCACAGGGTTTTATTCTGCTTTTACTTTTTTGCCGCGGTCCGATTCAGAAACGTGCAGTAGACTAATTATACCCGCCCCTTTGGTTAAGAAAAAAATAAAAAAGTTTATACTCCGGGCAATGTGGTAACGAGGGGTGTTAACAACTTCGTTCTTACAAACAACATACGGTGGCGCTCACACACAATCAGAGGCAATATACGAACACGCAATGTAACTCGGAACACGCGTGCTACCACATTGTCGCGGCCGGGTTAAACGAAAAATAAATATAAACGTGAAGCATTCAAGAAAGAGTTCCTTTCCCTTTCTTAAAAGGAAAGAAAAGGTTAAGGAAGGTCAAAAATATATTAAGCAGCTATCCCTTCGCAAAAACAACAGTCTTCCACTGAACCATGAAAGATAACTTGAAAAAAATTAAAGCGTTTAAATATCGACGTTATTATTTAAAAAAGCTTCAGTCAGCGTATAATCTCCTATCCACGAGTTTTAGATCACACTCCTTGTCATCTGAACTTCCTGCACAGTGCAACCAGTCGGGGCATGGGCATGAATTCTGAGCAATCTCTGCTGTCAACCAGGCTTAAATCCAACAAGGATCGTTAGCATATTTCTCCAACAAGAAATTGGAATTCACATTCTGAGGACAAACTCATCAGGAATAGTTCACAGGTTCATCGACGCTGGTGAAAGGTTAAAAGTAAAGGGGTAAAGATGCGAGTGTGCGCTAGCAAGCACGAGCAAGTAAAGACACGAGACGGTGAATCACCGTCTGACAAATCAGGGTACTGATGAATGTCTAACTAGTATGACGGCACATGATGCAACCTCAAGGGTTATGCAGCGAGCTCTAATAAAGAAGATATCTTGTGAGAAATCACCCCTTGTTGTTGTTTGTTATTTCCCTAACCAACACTTATTGTAGCTCTCTATAATTACGCTATTATAGTCGTAGCCTGATTGCCATTGTGGGCTATTGTCTAGTTCATTACACAAGAGGCAAACACGGCACTAAATAAATGGACGCACATCCTAATTATGCCACTACTTCATTTATTTTAAACTCGACCGCTCCACGAGGGGTCGGTACGTGACTGTATCGCTGTCTGCGCTTTTTTTGCTCCCCCGATTGCGTCAATTAACAAAAGAGCGGTCAGCTTTCTATCCTTCATGAGAGAGTAAAGAAGGGGAGGGCGGACGCAAGGAGAACTGGGGGGTAGGGAGATATATAGAGCCAAACATTTTCGTGAACACTTTATTCCCTGTTGTGACCTCTTCCACCAAAAGCATTCCACTTACGAGAACGAGCGACATCTCACGATTTTGGCCGATACTAAAGAGTAGTATGGCTATATTCTCTCATCCATCCAACTCCCCCCCCCTCATTTTTCAGTCCATTTTCCACCCACCCACATAAAGGCCGTTGTTTCTACAGTCAGATATCGTGACTGAGGTGTACCTGTGTATGGCATGGCATCCAACATCTTGTCAGGTGTGCTCCTCACGTTGCATCGGGGCGAGCACCAAAAGAGCACGCGGTGACCTCCTGGACGGCCTAATATGTGGGAGTAAGTTACAGAAATATAAGGCTGTCAGTCGAAGAAAAGGACTATAAGGAAACATTTCGACGGAAATATTTCGAAGGAGTTAAGTGATGGCAACCTTGAAAGCCTATACGCTATGGCGGTACCTGTTCGGAGCACGAGCTGAGTTAAGGATAGCATGTATTATTATTACCGGACCCGAACAGGAAATGAAAACTCCATCTTAAAAGTATAATTCCGAGAATTTCGAGATAATTCCAATTGTCTTTAAAAGTGGCAACTGCGCATGTCGGCTGATTCTGTTACTCGCAGCCATAGTTTTAAAATGCTCTCTCAGAGTCTCAAAGAAGTTATTTCAAATTAAACACTTGTGCACTTAATTATAGTACTGCAAGAATGCTAAATGTTGTTTAAACAAGGCCTAGATTGTTTTCATCGTGTCTGAGTGTGCAACACCATTCCAGATTTTACATATTATTATACAAGTAGAAATCTCACCTGGAGTTCTACACGACCACGTAGAGATGCCACTGATATTTAAGCCATTAATGATAATAAATTGCTATCACGTTTGTCTGGACCACGACATTTTCAGAGTGGATGAAAAATAACCTTCATGTCCTCTCCGGCAAGTGTTGACTTGTTAGTTGTCTGGGGTTAGATAAACCTCTAAGATCCGAGGAAAGCATACCAAGGAAGAAAAGATAAGCCATTAGGGTCAGTTGAAGTGTAAGGTGTGGATGAACTTACTAAAGTAAGGTTAGAGTAGATTAACGTTACCTAACAAGAAGTATTATTTTTTAGCTCTTCTGGACTATTGAGTAGGAGATGATGGAGAAGATACTGAGGACCTGTTTCTGTGTGCCATTTTGATCTTTTCCTATTCACTTCTCGTTTGCGTGATGGTTACACGATTTCCTATGTCCAAATTTAGTTGAATTACTGACACGATTCGTGTCTAATAATGATAGACAGACTGTATTAATTCCATTTTTTTTTTTATGGCTGCCCTTAAGAAATTGTCCAAAACACTTTTCTTATTTTATTCACATGAAACATCTGCTTTGTAATTAATAATATTACGCCTCTCAGCTATATTACGTGACAACTCAGGGCGATTTAAGACAGATTACCGCCTTAAGGGCCCAAAGGAGATAGTGTCTATGTCATTATTTGTAGAAGATAAAGGAGATTATTTATGATTCAAAAGTACGATTGGAAGATGATGAATTACCCACAGTGCTTTGCCCTCCATGCCGATCTTTTCCTAGACGCATGCGTAACAAAATAGTATTGCTATATCTAGCGTGCAGCTTACCACTGAATATAATTTTGGTGCTTCATATGTTATGAAGTAATACGAGTTCATTATATCGAACTCAATAATACGGAATGGACAAAAAATAAAAACGTTTAACAAACATAAATATTTACATTTAAATGGTATAAAACTAAGTTCAAGGACTGCATAACTTCTGCTTGGATATTGTTTCGAGATATTCCACTGTGATAATGGAGGGCCCTGAAATTCACTTTGGTTCTCTTTAAGAAGTAGGGCAAGATAGACAGGCAACGTCAGAATGTTTATAAACGATGGAAGTATTTTCTTATCTCTGGACGCAGTCAGAGATTTCCTGCACAGAGGAGGAAATACTGTGTTCGTTTTAAAATGAGCTGCACATTTTAAAACCAGGGGTATTGAACGTAAAAAAGGGCAAGAACGTGACTTAAGCCAAGGAAAAAAAAAAAACTTTTATCGAAAACGGTCCATCAGTGCTATACTGAAGGGCCGTTTTCAGAAGAAGTGTGATCATATAATTCGCAGACTGGTGCAAATTTTATGTTTTCCACACGAACTTTTCATAACTACTGCTACAGGCGCTCTCCCTGGTCGCTACTGAGCAGACTCTGTGTGCGCATCCAATGCTTGTCGAGCTATAGGTTTGCGTGAATAGTTTTTTAGCCGCGTGTCACTGACGATCATTTTGAAGCAAGTATCGTGTCGGACATACAGATTGAACAGCGATATGTGATTCGTTATTGTGTCAGACGGGGGCTTAAATGCATCGAAAACAGTTACAGAGTCGAATGAAGCGTGTGGTAATGAGTGTCTTGGTAGGACGGTCATATTCCGGTGTGAGGTGGTTTCTCAATCAATAAAATGCCAGGCCCCATACGGCTAATAATGTGCAGGCAGTGATCACTGCCATAGGTGCCGAGGTTCTGCCACATCCTCTTTATTCACCGGACTTAGCCCCGTGTGATTTCTTCCTATTTCCACGTCTGAAGAAAGCTCTGAAAGGCAAGTATTTCGTGTCCGGCACTTCGTAGTCTTTCGAAAAATGGCTTGCAAGAAGCATTTAATGAGTGGGTACGACGATGGCGAAAGTGTGCAAAGTTCAAGGGAAAGTATTTCGAGGAGAAATCCACAGAACATTCGGATGATGCCAATTAAGACTAGGCTTGCACCAGTCCTCAAATTAAATGATCACCCCTCGTATTTGTACAGCACTGGGAGGACCAATTAAAGCAGAGGTTCTCAAGCTTTGGGATACTACGACCCTTTAAAATGCTAAATGAATTCGTGCGATTCACACCCCTGTCCCCAATAAATAAAACTGATTATTTCATTTTGATTAGAAGCGGGTAAGAAACAAATATACCACCCACTATTAACAATTATATTTTCATCTATGTATCAAATAAAACAATGATAATACCTTACATCATTATAAAATAAAACGCTTCACTGGAAATAAACAAATACCTCAGAAAAATGTTTTAAAAAATTTGCAACCCCGCTCTAAGTAGCTCGCGAGGCCCCCCTCCCCAGCACGGAGGATGACGACTCATAGTTTGGGAAACCCCTGAGTTAATGTTATAAATATTAACCTCCAGATATATTTTTCTCTGAAGCATTATCTCCAGACAAGAATATCAAGGAGCTTCTCTGCAATTGGTACACATTAAATGCCTTCCCTACAATGTAGAAAAGGGGAAGAACCTTTTATAGGTTTGTTACCCTCAAATTCATTTACCTTTGACATCACACCAGAAACTGCATCCGATTCTGATCATGCTCACGTAGAATTCTTCTCCAACTGCCACCCCAAATGTTCAACGAAATATACATGGTTTACTATGGGACCAAAACAGCTAGATGCAAGCAAATGCCTGGAGGCCGCTGGAACCATTTAATGGTAAGTATAAAAATAAATTTAGTTTTATTTATTTTTGCGACGGAGTTATGTGACGTTGAACTAGGCTTAGAACTCCTGGCGCGTTGGCATTCTTCAATCGCTAAATATGCAGCATCTAGGAAAATAACCATCTCAGAGAGAGAGACAGAGAGAATCGTGGAAGGATGCTCTTAATGAGAGCTTTAAACTGAAACAATAGTTAAAAATATTCTGGCCTAGTGGCGGTTAAGGAACCATACTCTAGAGCTAGGGCAAGCTTCAATCGCCCTAAATCAATGCCAATTAAACAACTCCTCGATGCTAATTGCAAGGGGAACTCTTCCCCATTCTCACTACTGCAATGAGTTTCCACAGCAGAATGATCGTGTAAAGTGGATGGGCTTCATCTCAAAGTTTGAAAGAAATGGTCTTGGTCCTGATGCAGAGCCCAGTATTCTTGATGATGGGGTGCATTAATAGCATGCCTGCAACGAGTACTATGGGGGTCGACGAAATCCCTCAGTTCGTGATTAAGTTCCTGAGCGCACTCATTGTCACCCCAATACTCATAACATTCAATGTAATACTTCATGGAGAATTCTTCCCATGTGTTCGGAATGTCTATTCCATAAAGCTGCTGTCAAAGACTACTATCCCCTCTGCAACTAGCCACATTGTTTTTCACAGACCTTCGCAATTACATTACGCAATGCTAGACAGATCAATGACTTTCAAACGCCGACTAACCAGATCATCACACACAGCATTAGAAGAAGGATCCCTAGCAGTGATAAGTTATATGGATTTGGAGGTAGCTTTTGACAACGTTATTATTCCAACATCCCTAAAGCATCTTCAATCCTATAATAATTAACATGTAATCAAGTTACTAATCTGCTACTAATCGACAGAATCATATAACCGAGTGATCATGCCCGAGGGTGCAGAAGCACATGCGTTTTGAGGACTGTGAATCGAGCTTGCGTTACTGCTAAATGCGGACTAATCCAAACAAGTTCGCTTGCATAATCTTTTTACTGAACCAAGTATGATAGTCTTCATCTTGACATTATGAAAAATGATCAAAAGAGTTGCAAATCATCGCGGCCTCGGGGTGATCAGCAACTCTTTGCCATTTTCAGCGACTCCTATTCATTTCAATGAGTAGCTTGATATGAGCAGGAATCGCTGGATAGAAACAGCTACTGCTATGTGTCAGAAGCGATCAGGGAGAGCGCCTGTAGCAGCATTATGAAAAGTTCGTGTGGTAAACATAAAACATATAAAAAAAAAACTGCCACACGCAGCCGAGTTTTGGTACCAAAATGGGTCTCATGGTAGTCTCAATTCTCACCCCAGCAGCGAACTACAACAAATGGCTAAGGTGTAGTTTGAAGTGAGGTGGTTTGAAGCCATTGCTGGTGATGATTGAAGAGAGATGTTTGACTTTTGCTGAGAAAATTCTAGTGGGAAGGATCACTGCACTCGAAAATTACGAAGAAAAAGAGCAGGAGCAATATCTTTATGCTGGTAAGCGGATGCGAAGTTCGAAAGGTTAAATCGCACGTAGACTTTGAAAATGGGATGACGGACTAACATTCTCCAAATACTTTAATCAAAGTGTTTGGAGAATGATCTTGTTAAAAAATATAGGAGAATGATCTTGTTAAAAAGTATACACGTTGTTAAACATCTTGTACACATCTTGTTAAAAGTATACACGTTGTTAAACATCTTGTACACATCTTGTTAAAAAGCATACATGCTTCACAGATTTGGTCTTCTGTCCCACCTGAAAGCATTCCTCAGTATCGAATACTGGCTTTTGAGGTGGCTAAACAGGATTTCGAATCACCCATTTACTATCTCTAGAGCCATCATACTTTCCAATCTTAGTATTTTTCCCAGGAAACAGACAATTAACACAAAAAACATTTTCACATTAGCCCAACTGCTAACAGGAAGATCAGAGGCTCCCAGCATTGACAGCTTGTTTCACTCTCATCGAGAATCCCCCAGGAATGCTGAAAAAGACATCCTCTTCAAAGCAACTTAAAAAACCTGGACAGCCTAAGTCGCTTTTTTCCAGCAAACACCATGGAACTCATCAATAAACTAAGAATTTAACCGGAAAAGCTCTGTAACGACAACGCCTATAGGTTACAGGTCTTTGCAGACTCTATCGTCTCGTACAACTTTATTGCACAGCCACTCGGCTCAAAACTGCATTTAAGTTTGATCCCTTTTAACTATATCTTCTCATTATTCTAAATGCCAACCTAAGATGTCAAATTTGAAATGTTCTAATATAAAATCATAATTACACATGTATTTCAAAATTTTGTATTCAACCTTTCAGGGTGAACGTTGTTGTTGTTGTCGTTATTTGGTTTTTAGGAGCATTAGCAACTAAGGCCATATTGCTCCGGGATATGCAGTGGTTATTCGCTGACCTTTCCGCATCCTCCGTATTTGGTGGTGACGGGCTCGAACCCCGGTCTAATCAAGAAGCGTGTGCTACGCACTGCTGCTCCTTCCCACCTGGCTACGGAGGTGCCCAGGGTGAACGTTGTTGTTATGTTGTTATGGGAGTTTCTGGCGCAAGGGCTACTTTGGCCATATTGCGCAGGGTGAACGTCCCATGGACTTTGCAACCTTTTGCTCATGGGGTCGCTTCACACCTTAGAATGTAACCCACACTCTTCTAGCTAATGGCTGCCTCAGGGGTGTCTCTTCAACAGAGAAATAAATTGATAATAATAATAATAATAACAACATCTGGGATATGATTAGTTGGAGAGCTCCCCCAGCAGTAAAGAGGATATATTGACCATGGTACAATTATTGAACGAGGACATGAACCACTTCTACATGCGAAGGATCTTATGTAAGGTCCTCTATACTTAGTAATGTAATTCCTTTATACTTTGTAATGCGATTAACTGAATACATTAGTGGAAAGACTTTTTAATGTAGTGCCCTGTTAATACGTTTCTTGCGTTTATGCCTTGTGCATTTCTGGCAATCTCTTACAACTGTATAATCATTAATCTATGAGCGTTGCCCTTACGGCTATTCTCTCTGTGAATCATGAAACCGTTAATCTGGATTACGGTAGACTGATCCACAAGATATCTTGTGCTCACTGTTTATTCATATTTGTCTTTTTGATATGCGGATGAATCCCAGGTATCTGGCAGAAAGCCAGAAGCAAGCATTTAACTTCTCTGTGTTTTTTTACTTCTTTCTCTGTTTAATTTTATCATTTTTGCCTTTTCCTATTGTCCCCCGCGCGCTCCCTGACGCAGCCCCTGCACCTTAGGATGAAATGCCTTTGCGAAATCCCCATCAAAATTTAAATATCTCAAATTGTTTCTTTAAGTGCCATTTCCAAACAAACAAACCACCAAAATACTTTCCTTCTTGGTAGATATTTTTCTTCCGCGATGTTTGTTCCCTCCTTTTCTTTACAAAATTCCCTAAAACACTTGCGAAAGAAGCGATTCCAGCTTTGGAAATTGTAGTACGATAATGAAAACTTTTAACAATCTTTGCTCTGATGCCTGGTATTTTAATTTCGGCATGCAGCTCGTGAAAGACTCGTTATATGCTATTACCGTTTAAATTTATTTTAAATTTTAGTCTTATTATTGTTAGGTAATATCGTTTTCACATCATTCACTCAAATTATTTCTTTCTATTTCTTCCGTGAAATAGTGAAAATTTTTCTTCCGGTGTTTTAAGTTATTACCTGGTCATCTAAAGGGGATTCGTGTGCACCGCTGTGTGATCAATTATACACCTACATGCACCGGATTGGCACCAATTTGAGTTAGCAGCTGACATCATCCACTGCAAGTGTACGGGCACTGTCGTGATGCAACACGCCAAGAATAATGTTAATTTATCTCAACTTTGAACCCAATAAATCATCAGCATTATCCCATTATCCGCACTCCAATTTAATGTTATTTTATCCTCATCAATAGGTAGCATTACTAGCTATCCTGCCTTACAAAAATATTAAGAAACGTACGAAATGGTGTGTTGACTTCACACAATGCCTAACAGCAAAGAGGATAGCATGCATTCGGAATCAATTGCTTCGAACAGCTTCCCACACACCCTGATGTGAAGGAAGTAGTACATTTTCCTGAGCTGACAACGTGACTTGCTGGTTGAAATGATTGTCTGCAATTGAAACTTCAAATTTTGTACATATGGAGAACCATACATCAGTGGTCGTTGGAGTGGAGTGTCTAATTCGGTTTTGTCCCACAGAAAACGCCAATTGAAGATTCAAAACGCCACAGGACATTCGCGCGGGGGTGGTGAGAATATCACAATGTTCGATTGTAATTATTAGATAGCAATTCCTGAAGCAAAATAAATCCAAAGTTCGCAATGCGCCGACATAACCAGCCAAACTTCGAAAGGAGTCTCAAGGCGCGTTTGCAGCTGTGACTGTAAATCCAAAATGCTGCGTCAATGATTTGCCGATGATGAGAGTCTCGCAGCTTGGACTATTAGACTCAGAAACAATGAAAAATACATTACCACCAGAAGTGTCATAACTTGCATTTGTGTCAGCGTATTCTTGGACATACACTTCCCTGTCATCGGCCGGCAGCTCGCTGAAACCTGAACGGTTGTACGGTGGCGCTGCCATTTCGCGAATTAAGTAATCAGCCCGAATATTTCTCACCAGAAGTTATCATCTCCATTTTAAAGATATCACTTGAAGAGTCTGGTGTAGTATGGTCTTCTATTAAACAGAGCTTTTACTTAACAAAAGGAATACCCGGAACAACGTACCACAATCTCGTGAAACAGAAAAATTACTTAATATTAATAATCGGATAAATATTCACAAAATGGATAAAAGTATTTTTATATAATGCTCGTTCTGTATCTGCTGCAATCAAAACTTTTCTTTTAACGTTGTGCGTAGAATTTTTTGTTCACAATTGTATGTTTCGCAGGCCTTACACGCATACATCGTTTTTTTTCTGCATACGAAGTTTCATACAGGCTAGTACATCTTAGTACTTATTAAGATCTACTAGCATGTATGAAAGGAGAGCCTTAAATAGCAGGTTAAAACTTCTGGATAAGAAGAGATTACTATTAAAAAAACTTGTCTTCTGTTCAAAATGGCAATTTTGTTTTCGGGTGTCTTGTTAAAGCCACTGTAAACATCTGCCTGCACTAATTTTCACCTTTCTCTTCTTCTAAACACAGCTGAGTTGACCTAGGATCCTCTTGACTCCTCACAATGTCAAGAAGACAACTCCCATACTAAACATTGAGCTCAATGCTTCCTTTGGCTTTTCGCTAGAAAGAGACGAAGATTTTGGACCTCATGTCTCCACAGCATTTCTCCAGACGTTCTTAAAAGCCGAACAACAACCCTAATTTCCATTTCATGTGTCCCCACGCCATCTAAGCAATGGAGAATCCATTAACAGCTACCTTGCTACATCTTCCCCGAAAATTGGTCATCAATATGGATTCGTTCTTCGTACGGAGCTTCAACAACAGAGGACATCTTGGATTATGTCATCCCTACTTGGGCCAATTTCACTGAAGAGTTTAGAGAAACTCAGTGTTGCTTCTAGACATTTCAAAAGCATTTGATATTGGATAGCACTTTATTCCCAAACTTTTAACCTAACGGCACAGTGCCGTTTTGTTTTTTGCTTAGTTTTTTCTTTCCCTATTTCAATGACTTAGCTGACTGATCTATGATTTACCTGCTGGTTATGCACTCTTCTTTGTTTCATTAACTTCAGGCAATTCGCGAATTCCGAGTAGAAATATTAAAACTTTACTGATAATAAAATCAAATCCTATTTTATTTATCGGAGTTTTTTTTTCTTCTCTTGTCGTCGACAGAACTAGATATCTAGTGAATAAAATCGTTCTAAGATAGATTCGAATGATCTTTAAACTTTCTGTAGTAGCTTTCTAATAATCTAACGTAGATCGTATTCAAAATAATCTCGCTTTTTGAACTTTCACTTCAGGCGATAATCGTTTTTCTTTCTTTCTGAATTACCATTTCCTTTCTGCAGTGTCAAATCCGTTCTGCTACTGAATATTGTTCTCACCTATAGGGCAGTGTTTTTCCGCCTCACAAACCACTAACCAGAACAAAACATTCAGGTTAAACGACTGTCCTCCTCCTCTGTGAACTCAGCCCACTCTCTATCATACAGGCATTTATTTTCTGTTATTTCCACCGACACTTTTCTTCCGAATATTATCGACGATAACTCCTCCTCCTCCCGCCTCTCCCTTCTAAACCTAATGCAGCACCCTTGGCCACCAGCCTCCATCCGTCCATTCACGTAGTAGGCGATTAAACTTTCATTCGTATCCAATTATTCCTGGAGAGTTTTAATCTTCAAAAGTCCAGCTAACTTCCAATACTCCTCGAAAAATCCGGGCTTTCAGTCAGTGAGCACGGACCTTGGTGGCTCAGTGATTTCCTATTCTAAGTGTAGATTGTACGTTTCACATAATGAAAACTTACTCCAGCACCCCCTTGTGGTGGCTATTAAAACTCGAATTACAAATGCATTCGGAAACAAATGAACCCGTGTCTGATGTCAGGCACGATTAGTTCGTATCACAGAAGTGTCAACCGACTTGTTACTCCTGAGGGATATAAATTCTTGGCCTATTTCAGAGCGAAACAATTTCTTTTTAATAGAATTTAATTTGAAAAAAGTAGCGTAGGAAACAATAAAGCAATATTGCGAGATAGAAATCCAGTTGCTACCTAAATAAAGCTGGTTAACGCCTTGTGACCCTTCCAAGAAGTTATAAAGGCTAAAAGTGAGGTAGAGATGTAAGAAGGGTCCGACCCTTTATCAAATATTTACCTGAGTTCCATCTGATAACCCAACCACGTTTCCATTGTTCAAAATACGTCCACTTTAAATTAGTAGGCGTTACAGCATGTTCGCATATCTGTGTCAAGGTACAGACTTCCATCACCACTACAAAAAACCATCCATCTCCACTCGCGCTGGAACCGTGAACTGCTAGAAGACTTGGGCAAAGAGCATGAAAACAAAACTGGAGAGAGAAATGGGTTGAGGGTGAATTAAAAAAAAAATGAATAAAAAGAGTCGAGCCGGAGATGAGTGAGACTAGAAGACGCGCTTTTCACTTTTCCTAAGTTTGCGTGTCCTTGACGATCAGGCTGATATTGCACTGGTGGCTAGTTCATGGGTGACCCCCATTTTACATCTGACGTAAGATGTCGTACGACATTTCCTACACAATACATCCATCATACGGCGAAACAGAAAGGGTTCCATTATTTATCCCGCTGTCCAGAGGTTACTGCAGACCTGTCCTCCAATATAATGACAACTCAGTCGTTCAAGTATGCGTCTACCTGGAACCGACCAGTCACGACCTGTCCTTTCAATGCGAGCTGTAACAGAACTCACTCAAGGAAATACTTCCACAGAAAGCAGAATACAATGAAGGTTTCAAATCAGTCCATTCGGTTTTTCCATACTCCACGGAAGCCACCAAAGCTGAAATACGAGCTGGAACTATTAGAAATGTGTAATTGCTGGTAGCTGCGAGGGTTTCGTCACCGGGTGTCACTTTATGAAAGGAGAAAAGGAAGTGCCCGCAAGGATCATCTCACTAAATAGTGAACTGACAAAATATATTCATCTCACTCGCTTTGACATATAACTCGTCCGTCATTATTCCTAAGAGTGTATAAAAAAAAAGAAGCATTTTTCTAATTTATTGCTCAAGAAAAGTGTGATAAATGAAATTTAAATTAATTATTTTTCATTTATTTTCTTTTTCTAAGTTATAACAGGTAATAGATGTATATTTTCTTAGATACCTTTTTTTTTAAATTAAGGTATCTCTACATTACGATTGCAGCATTATCGTGTGAATTGTGAGAAAGACGTATTTCTTTTTCTTTCTTTTATTTTTCAAAATTTGCATTCGAAAGTCACGTGATCGAGCAACTGCATTTTATTGGTTATTCGTGCTGGAAAATCAAAATACATTTCGCGGATTATCATTTTCGAAAATGCTGATGGCAACCCTTAACTGTAGTGATTAAGCCTTATCCTTCACAACTCCACTGTCATAAATATTTTCGACCAACAACCGTATTATTTCTGCTTCAAAACTACGTTTCCTTATTGCTACGCGATGGTAATGCAATTCCTTATGTCCTTTTCCTCAATTGGAGAAGCAGACTTTCCTTCAAGAACATCGCGATAAGTGCGTATAAATCCTTCATCTATTTCAGGCATTTGCCCCGCCATCGAGGTATAAGCGATCTTCCAACGTGCCTCCACCTCCTCCAATTCTAATCTTAATACGTGTTCTTTATACGGGAAGCTCTCATTATCAAGCGTTCAATTTGGGTCCTGATCGATTGGCTCACGAGCAGGAAGAAGTACCCCGTTATTCGCGGGGAGATCACGAAAAGTGATTCTTCGCCACATATTACAGGCTGCTAACCGCGGTGATTTATTCCCGGGATGAACGGTTCATTGTTGCGCGTCTTCGTGATCGTAACAATGGAAACGTAACAATCATACCGCGTGGATCTCGTAACATCAAGAGAAATGGATGCATTGTTTATATCTCCTGGTAAAGGAAAATGGCGGGGAGAATATTTAGCAATCGAAAGAAAAGAGATTACGATAGATTATTTAGTTTTTATCTAGCTAGGAAAACATTGTCTACCAGAAGTATATCCTTAACAGTGCCCCCGCATTTAAGAGACTTTTAAGAAGCTTAAATCATTTACGTAATGATATGCCGTAGTTGCTTAAATATTCTTCATTAAAATAAACCAAAGGGCAGTCTGTGGTCGACTCTTTCCTCTTTGCTATTCAGGTGAACTGTTAATAATTGTGTCAGATGCCTTTATAGTTACAGTACATTATTCGTCGCTCTGTTAAAATTCCTGTTATTAACTATTTCAAGAATTTGTTTTATTTTTAATTTTTTTCCGGATTTGAATCCTAGATTCTGTTTCCATGGTGTCGTTTCGAGCGCTCCCTATTACCTTTGTTTAAGGCTTGCCATGGCCTTTTAGCTTCTCGACATCATTAACATCTTATCATTAGAATACATTCATTTTTCTTTCTCGACAATTATTCCTTCAATGAATAAAAGATAATTATCTTCACTTTGCTGGTCGTCTTATTTGCGTTCCGACGGCGGTTACTAAATCATCACAAATTCAAGGATACAGTTTTACGTTTCCGCTTAAATGTAACAAATGCAATCGCTGGTTACACCACTCTTATTTATTGATAGCTGATTAAAATACAGTTGGTGTAACAATGTTTACTCTATATTTACATTCTTAATTCACACTATTATTATAAAGTCTAAGGGCTGTTTTTTTTTTTTTTTTTTAGATATAGGAGATTGGAACTACGAAAAAAAAGGCGAACTACGAGAAAATAAGAAGAAAGTACTTATCGCTGAATAAATCATGATTTCAACGTCTTCTTCAGGAGTCAGCCATCAAAATCACAAGAAAGATAGTAAGAAATGGGCCTCCGTTTCTGACATGAAATACCCGCTAAGATACGGAAGTGGCGGTAAAGGAAATCGGGCCTAAACATAAAGACAATGCACGGGAATTTCCCGTGCTAAATTCAAAATTCCCTTATGTCACCTCCGTATTTTAGCGTATATTTCATGTCAGAAACGGAAGCCCACTTCTTACTGTCTTTCTTGTGATTTCGATGGTTGACCGTTGAAGAAGACGTTAAAATCATGAGTTATTCAGCAATCAGTACTTTCTTATGATTTTCTCGTAATTTTCCGTAGTTTCAATCTCCGTTTGTAGCTCATTTTGTATTCTCATCCTCTCAATTAACTTATATATCCATTATAGTCGTTGGGTTCCTTCTGCTATATATATATATATATATATAAAACTGTATAGATAAATACACAAAAATTTTAAATCTGATTATGTATGTATTCAAAGAACATGCAGTGATTTTCACTCAGTTAATATCGAACACCACATATCTTTATTCTTCATACAGAACTAAGTGGTTAAGCATCTCAAAAAAAAACGGAATAGAAAAAAGACTGCCTTTTCTCCGGCATCACATCTGATCGGAAGGGTTACAATCAGCAGATATAAATGGGAATAAGAGGAGACCGAGCGACTTGTCCTCAGATGGTGATATCCTTTCACAATAGTTTTGCAATGGCACCTTCTGCATTCCTCTTTAACATATACAGTGTATTCCAATCCATCGTAGTTGAAAAGAATTTTTTAACAATAATTGTGATGCGAAAATCTACCAGGGCTAGATTTATATCTCCGCACTAATTTGAAAACAACTTTTCTTATTGACGAGTGACCTCTTTTTATGGCATTCCTTTAATTATTCACGCCAAAATTTCCTCATTCCTTCTTGTTTAGTCTCTACTTATATAACGCAAGGGGGGATTAATTCAGGGGGAATTGACGTTCAAGTAGGAAAATTCTGAAAAAGGTTCCTTATTATGGATCCATTAATATGCAAGAAACAGCGTAGACGAATGAATGAGAGAAGAACCAGTCCTATCGATAAAAACAAGTTTAATATTCATGGATATGGCTTGATTAACTTCTTAGGTTCACGAGAAACTTCTCAAGACTTAAATTCCTGCTGATTTTTAATGCGACTTTTATCACCGAAGATTCCTGAAAGGTTATGGCGTTGATCTCCGAAGGATCTAAAGAGGAAAAATGTTTAGGCTTGTTGTTGTGTAAGACTCATGAACGTGGTATCGCTTGAGAAGAAAGAGAAAAAATAGACTTAAAATGAAAAGAGTATACGGGAGAAGAGTAATAAATATCATACATTTTTAATTAAACTGAAATGGCTAAGATCGGTTTACTCACAAATAAACGCACTGCGTACATTAACTAACTTGTTATTATTTGCTTTGACTACGACTGCGTGGAAGAGCAGCTGGCGTAGCCACTGCGCCACCATCAGGGCGTATGTTGCGAAGTATATTGAATTATTTGCGCAGCGCTAGACAGTGGCGATGCTACCCGCCTTACCTCCATCACACCTGCTATCCATTTACTGTTCATTCAGCCCTCCACCGAGGGAAATTTACCCAAGCGTCTCCTGCAAGGTATGTGGGACGACGGAACACGTTTCCGCTCTCTGCGAGTTGACATTTCCTCCCCGCAATGTCACATCTCGTGCCAAACTATCTCCATACTAAGCAGGGAAGTTAGACGAGTTTGCGCACCAAATCATGGACGCACCTACCCGTTTCAATTTTCTGCTATCTACACAACTCATAATCATGTAAATTAAGGTCATCGACGGCGAAAGCCCGTCAATTCGTTTAATTGATTTAAATCAATGACTTATAGCTTCCCATGAGCATCGGATTGCACAATGAATAGAATAACTGACGTCGTCCAAGCCATGATGAATGCAGAGACATGGCGGTCATTATCTATTGCCTTATTAATAAAAGACGGCTGCCTAATTCATTTCGTGCTATTTAAATCGTCTCACGTCAGGTCAGCGAAGTCTATAACTTCTGCCACCGGTTCTGGTTTCTCTTATCTTCTGCTCGTGTTAGTATTGTTGGATTATTAAAAAAATGTATGTGTGTACCTTATACGCACAAAAGATGTTTTATTTTATACGGAAACATCCTTCAAAACTTCTAACAGCAGAAAGTTAGTGACTGAGTTAGCGTCATTTGGGAAATGACGTCATTTCCGTCTCGCATTTTCGTTACCAGTCGGTTTTACTTCAGTCCGAAAAATTTAGTAGGTAGGTGCCTCCAAAGATGTTTTCACATCAAAAACAGTTAGCTTTGTTTATGCGCGATAAACAGAGTTGTATTCTTTAAAGCGGGGCAAGAAATTCTCGTGTAACGGCTTATACTTACTTTGTTGGAAGCTTTGTTCAAAATGCTCTTTTTCTGTTTATAAACAGTGCATCTTTTTGTAGGCCTTTTTATGAAAGAAAAACAGTATCTCTCTTTGTATTTTTGAAACGGCGTTATTTCCTGTTACAACAACGTACTTCTTGTGTTGTTGGTTGCTGTGCGTGTTGCCACGTAGCGACACTTGCTCAACTTTGTGACTTCTGAATAGAATTAATATAATCAAGGAAGCCGCTATCATTCCCACCTCCCACCCACCCACACTTACTCTACTGTAATCCATCTGCAACTTACTGCCGATTACGGCGGAAAACAAAGGGGGTAAAGACGGGGGGAACTATATCTGTAGATAACTCGGAGGATATGGAGGGATTCGTCAGTACGGAAAATCGTGACACATCGGCACGACAAGCGGGTGGGAGTCGAGCTGTAAAGGCTAAGACGCGTTATCAGTGGGTCGTCTTTTACAGGTACGTAAACACCACCCATAGAGGCTGTAATAAAACAGATTTCGACCGTGTCTAGCGGCCGAGAACGACTCGGTGATAAGGCTCGAGGGCGCGTGCGGGTGGGGTTAGACATCTCGTTTCCACGGTCGATCGTGCGGTGCCTATTAAATTTCCGCGAAACAGAGCATTAGGGCCGGGCACCACCGTGGTTCTTCCTTTTCTTTTGGCAGCAAACAGGATACACATCGTTCGTAGGTTTCGCACCATAAATAATGCCCCTCTTCCGCGATGGTCGCTGTCGGCAGCGCCATCTGCCACGAGTCCCTGGAAGCGCATCGGTACGTTTTGTTTGACGAACGAGTCTGCTGCCAAAACTGAAGCTTTTGGGCCGCTGAGATGCAGCCGAACGTTTCGTGAAGCAGGTGTGGGTGGGAAGGCTTGTAAGCGGTCTGAGATTCCAGCCAAGAGATCACAATTTATGTTGTAAAGTATCTTTACATTTTACCAGCGCACAATTAGAGAATGCTCGTTGCCTTGGTAACGGCATCAGCCATTCTCCCGACAGTGTTTGCTCAAGACCCACCTCGTGTTACTTCTGCTTCCGCCAGGTGATAGATAACTACCCCTCGGGGCTATAACAGGTTGTCCCGTTACTTACGAAAGTAGTAAACATCCCAGGAAAGAAAAGAAAGAAAAAAAAAACTGGACAAAAGCCAAAGAATGCATTTTCATTTCAATTAGAAGTAGATATTGCAAATTAGAGTCATAAACCCATTCGGCTATAAAACTGGACACTAAAAGTCGCGCACGCTCACAAACTTGTATGCGCGATTTCGAGCCTTTAATGAATAATTTCAGCGAGCATTCGGACAATTACAAGACATATCCTTGTTAAATTAAACTTATCCCTTAAAGGGAAATGTTATTTCTTATTTGACATTTGTCGCGAGATAAATGCCAAACCGACCGACTCGTTGACCTCGGATAAAAGTGATTTCGAATGAACTGCCTTTACGACAAGCTATGCAGCTGTGACAAAGTTTTTCAATTTCCCATAATGGGAGGTGAGTGCAGATGAGCTCGTTTATGGAAAGATTATGAAAAACACCGAAATACAAATCATTACATTGGTCTACTGATCGGTTCGAATTAGACATTGAACGCAGCACATTGCGCATCCTCCAAAAGCAGCCTGCTGCTATTGGGAGTATAAAATCGTAAATCTACAGCGTAAGTCAAAAATAACGTTACACATTTACCGACTTTACTTTTTATTACATTTATACAGAAGAAATACTGTAATCGGAGATGGTAAAAACTTTTCGATATGGCCTCAACCAGCAATGTGGCGCAAATTCCAACGGAAATCAACCTCTATCCAGACGCCAAACAACGCGGCTGATGTAGCTCTGTCCACCGCTCTTTTCAAGTGTCGCTCGCATCAGATGGAAAGAAAGGGGGGAGGCGAGGGCTCATGCGTTTGGTCCTTAAAATATCCCCATAAAAAAAAGACCAATGGTGTTAGTTTTGGTGACAAGCAGACTTGGTAAGTTTGCCGGTCCTCTTACGTTGGTGCACAGAACACCAACGAGAACTCGTGTCAATTGTATGTCGAACCTCGTACGGGAAAACTCCATCTTCGCTTCTTCCATCCAAGACACACTGCTCTCTTTCTGCACCAATGCATGGCGCCATTTTTATTTATACTACGGCAGCGCCCTCAGGTGGCTATTTCGGCAATCAGTAGCAACTGAGCATGCGGTAAACATTATGAAAGATATCAACAGGTGTACAATATTAATGTAGATCATTTAGAAACTCTTTAACTGCTATGCAAGAAAATTATCTAGAAAAGTGTACACATATCACTTACACCTGTCTTTTATAAGAAAACGTTGGGTCACCAGTGAGCTTGTTAGAATAACACAAAATTCTTAACATACGGTATCAATCTAATGTGTATTTGGTTTTATAGAATAGACAAGGGGCTTTCACCCTAAATTATCAAAGGTGGCAGTCTATAGAGCTGCTTTTTCGGCTTATTTCCCAAATTAGTATTGAGACAGAATCCGAGTTTTGAGTCTACAGATGAAAATAATCTCAATTTACAGACTTTATATTTACATGATTATATATACCTATAGAAAGATTCTATAAACTTTATAGGAATACTAATGAAGTTAGAAAGAAGCAACGTATAGTTTCGAGAACCATCTTTTAGATATAATCTGAATTAATTCTAATACCTATGCATACAGCTGGCTGTCTAACTTCTTAACGCTTCCTCAACAAAGGGTTAATTAATTTTTATCTTCTTCATGCAGTTTAAAGAAAACAGCGAATGTTAACATCATTAAATAAACATACTAGCGCAGGTCAAAGAAAAAAGACATTTAATAAAAAAAAAAAAATGTACAGTTTAGGGCATCCTTTTGTGTGAGAAAATGTTAATCCACCTTTTTTTGTCATTAACACGTCAGGGTTATGCGTGGTTGTGAATGTCTCTTGAATACTTATTAGAATATCTTGGTAAAGAAGGCGCTCAGAGGAGTTGATGCCACGCGAGTTAAGTAGCAACCTCTAACCTCTTGTTCCCGACACTACACTGCCATCTCATCTCTGGAAGCGCTAAAAATGAAGAAAATTCACTCCACCGCTGCTCTGGCGGTGTAATGGAAAGAAAACATAAGGATACAGCTCGCGGAATGCAGAGGGACATAACAAATTTCGAAACAATTTAGAATGCTTATAAATAATTCAAACAGCATTCGGAAAAACAGTTTCAGTTAGTTCTTAATTCATGGCATCTGTTTAACTGATTGAGCAACGTTATAGTTTCGGCATTGAGCACATCATCGTTAATAATAAACATAAAGCTTTAGACTTTCCAAAGCTCTTTGGGGTCTGGAGAAAACGGCAAAGGATAAAAGGGATTTGAGAAGTTCTTAGGGACGACTTGGTGAGCGTATCGTCAGATTTACTAATTTTAACAAAGGACTAAGAGGTTTAAAAGTGTGGTAATTGAGAGAAAATATATCATCGACTATGACGGCCGGATGACTGCGCAAAGTTTTAAAATAAGACTGGATGGGATCATTGTGATTATCTCCAATGTTGGAAGACCCAAGAGTCTACATGGCAATCGTAAAGGAACTAGGAACGTTGAGACTATACTCTAGAAAATGTCTGATCGCCTTATAACTATTTCCCCTCAGTCAGGAAGAAGACAATTCTCCCCCAATCACGAATCGCAGACATCAGTCGTCTCATTCTTTGTAATAATGAGTATCTATAATACATAATTTTCTGGATATATGCTTGAAGAAAATACTAAAAAAAAGAAAGGCATGAAACCTACGTTGTTATTTTTGTAATATCTTTCTATACATTAAAATAATTTTCCTCCTAGTGATATTTATTCAGAGGGATGCAGGTTACGTGGTAATACGTAACAGAAGCTTGTTTTACCACAGTAAAACAAGCTTCTGTTTTAGAGAGGTCATGCCAGATAAACCTCGTGCACACCGCACCATTATTGATTTCCATATGCAACGTATTTATGGATTCATAGCTGAGGAAGGGACACACAGTGTCGAAAGCTTCTGTATTTTATTTTATTTTATCAAAAGAAGCGAGGGGGATTTAAGCACAGGCGCACCGATGAAGAAGTTGGATTTGAGAGGCTAAATCCCACAAGAATATTTCGTGTTGTATTATTTAATTGTCATATGTTGATGCTTTTAAAAGCTACCAATGTGGAACGTATGACCTCCCCCCTCCAAACAAAATTTCTAGGTGCGCCACTGATGCAAAGTGTGAACAACCAATGCCACCCATGTATATAACACATTTTACATAGTTCTAATTGGTACAATTCATGAATGAGCGGCCTAACACCGAAAAAGTTTCAGATTTCATTATCTTTCCTTTGAGAGTTTCTGATTTCGCGTCGTTAATATCAATTTCTATAATTTTCCCTCCATCCTTGATAAAAGTCTTTTTTAAAAAACGATATTCGTTTTTGAACTCATTCGCAACGCAGTGGTAGCAGACAGAAGAATCTGAAACGAACCGATAACGTAACAAAACTAGCGTAAGAATTTTACTTTGCCATGGGAGGAGAAAGGCAAAAGATTTATTGGAAACCTCTCCAAAAACATCATCCTTCGGTTAAAAGCAGCATCAACCCTTGACCGTTAAAGACCGCAGTTACACGAGGCTTTCCGGAGTAGGGTTGCCGTAAAAGTGTTTTATGTTTCTATCAAAGTGTCCAGGTTGAAACACACCATGGGCAACTTGTATCTCCGAGCGAGTACCTTTAAGTTCTCACCGATGTTTTTTGCTACCCCGCCACTATCATCACTAAGTACAAACCTAAAATGTTGATTACATCAAACTTCCTGGGTCGTGAGTGACCTCTGACTACACGCCGTACACGCGTGTCATTTATTTCTGTGAGGGAGCACAGACAGACATGATAGTTTTATCTAATGACTATTTTACTGGGCGCTTCGTTACTCAGAGCACTCGAGAAATGTTTGATATGCAAATTGTGACCGACTTTGTAAACTGTCTCACGTATTTATACGCGCATGCTAAAAATAAAAGTAAGAATCCTTCTATTGGAAAAATAATTCTCCAAATTAGGAATTTAAATCTTTCGAAGCTTCTTTTGAATTCCAACTGCACTTTAAAAACAAAATTGAAATTTATAATTATTTCTTGCGCATGGCAACATCCAACGAATACACAAATTTCTTCATTGTTTTGTCTTTAAACGAGCCACACAACATACCTTAATCGTTAATTATTAAATACAATTATTGGTAGTTAATCATTGATTATTAAATGTTAGTGACGTTATAAACTATATCATTAATTGATGCGCTAGTAATTTAAGTGAAATAAAATACAGCGAATTATAAGATTAAAACAACTTTAAGCGACGTCTGGTGGTTTTATAAACAACTAATAAAAATTTTGGCTTTTCTTCCTATTCAAGAAAAAAACTGTTTGCATAATAGTTTAATGCGGAAAATATTTATTAAAAACATCAGAAGGTAAAGGAATACTGGTATTATGTTAAAATAAAACCACTTTATTCAAAGTGGTAGAGAAAAATGTGAAAACACTGGGTTGTTTTCCCCTCAGAATAACCTAGAAGCGACAAAGTGGTGGCTGAAATAAAGTCATGCAGTGACAATCTGTTGCTGATGATGTCATCAGGACATCACAGTGTTTTCACATCATTACGTCTGTACCAATTTAAGCTGGAATTGCAGTGGCCCTTAAGTGTGGATCCGGGAGAAGTGTAGCATACCTCTCCTTTCTGGAAACTTCAATGAACCCAAGACGTTCTTGGGTTAATCTGGTCTGCTATTTGATAAATAGCAGACCAGATTTAAGTCTTGTAGAGCGAAATTTCATCTGGCGACTGCTATGTTAACTGAGCTGTCATGAACAGTGCTCGCTGGCAATAAAATTAACCACCCAGTCAGGTATAGTGACACGTATTTGTCAGGGCGTTGTTGTAAGAATAGTGATAAGTAACTTGATTAGCCGTGTCACAGACACTTAAGCCCTTGAGCTGTAACTTGAAGATGCCGCGCATATTTAATAAATCGCACGTGATTTAAATGTTCGTTGGGCCAATGCAAAATTAAGAAAGATTTCTAGATTGTTAAAACTACCACCAGTTGAAGGCAGATTCCGTTGGTATCAGCGTGTACTGAATCGGCATTGGCCGTGCAAGCTCTGAAGAATCCAGACACGATCATTGAACCCTCGCTGGCTCCGCTGAATAACAGAAGAGAGAGGATAACACATTCGGCATTGATTCGGCTACAGACGATGCGTTGTACTTCGATGCCATTGTCAAACTCCGAAAATATGAAATGTGGAAAAACTGCCTGGACAAAGTGTAATACATCCCGGAGGTTTTTGGCATTCGGAAATAACTGGTGTTGGGATTCCATCAACATCTTCGATGAGCGAACATATGCTTGAGCAAAATCAGAAAGAGCACAGGAATCTGTCCACTGACAGCCAACGGTACGGTGGTTCAGAGGTCCATGGGATCATGGACCTCTGGACTACAACTTCTGAACTACATCTGCTACAACTTTCCAATCTCAATCGTCAAATTTCAACGCCTGAATACCCTTATCCAACTGTTTTAAGAGGGTAAGCTCGAATATGCGCTTACTATATGAAACAGCATATGCCACAAGTCAAAGTAGCATGCAACTGGAAACATGAAAATTAGCTTAATATGCTCTCGAGGGTTGTGTAAAATCCCGACACATTTCCCCTTTGTGGCCATAAGTTGGACAGAGCAGGGATATAGATATATAAGCAGGGGAAACCCACAAACCGTCGGCGAGGTGTTGGACGATCACGGCTCATCAATGCTCCAAATGAGAAAAGACTCTCACGGATGGTACGTGGCAACAGGGCACACTAGAATCGCTAAAAAGTATGATAAGAGCGTCCTTCTAATTTTTTTGTATCTATATTTTATTTAAGGGTGTTAGAATGTGTCACTATCCTGAGCTCCAGAATATCTCAGATAATCTCTGAATTTCCATGAATATCGTAAAGAATTCATGTCTATTAAATTGAAATAATTTTGAATTCAACATCCAGCAGAGGGAAATGTTAAAAAAGAAAAGTTCTAGTAGAACTTTTCTTTTTTAACGAACTACGTAAATCTATTCAAAAGCTAAGCGCTGCTCGACATTTGGAAAACCCTCTAACAGAATTTACTTAGGAATACACGGACAGCGAATTACGCAGTTGTTATCTTCAACCGTCGAACACTGAAGCTACAACTTCCAAAAATGGGGACAAATTTAATCACGCAATGATCAAATATCGAGTATCCAACAAGTGTCTGAGGACTCACTTCGCAGTTTGTTTGTCTTTATGGTCCCTTATATACATTTTTTTTTTTTAAATTTAATTCAGATAAAGTTACATTCACCCCTAGACAGCAATCAAACGCTAGGAGGATAAACAAAACCATAACATAACATAGCAATACGATATCTATACTGAGTAATATAAAAGATACGAATACAAAGATAAAGATACAAGGCGAAGGCAGATTATGTTCGACATAAATGCTCAATACATACAGTCAGTGTTTTTCCATAAATACAGTCAGCGTCTGCCGAAGCAGATTGAGGGGATGCCGGCAGGATGCTGCAGACTGCCTGGAACAGGAGGAGGAGCGCAGATCATCCTCAATTACAGAAGCCACGTAGGACGATGATGAAATGAAGTTCTAAAATTGAAAGGTAGCGTAGGTAACCGCAAAAACTTTTGTTCTGTAGGTCTTGTCAACGCAGTTTAAGTCCTTGAGAAGTCCAATCGTGTTTGCTGGCAACATATGACTGAGCGAGATGATTTGGTTGAGGGTAGGTTGGATCACAGATGTTTGCCGATCTTATTCTTCTGTTATTCTTGGGCAGGATGATGAGGCTATCGATGCTGGGAGCGTCTAGTTTACCGGAAATGAGCTTAGAGAGGGTAATTAGGTTGCGAGTGGTGATGGTCTGCTTACAAGGTGTCATTCCATGCCGCGAATGTAGTATACCCCTAGAGATAGTAAGGGGATGTGCTGACGTTCTACTGAGGGATCGAAGAAGCCAATACTCAATCCCAAGAACTGCCGCAGGTAGGTTGGAGAGGTAGAAGACCATATTTCCGATGCATAGAGCGCCAGCGAGGGTTCAATGTTCGTGTTTGGATTCTTCAGGGACTGCACGGCCAATGCCCATTCAGTACGCGCTGATACCAACGGAATCTACACAATATCAGATATACTTAGTTGTCAGCTTGCTATTGTGGTAACCCACCAGTTCCTATCGAGCTGACCAAAGAGCTGAGAAGATGTTTTTAGCTTCCTTGAAGTGCTCCTGAAAAGACAGGTTCAAATTCCAGACCAAGTCTTGTGAGAGATGACAAGTTTAATTTGATGTTCATTTATAGAGATGTGCATTGGGTTTATTCTTCTCCTTTTTTGTAAATGTCATCCGGGCAGATTTTTTGGCATTTAGTTCAAGACCAGTGTGTTGGAGAAATGTGCTTATCTCAGAGATTTGTTTTGTTGCAGCTCTTTGGATAGAGAACGCTTGCTCCGGCTGATCCGAAAGAATGAAAAGCTTCAGATCGGCATACGATGCTAAGTTTTGGAAATTTGTTAGCAAAGGTTCCAAAGCTGCTGCGAACAGCGCTGCCGGCAAAATGCCACCCTGTGGAACCCCTCTGAAGACAAAGGGTCGTGAGAGACCATTGCGCTTAACAACGAGTCGTCTTTCCTGCAAATTTTTTTTGAGTACAGAGAGGACTTGGATTGGACAACTGTACAATCAGTTAGTTTTGCTCTTTGTTCTTAGTATTTTCGCGGCAATAACTGTAGGCAAGGAATATCAGTGTATTCTTTATAGGTTTTCTAGTTGTCCAAAATAAAAAATCGAATTTTCGTGGGCCAATACAATCCACCCCATGATGTAGAAAATAAAAATCGATTAAATCCTCTCATCTGGATAGGACACGAACCAAGGCTTCGTCTTCGACACGATGTGGATCAGTGTTATCGTAACCACTGTGTTCGCAGCGAGGGCTCTTACGACAGTCAAAATCCAATTTTTTAGTACCTCGTCCACCAATTAGAGGTCACAAGCTACGTTAGGACACCCAAAAATTTGACCACCGCTAAAGTACATTTGAATTATTGGGACCATCCAGAGACAGCACTGTAATTGACTAGATTCCTTACGAGCCAGACATGTCGCCTTGCGATTTTTGTTTCTGAAGGCTAAAAAATGCTCTGACAGAGAGTCAATTCCAAATTCAATGAAAAGAAGCCATCAAACATGATGTCAACAGAAATCAAAAGGCTTTTATGAACAAGACACGCACAATCAGTTAGTTTTGACTAACTGTTAGTTCTCAGTTAGTTCTGACATCCAGATGGGGACAACTGCCTAAACTGTGGAGATGTAGTAAAAATTAGTTATTAGGGACAAAATAATTCTCGATTTCATCCGGCCGCTCAGATTTATTACTCAGTCCAACGTATTTTAACACCATCATAAGTATTTCTGAGAGCTGATGCAAAATTCGCGGATAAACAAACTCAATGATCGGATTATTCCTGTAATGTACGGATCCCGCGAGAATAAATAAAAATTAGCGCTTACACTTTATTGCGGGTATCGACCACTCATCAGATATCATCCCGGATATGCAAAGAGTAAGGCACACAATTAATGCTGAACACGTGATGGACAAAACTTTGCGGGTGACCGAGTGAGCGAAGATAAGAATGATAATAACGATGACCCTGTTGTGTCTGGTAATGTAGGAAAGAGTTAAAACACACTCCGCAAGTGGGGTGCGGAGCACCGAGATTAGTTCATGCGCCGTTCATTATCAGGCTAGTAAAATAATAGAAATGCGATGTTTATCTTTCGGGCAAGGACAAAGATTTCTTACGAGCTAGTGATAACTCCTAAAGACCTTGATAGTTGGTATGCTGTCGAAATGACCTTTGGCATTTGTTGTCTCGCAAAACTTCTCTTTTCACTCTTATCGCTGCGGTGGAGAATCACCTTACGGAAATAACCATTACAGCAGCGCTTTTGATCCGGAGTGTCGCCAAAAGGAACTAGCATTTGAATAAAGTGAAACCATTAAGATTTGTGGGGGAGGGAAATTGAATACGCTTTACTTTCCCCGTTGAGAGCATGGTTTGGATTGGTGCCAATAACTGAAGCCATGCAGAGTTAGTACCGGGTGGTTATAAAATAAGTTTCCCTATTCAGGCGACCCTAGAGACAAAACGGTTAGAGATAGCGCTGTGAAAATCGGTGGGTATCATTTAGGGCAGTGTTTCTCAATCTTTTTACTCTCGTGGCACATTTTCCAAAGAAGAAAATTTCGCGGCACACCTACGTAGTCATAGAAGAAGAAATTTCTAAATTTCGCGGCACACTTGGAAAATTTTGCGGCACACTAATGTGACGCGGCACACCCTTTGAGAAACACTGATTTAGGGTATGAGAAAGCGATTTGTAGAAGAAAAAAAATTAGTTCAGATTTATTCCACCAGGGGAGAAATTGGCACTGTAAACACGAGATGGAATACTTAACTTAGGATTAGATTTTAATATCAGAACTTAGAAATCTACAGATATTTTGTTCTATGTGCTTTCCTTCACTTCAGATGACATTCTGAAAACGTAGGACTGCGTGCGACAGTTTCGCGTAGCATTTCATTGGGGGATGTTGGCTACACGCTGTTTAATGCTTGCTTTCAAATTGACAAGCATCTGTATGCCGCCATGGTAAACCCTGTCTTTCAGGTATCCCCATAGCCAGAAATCACAGGGATTGAGATCTGGTGGGATTGAGGGCTGACCAGAACTGCGGAAAGTCTCTAGAATTGATGCGATCATTTCCGAATGTTGAACGAATTAAAGCCGTTCTTTCACTTGTCGACCAACGTGGGGAGGGGCACCATCTTGCACGAACACTACGGTCTCTAAGCATTGCATTTCTTGCGGAGCGGAAATAATGTGATCTCTTAGAAGAGAGCAGTACCGTGCACTAGTTACCGTACACCTTAAGGGGCCATGAGGTGTAGACTCTTCAAAGAAAAATGGCCGAATTATATGCACAGCAGATGGGCGAGAAGTTCCCCATATTCGGCAGTTTTGTGCACTTACAGTCCCAAGAAGAGTGAAATGTGCCTCATCAGACCACAAGATCATTCGATCCCATGTATCGCCAAGTTCCAAACGAGCTAGAAATCGTGATCGCAAGACTTTAGTTCTTGCACTACGTGAATCTTGCACGAGAACCGGCGTAAAATTATTCGAAGCACTTTACATACAGTAGACCAAGGAATGTGCAGCGCTGTTTTCCTCCTGGTGGCGGAAATTTGAACTTTTTTTTTTTCTTCTGCAAATCGCTGCCCCATTCCCTAAATGATATACCCACCGGTTTTCACAGCGCTAATTCTAACCGTTTTGACACTAGGGTCTCCTGAATATGAAACTTTTATAGCCACCCGGTATATTTCATACGTGTAAGCTGTGCGTGTTCGAAGGCTGGTTTGTTTAGGGAGTATAGGAACGCGAGGGAAATCGAGAGGAAAAAAAATCTGCCTCAATAGGAAACTATGCAATACTTGGGGGGGGGAGGAACTCGGTTTCCTTGAGTCATGGACTGGATTTGAATATGGATATTTTGAAACGAACAAGTTGGTCTTGTGCAAGGACCTTGGGATCCAACCTGACCGCTAAATACGTTAATGATAAATTGATAATATTCTTTACAAAGTGACTAGCCATAAACGTGGTCATGCTAAATTATAAACAGAGCAGTTACTTTCTCGGCTCTTGACCGAAGGCAAATTGGGTATGCGGGTGGGAGAGGACGAAGGACACCAGAGTTTGTTTCATGTTTTTCATCTTCTCCACATTGTACAACTTACCTGATGTTTTCACCACCTCGTACCTCTTTCTACTGTTACTTAAAAATAAGAATCACTTGTCACGATTCTTATTTTTAAGTAAAATCTTTCTTTCATTTAGTTTTGCAACTAATGGAAGAAAGGTTTTTTGTTGAACTCAACTTTCCTAACCGAATTTCAACTGTCGGTTTCCTTAACTCCCCACACTGCCTTAATTGCACGTTTTACGATTCGTTCCGTTTAAAGTTGTCAGCTAAGATATTTCTTGTCACTGACTGCCTAACCTACAACTCCTCTTTTTGACCTGTTTTGACTCAAAATCTCGTTACCCCATTCTGTCAGATTCATGTAGTGTTTTTGTCGCTGTTCAACGCTACAAATCACTCTGGGTTTTTATACATATTTCTTATAACCTTATTTTCCTGTCAAACTCCATAACAGTGAAGTAATTATCCTCGGTGACTTCATAACTGCATCCTTTCTCAGCCATACTGATCCACATGGTAGAAACACACGAATTGGCGATTACTCATTCTTTAACATAAACTGTTCGTTAGCCTAAAGGAAAAACACAACAATCCCAAACCACAAATAACAACCTTAATCTTTTCTTCAACAAAGCCCGATGCAAACACCTTTACAAAGCTCAGGAAAGAGCTATTCATAATTTAATGTTTTTCGTTAAATTGGAGCTCTATTACTAAGACACGAGTTTTCAATTGAAAGACTCCTCTTTTATTCTGTGGATTATCAAAATATTTGATATCAGAAAGTGTTACACGGCGTTATTGTCTCCATATGGGATACAACAGGCCCAGATTTATTGTCATGAATCCTATTCTTGATATTGCTGAACATTCTATACTGAAATTCAATCAATTCGGCGCAACAATTTTCTAGCAATGCATATCCAACTTCCTGCATTCGCTTAATTCTTTAAACAAGCCGTGACTTTTGCTTCTCACTGACAATTCTACTTCTTCCTAATTTTTAGAATTAGTTTCAGCAGTAAAATGTCACATAGAGTTCTCTAGATGCACTGAGTGGCTACTTTATTAAGTACCTATACCTAATAGCAAGTACGTCCTCATTAGCCCCCAAAAAACAGCCTGGATTCGTCGGAGCATGGACTGAACGAGGTGTAGAAAGTGTGCCATGGGGATACTGGTCCATGATGACCAAGCTGCTTCCCATAGTTGCCGAAAAAAGAGGATTGTGTATCTCTATTTCCAAGTGTTCGTTCCACTTCATCCCACAGGTGCTCAATTTGATTGAGCTCTAATGACTGGAAAGGCCACGTATACGAGTGCAATCTCTGTACAATTCTGGCCTTGTGACGTGGCGCATTATCCTTTTCAAAGACCACATTCTCAGATGGATACATCGCAGCCATGAAGTGATGAGCCTTTTCGGACCCAATGTCTGGGGGGAGGGAACAATCTGCACCATTACACTGACACTAACAGTCTGCATTGTTGACACTTGACAGTTGCAGCTTGGATCTACGGGCGCATTATGGCCTTGCTGTCCTTGCGCCGTAAAGCCCTTAAACAAACACACATCAACTTGGATCTACGCACTCAGGCTGTTTTCACCATACGGTCCTTCCATCAGCGTGAAGCAGCAGAATCCAGTATTGGTCAGACCAGCCTACGTTTTTCCAGACCTTCACAGTCCAGTGTTTCACATGTAGTGTATCGCAGTCGACGAACGAACCGGGTTCCAACTCCTTTCGCAAAAAAAAAATAAAGGTACAGTTACAGTGGACCTCTACAATTGTACCTCTTGTTTATTGCTGACAGGAGTTGGAACCCGATTCGGTCATCGGCTGCGATACACTATCTGTGAAAAGGTAAGACAAATTGCACGTTTTGAGATGTTTTAGTTTACCACTGTTATTGCTGTTGTTTTCATCGTTTCAGTCATAACCGACTTTCGGAGACTTTATGGACGAGCTGCCTCAATGCTGTCCAGTCTTCAACAGCTTCTTTCAAGTCCTTCATGCTCATGCCAGTATCAAGCCAGCGTGTTCTTTGCTGACCTCTTCTCCTCCTCCTCCAGTATAACAGTGGTAACGCTGTTATACTGGAGGACCATAGACTTTCTGTTATCCTGCATAGTCGCTCATCCTCCGTCGGCCTCTCGCATCAATGAGCTGATTTCGACAACAGGATCGCTGTTCATACGTAAAAACCCCAGCAAGGTTTCAGTTTCCATAATAATCATACCAGGAATTCTGGCGCTAACTATATCGCTACTTTTAAAGATAGTTAAAACTTTTATCTACTTTATTCTCTCACTTTTATCCATAATAGTTAATAATTAAGATGGGGGTCGTGATCTGAGTCCAATTCTGCGTTGGGTGGAGTGTGAGCTGTACGGGGTTAGGATCCAACTGGTTATTTCTCCTTACGAGACATTAATTACTTAAGCTAAGCTAGACGCAATTGAGCTGTTCCAGAAAAGTTTCTTTCAGATGAGAAAGCTGCGGTGGGAGATTAAAGTTACCTACTACGAGATAAAATAAATAATTTTCTGTTTATACTCTGAGACGACTACATATGGTCACAGAAGTTTTCAAGATAGAATACAAAAAAAACGCCGTATTTATCAGTTACATGGGCTACTGTTTTAAATGCTTTTTTTTTTTTTTTTTGTTAGTTGTCGGCGCATCGCTTCTGTGGCCATAATGCACCTCCAAAGGTTTTTGCACCACTCTGATCCAAGCCCGAGGCGGGATTCGAACCCGCAATCTTTGGGTTGCTAGGCAGGCACTTTACCCACCCGGCTAGCCCGATCGGCATTTAAATGATGCATAAGCCATGCTTTTCACTGAGAGCTATCACTACAAGTCGAAGGTCTTCTTTAAGAGTAGTTGTGACTTGCTCAGTAGAGGCGCTAAGTTTCAGTCTCGACGCATAGGCTTCGAACGATCTTGATAGCTTTGGAGTTTTGATGTCTTGGTCTGCTACACGCAGACATTTGATATTCCTGACAAATCAGAGACAAATATATGGTATCCTGGGACACTGTACTTGAATCTGGGCTTTGCTGGAAAGAAGGTAGAATGTTCGATTCGTTATACCGTTATTATGCACTTTGATAGTTGTGGGATTTCTGGACGGACAGATGAAATGGGATCAGTTTCTCGATCTTTTAACTCTCCTTTTCAAAGGGAACCCATTCGATGATCATGGAGTAGAAAAGCGCAAATTGGTTCCCCATTATCAAGGACGGAAGTTTAAATTAATTCAAGATATCGTGTAACTAGGTTCTGCTGTCTGAAAGAATGAAGACGCTGCACCGGTACCTTCTCGTTGGACAGGACCGTGCCACACAGGTGGGTAAGATGTTATAATCCAAAGTTAGGCGTGGCTCAGATTACACGACTGCCTCTAAGCACACGGGAAACTATCGTCAGTTAGTTAGAGAGAGAGAGAGTGGTCACGTCTGGTGCTTTCACGTGGAGGGCAACGGATGGGGATACTCCATCGTTTGACTAAATATCAGTGGCCCTACTTATGCGGTCATTATTCAAGCTGTCAACGTCCCCACCTCAGAGGGGAAAAAGAGCACTACTGCTGTTCTTCAAGTGCGCAAATATTTTCTACGACCAGTACATACTTTTCAACTTCAAGTCGGTGACTCGTTTTTGTATAACAAAACGGATTCAGACTGATTTTAAAAATTTTAGCTCTGATTTAACGGAGCTCTCGCGTACAGGGCCTATTGAATATTCTAGAACAATCATCAAAGATTTGTTGGCTGGCCTACACATATTCTGAGTACGAAGTGAAGTGATTGAAGTCAGAGTTCCTCTTGAATTTATGACTGTTCAGTTCATCAATCGTGATCCCAAGGAATAAATTGACTGGAAGCTATAGCGATTAGGGCATATCACAGGTGTTCAGACTATTCTTAACTGACGTGGTTATAAGAACGTTTCATCGCTCTAGACTAAGGAGAAAGTTCAGAATATCCAACTGGAGCAGTTCTTATATCAGAATATCCAACTGAAATTAAAATATACGCGCAAGAGTTTCAAATCAAAAGGGAACGCTAATGCGTCCTAAAATTAACAATCATGATATGGATTGAAGCAAGACTGATGCATTGATAAGCGTGATCCTTATAACAACATTTGCTCTCGTGTGGGACTATACCATTTCACCAATAGTGAGATGGTATGGTGCCGGAAACAAAACTATTTAGCAAATTATTGTTATCAAAACCATTCCATTAGGAGTTTCCTTGGAATCTGAAAGAAACGAACTCCTTAGAGCATCCTCTATAAGTTCTTTGAAAGATGTGGTGGAAAAGCATTGTTGTCTACTGTAACAAAATCGGAAACAGCTGAACATCGGGATGGAGGTATTTTGGGGACGAAACACCGATTTCCGAAAAGAAAAGCCATGCAATCTGAACCAAATTCTAAAAACCAAAACATTCTTTTTTATAGCTATTCTTCAGTAGTCTACAAAGGCAATAAATGTGATCGTTGTAATTAACATACTGTATTTTCGACATTCGTTCAGCTTTTCCGATGGCCATGGTGCGACACCGATGCCTTACCAGTCCAGAAGACAAAAGTCTTTCTTGTAGGTCTACTTGAAATAAACTTCTCCGCATAGCTAAGGCACTTTAGGCACTAAATTGTAAAGAACGGGTGAACACCCTGCAGATTTCGTCGTAACCACTGGGCAGGACAGACAGACAGATAGATTATTTAAATGCGTCTAAAATATCGCTTAACCGAAGCGTACGATTACCTTTGTTCGGATGTCGAACAGCAGTAGGAGGTGGGCGCACCTCGCTATTTCCTACTACAAGTAACAGTAAATACCTCCTCATCGAGATATCCACCCAGCTTTCAACACTATTAATTGGCATATTAACTATCTGGACATAATATCTGCGCACGTCATTAATTCCTTTCTTTAAGAAAGAAAGGACCACTGGGAATCATTTCCCGTAGTACACAATTTGTTTAACAACAAATTTGAAGAGCTATTATTATCGGTAATTTATTTATCCTTCGCTGTCATACTTCATTGCGATGAAAAATGTTTATAAGCAATTGTAGACACTCTGATAGGACTCGCAGCTATTCTCCACAGTCCAACATCCACCCTCGTGTCCTTATCTGCATGAGGCACGAGGGACCTCGCAAATAAAACGACGCCAAATGCAGCACGTTTTACTTTTCCTATTGTTACTGTACGCACGTGACGTGAATGTTGCGTCTAAGTTTTCAATTCACTTTTTTTTTTTTTTTTTGCTGCGTAAACTTAACAATAAAGTGCTGTAATCAACGCATATTAAACGCACTATAAGTACCAAGAAGCGTTTTTAAGTCTTCAGTTGCTTCCAACAGATGGCGATAGCGCGTTATTGCCTCGGCGTTCCCGTGTAATAGATTTGGTAAATTAGTTACTATCGGGAAAGATAGAGGGCATTATAAAAAAATTATAATAAAATAAAATAAAAATCGGCAGTCATGAATTTAAACTGACAGACAGCGTGGATGAAAATCCAATGAACATCCGATGACACGCTGTTAGACACTACTCTGACCCTCATATATACTTGTTATAGGATCCATTCATTTATAATCAGTGTTACTAAGTTGGCATACCAATGTTTATGATTGGTTGTCACCTTTAACACTGAAATGCATCTCGCGTTGCTGGTGTGCTGACAGTTTTAAAAAATGATGGCCAATCCGATCACGACCGGTAACGCTTCGTTTAGCTTACAGAAACGCACGTGTCCTTAGAATTTCTGACTTAAAATTCCGTTTTTAGCGAAGGTTTCACAGTATCCCTGAATACCAATCTTCATGGGCCCACTTACAATGCCCCTGAGAGGACTGAAATGAAATTGAACTGAAATCTCAGTCAGGGGATGACTTCAACCAATTTTTAATTCCAAACGATACAATCTTATAACCAAGTTCAGGCTATTTTAATAACACAAATGAATCCATTAAACTTCAAAATCTGCCCTTATTTATCCTACACGTCCTGTACATATATTTATGATTGCAATTCTGTTTCTCAGCATCGGTACAATGGAGAATGCTATCATGAAACATGTCCCGGGCTATTTTTTCCGCTCCAGTACTGCATTGTGGTTAATAAACCCGGTACCTTCTTAAAATCCACAACCCCGTTTTTTTTTTGAAGAGGCAAAACATGAAATGTCCTTTAGTTGGAGAATTGATGTCACGCTATTACAGCGTTTCTACTAGAAAGACAGCCAGAACGGCACCTTTCCGGTTGGGATCCAAAGTGGAAGTTATCTTCCAGCTTTGTAGCGATGTCCTTGTAGGAACAAGACAGATGTGATATAATTGGAGAAGATTCATTAAAAAAGACTATTGTCAGAAGAATCTTTATGATTGTTTAGTTTGTTTCATTCATAGAGGGGATAGGCAGGACGCGACGTTTTTTCTATGAGGGATACTAACCCTGACCCATACAGGCTATGGTGAACAAAGTTTAGCAGTGAAGCGCTAAATCAACTATAAGAAGTCGAGAGGTCGGTTTAAATAGGAGGTTCTGAAAGTTCGAGGACAACTGGATTGAGTTCGCCCTACCCAGAACTTGTGTACACATACAAATGGATGGATGGCTTACCTATATTTGTGGTACTTCCACCATTTCCGGTTTGACTTTACAATAAGCGCATGTTTGATTTCGAAAACAGAAAAAGAGCATTCATTTACAAAATTGAAACATACAGAAAAGAAGCCTCCTCCTTCTTAGAAATGTAATCGCCGCGTTTCTCAACACTACCATCATATTTTTACATCTTTTGCCGTTTCTCCTGACATTTTTACAGCGAACAAACACCGTATGAGTAACATGATAGACAAAGAGTGGCCACCCCCTAACGAACTATTCATGCGCAGATTATGACAAATAGTGATGTCAGAGGGTTAGGTGGAGTGGAGTATCTGTCACGTCATTTCTTGTTACTTAGAAAAAAGAGAGAGGGGTTACGTGCCCTCGATTCGTGATGGATATCTTTCTTGGCGTTTTTTATATATAAGATTAGTTTGCATTTTAGCATATCCGTAAATATGTTGCCATTCTTTAACTTCAAGTGGCTCTTCTGTATTGAATTATCACACTGTGAGTGACTTTTCCACTGCCACCTCGACCTGTACCATAGAAATAAAACGTTTGGGCAATTTATACACGCCCCGAGCGTATTTTTACTAAACATCCTCAACCAGTTGGCTTAGTTTTTGGCTAAAAGGATAAAATCTGGTACAAAAAATTGACAGAGAACGAGTTCGTGATTGGATAAGCAGAGTGCGCAAAAACTAATAATGTAAGAGTTTAAGGCCTTTATTAAGCAATCACAATGAACTTCTGGTGGGTGTAATGGGCTGTCAGGAGTCGCGTGTTGAAATCTGAATAGTTACAAAGTACCTGACAGCCCTGGGACGATTTCAATTTTAAGACTGACTTAGTCGGTCTTAAAATTGAAATCTGGCTAAGGTTAAAAGCGGTCAAGGTGGGGGGGGGGGATATTCACGGCTTAACTGGTCAACTCCACCTTTAATCCTCATTTTTTTTTTTTTTTTCAATTACTGTATTCGTAGTTTCATATTTTACACGACAGATGGCAGTAATTTCTGCAACGCAAATTGTATATCAAGCATAGGAGATTGCTGAAATTTAGAATGAAAGTTCTCAGTGGGGTTCCGTTTTCATAATCAATTCACAAGTCCAAAAGAACAGATGTTCCCTTTCCTCTACGTTGTCTCCGAGGGTGATTAATTCCGGCTTTTCTTAATGATTAAGCAGATGATGTTCGTAATAACCTGATGAGGGATAATGTCCCACAGTCAAATTACAGTGTTTTCAAAATAATTTGTCTACGCCTAACACAACAACCACCTGCCATTGGCTAATGGTCAAAGTAGCATTTTGCGACCAGATGAGGCTGAGGAAACGGGAGTGGGGGAGGGAGGGAGGATCTCTGTTTAGGTGGATCAACACACAGACGAGCTACTATTTTTTTTTTATTCCAATGTACTATAAATTCAGCGCAGAAAGAGAAAAATATTTAAATTTGGTAAACAGAGATTCTCGTGAGCTTTGCGCAATTGCGGGATAAAAGAAAGAGGGGCTTGGGAGGAGAAAGAATATTTCGGGACAAGTAAAACTTCCAAATAAGGTCGTCATAAAAGCAATAATTCTGGATCGATGTCCTCTACATTGCATTAGCTAGTTGTCCGGGGGCTGAAATACATTTAAGTACCGGTAAGCAAAGTATGAGATTTCGATTGTGGGTCAGGGAAGGCTTATATAAATGGATTCATTTATTATACAAATTAAAATCGGGTAAACTATACTTCGTGGTCGTTAAGAAAACCGAAAAATAAAAGAAGTGAGCGAGACCTTTCAAAAACTAAATGCAGTCTGTTTTACAATTCATTTCCATACCCAACGCAATCGGATCAAAGAACATCTTGGAGGCAAATACAAGGGCTGTAATAGTAATTGGTTTCATTTCTACTGTAGATCCTTCGATACAGAGTACAAATACTTGCTGGTATTCCACTAATGAGAGGACAAAAAATTAAAATGGTCATATTTTTAGAAAACGTTTTTCACAAATTTGATGCTAACTGAAAACATAAATACTAGTATCAGAATTCAGTTTTGGTACCGTAACTGTGACCTTTTTTTTTTTGTTGAAGAGAACACACTAGGAATTAGAGTAAGAGTAGAATGGATCAGAATGTAAGGTGAGGAACAAAGATGGACAAAGGTGAAGGGCCCACCCGGTGATTTAAGGCGAAGTGGGGAGAGGGTATAGGGAATTAAAGTCACGGGGACAGGTGCCCCCGTTGTGATCGCCATTGGCCTTGCGCTCTAAAGGGATATCTCGTACTCATCAGAGTTCCAGTAGCATCGATTCGGCACCCACAAAAGGGTGCCAGCATAATCCTACCCCAGAGTGGGGTTTGCACGATAGCTTGGTTGCTATAATTTCCTGCACTTTGTGGGTAATGCATTTATTCTACCCCTGTTGAGGTTTGCAATGGTGGTGGAACGTTCCGGTCAAGCCTGTCATTGGTGTGATAAACCCGTCTGGTGGTAACAACTGCCTGTGCAAATCGTGTGAAGGCTGCATAAGATGTTTCATCGTTTATGAGAATGTGCTCCTGTTGTAGAGGGGGGGGGGGGTTGGATTGTATCTCGGTGAAAAGTCGTAAGCGGTGATCATCATATGAGGAACACTCGTACATGACGTGGACCCACGACTCCTCATCTCCACAGTGGCAGTAAGGATTGTTTTCGATACCGAGAACTGTTAACTTTTTCTGGAATGGGCCGTGCCCAATAAGCAGAAAGGTTGCCTGTAGTCCAGGTGAATACCAGGGAAGACGCTTCGGATAGGTAAGGGCGATTGTGGGGAAGTACTTCTTAGTATTTGTTGCATTCCAGGATTCCTGCCATAGACGCTGCAGGTGGCTGGGCTGGTAGAGACCTCTTTTCACTACTTCCAGGTAGAGGGGGCATGAATCCTGCAATGACTTGGAGCGCAGGGGTGCTGACTGTGCGGCATGCCCTGGTATCAGACAGAAGCATAAATCGCTGAATTGAACCGAGTTTACGCCTCTTCCGCTCTAGTGCACCATATGGAGGCCCCATAACAGACAATCGGTACGAATACCGCTTTGTAAATTAGAGAGAGGGCCTTGTGCTTCATACCCCAGTCAGCCCGGCTTATTCATCTGATCATGGTTGCGTATTTTCTTATTTTAACGGCAAGGTACTTCAAGTGAGGATGAAAGGTGATGTTTGCATCTATGTGGAGGCCTAGGTATTTAACTTCAGTATATAATCGGATTGGTACGTTGTTGCTTATCTTGATGACCGGGGGTCTGTGGATTTGAAGTTTCTCTTTCAACAGGATGGACTTCATTTTTTCACCCGAGATGGATAATTTGCGCAATTAGGTCCAATTCTGTAGCCGTCCGAGAGCTTGATTTTCTTTCACTTCCAGTCCATCTCTTGTGTCAGTGTATTATAAGAGCAAGATCATCAGCGAAGACCAGGGGTGAGATCCCACCCCGTAACTATGACCTTATGAAATGTGTATATATACGTACGTACGTGTGTGTGTTCCCTAGCTGCCTTTGACTTGGCGCATTATATCATTAGACGATAATGCACCATAAAACCCTTAAACAACCAACCCTAGCTACCTAAGGTTTTTGTCTTTTTTTTCTCGGTTTCTTCGGTTATTTCTCGGTCTTCGGTATTCTTGTCTTTTTCTGTGGTTATTTTTTTTACATAACCAGTTTGTGTACAGAAATGTGCTTAAACTGAACAAAACAATATTAAGAACTCAACAAAAGAATCCATCCATAATACACAACTTTTAATTCGTCAAATTTATAATGATAAAAAGATAAATCACTGCCGGAAACACAGGGTTCTTGAGTCTGGTTCTGACAAGCTTTACACAAAATCAATCTATTCTCGGAGTGCTTCTTCAAGCATTCGTAAGAATACTTGAATCACAATCCCATGGACTACCAGGTTCGGTCACTACTTCTATCGTACGACTAATTACCAAGAAAACAGATCACACGAATTTCCAAAACTGGCGTTCAATATTCTTAATGAATACAGATTGCAAAATAATTTCCAAAACCATCGCCAATCGACTGAAATCCATTCTCCTGATATCATCGATTACCAACAAACATACTCTGTACCAGGAAGATCAATACACGAAAATCTTTATCTGATTCGTGACCTCCTCTCCACTGCAAACAGCATACAGGAACACCTAGCATTTATTAGACTTGACCAGGAAAAGGCTTTCGATAGAGTGGAGCACTGCTACCCTGAACGCGTTCGGCTATGGACCTGCATCACCCAAACAATCCATCTGCTATACAAAGAAGCCAAATTCTGCTTGAAACTGAATAACCACCTCACCCGCACCCTGTTATACCCCAGAGGGATAAATCAAGGCTGCCCACTCTCTGGAAAACTTTACACACTAGTCATAGAACCATTCCTTAAAAAACTGCCACCAATCTACAATTCCGACGAACGCTGCTACCAGAACCTCGCCTAAAAATAACACATTCAGCATACTCAGATGACATCACAATTGTTATACGCAATGACGGTGAATTTGAAGTCATCCAAAAGGATCATGACCTCTACTCTGAAGCATCAGGTGCAAAACTAAATCATTGTAAGACCAGTAGCCTATGGGCTGGCAATTGGAAAGCCAGAACCTACTCCCTCATCCAATGCACACGATCAAGAGAGGGGCTGAAATATCTAGGAATGCATCTTGGTAGCGCACAGAATTTCGCCCAAAAGAACTGGCTCGAATTGCTGAGTCGCTTCAATAGAGTACTGGGAGATGGAGAAGAGCGCTAAGAGGGAAAGTGCCAGTTGTCAACCAGGTAGCGGCAAGTCTTCTCTGGCACACCCTGAAAAAGTTCCAACTGGAACTTTTTCAGGGTGTGCCAGAAACCAACTGGATATCCTTCTCTGAACTCTGTAAGCCACTCGCTGAAGGGGAGAAGGGGTTGGTCTCCCTTGAATACAAAATTACAGCATTCCGGATCACTTTTCTTATAAAGGCACTGAAAATGAAACACCACTTATTCTGTCATTAGATAAACTACTAGCAATAGTCATAAAAGGGCTCATTTTATCAACAATCTTAAGAATGGATATGGTGCCAGCTCCACTCAAAACTACGCTCCTCCTATAAAGTCGCACTGCACCGCTGGAAGAAGATAAATCTTAATCATGCCCTGGAGAGAACATCACTTCCTGGAGTACTTTCAGAACCATCTTCTGTAATAAAATGATGTGTGTGTGTGTGTGTGTGTGTGTGTGTGTGTGTGTGTGTGTGTGTGTGTGTGTGTGTGTGTGTGTGTGTGGAGTATCGCTGGTTAGGAATGTCAGCAATTTGCTTTCCTGGATGTTCCAAGGGAGGATCAAAGGAGCCTTAGAACCCTTTTTACCTAGATTAGAAGATTTAGCGATCTGTTCAGTAGCATTTTCATTTTTCCCCTCCGTTTACTAGTTTGTTTTTTTTTAACTGTTCAACTAAAGCGTTATAGCTGGTTCTGTTGACTTGACAACTAGTTCTGGATCCCTATCAGTGGACCTTTGGTTTTTTCTTTCTGATTGACTTAACCAGTACTTCTGGTGCCGATTTTGCACTGGCCTCTGAAGATGAATCAGTAGAATCAGCTTTAGAACTTGAGGGCGAAGAAGAGTTTCCATCCATAGCAGTATTTGGATGAAAAGCAACAACATGCGATAAAAAGTATTACATTACACTGCCCGAGAAGAAAAAGTTTGACTGCTAGGAGGCACCTGTCATCACCTCCTCAGCAATACAATCAAATTAGGTACTTATCTTCACTTAAATCCAAATATTTTGCACAATATATATATATATATATATATATACACACATATATATATATATATACATATATATATATATATACATATATACAAACAATTTTATTTCTAAACCATCTTATTGTTTGCCAACTGTTCTTTGTAATTTGTTATCCAGTTTTCTCTCTGATCGCTCACTGAGGGAAGGCGATGGTAGATGGCTCTCTGTCTTCTAACTTCTCCACTAATGCCGGTGTCCCCCAAGGTTCAGTTCTTTCCTCCAATCTTTTCCTCTTGTATATTAATGACCTTCTTCCATTGATTGGAAATCCTATCCATAGTTTTGCCGATGATAGCACATTGCATTCAACTTTCCATTTTGAGAAACCTTGTCCAGCTCAATCAGCTTCAAGTTCTCGAACATCTGCTGCCAATTCCTTAAATGCCGATCTTCAGGTAATTCTCCAGTGGGGCAAAGACAACTTAGTTGATTTCAACCCTTCTAAAACTCAGTCTTGTCGTATATCTCGCAAAAAGGATTCTTCTGCTCCTATGCTTATCTTTAGTGACACTCCGATTTCTAGGCAAAAGGATATATCTCTTTTGGGGATTACCCTGACTTCTAATCTCTCTTGGCACAAGCACATTACAAATATTGCTTCCTCTGCATCCAAGACAAATTGGTTTTCTCTTTCGCTCTCGGCGTTACTTTTCTTCCAAACAGCTGTTCACTCTGTACAAATCGCAAATCCGCCCTACGATGGAATATTGTTCCCACATCTGGGGTGGTGCCCCCAAAACCTCTCTCAGGCTTCTTGATTCCATTCAGAAGAGGGCAGTTATGTTAATTAATGATTCATCTCTAACAGAGTCTCTCCACTCGCTGTCTCATAGACGTACTGTTTCTGCTGCATGCCTCTTCTACAGATACTTCCATGGGCACTGTTCTTCTGAACTGGCTTCTATAATTCCCGCTCTCTCTCTCTTTCAAAACAGTCCGAACACGTGCCGCCACCAGCCAACAACCATTTACTGTCCAACTTCAAACCCACAGAACCAACTTTTCATCTTCCTCGTTTATTCTTTCAACTGCCGTTTTCTGGAATAACCTTCCTTCATACTTATTTCCTGAAAATTACAGTCTACAGAAGTTCAAGTCCAATGTCAACAAATATCTTCTTTAGTTTTCTTCTCAACCTCCAACCCAAGCACGGTACTAAGTACTATAGGTTCCAATACCTCTCGTGTTTGGGGTTTACATAAAAAAAAAAAAAAAAAAAAAAAAAAAACTTGGTTAGAATAGAAACAAGTTAAAGTTTGTGGACCTGTAACTCCTGTGATAGTCAACAGGGAGCGCTATAAAATTCACAAAAGAAAAAAAAAGGATAACGGACCTTGCAATCGATGCCCATCTCCCAATTCCTACGTCGAACTGGGCAAGAATAAAGACTATGGGCGACCTCCTGACACCATGCCTTGAATGGAAAGGACCAGAAGACTTGCCCATTAAAACCATAAATGCAAAGCATCCATCAAACAGACGATTCAATACAAACTTATAAAATCAGCAATCGCACAAGAGTTTCCAGACATTACAAAAGCAAAAGTGATTGAAAATGTCACCGGATCCTCACCTGCACCAATCATTATTATCACATCACCAGATGCCACGGTACCCTTGTCGCCTACACCCTCCTAAAAAGTATATCAGCTAATTAAGTCACGCCACACGGTCACTTTTTCGTTGTCCGCTTGCCAAACTCGCCCTGTGACCTACTCCTGTCACCTACACCTTCCAAAAAAGTATATCAGCTAATTAAATCACGCCACACAGTCACTTTTTTGTTGTCCGCTTGCCAAACTCGCCCTGTGCGGTCCTCCACATACCACAAGCTACCGTCTAACTTTAAGTTGAACCTTTCGCACAGGACTAAACGTTAAAAATGGGATGCTGACAAAGTGCAGACTGTAGCACAACATCCTTCCCATCAAAGTCAAGCTACAAAGTTTCGGATTACGTGCTTCAAGCTACTGCCTCTTCTGCGCCACTCCAGGTACCCTAGAACACACATACCTGGCCTGTCCTGTGAACAATAAGCTGATCGAGTACACATTGTATGCTGTAAGGCTTGCCTGCTACCACGCCCACACTCGAGAGGACTACTGGTACCAGCCTCACTCTGAACAGACAACACACATCACATGCAACTTCTTATTCATTGCCACGAAGGCCATCATTTAAAATTTTTACTTTAAGCACACAAGAAGCAGGGACGTGCTTCCTGTTAACACATTAGCATATCAAAGTTGCATTGCAGAATTCTGCTCGAATTCCACAGTCACAGACGAGAAATTTTGAATCATCTTAACAGCGAACGGAACAGTGTCGGTCATCACTGAAGAGTCTATCAACTTCAAGGAGAGACCTTAAGAAGAGGCTGATCAAATACCCAGAAACTGTCTTAAATTCCAGGAGTGGAAATTGCTTCTCATCGACTACAGGATACATCTTCGATGGAAATTGTTTCGTTCAGGCTATGCAATTTCGATACAATTGTTTCTTCTTCTTTTTTTTTTTTTCGAAAGTAGCAAAAGAAGAATCCTGTTTGCTGTAACACCATTTTTTTTTACAGATGAAGCAAACTGACGATCTCAGAATGCAGAGGATTCGGTAGCCACAGCTGGCACTATTAAAACACAGTTGCTGCAACACTAGTCGATGGTTTATCAAATACATGGGTGACTTCGGAAACTAAGTATTCTCCAAAAAAAATACACACACCCGGATGAGTACATGCACGCGCAAATCGAGTTCAAGTTGTGCAAATCTGAAACTTCGTAAGACAACCCATCTCCGCGATTCATTTCTGGAATTGCAAGAATATCAGGAACTGCTTATTTCTCTACCAGAAATCAAGATAGATGGAACTGTCTCTTATCTTAGATTACTGTATCTCATCGGGATCCATTTGGAATTCCATTGTGGAATTCCAAATAGAAAATGACTCTTCTAATTTCAGTGTGTCTTGTGTTTTATAATTTTTACATTTGCCTGTTATCCTTTCAGTACTGCAACTGCATGATTGCAATCCATTAACCGATCCCGCTAGAAGGTAATTGTCCGGGGTTGAGACAGTGTGAATAAAGCTCTTCGGTCTACAATGTGAAATTAAACTTCAACCCTCTTCCGGGTGGGAGATGAGTAGCGAAGCCACTATACTGTCATGGAAAACCTCCACTGCTTCTTTTATAACCTTTTAATACCTTCTCGAAGTGAAGTCTCGAATTTTATTTTCGTTCTCCACATTTTAAAAACGTTGGGAAGGGGAAGACAAGTGAAATTATACATCAACCTTTATGTTGATAACCAGGCGTGTGGGAGTCTCAGCCGAGGGGTCAACTTTTCCATATTCGCTACTTCCTGGAGCGAGGATTTGTGATGAAACAAGAGCAGAAAATGAATAGAGTTCACTACCCAAGCGACGGCAGCCGTGTGTGCGGAGACCTTGGTCCGTCTATTAGGATATTCATGATAGTGTTCACCTCAATGTAAATCGCGTTCTCCTCTCGTTTTATCCAGCGTTTTACTAAGGGGAGAGAGGATTAATTTTACTTAACATGCAACAGAATGAGGGTTTGTGTAAATGAAGGGTGTTTTTAGTTATTTCCCCCTGATTAATGACCAATCGCTGGACGTGAGGACAACGTCTGCAGAATAATCAGCTCACGGCATCAATCACCTTGGCCCATGGTATCGTAGCGCAGGACCGAAATCTCGTGTAGGCTCCGTAACCTTGGGTCGAAAAACGCTGAAGGGCTTCGTCTAAGGCACGTCAATTTCCACAAACCTGTTTAATGACATCACGGTTAGATCTTAGAGCGCGAAATACAATTTTGGCCACCAAGATAACGAGGGAAATCCCCTTCTCTTCCCCTCCTTCCTTTTTTCTTCTCTTATTACGATGTCTGCCTTTTGTCTATCACCCACAGTTGCCGCCCACATGTCTGGGGCACCAGCGAGCCAAGTCAGTGGATATTAATTACCAACTATTAACAAACCCCAGCCGTGTCACAGAGCTGCCTCTGTCATTGAAGCCTTTCCCAACATAATGCTAACCTGCAGTTGTATCGCTCGTTTATTATGTTTACATTTATGGCAGGTTTGATGTGAGTACCCACAAAGACTTTTGCAGAGTGGGAACAACAAAAATGAAATATCAAACCCGTAATTTGGAGAGTAGGTCGACACACGTACTTGGGGGAAACTTCTGACATCTGTAAATGTGGATACAAATGTGTGTGTGTGTGTATTTTTGTTTTTTCTTCTTCTCTCTTTCTTCCTTCTTTATTCAAACCATGCTTCTTAGCAAAAATGGAACTACAAGAACAACAGGTGAGCAACCTCTGGTTATGAAGGGGGTTAGCGCGTGCACGTACTGATGAAGCAGGTGTTTTTGAAGTTATATTTCCAACTTAAGAATAGGTTCATCTATCATGAAAACACGAAAAGAACAAAAAGTCTCCTGTTAGTTAAGGATCGCGTTGTTCTCGTTAGCGAAGCGATGATGAAAACACTCAACTAATCCTTTACTCATACTAACCGTGACTTGATTGGAATCTCAATTTAGGAACGGCCGAATCCTTCCTCTTCTGCACCACACAATATATTATAAGTAAAACAAATATTGTACAAGTCACTACTCTACTTATATTCCCTCCAGGTAGGATTATGTACGCGTCACATTATCTTAAACAGCGCCTTCTGGCTAGTTGAAATAGGTGTGTTTGTACACTAACGAACAAAAGTTATGGTATAAGTCGCGTTTGTACATTTAATGTTTGTAAATCGAACAGAAATTATGCACATATGTCTAACTAATGCAATGTGCACGTCGTTCTGATATGAAAATATGGGAGGTTTAAAATTGATGGTTTACATACGTCACATAGTTCGATAGTTCAATTATTGAGAGTTGTCGGTCAATCACAGCTAGTGATCTCGAATTCCCCCCCCCAAATCTGATATACGAATTGTAAAGACAGGAGAAGTATCCCCATGGGTTTAAAAACGTGTATGGACTAAGGGTCCACCAGCAGATGCCCAAGTATGGCACTAGTTGCTGGACGAAACTGTGATGCAATAATCTCATCATAATCTAACTCCTATTTTAAATACAGGAACTTCAAACCTGGTGGTTATACTCCAGAACATGGGTACCGTTTTGTGGGCGTGGCTTATTTGCTTGAAACGGTTCCGAATTACCATAAACTAACCTAACCTTTTTTCATTAGCCAAAAAAAAAAAAAAAAAAAAAAAAAAAAAAAACTTCTTTTGCTTGAATTCGTCCCGAATTAGCCAAAGTACGAGGCTGTACCCATGTTCTGGAGAATAACCAACCTGGTCTTCCTTTGAACGCAAAACAACTGCCAGAGACAGTGTTGTATGCTCATTGTTATTGTATAAAAATCTTATAATGCTTTACAAGAACTTTGGAGCACATACCGCAGCTGGAGGTTAGAGTCCCTATACCCCATAGAAAACAGAAAAGCAACTAACTTTGAGAAGTCGTCCATACTATCAGTCGGATAACCAAGGAAACAGGTAGATAAAATCCTTCCTTTCCCAATATGTATATTTCCATTATTCTTTTTAAACAGTTATTCGTTCCGAAAACAATCTTCCTCCCAGACATGAAACCGTTACATGTCTAACCTCACAGAACAACTTGAAATGGTAACAAATGATTTATCAGCCAAAGAAGTGAAGTTCCGTGTCTTAACACAAATACCTGTGTATAGTTCTGCTAATATTTCAAGCTGAGCCCTCCAGAATATAGGGAGAGGATTCTGGATCGAAGTTTTCTGCACCCCTTTGTTTGGTGGGTGCATGAACACTGTCCCACAGTTAACAGAGCAACTCCTATTCCTACTGCACTCACCAAATAAAGCGGTGGTGCAGAAAACATAGCTTTGTTGGACACATTAATGAAATGACAGAGGATCGCTGTTCTAATAATAAAACATTTGAGCACTTTAACTTAACTACTCTCGATTTTGGAGGAAGTAGATTAAACGTTTTCTTTCTTTTTTTTTCACTGGAAATGGGAAATCTTGTAATTCAAGGATTTATATGCATAAATGCAAACAGCTGAAATAAATAAAAATAGCTGCAAACTCAGTTTAGCCCATGAAAAGAAATTATTCCGATTTCGAAATCTGAAACACCTGAGTTTCTAACATTGGTAAATCTTGTGAGATAAAATTTCGTCTCATCAACAAAGGTCAATAATTCTAGACGGATATGAACAAACATCCGGTAATCGTATGATCTGTTGGTCGATGGCATACAGTTGGTGCCCTCAGTGACAGTAATGAGTTCGCAACTAGTTGAGCAAGCTGTAAGTTTCTTATCCTATCGGTCGAAAACTGGAGGGATTCTTAAAGATCTCTTCAATTGGTAGTAGCTTGCCGATCGCAGATTATGCCAGTATTGTTCTTTAATTGGTGGTTCGTGGCAGTACGCGCCTTGAAGAAAAAAGTAACCAAAAGAATTGGGTGTCTTCAATATAAGGTTCTTACCCATGGATCTTTGCGACAAGAGTAATATGCAGGTCTTGCTCTGCCTATTGCTTCGCAGTGATTGGAAGATCTAGTCCTGGAAGGAAAATCGCTTCCTGATTTTAAACCAGAGCCTAAATCCCCCCCCCCCCCCACCTTTGCCGCTCGTGGTGCGTATCAGCCAATCACTGTGAAGAAGTGGGAGGAGTCAGACCTGCCTATCATTGTTGACAATACTCATTATTGCAAAGATCCATGGGTAAGAATCTTGTACTGAACTCTAACCAAAAATTGTTTCGTTAATTACTGAGATCGATATCACGTGAAGTTTTATTACCTGGAGTTATTTGCTGACAGCACTACATTGGAAAGCTTTCGCTGAAATAAGAATTCCGTTTAGTAAGCAGCAACAAGGGACAACCAGTCACGAAATTAGACCACGAAATATGAAAAAAGAAAGAAAAACGAAAACTGTGGGATTAAATGAGAATGTAATGTGATTAAAATTTCTTCAAACTTCGCTGGTGCACCCTTTGTTTGTTAAGTCCCTTTAAAAACGTCCGGTAGATTGACAGTTTGACTGGCACGTGTAATTTTCTAAATCAAACTACTTCTGCCGGTTACAGTGACACGCGAAGTGGGGTGTATTCAGGAAACCCACCGCCACCAACGAAAGAACATTACTCATTGAACCAACAACTTGCACTGATTACCAATTGTTGGTTAAGCTTACTGATTCGATCTGGAATCAATAAGCTTAACCAACCGCTTGTCTTTCCTCAAGTAAGGAACAAGCCAATCATTATGTACACAAATGTGCACTTAATTTCCTGCCAGAAGCAAAGTAGTTAAGGGTGAAATGGTTTTGATGATTCTTCATCATCAACACAACAATGATTAATGCCATACCACTTCACTGATTACTGAAGGACATAGCCGAATGTCATATCACGAAAAACTTCAAAAAAAAAAACGGGCCTTCAAGAAAAATAAATATCAGACAAAACACAACAAAAAATCATTTAAAAATTATAAAAATAGTGATGACATTGATATCTGCTCTTGCAGAATCAAATAATAATAAGAAGAACAAACTGTCCTACACTATACTTCACCCGAGAAGTAAAATGTATTTAACCTAACACTGATACGTATATCGGATATCTCAAGATTGCGTGCACCAGTTCAAACAGGCCCCTCCCTCTCTCCCTCCACGATAATAAATTGCAGTGCATTCCACGTACAGCTCACACTGCCACGCAAATTCAAAGCAAACCTGGTAAACCGCAGAAATTCAGTCAAACGCTGCTATTTTAATTTATTGACTAGCAAGCTAAAAAATTTCTTGAGAAATCCCTAATAAGAAAGCTAATATCGGAAAACCCTAATAAACGAAAACTACGAATTACAAATTGGTGCGTGCAAAAATAAGACCGCTAATTATTCGTGGAATAAAGCAATAAACGTGATATTTTGTACCACAGGAGCTTCTAAATAAACAAGTATAGTAACACTGTACACTTTAAATGTAGATTGTTGCTTAATAATAATATTAATTCCACTTACCACATTTTCCTTGTAGCCAATCCCCTAAATCAGGTGTGGGATAGTGCAGTACCGTTAACCTTCATCTTCATTAGTCTGTATATCACACATAGCAATTCATTCCTTCTTTTTCCACAAAATGCACTACAAATAAATATCACATCCCATTTATAAAAAAAAAAAAAAAATTACACATCTTTGGATTAATCGCAACAAACAATTCAAAAACCGCACCACACGCTACACATTACTCAAATGAAATGGCGTTAGCTGACTGCAGCGCCGCCTGGTGGGTAGAATTCAGAATTCGCAGAAATTCTATTGATTACCTTAAAATAAGTAGCGTACAAATACAACAGACTTTTTGTTTTTTATGGGCAATGGATGGTTGTTCGTTTAATGTACCCCAATTTACAAAGCTGATCCAGGTTACCAAGAATTGATATACAGTTAATATCCTATGCGAATGTTTCATACGAGCACGCTTAATATTTTAAGAACAAATTCGTGTAGCTATATGTAACTATGGCGTGTATGAAAAGCCCCAGAGACATAATTAATTTGAATAACATTTATAAAGAACACGAGATAATCGCTGCGTCTAAAAATTTCACGTGATAAATTGCAATAAGTCAGGTAAACTCCGCAGATTATTGTTTTATCATGGATTTGAGCCGTACTTTAGTTCAGTGAGTATTAACAGGAGATCATCCAATTAAAACCAGCTTAGTAAAACCATCACAGTGTGCTGAAGTGGGATTTACTCAAAGAGGTTACCTCTTTGAGTAAATCCCACTTCAGCACACTGTGATCACTGCCACTTAGTGGTTCATTTATCTGCAGATTCTTAATGCATGAAGAATCACTGCTGATAATCAAATCAAGAGTATTACTCCCTCTAGTTGCCTCCCGAACATGCTGATGTAGAAAACAATCATCCAATAAATCCACAAAAGCCTTGCTAGTGTGCGAGTGACCAACCCACAAATTCCAGTCAATATCTGGGAAATTAAAATCCCCCATTATAAGACTCTCTGATTTACTGGCCCACTCTATTTCCCCGTACAGTTTCTTATTATACTCATCAGAGTCATTAGGCCTATAGCACACTCCTACTCTCAATTTTGATCTCCCAATGCTTATGTCACACCAAACTGATTCGACACTGCACTGTCCAGCGATGTCGACTGGCTTCACTTCCTTGGATTTTATTTGTTTCTTAACTAATAGCATAACCCCTCCTCCCTTCCTATCCTTTTTGTAGATGTTGTACTCCCCAAATTGCAGTTCTGCATTCCTTATATCTGTGTGACACCACGTCTCTGATATCCCAACAATATCTGCCTTTGATGTTTTGAGCAATACCTCAAATTCATCAAATTTATTTACATTGGTGTACATGCAAGTATACATGCACCTGTTCCTATTCTTAGCTACCCTAACACAACCCATGTGTTTACTTGTACCGCAATGACTCCCAGCAGTCTCTGAAATTCCCTGCAACTTGCAGCCGGGAAGCAAGGCATATATATTAAGTGAGGCATATACAAATTTGTATATTAAAAGAATTCGCATTTGTATATTCTCTGCCGAATTCTGGCTTCTAAAATGGGCCAACAGCAAACTGCACCTTCCCCCAGCTCTCAGATCAACGCAGTTAGTAGAAGCCCTTCGACTACGCAGGCTCCGATCCTACATCGGAGAAAGAAGGCTGCTGTTCACCATCAAGATGGCCACCGGTAAAATTACAGAGCCGAACTTCTGAGATCACTGTTCTTGGCGCATTCCTCCTCCTTATCTCCGGTCTTCAGGACAGCTGCTAGCAAACCCTAACCGGCAGATTCCTGCCAAAGCAAATGCTGCCCTCACTGCAAGCCATCGACGGGGACCTCCAAGAAGTGGTCAACAATAAAAAGTACTGAAAGGGAGTCCTCGTCCAACTGAAAATGTAAAACTGTGCTTTGTTGCCTTCCAATAACCTGATGTGCGTTATATATTTTTCTCATGTGTATCTCTTTTGTAAATATGTTTTGTAAAACCCTGGCACCACCATGCCGTGACGGGACTAATTGTATGTGTATCATGCTGCAATTAATATTCTATTCTATGTATCTAAAAGCCGTGAAGGGAAATACAGGAAACTGTAAGTACTCGCTAGTGAAGAGTTGTCATGGGCAGTTAGAAAATATATCTTTCGGGTAAGAAGTTCTTTTGACCAGATGTTTTGGAGGGAAAGTCTAACCTGGTCATGCTGAGTCGAGAAACTCAGCATGACCAGGTTAAACTTTCTGACTGATTAGTCCTGGTCATGCTAAGTCTTTGGACTCGTCGTAGAAGAATCTATACTCTCTTGACCAATGAATTCAAATTTAGCCTCCCTGGATCTGAGAAACCACGACATTAAGTGCAACCCGATAAAGAGTATCACCCAGACTGCATTGAATCACTACGGAGGTTTCATCGGTCTTGTGGAGAGCAATAACAAGAATTTGTTGGAGTCAATAATCCCAGGTTACCAGAGGAATACATTTTAAGATGCTGCCCAGTCATGCTTTACACTCCTCCCATCTGTTTCATCTGTCCCGAATACCTGAAAGGCTATCTAAATGTCGAATGCCGGAGTCTTAGGTGGCTGAACAGAACCCCCAAGTTAGCCAAGCGAGATCAAATCATCTCCAAAAAAGAATCTTTTACTCCAAACTTGATTGAAAGCCATATAAAATGAGCATGGAGGAAACTAGTAACAGCTACAATCGATCCGCCACCTCTTTTAAGCCCTCACTAGGAGCACAATGCATATAAGCACTGTCCTCCCCACACCGGGTGCCCAGATTCGAATCCCATCAACAAAGCAAGAATTTTTATGACTTTTTTCATGGCTGAGTTAGTCGGTCTCATGCGTGGGTTTCATGATTGTCCTCCCGGAAACTCCGGTTTTTCTTACAACAAAGTCTGAGCGATAGTACAGTGTCATCGTCACCGTTCTTCTCACACTGGGTGGAAAAAGCTCAGGGTCGAATCCCAAGGAACTTTTATGGGCTTTTTTCACTCCATGGCTGAGTTAGTCGGATCTCAGGCGTCGATAACACAATTTTTTTCACGGAAACTCCGGTTTATCGTCCAGCAAAACAAGAAAATCGACCCAAAACACATGCAATTCACAAACATAATACTATTGGGCAGATGAACTGATATTCCGAGTGGCCTAGCGTGGCATTTATTTATTTTTTTTTTTTTGTACAACAAACAGGCAAATCGAAATACAGAATACAAGCAATTTACAGATATGTATGGTGCAATATGGTCTAAGTCGCCATTATGTCTACAACAACAACTAAAACCTCTCTCTCAAACATTGCTTTTGGACTAAGCCATGACGATATCACGTTTCAACCCAAAGAAGCTTGGTTGTCTACGTCGTCCAACGCAATGAGCATCATAATAGAGCGCAAACAGAACAGCCATAAAATTGATGCAAACAAAAACAACTCAAAGAACATCTTTATGTTCACCGACTGAACATATGAACTTTAATTTTGTTCTTCATGTTAAATTCAGTGGTGGAAACCATTGGACTTTCCCTATTATGTCCGCAATTTTGTGATTAAAAGTATTATTTTTAACGCATATTTTTTATTTATCCCTCTAACCGTCCTGCTATTCCTGTTATTTAAGGATATTGCAAAATATTTAAATATACTTGCTTGTGAAAGCCCTCGGCAGATAATTTTATCATTAACACAGAAAATAAACAAATAAACTGATTGTTTTATCTTTAATATTTTGGGTCTGGGACTACTCGTTGGAATTTTAATTACCATTAAGAGAAATATTCATCGAAATCGAAAAGAATTAGAACTTTGTAGATTTATTCCTAACATAGTTCCATCACACCTGAATGTGAATTTGAAAGAGGATTTTACCATATTTATACAAACCGCCGTTGAATTCTGATGACTCATGAAGAGTGTCCAGCAAGAAGGAATTGCTCGAATCAAAAGTCATAATCGTCTGTTCTCATTAGAACTCTAAAAACAGATATAGCAATAAGTTCTAAATTGTAAAATGTCCTCTATTACATCTTGAAAGTTCATGGTGCGTCTGAACTAGGGTCTGATGCCTGAAATCATTTTTCAACAGGTTTTCTAACAACAGTTTCGTATCTGATATTGTAAAATTACAAAAAAATGTTAAAAAATGAAATTAAACTAAAATTAAGTGAACAACTTACTTAGATTTAAGTGCACACAATCAACGTCACAATCTGAGTGGTGTACACTTGTAAAAGTTAACCGTAGCCCGGTAATTGTTTACATCTCTTCATTTTGAACCTGCTTTTCAAGAATAAAATTAAGGAAGTCGTAATACTTTAATCTATTAGCCTATTTCAAACATCACGATTATAATAGGCTAATAGATTGTAAACTATGATTTGTAATAGCCGCTTCCATCCCACGCATTCAACAAAGTCCAAACACGGACTGGATAGGGTTCCTTTATACCCACTCCTTCAAAGCAATAATTGGATGTTAGACATCTAACGAGAGAGAGAGAGAAAATTACATTAAAATCTTTAAAGAAATCGTAAGTTTGACTGAGCGGCACAGGCCCATCCACGGGATTAGGGGCTGAAGTCCCCCACCCAAAATTCATTTAGTTTTATATTTGATAGCCTGTAAAAGAACAATATGGAACACACAAGCTCTCCACAGCCCAAATTTCTGGGCACGCCAATACTGGAAGGTATAATTGTCCGATGGTGGTGGAGTTAAAACACAAGATTAAAATTATTAATTTATTTCGTAAATATTTTCCATTGCTGCAATTTCTACGAGATAGTATAACTAGCAATATTTATTTCTCCTTCATAGAGGTCAAACATATTCTAGGCAATTAGGATTGTAACTTGAATCCCAATGACAAAGAAGTTGCTCTGTTATTGCCTTGACTGAAATTTTCAAGGCATTTTCTGATAAGTTCTGAGTTTGTTGATCTATAAATGGACCTCCTTGATAGCTAGCGGATAACTTTGTTGCTCTTTCCATTGCGAAGGCCTAGGTTTGATTCCCAACCCTGCCAAAGTTGAAAAATACCCCTGATTGGGACGAAATGAACCTTAATAGTATCTCTACATATCTTGGCAGGGATAGACAGATTTACACTACATCCCGAGGCCACCATTTTTTCCATAATGCAGCCCGTACACGTCTTACCATGGATATCACAAGGTGTTGCAGGGTGTCTTGTGGTAGTACTACCCATGAGTATACAGTGTGTCCAGTAAGGTTTCGCTCATTGCCAGGTAGATTGTCGTAGCATCGAATATCCTTTTCCAGTAGGTCTCAAACATGCTCAACTGGGTTGAAGCTGAGTTCGGCGACCATGGGAATATAAAGAATTCACTGTCATGTCCCTGAAACCAGTTAACAACCTGCCAGGCCTTTTGGCATGGTGCACTGCCTTGCAGATGTTATGGGTCTCATGGCACCCGAACACCAACGCGTTTAAATGCCATGACTAAATGTTGCTTTCGTCAAATATGGATATGCCCATCAGTAGTATAGAGTTGGAAACGGAATTCGTCAGACCAGGCAGGCGACAGTTTTCTGCATGCCGCCAGTGTTGGTGCTGACGCTCCCAGGTGAGGCCCATGGTCCGTGTAGATATTGGTTAGGCTATTCCTACGTTGTACTGAGTGGTAAGCGGGGCCACTATTCTGTGTTGCTGTTGTGTAACAATATGCGACAAACTGTGCTCATCACGGACGTTAGCCCTTGTGGGTAACACAGTTGATATAATCCCTGTCCTCCCCACACCGAGTGGAAAAACCTGAGTTCAAATCCCGTCAATAACGCAACGAATTTTTACGGCCCTTTTTCACAACTTGACTGAGTTAGTCAGTCTCAGGCGAGTATACAAGATTTTTCTTCTGGAAGCTCGGGTTTTCCGTCCAGAAACAGCAAATCGACCACTGAACACACACAATTTACGGATATGTTATATACGGCACAAAATGAACTAATGCGCCGAATTCCCTACAACAACAACCACGGACGTTGACCTTACGTGGCTGTCCCAAGTGTGACTTTTGGCTGGTTGTTCTACCACTGTTACCAGTAGACTTGTGACTCCACAGAACGGAAGCACTTAACCATTTTGGTTGTTGTCGCGATACTGGCACCACCACGTCTTGCCCCCCACCACAATAATTCCACATTCGGAATCGAAAAGTTCTCAACGCTGACCTATTCTTCTTCACAGACACATTGCAGACACCCACATTTGAGGATGGGGGGGAAAGCTGCTAACCTGTCCAGGGTAGGATCCTCCCTGAGTACCTCGTTGTGGGACAGGTGTGATTAACATTCGTCCAGTGATGTCTGATCCTTCTTTAGGGTCAGACATCCCGGATGTCCTAAGCCTAATAGTCAGACATCACTGGATGAATGTTAGTCACACCTGTCCTGGCCTAAATGACGCCATTCTTTGCACGTCACCCTTGCCCTGTAATCTTTCTTACTTTCCCTGGGCTGAGCGGATTTCCCAACTCAGATATGTCAAACCCTTCTTCTCCACACTACCTCATTTAAGTTGAGGATGTATTCTTTCTTCGTCCTTCTTTCTTCTTCCCCAGTTTAACTACTCTCAAACAATCCCCCCACTCACTTTTAGTTTCCTCACTTTTTGTTTTCATGGAAAGCTCAGGCGACTCTGTGTGACGGGACTAGTCAGAATTTTATCCCTCACCGCTGCCTGGCCCACCTCCACGTGGTGGTGACGGGTAACGTGGAGTCCAATCAGGGTCTCGCGGCTAAACGGTTAGAAGAACACAGCCGTACACCACACTGACACAAACCATACATTGCACATATTTCTGGCCTTTACAGAGTTCTGTACGCTTCACAGAGAGACAAAATTGGAGTTGTGGGCAACGACCAGTGCCTCTAGACAAACAGCACTATGTAACTCTCTTGCTCAAAGACACTCAAAAAGTGATCGCCACGTGTGCGAACTATCATCTTATATCTACCGTTCCCAACTTTGAGCCTTCACCAGCGTCACAGATCAGTCCATTCCTACATTTGTTGCTAATGCAAAGCCGCTCCTTGTATATCGTGTCTTTATAGGCACCCAAATCACAGAAACGACACATGAAGTCACACGGACTTGCTATAAAATCTTTTTCTTCCTGGAGAAAGCTCAACACTGAATAAAAACATTATATGATTTAATATGCAACGTTTCACTGGAGATTAATGGTTTTCGGGTTACCCATTTTAGAGATTTTTTTTTCTGTTCGACTAAATGGAAAATAAAAACCCACCACACAACATTTTATAAAATAACTTAAATTGCTTAATGCTCATAAAATGATCGAAAAGTAATATAAACAGCAAAGTGGAGTTCAATATTTCATAAAGTATATTTTGAAGCTTTTTTTATCGCTGCCTGAACAGGTATTTTCGTTCCAGGTCTGCGTGCATTAATCCACTCTTCTCTCTCGAAATTATGTAGGCAAACAACTCGCCAAAATTCCAGGAATATTGTTACATCTCCTTAAAACCATTTATTATTTTATGTCTGCAAAAATCGTGACAAGATATCATAATTTTCCTTCCTCATCCTAAGTATTCCAAGGATTAAGTCATTATCCTCTTTTCTTAAACATTTTTGGCCATTCGTGTCTTGAACAAATGGATCTATTGACTTTCTAATAGAGGAGAGAGAGTTCATTAACTTTTGCACTTTAAGCTACAAAACTTAGTGTGCAAAATGTTTTTTTTTTTTAACTCTCTGTGCGCAAAAATAAAATTCTTTTGTAATCTAGAGGAGGGAAATATGTTCTGCAGTTCGTTAAAACACAGCTAAACGAATTATCTGAAATAATATTTTAGAAAAATTTCTAAATTTTTCAGATTGAATAAAACTTCAAAGTTTCAACGAAATACTGTGTAGGTTTTATGTTCCAGGAGTCAAAAATAAAGATTGAATAATCTACCGTGGTTTCCAGTGATGACCTGAGGGTTTCATAAACATAAGAATGGTAATGTGGTCTTCTGGTATTCTCTAGAAAAATAAACTAAATCGTCTTGAAGAGCCTAAAAACAAAGAAAAGAATTATCTTCACCTCACTGCGCGGAAAAAGACCAAATGCATCCTCTGAATAAAAAAGGAAATTCATATTGCTATTGCTAAACAGATTTAAAACAATATAACTGAAATTTAATGAACTCCTGTTTAAGTTTTCATAATTAGCTTCTTCTTTTCCTGTTACTCTGTTTCTACAAAATAAACAGGGACTTAATAGTACGTAAAAATGTTATTCTGCTTATCTTTTTTGACTTTTTCTTTTAATTTTTAAGAATCTTAATTAAAATTCTTCCCTCGAACTATAACTATATATCTTCTTCTCATTCTGGCTGGTAGAGTATCCATATTTGGTGCGTTAATTCATGAGTTAGTTGAGTTATTCCTTTGATTTAATTAGGATTGAGATGACTGGATAAACTTCTTATCCCGGCTTATTTATTGACGTGTCAGTGAATCAATTATAATTTACATGTAGATGTTCTAGAGAATAAAAATCAATTAGTGTTTGTCAACAAAGAAATTTTTATCAATAGAAATGACATTAATTGAATTATTATTAATGTAAACCAGGAGAGTTCAGTACGTCAACGTGAGGCCAGATTAGGCGATGCCTTTGATTAAATCATTAATCTTCGTAAACCCAAGGGATTTTCTGAGCATAAACTGGATTTTGACTCCTGGTGGCCAATTATTCCAGAAGGGTGTTCATACTCTTACAATACATATCAATTCTGTAGTTGTCCTCATCAGAAAGCTGGTGTTGCAGAAATGTATATGCTTAGCATCGAGGACCTCTATTTTCTATCAGAACAAACACCTCTGAGATCAATTCAAAGACAATTATGGCATTCCAGTACGTTGTTTGGAAATAATTAATTCAAATATCTAAAGTTTAAAAGTCTGCTTCTAAAGCGATTCATATATCTTGTTATTAGGTTATAAGCTAAAGTATTTTTGACAAGCGTATCCATCTCTTGGGTAATTAGTTGCCGCAATATGTTTAATTGCGCAGAGTGTGCAATATATTTCCATGATGTAATGCCAAGTGTGGCAAACAGAATTCGTTTCGATATCGTGGGAGGGTTTATGCAAAATCGGAATGAAAAACCCGGAGTACCTCACAAAGAAAAACCTATCCTTCCTCCCGAGATCGGTTAACCATGGTCCTTGTTGAAGAAGCTTTTAGATTTCTTCTTTTTTCTAAAAGGGAGCCACACCCAGACCTCTCCAAACGAGCGACTATCGACAAATGTTGAATAAAAAGAGCTTCTGGTTCGTAACACCTTCGATACATTTTTTGCTTGTGACTCCAGTATATAATATAACTTTCATAGTTGAGAAAAAAAAACCTGGTGCCTTTTAAAAATACACATTATATCGTAAAACGTGTATTTTTCGAATTATATAAATAATATTGATAGATGAAAGTCTTATCCCTAGTAAATCCTAGATGCATATTCATATTTACTTCTAGGAATTGCACCATATCAATTCAGACACGAACATCATACATCTTCTTTAGCGAAAGAAGTCAATAGCTAAATAGTAGAGCTCTACCCTCCTCGTCGGTTAGGGAACGCTAACTTAATGCCTGGTTTGGGGACAATGGCTAAACTGGCCGGACCTCCAGAGTTCAAGCTGAATTGATGAGTGAATTGTGGAGTGTGTCGTTAAAATTATATTACTTTTGCTCATTTCATTTGAAGCGAATTTTAAAATTATAGTTGTAGTTGTTTGAGATGGTTTGGACATGTGAAGAGAATGAGCTTGGACAGATTACCAAGAAGAATCTTTGAGATGAAAATGAACAAGAGGCAGAGAGGAAGACCCGGGAAGAGATGGAGAGATCAGATTCGAGAAGATGTAGAAACAAAGGGAATTGAGTGGGAGAGAATAATAGGACACAAGATCTGGGAAGACTTAAAAAGATGGAAGGCTTTGACTCACCTGAGCCAACCTTAGGTTGGAACATTGATGAAGATGAAGATGAGGTTGTAGAAGCGTGTGATTATTTAGCTCAAACAGTTTCTGTTATGCACTAAACTAAATAAATGAAGTATTGAACAGGTCGAAAAGATGAAAGATAGAACAGTATAATGGAAATAAGTATTTACTCCAGAAAATTAGAGGAACTTGATTACGACCAGCAAAATAATCGTTACTTAATTTCGAAAAAGCAGATCTTCAACGCACCCGTTTTCGGATGACTTCTGGAGATGAGTAGAAGTCACTTTGAGTAGTTTCAGGTGTAATAAGTTGTGTTCTTTGATTCATTCTGCACTTTGTTTTATATCACTCTTCAGTTTGACAGTTATCTTGACAGATTAAGGAGTAGTCATTTTACGATATCGTTTATTTCTCACGTTTCCTTCTCTGGAGTTTTAGACAGTTAAACTGCATAAGGCCAAGTATCCCATCAGGACATTAATGTGTTATTTTTTATTGTCTATTTAATGGAAAGTTGTCTTAATATTAACGGGAATTAATCCAAGGTTTTACTCCTAGAAAACCCAAACGTGCATCATCATGATTCTGCTCGTCTGAAATCATATTAGCTGTAGAAGAATGCCATTGGGAAAGACAATCGACTGTGAATTAATTTCTCTGTCCATTCTTGGTTTGCAAGCAGACAAAGGCAGTCATATGATACCTGAGTCGTGAACTATTTTAGAAGGATAAAAGACGGGAATTATAAAAAAAAGTAAACAAATAAACATTGAAAATCCTCTGAGATTTATCGAAGGTGACACCGACAGTATCAAGTTGCTGCAACAGTATGCACGAACACGTAGTTTATGCAATGTTCACCCATCCCAACACCGGATCTACTCACATGAAACCGAAAGCGCGGAATGAATTATCATTAAAATAACGAGTAATTTACTCATTGGTAATAAAGTATTTTGGTTGCCTAAGTGCATATGGCTGGAGATGACCCTCCATTGTTTTGTCCACAGTAATGTTAATGATTCGCTCCCAAGGTTATTATGCAAGAGTAGCATAAAGAGATATGGCCCAGTTTCAACACCTCTGGTAATGCTTTCTTTGGGAAAAATTAATGCTTAAGCAGCCGATAACATCTATAAGAAAGGTACACAGCCCAGCGCAATAAGACAAAGGCTAACTGGTTCTGAGACATTTGTAGTTTTCACTGCAGGAAGTAATAAATGGTGCGGAGAGTCATGTGACGTAATGAAAGAGCAATTAAGATAGACATCAGGAATGCCGTTAAAGGCTTGATTTACAGCGGTAGATAATAAGATACCGTGGATCCTCGTGCAGTTGGATATCTCTTCACTGTCCTCCCTTTTCTGCTTTTAGAAGTTAAGATTTCAAGTCGAACAAGGTCGCTGGAAATAATTGGAATGCAAATAAGCTCAGACATACAAGCGTGGCGGGATCAAAAACAACAGACTACATTGTGTTCCTTCTGTCGTCATTAGGAGCTCGAAGAACGCCCATAATAAACACACACGCACACACCTACAAGGTAGGGTTGGAAATCAAAGCATTCAACCTCTCGATTCCAACCATCGTGCGACGTTCTCTTGATGATGATGTGTTCCTAAATTTAATGAGATCCAAAACCATTACGGGGGGGAAGAGGATGTGACTCACCCGGTAATAAATTATTTAGTGGGCAACGAGTTAAATATAAATATTAAGTCAACCAGCAGTCCAACACGATCACTTATCGTTTCCACGTAGGCACGATTCGTAATTAGAATCAGAAAGAAAGTGAATAGTTTTCTTTCGTTTTCCTTTTGTGATTTAAATTATTTAAACGCCACTTCTCTCTCTCTCTCTCTCTCTCTCTCTCTCTCTCTCTCTCTCTCTCTCTCTCTCTCTCTCTCCTCGTTCTAGCGGCCAGCACATTAATTATGACTGTTGTCTTCAAAACGGTGTTGATGATACCTGGATTCTGTCTGGAGAAGAGATTTGTTGGTTGGTTGTTTGCAGTTTGCTCTAAGGCATTTAAGATCATGAGGCATCAGCTTATCATGTCTGTAAGTTGGTGCGGTCGATATGCTTGTTTTTAACGATAAAAACTAACATTTCTGAGAAAAAAACCGATTATTGAATCCTCCAATAAGGACGAAAAAGCTCATAAACGAAAGTACGAGATTTCTAGACTTCTTCCAGAGATAGGAATCGAACCGCGACTATGAGAAACACAGAAAGATCTTTTATAACCTCAGACTTCATTTTTTCACATCATGGGTAGGTTAATCAGAGTCAGTAAGGTTGTGTGGGGTTCTTTTCTTCCTGAAAACAAGTGTTTTCATCCCGGAAATATTCAAATCCACCATACACGTTAGACTTCACTTGACTTTCATCAAATTCTCCTTCTTTAAGAGAGTGATGAGATTTCTCTCATCACTCTCTCTTTTTGTCATCTTTTCATGATCTTAAATATCTATATAAAATGTGTACTCTGGGAACTGCGTTTTTAATGACTCTTATTGTCACAGCAAAGTTCATTGCTGTAAACTTCCTTTTTTCTTTGGAACCTTGTCAAGCCGAATCGGCTATCATTATGTTGTTTGGCTATAAAGTCAGCCAGCAGTAACTAAATTTATTAAATGTATCACTTAATGAAGGCTATTACAGATTCATTCCTCAAACTGCACCATTCCTTAGAGCGTTTTGTGATGAAAGCAAGCAAAGGTTGCTACCAGTTCAAGGCTCCTTTTGAAGAGTATTAAGCAATTGGTAGATGTATTTTTTTTCTCCTTGCATTTAATATTCTTTGGTCAAAACCAGGAAGGAATTATTATGAAATCGCGTACTGTAGGGCAGCCTTGATGTCCTCAAATTCCTGGGTCTGTATGCAAGCTATAAAATATGTTGTTTTTTTTTTTATTTTTAATACAGAGACATACGCCTGAGGAAAGACGAACTCTCACAAGCTAGAGAGACCTCCAATCAATATTTAACACGCAGTATCTGTAAATTGCCCACACATATAAAAACCTAATCAATATTCCGTTGCGCATCGAGCGTGTGTATGCTGCAAGTCAGGGTCAGATTTTTATGCAGGAAGAACCGAAGGGGGAAAAAAATAGGCGCCTCTTAAATTATTGATTCTACCTATCCAAGAAACGTAGATGAACAAGATGATGATAAAGACACAACACAGAATTCCGAATCTGAACATTTTTATAAATGAATTATGTATTTTTAACATATATCCTTCTAAGAGGACACTTAGTAGTTGAATTTAAGATTGTCTGCAGGGTACTGAGTTCAAAGAAAGGGGAGTGTGTTAAACAGCATGTTTTGAAACTCTTATAAAGTAGACGCTAATAGGACTACTTGATCATAAAAAGCATGTCAAGATAAGCAAACACATTAAATATACAAGCATTTTTTAATTATTCGTTGTCAATGACATACTTTGAGAGCAATGAATATTACTGAAAAATCAATTAACAGTTTTTTTTTCATATTATTAAATATGTCCTCGAAAATATCAAGCTTATATTAATTAATCAAACTCTCTCGCTATTCATCAAACTGGTTTTCCCTTGACTGGTACTGCGCTTAGTTATTCTGAGCAAGGTAAATTCCTTTTAGACTGGACAATGGACAGTGAAAGTGGATTCTGAGAAGTAAACGAGATTACAAATAAGTTCATCGGTTGAAGTTTGCTGTTAAATCTGGTGATTATTTCTGTGATTCAACGAAATTAATGCTAAGCCTTCTAATCTAAACCCACGAAATCCAAATCTAATTAAATATTTTCATGCCGGATTCCATGTGATGCCAGAGTAATATATCTACTCTAAAATGTGGAAAAGAATATCATCAATAACCATGAGACAAATCTTATGAGACAAATAACAATCTTGAACTTTGAACTGTATTCTTCCCTCACTGGCCAAAAATATCAGAAACTTTTATTCTATATCTAGCATGGCCACCTTTTATCCGATTACATCTGTACACATCTTCGCATGGATTCCATGTGTCTGAGGGAGTCTAGCTCCAGATGTGAGCATTCTCCCATCGTGATATTTGTCATCTGCGGTATTGTGGTCAGCAGAAAACTGCAAAGCCGAATTGCCCTTTCCAACATATCCTAGATATTCTCAACTGGATTTAGATCTGGGGAATTAGGCGGTCAAAGTAGATATTGGAAATTTTAGCAATGTTCTACGAACCGTTCCGATACATATTTGTGGGTTACGATGAACAGTTGCGTTGTCGTCCTGAAATAATCCATCGAATCCGCGTAAAAACGGAGCATCGCAGGCTGAAGATAATCATTGGAGATAACTCGAAATTCTAACGGTATGAGAGGACCCATTCCGTACCAACAGAACATATCATCTCCAGCCGCTTGAGTGGTGGACACGAGAGAGTTTGGACTCATGGCTTCATGAGGTTCATAATCACCACACTTGTACCCTATCATTGGTGCAATCGAGAGTCGTCGGGCCATATGATCTTGTTTTTTGTTCAACAGTGCAGTCTTGGCATTTGGTGGTACTACTTCAGTCGAATATTTCGATATTTTATAGAAATAAGTGACTTTAGTATAGGCACACGACTGCCAAATCCCAGATTCCTCAACTCCCGCCGCATATTTCAATAGGGCATGGGTCTTTCTTTGCCGAAATTGAATTTTTCAGTCATTTGGTCAACATTGGACTTTCTGTTCTCTTTCATAATTCGCTTTAAATTCCTGAGGTCTCATTCTTGGAGTACTTACTTTCTCTCCTGTGTTTAGAGCCGTATTCTCCTTCCGTCTTCCAAGCACTGTATACGTTTGACCTGGTTGCTTTCGACACACAAGTGGCTTCCTTCGTTTTCTTAATTATGGCTCTTGCTAAACGTGCTCTAACAATAACACCTTTCAAAAAATCAGAAAGAGAACTGGCTTCCGCATGACTGGAGGATCAAATAAGAAGCCCCAGGATAGTGTACAGTATTCATCTGATACCAAGGAACTTGTGATCATATCATGTGACAACTTAATTTGCATATTGTACTCTTAATTATTTGTTGACGCTAGTTGAAAAACTTTTCTAACTTTTGGCCAGTGAGTGTACTTCGCTAGTGTCAATGAGGGGGTTAAACAACGTCAATATTTAAAAATTATGCGTGTCCGTGAATTATTGAAATGTAAAAGGTTTTTTTTTTCAGTAAGGGACAATTATTATAGACAATCATAAGGGACAATCATAAGAGACAATAATAAGGGAGATCATTATCGGCAATCATAAAGAATATGACATTTACAAATACCATAACTTTACTGACTTTTGAATCACTCATATGCTGACTTCTCGGTAGACCAAGCCATTTTCTTGTGATACTTCCGATATTTCGCCTGTTGTAAGATGTTCCTGTACCTGGGGCCCGCATATGGATCAGATGAATCAGATTGCGTGGGATTTGGTATGTGACATAGATGACTGTACAAAGCAATGGTTTTATCAACGTTAAACTGCTAGTCTGCTCAAGGAGATAACGAAATTTACAGAAATACTGAAATTCGAAGAGGCATCCTTTTCTCTGTACGCAGTAAGAATTTTAGCTTATACCTCCAACAAAGTAAGACAATGTTAGAGAAAATGTATCGAAAAAAAAAAATTAGTTTTTGTAAGTTAAAGGAAGAAGTGAACTTTACCTCTATAATACTGTCGACATCTCTTGAAACCCATAAAATAAAATGTGTACAATGAGATAGTTGCTAACCTGAATTCGAGATGATTAAATTCTAAAATTTGAAAGACTATAACTGAGAGAGAACTGATAAATGCAAATGGGCCTGTGGTACTGGATTCCATGACTTAAAGGGGAAAATAATACAGTATATATCCATTAATTAGAATTTTAATGAAAAAGGAAAATGGCCTTCAGGGAAAATGGACCCCTTTCTCAGCAAACGTATACAGATGATAACAGAATATGGACGTTATAGATAAAATTTCGATAGATATAAGAGCTGTGCGTGCTCTGATGGCCGCGAGAATGACATTCATCTACTAGATTGGTGTTCATTGTTGGTACACGGACTTGTGTAGGTTTGCTGCCAGCGTTTATCCAACTTCAAAACTGTTGATTCCAAGATAGGGTGTAATTTTATACAATCTATCTTGTATCCAAGTAGGGCCCCGACTTACGATGACATTGACATCCGATATTCTCAGGAACCGATATACCTTTCATACGATCTCTTATTTTAAGGACCGATGATATTTGCAGATACCGATGGCTTTCCGATATAGCTGGAACGATTGATGAGTGGAAATTTTCAGACGCGCGGCGCATGGAACATCACTCGTACGATTGTTCTCAACCAATTAGCGTCTTTGTTATTGTTCAACAACGTTATCGTTCAATGTGTTGCGAAGAACATCACTCGAACGATTGTTTGAGATCTATGAAGATCTGAAACTTCAAGCTCCATCAACCAGTGACAGTGCTGTGCGCTTTGAAGGCTTTAAAGCCAGCAGAGGCTGGTTCGAGAGCTTCAAAAAAAGGGGGCGAATATCAAAAGTGTTGAAAAGCATGGGGAGGCATCCAGTGCTGATAATAAAGCAGCTGAGACCTTTAAAATTGAATTCCTAGAGTTAGCTGATCAGGAGGGGTATCTTCCCCAGCAGATTTTTAACATCTACGAAATCGACCTCATCTGGAAGTGAATGCCCAGGAACACGTACATCCCTAAGGATGAGGCTAGTTTACCTGGGCATAAGCCTATAAAAGATAGGCTCACTCTTCTGTTGGGTGTCAATCCTTTCTCGAGATTTTAAGCTGAAGCCTTTGCGTGTGTATCACTCTAATACCCCATAGTATTTGAACAACAAAAGGCACTGAAGGCACTGGTCCTGCTGGATAATGCTCCAGGCCATGATCCCAACCTTGTTCGATCCCTTCAGGTACAATTTGACTTTGTTCAAGTCAAATTTTTGCCGCCCAACACGACTCCTCTTCTTCACCCAAACCAGCAAGTGATTGAAAACTTCAAGAAAATCTACACCACGAAAATGTTCGCACGTTGTTTTGCAGCGGCCTCTGGTGAAAATGGTCTCACCCTCAAAGATTTTTGGACGTCGAAGTTGAACATGCTGGATTGTGTGAGGCTGATTGTAAGTTCTTGGAATAATGTTTCCACCATTTTACATTAACAATGAGTTAAAACTCATTTTTAATGTAAAAATGAAATATTGACGTATGGCATGCAATAAATACCTATTTTATGCGTTGTTGGGGAACGAATTATAGGAAATCAATGTATCATTAGTTTCAACTTACAATATTTTCAACATACACTGGGTTTTGTGGAACGAATTACCATCGGATGTTGCCCCCCCCCCCCACTGTATTATTTTCTTCTTTGGGAGAAAACTTATATGCTGCATCAAATATCAAACAAATATGAAAAATAAAAATATTTTTTTCGCAGAAACGAAATCCTCATAAGTTTTTATTGATAGTATCATAAAAAGATTTGAATAATGAAATTTAAGCTTATATTATTAAATTTACTCTATATCTCATTAATTTAAATAGTTATATATTACTAATTTATTTATACACCATTTTTTTATAACGATACTTTAATTAAATAATGGAAATAGTTTTTCAAGTTAATAAAAAAAGACAAAGGAAAAGAGTAGGAAAACCGTACGCAATAAAGCACAAACATAAACTTGCACACAAAAAGAATGTCCACAGAACAGATCGTGTGCTGGTGGTAATGCCAGAAGATGAGACAGAGAGAGGCATTGCAATCACCCTGTCCTTTATGATATTAAAAGATAATCTTAATTGACAAATAATTGTATTATTTTTCCAATCGAGATTTGTGATTGCTGTGATCAGTCCGTACAGGATTAACTTCTTTCTGTTACTGCTGTTTCGTCTTAAAGACCACTGGACAAAGTTTCCTAAGTATGAGTTTCTTCTTAAGATTTGGAATTTGCAGGAAACAAATGTAAATCCGCAAAGACTTCGTTGGGCCTACTAACGATGTGTGCTAAAGTGATTGGAAGAAGGCTATTGTTTCGGATCTGTCCACTCAATCATATCTTCCATCACTGGATGTAAAATATGATCACATGGGACCGTTCCGTTCCAACTCCTACGGGCCTTGAAGCAGTAGAGAGCTCATCAGTGGTCCATAATGAAGAAATGACACCCATCAACCTGGTAATTATTGCATGTTAATGATATTGTAGCAATGATTAATGTTATCTTCAGTTACCCTGATAGAGTGGTAATTATTTGTATTACAAGCATTAGGTGGGATGAGTTTCTGCTTATGTACGAGCAATCAGATAAGCTAATTGTGCCCCGTTCTGTAATTAGACGGTGCACGTGCAGCATTTTACATGGTAATTATGGATGATCACACTGAGAAGTATGCTCTCCTTAAGGCCAGGTCATTTCCCTCTTTCTGTCTCTTTTTTTTTTTTAGTTTATTTTATTTTCCCCGTTAACCTTCAGCCAGAAACAAAATCTCTGGTGCAAATACACGTCTGTTTGTACACTACAGATCAAACTTTCCGATGTTATTCTACTTTATAACGAATTTTATAAAAGCAAATATTAATTTTTCCCCGTTACGCTTTTCAACAGCAAAGGGCTCTGCAGTTTTTAAACAAGATACAGAACGGACTTATGGTTACTATTGTATCATTTTATTGGTTGGATAGCGTGGCCAACTTATTTATTGCATTGATTGCGAAACATTTGCGCTTTGATCTGTTTGAAGAGATGCAATAATAGCGAATATGATATGCGCAAAATGACGTAGTTAAAATTCATGGAGTCAACACACATCCATCAACGTCGTGACTGAGTATAGAATAACAACGCCAATATTATCATTTTGCTTCTTTCTTTCTTTCTTTCAGGGATGAAACCTGCGCAGGCACACAAGGGGAGACACTTCGGACATGTGACGCATAAATACGGAGTTAATTGATGGCTTGGGATAAGAAAATTTTTCCGATCTGTCTTGTAAACACAGTTTGAAAATAAGGCCGACAAAAGAAAGCGTTGCCCTCCTTCTTTACAGAGGTCGGATCAATTGGCGTTAGAAACTGGAGGCTAACTTGCGACATGACAGACCTAACATTAGCGTGTGTATCAACACGACAACACCATCATTAAAGTTGTAGCAATCTGAGATGGCCCACTTACTCCCTCTACACAAATCCTCCCCTCACACTGAACGGCCAAAACCAGGTTATCATTCGCGACCGGAAAAGTCACGCCTCGAAAAAAGAAAAAAATTAAAAGTGCGCGCCATCCATGTCGTGCCCTTTCGCCGCATCACGATCGCTAAGATGAATCGTCCCCTCTGCAAAGAACTGAACTCTGCGGTTTCTGCGTCACATAACAAAAAAGTCCGCGTTTGACAGCGATTTAATTAACTTTAACCTGTTTCTGATTAAGCCCGGCAGTCCCAGACGTTCCGCCATTTATTGGTAAAGTGTGGTCCGTCAGTGTCCCCTGCCACAAAATGTCACTTCCTGTTCTTCACCGGCTCTCCATCCCAAGAACTTAACCCTTTGTTTCCGGCCATCGTCGAGTGTACTTTGAACTTTAACATTCCGCTGACACTGCAGAGCGGGGATGACCCACTAACCTGAAATTTTCTTTTTGCACGTTCCGCGTTTCGTCCTCGAATTATTAGCCGTGGAGTCACCCCATTGGAAGGACCCATCTGAAAGGGTCGTGTCCGATTGGCGGAAAACTCCGGTTGCGGAATGGAAGGGGAGAAGAGGGGGGGAGAAGCCTCACGCCGTATGGTAATGAAGGCGAAAGGCCTGACGTATATGCGTTCGGAGAGGAGCGGCCTGTCACCAACCACATCCTACGGTCGAATAACTACCTGCCACTTTCCTCCTAAAAGACAGCGCGCGCGCGCACATGCTGTCCATTTATGTCAACACCACTACATATCCGACTGTGAGGAGTTGAAGGACATGCCGATCATATTCTTGATATTTATTTTTCATATTATTAAAACGTATAAACTATACCGTATCGTAAAGTACAGTAAACCCTCGATTTTACCAAGGGGGGGAAAGAGGGTGTCCATTACTGACGACTGTTCGTTAAATCGAGAGTTTTTTTTAGAAAACTTTCGAATGTGTGCATTATAAACAGTGAAATAAAGTTAAATAATAAAAATCAAGCTTTTATTACCTTAAAGTATCGATTGATAATTAATAGAAGATAATTTAGCGGTACTCTGCTTACAATCAAATATTTTTCGTCCATTAAATCGAAGTCTCCATAAAATCGAGGAGTTATTGTATATCAGAAACAACTGGAGTGTGCAACTTTTGAAAATTCGTATTTTTGATTTTATCTTTTTGCTTTTAGCTCAATCTTCAGATCAATCTTTTTACTGTTTGCTTTTTTTTACTTCTGGTAGTTGGCACGATGATAAAAGCATTATGATGAATAAAAATACCTATTTAGATTCACTCGACAATATTAATAATAATAGTAATGCTATAGAAAGCAACAAGTACCTTTACTAGTCCTCACGATCAATTAAGCGTACTTGGGAAAAACCAACTCTGAATAATGACTCTTCGTTCGAATCAGAGAGAGATCCAAGTCCGGACTGGTTTCATTATGACATTAATCTATTGTTCATGCAGAAAATGTAACGTTGTGAGCACTCTGCTCTTTAGAACTTCCTGGTTGAAAAACTAAACAGAATATTCTGGGTTAATAGAATCTCTTTAACATACTTTAAGGGGTTAATTCAACTTCTAAGGTCAACGAGATTAGTGCGTTTTATCTTTTTAAAATGTCCACGAGCACACAATTGGACTGTGCGCTATCCAGTGGGAATTTGCTGTATTAATATTCATCAGCTATAATTAAATGGCTACTCTCAGAGCATGACGTCATGAACTAGGTGTTTACCATTAACCTTACCACCGCGTGGCCAGACGAATCTTTGTAAATTTCAACAATGAAGTTCATTCACGCACACCCTTCAAAATCAAGGCACGCGCTCACGCACTCTCTCTCTCTCTCTCTCTCTTTTCTTCTTTTTTTGACATCGTTCTTCTTTGGCCAACTATAGCCGTTTGGACATTTTGCTAACTCCAATTACTATTGATTTATAATCCAATTTGGTCATGTGGGGAGTTTGTAGGTGATGCCTTTAAAGGTTCACCTAACGGTTATCTCCCGAGTGGAATGGCCAGAGGCGCAAATGACATTGTTTGTTCAAACGCGTGACCTGTTCAAGCGGCCAAAAACGCACACTGAATACCAATCGGCACAAGAAAGTGAAAAAAATCCTTCGCCGTATCATTTATCTTTTGTTCTAACGAAACTGTCCTCTCTCTGTAAACAGTCTCACCAAATTATGTGTGCCGGTTGGCGCTTCAACTTCCACAGACCTTACATCTGTCATTAATCATGTTCCCTAAGCAGTAATTGGAAAAGATACGAAAGTCTTAAGAAATATCAATAAAAATATGCGAAACAGTGGCATCTATTATTAAAAATATTTCTGACGCAACCCGAGTAGTGTCAAAGGTCACAATTTTACTGTCGATACCTTCCGATCTAATGAATTCAGCGGTTGCTATAACAACCAGCTTTAAAGCTGACGAAAGAGTAGATCTTTATATTAGCAGGTGGAGAGAAAGAGAGATGGAAGTCGGGTTTATTTTATTACAAAACAAACGGTTAAATAAACAATAAATGAGAAATTTTATGGTGTACAAACATGCATTATCTTAAAGAGTAAATCAATCAATCTAATTATTTTCTTTTAATGGTTAATAGTAAAAGCACATGATTTCAGAATACTTATAAAGCATCACATTGTCACTTGCGATATTTGAATTACATTTATTGTATTTAGGCTGTGCCAGCCAATCACTGACACGCAAACTCTCCTCAACTTGTTGCTCCACTTCATCTCACATCCTTGTAAAGATTTCCGCCTTTACTGGGATGTGAGGTGGAAAAAAAATAATAAATAAAATTCTCGCCGCCTTCTGAGAGGCAATGTCCTCAACTTCTAACTTCAATGATTTATTTCAGACACGATAGTCATCCATTGAATTAAGAGTAAGCAACCAGCCAAATATTTAGCCTAAATATTGAATTCTTTGATTTATAAACATATGGATTCCCCCTACAGGATTTCGTCCACTCTGATATGTACGCAGAGTTTTCAATAGATTCATAACATAGCAACGTCTTCTGCCTGTTAAACATAGCTCTCGCAAACTCCTAGAAGGTAGTAAAGTATTTTTTAGAACCAATTAATAATTATTCATCGTCCTCTTTCAAACTGTTTAGACTTTGCGCACTGAAAATCAGTTCCAACTTGAGATCTGCATATTCCTGACAGTGATATAACATGTGAGCCTAAGCCTCTTTAGAACCACCGAAACAGATATCCCCAACTGATTTAACTTTCGACAGTTAATCCTTGACCAGTCAAAACATAATGGACACAGTGTTTTTGTCAAGCGATTCCTGTGGTTCCCCACAAATCCGCGCGTTGGGTACTCTATGATGTATGCACAACATTGCAAGGTCAGTCAGTGTGGGTTATGTGTAAGTAGTGTGTAGTTTGACTGGCCCCTTAGTTACTGGGAGGCTCGATCAAATGGAAGGAGCCTTTCAGCATCCGTCACCCGGCACGAGGAGCCGGGTCAGGAAGGTAGAAGGAACGCCTGACGAACTCTCTCCCCACTTGCAAAGCAAGAGAGAAGACAAGCCAAGTTAGAGGAACGGGGCGAGTTGGATAGGAAAGATAAGAAAAGGGGAAGGAACCAGGGATAGGCAGAGCGGAAGGCTACCCCCAGCAGAGGGCCAAACGGCCAAGTGAGCCCACGCCTGTCAGTTGACCAGCGTCAGCAGAATACTTCGATGAGGGCTCATCGAAGGTGGTAAAAATCCCACCTGGGGAGTGTCCCAGGCTAGCAAAAGAGCCCGAAAGCATCTAATCCAAAAGCCGATAGAGAGGCGGCGTCAGCAAAGGAACTTTAAGAAGAGGTAAAGGCAGGAATCCCGTTGGTTTCTCCGCTGCAGAGAGAAGTGTCAGCGTCGGCAAGAATCTCTGGTGGAATCTTTGTCTGGACCAGTCAAAACAAAAGTACATTACACGCTTTGAGCAAACCATGGACTTCCAAGAGAAGTTCAATATTAGCCGGCGAAGTCTTCTAGGAGCAGCGATGAACACGTTGGAGCATTGCAGGACAAGGTGAAGTTACTGTGGATGGATAAGGCAAAGCTAGAGACGGCTCTGGAGTGGCCACAGAATAGAGGTTTGGTGATGTAATTGCAATGGTGCATCCTGTGCAGCACAGAATCATTACTGGAATTTATATATCCCTATGGCTGACAAGTTATTAAATTTCTGGTGTGACTGGCAGTGGGGAAGCTAGTCGACAGAATGAGCTGCGGTAGTCATAGGTGTGCCAGTTAGAGGTTGTGAGTGATAGTGGCGCCTGTTGAAGACCGCGGTGGCATGGGTCGAGAATGCTTTGTAGGCTTCTTTTGATTCCAATACCCTAGCCTCTGGATGGATGGATTGTCGGTGCATCGAGGGCTAGAAGAAGTTGGTTGCGGAGGTCAAGATAGATCGGACAGGAGTGCATCACGTGGTTCCAGTCATCTGCCTCTCCACAGATGCAAAAAGCATCGTCCTCCAGACCAAAGTCGAGAAGACGCCTTTTAAATGATCCATGGCCAGTCAAAAGGAAGGATGCGTAGACATTAGGATAGAACCAATTGCAACGTCGTTTGTTGAGGAAGGTGACATCCGGAGGAAAGAGTTTAGCAATTTGACCTGTTGATAAGCTATTCCATCGTGTCTGTCATAGGAAAACCAGTTCAGTCCACACACAGGTCATGTCATGTTTGATGTTAGTGTTCGTACATGTTTTAATGGTGAATATTTCGATCTCTTTATTCTTCTTGATGGCATGAGAGAGGCCCAAGTATATGACATGGATATCTAAAGGTAGGCATCCAGTAAGAACTTGTAGTGCAGCGGTTGACGCGGTCCGACACGCACGAGTCATTTGCAACATCATAAGCCTTTGGACCTGAAGGATCAGACAATGCATTCTTACTATTGCCATCCTGTTATACCACACTGCGGCGCCATATGTGACAACGGGAATAAATACCGCCGTGTAAATAAGATGTAAAACCAGGCCTTTGAGGCCCCAGTCTTTTCGGGTGAAGTGTGCCAGCATGGTAATATAGGTTTTACTTTTATCTTTGATGGAACATAGGTGGGGAATGAAAGTTTCTCGGTCATCCAGTGTAATACCCAGATATTTGACAGCGCGTTGGTTTTTGAGTGATCGCCCATTATAACGGATGGTGGGAGGCCTCCTCACATCCGACTTTCCTTTCAGTAGAAGGGTTTGCTCTTTTCAGTAGAGACTGAAAGTTTGTTGTTCTTAGCCCACTCGGAAAGGGCAGACAGTACTGCACTGGCCCTAGTTTCTATTGTAGCTGTCGTAGGTCCTTCAACGACTATGACAAGGTTGTCGGCATAAGAACTTTGTGTGACGTTGGGATATATCCTCAGGTTCCAGTCATCCAGAATCATATTCCACACTGCTGGAGCCTTGGGGACAGCCTCTGGTAAGTTTCCGGGTAATGGAATGGAATTGTGTTTTGATGGTGAGACGTCAGTTAGAGAAGTAGCTCTTGAACAAATTCTGAGAGCATTCAGTGGCTCTGACCCTCTGTAGGAGCTGGTCACCAAACGGTATAAAAGATTCCCTTAAAATCTATAAAAATTGCAAAGACATAGGTGGCCTCAGAATCTTTTGCAAGTTTCAGAATCGTGATCAGAGCGTCAATTATGGAACAAATCGGCCTGAACCCGAACTGGACCAGTCAAAACAAAAGTACATTACACGCTTTGAGCAAACCATGGACTTCCGAGAAAGGCAGCATTGCTTACGTCTGTAAAAAACTTCTGCGTAATGCGCCCTTGAATTTATTCCAACGTGTGTTTGCCAATTAAGCGTACCCAAATTCTTTCCTTTTCCTACTTGTGATCATTTACAACATTTATCCTCAGATCACCAAAACTGTGTGCTACAGAATAGCTCAATTAAAATTAAAATCCTCTATAAACGAAATAAGTAAATGAGCATTTTTCAACTAACTACTTATAACGCTGGCACTGAAACAGTTCTGCATTCTGTGGTTATACTCAGTAGTATAGTTCTTTTTATGGAAGATGATTTCCTCTAAACATCTTTATTAATGACTCTCTGAAATCGTATAGAAGCTGCATAAGTTATTATTGAGATGAGATGTCACAGAGGATGTCACGTCATTATTCTTTATGCTCCATTCTATTCTTGTTATTTTGGAAATCATAGCCACGAGCTTTCTCATTTTGTGGGACAGATATTCAACATGTTTGATGAAATTTAATGACTCATCTTGTTAGATTTCCAAGTATTGAATTTTTAATTTGTTCTACTGACGGTTAACCAATATCTCTTATTCTTACCAGTGGTGGTCTGTTCCTGGATAGGCGTCCTTTCAATAAACTGATTTTTGTTTTTATAGTTTATGAAGTTTATTGAAGTTTCTTAAGCTTTATGAATTTTTGTGGTTTTTTGTAGTTTCCATTTCTTGCATTAGGTTCCCTGATCTAACCACAGTCGTTCTGGGCTCGCTGTCATCTACAAGTAATCAGCATAAGAAACAATGTTTACTTGTGGAAAGTCATTTTGGAGAGGCTTCCAGACCAGTCTCCACATGAGTGGATTAATGATCGTTCTATTCTTGAAACACTCCTTGTGAACACCGAACATTGCAGGTGAACATTGCGATAGACGGAGCATCATGAACACATTACTTAAGCTTACGGTATCAAATGCATCAGCGAAATCCACAAAGATACTACTCAACAAGAATTTACTTGAACAATTTTCAATGAAGCTGAACTGAAGAGTTCGTTGACTGAAGAGTATCTTCGGTGCCACAACCTCGGGTGAAGCCATACTGTATGATGGGAAGGTTCAAATTAACATAGGTTATAATCCTGCCTGCCAACATCCTCTCATATACTTTTCCCAGCATGGACAAAAGTACTATTGGATAATATAAACCCGTGTCATTTTTTATGACTTGTGCAGTGTCATTAATAAAGCATCCTTCCAAGACGATTTCATCAGGTTCTTTGAAAAAACCTGATGAAATCGTTTGAAAGCCTCGCCTTAATAACTCCGTTCCTCAACCAAAATATAGATATCATATTCGTTACTTGAAACCAAAAAGAGAAATATAGCGTTACGCTGTTTCATTGAAGCTATTCTGGACTTTAGTTTCTGGCTCATGCAAAATCAGAAAAAGTGCAGAGCTAATTTAGATTCGTTAGAAACTTCTTACAGTAGTCCTCTCAATTGAGTGAAATTTATTTCATTTTGAATTTGGCGCCTTTGGGCCAAGTGGACTTTTCAAAACAAGTTAGATTGTTGGGAATTAAATCGTCCTATTAACATTGAGCAAATCAATATTGCTCAAGAAGCATAAAATATTGGTATGAGCAAAACCAAAACCCCTGGGATTAATTATCTCGGAATTTCATCGTAATTGGATGTCTTCTTTTTTTAAACCTGTCAATTCAGCTTACATGTGACAATTAAATCCACAAGGGTCTGTCATAACTGACATGTCCAAACTACAATTCAGTCTTAATGGGTTGACTTTCCAGTATATTGAAGTTGATAGACCAGACCTACCTGAAAACGTATTAAATGTGTGGTTAGCGTTGTCATGAGTTTAGACGGAGGAAGGTGTAATGCCTTAGTAAGCTACCCTTTTGGTTTTGGTCTTGTGAGGAGGAAAAGTTCCGTTTCCTATAAAGTCTAATCGTACTTTGCATGTCCTTCAAGAAGACAATACAGTATCCATAATTTTTAAACTTACTTTATTGACTATCTAGAAACATAAGTACCAGAAGTCACGTACATTATTCCAAGACCACAGTCACTTCTAAGCACTCAACGAGATGAACGCGTGCATCTGTGATGAACTAGATGCCAGAAATGGCAACTGTAGCAATTCGAGAACCCCTTCAAATGATGAGAGTCGCATTTGTCAGCAAAGCTCTCTGAACTCAGGGAGTCTCGGAAACTTTGAGAGTGTACCAGAAGTTCAAGGAAGAAATAAAACACCAAGGATATACGAACAACCATTTTTATAAAAATAATAGACCAATAAATAACTTATTCTGAGATTCTACAGTATAATTTCACAGAAGTTGGTTTATACATGTTATATTTTACCTTACTTTCTGAAAAATGGCTTATGTGATACGTGAGAGCATTGTATCTGGTTATGTCTTAATAACTTTACGTTTATCCAATCCAAATAAAATTTACAATAAACGTGAGAGCATCCCGGATCACCCGGACAGGGGTATTTTTACCTTGATCAACCATCTTGAAATAAAGTGAAATATGCTCTATCACTCACCAAGTTAAAAGAAGAGTGAAAGCAAGATCTATTAGTTCATCTCAAAATCTGTGATTTTTCACGTGTCAACTTTGAATACATCACATACAGGACCATTAAAAAAGAAGTTTCAACCTAAATTTCTTATAATTGGCGAAAAATTTCAGCTTTCATTTCTTAAAATGAACGCATATTTACATCCTTTACAATTATTATTAAGGAATCTCCATGGATTCAAAATTCGTGTACACAATGGCCAGGACTGTCTAACTCTTAAGCATCCAGAATATCAATTCTAGATGATCTTGAAATAAAAATATTCACCACGGCAAATTAAGACCTGCATATGGTTAAACGAAAAACGTTTCCTGTCTATTAACTCCCATGTCTCGAAGATTTGGAAAAAAGTGGTTGTGAAGAACTTGCAGAAAACGAACATCATTCACTGCGTTGTCATTGCAGATTGATCCAACAACTCCAGCGAATTAAACAAAAGTTTCTCCGTGAGTACGCGAAACTTTCTGTAGCCTGGACAAACATTCCGTTTATTGGACCACCAGAAATTTTTAAAAACTATGCTCGTAAATCTGTATTCACAGATATAAATGCTTTTTGATAGTCATAGTATATACAGAAGTATATACTATGACTATTTACCTGTTTTTTCGCTCTTTGTACATTCCGACATCGCAATCTGTAGGTCACTGCTATTTTTAATACATTTAAGTAATCATTAAGTAGTAATCATTAATTGCAATATCTGTTACCCCACGAAATGTCAATTACTACATTGCCATTAATTAGTATTGAATAAATCACAAATAATAAACAAATAAATAACAGCATTATAATAATATTCTGGGAGAAGTGAAGAAGAGAATTTTCAATACGCCAAATTGATACAATTTAAAAACAACAAGCGTACAATTTAAGTGAATTTTTGCATATTTCTATGTACAGGAAATGAATAAAAGACAGTTACCTAAACATAGAAACATCAGTATCATGAAGAACACCGTTCTATTGATATAAATTTAACGCTAATACATATATAATATTGCTTTAATTATATAAAGTCTATCTCATTTGAAAAGAAAAAGTGCCTGAATAAACTTTCATTCAATAGCATTGAAATTAAGAAAATAATAAGCATTTTTCATTATTCAGAATTAGCTTAAAGGATCCAAATTTTTTAAATAAAAATTATTACAGTTATCTCTTATTAAAGATACCTTTTAACTTCGTTAGCTTTTCTCACAAACTCTTCTTTGCACTCATTATATGTATCACTTATTATGCCGCAATATAACTCACATTTCCAGAAATTCGAGGGTGCGTATGATTGTAACCATCGTTACTACTGTCTCTCATGAAGGCTAATATACAAACCGAAAGAAATTGCAGTTATTGGTAACAATCCCTCTCAGGATCTCAGACTGCCTGAAAGCCTTCAGGTGCACCATTTTTCGTATAATAATTTAATAATGTTTCAGCAAACGTATGCTTGCGAGAATAATGAAGCGTTTGGGTGAACCAAAGGTCGATTTAGTTAGTTCCTTTAATTTGAATTATGAAATTGCTAAATATTCGAATGGCAACGATATTTAATTTACGATATTGATAGTGGAATTCGCATTCAGATTTTTTTGTTTGTTTTCAGTTATATAAACATTCTTGGACTACATAAGTTAATATACCCGACATATGGCACATCTGCTACTTAACAATCTTGATACATTCACGTCACTGAAGAGAAACATGATTCGCCTGTTGCTTCATCCATGGAGGCTACATAAACACGACTCCTCGAATACCAGGGTAATCTGGGATTAATCTACTAGACGGAGGGAAGGAGAAGGACTGAGGAACAGGAATAAGAGCTGTGTTTAAATTGTCGACCAGTGCAGGAAGAACTAAGACCATTATCAGCCAATCTTGTGTCAGAAATTGTGTGGAACTGCGTGTATCCGGCGAAAACTCTCACCATCAGTCTGATTAACTGAGCACTTAATGGAAAAAAATATCGTGCGATTGGCCGGTTTCGCTGTTGTTATTTGTAGCATGTAAATGTGGAAACAACAACACAAACTGGGCATCGACCTATAATTGAGTTTTAGCTTTTGCAATGGGGGTTAATACGTTGAGGCAAGCTGGAGGTATAACTTCATTTGGAACCTTCGCAAAAAACCGGACGGCATCTCAATTTTAAGAGCGAAAGAAAGCAGTCGGAAGAGGGGGGGGTTAACCTAGGGTATGCGACAAAAAGTCGCGAGACAGTTGTGATGGAACACCAGCGCGTGACGGCGCTACCGAATGTTTCTGGAAACAGTCGTTAGTTTTACGATCGGCGAAGGCTGTTTTATGTCTAAAAGTTGGCACGAGTCGGGTGTGTTGGAAGATAGATGACACACGCACGTTCAGTATGCACGTGAGAATGACAGCGAATTTATGAAGCGAAAATTAGACCCGGCGTATTTGCTTCTGATGGTACAAAAAACGCTTACTGGTTAATTTGAGATACAGACATCATCACTGTACGTTAGTGTCATAAAAACAAGGTTGCTCAAGGCGTTATTCGTCACAATAACTGCGAAGAACCAAATACAGAAATTTTTACTTGTCTTCGGTGTTCGAGTATAATTTCTATCTCTTCTGGTTATCTGAAGGCTGTTCTGTAACTTTTAAATGCACTATCGCACGATTCTGTGTTTGTAAACCATTATGATGAGCAATTGCGCCTTTTAGAATGTATAGTGGCACCCATAGTGAGGATGCGGAGTTGCGCAATACGCCAAACTGTGGACGAATTTTCCCTTGACTTTTGTTCTAATAAGCGATTCATGAGTTCATTTTCCAGATTGAAAACCTCACTTAAAGACGGCGAGTTCAGTCAGTTAATGGGGATGTACCCAGGGGTCAAGACGAATGCTTAGACTTTTAAAATCATTTATCGTTCTTTGAAGTGTGTTGGGTCGATTTTATTTGATGTTCCTTGAGATGTTTTGCTCCAAGCAATGGTCGCAGACGCAGAGGCCACTATTGCTTCTCACTCTTGCTTCCTTCTGACGAAAGAAAATTACTTTGTTCGTGTTTTTCGAAGTAAGACTTCCTTATGTATCTGGGATGAGCTAATTTCTTCTAATTGTGGCTTAAAGAGGTTAATGTAGCATCGATACAAAAGGTTACTTCGTGTATTCATTGCACACAGATTTTAACTGAAGTCGAAAGGTAATTGAGGCTAAATGAGGTGGGGGAGATAAGGGTTTGCGGCAGATGTTACTGATTGGTATGCGCATCGTACTTTCAACTAATGCTCCCTGTATTTATGACTTCTGATTATGATACACTAACCTTATCTTTCATTCGCCTGCCTTCCACTTTCTTTAATTCGTTCAGTTCGTGTCCTTCTGAGCGTATCAGTTTCCTAATGTATGTACATATCTGTTTTCAATCATGCTTCGTGTGTTTGGGAATGTTTTGATGTCTTTGATAGACAGTCTCGCCCTTTCCTCCTTTGATCTGATCTTGTTTCGAAGACCTTCAGCCGGATGTCTAAATCACTGATCAATACTGGTTTTGATTTTTAATGAGCTAACGATCGCTCAAACTCTAGGCGAAATATATTATGGAGGAAAGATTTTACTGAATACCGAGTTAGTATTCGACCGATGTTTGCTGATTTCAAACAAACGTGTAAAAAAACAAAATCAACCAAACAAACTTATTTGGAGGAAAACAGTCATACACCACAGCTGGTTGGTCCCAGGTGGGGTCTTTGTCAAATAAAATCTGACTTAGTCAACAAGGCTGAGTCAGACGGTTAAAAGCACTAAAACATAAAAGGGGTGCATTTAAAAAATTAGGACATTTGATAAGAATATGTTTGATCGTTAAAATGGTGGCACAGTGCTTGCATTTGGGAAGGGCGGATGGAGGTCATCAGCCCTCAACAGAAAGAATATGTCGAATGATCGTGTCCAATGCGGAGCCGAGCAAAAACAACTTACTCCTTACGATCACCCCCACAGAATAGACTGCCGTAGTCTGACCACAGGCTTAATCTGAATAGTTTGTTTGTTTCCTGCCGATGCCACGAATCTTGCAACTGCGGTCCTCGTGGGTAGCGCAGTTGGTAAGATCGCGGTCCTCCCAACACCGGTTGGAAAAGACCTTAGTTCGAGTCTCGTCGATGACGGGAGGAATTTTTTGCGGTCCTTTTTCACAACGTGGCTTAGTTAGTTGGTTTTAGGCGAGGGACATCAGAACACACACAATTTACAGACAATAGACACGGAGCAATAACGCCTTAGTCGCTGATGCTCCTAAACCCTACTACAACGACAACAATCGCAAGATCATCAAGGTCTTTTTGGCGGATGTCATTCCCAGGTGGCAAATAAATAGAACAGACTGTTAATACAAAGTCCACTAAGGGGATTTGCTACCGCCTCTATGGTGGTTGTAAGTAGCATAGGATGAAATGGTATTTGGTTGCCCAAGAGGATAGCAACTCTTCCATGAGACGGGCATCTACAATTCTACCCTTACAGATAATAGAATGTTGCGAATGGAGGTCATCATTGCCTTTAAATAAGTCTCCTGTAAGCAATAGAAGACTGGTATATGCTTGTAGGAGACCCTTGATGTCTTCAAATTTCACCTTAGGAATTTTATTATTACTTCGAATTGTTGTATTCGTTGGTCAGTTCCGAAGTGTACTGAGTGCTTATTTTTCTTAGTCTTGGGTGTTTCTTTTATTTTGGGGGGAGGGACTGCGGACGTTGTCCTGTGTCCTTGAAATTTCTCCCTCCACAGAGAGTTTCTAAACTGTTTTTGCAGTTATCCCCTGAGTTTCGACATCAATTTTTTCTTGTACTGCCGTTGGCGGTTGTGTTTATTGTACTGTTATTTTACCACACAATTTTTAATGCTAGAGCACTAAGAGGAACTGATATTGGAGAGTCAGTTGACTTAATATAAACCATAAACATTGAGTTTTCTGTGCAGGTTTTTCAGAGCTCAGTAAATAGCTGGCGTAAATTATTCAGTAAATGAGCGTAAATGACTCATTCGGTGTACAATCATTTTCATTTGAATCCGAAAGGAATATTTCTTGTAAATCTTTTCAAAATATATGTTTCCTTATTTATATTTACTGGTTTAACGACTTTTCTTGCGTGCTGGTATGAAATTCTCAGCTTTGCCTTAAGTCGTCGCTTTATTTCTTTTCCTTCCTTCCACCTCTGGCAAGCTCGACAGTATGCAAAATGCTTGCCTTGGCAATTATTGCAGGTGGGTTTGTAGCTGAACATAATGTAATTTCATGGTCCTTTGCATCACATCGAGCGCATGCAGTTCATTTGTGAAAGCCATATTTCTAGCACTTAAAGCACCTTAACGGGTTTGGAATATTTCGATATGATGGCGTATTGAAAGTAAGGATCAGGGTTCTAGCCAGGAAATTTCCTTGTACAAATATTCTCTATGCAGCTGTCACTCCTTGCGATTTTAGCTCTGAATATTTCTCCTCTTCAGACTCTTCCAAAAGATCCCATTCGGAGATCATCCCTCGGGATGAGTTCAGTATCTTGTTGGGTATTACCGTAATTGGCATTCCCCATAGAGGTGGCTCCGAGGAGCCTGTTCTGAATGTTTATCACACTTAGTTTCAATGAGAGTATCCGCAGAATGCAGCCGTTTTACAGATTTAGAGAAACCTCCCAACCCTACTGAATAAAGAACGGTGACATTTTCCCTAAAGGTTTCTCTCCAGTGAAATAAATTATTAGGTATATATTCGACCTGGTAGAGTTTCAGTTCCAGGCCTCTTTATTAAAGTTGTGGTGTCTGTATTCATGTCATTATTTTGTGGTGATGGGGTCCTCAGAAGAAAAGTTTTTATTATCAGGATTCATAGTGTATTTTATTTTGGTTCAATGTCCGGGCTCTCCACCCACCAGGGAGATAAATGGGACGCCTAGTACCCGTAGCAATAAATGCGCTCGGGAGTGGGACGTCAGCGCTACCCGGACACTATACCCGCATCACCGCCAACCTGAATCCTGTCCGAGCCATTCAGTATAGTCGAAGCAGGGACCAAAGTGGTGTGTTGGAGCTGGTTCCCCCAACCTCAGGAACCCCTTTCCGAGTTTCCACGTATCGCAGCGCCAGGCTAACATTCCTGTGATGTTAGCCTGGAACCTAGGTTGTGGGAGTTGGATCCCAGTGATGCTACTCTGTAGGACTATCAGCGTCACTGAGAGGTGACTTCGCCACGTACAGGTGCCCAAGTTGGGGGTGTGCTACTGATGAAAACCACATAGTGCGGGTTAACAGAGTTTTAATAATAATAATTTTCTTTATTTTTCTGAAGGGTGACTTTTAAAATTAAAACAGGTTAAAATCAAAAATAAATAAAAGGTACTTTTAAGTGTGCTTTTTATTTATTTAAATATTTTATTTAATTTTTAAAATACACTTCAACGCTAAAGCTTCTTTTTCAACAGTAGAATAAAAATTACTTGGAGAATATATTTTTTTAACAATGACTAATTATCTTTTTATCTTTATTTCCGTTTTATTGGGAAATACATTTATCTAATCAGTACAGCAATTTTTATTTGGGTTTCAGATCCAAGTGCAGAAGCCGATCAAGTGTTCGATCAAAAAGATTAGGAAAAAAATAATAATAATTTCATTATTACGCCATTAATATAATATTTTCCTGGATCATGGGATTGTAAAAAACACAACGAAGTCTCTATCCATAAGCGGCCAATTTCAGAAAAGGTTCGTCAGGAATATCATTGATTTTTCTTGAGCGTATTCACTGTAGCAGTAGGTCATGGCTGTGCAATGCAGCCGTCTGTCATCGTAATAACTCATTAATTATCGCCGTTCATAGCTGCCATTTTCTTACACCCTACCTCTCCGACTTCCTGCTGCAAGGTTGCGGTTGCCTTGGTGACTTGGTGGTTACTGACACTGGACACATGTGAGGTCGACGCGCTGGCCAGGACTGTGATCTTTCGCTCCCTTCGTCCCCCAAATGAAAAACAGACTGTCTGCAGGAAACAAAAAACAAACATCAGACAACTCCATTGACAACCTACAATTTTCTTTAGCCATGACCTACTAGCTGTGTCATTAAAAGCTTTTAATATGTTGTATTTGTCTCTAAACAGATCGCATTATCCTTCTTGGTGTGTGAAGAAATGGAATGAGAGAAGGCTTGTTTAAAGAAGTATTTACGAACAAATGCTTCATCACTCCAAACACATTTCATTAAAACTGCATAAAAAGCTGGAAGGAGTTAGACCTTATTTTGAAAACTTAATTCGAATGTGTCACGTTCAATGTAACTTTTTGATTCTCATTTTCACATTTTGTGCAGTCACTCGTGGAAATGCGCAAGAAAAATAGCTTACAGAGAAGTAGACCACGATGTATTTTATTTTTGTTTTCAATTCTTTACTATTTTATCCTAATTTTTCTGTTTTATTAAATTCAAATGTGGTGTGGGACAATGCGTTTCTGAGTTGTAAACTTTTACTCCCTTTAAAATGAGTTTCTTCTGATGCTAAGCATTTTTGATACCTGCCTTAAAACATCAAAAAAGAAAACAAACTTCTACTGTTCAAATATTTTTTATTTAATTTGCATATCCTCCGAGTGTTCAATTCCAGGCTATCAGCTTCCCATAACGCAGCACTTTTCAGCCCTCGATGCCACAGTGCATACCAACATCATATTCATCCGCAACATTTTTCCATGGTCGAGTCATGGGGCAAGAGTTGCGTGATTTCTGCTGATAATTACTCAGCATTTTCATCCCGAGAAACGTCTGCCAAATTCGTCTTCATAAATCTAAAAATCAACTAATTTGACACTAACCACTGAGTTTTAACACTAATCGACTAGATCAGCAAATAATACTAGACATTTCAAACCTCTTCATCAAACTTGTTTTAACATCATGGACGGGTTAGTTGATCTCTGATCCGGAAACTCGGGTTTTTCGTATCAGAAAACAAGAATACGACCAAATAACATGTTCTTTTCAATCATTATATACCGGCGCTTCAAATCTCAATTGCTACTCCCTTCCAACTCTCTTCTGCCAATAATCCCTCTAGGTCTGGTATAAATGTTTCTTTCTTGCTTGCAATCTTCGTGTTTAGTCTTTCATGGAGTCTCTGAGAGAGAGAGAGAGAAGAGTTGTTATTTAGGAGCATTAGCAACTAAGGCCATATTGCTCCGGGATATGCGGTGGTCATTCCCTGACCTTTCCGCATCCTCCGTATTTTGTGGTGACGGGCTCGAACCCCGGTCTAATCAAGAAGCGTGTGCTACGCAATGCTGCTCCTTCCCACCTGGCTACGGAGGCACCCATGGAGTCTTTTTCATACAGTGACAATGAGACGATCAAAGTGATTTTTATTCATCTTTTCCACGGTTGAATTACTGTTTTGAATCTTCTGTTCCTGGCCTTTGCATTCATAGCATCACTAGCAATAAATCTTATAGAAATGAAAATCTTTACGCTTCATTCCACATCAAGCTCTCACCTTAGTTTTTCCATAAATGTGCTAAGGGAATTCGTGAGAAAAATAAAGCATATCACAACTGGCCTGTGTCAAGATCCCTGTCAAACTGAAAGAAGAGTTCTAAAAGTGGGGGAGTCCCTCCCTCTAAGTGGATTAAAAACCCGATGCCACATATTTGTGTAATGAAGCAGTGAACGTGCCAAAATAGATAAAAATTATATATCTCAAGGAATGCAACAAATAATTGATATTTTAAATGTGTAATCACTCAAACCCATTCATTTATTTTTTACTATACGTCACTTTAATTTGAAACAACTGATACAGAAAACCGATTTGATTGGAAAAGGGGTACGGATTGCGTATAGATCGGTGAAGATTTGAAAGATACGTTTTGAAAACCAAAATAAGTTATAAATCAGATGGCAAGTTAAGAGAATAAACACAAGGATGTTAGCAAATGTATACAAAATAACACATTATAAAGCCTCAATGAAAAATGGCATACGAATGGAAAGATAGATACCACAAACCCCAATTGCTACCCAAACTATGATTAATCGAGCAGATGTTGAAAAAGATATCTGCTCAGTGAAACCCCAACCCAGATACCTACATAGCAAGTTCGCCTTACGAGTAATAATAAGGAAAAAACCTATCTTTTTTCACCAACACCTAACTTTGCACTTTGTGAATGAATTCTTCAGATTTCCTTATTTGTACTCTGAAACCGACAGAGCAGATATTTGGAGAAGTTCAGAAAATAAAATAAAAATATCCTCTTTCACCAAGAAATAAAATATATGAAAAACATTGCTCTGGTTTAATATATTTTTTTATTCCTTGGTGAAACAGGATATTTTCATATACAGAAAGCAGACAGAAAACAGTTCTAGAACATGGGATCTCAAAAGATTAAATATCTCATTCACTTAATTGTAGGACTGATTACAAGATAAATTTGTATATGCTGGTTCACCCTTAAAAAGTCTCAGTGGAGTCAAAACCGTCATAACCTGCTAATTAAACATTCTTTTATAATAAATCCGAGAGAAGAAACGAGTTTTGCTGTGCGTGTCCACTTCTCGTGGTCAAATTAAACACTGATTCTGGTACTGGTAGAGCACAAGTTGGACATGAAAATTTTCTTTATTTTTCTTTTTATTTCCATCTCTTTCTATGAGCATAGAAAGCCATGGTAGCACATAGTGATTTCTTTTCAATGAAATGAAGCAGGCGTTAAGCAAAGAATTTCCCTCACCCAAGAAAGTGAATTCCCCATCTCACACCAAATATAGCTCCCGTATTCAGAACATTTTTTGTTAATGGCCAGAATCAGCTGCTGCTCATTAACATGATTGATTCATGTAGGGTTTTAGGCTCATCAGCGCCTTGGGCTATACTGTGCAGTACATAATATGCCTGTAAATTGCGTGTTCTGTGGTAGATCTGCTGTTTGCTGGAAGACAAACCCCGACTTTCCGAAGAAAAAACCATGCTACGCTCCCCTGCGACCAACTAACTGACCCGTGTGTGAAAGGCCCATAAAAATATCTCACGTTATCGACGAGATTCAAATTCAAGTCTTTTCCATCTGGTGTGGGTAGGATGGCAATTCTACTAACTGTGCTATCCACGAGGGTCACCTTGGACTGTTTATGACCGATTCCCACGTAAAATAGCAGAGAAAATCTTTGCATAAAATGTTGAAATTATATTTTTCTCTTTTTAGTAGTGTATACTTGGTTTTTCTCTGTCTCTCTCGTTACTGAAAAGCAGGAAATTGATAGAACATATACGCATACAAATAAAAATTTAGAAGAAAAAATTCTCTATTTCGTGCGGCAATTTTTAAGGAGTCTACCGGATGAGAGCTGTGAAATAAGTTGAAACAGACAACGAATTCATAAGACTTGTGTATGTGTGGTTAGAGCCAAAGCAACCAAGGCTATGGGCGTCAGTATAGTGTCTGTGAATTTCGGGTATTCTCTGGTGGATTTGCCTGTTTGTTAGACGAAAAACCATTCAACCGTGCTCTGAGTAACTCATCCTCGTGTCAATGATGGAATTCAACCTAGGAGTTTTCTACCCGGTGTGGGGAGAACAGTGAATAGATTCACTGTTATTCACGAGGAACCATAAGTCTAGCCGAAATGTTTAAATTTACGATACTTTCCTTTCCTTTTTGAATAACTTATAATGCCCTCACCGTAAACTGCAGAATTTTGTAACTGTGAGAAGAAAAATGTGTCCGAGTACATTTTAAATAAATGAAAACGTTGCCTCTTTAATTGGGGATATCGTAAAGCGATAAAACTGTTTAATATAAACTATATACAGGATAGGTCAAAAGTAGCTTCAGCCCTTATTCAGGAGAAACGTTTGAACTGAGAGAAAATTAGCACAAAGTTGCAGTGGAAATAAGAGCTATAAAATTTCGATAAGTTCTCCAGAAGTAGAACAGCTTTTTCCACATGCTCTGTAACACGGTTGGTGTAACTGCATTGATCGCTACAGTGAAGCAAGGGACGCGAAGTCCACTGAGAAAGCTGGCCAGAGAATTGAATCTGCGAGTCCTATCCGTTAACCTGGAAAGTGGAAATCTAAATAATCTTGACCATCCTAATGGAAGTGAAGGGATTTGCCATTTTGTTGAAGAGTACTTTATTGCCACCATCATCCCGAGCAATTTAAGAAATCAGATTATTCTCCAGCATGTATTGATAAACGGAACCGGACAGTTCTTTCTGTGAATAAGAACGGGCCGTACGCCTTCCTGCAATTTGCAGCACAAAACATAACTTCCTCGTTAACTTTAGTCCTTCTACTAAACACAAATAATTTAAACAGCATTTTTTTTTCTTCCATAACATGACCACAGACTTTAACTTAATCTATTCTACTGACAGACGTTGACTGCAATTACCACATAAGCTTTCAAGTTGTGAAGCTGCTTTTTATTTAACCTGTACGTATGTAAAAAATCAGTACTACTATATGTCGAAGAATTGTTTTCAATTAAATAGTTGTTTTCTGTACTGACCGCTAAATACAGAAGTTCGATAAAACTTCGTGCATAAATTATTTCAATTATCATAGCTGCTACTGATTGGTGTACCACCATCTCTTAGCCGAAAAAAAACAAAAAACTTACACATTATGAAAAAATACAAAAACAATTATTCTTCGTCATCGTGCGCATTTTTGGAATTCTACATCCTCGTCTGAAAAATAAATTAAATGCTTATTTAGATTTTATGTAGGTGGTAACTAGCTCTGAAGCTCATAAATTCAAATTGCATACGGATATTAAGAAATGTATTAAAATTGTTAGATGTATTTATAATATATAAAATTTAAGAGAAGGCTTCTTTTTTTTTGCAGAATTTTACAATTTTAAAATATAATTCTTTATTTTGCCATTCTTGAAAGAATTTTACTATTCTTTCACTAATGGTTTGTGCAGTGGCAAGTCAGTAGTCACAAATTTGCTTTCTTTCTGGCAACACACCTCTAAAGTTCTTGATAACCACCTTCAAGTTGATGCAGTCTACACAGATATATCTAAGGCATTTGAAAAAGTCCCGCACGAACAACTTCTGGAAAAACTTAAGCTATATGGTATCCGTGATCCTTTGCTCTCATGGCTACGCAGTTATATTACGCATCGTTCCTGGAGCATTATCAACAATCAAGTGAACTCAGACCGCTTTATACCACTAAGTGGAGTACCTCAAGGCTCCCCCTTAGGTCCTCTACTTTTCATCGTTTTCGTAAATGATCTTCCTTCTTTCATCTGCACACCCAATGTTCAAGTTGTTCTCTATGCAGATGATCTTAAGATCTACTCAGCAGTGAAGGAGATTACCGATTCTCAACAGCTTCAATGCGCCCTCCAATTCTCTCTGTGGCTATCTCTGAATGGCTTGTCTTCTAACCCCTCGAAGTGCAAAGTAATCTCTTTCTCATCCTGCAGTCTCCACAACTAATAAATTACAGTATTAACTCTGTGATCGTCGAAAGGTGTGACCAAGTTAACGACTTGGGAATTCTTTTCTCCAGCAGTGCTAAATTCGATGCTCATGTCCTTATAATCACCAGCAAAGCATTCAAAACACTGGGATTCATCAAACGGAACGTCTACATGCTCAAAAACTACAGATATTCGGTTATCTTTTATAAATCTATTGTTCTGCCACTCCTTGAATTCAGTTCACCCATCTGGAATCCTCACACAAAGACTTAAAATTGAAGCAATCCAAAAAACTTTTATCCGTTACCTTACGTTCCGTAATCCTCTATTTCATCACTCAGTGTATTATGAATCGCTATGTGATTACTTTCATCTGAGGTCTCTGCGCACGAGAAGAGTTACTGCTGACATCACCCTTCTAGCCAAAGTAATCACTGTAACTTATGAAGCATCTAATATTCTTAGCAAAATCAACTTCAATGCTCCTTGTAGACAAGTCAGGAACCTTATATTGTTTCGCTTTGACTCTGCCACCACGGATTTTATGAAGTTCAGTCCACTTAAACAGAATCAGCAAATGACTCTCTCATTGACTTTTTTGAAAATTCCCAGTCACTGATGAACTCCATCCACAAGTTTTCCTCTTCTCTTGAACTGCAAAGTAACTAGTTCTCGTCTAATTATTGTAGTTTATTTTTTGTCTTATTATTTTTCTATTCACTAACAAATTAATTATTTGTTTTACAGGTAACAACTTAATTTTGGTCCTCTTTAATACATATGATTTTAATGTTTAAATCTATATCAATGTTCATGTTGGATTTCATGTTATTGTTATCAGCTCTATTCATTGTTCTGCTCTCAGATACGCTGTTAATGATTACTTGTTGTGTATCTTATTAATAAAAATAAAAAAAATTAAATGGCAAAATACTGAAAAGCCAGGTTTTTCATTTGCTGATTTTGTCACAATTGCGTGGTGTACGCGCGAGTGTAAAAAGGATCCGATCGTACCTCGAGTAACAGGAGAGGGAACGAAATCATCTTTGAGAAATTTAGCCTTCTTTTAATAAAACCACCACAACTAAACCCCTCTGGCGTTAAATTATTTTGTGTATAAGTATACAAAGAGAAAACTCGTCACACATATGAATGATGCTGGAATGGCAAAAGTATAAATCTTTATTTAAGTTCTACAACGGGCACTTCCACCACTGAACATACACATTATGGTACACAAGGCACAAAATAAAGGCACATTTTGTAAGCAAGCTAACATAGCTGCCAATTAGACAGGTTGCTTAGTGACAGCCAACATGGACTCGCTCATGGCTTTTCAGTCACTCACTGGTATGTATGAGAAATGCAATCATAAGTCTTATGCGTCTAGCACGCTTATGCCACTAAATTCTCTTAAAACGATCTGACAGAGAGAAAACAGGAATAGATACCAGTCTGATATATCACTCGTTCTTCAACAGTCAATAAAATATATACTCCTACAATATACCTCACAAAATTATAAACAGACAACAAATGATGAAAACATGAATCTTATATCAATATCGCTGCAGTAATTGAGAAATAAAGACTCTTGATACAGTTAATAGAGTTTCAGGTTTATGAATATAAATAACAACGTTTTTAAATAAATTTCACAATCAGATTTCAAAATACAACAGGGAATTGCTGGCAAACAATTTTCCGATTTTGATTGCTCAATATTATTCAACTTCACAGCACATCATAAAAATATTCCCGTGAGTATAACAAAGTGAAATTCACTGATATCACTGTAAAAGTTTTCATAAAAATTAAAACTACATCACATTTACAACACAGATATGCATTAGCGAATTTAATATAAATTTTGACTTAATAAAACGGCCCGTATTTTAATATTTTGTATTAAAAGATACAGCACAACACGTACGATTACTATTTTAAGTAGGCGTGCTTACCGCTCTTATTTCTGATTTGATTAAGTATAAGTAATCTTTAAGAACGAATTCAAATGGCAATAGGGCTACAGAGTATTATAATCACAAGTAGTTTTTAAAACATGTCTGCAGAATATTTAAGTTTTCAAGCGTGTTTATAGGAGTACTTTGTTTGGTACATTTGAATGCTAATCCTTTTATAAGTCAAAAACAGCTGCGTAGCAAATAAGTACGATGTTTCAAATGATATATTATACTTGTTAGATGAGTTTTACACCAGTGCACATAAATAAAGCGAAATTCGATTTACTATGAAAACTGTACAATTTTACAAAGACCACGAATATTTCTATTAGATAATACACCATTAAACAACCTATATAACTAATTTATGTCATTTAAAATGATAGCAAATGCATGCTCAATTTTTCGTTGTATTTTATTAAAATTAAAAAAGTTATTAGCTGGTTAATTTATACATTTTTTTTAATTTATACATTCCTAATCAGCCGCAGGGATTGTGTCTAATTTAAGCCAAAATTATAAGAAAAAAAAAGCTATATCACAGTGATCCGAATGGAAATTTTAATTCCTTACAGAAAATCCATTTAGCCTTCTATTTGTAAATTAAGTAATTTAAAAATGAAAAAAAATCTTAATGTTATTTTGGAAATCATATTAAAACTTAGTGCTGCTACATTACTAGCTGAATTTGTGAATAACGATTTATTTCTTTAGGATCATATTTTAAAGTATATTTAAAATATTATCGTAAATTTCTGATTCTACCATTAATAATTTAGGATAAAATTCTCACGACTATCTGAAAAAAAAAAAACCATTCATAAAACAGGGTGCCTTTTCGAAAATGCGCTTGTAATCAAGAGATCTATAAATTGAAAAAGCAATACCATTGTCCATTAAGACTGTCATAATGCAATGGCACTATTCTCTGATGATGTGAGGCTATTGCAATAAGTTACATCGATTGCGCCACCAACAAGTAACACTTCATCTAAGAGAAGTATACTGTTAACATTAGTAATGTAACGCCATTTCCTTAAGCAAATTAATAAAACGAAATCCAATCTTCCCATTTATCAGTTATACTTAATTGGTATGCACTCGATATTCCAGTTTTGATTTAAGTGGTATTCGTGTTCTAAATTATCAATGTTTGAACTTGCACACCTTTTGGCATCTCTCTTCTCTCTCTTAATTATAAATTAAATTACAACTGGGTTAGCAGGTTTTGGAGTAGTCAATGCCATTGCATTAAGATTCTTAAGTAGACAACCGCTGCTTTGTACATCTTATCGATACGTTTACAGCTTTTCAGTGTGGTTTATATTTCTAATTTATCTTCAAATGTGATTATAATGAAGCCGTATCTAAACTGTATATCTGCGAGTAATTACAGAAACAGATATCACGATTTCGAACTTTGGGTGAGACATTATTTCTATGAATGATTATGATATTGCCAGATTTACTCTTACTTAGAATACCGAAAATTAGCCCAGAATTCTAACGGATCTTTTATCAAGAGGCTTCCGATATATATTTCTTAAAAATGGCAAAATGTGCTAATACAGCTTTCATGAAAAATCTGCAACATCTTTTGGGTTTCAGATCCAAATGTCAACTGATAGAAATCAGAACTGCAAAAGTTCATTAAAACAAAATTGGAGTTCAAGGACTGTGTAGTCGATTTGTGATGCATAATACAATACTTGTTAGAGAGAAAGCACAAATCCGTAAAAATTGAATTATATGGAGTTTACCCTTCGCACTTTATTCTAATTTTGATTAAAGAGGGAGGCATTCTTGTATGGCGTAAATTTATTAACTGGGTAATGTTAACAGTTTTCCTAGAGAATCGTCACACGAAATGCATAAAAATACTAAGAATTTCCAGATATGATATTCAGTTCAACTATTTTCTCCATGAACAAATAGATAAGTGAAATAACATTACAAAATTCACAACACATTTATGTTTACAGTACTTTAAGTGTGGTACGATGATGTGGCAAGTATCCTCTTCACAAATTTGATGGAATGTTGATGATGAATTGAAAACAAATGTGACCGTATTTGTCCACTTCCGTGGAATTATCAATGACAGTATCGTATTGGCTGATATGCACAATGGACATAGTTTGTAATTAATATAGCTACAGAGTCGCGAAATAAGAACGATAAGTATATTGTGCGACAAGTATTTATCAGTGTTGAGGTTATTCAGGTTAATACAACGTCTACGATATACCTGCAGTACGCTTTTGACAAGGATTTGGAAATCTGCAATAGCATTATCCTTGTAGTTGCAAATAATGTTATTCCTACTGTTATTTAGATTTTCCGAGGCATCCAAGTTTTATTTTGAATTTAAATATAAAAAGAGTCATTTTTATCCCCGGAATTCATTATACTAATGCTAGTTGTTATGGAAAGTAGTTGAAATTTCATTCATGACATTTTAAAAATGTTCAAATAAAGGGGATTCATTCTTACAGAGCGACCTATCTGAAAATTAGCAGCAGTCGTGGCTATAATACACCAAGAAGCAGATAGTTAAGAGATAAAAATCGAGCTTTTTAAGATAGTTATTACAAAATTGCACTCAGTTACTTTTTTTCTTGGAGAATTGACTCATTTTAATGGTTAAGAACGGTACCTTCTTTTGTCGTAAAAGAAATAACGGTAGTATTAATAAAAATCAAATACAGAATAATTTTATATTTTACATAATAAACATTTGAAATTATATGCTAAATACTTTAAGAGATAAGATGCCACTTACGTTACAGTACTTCAATGGTGATATCCGAGTAATTATGCATGAATTGTAATAAAATTATGCCAAATTTGTTTCTCGTTTATAAAATTGTTTTTATCTAAAGTGTTTTTATCTAATCTATATATTTATCTAGCATGTGACACCTCGTAAAATTTGTTTATCAGTACATATTTAAAAATGGGAAGCTGTTCTTAATTTTCAGTTCGGTGTATAAATGGAAATTCTTGATCAAACTTTGAGAGACTTAAATTAACTTTAAAAACGATAGCTTCCCTGGATGACCGATGAGCTTTACAGTATTATTGCTATTACAGAAGTTTTATCTTGCATGATAAAATGTTTTATCTTTCGATAAACTCATTTCTATGTAACTAAATACAAATTAACAATCCGAATGGAAACAGCTTTACAAGAGAATAATAAAGTTACCTTCAACATAACGCAAATAAGATATTATTAAGAAGAAAATATTAAAACCTTATTACCTTCATATTTCCTAGATAATATAACTTATTTATATTTAAAGCTTGATTCGTAATATAAATTAATTGATTTTAAACTCTGAAACCTTTTTCACTTACGTATAGTTCAAATTAAATTATTTTTACAGCTTAATGTTTTTTTTAAAAAAATACGAAACAAAAGCCGAAAACACGAGTAATAAAGTTTCAAATTCATAAATATTTATACTAATTTATACTAGAGATGAATGACGTTTCTTCCCACGTAATTGAGGAATATACCAGGATAACTTGATATGCTAGTCCTGGTCCAGACTACAGCCTAATGGTGTAAAAAATTATTTATTGCTGACTGAAGTTATGTACTGCTCTTAACCAATGTATTAACAAACTTGCTTCCATACTTTAGCAAAATTCTTTGTTTCTAACAGAATAAAGTAAGCAAGAAAACATCATTATAAAGGAACATATAAAAGACAATGTTGTATGAGAACATATCGTTTTTTTTTTCTTATTAAGAACAATATAAACTAAGTAGCAGCATTAAGATATACGAAGGTAAGATGAGATTCTTAGATAACGAAGGTACAGGATAACTTATTTTGTAACTGCAGATTGGCTTTTCAAGTGGTAAAACTAATATCTTTTCAGACGTGTGCACGCAGACACTCGTAGAATTGTCATATAAAAACACACATTCTTTTACAAAGCAACGAAGAATACGGGGATAACCAGCAAATGATTACAATGATTAAAACGCTAATATAGCTTGCCTGCTAAAATCTATGGCATCATTGGAAAACAATAACACTCTAGAAAAATACAGAAAAATGGGTTGTTACGTTCCTATGTACCTCTACCATTCTGCGGACATTATTGCCTTTAATTATAAAGTTGTGTATCTTTATAAGATGACTGATTAAGAAAAATCTCTCAAACTGAGAGAGAAAAAAAAAAAAAAGAACAGCATACATAAAATATAAGGAACATAGTATTATAATTCACTGTATAAGAAAGCCAGGAAATATTGTACAAAAAACATTCCAGTTGTCCACTTCATAAAGCAGACTTCACATTGATCACACTTCTTTACTTTTTGTCTTCCGCTTCATCCGTCTGTGGAAGAGCCCTATGGGCAGGAGATTCTATTGCTTTAAATCTCAGATGAGCATTGCTGTTTATACACAGTTCTTCTAAAGTGTGTTTGTGATTCGGATTCTCCACGGTCGTTCTTTACAACGGCCAGCCCAAAGAGTAACTGATTCTGCAAACTGCGTGATTCTTCTATTTTCAAGTCGCTGACAGAAAGGTTAATTGTACCGCGGTGTTGAGAGGAGAAGGAGGAACAAATTCTGTCACAAAAATATATTGATGGCAGTTGATCAGACTATGATAGGCTATTCATAGAAAATAGTCGAGTCCAGCGGACATCAAAAACATTGCAGAAATTCACAGGAACCTTCATATAAACGGTATAATTAGATATTAAACCTCAATACTTTAAAGTATTAAAAAATAATTCTATACTTCTGTATTGCATTTTATTCTTAATACTTCTATCAGATCTTTTCTCTTTTTTTTTTTTTTAGTTAACAAGTTTGGATACTTAAATACAAAAATAGATTAAAAATCATATCTGCGTTCATATTTTCCGATGTGTCAGAAGGATAAAAAAAAAATCACCTGACACCTACAACTGTGACTATGTACACAATTCGTCCCCAAAATCAGTGAAATATGCATCCTCCGTGTGTGTCCATCAAGCACTGCCCATCATATGAAAGCAGCTTCCTCTCGTAGCTGAAGTGGAAATAGTTTCCTCGCAGTTAAAATTTGCGGTATTTGACGAACGTGAGAATTATCTATCCGATGCACACAAACACATACTCTTGGATCAGGAACGCATTCTGATTCAAGAGCTCACTGACTTTTATTGGGAGAGAAGTCCACCATATGCACTAAGACACCTCCAGTTCACAAAAGAGATCACTTTTGCCTACAATTCTACCAGCGTTATGTCATATTTGTCTTCATCTGCTTTAGTTATTTCGATAATAAATGTGTCCTCATTGCAATAATGTTTGATAATGTCGTCGTCCATCTGCACAGTAATCCTGCAAAAAAAAGAGAACATTATGTATATTTTTAAAAATATATAAAAGCTTACACAGCAATATATATCCCATGACAAAATAATTAAATTTCATCGTTCCTTTCAGGCACTGAAATTGTTAATTACAAAACCTATATGTTTTTGTCTACATCTGTTATTAACTTTTATAAAAGTTTATAGTTCGGAGATAAAAATTAAAGATTAGAGAAAAAAGAAAATAAAAAAAAAATCCACGTGATGATCTTATAGAATTCGCGTAATTTGCGTTAAATGTAATGCTTCATTTTCTTGAATTAAAAAACAATTGTTGCTATAAACAGCAAGTAAAAATGTTAATTTTTTTTAAAAATAAATTGGAAAAGAGAGTGAAAAATAAAAAATTTATATACACGTATATATATAATCTCCACAAAATGAGAAAAATAGTAAATCCATGAAAATTTCAAAATCGTATGATGAGGCATTTGTACACCTTAAGATTTCTAATATGTGAGCTGCTAACTAATTAAAAAACTGCGTCTGTTTATACTAGTTTATGTAGGTTAGCATCCTTGGTAACTAATGCTACTAGCGTGAAAAGTAACCAAGTGTATAATTAGTGGAAAATTAATTAGACGTATATTGTAAACAGTTTTTTTTTTTTTTTTTTTATCTCAAAGATGTGTTTGCTTCATAGCATCATTTGTTACTGCTAAAGGCGCTATAACTGGAGGTGAATGCAACTCATTCATCTCATTGTTATTTCTCCCCATTCCTGTATAATAAGTCGACCCTTTCAAAGACAGTGACGAGGAAAAATAATAGTTATCGCCGTTTGCCCTTAGGCTGATACTGAATCTTCGGTAGTTGTAATTAAAGTCTCAGAGGATGCGTTTATCATCTCTTATTTACTATTTAAATTGACCAGATCCGTGTGGCACACTTTAATATGAACAATACAACGCAATGATAAAGAGAATGATAACCACTGAGTGAAAGAGCGAATCTCCTGAAGAATAAATTTATTCGAATCAGCTCATAAATATTTAGATGCAAAAAAACTATGTAACACGACATTTGCTTTACTGCAAAACTGGTAGTCCTTGAGAGGTCGGAACTCAGTAATATTGGTTGCCCATAGACGTCCGCCCCCTACTTCAAAGCCGACCCACAACTTCACGATTAACAGCATCAGCGCAGCACTTCTGAAGATAGCTCGTACTGAAAATCAAGGCGGTGACAACGGGTTATAAATATCATTCGTGAAAAATGAAAATATTAATTTATAATTCAATAAACAGTGGACATAATCAGATGGTATTCTCTCTCTCTCTCTCTCTGGAAGCCTCACCTCTGTTTAACTTGGCCATTTTGTTTCTTTTTGTTAAATTGATTTATTCGATAGTACAGGGTTTTGTAAGCATTTGAACTGTGTGAAACATAAATTTATGTACGCATATGCGAATATAAAAAGTAAATTTAGTTGAACCTTGATTCATACCATTTCGGCTGCAATGCAAGTTGTAATTATCAAAGAAAGTACAGAAATGGGGTAAAATTAATTCATACCGAAGTGATAATGAGCTATAATGACTTCTAAAGAAGTCAGAATAACTTAACAGTTTAAAATTTGTAACAAAAAAGGAAGCTTTAGTATGGAAACAATTCTTTTCTTCCAACCAGGCAATATCCCATCAAGTACTATTCGCTTCTGCCATCCTATTTCTCTGAAGTCCACATCTTTGAGTATTTCCACATTTTTAAAGATAAATTCTCTATAATACTCTTCTACAGCGATCAACACAAGTTTTTTTTAAGCATTCTTCATCAGCTTTTTTTTCATGGCAGCTTAGTGACTTTCTTACCATCCCATCCAGGTGTGACGTCATTCCAGAAACTAGGTCACAAAGTACAACACGTACCCGCCAACAACCTGCCTAATTTGAATTAGTAATAGACTAATTAATCTCAATTACGTCAAGGAAATATGGAGAAATAAAAGTGACTGACAAAGAAGGCCTCTTTCCTTAAATGGAAGCAGAAGATTCGAAAAGGTCAACAGAGACAAATGAAAAAAGTGGTGACCAGCGGGGACATTCCTAAATGTAAATGACATATCCACATAACCCACGAGGTTAATTACGCAGTATAATTACCAGTTGAGTGAAATGTCTTTCCAATACACAAAATCCATTGCTAAAATTGTTTCGGTCGGTTGTGGCCGTGCGAAAAAATCAGCTTTTGATGCATACAACTTTTTAACTGAACGCAATATATGGCTACCATAACAATGAAGTTGTTAATCCTCGTCACACTCATGGCTGTCCAGAAGTATACGCACAAACCTCTTTTTGTTATAATTGGATGTTTTTATCATTAATAATCGACTAAAAATCGGGAATAAGTGGCAACACAATAAATATCGCAAAGTTTATTCTGCTTTAATAGTGAAAATATTGACAAACATTTTAAGAGACGTACGGTGAAGAAAATTATCACATTTATCTGAATAATAAATATTACACTCTAAAATATCTTAAAATTAAATTCCTGAAAGACTTCAAAAAATTGGCTGCTTCATTAAAATCGACTTTGTAAACATTGTATTAGAAAACAAAATCCTTTTATCTGTAAACTTTGAATACCAAAAGCCCATCAAAGAGGATAAATTATATAAAAAAAATTAGATTTCATAAGAATCCTCTTTAAGGATAGTAGGGAAGAATTACTTACCCCTTCTTACATCTTTTAAACATGCACCTGATGTTGGTTGCGCTGATTTTATATTTTGCCTCGATCTGAAAGCAAACCATAATGCTTCACTGAGTATGCATACATTTATAAAAAGAAGAGTTTAAAGGAATTTTCAGATAGACAGAAAAAAATAAAGAAAGAAAACAAAATGTACTGAAAGAAGAATATTTTATTCTGATATTAAAATGATCGCATACCCAAATTTTGCAATTCATATATTTGTAGTGCGTGTCTATACGAAACTGGAGTTTCATTAGAGTCAGTTCAGCTGAAGAAAATGATCTGCCAACATCATCGACTGAGTGCCTTAATTAGCTATTTCTGTTTTGCAATTTTATAAGGTTTTATGAACTTTAAACGTAAACTGTACAATTCAGAATATTTAACTTCCTGAGTTGCCTAAGAATACAAACTATACAGTTTTCAAATGACAAGATAGGTCTTAATTAAGAGAAATACATTCAAGGCCGGACTAAAACACTAAATCCTGTTTATTAAATGCATTTACATTTTTTTCAGCTCCATTAGAGGATTTATGCCAACATCATGGAAACGTAGGCATGTTTGGTAAAAACAAAATGTATTTCTCTTAATATGAACTCAGCATGCCATATTTAATAATATTGTAAGATATTCACGTATACTCGAATTTACGCGTTTATTTTTTTACAATAAATATTTAATGTAATTTATTTGCTATAATAGTACTGAATATTACATATTTTGAGTAATTATGCTACTTTGACATTACTCTAGGGGAGTTTTGAGGTGACGAATCCAAAAGGAACAACTTATTCAATCAGATGCTACCAAATTCCAATCTTTTGAAAACGAATTCGATGGACTTCAGCCAATTAAAGCATAAATACGTATTCCAGGACAAAAAAAAAAAAGAAGTTTAGATAAATAAAGCAAAAAATCTGAAATTACATGAAAAAAAATCTAAAATTATAAACTTACAAACATTTTTCAATTAAATTGAGAATATCGAGGATAATACAGAAGCAGAAAATATTTTGAAAGTCTTTAGAAATACAAATTTCAGTAAACTGCATGTGAAAATAAGCACGCTGCCTCCTTATTATGTTTATGTCAGAATGAATTAGTTATTAATGATAGCGAAAATTGTCTTTGTTTCTATAGCAGTTGGAGAAAAATCTCGTTGGACTTTCACGTTATCTTTCAAAAATCTCTAAGGACAACATTTGAGTATTATTATTCAAATCACCTTTCTTAATACTGGAATTTGCGGCTGAAAAGAGGTAAGTCTTGTTAAATGTTGCAAAAGCCATTGCTAATTCACTTATTAGATAATTTCTGTCGAGACTTACCGCTATTAGCTCATAAAATTATCTTCAGTTAGCTAACAATTTTCTTTGAATTTCTTATTTATTTTTAAATCGCATTAGCTAAAAATTAAATTTGGAATGCATTAAAATCTCGTTGCAGTAAACGCATATGTATCTATCCCAAAGATTCAGGAGTATGCGATATTCATACATTAATTATTCTGCGGTATTTAGTAACATACCTTGATGTCAGAATTCTAGTCTCACATTCAATGCTTTTTCCCTTCAGTTAGGCAAAATTCACAAAATTCCATAATTAACAGTGGGTTAACCATCAAAAATTAACCGAACCAAAGTGAATTTCCCTTCTCAATAAAGTTGAAAAGATATTCATAGCCATATATATCAGGAATCGGTTTATTAGTGGGATAAGAGATTATACTAAAATAAAAACCATAAATATTTGCTGAAATACTTACTGCTTTCGCCAGACCAGCCAGCGATGGAGGTACTAGATGTAACGCATGATATATTTCATCTGATTCCCTTCTAGCATATAAGAGAACTGTTGAAAAAAAAAGAAGGAAAAAAAAACATTATTATCCAGATTAATCTTAACTCCCTTTAAAACAAGAGAATTAACCAAAATTATTATAATTGCGTATGGAAACTCTTATAACATGAATTTTGGTAACATAAAGTCATCGCAGCTGACTTTAAATTCCTTAGATTCAAGGGTACAAAAAAATTAAATTGATCTTCCTCATGAAATTGCAAAATTCAGAATTCAAAGATCGGTGGTCATCAAATGCTTCTCGCATTGCATACGAATCGCTAGCTTTTAACCAGATATTGTGTGTGTATGGCAGGTTAGAAGCCTTGCTGGTCATCCGATAGTGGTTGCCAGAAGTGGGTTTATATGATTTCCTCTTTGCCGGACATGCTCAGTTACTGTATGTTCCCTGGAAGTACTTGAAATACAACCTCCAGTTATCATATTCACAGAAAGAGGCATCCAAATCCCTAGTTGAGTTTATTTTTTCTTGTGGCCTGGACACAGGCCACAAGAAAAAAATTTTCTCATGTAGTATAAAGGATGATCAGGCAGATAAACAGTTATTAAATACAAAATTCAACCTGTCCACATAGTAATATCAAGAACAAAATAAACGAAATTGTGTTTAGGTTCAAGTTAAATGATGGCGATATCGTAGAGGTAACAGAAACGTGGCACCAACCAGAGAAAAAGAAAAATATTTTTATTCTGTTGAATAGACTGCGTACAGAAGAGAAAAGTGTAAGCTTCTTAATCAAATGCTGTCTGAAGGTAATCAGGATCTGATCAAGCCTAGGTGGAAGTTGAGTTTATAATATGGTGAGAAATTACTAGTGATAGAGGAAAGATAGTAGTAAAGGCGTGTTACAGTCCAAACAACTGTGAAATAGTGATAAAAATCTCTTTGGTAAACTACGATGAGCAAACAAGTGTGACTGCCTAATCATGGGTCATTGTTCTAACTTCTTTTAGACTGTAAATCACGGACCATCTACACCAAGTGAGATGAGAGTTGAACCACCTGGATAACTCCAACATGTCAGAGGGTACCAGTTCTCAGATGACCACGATTGGGTTCTCACCAAGGACTAGCACAATATCAAGGATTTAACGGTACAGGAACCGACAGCAGGAAGTGGTCACAATGTTATTAGATGGATAACGTTTAAACAGGGACTGTGATCAAAGGAAAGGCTTAGGACCCCAGTATCAGGGGGGAAGCTTTAATTGAGGAACAAAAGAGCACAACAGTTATATTTACATTTCGGGTATTGTCTCTGAATGCAAGGAAGTGAGTACATCAGACAGGCTCCCCTTACAAGGGTCGCAGACAATCCGATAAGGGAACCTATCTGATTTACTCAATTTTTTTTTTTTTCTCGCTTGTTCTTTAAAATTGAAAACAGTGAGAAGAGTTAGTTGCTGTAAAACAAATGGTGTAACTATCTCTAAGAAGCGATTCGTAGGAAAAGTCACTGAGTCAGAGGGAGGATAAGACTTGAGGGATGGATGGTATACATCCAGTTATGTAAAAAAAGGAAAATGCAACAATATGAGTCAATCAAGAATACGAGTATTTGATGTGGGTTTAACGGTGCTTCTCTCTAATATTTGAATTGTAAATTGTTAATTATGATATTAAATGTTTCGTTGTACTTAAGTACCGTACCAATATTGCTCAATTTGTTTTCATGTTTGATTTGCAATATTATTTAAAGTAGTATCACTGAACTAAACGGTGCAGAATTCTAATTCATTTATAATGGGGATCTGTCCAATTACAGTAAACGAAAAAGCAAAAGAAGTAAGCGAACCTATTGGCCGCAGTTATGAGAGCATCCTTAGATTGGGGGAAGCCCGACAAACGGTGATGTGAAAATGTCTCCCCCTATTCACAAACGGAGGGATCAAAGGACGAAGTGAATAATCACAGATCTATAAGCTTGACTTCTATCCCAAGGAAAATAATGAAGTCAGTGGTTAAAGGAGTAATGAAGGATCATCTTAGCCGGATGCAGTTGTAAGGCAGTTGCAGAATGAGTTTGTTAAGGGAATCTTGTCTTACAAATCTGATTGGCTACTATGAGGTAGTCACAAAGGAACCGGTTGAAAAAATAATTTTGGCATCATTTACTTGGATTTCAGTAAAGCTTTTGATATTGTTCCACACGAAAGACTGAAGAACAAATTGGAGGAATGTGCAATTAGGAACAAGTTACCGTCGTGGATAAAGGGATGGCCAATGCTCTTCGTGGATTAATCTTATTTAGTAGAGATCCTTAGGGCTCGGTGTTTGGCCCTTACTATTTTCAATATTTATTAACGACACTGGTGAACGCATGTCAAGTTTAATATCAAAGTTTACTGATAACACAAATGTGGGAATGGTAATCAGGGCATGCTACGATTACGAAAAAACCTTGGTAAATTAGACAGGTGGGCTGAAAAGTGACGAAGTTTAACATTGATAAATTTAAGACAATGAATTTGGGTAGCAATAATCCGAGAATAATGTGCTTTTGGGTGGTACCACACTCAAGTAGGGAAAATTGAAATTATACTTGGGGAGAAGGATATTGTAGTCCGATATGGTTGCATGAACAGGCTGCTAGGATAGCATATGGGGTTCTATCAATGATATAGAAGAATCATGCTATCAGAGCAAGGAGAAGGAGATGATTAATCTGTCCTGTAAAGCAGTGATTAGGACGCATCCAGAGTGGAAAACAAGTAGTCTGGAGCCCCATTTTGAAGTGGATCTGTTGAAACGGATGACAAGACGAAAAACAAGGTTAGTTGGGGACACAAAAGAGCACACTTACCAAGAAAGACTTGAGTTGCATAAATTGCAGAAACTAGAAAATCTGCGAGGAAACCTCACTGAAGTGCAAGTCTTTAAATGGATTGAGTAAACTAAATGATGATGGCATTCATACTCTTTCTCAAATGGCACATAGAAGAATTTAAATTGGAAAAGGATGGTTCGAAATTACAAATTATTGATTCATGACCATACCAACCATAACAACAACCTGGTAGTATAATATTGCTTACACGAAATTTTTCTGTTGCAAACAAAAATAGTTTCTTCAGTCACCGATTCCCTCATTCTTCTGACAGCCGCAGCTTTCACTGATATATACTTCTTCGTTTACTCTCCTTTCTATGCATTTCCTGTCCTTTTCATTCATTTGATGCCGAAAGTGATCATACCAAGTAATAGATTAAGATGACACGATAGCTCCTCTTCATTCCGAAGGGTCAGGATACAGACTTTTGACTTTTCTTCAATAATTGAGACAAGATGAAAGTGAAACTTTAATAGTAGTTTTGTTTGGTTGGTTTTTTAACCTCAGTGGTACAGTAATTAACACCATTTTAATTAACTACTTGTCAACATAAATAGCAGTGTTTGTATATCTTAACTTCTTATTTTTGTCATATTACAGATGTCGTTATTTTTGATCTTGTGGTGGGAGACTTGGGTTTTTGGTTATGCTTCTTGCATCAATGTTTTATACTAATTTTGTATTACTGAAGTAATAATGATAGCTGCAAAGAAACTTACCTCTGTCACTGGGATATACTTTGATTCGTTTGCTAGGAGGAGGTGTGAATGTGGGCTCGCTGCTACTTCGAGAATCGGTATCACGACGGTCCAAACTATAATGAAAAAACAAAATATATTTTTTATAAAATTTTACTTTAGACATACAAATATAAAAGACGTTAAATTATATATTTTTGGCTTTGGGAAGCAGTCGTTTGTCCACATTTTAAAACATGGAACTCGCATCCCTTTCTTTGAAATGAAAAGTGCTTGGTTTGGTTTGGTTTAAAATTTTAATGGCGCATTAGCAGCAGTGGCTATTATGCGCCAAGAAAAAAGGTAAAAATAGATTCTGGGATGAAAAGTGTATTCTGCATTAAAGTTATTTTACTATTTTCATAATCCACAAAAGCTTATGCGATTATTTAAATGAAATTTATGTTAGTACCACAGTAATATAAAAAGAACATCTTATTCTTTTGTGTTAACTCTACCAACCCTTTGGTGCATATTATACGATCAAAAATTTGGATTTAATTCCAGCTGAGGTAAGCTTATTTTCACATTTCTATTGCTAGATAAAAATTACATTAAAAGAAATTCTGATAAAAATAAATCACAGTATTTATCTGAATGCATCAGATAAATACAACAGATAAATTACAACGCATTATACGTTTTATATAATGCTTGTTGTTGCATATTAACGATATTAATTTAGACTTTTATATTGAAAAAATCGTTTTAAATGTTAACATCTTTATTGGATAGTTTCTAAAATGCATTATTATTTTTTTAAATATTTAGATTTGTTTTCGAAATGAATGCAAATTCCTTTGTTATTTGTATACACCATATACACAATATTCAATCTTATTTTATATAAAAATCCAATTGATTCGTTAAACGAAATTAATTTTCCATTCGATAACTTCAACTTTAACTTCAACATTTAACAACTGCAATAGACAACGGAAGTTAAGCGCGTGATTAAAGAGCAAAAAAAAAAAAAAAAAAAAAAAATTATGTTCTATTAAGGGGAAAAATAGCATCTAATGCTTAGAAGCTTGAATAATTCTTGATGAACTTTATAAATATGCATAAATCGTATCCACTCATAAAGCAAAATTGCATAACTTAATCCACACATTTGTGAGTAAATCTACAACTTTAAATTCAAGATGAGGGTGATTTTGTTGAAATATACTATTCAAATGATATTCAAAGGACTGTTATGAGATGTGTAGATGGACACTCATGCGTAAGGACAAATGGCTACTCAAAGGAGTGTATTACGGTATTGTAAAAGTAAAAACAGCACCGTATATATCAGAATAACTATAGATAATCTAATTTATTAAAAAGGAGATAATAAAGGGCGATGCTCAAAATGAGGAACTACAGGAAGTGAATTTATTCCGTTGATTAGGAAAAAAATGGGATGGGCGACTTCCATTTTATGGAAGTCGCCCTCCATTAAAATTTCAGTTTAAATTTAAAACTGAGTAAATAGGAATTGTTAAAGTACCAAGTTGTATTCTTCTTCCGGGTATCCTCATAGTTTACAAATGATCACATCATTCTACTTAAGTCCACCTCTTTACAGATGATGTTTTTCGCTGAGGGGTTAAAGAACTAATTCGGTAACATTTTAAAAAGGTTCACTGGGAGAAAACGTCTTTTTTGGTTAGTCAATATTAGAAAAGGCCAAACACAGCTTGAGAGTTCGTGATAAAAACTTTATGCGTAATGAGTACTTAACGCTATACAAACAGAAACACAGCTGTTAATGTTCAGCCCTCAATTAAATCGCGTGTATAACCTAGAAGATTGAGGGCAACCACCATAACATGAAAGTAATATAGCTCCACCTGTTCTGCTTGACTGTTCCGAGCACGGCTTCGGTGGTATGTGGGGGAGAGTGCTTTATTTACGAGGTTAATGGAAGTGTTAATTATTCAGAGTCTGCAGTGTACTTTTTTTTTTTCAGCACCTGTTGATGAAATAGCCAAGGCCAATAAGAAATTTCATAAATATTTCATTCGTAAAATAACCACGAATGAAACCCTGAGTCTAGTATGGTAATAAAATTATCATCCAGGTACATTTTATAAAGAATACTAAACTGGATTATTAAAATGGTATAAAAGTGAAATAAACTGATTTTATTGTACATGTTGGGCACAGCCTTTATAGAAGATTTTAATACTGTTAAGAATGAATCTGGTGCCCAACATTAAGAATTTTTTCTGACTGGAATAATTCCTTTAACTAGGATTTGACACTAAATCTGTGTTCTGATATTCAGATTAAAACTTGTTCATATAGCATCAGCCTCCCATTTCACCTATTCATTCCTTCCAATAGGATGTCTATATTTTGATTCTAGACTGCTACGCTTCACTTCCTGAAGAATTCTCTGTTAAGTAATGTAAATATTTCTCTTCGCTGTCTAATACAGTATATTTACTTTCTCGTTATTACATGGATCCCTGCTTGCGTTTAAAGAAGCAATTACAGCCACTATTCTCACACTTTTTGCATTAGTTGTACTGCCAGTTTTAGCTATTAATCTGCCTTATTTGGCAAGCTGCCAGGCATAGGGACATACTAATCCTTTCGTGATGTGTCAAAACATATAACATCTGTAGCTAAGCAACTGCTCTCGATCCAGAGGAGTTATGCAAATAAGAAACTTCTAAACAAAAAGTGACTTCTAATTTAAAAAAATCAACTAAGTCCATTAAAGATAAATTATACAGTGAGGAGCAGTGTCATGCATTTTTTTTTTTTTTTTTTTCGACCACGGACCACTTTGAGTTCTTAATTTTATCGGCCGACACCCAAAATACAAAGAAATTTTAATGTCATGCAGAGGCTCGTACCATTTGCAAACCCCCAAAAAGAGCTCGCGAAATTATTTAGTTATTTTAGGAATCAATTATCTATAAATATATCTAACTCATATCTGTACATATGCATTTAAAGTCTGGTCAATGTATTTGCATAAGCTTTTTTATGCAATATATTGCACGAGCCATCAAATTTCAGAATTTGTTTTTAATTTATTGTTTATTTATTTTGAAATAAATAAACAAATTATTTAATAATAAGTAATAGATACACTGTGGCAATCATTTAAAACCAACATCTGGTAAATTAACAAAATCATTGTAATTTTAATACCTGTTAAGGAATTTTTTTCTTTTCTGCTCCTTTTATATTTATTATAGATGTTGACAAAAGTCCAATACTACACTAAATTCAGGCTGTATTTGTTATTAAATTATGCATTATCAGGTACCGATAATTTACATGTGTTACTTAGTTTCCATTCCTATCGATTGATATTAATGATATTAACACGTGTGATTAACTTGGCTAAGAAGAGACTCTAATATGCCAACAGATGGCAGCACTGACACACACGAAATTATGTCGCGCAGTGATGTATTCAATTTAAATATTTGACTTAAAAGGCAGTCGAGCGGAAAATAATACTGACCTTCCGTTACACAAATTCTAACTATATAAACTGTTGCTTCAAGGTAATTTAAACAAGTAAAAAAATATACAATAAGCTATTATTCTAGTAAATGTAATAGTGTATACACTTACCCCGGGCTATCTTCGGCTTCTTCTGCTAAAACAGGGGCCGGATGAGTATAAAAACTCAGTTCTACTCCCGTTACCTATAAAACAACATCAGTCAGTCTATGGTTCCTTTTCTAAAACGAAACTCTGCTAGAATTTTAAGTAACAGGTTTAAAATAGGTTTCATTATTAAAGGGCCGGCGAATACTCATTTATAATTACCTCTCGTGCTTGCAGGTTTGTTTATTTTGAGATTTCCTCAAGGCCACTAATGCCATGAGGCACTAATATATCGCGAGTGTGAATTCAGTGTATTCTAAGGCGGTTTGCCTATTTTGAGAGAGGAAAATCGCAGTTTCTAAGAGAAATAAATAAATACCAGGCTGTCCTAGACCGACTAACTTCGCCTCTTTGATATACTCTTTTTTTTAGGGGTCGCATGCAGCTATCAGACTAATTGTGACAGCGATGACCCTTCTAAAAGGAAGCAGTAGCTCCAAAAGTGACCTACATTACTGGAACTTTTCTAAAGTGCTGTAATATCTAGTGAATGTTTATTCATTTTGTGGGGAAGGGAATTACATGGTCCCTTCAGGCACTTACCGCATACATTAAATGATAGCACAAGAATGGTAATGTTCACCTCCCACATCATAATAATCCAACTTTCTATGGTCACATTATGCTTCTTCACATCCTGTTTAAAGAGGTGAAGAAATATAATCTTCTCTTTCTGTAGCGGGACGGTACAGACAGAAGAAAAGCACGCTGGTGTATTGTCTGATGTTTTGTTACTTTTTCCTAATCACCTGAATAGGAGAGCAGTAAAGATCTGAATGAATTTGGAACCAAAGTAACCCCATTTTAAGCAAACATTTCGCGATGATGACTACATTCGAACATGACTGGCAGACAATGTACAACGTGTTAACTATTAAAGGTGTGGTCAGAATCATAACACGAGAAATATTTCCATTAAAATGTTTTTATCTCTATGATACTACGGCAAATACATGACAGGCGACAAGATGGTGTCCGGGAAACAACCCCAAACAATTTTCCTCATTAAGCTGCGTATAATTTTATGGGAAGGAAGGGGAGAGAAGTTGGGGAAGAATTGAGTAAATTAGCTAGTTGCTAATGGTTTCAAGCAGCATTAGATTGCGCTGTTAATAATGTTCAGCAGCAGCTCTTATCTAAAGCATTATCACTCTACGTTCCTCCATGAAGTGATTTATGCTGTTTTTACTTTTATCATACGTATTGTTAATGCTCGTTGAAACTAATAAGAATAAAAAAACCCATATATCCTCGAACCGTTTCGCTCTCAGAAAACAAATAATGTACTCTCGATATTCAATACAAGGCGAGAGATATGTGAGGAGTGGGTAACCTGTTAATTAATTCAGAATGCACACAAATCTATTCTATATATTATTTATAATATGTTTTTATAAAAACATTTAAATAAATATTATAATATATATAGTGTAATATATATAATTATAATAATAGTGTATATATATATATATATATATATATATATAATGTTGTACTTTTGATTTTAATTAATTAAGATGCATTTATTTTATAATAATAAAATAAAAGATTGGTGAAATCCATAATACCATGACGGATGAATGCTGAGTCAGCAGTAACCTGTTAGAATGGGCTATAATAATTATTGGTTAAATTTTCACCAATATTTTATTTTATTATTATAAAATAAATACTTCGTAATTAATTTAGTTTGGCGAACTTGTAGGTGGCTCACGAGTGGACGATAATTAGTGAGTGCAAAATAGTTGGACTGACTTCGAATAAAAGTGGATTTATAGTGCACGTATTAACATTTGTAGATAAGTCATGTAGGAAGGAGAAACAGAATGCATGCGTCAAGGACGGATTGTTCTAAATGGGGAGGAAGGACGCAGGTGGCCATTAGCAGAACTAAATGTAGAGTTTTACAGGTACTTAGGTTGCGGAAGACATCCTACAAGATGGACCTTACTTAGGAAGCCTTTAAAGCCAAACTCAATCAGATGCTTTGAAATGTCGACCGTAATTAATTGAGTTTCCCTCAAGTGTTTCCTGAGGACCGTCGACAGCGATGGGATTCATATTTGTGATAATTAATAGATTTCATGGTCGTACAAATCTGGCATTTAACGAATTTCTCTATTACTTTACTTTAGAATAAAATAAGGACATCTAAACAAACACTGGATGATCACGGAAATGAAGTTTAAGTTCTATTGGAGTCGTGCTTTTTTTTTTTTTATCTATGACCAAAGCAATGGTTCTTATTTTTAACTTCGATAGCCATCGAAGTATTGTTTGTTTGTTATTTGGTTTTTAGGAGCATTAGCAACTAAGGCCATATTGCTCCGGGGATATGCGGTGGTCATTCCCTCACCTTTCCGCATCTGGTGGTAACGGGCTCGAACCCCGGTCTAATCAAGAAGCGTGTGCTACGCACTGCTCCTTCCCATCTGGCTACGGAGGCGCCCATCGAAGTATTAAAAGATTATAATAATTCGGCAGTTATTTGAAGACACTCAGATATTATCATTATTTAAATTCATTAAAAAGCCAAATCCCAGGCAAAAATAATAAGAAACTTTTTGGGAAAAAAGAAAAAAAATATTCGAACAATCGATTATTGCTTTCAACGTCTGTTTTCAGGCCTAATCTGCAAGTTCACCCATCTGAAGAATTTCGATATACATATATATTTTTTTTCGTTTTTCTTGAGCACTTCATACTTTTGTATTTTTCTGTTTCAAGTGGATGCTGTCAAAAGTTATTTCAAACATGTAATGGTGTGTGAAAGGCACTGCTATAGCTATTAACCTTGTCACTACAGTCTTACTGAACTGGATTATTAAAATACACGTCACAATAAATTATACAGCTCGCAATAATTAATCCTGACTGCGATAAGGAAAAACTGTTTAGACAGCAAATGATAAGGACATCGTTATTTTTAAGTACTTCACTCTTAAATGAGATAATACTGACTGACGTGCTTGGAGAATTTTTTAAAAAAATTAAATAAATAAAAGATCGTTAGTGCATTTTGATGTATGGATTAAAATTATAGCCTTTATTTTAGTTTCCTATCATTATATTTTTATTTTTTCAAAACTAATTTTTGATAAATTTATTTTTATATTTTTTAAATTTCCAGTTCAAGTTTCGGACTGTGTTTTTAAAAAAAAGAGTTCACAATAATAAAAACTTCTTGGGAAAGTATGATGACTCGCTAGATGGCGCCACAACGAAGCGTTTTTTTTTTTTTTTTTTTTTTGTTTTTTTTAAATAAAATTCAGCTTTATGACACTGGTTATCAACTGGAGATGCCCTTATTTTTCCGTATATCCTTCGTAACAATAGAGTGGTTCCACCACTTGTCGCTCGTTTAGGGGAGATCCGGGTTCGAGCCCCATGGTGAATAGAGGAATTCTTAAAATGGGCTCTTCTATATGGACAACAGTTCAAATGGAAGAAATGGGAGTCGCCCCTTGAGTTAAATTCATTTAATAGAGTACATCTCCAAAGAAATGAATAATTGACAACAGAATTAATAAAATGGAGTCAAAATTTGTACATCATTTCACTGTTGTCATTTTCATTGTTGTCCTCTCCAGAATTCGAAAGTTGGTATTGCCACGCGGACACCAAATAGGTACCGGGTATTTCAGTACATGAAGAACCAGAGTAGCACATACGTAAGTAACAAAGTATGGTTACATTTTTAAATATAACTGAAAATTTTCGAATAAAGTCTAGCATTTTGTGGGCCGATCTCACATTGCACAAATTTTCAGAACTGGAAGAAGCATTAGAGGTATGAACAGAATCCCTAAATCCGTTTGCTTATAAACTCAATGTATAATAAAGTTATTTATAATATATTTCTAATATGTTTGTTTGAGTGTGGGCTTTACGGCGCAAGAGCAACATGGCCATAATGCGCCTAACTCTGGTAAAGTTTAGTGCTTTTTTTTTTTTTTTTTTTTTTTTATATTGCAGTTAACGTTTACAGTGTGTTATACAGTTTTATCTCTTTAAGGAAAGTGAAGACTTTGTCTACATGTGGCATATCTGCTAAAAGATGGGCAATGCTCGGAGAATTCGTTGCTGAAAAAGAGGCAAATAAAGTTTGACGCTCATTTTTATAAATCGGGCAGTCAATGAGTATGTGTTGGACTGTAAGTTGGGCTTTGCAGTTTGTGCAACGTGGTGGATCAGCGGCTGTAAGTAGATAGAGATGTGTCAGGTGTGTGTGACCTATTCGTAATCGGGCTAATACAACTTCTTCATGACGGTTCTCACGAATACTAGACTTCCATGGTTTGAGATCTTTTTTAATGCCGAGTAATTTGTTATTGGCCTGACTCTGCCAGATGCGTTGCCATTGTTCCATACATTGTTTCTTTATAATGTACTTGTAGTCAGATGCAGGTGTAGTAAAGGCTTGGGCTATAGGGTCGGTAGCAGTTTTGGCAGCTAGGTCGGCCTGTTCATTTCCAGAAATTCCAGCATGACCAGGGATCCAACATAACAGAACTTGTTGTTTCTTGTGGTTTAACTTTGTCAGAGTATTCCAGATCTGTCCAAGTAAGGGGTTATCATTTTTTGTATTGCGTTGTATGGCTTGGATAGCACTAATGGAGTCTGTATATACAACACTGTGCAATATGGTTTTAGAGAGTGCATAGTTTAAGGCTATGTGGATAGCACAAAGTTCTGCAGTATAGCTGCTACATTCTAAAGGGAGTTTCTTGGATATAGTTGTGTTGGGAAATACTGCTGCTGCTCCAACATGATTGTTAGTTTTAGACCCGTCTGTGTAAATTGGTGTGTACTGGCCGTGCTGGGTTCTCAGTGCGGTGTACATTTGCAGTGCGTTCTGTTGGGATAAGGTGTGTTTTCCCCATGCTGTCAATGAAAAGTCACACGGTGGTATATAGTATGTCCAAGGTGGAACTTCATGAGAGGCAGTGGGCTGTATTTTACTAAAGTCAATTTGCCAATCGGCCTGCAATGAGCAAAGACGTATCCCAGTTGGTGGATTTATTGATGGATAGGCTTGGTATAGGTTTATCCATTTAGGGGAGAAAAGTCCGTTCCAAGTGGGATGGTTTGGATGCCCTTTGAGTTTTACTGCATATTGTAATAGAAGCATTTGTCTGCGTAGCTGCAGGGAGGTTTCATGTGCTTCAGCATATAGGCTATGGACAGGTGATGTTCGGTACGCCCCCAGTGCAAGACGTAGAGCACTGTGGTGCACAGGATCAAGCCAGCGTAAAGCACTTTGTCTAGCAGAGCTATAAACTACAGAACCATAGTCTAGACGGGAACGTATTAGCACATGGTACAACTGTAATAGTGTGTATCGGTCAGCTCCCCATGTTGTGCCTGATAGAACTCTTAAGATATTTAGCCTTTTAAGACAGGTGATCCTGAGTGTTTTTATATGTTCCAGGAAGGTGAGCTTTTGGTCAAGTATCACACCAAGAAAGCGGACACTAGGGACAACTGGTATGATTTGATTTTCTAGTCGAAGTTCTGGGTGTAGGTGTAGGTTACGCTTCCTGCAAAAGTGTATACCGACAGTCTTTTGGTTTGACAGGCGAAAACCATTGTTTTGGGCCCATTTTGCTATTTTGTTGATTGCACATTGCAGCTGTCTCTCTACCATCCGCATATTAGGAGAATGGCAGGCGATACTAAAGTCATCGGCATACAGGGTAGTGGATATTGTTTGTGGCAGGTCCTGTGTTATTGAGTTCATTTTTATATTAAAGAGGGTAGCACTTAGCACTGATCCTTGGGGCACTCCTTCTTCCTGTATGAACTTTGAAGATAAGTGGTTGTGAAATCGAACTTGAAATGAGCGGTGTTGTAGGAAGTTTCTTATAAACTGTGGTAGGTGTCCGCGTAATCCCAGATCGTATAGATTTCGCATTATACCGTATCTCCAAGCAGTGTCAAACGCTTTTTCAATGTCAAATAGGACCATCGCAAGATGTTCTTTGCGTACGAAGGCGTCACGGATGTTTATTTCTGTCTTAATCAATAGGTCAAGAGTGGATCTACCTTCACGAAAGCCACACTGCACTGGATTCATAAGGTTATTTCGACCTAGAAACCAGGATAGCCGAGCGTTGATCATTTTTTCCATTACCTTGCATAGACAGCTGGTGAGTGCAATAGGTCGGTAATGCTGCGGATTTGAAGAATCTTTTCCAGGTTTTGGAAAAGCCAAAACATAAGCATGCCGCCATTTGTCAGGGAAAGTGTTTTCTTTGAATATTCTGTTGAAGAGCAATAATAGTGTCTTGAGTGCAGATTCAGTGAGTTTTGCTATCATTATGTAATGTATTCCATCTGGACCTGCTGCACTGAGTTTAGTGGAGGCTAGAGCATGATGTAATTCTGACATTGTGAAAGGGAGATTGTATGCAGCACTGGATGTTGATTCAAAATTAATTGAGTGTTTTTCAGCTTGTGCTTTGAGTGTCTGGAATTGTGGCGAGTATGATGTCACAGCTGATATTTCCTTGAAAGATCTACCTAGAGCGTTTGCAATCTCCTCTGGTTTTGAAATATCAGAGCCATTTACATTAAGCATGGGACAGTTGACACTTGGATGTTTTGCATACATACGCTGTATTTTAGCCCAAACTGTTTGGGTTTTTGTCATTTTTGTAATTGTGGAAGCGAAACGCCTCCATGCTTCCCTTTTGCTGGTCTGTCTAACTCGTTTTGCTTTTGCCCTTGCCCTTTTAAAGCAGATGAGGTTTTCTGTTGTTGGGAACTTTCTGAAGATGTTCCATGCTCTGTTCTTCTCTTTTTTTGCGGCACTACATTCATTATTCCACCACACTTTACAGCGGGCCGATATTTTAGTGGATCGTTTCGGAATTGCTTTGTCCGCTGCTTGCAGTATTTTGTTAGATATATGTTCTACTGCCAAGTTTATAGGTGTTTGTTGAACTTGTTTTTCTTCTAGTGTAGCTAGCTGCTTGTACATATCCCAATCAGCTCTGGAGAATATCCATTTTGGGATTCGGTAAAAAATATGGGGAACGCTTGTATCAATGCGGCATATCACAGGGTAATGATCACTGCCCAGTGGGTTGCTGTGAATAGTCCATCCGAACAGAGGGTATATGGTTGCTGAGCATAAAGAGACATCAATAGCTGATGTAGATCCTGTGGGAAGATGCGTATAAGTGTGGGCTCCATTATTGAGAGTTATTAGATTGTGTTGATCAAGTAATTTTTCGATAGTTTTTCCGCGCTTGTCCAGGTTGTGGTTTCCCCACAGCGGATGGTGACTGTTCAGGTCTCCTAGGATACAATAGGGTTTGGGAAGCTGGATCACTAGTTCTTCTAATTCAGCGTAGCTTATGTTTTGGTTAGGTGGTAAGTATAATGAGACTATGGTTAAATCAAAGTTGACATTGATTCGTGCAGCAACTGCTTCAAGATTTGTCTTTAGTGGAATTACTTTTGAGGGTATCTGGGAGTTGATGATCAGCGCTACTCCTCCATGTGCAACGTTGTTCAGATTGTAGGCAACACGATCTTGCCGATGTATTACGTATTTCTGAAGGGAAACAATTATATTTGGTGTTAGATTGGTTTCTTGTAGGCAGAAGGCAATAGGATCATACTGCGAAAGGAGATCTCGGATGTCAGCAAAATTACTGCGATAGCCTCTGCAGTTCCATTGTAAGAAAGTAAGCATTATTTTGGTTTAGTGGGGCCCTCGATTTGTTTTCGAGGTGCAGAAGGTTTAGATCGCTCAAGTTTACCTTTTCCCTTCTTTGGGAAATAAGGTTTCGCTGTATCCATCTCCTCTTCAGTAAAAAGTTCTAAAATCTGTCCATCTTGGTTTGAATTATCTTCTGAATCCATGTAGTCTGTTTGGTTTGAGTCGGGAGTGGTAGACACTGTAGTATTTTGCTGTTGAGTGGCATCTGGTTGTATTGTGATCGGCGTATTTATTGCTTTGCTTTGTTTGCTTTTTGTTTGGGGTGTTGGCACTGAGGACAATATTGACTTTGCCCATTCAGCTAGTGACTTTGTTGGTGGTATGGTGACCTCTGTTTGGGTAGCAATTGATACATGATTTTTGGTTATTTGGGCATAACTTGGCTTGTTAGTATTTGGAACTGGTAAGGATTTTTTAGCTTCTTGGTAGGTTACATTATGTTCAGTTTTGTATCGCTGTATCTGTTTTTCGCGTTTCCAAAGGGGACACTCCTTCGAATACGCGGGATGGGCTTCTTTACAGTTAATGCAGTTTGGAGTTGTGTTAGTGCAGTCATTTGTAGAATGTTCAGTGGATCCACATGTGGCACAGGCAGCTGCTCCTCTGCAGACCGTCTGTGAGTGCCCAAATTTCTGGCACTTATAGCAGCGTAATGGATTTGGTATGTATGGTTTAACTCGGCAGTTAAGGTAACCGGCTTTGATCAATGTTGGTGGTTTAGGATTATCAAAAGTAAGGATTATAGTCCGGGTAGGAACCAGTACATTATCCTTCTTCGTGAGAATTCGCCTTACATTGATGACTCCTTCTTCTCGTAATTCTTGTTTGAGTTCTTCATCTGAAAAATTGAGGAGGTCCCACTCAGTGATGACACCTCTTGACGTGTTCAAGGAAACGTGCGGTGAAACGCTGACCGAAATTCCACCAAAGGATTGTAATTTTTGCAGTTGTTCAGATTGTCTGGCAGTGACAACTTCAACCAGTAGGTCTCCAGGTCTTAACCGACGAACTGTCTTGGGAGTACCTATTATGCTTTCTAGGCTTTTTTGCACTAGGAAAGGGGAGAGTTTTCCAACTGGTTGTTCTTGAGTTGAATGTATAATTAAAAAGGTAGGGGTTCGGATTCTGCCTACGTCAGTCTTTTGACGTTTTGCTGCGACAGAACCAGACTCCTCTTGTTCTTGCCTTGTTAGAGTTTCTTCTGTGTACCCAGTGTTTTTCTGGGTTTTATGGACTTCTTGCTCCATTTCGCCCTGGAAGGGAGATCTTTTCCCCTCCAGGTTACCAGCCCCGCCACGTGGAGGCAGGAGCAGTGCCACCTTTGTGACCAAGCGGTAGTGGGTTAGTAGTAATATGCAAAGAAAAAAAAGGGGGAAAAAAAGAAAGAAGGTTAATTTTCCTCCTGTTCAAGTAAAGTGATTTCTTTACTGAAGCTTATTTAATTGATTGTTAGTGTAACGCTGTAAATAAAGAAGACGATTTTACTTATTCAAGAGAGCGCAATTCACTGGCAAATACACTTGATCACAAAATCGCTTGGCACCTGGGGCCATATTTCTAATAAACATTTTTCTTGTTAGAATATACAAACATCAGTTTTAAATTCAGCAGCATTTGTAGTTATTTGGTTTTTAGGAGTATTAGCAACTAAGGCCATATTGCTCCGGGGATATGCGGTGGTCATTCCCTGACCTTTCCGCATCCTCCGTTTTTGGTGGTCACGGGCTCGAAACCTGGTCTAATCAAGAAGCGTGTGCTACGCACTGCTCAGCAGTATTTAAATCTAAACTATTATTGGCTGACGACCAAACAAACAGTAACTGGACCAGACAGTTCAGACTGGCAAAGTCGTTAGATGAATGAATATTTTAAACAAGTTTTATGTCGTCGGAGAATGACATCAATAAGACGAAGTACTTAAAAACGTTAATCCTGATCGTTCAAACATTAAAAAAAAAAAAAAAAAAAAAAAAAAAAAGAAGAGTGACAGGCACCGAACTCTGAGGAACACTTTCCAGATAGAGTGAATACCTCCGAACTGACTCCGCTCATAAAAACTAGCAATTTGTTTTGGCCATACAATCCTAAGATCGACTTAAATTTAAAAAGTTGTTAATTAAAAGCATTTTATTCATATTACAGGAGCAGAATGTGAAGGACTGTGTGATTTTAAACTCTGAAGAGAAGGGGGAAGATTTTGTTAAATAGTTTCGAAATTCCTGTACTGGATTGACTTTGTAATTTTTCTGGAATTCAAATCTTCCCCATCTTGGCCTTGAACAATATCAAATTTGAACTTGGAATGACTTCCCCGGTCAAATTACTTAATTTGGTAAGGAGAAATCTTCATTCTTTATATTCGAGGTTTCCTCCAAGAGAGGATCAAATAAGAAGATAACATTCAAAGAGCGGAATCATACTAAGCCAAAACGGAAAAGTCACATCCGGATACAATCTAAGGGTAATCTTGAAATCGCTCTCCTTGTATTTATGGCATTAGTTGGACCATTTGGAGAAGAAACGAAGGGAGAAGAACTGGAGGATAATCGTTAGGTTAGAAGAAATCCAACTAAAATAACGTAAGCAAATCACGAAACTATCCCTCCAACTTCCTTAAGGCAGGCAGATGAGCGAAGAACTGATGTGACCCCTGGTACTCTGTGGCCAAGGGTTCCCCACAACGGCTCTAAATTGCTCTGTTGGTCGCTTATTAAGGCGGAAAGGAAAAATCAGCGAAGTCCAATTTTTTTACAGGTGGACAAGTACCACATACAATAGGATATACCCCGCAATATTTATTGGCTTCAAGCGGCCTTCAGACATCGCCAAAATAAGCAACATTAAAGATAAGTGTACTTCTTTGAGGAAAGTCAGTAAAATCTAAAAGCTCGAGGGGCATACTGATTTCGCGTTTAGTGGGGGGAAAAGCACGCCTACGAATACAGCTTTTGTTTTTGTTTTTAAACCTCCGACATGGCAGCACCTTTGCGGTCATATATCAAGCGGAAAATTTTCAGAAAATTAATAAATAAAAATATCAGAAAAAGCGTAATTGCTATTACGATGTTAGGAACGATGAACGAAATAAAGAAGCATCGTTCCACGTCTATAATTAAGTTCAATTCATTGGGTAGTTCAAGATAAAATTGCGCAAGGCTGTTTTTATGATCAAATCCAAATCAGCCCTTAATTAAGGATGTTTTTTCTACGTTTCGAAATCTGCTGTGGAATTTTATCTTCAGGAAATAATAACTGATATTAAACTGCCTATTCGGGTTAGTTGTAATTTTATCTTCGACCACAATAAACTTAAATACACGTCAATTACATGAATAATTGCTAAAGTCATCATTCTGTAAAAATTCAGTAAGAGGACAATCGAGGAGGGATCCCGGATGGTACATCCTGTGAAGTAATCTCGTTAATCGATAGATGGCGTTAATGTCGCTGTCTGGTTATTTGATAATGAGAAGAAAAAGAAATCGCTCTCTCCATCCACATTAGACCCTATCTTTCGAAGAAATTATTCGCTCAAATAGGATGCTAAATTCTTCGGAAGTTAACCAAAGTAATAGACAAATTATCTTCACCCTCTATCCTTTCTAATACTATATTAAATACAAAATACTGTTCTCATTTCTAATATAACAGAATTAGTTCTTACCTTGTCAAGGTCTTCGGCAGGAGTAAAAAGGATGGGCGGTTTTAAGAGATCACTCATTGAGTAAAATTCCGACCTATCACAAGGAGAATGATACATTTCTTCGATTTTCTTCCTTCCACCTAAAGAAAAATTAATCGTGGTTGAATTCCCATGTCGATTATATCATAATAGCTGATATAACACATGTATCCTAACTAGGAATGTAAAAAGGGAGGAGGGCAAGTACAGAAGGTACTTGCTCTCCTCATATATAGCCCTAAAAACAGTAGTTTGCATCCTTTCTGTGATGACTTAATACAACAATAGATAGGGACCAAAAATCAATTATCACAGTCCTAATCCTATCTCTGAGCCTACAGAAATTGTATTCACACTTTAGTTTAGCAGTTTTTTGGCGCCTTCGCATACTAATCACAGAAAATGAAAAAAAAAATAATTTTATTTAGGAAAGACAAAAAAAGTGCCTGAAATGTAACGCACTGCGTACTTCAGCATTAGTTTTATGTAGTTTTAAATACATTTTATGACCCAATCTTAACGCTTCGAACAATGTATTCTAATCCTCTATAATAGGTTAAAATAGCGCCATCTAGGTCACCTGTGATGATTTGTCATGATTCATTTTTTCATAGGGCACAGAGAGAGCGTGACCTTGCCTGTTCTTCTTATGAATAAACAGCGTGTTCCGCGAAGAAATAACAGAACGGTAGTCGTCTATTAACATACAATTCACATGCAGCTTCACTTTATTTCGTATGCAAACACTCCATCAGAGGTTCTTTCCCGTTGCCCAGGTGGCACCTCGCATAAAAGAAAGCCAGCGAGGTCTTCAGAATCCAGTTTGTTGTCAAAGAATCCACTGCTAAGTTCGTGACCTTTTATTTTTGACCTCTAACTTTCCTATTCGCGACACATACACAAAAGTTAATATCAGCTATTGAAATCCTCTTGGGGGGCGGTTCCTCGCAATAATGAAACCTCTTCAAAGTAGAAATGAAAAAGATGGGGTCAGCATTCATTAAGAGTTATTTTTAGATGGCCTCATCCAATGCATGCTGGAAACAGATTTAAAATGTTTTCGTTTCATGGATTACGGTTTCATACAAAGAGAAAGAAATGCGCTATTTTTAGCGTGCCTACATACAGTTAGCGAAACCGTTAAAAGGTGGTTCTTAGTCGAATTTTCCCTGTGTTGGGCTTAACAACTGGAAAGTGGCGGCTGATGGCAAATTCCTTCGAAACAGAACGATCAACTGGAATGATTAATTTTCACTAACTGGGAAACGCATCCGAGTTCAGTCCTCTACTTTTCAAGATCATTTTCTTCACTGAAGTGGAAGTTTTGAAGTGAAGCACTTCAGGCAAAACCACCAGGTGTTTGAAATCTGCTCCGCGTGAAAATGGTTTTCTCATAATTCAGAATATGTTTTTTATTCATCGCTCCTTATTTCCTGTTTCTATGCTCCGTTTCTTCTTCTTTGAGATGTTCTCCTAGACTGTTTCTTATTTTGATTCTAAGGTCAGCAACTATTCGTCCATCAATCTTGCCCTCCATTGTGTTTTGGATCGTGAAATACCTCGCCTGTGGGGATCTTGCACCTAACTTTCTATTTTCGAAACGCTAATGAGCCCACGATTCTCTCTGAAGATGGCATTCCGCGTTTGATTTTATTACATCTTTCGGTGTCTGAAAATGACTTTTTTCCCTCCCTTCAGGAAGTATACAGGTGCAACAAAAAAGTTATCATTAAAGCCTTATACCGGACAAACAGATAAGAGAAATGAAGGAATTTGAGTTTTGTCCACCAGAGACGTAGCTGGTACAAGTATTACGAGAGATTCTATCGAAATTAAAAAAGAAAAAAAAACCGCAGATAGCAACAAGCTTGCCTCTAGTTCGTTTTCTTTGCACAAATCCTGCACGCACCGCTAAAGAACAAGATAAGTGTCACCCATCTTCAATCACTGTTATTAATACAAACCTCTTCCGTGCAAGAAATGTAGTTGACGTCACCCAAACACGTGAACAGATTGTGGATGCGTCTCCAGGTGAAGTCATTAACCTAATACACTATTATGGTCCCACCCCTGGAGCAACGTATAGATCGAGCTAAGTGAATTAATTGCTATTGCCGATATCCGTTCTGCAGCCTCTGTTTCTAAAAACCATCATCTTTGCCTTAAACCAGATTCCTATCTCTATCTCTCGACATTCATGCTAATAACGTAAAGGTACTTACTGCCCGTAGCTGTGAGTTTCCGCTTGGTTTGTCTCCGCTCTTCGTCTCTTGTTTTCCTTTCTGCACCCTAGGGGTTAAATAAGAAAAATATCCAAATATTAGGAGCTCTGTTTGTGAATGATGGCCTATCAGATAAGTCTATAGCTGGTCAATGTCCTATCATCAACTACAATATTAATAATAAGTCCAATAATAAGTTCTTACAGTCAATTAAGGTGCCAAAAATCAGACAAAAATTCAAGCTTACGTTTTTATTCCGGATCACTCATAATGTGACCTGTTACAAATTTTAATTGAAGGTCAGTTCTCCCTATTTTTTTGTTACAATTCGGCTTTCTTTGCACTGAGGGAGGGTAAAGGAAGTGGGGGTAACATTAGGTAATTGCTACGAGGGTTTGCTTCACATAAAAAAAAAAAAAAGAAAGCAGAAAATGATACGTTCCTGCTTGATTTTGATAATCTGTTATTAAAATACTTTACATATCAAGGATGGCTTGGTTGTTTCTTCATATAACTCCCTTTAGTTATGAGAACAGTTCTAGTACTGAAACAAACTTCTTAAACACCTTAGCGTAGCATACAGTGCACCACTTGACTTGAGGTGTGGTAGCGCCACCATTTAATTAGCTTTTAAAATATATATAGATAATATACGAGACAAAAGAGGCTGTTTATTGTTTGAAATGGAATAATTACGGTGTATAACTTCATTATAATTGGCAAAGGGAAGAAATAATATCTATTTTATGTTAATTATTTTATATATACAGAGTTAAACAAAAAAGACATTAACAGCATAAGTTGTGAACGAGTGACTTATGCTCCCTTTCCCCATTCATATTCAAATCTGCAAGCACTGCTCGTTTATTTCTAATGAATGTGAAGTCTCTGTATGGTACCGAACTTTATACAGAAACTTTACGCATTCGGCCTAATTATTTCCATTTGAACATATATTACTCGAGGCTGTTGGCCATGAGAAAAAATACGCTTTCCGCAGACATTACAACCTGAAACCGTAAGCAAAATGAAATTAAACACGTCTTCGAAAAAATCGATCACACAATTTCTTTGTAACTACTCATGAAAACTTCCGTGTGGAAAACAAACACCACAGATTGATTTCAACACAGGAGATGAAAAAAGGTGGAATTATTTCAATCGTATTTACAATTCTGCTTACAGCTATAGTAAGCTTTTTAAAGCTAGGCAGACATGTATACGGGTCATCTGGATGATCTTATATTATTGGGATCTTGCATACATATTCTAGCACAAAAATTCCACTGCTTTGTACTCACACCTTATGCAAATAAGAGGCATCCTCCCGAATCTTATTACTACATCCTTCCTATTCTTTGTGTAAACAGGAATCTACAATAGAACTGAAGAAATTGCACAAAACACCCTTCCAGTGATCATATAAACACAAACTAGTTGTGGCGAACGAACTCATTTAGTTCGCTCTAAAAAATAGTGCCAGATCGAAGTTTCGAAGGAGCACGTTCGAAATTTTCTAGTGTAATAATCCACAACTGGATTGCACGGAGTTCCATCTCAAAAAAAAAAAAAAAAAAAAAAAAAAATTGCAAATAAGGTAGCTCTTGCACGACCAAAAACAAGGTTTTTGTTTTTCAGCCCCTATTCTCTAAATCTTTTTTCCGTGTTCCTTAATGCATTTCTGAAGACCACCAGCATATTTTAAAATCGTAACTCAAAGAAACTGAATTGCCTTCTTACCGCCCATCAACCTTAAAATCGACGGGTCGGATAAGTGGATTGAGTAAAGGAAATATTACAGATTGGAGGTACCCAGAAACTTAATCAATTATAATGCAACTCCGTCGACAAATAAAGTAAAACTTATTAAGTAGAAATATAATTAATTTCATTAAAAATAACAGGTAATTTTAATTCATCAAGGTCGACAGTTCATTCTGAATTAGATCCCGATGCTAATCAGAAGTTAAAATAAAAAAATACAGCGTTTACTCGCTTAGTAATAAGCTGTGAAATAAGGCGCGTTATTTCTCCTGAAAAACAAGGAAATCTGTGAATTACCTGTTGCCATGCCTTTGTTTATGGATGGTCAAGCGCTTCAATTCCGTTTAAACCACTGTCAAAGGACGTAGCGGTCATTGTTCCCTCCCTGCCAGTCAGTTCTCATAATCAAAACAGGTCACGTCATTTTCTTTGTTATCTGCAGTATCATCCGTCAGGAATAAAGGAAGACGGAACGCTGCTGCTCTTCTTCTTCTTCGGAACGTGCAACAAAATACTACCCGTTTTCCAGAATACCTCCCTACAGAAAACCAGACGAATGTTTCTGACTAGCATGGATTTTTAACCTCAGGCAGAATAACGGAAAATGCGGTGGTTTAATTAGGAAAACTTGTTTTGTCTTTCCCCCCAACCTTGTCTGCTTTTCAATAGGCAAAAAAATTATTCTTAATATTAACGGAAACAAGCAGAAAGGTCTCGGACCTGCGTGTCTTCAGAGAAACGCTCATCATCCCTCCTATGAAAACATTTAAAACTTATTGCATTTATTTTTGTTTATTGCGTGGAAGAAACACTTCAGTCTGTCCGCATGCAGGAGTGCTTTCTGGTAATTAGGAAGTCAGCAATACGAACCAAGATAATGAGGAAGGAAGGAAAAATAAAATTAAATTAAATTAAGATACATTATTTCATGAAAATCACTGGATGTTCTGTTGTTTTTACATCTAAGATTGGCGATTTGTTTGTTAAACTCGTTCCTTCGCTGGTTCGTTGAAGTCTATTTTTTCTGTTCTTATTCGCTGCTTTAAGATTCCAGTGTTAATTGTATATTAAATGTATCGGTCAAACTCGAATGTTACATACAGGTTTCATGCACGATTCATTTGCCAACCGTAGTTAGTTTTTATTTCTAATTCAGCATCACCCTTCTGAGTCACACTGACCGGGCAAAACAAACCTAAATATCGGTTTATTCTAAAGTAAATCAGTCGACAATCCATCTATTCCAACTACTGTCAGAGCAGCTATAAACAAATCTTTATTGCGATTTTAAAATGATGCTGTTGATTATGATGATACCATTACTGATTTGCTAGATGTTCTGATCAGTGGAAGATCGTTTCACTGTTTTACGTGTTGCATGATTTAACTTTAATAACTACATAATTATTATTATAAAATTGTTTTTAAAATGAAATTTAAAATTCTAATAATTAAATTTGTAAACTACATTCTTAATGCAATTTAATAAATATAAATCTTTTAGATACCTTTCTATTCTTTTTATATCAATTTTTAATATAAGAAATGAACCAATTGGGTATTTTGGATGGTTGTACTCTCAATGCAGTCCGTACTATGGTGAGAAATTCTAAAAATGGCCTCTGTGCCTTCCCCAATTTTATTTACATGTCTGTATAATATAAATAAATAAAAACAATTAAAGAAAAACGCGCAGATAAAATCATATGCAAACAAACTACGGTTAAAGGTAAAAGGGTGTTGTTCAACTTTCAAAGAAATGTCCTATTTAAATGAATCCTTCAGTTCAGAAAGGCAAGTGGAATTCGAATATTTTCTATTGGGTGTGTTAAATTGGTCCGTGAAATGAGGTGGTATCAACACGTCCATTGGTTTCTCTGTTGCAGAAACCTAAGTTAGCACTATACTTGCCAACTATTTCCTTGGAAATCCCCTTAGAACAGCGAGCTCAGAGAGCGAATCGTGACAACTGTTTCTTAAATCTTCCATTCGCGTGTGTAAGTAATAATCAAACAGAAAAGGGGAAGAGGGGGGGTCGAAGAAAATAACTTGCACACCAGTGTAAAAGAGTCCTGCGTGATGTACGCCCAGATAAAACAAAAGGGACGCAAGGTTTATGGGGTAATCGCAGCCACATCTTTCAACCCCGGATAATAAGCACTGGAGGGGGATATTCTACGGCACGCATTGCATACCACGGTATGCCTTTTTATCGTCTTACAAATGCCAAAATGACAGCAGTATTGCACGCCAAGATGGATGAAGTCCTCTTTAAATTCATTTTGTGCATTGGTGGGTTATGTAGGGCAGTGGAAAGGTTAGTTATACTGTGAGCATGGTAATGTGTATCTCATTTTCATTATTGAAACTTTCCATTGTCTCCCATGGGGCTTAGCAAATATATCCATGCGTGGACGCAGCGTGAGATTAGAAAATTTACGTCAAGATATTTCCTGTAACTCGTTTACTGCTCGACTCAGACTGTCGTGGGTTTGACTAACCATGGTGAAAACTGACAGATACGTTTGGTACTGTGGCGCAGTCGTGTGGGCATAATATTGTATAAGAGGGGAATTAAGGAAGGAGATAGCAGAAAAGAAAAAGGGAGATTGTGAACAATGAGGGTGCGATGAACGGATGAAAGATGGATTACTAAACTTACGACCCAACTGTCTAATTTTTCTTTTACCGGTAAAGCGGTACCGAAATATTAGCTATGACGCAAGCTTTGTAGAAGTTTCGAAGATAAATATATTTTTCTCAGATAATAATCGCGAAAACGTTAGCATAAACGAATTGTACATTCTGTAACAGCTTTTTGTGAAAACATAATGCAAAACATCGACATTATTTAGTCTATTAAGTATGAAGTCTGCCCAAAAATCGCCTGATGGCACACTTCCTACCATCTCTAATTGCTTGTCTTAAATGGCTCATAAATTTAAATTTACTTCTATTTGTTGTGGAGCCACAGTAATCAGAAATACCTGTCAAAACACCTAAAGCCTTTGGAAAACCTACCCTTGCATAATACACAAAAAGAAATCTCGCTAGTTTTCTTTCCAAGGCGCTCCCTTAAAATGACTTTACGAATACATCCATTTCCTCATTCCTTAACAAAAAAGCATTACAGAAATGGAAAGAAAGAAATTAAGGGTGCAGTAATGACAATAAAATGCAAATAACTAGTACGAGTAGCAGTTGACGAGTGATTTTAAATTTGGACTCTGATGGTCTTTTACCCGTTCGGTTGTTTTGAATTTGGTTGGGTGGAACAAACTTCAGTCTCGTCATTGAAATATAATATAAGCTATAACTACACCGTTATGATTTTAGATTACAAACCGAAAATCAATAATTTTAAAATTTTAAATAAAAATTTTAAAATAAAAGCATACAATTAAATAAGATATGTAGTTACTAAATGATTATATTTGGAATAATAATTAGATTTTAAATAAATATTTTGATTTTTTAAAAAATATTATTATTATTATTACAAAAATATTATATTATTATGCAAAAAGTTATCGATATCTAAAATAAACTTATTTATTATTTTTTTTTGAGTAACCGGAGTCGATATTCAAATTTTGTTTTAACCCAATAGGGATGAGTTCTTTCTTTTGGAAAAAAAAAATTGAAGTCCTACAGCGCCAGTAATATTACAAAGAGACAAATGCAATAAACTGAAGACGAACATTCATATTTGGCCCTTATCTGTTTGAAAATACGGGAGGTCTGGTGTGATTTATAATCCTATATAACAGACGCAGACAAGTTTGCACTGTAAAGATTAAAAACAAAATGGAGCTTCCAATGCAAATGTGCGCACATCCATCATTTGAGTGTTTTTCACTCGTTTACTTCCTTATCGGAGTATTTAAGAAGCTAACAACATTCGGCACACACTACACGCTACCAACCACTTCTTCATCTTCTCTTCTTCACCAGCAATTACCGGAATGAGTTCTGTTAAGAAACAGAAGTTACTCTGATGCTATCTGTATGTGAGGTGAAAAGATAAGATCCCTCTGTAAGTCGAGTCTCTAATTATTTCCTAACTAAATCTTCCTTTTCAACAATAGCTGTTCCTTTAGAAGGAAAGAAATTAGTTCTTATAAAGGAAACCAGCAAAAAGAAAGAAAAACCTTTAACAGCCAGGAAAAACTTTCAACTGCGATTCAACGGGGAATCGGGGGCGTTACGTGACTACGGACAGGCCGTCATAGAAACCGTTATTCCCGAATCCATAATTAGTCTGTCAATGCTAAAATAATTGCATCATCTCTCCGCTCCGTACAGATAATACAAAAATCTTCCAGTTATATAGGACAAGCGTCTGGAGTCGCGTTCGCCCTACACAAGACCTGCCCTAACCTCTCTAGCACGAGGGCAGACGAAGCCCTTTCATTAGGCCATTCACCCACTGGGTTCTTCAGTAGCTTTCCCACACTTGCACTACACTGATGGATTAGATGGGAAGCCGAAAGGGCTGCTTGAGGCCAATCTACGTGCCACGGATATCAATGAGATGTAGCAACAGCACCACTTACGACCTCGCTAGAGGTGGCAATTGTCATAACTGAAAACTAATACGCAGTTCTCCTTTGTCGCTTCTCAATGTGAAATCCATATCTTCCATAGCTGGGTCTTCCTTAGCCTGCAGACACGTCACTCAAAGAGACGTTGCTCGATATCTAAAACAACCCCCTTCGCTTGAAACGTGTAGGTGGAAACTTGCTATCAATCTGTCTCTTTCTTCCCATCGTTTTTGCTCTAAGTTTTAGTGGTCTAATCATAAAAGCACGAATAATCAAACACTATAAAAATCTTTACTAATTAGAACAGAATTGAAGATTCCGTTCTAATGTAGTTCCAGTCGGTATTGGAGAAAACATAACGAAGCTGTTATTTTATATACACCTCTTAGAATATCAACATTAAGTAGCTCTATGTATATCCTACGCCAAAATTATTGGAACTCTCGGACGTACATTTCCTGATAATTTGTTGTATTTCAAATAATAATCTTGTGACTTTAAATGCTAAGTTGAAATTGAAAATCCAAATAAAGGCCAATATGATAAAGGGCATCGAACAAAGAATTTGATCTTTCTTTTTGCAAGTTATTTAGGATAGATAATAAACAATTCTCTCGACAAACGGCTATTAGCATTTGATCGCCTTTATGTACACCTATTGAAGATGAATGATCCACCAGGTGGAATGGCTTCTTGAACGATACCGGCGCTTTTTAAAAGCCAGTTTAACCCATTGTGAAAGTTATGGTAGTAAATTAATTGAAGGATCAGGTTGATTTGGATCACTAGCTCGGCGTTATTAGCCCTTCCCCGGTGGAGACAACCTAGAGGATGCAACAAGCCTTCTTTGTTCCGCCATTTTCAGCAAATCGATCAACCCATACCAATTGCTCCTGTTCCAGGTGCCCCCTTATGACACTAGGGAGTATCGGTCTCTAGAGAAAACTGAAAAAACAGTTAGATGCGAACGTTTCAGAGCTCAATTTGCTGTTTCTGTTCAGGTCATGTACGTTTCAATCAACTGCAACCATCTAATACTCTTGTTTACACTCTATTGGCCAGTGTACAGACGCGATTAGAATGTATCGAACAGTTCTTTTACTTCTCACAGTTCTTAAGTTTTTCTGTGGTTCACGTGGTAAATGAATGTCAGATGTCGAAAGATAAGCTTCGTTTCTCTTTCAACTGTCGTTCCTATTAACCTGTTTTCTCCACCGAATTCCCCCCCCCACTGGTATATCTGCTTAAATACTGTGTCTTCCTACATTAAGATTTATTTGGCCTCCGTTGTAACGTGTTTAAAGCTTGCTGACATTTCTCGTTATAACTTAAATTTAATAACAGGTGACAGTTCTTGGCGAACTTCCATATTTGGATCCGCGACCGCGTGCTAATTCATCGCTTCTCCGCTTTATCTGTGCGGAGAAAAGAAGACGAAACATGTTTAAAATATGCAAGGGGAGCATTCCGCAGACTTCGCATTATGTACCCGTAAGTGCCAAAAATAAATATCACTGCGCATGCGGTTTTTGATTTCTGGGCGTTTTAAGAGACATAATGAGGATGCTTTTAATCACTGTGCATACGTGCAACGTGCGATAAACAAGTAATTAATGTATGACAAGCTTCGCCATGGCCGGAAGGTGCTTAGAAATATGTTGAGCTCCGCCTAAAAGGACACAATCTATAGGAGACGAGGTCAATACCTGGGGCCTGCAGCACGCGATGTTTATACACCTTATGAAATATTTACGCTCGGATCATCATTAAACAGTGCTTAGTAAGCGCGACAGCAGCTCAAATATCCGCGCTGAGAGTAAATATCCACATATATTAATTCTGTGAGAACATTCCCATGAGGACTTGCGGTTTCGGGGCTTCGTCTAGCTATTTTCTCAGATAATTACCCTTTTAAACTAGACCTCGAAATAATTTTATTCTAAGATTTATGTTTTAACCTTAAGTGACAGTTCGCAGCGCTAATTACGGGTTTATGTTCTTCTGTGTAAGGTGAACGGGCAAAATTCTGAAACTGGTGTTAGTCGGCGCATGGACCACTTGGAAATGCAAAGTAGTCCAACACTGCTTCGAAATTGGACAGAGTTGAGTGCCCAGAAAGTACCCTCCAGTTGGATGAAAGTGAATACATGTATTGCGATTAATTGCTGTATTCTAAGCGTACCGAGATAATTCCCTACCTAGAACTCTGATCTCACAATTAGAAGGCTAACAGGACATCAACATAATCATACCATATTAAACAAATACATTCTTATCACCACTCCTATAATGAAGAATTTCGTAAAAACTATGGGGACAGGAATGGAAAGACTTCCAGTATTTAAAACGAGAGCTACCACGCATGGGTGGCCAAAATCGAAGGTGTATCCATCGGTCAGATCAAAGTCACTGAAAAATGAACATTTTTTAAAAGATTATCAAATTCTTTTGGAATTGGAAACTTCGCAAATGCTTCAAGAAAGTTTACAAACATACCAAACTCTACAACACCAAATTCACTTCTTTTTTTCATGTAATTTATTTAACCATACAATACTGTGCTTTCTGGAGTGACGTCCAGACACACTTGGATCATTTTATTGGCTATTACAAAAGAAATATATTTCCCAGCCGAAATATTCCAACTCAATTTGGAACAATCGCGCTATGTCCTATTATTTTTCCTGCGACTTATACTGCTGCATGGATGAACTCCCTTTCCAGAAGAGCAGGAAAAAATGCGTTAAAAAGTTAAGTGATAGCGATTAGACGTTGTAAATAGATGAACTTTCAAAACAGTACGATTTGCCATTCAAAACTCGAAGATCTTGTTATGATGAGGTCCAAAAGTGGAAGAATGGAAAAAAAATAAATTAAGGCTGATATCCTCTGGGAACAGGATTTCTATATTTCGAGGTCCTTCCCGAGTTTCAGGACTTGTAACATCCACTATTGGCCATATAGAGTGTATAAAGTACCATAAGAACAAGCCAAACTCATCAACCATGCCCGATTCTGAGATTTAAAAAAAACAATAAAAAATCTAAACTTATGAGAAATGCACGATAATCCTTTTTAAATGGATATTTGCTGTTAAACTTAAACGAGAATTTCCTTATTTAGAAATTCATTGGAAACGTAAGGCAGGAGAAATTGATTTCGCACACTTCAGAGTACACAAATTACCTGATCTTCTCCAGAAAGCCAATAGGAGAGAGGAGGAGGAGGTACCTACAAAGTAAACCTTTGTATCACTGCGTGTTAGCTTAATGTCTGTGATTTCCTTCTCACAATTTATGTTCGCGGTGTTCGTCTAAGAACTGCAGGAAGATTTCGGTCATGTTAGAGGTGTTCCTTTAATAGGCCTAAACACGTCACTCATAGAAGGACGCACTGACACACTACAGCTGATGACGAAAGATAGCAATGAAGAAAGAGGACGTCTATTGTTTCACAGTCGTAATTTTACCTAATTTGCGATCTTAGGATTCAATTTTATGCTAGATTAAAAGACAGATAACCGTGGCTTAGAAAATTACAATAATTGAATCGGAAGTTTGTTTACATGTGCAGCACCATTACACCCTGAATGCGTTTTTTTATTTACTTTTTTTTTAACGACAAAACTTGAGCGAAAAACTTGGTTGTTCACGACGTAAAGTTTTATCTGTCAAAAAATTAAAAACTTACACTGTACAGAGCAGGTGGGTCTCCTCGTAGGTGGGTAAAAAAATGAATATCCTTTTGGAACAATCTTACCTTTAAAAAAAGTAATTCAGATTTAAACAAAAATAATTAAAATTTATTGCGATAGCTCGGTATAAAGTAATTATGGGGTTAGAATAAAAGTGGGTCCCACACCCACTGCGTTCTCGAAGAACGTGACATAGGGTTCCTTTGTTCTTTGACCTGCATTGCCTGTGTGAACGATACAAGTTGTCATCTGAACTGTGGGTTTCGCGAAAATAAATTCTTGGAATGATTCAGTTTGTGTTTTTATGTAATAATACTTTTAGGTAGCTCGCTGTCTTGTATAATTAATCAGGGCTGAGTGGAATAATAAATTTCGTTAATTGTGTCAGAGTCAAAATCTATTCGAAAAATAATATTGCGCATTATGTGAAGATGAGTAATCCCAATTGGGCCATGTGCCAGATAGAATCTCGATTAAAATCACGTAACCATAACAACATCTTTGATTTCTCCAACAGCTTGTTAGTTCAGAGCGTAATAAACATTTTAATTAAGAGACAGTTTTTCCATTTCTCGATCTGATCATTTTGAAAAGACTTCGATGTGCTCTTCGTTATTTGGACTGTAACCAAACGTATAAAAATTCACGTTATAATTAATAAATTTAGTCAGACCTAAACTGCACTCTTGCAGTAAGATAATACGCTTGTCATCAAAATATTTATACCACATGGGCATTTTGATTAACTGTTTCTAAGGGTTAATCCACCCAAAACTGAGTAACCGTGAAGTCTACTCCAACTTTACATAATTTAGACCCGATATGTTTAAAATTTAATACGTAAGAGGGTTAAGGAGGAGAACAAGCTTTGAGAACTCCTGCGGTGGATCATAAAGGGGCAAATGAAGCTGTTCCCTTGGTTTTAACCAAACAACTGACATTTACGATCTTCTTCAGTGTTTATGACAACGTATACGGGAGATTTTTTTTTTAAGGATTGGGCGACCGATGGATTAGCAGCCGGAGGGTGTCCGGCCCACTGCAGAGATGGCGAAGTGGGAAGCCACTTGATTAGAGCTGCCATCTGATTTCGCTCTCTCGCAGACATCGTTCCAAAGTGGTAGGGAACGCCCTACACGACGATTACGAACTATTAAAGGGGGTCAATGATTCTACTGGTGTGGTGACCGTGTAAAGATGTTCGATTTAAGTCAAAACTCCTCGTGGGTGAAGCATGAATTCGATGCAGAAATCCTGATATGACATAAACCACATTTCATCTCCTGTTGGGCAAACATCAGTAACATGCTTTGGTGACAGTAAAATGTAAGTAGAAGAAGTGAAGGAGGCAAGCAAGTAGCTGATGAATATTCCTCTCTGCATGTGGCTTTAGGCTTATGTATAATTGACCTTCGAAGCAGCTTAGTTCGTATATCTAAAACGGCACGTGAGGGACAACTTCCAGAAGGCCTAAAAACTGAACGGGTTAACCTCACCCAGTATAACTAATGTCTTACTTACGTCTGACATTCTTTATTAATAGATGAACTTATGTTATGGGCTCGCCCAGCTGTGCAACGTCCTACTTCGACTACCAAGTTTAAACTAAAATGGACGCGTACTTGCTATTTATTATACAGTCGTATGAATTGTTTCACTAAAGGTAAAATAAACTGACTATCGATGAAACAGGAATGCCGTGTGCTGCGGAAAGTGTGACAAACGCTGGCAGAATTCACTAGTAAACAGACCTGGAACTATTGTTTTAAGTGAAAGGCAGCAACCGTTTTTTTTTTTTGTTTTTTTTTGTTTTTTTTACCAAAAACATTAAATGAAGTACTGTAGCAAATGTCACTCTTTAATACGCCAAAGATGGTTAGCCGTTCCTCTGCCATAATCATTGCAAAGGTCTAAGTGGGTAAACTGCTGCCTCATTATGGGCGACTTACAGATTGGAAGTTGTGGACTGGCAATACGAAATGCGGAAACATTTTTGGGCCATCTGGATGATTGTTATTTGTTCCTGAATGTCAAAGAAAATACAAGGTGGCTCTATTATCCTCGACTTGGTTCTCACCAAAAATCCAAATTGCATCTGAAATTTGACAGTGCAAGAACCAACAGCAGGTAGTGGTGACTACAACGTCATAAACGGACAGCGTCTAAAAGACTTCTTTGGTCAGAAGAAAAGGGGAGGGCCTTAATTTCAAAATAAGGGAGATGAGGTTATAATGGATCAAAGTATTGGGTTTCATTAACCGGAGAGACGACTATACGCCGCTGGATACCACTTCGTTATGGAAGGTATTCAAAGGAATCTTGAAAGCTACGAATGCATCTGTTCTATTGAAGTTTCGCAAAAGAAAGATGTTCATTTAGATTGAATTAGAAAGATTAGGAGTTTAACTGAGCGAAAGAAAAACCGTTACAGACTTCTGCAAGATACTGGTGTAGCCAAACGAAAACTGAATGCAAGAAATCACTAGTAAATTGTGTTAAAAACGAAGAGAAATAGTCGTTTTGGCGTATCAATACAAAAAAAGATGAGAATGAACCAGATAGGATCCTTATCTGATCGGATTGGGAGAGTCGTAGAAAGACCTGCAGAAGTGGCAGACAAGCTGAACAAGTACTTTGGCTCGGCTGCCAATCTCCTTTTGTAGACGCGGGAACTACCTTTACAGCTGAATGACCCTCCAAACTACGAGGAGATAATGATAAGGAATCAGATGGCTGCAAAATAATTGATACAGCGATCTCGGAGAATTTTCGAGAAGGGCCACTGAAGCTAGGAGAAGTTAATGCTCTAAGGGAGGAAGAAATGCATCCTTCTATACTACAAAAGGCTGCAGTTAAGTGCACTATCCTTTTGGAGATTATCGTTACATTCTGGGACGATTGTTCCTCGACTGGAGAGGTATTAATATCTCCCCAATCCACCAGGAAGGAACATGATGGGTCATGTCTTTCTCATAGATCGATGAGTTTGACTTCAGTGATATTCCTACTGTTTTCCATTGGTTGGCAAACGGATGGAAGACAGCAGGCATATCAACGACATTCCTTCTCGAAGTATCAGGTCATGAATGAATTGTCGACGACTGGACAAAAAAATCGTGTCTTTTCGATCAATTACATTGCCTTTCACATCTCGCAAATAGTAAAACTTGTGTTCAGCAGAAAGATTACAGGTTTGGTTTAAGTAGCGGCAGCATTCTGAAGTATGTTTTGTTGGTAATCTGAGTCGTTGAGATCAGGAACGCCTCCTAATGCTGTTGTTGTTTTTTAGTTTGGTGGTGTTTTCTAGCAGCTTTATGGGTGCCCACCCACTTGACCGGGACATATTCAGAAGGCATTTCACGCTTCTTGCATGGGCAACCGATTTCTCGGGTGACTCAATCGAAAATTTATGGGATTGAGTCTGATCCACTATCAACCATAGTGACTCTGAATAGTCTGCGGGTAACAATGGTGAATCATCTCAGGCAATGTTTCTATACGACAACAGGGTGAAAAGGGGAAAAAAAAAACACTGGCAAATGGGGCATATTTTTGTTTTCATCCCGCATAACTTTGCAAGGAAATTACATTATCCTAAATTCTTATGGAAATGTACATTCCCATTTGCGAATTGAGAATGTATATTATAACCAGTTCAAATGAATGATAGACAAAATCACAAAAACCCCATCACTAACTCTCGTGGAAGAAAAGTTGCTGTAATTTGCTTCTCTGATCATACCACATAATTTCTGGGTGCCAATGTCACAAACCACTTTTTACTCTACACTTATGGATAGTCAAAATTGAATATGAGAAGCCACTTCCCTCTTCACAAGGTAACAGGCACTGGACGCTGCATTTCTCAAATGCTCTTTCCAAATATTATATAGGATAATAAACAACTACAATTTATCGATTATCATCATGACAGTTTCAGTGACCACGGCATCATCTTTATGTAAGTATCTAATTTCCTAACATCAAACAGAATAACGCACCACAAAGATGCGTTAATCTGTTTGATGTTCTTCTTTAACATGTTAGAGTATTAAAGAAGCAATATTGAAGAACCAACCCTTTATATTTCAATTTCTAGTTGAAATTAATCCATTCTGTCCCTTTGTGTGACCTTAATTCACTAAAATAAACATTCTCTCTCTCTCTCTCTCTCTCTCTCTCTCTCTCTCTCTCTCTCTCTCTCTCTCTCTCTCTCTCTCTCTCTCTCTCTCTCTCTCTCTCTCTCTCTCTCTCCTTCTCCTGAGTGTAGCTTCTTCATTTGAAATTCCACTCAGTTTCTGTGACTGTATATCGCCTCGCTTTCCCCATACCTGAAGGGAGGCTTCCTTTTCTCAATCGCGTGTGTATGCGCATTGTCTGTTTGTACACGGACGAATGAAAAAAAGAATGCAAAACACGTCTTATTGTTACCCACATCCGAAAGTAGGTTAATGACATGTAATATTGTGCGCAGTTTTTCTCTCTTTCAAAAGAAGGCGTGTGTGTTAGTTAAAGAAATTTGCGCGCTCACCGGCGAAAATAACGATGTACGTGAAAATGAAGGAGAAAAAAATTGGAATCTGGTGTAATATTGCGCTTTCCAGGTGTGAAGCAGCTGCCAGAGGTATTTGGGTGAGTGCTGCCTAGTGCTAGAACCCGAGTAGGGCTACCAGTCTTTGTTTGTTTCCGGCTAAAGTACAATAAGGCGCATAATACAATCTAATTGATTATCTTAATGAAAAATTGTCTTACTGACAGCGAACCAACGATAACAGTTATTCGTATTTCATTAATAACAATTAGCGAGTCACCGCAATTTCATTCAGTCGTTGGGAGTAAGAAGAATGAATTAGAACACTACCTATTTTCAACTTGTATACGCTCAGCCCAAAAAGTAAGCGAACATCGCCTACATTTCCTCCTCTTCGGTCTTCTTAGGCACAATTTAAATGCAGATAACTCTTCAGCTCACCACAATGAGCCAGAGTGCGTCCTGGTCTGTCGTGAGGTCAAGACAGATCGCTAAAGATTTTCATTCTGAAGTTGAAGTTCTACGTATAACCCGAAGAAAGAAAGACTCCAAATAGACAACAATAAGACGTCAGAGACAATCGGCTAATAATTTTCTTCGATTAAAGCTACCCTTCCAAAATATCGAGTCCAAAGATGTAATTAGCCAATTACTGACTAATGTATGAGATCCTCACCTATAAGTACTTTTTTGGCAATGGGGAGGGTGTGAATGAATAGAGCCCCTCCCCCTCATTATAATACTAATACGAAATAGAGCTACAATCTTTGATGTCCCCACTGATGTTTTGATATGGGTAGAGCAGGCGATATCAGCAAGTTCGTCAAAATGGTAGATTTATTTTGTGGTACCAATGAAAGTGAAAAACCCGAGAAGGAACTTCTTCCAGAAATGGATTAACATCACTAGTGATGTCTGTGCACGCGCTGTAGGTGGTTTGTGACACGGTAAATCAGTTTCATCACTTTGTCGAATCACTTCGGAGAGTGGGAAGGATTTCTAAAGGCCTTTTTCAATCGGGGCTCTAGTAAACCGATCTCAGGCCAAAGGGGGAAAGGATTCCATCGTGTGTTCTTTCCTGTTCTTCAGCCTGTACAAGTTGTAGATCATCCCTGAAATGTGTGTTCAGAGCCATAGGCTTAACACACAATAAAGATCACATCTGGTACCATACAAACCAGCACTCTATAATCAGGGTAGTTCGTGCTAAGGATCCTCTCCAACCAACGAACACCTAGAAACATCTTGTTAAACAAGACCAACCGTCTATTAACTGCATTTGCCAATATTTTCGTAAGACATCTTAAAGTTTGTGGGATAATAATGAATAAAATACGTCACGGTGAGAACCAAGAAGAATATTGAAGACGCACGGGATAATTCTACTCCTAGAATTATAAATATAATTGTCCTTGGAGGTATTATAAGCAAAGCTTATCATCATAACTTGAAGTAGAGTTCAACTTTCTTGTATTCGGCATCTTTTAGAAGTGATATAACAAATAAAAACTTATCTTAATCGCAACCTGCAGTGATTACACCGAATTCCACTTGAAACACGCCGAAAGCATCCCTCCATTTGTTAAGCTGTTTTTTCTCAGTTGACTGGCTGATGTGTCAAATGACTGATCGATTCTCGAGGATGTCCCAGACATGCACTAGCCACAATCTGTCTCGGCAGCGACCTCTAAGCATGGAGACGAAGAAGTATCCAAGTAGACACTTGGCGACATTTCATCATGTCGCGAACGTGACACACATTGCCAGGCAAACTTGCGATGTTAATGTCACTTCTAGCACGACACGGTCACTGAGGTCATTAAGACGAACAGTCCAACGGCCGGGCCTTCGGGCTAAGGGCAACCAACACAGTGAAGTAATCACAGGTTAACGGGGTTATAAATTACAGCATCTGTCGTCTTCTGCGAAGCCGTAGGACAGGAAGACAATTCCAAATAACAAGACCCCTACTTAGAGGTACTCGTCTGGGGAGCGGTGGATGGAGAATATGGTCATAAGAGACGAATATCCACCCAGGTTATTTTACTTTGTAACGACCATTAATAAAAATCGTTCAGGTCTTTAAACATTGCGACATGTTATTATTGCAGTTCCCCTTGCCCTCCCCAGTGCTAAATGTGCGATTCCAGCACTTAACCTCAACGTAAGTGTTAGTTTGGCAACAACGGTATGATCCACATCCAACATGGCTGAGGGTTAGTTAAGTATGAAACTGAACGTGGAAAAGTTGTTGTTGTAATGGAGGTTTTTGGCACAAGGACCTCCTGGGCCATATTTTTCCTGTTCTTGATTTAGTCATGATTAAATCTCCCATAATATGATTATCAAAGGCTATTATATATATTTATGCATCTTAAACAGTTGAACAGTCCTTTAAAATTTGCATTATTGCCAAGAATGTGTGACAAAGTTAAGGGTTTGTGCAAGTTGGATAAGAGGTGAAGCTGGATTTCCGGATACTTGATCGTTGAGCACATTCAATGAGAATATGCTTGATGTTTGGGGGGATTAGCAGAAAGAACACTGAGGAGGAGCTCTCTCTCATAAGCAAATACAAATGAATTGGATGGAAACGACCGATGAGGAGTCTTTCCAGAATCACTTCTCACCTGCTTCTCCTGAAACTAGATGCCAACTGCTGCGGATGTCTCTTTTTTTTTTTCCGCAGGAGATTATTATTAATTTAAGTTTTCCACAGTTGAGACCGGTGTTTCTTACATGCTGTTTTAATAATGGATTTGTAGTCAGTCAGCGCAGGGTACTTTCGGATTACAGAATGACCCATTGTCGGGATGTTTAGCATTGTGACCCACATTCATTATCTGGGATGCCGACATGACCAGGGATCCGGAGGAAGGTGACTATCTGGTTGAATGTTTGATAGTGACAATCTAGCAAGAATATGCTTCAGAATAGGATGAGAGGGAGAAAAAGTAGACTGGATGGCAGTTATCGCATTTAAGGAATCTGTCTTTATCAGAGCTTGCTTGAAAAGGCGATTGTTTATGTTATCTAGTGCTACGAGCAAATGGATTAGTTGATACAAACAGATCATTTTAGATATGCAACCGAGTGCGAATAAAACTTAATAGTAGATTTATTGCATACGATTCTGAGGTATAGAAACTGCACTCAGTAGGAAGAGACATGGCTACTGATAAGGTGGAAGAAACTTCTGCAGCACCTACAGCTACGTCTGCTTTGGAGCCATTAGTATAAACATGTAGTTTCTCTGAGTTTTCCAAGGAGTGGGCTTCATGTAGATGCTGAAAGTTATTTGGCAGGGGACCTTTCCCCTATTTCAGAAAGAATCATCACAAAGAGCTGAGAATTGAGTCCATGGAAGTTGATGAGTAGAAATGTCTTCAGAATATGCTGGAAGTTAATGTCCCACCTGGGCATGAACTCTTGCAATCGAAAAGCCGCAAGAGAGTTTTCATTATGTGTATTGCGGTATAGCATGACATATGGAGAGTCAAACAGATATTCTCAGCTGAGGTGAGATGGAATAATTTTAATTTTTGCTGCATAGTTACACAGTAAGGATTTTCTTCTTAGGTGCAGCGGGGTTTAATTTGCCTCAGTACCTAGGCTGTGGCCCGGAGATCTTCTGAAAGCTCGCATAGCTATCCTAAGGACGCTACGCTGAATGGTATTCAGACGTAATAAAGAACTGTTTCTTACAGAGTCATAAACCGGTAATCCGTAATCTAAGAGGGACCGAATTAAGGTTCTATAGAGATGTAAGAGGGAATGCTATCAGCACCCCAGGACATAGCGGAGTCAGCTCTTAAGATGTTCATTTTTTTTTTTTTTTTTTAAACAGGCCGTCCGAAGGTGGGCTATATAAGTAGCCAAA